>NW_027327493.1:0-1200000 GCF_047675955.1 Chlorocebus sabaeus | reverse complement strand
AATTCACAGAACACAGAGCAGTTTCTCAGAAAGCTTCTTTCCAGTTTTGAACGGAAGATATTTCCTTTTTCAACATAGGCCTCTATGGGCTTCCAAATATCCCTTTGCCAATTCCACAAGAACAGCCTTAGCGAAAGGCTTCTTGAAGGGAATGATGTAACTCTGTGAGATGAATTCACAGAACACAGAGCAGTTTCTTAGAAAGCTTCTTTCCAGTTTTGAACGGAAGATATTTACTTTTTCACCATAGCCCTCTATGGGCTTCCAAATATCCCTTTGCCAATTCCACAAGAACAGCCTTAGCGAAAGGCTTCTTGAAAGGAAAGATATAACTCTGTGAGATGAATTCACAGAACACAGAGCAGTGTCTCAGAAAGCTTCTTTCCAGTTTTGAACGGAAGATATTTCCTTTTTCACCATAGGCCTCTATGGGCTTCCAAATATCCCTTTGCCAATTCCACAAGAACAGCCTTAGCGAAAGGCTTCTTGAAGGGAAAGATGTAACTCTGTGAGATGAATTCACAGAACACAGAGCAGTTTCTCAGAAAGCTTCTTTCCAGTTTTGAACGGAAGATATTTCCTTTTTCACCATAGCCCTCTATGTGCTTCCAAATATCCCTTTGCCAATTCCACAAGAACAGCCTTAGCGAATGGCTTCTTGAAGGCAAAGATGTAACTCTGTGAGATGAATTAACAGAACACAGAGCAGTTTCTCAGAAAGCTTCTTTCCAGTTTTGAACGGAAGGTATTTCCTTTTTCACCATAGCCCTCTATGGGCTTGCAAATATCCCTTTGCCAATTCCACAAGAACAGCCTTAGCGAAAGGCTTCTTGAAAGGAAAGATGTAACTCTGTGAGATGAATTCACAGAACACAGAGCAGTGTCTCAGATAGCTTCTTTCCAGTTTTGAACGGAAGATATTTCCTTTTTCACCATAGGCCTCTATGGGCTTCCAAATATCCCTTTGCCAATTCCACAAGAACAGCCTTAGCGAAAGGCTTCTTGAAGGGAAAGATGTAACTCTGTTAGATGAATACACAGAACACAGAGCAGTTTCTCAGAAAGCTTCTTTCCAGTTTTGAACGGAAGATATTTCCTTTTTCACCATAGGCCTCTATGGGCTTCCAAATATCCCTTTGCCAATTCCACAAGAACAGCCTTAGCGAAAGGCTTCTTGAAGGGAAAGATGTAACTCTGTGAGATGAATACACAGAACACAGAGCAGTTTCTCAGAAAGCTTCTTTCCAGTTTTGAATGGAAGATATTTCCTTTTTCACCATAGGCCTCTATGGGCTTCCAAATATCCCTTTGCCAATTCCACCAGAACAGACTTAGCGAAAGGCTTCTTGAAAGGAAAGATAAAACTCTGTGAGATGAATTCACAGAACACAAAGCAGTGTCTCAGAAAGCTTCTTTCCAGTTTTGAACGGAAGATATTTCCTTTTTCACCATAGGCCTCTATGGGCTTCCAAATATCCCTTTGCCAATTCCACAAGAACAGCCTTAGCGAAAGGCTTCTTGAAGGGAAAGATGTAACTCTGTGAGATGAATTCACAGAACACAGAGCAGTTTCTCAGAAAGCTTCTTTCCAGTTTTGAACGGAAGATATTTCCTTTTTCACCATAGCCCTCTATGGGCTTCCAAATATCGCTTTGCCAATTCCAGAAGAACAGCCTTAGCGAAAGTCTTCTTGAAGGGAAAGATGTAACTCTGTGAGATGAATTCACAGAACACAGAGCAGTTTCTCAGAAAGCTTCTTTCCAGTTTTGAACTGAAGATATTTCCTTTTTCACCATAGCCCTCTAAGGGCTTCCAAATATCCCTTTGCCAATTCCACAAGAACAGCCTTAGCGAAAGGCTTCTTGAAGGGAAAGATGTAACTCTGTGAGATGAATTCACAGAACACAGAGCAGTTTCTCAGAAAGCTTCTTTCCAGTTTTGAACGGAAGATATTTCCTTTTTCACCATAGGCCTCTATGGGCTTCCAAATATCCCTTTGCCAATTCCACAAGAACAGCCTTAGCGAAAGGCTTCTTGAAGGGAAAGATGTAACTCTGTGAGATGAATTAACAGAACACAGAGCAGTTTCTCAGAAAGCTTCTTTCCAGTTTTGAACCAAAGATATTTACTTTTTCACCATAGCCCTCTATGGGCTTCCAAATATCCCTTTGCAAATTCCACAAGAACAGCCGTAGCGAAAGGCTTCTTGAAGGGAAAGATGTAACTCTGTGAGATGAATTCACAGAACACAGAGCAGTTTCTCAGAAAGCTTCTTTCCAGTATTGAACGGAAGATATTTCCTTTTTCACCATAGCAATCTATGGGCTTCCAAATATCCCTTTGCCAATTCCACAAGAACAGCCTGAGCGAAAGGCTTCTTGAAGGGAAAGATGTAACTCTGTGAGATGAATTCACAGAACACAGAGCAGTTTCTCAGAAACCTTCTTTCCAGTATTGAACGGAAGATATTTCCTTTTTCACCATAGCCCTCTATGGGCTTCCAAATATCCCTTTGCCAATTCCACAAGAACAGCCTGAGCGAAAGGCTTCTTGAAGGGAAAGATGTAACTCTGTGAGATGAATTCACAGAACACAGAGCAGTTTCTCAGAAAGCTTCTTTCCAGTTTTGAACGGAAGATATTTCCTTTTTCACCATAGCCCTCTAAGGGCTTCCAAATATCCCTTTGCCAATTACACAAGAACAGCCTTAGCGAAAGGCTTCTTGAAGGGAAAGATGTAACTCTGTGAGATGAATTAAGAGAACACAGAGCAGTTTCTCAGAAAGATTCTTTCCAATTTTGAACGGAAGATATTTCCTTTTTCACCATAGCCCTCTAAGGGCTTCCAAATATCCCTTTGCCAATTCCACAAGAACAGCCTTAGCGAAAGGCTTCTTGAAGGGAAAGATGTAACTCTGTGAGATGAATTAACAGAACACAGAGCAGTTTCTCAGAAAGCTTCTTTCCAGTTTTGAACGGAAGATATTTCCTTTTTCAGCATAGCCCTTTATGGGCTTCCAAATATCCCTTTGCCAATTCCACAAGAACAGCCTTAGCGAAAGGCTTCTTGAAGGGAAAGATGTAACTCTGTGAGATGAATTCACAGAACACAGAGCAGTTTCTCAGAAAGCTTCTTTCCAGTTTTGAACGGAAGATATTTCCTTTTTCACCATAGCCGTCTATGGGCTTCCAAATATCCCTTTGCCAATTCCACAAGAACAGCCTTAGCGAAAGGCTTCTTGAAGGGAAAGATGTAACTCTGTGAGATGAATTCACAGAACACAGAGCAGTTTCTCAGAAAGCTTCTTTCCAGTTTTGAACGGAAGATATTTCCTTTTTCACCATAGGCTTCTATGGGCTTCCAAATATCCCTTTGCCAATTCCACAAGAACAGCCTTAGCGAAAGGCTTCTTGAAGGGAAAGATGTAACTCTGTGAGATGAATTCACAGAACACAGAGCAGCTTCTCAGAAAGCTTCTTTCCAGTTTTGAACGGAAGATATTTACTTTTTCACCATAGCCCTCTATGGGCTTCCAAATATCCCTTTGCCAATTCCACAAGAACAGCCTTAGCGAAAGGCTTCTTGAAGGGAAAGATGTAACTCTGTGAGATGAATTCACAGAACACAGAGCAGTTTCTCAGAAAGCTTCTTTCCAGTTTTGAACGGAAGATATTTCCTTTTTCAACATAGGCCTCTATGGGCTTCCAAATATCCCTTTGCCCATTCCACAAGAACAGCCTTAGCGAAAGGCTTCTTGAAGGGAATGATGTAACTCTGTGAGATGAATTCACAGAACACAGAGCAGTTTCTTAGAAAGCTTCTTTCCAGTTTTGAACGGAAGATATTTACTTTTTCACCATAGCCCTCTATGGGCTTCCAAATATCCCTTTGCCAATTCCACAAGAACAGCCTTAGCGAAAGGCTTCTTGAAAGGAAAGATATAACTCTGTGAGATGAATTCACAGAACACAGAGCAGTGTCTCAGAAAGCTTCTTTCCAGTTTTGAACGGAAGATATTTCCTTTTTCACCATAGGCCTCTATGGGCTTCCAAATATCCCTTTGCCAATTCCACAAGAACAGCCTTAGCGAAAGGCTTCTTGAAGGGAAAGATGTAACTCTGTGAGATGAATTCACAGAACACAGAGCAGTTTCTCAGAAAGCTTCTTTCCAGTTTTGAACGGAAGATATTTCCTTTTTCACCATAGCCCTCTATGTGCTTCCAAATATCCCTTTGCCAATTCCACAAGAACAGCCTTAGCGAATGGCTTCTTGAAGGCAAAGATGTAACTCTGTGAGATGAATTAACAGAACACAGAGCAGTTTCTCAGAAAGCTTCTTTCCAGTTTTGAACGGAAGGTATTTCCTTTTTCACCATAGCCCTCTATGGGCTTGCAAATATCCCTTTGCCAATTCCACAAGAACAGCCTTAGCGAAAGGCTTCTTGAAAGGAAAGATGTAACTCTGTGAGATGAATTCACAGAACACAGAGCAGTGTCTCAGAAAGCTTCTTTCCAGTTTTGAACGGAAGATATTTCCTTTTTCACCATAGGCCTCTATGGGCTTCCAAATATCCCTTTGCCAATTCCACAAGAACAGCCTTAGCGAAAGGCTTCTTGAAGGGAAAGATGTAACTCTGTTAGATGAATACACAGAACACAGAGCAGTTTCTCAGAAAGCTTCTTTCCAGTTTTGAACGGAAGATATTTCCTTATTCACCATAGCCGTCTATGGGCTTCCAAATATCCCTTTGCCAATTCCACAAGAACAGCCTTAGCGAAAGGCTTCTTGAAGGGAAAGATGTAACTCTGTGAGATGAATTCACAGAACACAGAGCAGTTTCTCAGAAAGCTTCTTTCCAGTTTTGAACGGAAGATATTTCCTTTTTCACCATAGCCCTCTATGTGCTTCCAAATATCCCTTTGCCAATTCCACAAGAAGAGCCTTAGCGAAAGGCTTCTTGAAGGGAAAGATGTAACTCTGTGAGATGAATTAACAGAACACAGAGGAGTTTCTCAGAAAGCTTCTTTCCAGTTTTGAACGGAAGATATTTCCTTATTCACCATAGCCGTCTATGGGCTTCCAAATATCCCTTTGCCAATTCCACAAGAACAGCCTTAGCGAAAGGCTTCTTGAAGGGAAAGATGTAACTCTGTGAGATGAATTCACAGAACACAGAGCAGTTTCTCAGAAAGCTTCTTTCCAGTTTTGAACGGAAGATATTTCCTTTTTCACCATAGGCCTCTATGGGCTTCCAAATATCCCTTTGCCAATTCCACAAGAACAGCCTTAGCGAAAGGCTTCTTGAAGGGAAAGATGTAACTCTGTGAGATGAATTAACAGAACACAGAGCAGTTTCTCAGAAAGCTTCTTTCCAGTTTTGAACGGAAGATATTTCCTTTTTCACCATAGCCCTCTATGGGCTTCCAAATATCCCTTTGCCAATTCCACAGGAACAGCCTTAGCGAAAGGCTTCTTGAAGGGAAAGATGTAACTCTGTGAGATGAATTCACAGAACACAGAGCAGTTTCTCAGAAAGCTTCTTTCCAGTTTTGAACGGAAGATATTTCCTTTTTCAACATAGGCCTCTATGGGCTTCCAAATATCCCTTTGCCAATTCCACAAGAACAGCCTTAGCGAAAGGCTTCTTGAAGGGAAAGATGTACCTCTGTGAGATGAATTCACAGAACACAGAGCAGTTTCTTAGAAAGCTTCTTTCCAGTTTTGAACCGAAGATATTTACTTTTTCACCATAGCCCTCTATGGGCTTCCAAATATCCCTTTGCCAATTCCACAAGAACAGCCTTAGCGAAAGGCTTCTTGAAAGGAAAGATGTAACTCTGTGAGATGAATTCACAGAACACAGAGCAGTGTCTCAGAAAGCTTCTTTCCAGTTTTGAACGGAAGATATTTCCTTTTTCACCATAGGCCTCTATGGGCTTCCAAATATCCCTTTGCCAATTCCACAAGAACAGCCTTAGCGAAAGGCTTCTTGAAGGGAAAGATGTAACTCTGTGAGATGAATTCACAGAACACAGATCAGTTTCTCAGAAAGCTTCTTTCCAGTTTTGAACGGAAGATATTTCCTTTTTCACCATAGCCCTCTATGTGCTTCCAAATATGCCTTTGCCAATTCCACAAGAAGAGCCTTAGCGAAAGGCTTCTTGAAGGGAAAGATGTAACTATGTGAGATGAATTAACAGAACACAGAGCAGTGTCTCAGAAAGCTTCTTTCCAGTTTTGAACGGAAGATATTTCCTTTTTCACCATAGGCCTCTATGGGCTTCCAAATATCCCTTTGCCAATTCCACAAGAACAGCCTTAGCGAAAGGCTTCTTGAAGGGAAAGATGTAACTCTGTGAGATGAATACACAGAACACAGAGCAGTTTCTCAGAAAGCTTCTTTCCAGTTTTGAATGGAAGATATTTCCTTTTTCACCATAGGCCTCTATGGGCTTCCAAATATCCCTTTGCCAATTCCACCAGAACAGCCTTAGCGAAAGGCTTCTTGAAAGGAAAGATAAAACTCTGTGAGATGAATTCACAGAACACAAAGCAGTGTCTCAGAAAGCTTCTTTCCAGTTTTGAACGGAAGATATTTCCTTTTTCACCATAGGCCTCTATGGGCTTCCAAATATCCCTTTGCCAATTCCACAAGAACAGCCTTAGCGAAAGGCTTCTTGAAGGGAAAGATGTAACTCTGTGAGATGAATTCACAGAACACAGAGCAGTTTCTCAGAAAGCTTCTTTCCAGTTTTGAACGGAAGATATTTCCTTTTTCACCATAGCCCTCTATGGGCTTCCAAATATCGCTTTGCCAATTCCAGAAGAACAGCCTTAGCGAAAGTCTTCTTGAAGGGAAAGATGTAACACTGTGAGATGAATTAACAGAACACAGAGCAGTTTCTCAGAAAGCTTCTTTCCAGTTTTGAACTGAAGATATTTCCTTTTTCACCATAGCCCTCTAAGGGCTTCCAAATATCCCTTTGCCAATTCCACAAGAACAGCCTTAGCGAAAGGCTTCTTGAAGGGAAAGATGTAACTCTGTGAGATGAATTCACAGAACACAGAGCAGTTTCTCAGAAAGCTTCTTTCCAGTTTTGAACGGAAGATATTTCCTTTTTCACCATAGGCCTCTATGGGCTTCCAAATATCCCTTTGCCAATTCCACAAGAACAGCCTTAGCGAAAGGCTTCTTGAAGGGAAAGATGTAACTCTGTGAGATGAATTAACAGAACACAGAGCAGTTTCTCAGAAAGCTTCTTTCCAGTTTTGAACCAAAGATATTTACTTTTTCACCATAGCCCTCTATGGGCTTCCAAATATCCCTTTGCAAATTCCACAAGAACAGCCGTAGCGAAAGGCTTCTTGAAGGGAAAGATGTAACTCTGTGAGATGAATTCACAGAACACAGAGCAGTTTCTCAGAAAGCTTCTTTCCAGTATTGAACGGAAGATATTTCCTTTTTCACCATAGCAATCTATGGGCTTCCAAATATCCCTTTGCCAATTCCACAAGAACAGCCTGAGCGAAAGGCTTCTTGAAGGGAAAGATGTAACTCTGTGAGATGAATTCACAGAACACAGAGCAGTTTCTCAGAAACCTTCTTTCCAGTATTGAACGGAAGATATTTCCTTTTTCACCATAGCCCTCTATGGGCTTCCAAATATCCCTTTGCCAATTCCACAAGAACAGCCTGAGCGAAAGGCTTCTTGAAGGGAAAGATGTAACTCTGTGAGATGAATTCACAGAACACAGAGCAGTTTCTCAGAAAGCTTCTTTCCAGTTTTGAACGGAAGATATTTCCTTTTTCACCATAGCCCTCTAAGGGCTTCCAAATATCCCTTTGCCAATTACACAAGAACAGCCTTAGCGAAAGGCTTCTTGAAGGGAAAGATGTAACTCTGTGAGATGAATTAAGAGAACACAGAGCAGTTTCTCAGAAAGATTCTTTCCAATTTTGAACGGAAGATATTTCCTTTTTCACCATAGCCCTCTAAGGGCTTCCAAATATCCCTTTGCCAATTCCACAAGAACAGCCTTAGCGAAAGGCTTCTTGAAGGGAAAGATGTAACTCTGTGAGATGAATTAACAGAACACAGAGCAGTTTCTCAGAAAGCTTCTTTCCAGTTTTGAACGGAAGATATTTCCTTTTTCAGCATAGCCCTTTATGGGCTTCCAAATATCCCTTTGCCAATTCCACAAGAACAGCCTTAGCGAAAGGCTTCTTGAAGGGAAAGATGTAACTCTGTGAGATGAATTCACAGAACACAGAGCAGTTTCTCAGAAAGCTTCTTTCCAGTTTTGAACGGAAGATATTTCCTTTTTCACCATAGCCCTCTATGGGCTTCCAAATATCGCTTTGCCAATTCCAGAAGAACAGCCTTAGCGAAAGTCTTCTTGAAGGGAAAGATGTAACACTGTGAGATGAATTAACAGAACACAGAGCAGTTTCTCAGAAAGCTTCTTTCCAGTTTTGAACTGAAGATATTTCCTTTTTCACCATAGCCCTCTAAGGGCTTCCAAATATCCCTTTGCCAATTCCACAAGAACAGCCTTAGCGAAAGGCTTCTTGAAGGGAAAGATGTAACTCTGTGAGATGAATTCACAGAACACAGAGCAGTTTCTCAGAAAGCTTCTTTCCAGTTTTGAACGGAAGATATTTCCTTTTTCACCATAGGCCTCTATGGGCTTCCAAATATCCCTTTGCCAATTCCACAAGAACAGCCTTAGCGAAAGGCTTCTTGAAGGGAAAGATGTAACTCTGTGAGATGAATTAACAGAACACAGAGCAGTTTCTCAGAAAGCTTCTTTCCAGTTTTGAACCAAAGATATTTACTTTTTCACCATAGCCCTCTATGGGCTTCCAAATATCCCTTTGCAAATTCCACAAGAACAGCCGTAGCGAAAGGCTTCTTGAAGGGAAAGATGTAACTCTGTGAGATGAATTCACAGAACACAGAGCAGTTTCTCAGAAAGCTTCTTTCCAGTATTGAACGGAAGATATTTCCTTTTTCACCATAGCAATCTATGGGCTTCCAAATATCCCTTTGCCAATTCCACAAGAACAGCCTGAGCGAAAGGCTTCTTGAAGGGAAAGATGTAACTCTGTGAGATGAATTCACAGAACACAGAGCAGTTTCTCAGAAACCTTCTTTCCAGTATTGAACGGAAGATATTTCCTTTTTCACCATAGCCCTCTATGGGCTTCCAAATATCCCTTTGCCAATTCCACAAGAACAGCCTGAGCGAAAGGCTTCTTGAAGGGAAAGATGTAACTCTGTGAGATGAATTCACAGAACACAGAGCAGTTTCTCAGAAAGCTTCTTTCCAGTTTTGAACGGAAGATATTTCCTTTTTCACCATAGCCCTCTAAGGGCTTCCAAATATCCCTTTGCCAATTACACAAGAACAGCCTTAGCGAAAGGCTTCTTGAAGGGAAAGATGTAACTCTGTGAGATGAATTAAGAGAACACAGAGCAGTTTCTCAGAAAGATTCTTTCCAATTTTGAACGGAAGATATTTCCTTTTTCACCATAGCCCTCTAAGGGCTTCCAAATATCCCTTTGCCAATTCCACAAGAACAGCCTTAGCGAAAGGCTTCTTGAAGGGAAAGATGTAACTCTGTGAGATGAATTAACAGAACACAGAGCAGTTTCTCAGAAAGCTTCTTTCCAGTTTTGAACGGAAGATATTTCCTTTTTCAGCATAGCCCTTTATGGGCTTCCAAATATCCCTTTGCCAATTCCACAAGAACAGCCTTAGCGAAAGGCTTCTTGAAGGGAAAGATGTAACTCTGTGAGATGAATTCACAGAACACAGAGCAGTTTCTCAGAAAGCTTCTTTCCAGTTTTGAACGGAAGATATTTCCTTTTTCACCATAGCCGTCTATGGGCTTCCAAATATCCCTTTGCCAATTCCACAAGAACAGCCTTAGCGAAAGGCTTCTTGAAGGGAAAGATGTAACTCTGTGAGATGAATTCACAGAACACAGAGCAGTTTCTCAGAAAGCTTCTTTCCAGTTTTGAACGGAAGATATTTCCTTTTTCACCATAGGCTTCTATGGGCTTCCAAATATCCCTTTGCCAATTCCACAAGAACAGCCTTAGCGAAAGGCTTCTTGAAGGGAAAGATGTAACTCTGTGAGATGAATTCACAGAACACAGAGCAGCTTCTCAGAAAGCTTCTTTCCAGTTTTGAACGGAAGATATTTACTTTTTCACCATAGCCCTCTATGGGCTTCCAAATATCCCTTTGCCAATTCCACAAGAACAGCCTTAGCGAAAGGCTTCTTGAAGGGAAAGATGTAACTCTGTGAGATGAATTCACAGAACACAGAGCAGTTTCTCAGAAAGCTTCTTTCCAGTTTTGAACGGAAGATATTTCCTTTTTCAACATAGGCCTCTATGGGCTTCCAAATATCCCTTTGCCAATTCCACAAGAACAGCCTTAGCGAAAGGCTTCTTGAAGGGAATGATGTAACTCTGTGAGATGAATTCACAGAACACAGAGCAGTTTCTTAGAAAGCTTCTTTCCAGTTTAGAACGGAAGATATTTACTTTTTCACCATAGCCCTCTATGGGCTTCCAAATATCCCTTTGCCAATTCCACAAGAACAGCCTTAGCGAAAGGCTTCTTGAAAGGAAAGATATAACTCTGTGAGATGAATTCACAGAACACAGAGCAGTGTCTCAGAAAGCTTCTTTCCAGTTTTGAACGGAAGATATTTCCTTTTTCACCATAGGCCTCTATGGGCTTCCAAATATCCCTTTGCCAATTCCACAAGAACAGCCTTAGCGAAAGGCTTCTTGAAGGGAAAGATGTAACTCTGTGAGATGAATTCACAGAACACAGAGCAGTTTCTCAGAAAGCTTCTTTCCAGTTTTGAACGGAAGATATTTCCTTTTTCACCATAGCCCTCTATGTGCTTCCAAATATCCCTTTGCCAATTCCACAAGAACAGCCTTAGCGAATGGCTTCTTGAAGGCAAAGATGTAACTCTGTGAGATGAATTAACAGAACACAGAGCAGTTTCTCAGAAAGCTTCTTTCCAGTTTTGAACGGAAGGTATTTCCTTTTTCACCATAGCCCTCTATGGGCTTGCAAATATCCCTTTGCCAATTCCACAAGAACAGCCTTAGCGAAAGGCTTCTTGAAAGGAAAGATGTAACTCTGTGAGATGAATTCACAGAACACAGAGCAGTGTCTCAGAAAGCTTCTTTCCAGTTTTGAACGGAAGATATTTCCTTTTTCACCATAGGCCTCTATGGGCTTCCAAATATCCCTTTGCCAATTCCACAAGAACAGCCTTAGCGAAAGGCTTCTTGAAGGGAAAGATGTAACTCTGTTAGATGAATACACAGAACACAGAGCAGTTTCTCAGAAAGCTTCTTTCCAGTTTTGAACGGAAGATATTTCCTTTTTCACCATAGGCCTCTATGGGCTTCCAAATATCCCTTTGCCAATTCCACAAGAACAGCCTTAGCGAAAGGCTTCTTGAAGGGAAAGATGTAACTCTGTGAGATGAATACACAGAACACAGAGCAGTTTCTCAGAAAGCTTCTTTCCAGTTTTGAATGGAAGATATTTCCTTTTTCACCATAGGCCTCTATGGGCTTCCAAATATCCCTTTGCCAATTCCACCAGAACAGCCTTAGCGAAAGGCTTCTTGAAAGGAAAGATAAAACTCTGTGAGATGAATTCACAGAACACAAAGCAGTGTCTCAGAAAGCTTCTTTCCAGTTTTGAACGGAAGATATTTCCTTTTTCACCATAGGCCTCTATGGGCTTCCAAATATCCCTTTGCCAATTCCACAAGAACAGCCTTAGCGAAAGGCTTCTTGAAGGGAAAGATGTAACTCTGTGAGATGAATTCACAGAACACAGAGCAGTTTCTCAGAAAGCTTCTTTCCAGTTTTGAACGGAAGATATTTCCTTTTTCACCATAGCCCTCTATGGGCTTCCAAATATCGCTTTGCCAATTCCAGAAGAACAGCCTTAGCGAAAGTCTTCTTGAAGGGAAAGATGTAACTCTGTGAGATGAATTAACAGAACACAGAGCAGTTTCTCAGAAAGCTTCTTTCCAGTTTTGAACTGAAGATATTTCCTTTTTCACCATAGCCCTCTAAGGGCTTCCAAATATCCCTTTGCCAATTCCACAAGAACAGCCTTAGCGAAAGGCTTCTTGAAGGGAAAGATGTAACTCTGTGAGATGAATTCACAGAACACAGAGCAGTTTCTCAGAAAGCTTCTTTCCAGTTTTGAACGGAAGATATTTCCTTTTTCACCATAGGCCTCTATGGGCTTCCAAATATCCCTTTGCCAGTTCCACAAGAACAGCCTTAGCGAAAGGCTTCTTGAAAGGAAAGATGTAACTCTGTGAGGTGAATTAACAGAACACAGAGCAGTTTCTCAGAAAGCTTCTTTCCAGTTTTGAACGGAAGATATTTGCTTTTTCACCATAGCCCTCTATGGGCTTCCAAATATCCCTTTGCCAATTCCACAAGAACAGCCTTAGCGAAAGGCTTCTTGAAGGGAAAGATGTACCTCTGTGAGATGAATTCACAGAACACAGAGCAGTTTCTTAGAAAGCTTCTTTCCAGTTTTGAACCGAAGATATTTACTTTTTCACCATAGCCCTCTATGGGCTTCCAAATATCCCTTTGCCAATTCCACAAGAACAGCCTTAGCGAAAGGCTTCTTGAAAGGAAAGATGTAACTCTGTGAGATGAATTCACAGAACACAGAGCAGTGTCTCAGAAAGCTTCTTTCCAGTTTTGAACGGAAGATATTTCCTTTTTCACCATAGGCCTCTATGGGCTTCCAAATATCCCTTTGCCAATTCCACAAGAACAGCCTTAGCGAAAGGCTTCTTGAAGGGAAAGATGTAACTCTGTGAGATGAATTCAGAGAACACAGAGCAGTTTCTCAGAAAGCTTCTTTCCAGTTTTGAACGGAAGATATTTCCTTTTTCATCATAGCCCTCTATGTGCTTCCAAATATCCCTTTGCCAATTCCACAAGAACAGCCTTAGCGAAAGGCTTCTTGAAGGGAAAGATGTAACTCTGTGAGATGAATTAACAGAACACAGAGCAGTGTCTCAGAAAGCTTCTTTCCAGTTTTGAACGGAAGATATTTCCTTTTTCACCATAGGCCTCTATGGGCTTCCAAATATCCCTTTGCCAATTCCACAAGAACAGCCTTAGCGAAAGGCTTCTTGAAGGGAAAGATGTAACTCTGTGAGATGAATACACAGAACACAGAGCAGTTTCTCAGAAAGCTTCTTTCCAGTTTTGAATGGAAGATATTTCCTTTTTCACCGTTGGCCTCTATGGGCTTCCAAATATCCCTTTGCCAATTCCACCAGAACAGCCTTAGCGAAAGGCTTCTTGAAGGGAAAGATGTAACTCTGTGAGATAAATTCACAGAACACAGAGCAGTTTCTCAGAAAGCTTCTTTCCAGTTTTGAACGGAAGATAATTCCTTTTTCAACATAGGCCTCTATGGGCTTCCAAATATCCCTTTGCCAATTCCACAAGAAGAGCCTTAGCGAAAGGCTTCTTGAAGGGAAAGATGTAACTCTGTGAGATGAACTCACAGAACACAGAGCAGTTTCTCAGAAAGCTTCTTTCCAGTTTTGAACGGAAGATATTTACTTTTTCACCATAGCCCTCTATGGGCTTCCAAATATCCCTTTGCCAATTCCACAAGAACAGCCTTAGCGAAAGGCTTCTTGAAAGGAAAGATAAAACTCTGTGAGATGAATTCACAGAACACAAAGCAGTGTCTCAGAAAGCTTCTTTCCAGTTTTGAACGGAAGATATTTCCTTTTTCACCATAGGCCTCTATGGGCTTCCAAATATCCCTTTGCCAATTCCACAAGAACAGCCTTAGCGAAAGGCTTCTTGAAGGGAAAGATGTAACTCTGTGAGATGAATTCACAGAACACAGAGCAGTTTCTCAGAAAGCTTCTTTCCAGTTTTGAACGGAAGATATTTCCTTTTTCACCATAGCCCTTTATGGGCTTCCAAATATCCCTTTGCCAATTCCACAAGAACAGCCTTAGCGAAAGGCTTCTTGAAGGGAAAGATGTAACTCTGTGAGATGAATTAACAGAACACAGAGCAGTTTCTCAGAAAGCTTCTTTCCAGTTTTGAACGGAAGATATTTACTTTTTCACCATAGCCCTCTATGGGCTTCCAAATATCCCTTTGTCAATTCCACAAGAACAGCCTTAGCGAAAGGCTTCTTGAAAGGAAAGATGTAACTCTGTGAGATGAATTCACAGAACACAGAGCAGTGTCTCAGAAAGCTTCTTTCCAGTTTTAAACGGAAGATATTTCCTTTTTCACCATAGCCCTCTATGGGCTTCCAAATATCCCTTTGCCAATTCCACAAGAACAGCCTTAGCGAAAGGCTTCTTGAAGGGAAAGATGTAACTCTGTGAGATGAATTCACAGAACACAGAGCAGTTTCTCAGAAAGCTTCTTTCCAGTTTTGAACGGAAGATATTTCCTTTTTCACCATAGGCCTCAATGGGCTTCCAAATATCCCTTTGCCAGTTCCACAAGAACAGCCTTAGCGAAAGGCTTCTTGAAAGGAAAGATGTAACTCTGTGAGGTGAATTAACAGAACACAGAGCAGTTTCTCAGAAAGCTTCTTTCCAGTTTTGAACGGAAGATATTTACTTTTTCACCATAGCCCTCTATGGGATTCCAAATATCCCTTTGCCAATTCCAGAAGAACAGCCTTAGCGAAAGGCTTCTTGAAGGGAAAGATGTAACTCTGTGAGATGAATTAACAGAACACAGAGCAGTTTCTCAGAAAGCTTCTTTCCAGTTTTGAACTGAAGATATTTCCTTTTTCACCATAGCCCTCTAAGGGCTTCCAAATATCCCTTTGCCAATTCCACAAGAACAGCCTTAGCGAAAGGCTTCTTGAAGGGAAAGATGTAACTCTGTGAGATGAATTCACAGAACACAGAGCAGTTTCTCAGAAAGCTTCTTTCCAGTTTTGAACGGAAGATATTTCCTTTTTCACCATAGGCCTCTATGGGCTTCCAAATATCCCTTTGCCAATTCCACAAGAACAGCCTTAGCGAAAGGCTTCTTGAAGGGAAAGATGTAACTCTGTGAGATGAATTAACAGAACACAGAGCAGTTTCTCAGAAAGCTTCTTTCCAGTTTTGAACCAAAGATATTTACTTTTTCACCATAGCCCTCTATGGGCTTCCAAATATCCCTTTGCAAATTCCACAAGAACAGCCTTAGCGAAAGGCTTCTTGAAGGGAAAGATGTAACTCTGTGAGATGAATTCACAGAACACAGAGCAGTTTCTCAGAAAGCTTCTTTCCAGTATTGAACGGAAGATATTTCCTTTTTCACCATAGCCCTCTATAGGCTTCCAAATATCCCTTTGCCAATTCCACAAGAACAGCCTGAGCGAAAGGCTTCTTGAAGGGAAAGATGTAACTCTGTGAGATGAATTCACAGAACACAGAGCAGTTTCTCAGAAAGCTTCTTTCCAGTATTGAACGGAAGATATTTCCTTTTTCACCATAGCCCTCTATGGGCTTCCAAATATCCCTTTGCCAATTCCACAAGAACAGCCTGAGCGAAAGGCTTCTTGAAGGGAAAGATGTAACTCTGTGAGATGAATTAACAGAACACAGAGCAGTTTCTCAGAAAGCTTCTTTCCAGTTTTGAACGGAAGATATTTCCTTTTTCACCATAGCCCTCTATGGGCTTCCAAATATCCCTTTGCCAATTCCACAAGAACAGCCTTAGCGAAAGGCTTCTTGAAGGGAAAGATGTAACTCTGTGAGATGAATTAACAGAACACAGAGCAGTTTCTCAGAAAGCTTCTTTCCAGTTTTGAACGGAAGATATTTCCTTTTTCAGCATAGCCCTTTATGGGCTTCCAAATATCCCTTTGCCAATTCCACAAGAACAGCCTTAGCGAAAGGCTTCTTGAAGGGAAAGATGTAACTCTGTGAGATGAATTCACAGAACACAGAGCAGTTTCTCAGAAAGCTTCTTTCCAGTTTTGAACGGAATATATTTCCTTTTTCACCATAGCCGTCTATGGGCTTCCAAATATCCCTTTGCCAATTCCACAAGAACAGCCTTAGCGAAAGGCTTCCTGAAGGGAAAGATGTAACTCTGTGAGATGAATTCACAGAACACAGAGCAGTTTCTCAGAAAGCTTCTTTCCAGTTTTGAACGGAAGATATTTCCTTTTTCACCATAGGCCTCTATGGGCTTCCAAATATCCCTTTGCCAATTCCACAAGAACAGCCTTAGCGAAAGGCTTCTTGAAGGGAAAGATGTAACTCTGTGAGATGAATTCACAGAACACAGAGCAGCTTCTCAGAAAGCTTCTTTCCAGTTTTGAACGGAAGATATTTACTTTTTCACCATAGCCCTCTATGGGCTTCCAAATATCCCTTTGCCAATTCCACAAGAACAGCCTTAGCGAAAGGCTTCTTGAAGGGAAAGATGTAACTCTGTGAGATGAATTCACAGAACACAGAGCAGTTTCTCAGAAAGCTTCTTTCCAGTTTTGAACGGAAGATATTTCCTTTTTCAACATAGGCCTCTATGGGCTTCCAAATATCCCTTTGCCAATTCCACAAGAACAGCCTTAGCGAAAGGCTTCTTGAAGGGAAAGATGTAGCTCTGTGAGATGAATTCACAGAACACAGAGCAGTTTCTTAGAAAGCTTCTTTCCAGTTTTGAACGGAAGATATTTACTTTTTCACCATAGCCCTCTATGGGCTTCCAAATATCCCTTTGCCAATTCCACAAGAACAGCCTTAGCGAAAGGCTTCTTGAAAGGAAAGATATAACTCTGTGAGATGAATTCACAGAACACAGAGCAGTGTCTCAGAAAGCTTCTTTCCAGTTTTGAACGGAAGATATTTCCTTTTTCACCATAGGCCTCTATGGGCTTCCAAATATCCCTTTGCCAATTCCACAAGAACAGCCTTAGCGAAAGGCTTCTTGAAGGGAAAGATATAACTCTGTGAGATGAATTCACAGAACACAGAGCAGTTTCTCAGAAAGCTTCTTTCCAGTTTTGAACGGAAGATATTTCCTTTTTCACCATAGCCCTCTATGTGCTTCCAAATATCCCTTTGCCAATTCCACAAGAACAGCCTTAGCGAAAGGCTTCTTGAAGGCAAAGATGTAACTCTGTGAGATGAATTAACAGAACACAGAGCAGTTTCTCAGAAAGCTTCTTTCCAGTTTTGAACGGAAGGTACTTCCTTTTTCACCATAGCCCTCTATGTGCTTGCAAATATCCCTTTGCCCATTCCACAAGAACAGCCTTAGCGAAAGGCTTCTTGAAAGGAAAGATGTAACTCTGTGAGATGAATTCACAGAACACAGAGCAGTGTCTCAGAAAGCTTCTTTCCAGTTTTGAACGGAAGATATTTCCTTTTTCACCATAGGCCTCTATGGGCTTCCAAATATCCCTTTGCCAATTCCACAAGAACAGCCTTAGCGAAAGGCTTCTTGAAGGGAAAGATGTAACTCTGTGAGATGAATACACAGAACACAGAGCAGTTTCTCAGAAAGCTTCTTTCCAGTTTTGAATGGAAGATATTTCCTTTTTCACCATAGCCCTCTATGGGCTTCCAAATATCCCTTTGCCAATTCCACAAGAACAGCCTTAGCGAAAGGCTTCTTGAAGGGAAAGATGTAACTCTGTGAGATGAATTCTCAGAACACAGAGCAGTTTCTCAGAAAGCTTCTTTCCAGTTTTGAACGGAAGATATTTCCTTTTTCACCATAGCCTTCTATGGGCATCCAAATATCCCTTTGCCAATTCCACAAGAACAGCCTTAGCGAAAGGCTTCTTGAAAGGAAAGATAAAACTCTGTGAGATGAATTCAAAGAACACAAAGCAGTGTCTCAGAAAGCTTCTTTCCAGTTTTGAACGGAAGATATTTCCTTTTTCACCATAGGCCTCTATGGGCTTCCAAATATCCCTTTGCCAATTCCACAAGAACAGCCTTAGCGAAAGGCTTCTTGAAGGGAAAGATGTAACTCTGTGAGATGAATTCACAGAACACAGAGCAGTTTCTCAGAAAGCTTCTTTCCAGTTTTGAACGGAAGATATTTCCTTTTTCACCATAGCCCTCTATGGGCTTCCAAATATCCCTTTGCCAATTCCACAAGAACAGCCTTAGCGATAGGCTTCTTGAAGGGAAAGATGTAACTCTGTGAGATGAATTCACAGAACACAGAGCAGTTTCTCAGAAAGCTTCTTTCCAGTTTTGAATGGAAGATATTTCCTTTTTCAACATAGGCCTCTATGGGCTTCCAAATATCCCTTTGCCAATTCCACAAGAACAGCCTTAGCGAAAGGCTTCTTGATGGGAAAGATGTAACTCTGTGAGATGAATTAACAGAACACAGAGCAGTTTCTCAGAAAGCTTCTTTCCAGTTTTGAACGGAAGATATATGCTTTTTCACCATAGCCCTCTATGGGCTTCCAAATATCCCTTTGCCAATTCCACAAGAACAGCCTTAGCGAAAGGCTTCTTGAAGGGAAAGATGTAACTCTGTGAGATGAATTCACAGAACACAGAGCAGCTTCTCAGAAAGCTTCTTTCCAGTATTGAACGGAAGATATTTCCTTTTTCACCATAGCCCTCTATGGGCTTCCAAATATCCCTTTGCCAATTCCACAAGAACAGCCTTAGCGAAAGGCTTCTTGAAGGGAAAGATGTAACTCTGTGAGATGAATTAACAGAACAGAGAGCAGTTTCTCAGAAAGCTTCTTTCCAATTTTGAACGGAAGATATTTCCTTTTTCACCATAGCCCCCTATGGGCTTCCAAATATCCCTTTGCCAATTCCACAAGAACAGCCTTAGCGAAAGGCTTCTTGAAGGGAAAGATTTAACTCTGTGAGATGAATTAACAGAACACAGAGCAGTTTCTCAGAAAGTTTCTTTACAGTTTTGAACGGAAGATATTTCCTTTTTCACCATAGCCCGTTATGGGCTTCCAAATATCCCTTTGCCAATTCCACAAGAACAGCCTTAGCGAAAGGCTTCTTGAAGGGAAAGATGTAACTCTGTGAGATGAATTAACAGAACACAGAGCAGTTTCTCAGAAAGCTTCTTTCCAGTTTTGAACGGAAGATATTTCCTTTTTCAGCATAGCCCTCTATGGGATTCCAAATATCCCTTTGCCAATTCCACAAGAACAGCCTTAGCGAAAGGCTTCTTGAAGGGAAAGATGTAACTCTGTGAGATGAATTCACAGAACACAGAGCAGTTTCTCAGAAAGCTTCTTTCCAGTTTTGAACGGAAGATATTTCCTTTTTCACCATAGCCCTCTATGGGCTTCCCAATATCCCTTTGCCAATTCCAAAAGAACAGCCTTAGCGAAAGGCTTCTTGAAGGGAAAGATGTAACTCTGTGAGATGAACTCACAGAACACAGAGCAGTTTCTCAGAAAGCTTCTTTCCAGTTTTGAACGAAGATATTTCCTTTTTCACCATAGGCCTCTATGGGCTTCCAAATATCCCTTTGCCAATTCCACAAGAACAGCCTTAGCGAAAGGCTTCTTGAAGGGAAAGATGTAACTCTGTGAGATGAATTAACAGAACACAGAGCAGTTTCTCAGAAAGTTTCTTTACCGTTTTGAACGGAAGATATTTACTTTTTCACCATAGCCCGTTATGGGCTTCCAAATATCCCTTTGCCAATTCCACAAGAACAGCCTTAGCGAAAGGCTTCTTGAAGGGAAAGATGTAACTCTGTGAGATGAATTAACAGAACACAGAGCAGTTTCTCAGAAAGCTTCTTTCCAGTTTTGAACGGAAGATATTTCCTTATTCACCAGAGCCGTCTATGGGCTTCCAAATATCCCTTTGCCAATTCCACAAGAACAGCCTTAGCGAAAGGCTTCTTGAAGGGAAAGATGTAACTCTTTGAGATGAATTCACAGAACACAGAGCAGTTTCTCAGAAAGCTTCTTTCCAGTTTTGAACTGAAGATATTTCCTTTTTCACCATAGGCCTCTATGGGCTTCCAAATAGCCCTTTGCCAATTCCACAAGAACAGCCTTAGCGAAAGGCTTCTTGAAGGGAAAGATGTAACTCTGTGAGATGAATTAACAGAACACAGAGCAGTTTCTCGGAACGCTTCTTTCCAGTTTTGAACGGAAGATATTTCCTTTTTCACCATAGGCCTCTATGGGCTTCCAAATATCCCTTTGCCAATTCCACAAGAACAGCCTTAGCGAAAGGCTTCTTGAAGGGAAAGATGTAACTCTGTGAGATGAATTCACAGAACACAGAGCAGTTTCTCAGAAAGCTTCTTTCCAGTTTTGAACGGAAGATATTTCCTTTTTCACCATAGCCCTCTATGGGCTTCCAAATATCCCTTTGCCAATTCCACAAGAACAGCCTTAGCGAAAGGCTTCTTGAAGGGAAAGATGTAAGTCTGTGAGATGAATTCACAGAACACGGAGCAGTTTCTCAGAAAGCTTCTTTCCAGTTTTGAACGGAAGATATTTCCTTTTTCACCATAGCCCTCTACGGGCTTCCAAATATCCCCTTGCCAATTCCACAAGAACAGCCTTAGCGAAAGGCTTCTTGAAGGGAAAGATGTAACTCTGTGAGATGAATTCACAGAACACAGAGCAGTTTCTCAGAAAGCTTCTTTCTGGTTTTGAACGGAAGATATTTCCTTTTTCACCATAGCCCTCTATGGACTTCCAAATATCCCTTTGCCAATTCCACAAGAACAGACTTAGCGAAAGGCCTCTTGAAGGGAAAGATGTAACTCTGTGAGATGAATTCACAGAACACAGAGCAGTTTCTCAGAAAGCTTCTTTCCAGTTTTGAACGGAAGATATTTCCTTTTTCACCATAGGCCTCTATGGGCTTGCAAATATCCCTTTGCCAATTCCACAAGAACAGCCTTAGCGAAAGGCTTCTTGAAGGGATAGATGTAACTCTGTGAGATGAATTCACAGAACACAGAGCAGTTTCTCAGAAAGCTTCTTTCCAGTTTTGAACGGAAGATATTTCCTTTTTCACCATAGCCCTCTACGGGCTTCCAAATATCCCTTTGCCAATTCCACAAGAACAGCCTTAGCGAAAGGCTTCTTGAAGGGAAAGATGTAACTCTGTGAGATGAATTCACAGAACACAGAGCAGTTTCTCAGAAAGCTTCTTTCCAGTTTTGAACGGAAGATATTTCCTTTTTCAACATAGGCCTCTATGGGCTTCCAAATATCCCTTTGCCAATTCCACAAGAACAGCCTTAGCGAAAGGCTTCTTGAAGGGAAAGATATACCTCTGTGAGATGAATTCACAGAACACAGAGCAGTTTCTTAGAAAGCTTCTTTCCAGTTTTGAACGGAAGATATTTACTTTTTCACCATAGCCCTCTATGGGCTTCCAAATATCCCTTTGCCAATTCCACAAGAACAGCCTTAGCGAAAGGCTTCTTGAAAGGAAAGATGTAACTCTGTGAGATGAATTCACAGAACACAGAGCAGTGTCTCAGAAAGCTTCTTTCCAGTTTTGAACGGAAGATATTTCTTTTTCACCATAGGCCTCTATGGGCTTCCAAATATCCCTTTGCCAATTCCACAAGAACAGCCTTAGCGAAAGGCTTCTTGAAGGGAAAGATGTAACTCTGTGAGATGAATTCACAGAACACAGAGCAGTTTCTGAGAAAGCTTCTTTCCAGTTTTGAACGGAAGATATTTCCTTTTTAACAATAGCCGTCTATGGGCTTCCAAATAGCCCTTTGCCAATTCCACAAGAACAGCCTTAGCGAAAGGCTTCTTGAAGGGAAAGATGTAACTCTGTGAGATGAATTAACAGAACACAGAGCAGTTTCTCGGAAAGCTTCTTTCCAGTTTTTAACGGAAGATATTTCCTTTTTCACCATAGGCCTCTATGGGCTTCCAAATATCCCTTTGCCAATTCCACAAGAACAGCCTTAGCGAAAGGCTTCTTGAAGGGAAAGATGTAACTCTGTGAGATGAATTCACAGAACACAGAGCAGTTTCTCAGAAAGCTTCTTTCCAGTTTTGAACGGAAGATATTTCCTTTTTCACCATAGCCCTCTATGGGCTTCCAAATATCCCTTTGCCAATTCCACAAGAACAGCCTTAGCGAAAGGCTTCTTGAAGGGAAAGATGTAAGTCTGTGAGATGAATTCACAGAACACAGAGCAGTTTCTCAGAAAGCTTCTTTCCAGTTTTGAACGGAAGATATTTCCTTTTTCACCATAGCCCTCTACGGGCTTCCAAATATCCCTTTGCCAATTCCACAAGAACAGCCTTAGCGAAAGGCTTCTTGAAGGGAAAGATGTAACTCTGTGAGATGAATTAACAGAACACAGAGCAGTTTCTCAGAAAGCTTCTTTCCGGTTTTGAACGGAAGATATTTCCTTTTTCACCATAGCCCTCTATGGACTTCCAAATATCCCTTTGCCAATTCCACAAGAACAGACTTAGCGAAAGGCTTCTTGAAGGGAAAGATGTAACTTTGTGAGATGAATTCACAGAACACAGAGCAGTTTCTCAGAAAGCTTCTTTCCAGTTTTGAACGGAAGATATTTCCTTTTTCACCATAGGCCTCTATGGGCTTCCAAATATCCCTTTGCTAATTCCACAAGAACAGCCTTAGCGAAAGGCTTCTTGAAGGGAAAGATGTAACTCTGTGAGATGAATTCACAGAACACAGAGCAGTTTCTCAGAAAGCTTCTTTCCAGTTTTGAACGGAAGATATTTCCTTTTTCACCATAGCCCTCTACGGGCTTCCAAATATCCCTTTGCCAATTCCACAAGAACAGCCTTAGCGAAAGGCTTCTTGAAGGGAAAGATGTAACTCTGTGAGATGAATTCACAGAAGACAGAGCAGTTTCTCAGAAAGCTTCTTTCCAGTTTTGAACGGAAGATATTTCCTTTTTCACCATAGCCGTCTATGGGCTTCCAAATATCCCTTTGCCAATTAGACAAGAACAGCCTTAGCGAAAGGCTTCTTGAAGGGAAAGATGTAACTCTGTGAGATGAATTCACAGAACACAGAGCAGTTTCTCAGAAAGCTTCTTTCCAGTTTTGAACGGAAGATATTTACTTTTTCACCATAGCCCGTTATGGGCTTCCAAATATCCCTTTGCCAATTCCACAAGAACAGCCTTAGCGAAAGGCTTCTTGAAGGGAAAGATGTAACTCTGTGAGATGAATTAACAGAACACAGAGGAATTTCTCAGAACGCTTCTTTCCAGTTTTGAACGGAAGATATTTCCTTATTCACCATAGCCGTCTATGGGCTTCAAATTATCCCTTTGCCAATTCCACAAGAACAGCCTTAGCGAAAGGCTTCTTGAAGGGAAAGATGTAACTCTGTGAGATGAATTCACAGAACACAGAGCAGTTTCTCAGAAAGCTTCTTTCCAGTTTTGAACGGAAGATATTTCCTTTTTCACCATAGGCCTCTATGGGCTTCCAAATATCCCTTTGCCAATTCCACAAGAACAGCCTTAGCGAAAGGCTTCTTGATGGGAAAGATGTAACTCTGTGAGATGAATTCACAGAACACAGAGCAGTTTCTCAGAAAGCTTCTTTCCAGTTTTGAACGGAAGATATTTCCTTTTTCACCATAGCCCTCTATGTGCTTCCAAATATCCCTTTGCCAATTCCACAAGAACAGCCTTAGCGAAAGGCTTCTTGAAGGGAAAGATGTAACTCTGTGAGATGAATTCACAGAACACAGAGCAGTGTCTCAGAAAGCTTCTTTCCAGTTTTGAACGGAAGATATTTCCTTTTTCACCATAGGCCTCTATGGGCTTCCAAATATCCCTTTGCCAATTCCACAAGAACAGCCTTAGCGAAAGGCTTCTTGAAGGGAAAGATGTAACTCTGTGAGATGAATACACAGAACACAGAGCAGTTTCTCAGAAAGCTTCTTTCCAGTTTTGAATGGAAGATATTTCCTTTTTCACCATAGGCCTCTATGGGCTTCCAAATATCCCTTTGCCAATTCCACCAGAAGAGCCTTAGCGAAAGGCTTCTTGAAGGGAAAGATGTAACTCTGTGAGATGAATTCACAGAACACAGAGCAGTTTCTCAGAAAGCTTCTTTCCAGTTTTGAACGGAAGATATTTCCTTTTTCAACATAGGCCTCTATAGGCTTCCAAATATCCCTTTGCCAATTCCACAAGAAGAGCCTTAGGGAAAGGCTTCTTGAAGGGAAAGATGTAACTCTGTGAGATGAATTCAAAGAACACAGAGCAGTTTCTCAGAAAGCTTCTTTCCAGTTTTGAACGGAAGACATTTACTTTTTCACAATAGCCCTCTATGGGCTTCCAAATATCCCTTTGCCAATTCCACAAGAACAGCCTTAGCGAAAGGCTTCTTGAAAGGAAAGATAAAACTCTGTGAGATGAATTCACAGAACACAAAGCAGTGTCTCAGAAAGCTTCTTTCCAGTTTTGAACGGAAGATATTTCCTTTTTCACCATAGGCCTCTATGGGCTTCCAAATATCCCTTTGCCAATTCCACAAGAACAGCCTTAGCGAAAGGCTTCTTGAAGGGAAAGATGTAACTCTGTGAGATGAATTCACAGAACACAGAGCAGTTTCTCAGAAAGCTTCTTTCCAGTTTTGAACGGAAGATATTTACTTTTTCACCATAGCCCTTTATGGGCTTCCAAATATCCCTTTGCCAATTCCACAAGAACAGCCTTAGCGAAAGGCTTCTTGAAGGGAAAGATGTAACTCTGTGAGATGAATTAACAGAACACAGAGCAGTTTCTCAGAAAGCTTCTTTCCAGTTTTGAACGGAAGATATTTCCTTTTTCACCATAGCCCTCTAAGGGCTTCCAAATATCCCTTTGCCAATTCCACAAGAACAGCCTTAGCGAAAGGCTTCTTGAAGGGAAAGATGTAACTCTGTGAGATGAATTCACAGAACACAGAGCAGTTTCTCAGAAAGATTCTTTCCAGTTTTGAACGGAAGATACTTCCTTTTTCACCATAGGCCTCTATGGGCTTCCAAATATCCCTTTGCCAATTCCACAAGAACAGCCTTAGCGAAAGGCTTCTTGAAGGGAAAGATGTAACTCTGTGAGATGAATTAACAGAACACAGAGCAGTTACTCAGAAAGCTTCTTTCCAGTTTTGAACGGAAGATATTTCCTTTTTCACCATAGGCCTCTATGGGCTTCCAAATATCCCTTTGCCAATTCCACAAGAACAGCCTTAGCGAAAGGCTTCTTGAAGGGAAAGATGTAACTCTGTGAGATGAATTAACAGAACACAGAGCAGTTTCTCAGAAAGCTTCTTTCCAGTTTTGAACGGAAGACATTTACTTTTTCACCATAGCCCTCTATGGGCTTCCAAATATCCCTTTGCCAATTCCACAAGAACAGCCTTAGCGAAAGGCTTCTTGAAAGGAAAGATAAAACTCTGTGAGATGAATTCACAGAACACAGAGCAGTGTCTCAGAAAGCTTCTTTCCAGTTTTGAACGGAAGATATTTCCTTTTTCACCATAGCCCTCTAAGGGCTTCCAAATATCCATTTGCCAATTAGACAAGAACAGCCTTAGCGAAAGGCTTCTTGAAGGGAAAGATGTAACTCTGTGAGATGAATTCACAGAACACAGAGCAGTTTCTCAGAAAGCATCTTTCCAGTATTGAACGGAAGATATTTCCTTTTTCACCATAGCCCTCTATGGGCTTCCAAATATCCCTTTGCCAATTCCACAAGAACAGCCTGAGCGAAAGGCTTCTTGAAGGGAAAGATGTAACTCTGTGAGATGAATTCACAGAACACAGAGCAGTTTCTCAGAAAGCTTCTTTCCAGTTTTGAACGGAAGATATTTCCTTTTTCACCATAGCCCTCTAAGGGCTTCCAAATATCCCTTTGCCAATTACACAAGAACAGCCTTAGCGAAAGGCTTCTTGAAGGGAAAGATGTAACTCTGTGAGATGAATTAAGAGAACACAGAGCAGTTTCTCAGAAAGATTCTTTCCAATTTTGAACGGAAGATATTTCCTTTTTCAGCATAGCCCTCTATGGGATTCCAAATATCCCTTTGCCAATTCCACAAGAACAGCCTTAGCGAAAGGCTTCTTGAAGGGAAAGATGTAACTCTGTGAGATGAATTAACAGAACACAGAGCAGTTTCTCAGAAAGCTTCTTTCCAGTTTTGAACGGAAGATATTTCCTTTTTCAGCATAGCCCTCTATGGGATTCCAAATATCCCTTTGCCAATTCCACAAGAACAGCCTTAGCGAAAGGCTTCTTGAAGGGAAAGATGTAACTCTGTGAGATGAATTCACAGAACACAGAGCAGTTTCTCAGAAAGCTTCTTTCCAGTTTTGAACGGAAGATATTTCCTTTTTCACCATAGCCCTCTATGGGCTTCCCAATATCCCTTTGCCAATTAAAAAAGAACAGCCTTAGCGAAAGGCTTCTTGAAGGGAAAGATGTAAGTCTGTGAGATGAATTCACAGAACACAGAGCAGTTTCTCAGAAAGCTTCTTTCCAGTTTTGAACGGAAGATATTTCCTTTTTCACCATAGCCCTCTACGGGCTTCCAAATATCCCTTTGCCAATTAGACAAGAACAGCCTTAGCGAAAGGCTTCTTGAAGGGAAAGATGTAACTCTGTGAGATGAATTCACAGAACACAGAGCAGTTTCTCAGAAAGCTTCTTTCCAGTTTTGAACGGAAGATATTTACTTTTTCACCATAGCCCGTTATGGGCTTCCAAATATCCCTTTGCCAATTCCACAAGAACAGCCTTAGCGAAAGGCTTCTTGAAGGGAAAGATGTAACTCTGTGAGATGAATTAACAGAACACAGAGGAATTTCTCAGAACGCTTCTTTCCAGTTTTGAACGGAAGATATTTCCTTATTCACCATAGCCGTCTATGGGCTTCAAATTATCCCTTTGCCAATTCCACAAGAACAGCCTTAGCGAAAGGCTTCTTGAAGGGAAAGATGTAACTCTGTGAGATGAATTCACAGAACACAGAGCAGTTTCTCAGAAAGCTTCTTTCCAGTTTTGAACGGAAGATATTTCCTTTTTCACCATAGGCCTCTATGGGCTTCCAAATATCCCTTTGCCAATTCCACAAGAACAGCCTTAGCGAAAGGCTTCTTGATGGGAAAGATGTAACTCTGTGAGATGAATTCACAGAACACAGAGCAGTTTCTCAGAAAGCTTCTTTCCAGTTTTGAACGGAAGATATTTCCTTTTTCACCATAGCCCTCTATGTGCTTCCAAATATCCCTTTGCCAATTCCACAAGAACAGCCTTAGCGAAAGGCTTCTTGAAGGGAAAGATGTAACTCTGTGAGATGAATTCACAGAACACAGAGCAGTGTCTCAGAAAGCTTCTTTCCAGTTTTGAACGGAAGATATTTCCTTTTTCACCATAGGCCTCTCTGGGCTTCCCAATATCCCTTTGCCAATTCCACAAGAACAGCCTTAGCGAAAGGCTTCTTGAAGGGAAAGATGTAACTCTGTGAGACGAATACACAGAACACAGAGCAGTTTCTCAGAAAGCTTCTTTCCAGTTTTGAATGGAAGATATTTCCTTTTTCACCATAGGCCTCTATGGGCTTCCAAATATCCCTTTGCCAATTCCACCAGAAGAGCCTTAGCGAAAGGCTTCTTGAAGGGAAAGATGTAACTCTGTGAGATGAATTCACAGAACACAGAGCAGTTTCTCAGAAAGCTTCTTTCCAGTTTTGAACGGAAGATATTTCCTTTTTCAACATAGGCCTCTATAGGCTTCCAAATATCCCTTTGCCAATTCCACAAGAAGAGCCTTAGGGAAAGGCTTCTTGAAGGGAAAGATGTAACTCTGTGAGATGAATTCAAAGAACACAGAGCAGTTTCTCAGAAAGCTTCTTTCCAGTTTTGAACGGAAGACATTTACTTTTTCACAATAGCCCTCTATGGGCTTCCAAATATCCCTTTGCCAATTCCACAAGAACAGCCTTAGCGAAAGGCTTCTTGAAAGGAAAGATAAAACTCTGTGAGATGAATTCACAGAACACAAAGCAGTGTCTCAGAAAGCTTCTTTCCAGTTTTGAACGGAAGATATTTCCTTTTTCACCATAGGCCTCTATGGGCTTCCAAATATCCCTTTGCCAATTCCACAAGAACAGCCTTAGCGAAAGGCTTCTTGAAGGGAAAGATGTAACTCTGTGAGATGAATTCACAGAACACAGAGCAGTTTCTCAGAAAGCTTCTTTCCAGTTTTGAACGGAAGATATTTACTTTTTCACCATAGCCCTTTATGGGCTTCCAAATATCCCTTTGCCAATTCCACAAGAACAGCCTTAGCGAAAGGCTTCTTGAAGGGAAAGATGTAACTCTGTGAGATGAATTAACAGAACACAGAGCAGTTTCTCAGAAAGCTTCTTTCCAGTTTTGAACGGAAGATATTTCCTTTTTCACCATAGCCCTCTAAGGGCTTCCAAATATCCCTTTGCCAATTCCACAAGAACAGCCTTAGCGAAAGGCTTCTTGAAGGGAAAGATGTAACTCTGTGAGATGAATTCACAGAACACAGAGCAGTTTCTCAGAAAGATTCTTTCCAGTTTTGAACGGAAGATATTTCCTTTTTCACCATAGGCCTCTATGGGCTTCCAAATATCCCTTTGCCAATTCCACAAGAACAGCCTTAGCGAAAGGCTTCTTGAAGGGAAAGATGTAACTCTGTGAGATGAATTAACAGAACACAGAGCAGTTACTCAGAAAGCTTCTTTCCAGTTTTGAACGGAAGATATTTCCTTTTTCACCATAGGCCTCTATGGGCTTCCAAATATCCCTTTGCCAATTCCACAAGAACAGCCTTAGCGAAAGGCTTCTTGAAGGGAAAGATGTAACTCTGTGAGATGAATTAACAGAACACAGAGCAGTTTCTCAGAAAGCTTCTTTCCAGTTTTGAACGGAAGACATTTACTTTTTCACCATAGCCCTCTATGGGCTTCCAAATATCCCTTTGCCAATTCCACAAGAACAGCCTTAGCGAAAGGCTTCTTGAAAGGAAAGATAAAACTCTGTGAGATGAATTCACAGAACACAGAGCAGTGTCTCAGAAAGCTTCTTTCCAGTTTTGAACGGAAGATATTTCCTTTTTCACCATAGCCCTCTAAGGGCTTCCAAATATCCATTTGCCAATTAGACAAGAACAGCCTTAGCGAAAGGCTTCTTGAAGGGAAAGATGTAACTCTGTGAGATGAATTCACAGAACACAGAGCAGTTTCTCAGAAAGCATCTTTCCAGTATTGAACGGAAGATATTTCCTTTTTCACCATAGCCCTCTATGGGCTTCCAAATATCCCTTTGCCAATTCCACAAGAACAGCCTGAGCGAAAGGCTTCTTGAAGGGAAAGATGTAACTCTGTGAGATGAATTCACAGAACACAGAGCAGTTTCTCAGAAAGCTTCTTTCCAGTTTTGAACGGAAGATATTTCCTTTTTCACCATAGCCCTCTAAGGGCTTCCAAATATCCCTTTGCCAATTACACAAGAACAGCCTTAGCGAAAGGCTTCTTGAAGGGAAAGATGTAACTCTGTGAGATGAATTAAGAGAACACAGAGCAGTTTCTCAGAAAGATTCTTTCCAATTTTGAACGGAAGATATTTCCTTTTTCAGCATAGCCCTCTATGGGATTCCAAATATCCCTTTGCCAATTCCACAAGAACAGCCTTAGCGAAAGGCTTCTTGAAGGGAAAGATGTAACTCTGTGAGATGAATTAACAGAACACAGAGCAGTTTCTCAGAAAGCTTCTTTCCAGTTTTGAACGGAAGATATTTCCTTTTTCAGCATAGCCCTCTATGGGATTCCAAATATCCCTTTGCCAATTCCACAAGAACAGCCTTAGCGAAAGGCTTCTTGAAGGGAAAGATGTAACTCTGTGAGATGAATTCACAGAACACAGAGCAGTTTCTCAGAAAGCTTCTTTCCAGTTTTGAACGGAAGATATTTCCTTTTTCACCATAGCCCTCTATGGGCTTCCCAATATCCCTTTGCCAATTCCAAAAGAACAGCCTTAGCGAAAGGCTTCTTGAAGGGAAAGATGTAACTCTGTGAGATGAACTCACAGAACACAGAGCAGTTTCTCAGAAAGCTTCTTTCCAGTTTTGAACGAAGATATTTCCTTTTTCACCATAGGCCTCTATGGGCTTCCAAATATCCCTTTGCCAATTCCACAAGAACAGCCTTAGCAAAGGCTTCTTGAAGGGAAAGATGTAACTCTGTGAGATGAATTAACAGAACACAGAGCAGTTTCTCAGAGAGCTTCTTTCCAGTTTTGAACGGAAGACATTTCCTTTTTCACCATAGCCCTCTATGGGCTTCCAAATATCCCTTTGCCAATTCCCCAAGAACAGCCTTAGCGAAAGGCTTCTTGAAGGGAAAGATGTAACTCTGTGAGATGAATTAACAGAACAGAGAGCAGTTTCTCAGAAAGCTTCTTTCCAATTTTGAACGGAAGATATTTCCTTTTTCACCATAGCCCTCTATGGGCTTCCAAATATCCCTTTGCCAATTCCACAAGAACAGCCTTAGCGAAAGGCTTCTTGAAGGGAAAGATGTAACTCTGTGAGATGAATTAACAGAACACAGAGCAGTTTCTCAGAAAGTTTCTTTACAGTTTTGAACGGAAGATATTTACTTTTTCACCATAGCCCGTTATGGGCTTCCAAATATCCCTTTGCCAATTCCACAAGAACAGCCTTAGCGAAAGGCTTCTTGAAGGGAAAGATGTAACTCTGTGAGATGAATTAACAGAACACAGAGCAGTTTCTCAGAAAGCTTCTTTCCAGTTTTGAACGGAAGATATTTCCTTATTCACCAGAGCCGTCTATGGGCTTCCAAATATCCCTTTGCCAATTCCACAAGAACAGCCTTAGCGAAAGGCTTCTTGAAGGGAAAGATGTAACTCTTTGAGATGAATTCACAGAACACAGAGCAGTTTCTCAGAAAGCTTCTTTCCAGTTTTGAACGGAAGATATTTCCTTTTTCACCATAGGCCTCTATGGGCTTCCAAATATCCCTTTGCCAATTCCACAAGAACAGCCTTAGCGAAAGGCTTCTTGAAGGGAAAGATGTAACTCTGTGAGATGAATTAACAGAACACAGAGCAGTTTCTCAGAAAGCTTCTTTCCAGTTTTGAACGGAAGATATTTACTTTTTCACCATAGCCCTCTATGGGCTTCCAAATATCCCTTTGCCAATTCCACAAGAACAGCCTTAGCGAAAGGCTTCTTGAAGGGAAAGATGTAACTCTGTGAGATGAATTCACAGAACACAGAGCAGTTTCTCAGAAAGCTTCTTTCCAGTTTTGAACGGAAGATATTTCCTTTTTCAACATAGGCCTCTATGGGCTTCCAAATATCCCTTTGCCAATTCCACAAGAACAGCCTTAGCGAAAGGCTTCTTGAAGGGAAAGATGTACCTCTGTGAGATGAATTCACAGAACACAGAGCAGTTTCTTAGAAAGCTTCTTTCCAGTTTTGAACGGAAGATATTTACTTTTTCACCATAGGCCTCTATGGGCTTCCAAATATCCCTTTGCCAATTCCACAAGAACAGCCTTAGCGAAAGGCTTCTTGAAAGGAAAGATGTAACTCTGTGAGATGAATTCACAGAACACAGAGCAGTGTCTCAGAAAGCTTCTTTCCAGTTTTGAACGGAAGATATTTCCTTTTTCACCATAGGCCTCTATGGGCTTCCAAATATCCCTTGGCCAATTCCACAAGAACAGCCTTAGCGAAAGGCTTCTTGAAGGGAAAGATGTAACTCTGTGAGATGAATTCACAGAACACAGAGCAGTTTCTCAGAAAGCTTCTTTCCAGTTTTGAACGGAAGATATTTCCTTTTTAACAATAGCCGTCTATGGGCTTCCAAATAGCCCTTTGCCAATTCCACAAGAACAGCCTTAGCGAAAGGCTTCTTGAAGGGAAAGATGTAACTCTGTGAGATGAATTAACAGAACACAGAGCAGTTTCTCGGAAAGCTTCTTTCCAGTTTTGAACGGAAGATATTTCCTTTTTCACCATAGGCCTCTATGGGCTTCCAAATATCCCTTTGCCAATTCCACAAGAACAGCCTTAGCGAAAGGCTTCTTGAAGGGAAAGATGTAACTCTGTGAGATGAATTCACAGAACACAGAGCAGTTTCTCAGAAAGCTTCTTTCCAGTTTTGAACGGAAGATATTTCCTTTTTCACCATAGCCCTCTATGGGCTTCCAAATATCCCTTTGCCAATTCCACAAGAACAGCCTTAGCGAAAGGCTTCTTGAAGGGAAAGATGTAACTCTGTGAGATGAATTCACAGAACACAGAGCAGTTTCTCAGAAAGCTTCTTTCCAGTTTTGAACGGAAGATATTTCCTTTTTCACCATAGCCCTCTATGGGCTTCCAAATATCCCTTTGCCAATTCCACAAGAACAGCCTTAGCGAAAGGCTTCTTGAAAGGAAAGATAAAACTCTGTGAGATGAATTCACAGAACACAGAGCAGTTTCTCAGAAAGCTTCTTTCCAGTTTTGAACGGAAGATATTTCCTTTTTCACCATAGCCCTCTAAGGGCTTCCAAATATCCATTTGCCAATTAGACAAGAACAGCCTTAGCGAAAGGCTTCTTGAAGGGAAAGATGTAACTCTGTGAGATGAATTCACAGAACACAGAGCAGTTTCTCAGAAAGCTTCTTTCCAGTATTGAACGGAAGATATTTCCTTTTTCACCATAGCCCTCTATGGGCTTCCAAATATCCCTTTGCCAATTCCACAAGAACAGCCTGAGCGAAAGGCTTCTTGAAGGGAAAGATGTAACTCTGTGAGATGAATTCACAGAACACAGAGCAGTTTCTCAGAAAGCTTCTTTCCAGTTTTGAACGGAAGATATTTCCTTTTTCACCATAGCCCTCTAAGGGCTTCCAAATATCCCTTTGCCAATTACACAAGAACAGCCTTAGCGAAAGGCTTCTTGAAGTGAAAGATGTAACTCTGTGAGATGAATTAAGAGAACACAGAGCAGTTTCTCAGAAAGATTCTTTCCAATTTTGAACGGAAGATATTTCCTTTTTCACCATAGCCCTCTATGGGCTTCCAAATATCCCTTTGCCAATTCCACAAGAACAGCGTTAGCGAAAGGCTTCTTGAAGGGAAAGATGTAACTCTGTGAGATGAATTCACAGAACACAGAGCAGTTTCTCAGAAAGCTTCTTTCCAGTTTTGAACGGAAGATATTTCCTTTTTCAGCATAGCCCTCTATGGGATTCCAAATATCCCTTTGCCAATTCCACAAGAACAGCCTTAGCGAAAGGCTTCTTGAAGGGAAAGATGTAACTCTGTGAGATGAATTCACAGAACACAGAGCAGTTTCTCAGAAAGCTTCTTTCCAGTTTTGAACGGAAGATATTTCCTTTTTCACCATAGCCCTCTATGGGCTTCCCAATATCCCTTTGCCAATTCCAAAAGAACAGCCTTAGCGAAAGGCTTCTTGAAGGGAAAGATGTAACTCTGTGAGATGAACTCACAGAACACAGAGCAGTTTCTCAGAAAGCTTCTTTCCAGTTTTGAACGAAGATATTTCCTTTTTCACCATAGGCCTCTATGGGCTTCCAAATATCCCTTTGCCAATTCCACAAGAACAGCCTTAGCGAAAGGCTTCTTGAAGGGAAAGATGTAAGTCTGTGAGATGAATTCACAGAACACAGAGCAGTTTCTCAGAAAGCTTCTTTCCAGTTTTGAACGGAAGATATTTCCTTTTTCACCATAGCCCTCTACGGGCTTCCAAATATCCCTTTGCCAATTCCACAAGAACAGCCTTAGCGAAAGGCTTCTTGAAGGGAAAGATGTAACTCTGTGAGATGAATTAACAGAACACAGAGCAGTTTCTCAGAAAGCTTCTTTCCGGTTTTGAACGGAAGATATTTCCTTTTTCACCATAGCCCTCTATGGACTTCCAAATATCCCTTTGCCAATTCCACAAGAACAGACTTAGCGAAAGGCTTCTTGAAGGGAAAGATGTAACTCTGTGAGATGAATTCACAGAACACAGAGCAGTTTCTCAGAAAGCTTCTTTCCAGTTTTGAACGGAAGATATTTCCTTTTTCACCATAGGCCTCTATGGGCTTCCAAATATCCCTTTGCCAATTCCACAAGAACAGCCTTAGCGAAAGGCTTCTTGAAGGGAAAGATGTAACTCTGTGAGATGAATTCACAGAACACAGAGCAGTTTCTCAGAAAGCTTCTTTCCAGTTTTGAACGGAAGATATTTCCTTTTTCACCATAGCCCTCTACGGGCTTCCAAATATCCCTTTGCCAATTCCACAAGAACAGCCTTAGCGAAAGGCTTCTTGAAGGGAAAGATGTAACTCTGTGAGATGAATTAACAGAACACAGAGCAGTTTCTCAGAAAGCTTCTTTCCAGTTTTGAACGGAAGATATTTCCTTTTTCAACATAGGCCTCTATGGGCTTCCAAATATCCCTTTGCCAATTCCACAAGAACAGCCTTAGCGAAAGGCTTCTTGAAGGGAAAGATGTACCTCTGTGAGATGAATTCACAGAACACAGAGCAGTTTCTTAGAAAGCTTCTTTCCAGTTTTGAACGGAAGATATTTACTTTTTCACCATAGCCCTCTATGGGCTTCCAAATATCCCTTTGCCAATTCCACAAGAACAGCCTTAGCGAAAGGCTTCTTGAAAGGAAAGATGTAACTCTGTGAGATGAATTCACAGAACACAGAGCAGTGTCTCAGAAAGCTTCTTTCCAGTTTTGAACGGAAGATATTTCCTTTTTCACCATAGGCCTCTATGGGCTTCCAAATATCCCTTTGCCAATTCCACAAGAACAGCCTTAGCGAAAGGCTTCTTGAAGGGAAAGATGTAACTCTGTGAGATGAATTCACAGAACACAGAGCAGTTTCTCAGAAAGCTTCTTTCCAGTTTTGAACGGAAGATATTTCCTTTTTAACAATAGCCGTCTATGGGCTTCCAAATAGCCCTTTGCCAATTCCACAAGAACAGCCTTAACGAAAGGCTTCTTGAAGGGAAAGATGTAACTCTGTGAGATGAATTCACAGAACACAGAGCAGTTTCTCGGAAAGCTTCTTTCCAGTTTTGAACGGAAGATATTTCCTTTTTCACCATAGGCCTCTATGGGCTTCCAAATATCCCTTTGCCAATTCCACAAGAACAGCCTTAGCGAAAGGCTTCTTGAAGGGAAAGATGTACCTCTGTGAGATGAATTCACAGAACACAGAGCAGTTTCTTAGAAAGCTTCTTTCCAGTTTTGAACGGAAGATATTTCCTTTTTCACCATAGCCCTCTATGGGCTTCCAAATATCCCTTTGCCAATTCCACAAGAACAGCCTTAGCGAAAGGCTTCTTGAAAGGAAAGATGTAACTCTGTGAGATGAATTCACAGAACACAGAGCAGTGTCTCAGAAAGCTTCTTTCCAGTTTTGAACGGAAGATATTTCCTTTTTCACCATAGGCCTCTATGGGCTTCCAAATATCCCTTTGCCAATTCCACAAGAACAGCCTTAGCGAAAGGCTTCTTGAAGGGAAAGATGTAACTCTGTGAGATGAATTCACAGAACACAGAGCAGTTTCTCAGAAAGCTTCTTTCCAGTTTTGAACGGAAGATATTTCCTTTTTAACAATAGCCGTCTATGGGCTTCCAAATAGCCCTTTGCCAATTCCACAAGAACAGCCTTAGCGAAAGGCTTCTTGAAGGGAAAGATGTAACTCTGTGAGATGAATTAACAGAACACAGAGCAGTTTCTCGGAAAGCTTCTTTCCAGTTTTGAACGGAAGATATTTCCTTTTTCACCATAGGCCTCTATGGGCTTCCAAATATCCCTTTGCCAATTCCACAAGAACAGCCTTAGCGAAAGGCTTCTTGAAGGGAAAGATATAACTCTGTGAGATGAATTCACAGAACACAGAGCAGTTTCTCAGAAAGCTTCTTTCCAGTTTTGAACGGAAGATATTTCCTTTTTCACCATAGCCCTCTATGGGCTTCCAAATATCCCTTTGCCAATTCCACAAGAACAGCCTTAGCGAAAGGCTTCTTGAAGGGAAAGATGTAAGTCTGTGAGATGAATTCACAGAACACAGAGCAGTTTCTCAGAAAGCTTCTTTCCAGTTTTGAACGGAAGATATTTCCTTTTTCACCATAGCCCTCTACGGGCTTCCAAATATCCCTTTGCCAATTCCACAAGAACAGCCTTAGCGAAAGGCTTCTTGAAGGGAAAGATGTAACTCTGTGAGATGAATTAACAGAACACAGAGCAGTTTCTCAGAAAGCTTCTTTCCGGTTTTGAACGGAAGATATTTCCTTTTTCACCGTAGCCCTCTATGGACTTCCAAATATCCCTTTGCCAATTCCACAAGAACAGACTTAGCGAAAGGCTTCTTGAAGGGAAAGATGTAACTCTGTGAGATGAATTCACAGAACACAGAGCAGTTTCTCAGAAAGCTTCTTTCCAGTTTTGAACGGAAGATATTTCCTTTTTCACCATAGGCCTCTATGGGCTTCCAAATATCCCTTTGCCAATTCCACAAGAACAGCCTTAGCGAAAGGCTTCTTGAAGGGAAAGATGTAACTCTGTGAGATGAATTCACAGAACACAGAGCAGTTTCTCAGAAAGCTTCTTTCCAGTTTTGAACGGAAGATATTTCCTTTTTCACCATAGCCCTCTACGGGCTTCCAAATATCCCTTTGCCAATTCCACAAGAACAGCCTTAGCGAAAGGCTTCTTGAAGGGAAAGATGTAACTCTGTGAGATGAATTAACAGAACACAGAGCAGTTTCTCAGAAAGCTTCTTTCCAGTTTTGAACGGAAGATATTTCCTTTTTCAACATAGGCCTCTATGGGCTTCCAAATATCCCTTTGCCAATTCCACAAGAACAGCCTTAGCGAAAGGCTTCTTGAAGGGAAAGATGTACCTCTGTGAGATGAATTCACAGAACACAGAGCAGTTTCTTAGAAAGCTTCTTTCCAGTTTTGAACGGAAGATATTTACTTTTTCACCATAGCCCTCTATGGGCTTCCAAATATCCCTTTGCCAATTCCACAAGAACAGCCTTAGCGAAAGGCTTCTTGAAAGGAAAGATGTAACTCTGTGAGATGAATTCACAGAACACAGAGCAGTGTCTCAGAAAGCTTCTTTCCAGTTTTGAACGGAAGATATTTCCTTTTTCACCATAGGCCTCTATGGGCTTCCAAATATCCCTTTGCCAATTCCACAAGAACAGCCTTAGCGAAAGGCTTCTTGAAGGGAAAGATGTAACTCTGTGAGATGAATTCACAGAACACAGAGCAGTTTCTCAGAAAGCTTCTTTCCAGTTTTGAACGGAAGATATTTCCTTTTTAACAATAGCCGTCTATGGGCTTCCAAATAGCCCTTTGCCAATTCCACAAGAACAGCCTTAACGAAAGGCTTCTTGAAGGGAAAGATGTAACTCTGTGAGATGAATTAACAGAACACAGAGCAGTTTCTCGGAAAGCTTCTTTCCAGTTTTGAACGGAAGATATTTCCTTTTTCACCATAGGCCTCTATGGGCTTCCAAATATCCCTTTGCCAATTCCACAAGAACAGCCTTAGCGAAAGGCTTCTTGAAGGGAAAGATGTAACTCTGTGAGATGAATTCACAGAACACAGAGCAGTTTCTCAGAAAGCTTCTTTCCAGTTTTGAACGGAAGATATTTCCTTTTTCACCATAGCCCTCTATGGGCTTCCAAATATCCCTTTGCCTATTCCACAAGAACAGCCTTAGCGAAAGGCTTCTTGAAGGGAAAGATGTAACTCTGTGAGATGAATTCACAGAACACAGAGCAGTTTCTCAGAAAGCTTCTTTCCAGTTTTGAACGGAAGATATTTCCTTTTTCACCATAGCCCTCTACGGGCTTCCAAATATCCCTTTGCCAATTCCACAAGAACAGCCTTAGCGAAAGGCTTCTTGAAGGGAAAGATGTAACTCTGTGAGATGAATTAACAGAACACAGAGCAGTTTCTCAGAAAGCTTCTTTCCGGTTTTGAACGGAAGATATTTCCTTTTTCACCATAGGCCTCTATGGGCTTCCAAATATCCCTTTGCCAATTCCACAAGAACAGCCTTAGCGAAAGGCTTCTTGAAGGGAAAGATGTAACTCTGTGAGATGAATTCACAGAACACAGAGCAGTTTCTCAGAAAGCTTCTTTCCAGTTTTGAACGGAAGATATTTCCTTTTTCACCATAGCCGTCTACGGGCTTCCAAATATCCCTTTGCCAATTCCACAAGAACAGCCTTAGCGAAAGGCTTCTTGAAGGGAAAGATGTAACTCTGTGAGATGAATTCACAGAACACAGAGCAGTTTCTCAGAAAGCTTCTTTCCAGTTTTGATCCGAAGATATTTCCTTTTTCACCATAGCCGTCTATGGGCTTCCAAATATCCCTTTGCCAATTAGACAAGAACAGCCTTAGCGAAAGGCTTCTTGAAGGGAAAGATGTAACTCTGTGAGATGAATTCACAGAACACAGAGCAGTTTCTCAGAAAGCTTCTTTCCAGTTTTGAACGGAAGATATTTCCTTTTTCACCATAGCCGTCTATGGGCTTCCAAATATCCCTTTGCCAATTAGACAAGAACAGCCTTAGCGAAAGGCTTCTTGAAGGGAAAGATGTAACTCTGTGAGATGAATTCACAGAACACAGAGCAGTTTCTCAGAAAGATTCTTTCCAGTTTTGAACGGAAGATATTTACTTTTTCACCATAGCCCGTTATGGGCTTCCAAATATCCCTTTGCCAATTCCACAAGAACAGCCTTAGCGAAAGGCTTCTTGAAGGGAAAGATGTAACTCTGTGAGATGAATTAACAGAACACAGAGGAGTTTCTCAGAACGCTTCTTTCCAGTTTTGAACGGAAGATATTTCCTTATTCACCATAGCCGTCTATGGGCTTCCAAATATCCCTTTGCCAATTCCACAAGAACAGCCTTAGCGAAAGGCTTCTTGAAGGGAAAGATGTAACTCTGTGAGATGAATTCACAGAACACAGAGAAGTTTCTCAGAAAGCTTCTTTCCAGTTTTGAACGGAAGATATTTCCTTTTTCACCATAGGCCTCTATGGGCTTCCAAATATCCCTTTGCCAATTCCACAAGAACAGCCTTAGCGAAAGGCTTCTTGAAGGGAAAGATGTAACTCTGTGAGATGAATTAACAGAACACAGAGCAGTTTCTCAGAAAGCTTCTTTCCAGTTTTGAACGGAAGATATTTCCTTTTTCACCATAGCCCTCTATGGGCTTCCAAATATCCCTTTGCCAATTCCACAAGAACAGCCATAGCGAAAGGCTTCTTGAAGGGAAAGATGTAACTCTGTGAGATGAATTCACAGAACACAGAGCAGTTTCTCAGAAAGCTTCTTTCCAGTTTTGAACGGAAGATATTTCCTTTTTCAACATAGGCCTCTATGGGCTTCCAAATATCCCTTTGCCAATTCCACAAGAACAGCCTTAGCGAAAGGCTTCTTGAAGGGAAAGATGTAACTCTGTGAGATGAATTCACAGAACACAGAGCAGTTTCTCAGAAAGCTTCTTTCCAGTTTTGAACGGAAGATTTTTCCTTTTTCACCATAGCCCTCTATGGGCTTCCAAATATCCCTTTGCCAATTCCACAAGAACAGCCTTAGCGAAAGGCTTCTTGAAGGGAAAGATGTAAGTCTGTGAGATGAATTCACAGAACACAGAGCAGTTTCTCAGAAAGCTTCTTTCCAGTTTTGAACGGAAGATATTTCCTTTTTCACCATAGCCCTCTACGGGCTTCCAAATATCCCTTTGCCAATTCCACAAGAACAGCCTTAGCGAAAGGCTTCTTGAAGGGAAAGATGTAACTCTGTGAGATGAATTAACAGAACACAGAGCAGTTTCTCAGAAAGCTTCTTTCCGGTTTTGAACGGAAGATATTTCCTTTTTCACCATAGCCCTCTATGGACTTCCAAATATTCCTTTGCCAATTCCACAAGAACAGACTTAGCGAAAGGCTTCTTGAAGGGAAAGATGTAACTCTGTGAGATGAATTCACAGAACACAGAGCAGTTTCTCAGAAAGCTTCTTTCCAGTTTTGAACGGAAGATATTTCCTTTTTCACCATAGGCCTCTATGGGCTTCCAAATATCCCTTTGCCAATTCCACAAGAACAGCCTTAGCGAAAGGCTTCTTGAAGGGAAAGATGTAACTCTGTGAGATGAATTCACAGAACACAGAGCAGTTTCTCAGAAAGCTTCTTTCCAGTTTTGAACGGAAGATATTTCCTTTTTCACCATAGCCCTCTACGGGCTTCCAAATATCCCTTTGCCAATTCCACAAGAACAGCCTTAGCGAAAGGCTTCTTGAAGGGAAAGATGTAACTCTGTGAGATGAATTCACAGAACACAGAGCAGTTTCTCAGAAAGCTTCTTTCCAGTTTTGAACGGAAGATATTTCCTTTTTCACCATAGCCGTCTATGGGCTTCCAAATATCCCTTTGCCAATTAGACAAGAACAGCCTTAGCGAAAGGCTTCTTGAAGGGAAAGATGTAACTCTGTGAGATGAATTAACAGAACACAGAGCAGTTTCTCAGAAAGCTTCTTTCCAGTTTTGAACGGAAGATATTTCCTTTTTCACCATAGCCGTCTATGGGCTTCCAAATATCCCTTTGCCAATTAGACAAGAACAGCCTTAGCGAAAGGCTTCTTGAAGGGAAAGATGTAACTCTGTGAGATGAGTTCACAGAACACAGAGCAGTTTCTCAGAAAGCTTCTTTCCAGTTTTGAACGGAAGATATTTACTTTTTCACCATAGCCCGTTATGGGCTTCCAAATATCCCTTTGCCAATTCCACAAGAACAGCCTTAGCGAAAGGCTTCTTGAAGGGAAAGATGTAACTCTGTGAGATGAATTCACAGAACACAGAGCAGTTTCTCAGAAAGCTTCTTTCCAGTTTTGAACGGAAGATATTTCCTTTTTCACCATAGGCCTCTATGGGCTTCCAAATATCCCTTTGCCAATTCCACAAGAACAGCCTTAGCGAAAGGCTTCTTGAAGGGAAAGATGTAACTCTGTGAGATGAATTAACAGAACACAGAGCAGTTTCTCAGAAAGCTTCTTTCCAGTTTTGAACGGAAGATATTTCCTTTTTCACCATAGCCCTCTATGGGCTTCCAAATATCCCTTTGCCAATTCCACAAGAACAGCCTTAGCGAAAGGCTTCTTGAAGGGAAAGATGTAACTCTGTGAGATGAATTCACAGAACACAGAGCAGTTTCTCAGAAAGCTTCTTTCCAGTTTTGAACGGAAGATATTTCCTTTTTCACCATAGGCCTCTATGGGCTTCCAAATATCCCTTTGCCAATTCCACAAGAACAGCCTTAGCGAAAGGCTTCTTGAAGGGAAAGATGTAACTCTGTGAGATGAATTAACAGAACACAGAGCAGTTTCTCAGAAAGCTTCTTTCCAGTTTTGAACGGAAGATATTTCCTTTTTCACCATAGCCCTCTATGGGCTTCCAAATATCCCTTTGCCAATTCCACAAGAACAGCCTTAGCGAAAGGCTTCTTGAAGGGAAAGATGTAACTCTGTGAGATGAATTCACAGAACACAGAGCAGTTTCTCAGAAAGCTTCTTTCCAGTTTTGAACGGAAGATATTTCCTTTTTCAACATAGGCCTCTATGGGCTTCCAAATATCTCTTTGCCAATTCCACAAGAACAGCCTTAGCGAAAGGCTTCTTGAAGGGAAAGATGTACCTCTGTGAGATGAATTCACAGAACACAGAGCAGTTTCTTAGAAAGCTTCTTTCCAGTTTTGAACGGAAGATATTTACTTTTTCACCATAGCCCTCTATGGGCTTCCAAATATCCCTTTGCCAATTCCACAAGAACAGCCTTAGCGAAAGGCTTCTTGAAAGGAAAGATGTAACTCTGTGAGATGAATTCACAGAACACAGAGCAGTGTCTCAGAAAGCTTCTTTCCAGTTTTGAACGGAAGATATTTCCTTTTTCACCATAGGCCTCTATGGGCTTCCAAATATCCCTTTGCCAATTCCACAAGAACAGCCTTAGCGAAAGGCTTCTTGAAGGGAAAGATGTAACTCTGTGAGATGAATTCACAGAACACAGAGCAGTTTCTCAGAAAGCTTCTTTCCAGTTTTGAACGGAAGATATTTCCTTTTTCACCATAGCCCTCTCTGTGCTTCCAAATATCCCTTTGCCAATTCCACAAGAACAGCCTTAGCGAAAGGCTTCTTGAAGGGAAAGATGTAACTCTGTGAGATGAATTCACAGAACACAGAGCAGTGTCTCAGAAAGCTTCTTTCCAGTTTTGAACGGAAGATATTTCCTTTTTCACCATAGGCCTCTATGGGCTTCCAAATATCCCTTTGCCAATTCCACAAGAACAGCCTTAGCGAAAGGCTTCTTGAAGGGAAAGATGTAACTCTGTGAGATGAATACACAGAACACAGAGCAGTTTCTCAGAAAGCTTCTTTCCAGTTTTGAATGGAAGATATTTCCTTTTTCACCATAGGCCTCTATGGGCTTCCAAATATCCCTTTGCCAATTCCACCAGAAGAGCCTTAGCGAAAGGCTTCTTGAAGGGAAAGATGTAACTCTGTGAGATGAATTCACAGAACACAGAGCAGTTTCTCAGAAAGCTTCTTTCCAGTTTTGAACGGAAGATATTTCCTTTTTCAACATAGGCCTCTATAGGCTTCCAAATATCCCTTTGCCAATTCCACAAGAAGAGCCTTAGCGAAAGGCTTCTTGAAGGGAAAGATGTAACTCTGTGAGATGAATTCACAGAACACAGAGCAGTTTCTCAGAAAGCTTCTTTCCAGTTTTGAACGGAAGATATTTACTTTTTCACCATAGCCCTCTATGGGCTTCCAAATATCCCTTTGCCAATTCCACAAGAACAGCCTTAGCGAAAGGCTTCTTGAAAGGAAAGATAAAACTCTGTGAGATGAATTCACAGAACACAAAGCAGTGTCTCAGAAAGCTTCTTTCCAGTTTTGAACGGAAGATATTTCCTTTTTCACCATAGGCCTCTATGGGCTTCCAAATATCCCTTTGCCAATTCCACAAGAACAGCCTTAGCGAAAGGCTTCTTGAAGGGAAAGATGTAACTCTGTGAGATGAATTCACAGAACACAGAGCAGTTTCTCAGAAAGCTTCTTTCCAGTTTTGAACGGAAGATATTTACTTTTTCACCATAGCCCTTTATGGGCTTCCAAATATCCCTTTGCCAATTCCACAAGAACAGCCTTAGCGAAAGGCTTCTTGAAGGGAAAGATGTAACTCTGTGAGATGAATTAACAGAACACAGAGCAGTTTCTCAGAAAGCTTCTTTCCAGTTTTGAACGGAAGATATTTCCTTTTTCACCATAGCCCTCTAAGGGCTTCCAAATATCCCTTTGCCAATTCCACAAGAACAGCCTTAGCGAAAGGCTTCTTGAAGGGAAAGATGTAACTCTGTGAGATGAATTCACAGAACACAGAGCAGTTTCTCAGAAAGATTCTTTCCAGTTTTGAACGGAGGATATTTCCTTTTTCACCATAGGCCTCTATGGGCTTCCAAATATCCCTTTGCCAATTCCACAAGAACAGCCTTAGCGAAAGGCTTCTTGAAGGGAAAGATGTAACTCTGTGAGATGAATTAACAGAACACAGAGCAGATTCTCAGAAAGCTTCTTTCCAGTTTTGAACGGAAGATATTTCCTTTTTCACCATAGCCCTCTATGGGCTTCCAAATATCCCTTTGCCAATTCCACAAGAACAGCCTTAGCGAAAGGCTTCTTGAAGGGAAAGATGTAACTCTGTGACATGAATTCACAGAACACAGAGCAGTTTCTCAGAAAGATTCTTTCCAGTTTTGAACGGAAGATATTTACTTTTTCACCATAGGCCTCTATGGGCTTCCAAATATCCCTTTGCCAATTCCACAAGAACAGCCTTAGCGAAAGGCTTCTTGAGGGGAAAGATGTAACTCTGTGAGATTAATTAACAGAACACAGAGCAGTTTCCCAGAAAGCTTCTTTCCAGTTTTGAACGGAAGATATTTACTTTTTCACCATAGCCCTCTATGGGCTTCCAAGTATCCCTTTGTCAATTCCACAAGAACAGCCATAGCGAAAGGCTTCTTGAAAGGAAAGATGTAACTCTGTGAGATGAATTCACAGAACACAGAGCAGTGTCTCAGAAAGCTTCTTTCCAGTTTTAAACGGAAGATATTTCCTTTTTCACCATAGCCCTCTATGGGCTTCCAAATATCCCTTTGCCAATTCCACAAGAACAGCCTTAGCGAAAGGCTTCTTGAAGGGAAAGATGTAACTCTGTGAGATGAATTCACAGAACACAGAGCAGTTTCTCAGAAAGCTTCTTTCCAGTTTTGAACTGAAGATATTTCCTTTTTCACCATAGGCCTCAATGGGCTTCCAAATATCCCTTTGCCAGTTCCACAAGAACAGCCTTAGCGAAAGGCTTCTTGAAAGGAAAGATGTAACTCTGTGAGATGAATTAACAGAACACAGAGCAGTTTCTCAGAAAGCTTCTTTCCAGTTTTGAACGGAAGATATTTACTTTTTCACCATAGCCCTCTATGGGCTTCCAAATATCCCTTTGCCAATTCCACAAGAACAGCCTTAGCGATAGGCTTCTTGAAGGGAAAGATGTAACTCTGTGAGATGAATTCACAGAACACAGAGCAGTTTCTCAGAAAGCTTCTTTCCAGTTTTGAACGGAAGATATTTCCTTTTTCAACATAGGCCTCTATGGGCTTCCAAATATCCCTTTGCCAATTCCACAAGAACAGCCTTAGCGAAAGGCTTCTTGAAGGGAAAGATGTAACTCTGTGAGATGAATTCACAGAACACAGAGCAGTTTCTCAGAAAGCTTCTTTCCAGTATTGAACGGAAGATATTTCCTTTTTCACCATAGCCCTCTATGGGCTTCCAAATATCCCTTTGCCAATTCCACAAGAACAGCCTGAGCGAAAGGCTTCTTGAAGGGAAAGATGTAACTCTGTGAGATGAATGAACAGAACACAGAGCAGTTTCTCAGAAAGCTTCTTTCCAGTTTTGAACGGAAGATATTTCCTTTTTCACCATAGCCCTCTAAGGGCTTCCAAATATCCCTTTGCCAATTACACAAGAACAGCCTTAGCGAAAGGCTTCTTGAAGGGAAAGATGTAACTCTGTGAGATGAATTAAGAGAACACAGAGCAGTTTCTCAGAAAGATTCTTTCCAATTTTGAACGGAAGATATTTCCTTTTTCACCATAGCCCTCTATGGGCTTCCAAAAATCCCTTTGCCAATTCCACAAGAACAGCCTTAGCGAAAGGCTTCTTGAAGGGAAAGATGTAACTCTGTGAGATGAATTAACAGAACACAGAGCAGTTTCTCAGAAAGCTTCTTTCCAGTTTTGAACGGAAGATATTTCCTTTTTCAGCATAGCCCTCTATGGGATTCCAAATATCCCTTTGCCAATTCCACAAGAACAGCCTTAGCGAAAGGCTTCTTGAAGGGAAAGATGTAACTCTGTGAGATGAATTCACAGAACACAGAGCAGTTTCTCAGAAAGCTTCTTTCCAGTTTTGAACGGAAGATATTTCCTTTTTCACCATAGCCCTCTATGGGCTTCCCAATATCCCTTTGCAAATTCCAAAAGAACAGCCTTAGCGAAAGGCTTCTTGAAGGGAAAGATGTAACTCTGTGAGATGAACTCACAGAACACAGAGCAGTTTCTCAGAAAGCTTCTTTCCAGTTTTGAACGGAAGATATTTCCTTTTTCACCATAGGCCTCTATGGGCTTCCAAATATCCCTTTGCCAATTCCACAAGAACAGCCTTAGCGAAAGGCTTCTTGAAGGGAAAGATGTAACTCTGTGAGATGAATTCACAGAACACAGAGCAGTTTCTCAGAAAGCTTCTTTCCAGTTTTGAACGGAAGATATTTCCTTTTTCACCATAGCCCTCTATGGGCTTCCAAATATCCCTTTGCCAATTCCACAAGAACAGCCTTAGCGAAAGGCTTCTTGAAGGGAAAGATGTAACTCTGTGAGATGAATTCACAGAACACAGAGCAGTTTCTCAGAAAGCTTCTTTCCAGTTTTGAACGGAAGATATTTCCTTTTTCACCATAGCCCTCTACGGGCTTCCAAATATCCCTTTGCCAATTCCACAAGAACAGCCTTAGCGAAAGGCTTCTTGAAGGGAAAGATGTAACTCTGTGAGATGAATTAACAGAACACAGAGCAGTTTCTCAGAAAGCTTCTTTCCGGTTTTGAACGGAAGATATTTCCTTTTTCACCATAGCCCTCTATGGACTTCCAAATATCCCTTTGCCAATTCCACAAGAACAGACTTAGCGAAAGGCTTCTTGAAGGGAAAGATGTAACTCTGTGAGATGAATTCACAGAACACAGAGCAGTTTCTCAGAAAGCTTCTTTCCAGTTTTGAACGGAAGATATTTCCTTTTTCACCATAGGCCTCTATGGGCTTCCAAATATCCCTTTGCCAATTCCACAAGAACAGCCTTAGCGAAAGGCTTCTTGAAGGGAAAGATGTAACTCTGTGAGATGAATTCACAGAACACAGAGCAGTTTCTCAGAAAGCTTCTTTCCAGTTTTGAACGGAAGATATTTCCTTTTTCACCATAGCCGTCTACGGGCTTCCAAATATCCCTTTGCCAATTCCACAACAACAGCCTTAGCGAAAGGCTTCTTGAAGGGAAAGATGTAACTCTGTGAGATGAATTCACAGAACACAGAGCAGTTTCTCAGAAAGCTTCTTTCCAGTTTTGATCCGAAGATATTTCCTTTTTCACCATAGCCGTCTATGGGCTTCCAAATATCCCTTTGCCAATTAGACAAGAACAGCCTTAGCGAAAGGCTTCTTGAAGGGAAAGATGTAACTCTGTGAGATGAATTCACAGAACACAGAGCAGTTTCTCAGAAAGCTTCTTTCCAGTTTTGAACGGAAGATATTTCCTTTTTCACCATAGCCGTCTATGGGCTTCCAAATATCCCTTTGCCAATTAGACAAGAACAGCCTTAGCGAAAGGCTTCTTGAAGGGAAAGATGTAACTCTGTGAGATGAATTCACAGAACACAGAGCAGTTTCTCAGAAAGATTCTTTCCAGTTTTGAACGGAAGATATTTACTTTTTCACCATAGCCCGTTATGGGCTTCCAAATATCCCTTTGCCAATTCCACAAGAACAGCCTTAGCGAAAGGCTTCTTGAAGGGAAAGATGTAACTCTGTGAGATGAATTAACAGAACACAGAGGAGTTTCTCAGAACGCTTCTTTCCAGTTTTGAACGGAAGATATTTCCTTATTCACCATAGCCGTCTATGGGCTTCCAAATATCCCTTTGCCAATTCCACAAGAACAGCCTTAGCGAAAGGCTTCTTGAAGGGAAAGATGTAACTCTGTGAGATGAATTCACAGAACACAGAGAAGTTTCTCAGAAAGCTTCTTTCCAGTTTTGAACGGAAGATATTTCCTTTTTCACCATAGGCCTCTATGGGCTTCCAAATATCCCTTTGCCAATTCCACAAGAACAGCCTTAGCGAAAGGCTTCTTGAAGGGAAAGATGTAACTCTGTGAGATGAATTAACAGAACACAGAGCAGTTTCTCAGAAAGCTTCTTTCCAGTTTTGAACGGAAGATATTTCCTTTTTCACCATAGCCCTCTATGGGCTTCCAAATATCCCTTTGCCAATTCCACAAGAACAGCCATAGCGAAAGGCTTCTTGAAGGGAAAGATGTAACTCTGTGAGATGAATTCACAGAACACAGAGCAGTTTCTCAGAAAGCTTCTTTCCAGTTTTGAACGGAAGATATTTCCTTTTTCAACATAGGCCTCTATGGGCTTCCAAATATCCCTTTGCCAATTCCACAAGAACAGTCTTAGCGAAAGGCTTCTTGAAGGGAAAGATGTACCTCTGTGAGATGAATTCACAGAACACAGAGCAGTTTCTTAGAAAGCTTCTTTCCAGTTTTGAACCGAAGATATTTACTTTTTCACCATAGCCCTCTATGGGCTTCCAAATATCCCTTTGCCAATTCCACAAGAACAGCCTTAGCGAAAGGCTTCTTGAAAGGAAAGATGTAACTCTGTGAGATGAATTCACAGAACACAGAGCAGTGTCTCAGAAAGCTTCTTTCCAGTTTTGAACGGAAGATATTTCCTTTTTCACCATAGGCCTCTATGGGCTTCCAAATATCCCTTTGCCAATTCCACAAGAACAGCCTTAGCGAAAGGCTTCTTGAAGGGAAAGATGTAACTCTGTGAGATGAATTCACAGAACACAGAGCAGTTTCTCAGAAAGCTTCTTTCCAGTTTTGAACGGAAGATATTTCCTTTTTCACCATAGCCCTCTATGTGCTTCCAAATATCCCTTTGCCAATTCCACAAGAACAGCCTTAGCGAAAGGCTTCTTGAAGGGAAAGATGTAACTCTGTGAGATGAATTCACAGAACACAGAGCAGTGTCTCAGAAAGCTTCTTTCCAGTTTTGAACGGAAGATATTTCCTTTTTCACCATAGGCCTCTATGGGCTTCCAAATATCCCTTTGCCAATTCCACAAGAACAGCCTTAGCGAAAGGCTTCTTGAAGGGAAAGATGTAACTCTGTGAGATGAATACACAGAACACAGAGCAGTTTCTCAGAAAGCTTCTTTCCAGTTTTGAATGGAAGATATTTCCTTTTTCACCATAGGCCTCTATGGGCTTCCAAATATCCCTTTGCCAATTCCACCAGAAGAGCCTTAGCGAAAGGCTTCTTGAAGGGAAAGATGTAACTCTGTGAGATGAATTCACAGAACACAGAGCAGTTTCTCAGAAAGCTTCTTTCCAGTTTTGAACGGAAGATATTTCCTTTTTCAACATAGGCCTCTATAGGCTTCCAAATATCCCTTTGCCAATTCCACAAGAAGAGCCTTAGCGAAAGGCTTCTTGAAGGGAAAGATGTAACTCTGTGAGATGAATTCACAGAACACAGAGCAGTTTCTCAGAAAGCTTCTTTCCAGTTTTGAACGGAAGATATTTACTTTTTCACCATAGCCCTCTATGGGCTTCCAAATATCCCTTTGCCAATTCCACAAGAACAGCCTTAGCGAAAGGCTTCTTGAAAGGAAAGATAAAACTCTGTGAGATGAATTCACAGAACACAAAGCAGTGTCTCAGAAAGCTTCTTTCCAGTTTTGAACGGAAGATATTTCCTTTTTCACCATAGGCCTCTATGGGCTTCCAAATATCCCTTTGCCAATTCCACAAGAACAGCCTTAGCGAAAGGCTTCTTGAAGGGAAAGATGTAACTCTGTGAAATGAATTCACAGAACACAGAGCAGTTTCTCAGAAAGCTTCTTTCCAGTTTTGAACGGAAGATATTTACTTTTTCACCATAGCCCTTTATGGGCTTCCAAATATCCCTTTGCCAATTCCACAAGAACAGCCTTAGCGAAAGGCTTCTTGAAGGGAAAGATGTAACTCTGTGAGATGAATTCACAGAACACAGAGCAGTTTCTCAGAAAGCTTCTTTCCAGTTTTGAACGGAAGATTTTTCCTTTTTCACCATAGCCCTCTATGGGCTTCCAAATATCCCTTTGCCAATTCCACAAGAACAGCCTTAGCGAAAGGCTTCTTGAAGGGAAAGATGTAAGTCTGTGAGATGAATTCACAGAACACAGAGCAGTTTCTCAGAAAGCTTCTTTCCAGTTTTGAACGGAAGATATTTCCTTTTTCACCATAGCCCTCTACGGGCTTCCAAATATCCCTTTGCCAATTCCACAAGAACAGCCTTAGCGAAAGGCTTCTTGAAGGGAAAGATGTAACTCTGTGAGATGAATTAACAGAACACAGAGCAGTTTCTCAGAAAGCTTCTTTCCGGTTTTGAACGGAAGATATTTCCTTTTTCACCATAGCCCTCTATGGACTTCCAAATATTCCTTTGCCAATTCCACAAGAACAGACTTAGCGAAAGGCTTCTTGAAGGGAAAGATGTAACTCTGTGAGATGAATTCACAGAACACAGAGCAGTTTCTCAGAAAGCTTCTTTCCAGTTTTGAACGGAAGATATTTCCTTTTTCACCATAGGCCTCTATGGGCTTCCAAATATCCCTTTGCCAATTCCACAAGAACAGCCTTAGCGAAAGGCTTCTTGAAGGGAAAGATGTAACTCTGTGAGATGAATTCACAGAACACAGAGCAGTTTCTCAGAAAGCTTCTTTCCAGTTTTGAACGGAAGATATTTCCTTTTTCACCATAGCCCTCTACGGGCTTCCAAATATCCCTTTGCCAATTCCACAAGAACAGCCTTAGCGAAAGGCTTCTTGAAGGGAAAGATGTAACTCTGTGAGATGAATTCACAGAACACAGAGCAGTTTCTCAGAAAGCTTCTTTCCAGTTTTGAACGGAAGATATTTCCTTTTTCACCATAGCCGTCTATGGGCTTCCAAATATCCCTTTGCCAATTAGACAAGAACAGCCTTAGCGAAAGGCTTCTTGAAGGGAAAGATGTAACTCTGTGAGATGAATTAACAGAACACAGAGCAGTTTCTCAGAAAGCTTCTTTCCAGTTTTGAACGGAAGATATTTCCTTTTTCACCATAGCCGTCTATGGGCTTCCAAATATCCCTTTGCCAATTAGACAAGAACAGCCTTAGCGAAAGGCTTCTTGAAGGGAAAGATGTAACTCTGTGAGATGAGTTCACAGAACACAGAGCAGTTTCTCAGAAAGCTTCTTTCCAGTTTTGAACGGAAGATATTTACTTTTTCACCATAGCCCGTTATGGGCTTCCAAATATCCCTTTGCCAATTCCACAAGAACAGCCTTAGCGAAAGGCTTCTTGAAGGGAAAGATGTAACTCTGTGAGATGAATTAACAGAACACAGAGGAGTTTCTCAGAAAGCTTCTTTCCAGTTTTGAACGGAAGATATTTCCTTATTCACCATAGCCGTCTATGGGCTTCCAAATATCCCTTTGCCAATTCCACAAGAACAGCCTTAGCGAAAGGCTTTTTGAAGGGAAAGATGTAACTCTGTGAGATGAATTCACAGAACACAGAGCAGTTTCTCAGAAAGCTTCTTTCCAGTTTTGAACGGAAGATATTTCCTTTTTCACCATAGGCCTCTATGGGCTTCCAAATATCCCTTTGCCAATTCCACAAGAACAGCCTTAGCGAAAGGCTTCTTGAAGGGAAAGATGTAACTCTGTGAGATGAATTAACAGAACACAGAGCAGTTTCTCAGAAAGCTTCTTTCCAGTTTTGAACGGAAGATATTTCCTTTTTCACCATAGCCCTCTATGGGCTTCCAAATATCCCTTTGCCAATTCCACAAGAACAGCCTTAGCGAAAGGCTTCTTGAAGGGAAAGATGTAACTCTGTGAGATGAATTCACAGAACACAGAGCAGTTTCTCAGAAAGCTTCTTTCCAGTTTTGAACGGAAGATATTTCCTTTTTCAACATAGGCCTCTATGGGCTTCCAAATATCTCTTTGCCAATTCCACAAGAACAGCCTTAGCGAAAGGCTTCTTGAAGGGAAAGATGTACCTCTGTGAGATGAATTCACAGAACACAGAGCAGTTTCTTAGAAAGCTTCTTTCCAGTTTTGAACGGAAGATATTTACTTTTTCACCATAGCCCTCTATGGGCTTCCAAATATCCCTTTGCCAATTCCACAAGAACAGCCTTAGCGAAAGGCTTCTTGAAAGGAAAGATGTAACTCTGTGAGATGAATTCACAGAACACAGAGCAGTGTCTCAGAAAGCTTCTTTCCAGTTTTGAACGGAAGATATTTCCTTTTTCACCATAGGCCTCTATGGGCTTCCAAATATCCCTTTGCCAATTCCACAAGAACAGCCTTAGCGAAAGGCTTCTTGAAGGGAAAGATGTAACTCTGTGAGATGAATTCACAGAACACAGAGCAGTTTCTCAGAAAGCTTCTTTCCAGTTTTGAACGGAAGATATTTCCTTTTTCACCATAGCCCTCTCTGTGCTTCCAAATATCCCTTTGCCAATTCCACAAGAACAGCCTTAGCGAAAGGCTTCTTGAAGGGAAAGATGTAACTCTGTGAGATGAATTCACAGAACACAGAGCAGTGTCTCAGAAAGCTTCTTTCCAGTTTTGAACGGAAGATATTTCCTTTTTCACCATAGGCCTCTATGGGCTTCCAAATATCCCTTTGCCAATTCCACAAGAACAGCCTTAGCGAAAGGCTTCTTGAAGGGAAAGATGTAACTCTGTGAGATGAATACACAGAACACAGAGCAGTTTCTCAGAAAGCTTCTTTCCAGTTTTGAATGGAAGATATTTCCTTTTTCACCATAGGCCTCTATGGGCTTCCAAATATCCCTTTGCCAATTCCACCAGAAGAGCCTTAGCGAAAGGCTTCTTGAAGGGAAAGATGTAACTCTGTGAGATGAATTCACAGAACACAGAGCAGTTTCTCAGAAAGCTTCTTTCCAGTTTTGAACGGAAGATATTTCCTTTTTCAACATAGGCCTCTATAGGCTTCCAAATATCCCTTTGCCAATTCCACAAGAAGAGCCTTAGCGAAAGGCTTCTTGAAGGGAAAGATGTAACTCTGTGAGATGAATTCACAGAACACAGAGCAGTTTCTCAGAAAGCTTCTTTCCAGTTTTGAACGGAAGATATTTACTTTTTCACCATAGCCCTCTATGGGCTTCCAAATATCCCTTTGCCAATTCCACAAGAACAGCCTTAGCGAAAGGCTTCTTGAAAGGAAAGATAAAACTCTGTGAGATGAATTCACAGAACACAAAGCAGTGTCTCAGAAAGCTTCTTTCCAGTTTTGAACGGAAGATATTTCCTTTTTCACCATAGGCCTCTATGGGCTTCCAAATATCCCTTTGCCAATTCCACAAGAACAGCCTTAGCGAAAGGCTTCTTGAAGGGAAAGATGTAACTCTGTGAGATGAATTCACAGAACACAGAGCAGTTTCTCAGAAAGCTTCTTTCCAGTTTTGAACGGAAGATATTTACTTTTTCACCATAGCCCTTTATGGGCTTCCAAATATCCCTTTGCCAATTCCAGAAGAACAGCCTTAGCGAAAGGCTTCTTGAAGGGAAAGATGTAACTCTGTGAGATGAATTAACAGAACACAGAGCAGTTTCTCAGAAAGCTTCTTTCCAGTTTTGAACGGAAGATATTTCCTTTTTCACCATAGCCCTCTAAGGGCTTCCAAATATCCCTTTGCCAATTCCACAAGAACAGCCTTAGCGAAAGGCTTCTTGAAGGGAAAGATGTAACTCTGTGAGATGAATTCACAGAACACAGAGCAGTTTCTCAGAAAGATTCTTTCCAGTTTTGAACGGAGGATATTTCCTTTTTCACCATAGGCCTCTATGGGCTTCCAAATATCCCTTTGCCAATTCCACAAGAACAGCCTTAGCGAAAGGCTTCTTGAAGGGAAAGATGTAACTCTGTGAGATGAATTAACAGAACACAGAGCAGTTTCTCAGAAAGCTTCTTTCCAGTTTTGAACGGAAGATATTTCCTTTTTCACCATAGCCCTCTATGGGCTTCCAAATATCCCTTTGCCAATTCCACAAGAACAGCCTTAGCGAAAGGCTTCTTGAAGGGAAAGATGTAACTCTGTGACATGAATTCACAGAACACAGAGCAGTTTCTCAGAAAGATTCTTTCCAGTTTTGAACGGAAGATATTTACTTTTTCACCATAGGCCTCTATGGGCTTCCAAATATCCCTTTGCCAATTCCACAAGAACAGCCTTAGCGAAAGGCTTCTTGAGGGGAAAGATGTAACTCTGTGAGATTAATTAACAGAACACAGAGCAGTTTCCCAGAAAGCTTCTTTCCAGTTTTGAACGGAAGATATTTACTTTTTCACCATAGCCCTCTATGGGCTTCCAAGTATCCCTTTGTCAATTCCACAAGAACAGCCATAGCGAAAGGCTTCTTGAAAGGAAAGATGTAACTCTGTGAGATGAATTCACAGAACACAGAGCAGTGTCTCAGAAAGCTTCTTTCCAGTTTTAAACGGAAGATATTTCCTTTTTCACCATAGCCCTCTATGGGCTTCCAAATATCCCTTTGCCAATTCCACAAGAACAGCCTTAGCGAAAGGCTTCTTGAAGGGAAAGATGTAACTCTGTGAGATGAATTCACAGAACACAGAGCAGTTTCTCAGAAAGCTTCTTTCCAGTTTTGAACTGAAGATATTTCCTTTTTCACCATAGGCCTCAATGGGCTTCCAAATATCCCTTTGCCAGTTCCACAAGAACAGCCTTAGCGAAAGGCTTCTTGAAAGGAAAGATGTAACTCTGTGAGATGAATTAACAGAACACAGAGCAGTTTCTCAGAAAGCTTCTTTCCAGTTTTGAACGGAAGATATTTACTTTTTCACCATAGCCCTCTATGGGCTTCCAAATATCCCTTTGCCAATTCCACAAGAACAGCCTTAGCGATAGGCTTCTTGAAGGGAAAGATGTAACTCTGTGAGATGAATTCACAGAACACAGAGCAGTTTCTCAGAAAGCTTCTTTCCAGTTTTGAACGGAAGATATTTCCTTTTTCAACATAGGCCTCTATGGGCTTCCAAATATCCCTTTGCCAATTCCACAAGAACAGCCTTAGCGAAAGGCTTCTTGAAGGGAAAGATGTAACTCTGTGAGATGAATTCACAGAACACAGAGCAGTTTCTCAGAAAGCTTCTTTCCAGTATTGAACGGAAGATATTTCCTTTTTCACCATAGCCCTCTATGGGCTTCCAAATATCCCTTTGCCAATTCCACAAGAACAGCCTGAGCGAAAGGCTTCTTGAAGGGAAAGATGTAACTCTGTGAGATGAATGAACAGAACACAGAGCAGTTTCTCAGAAAGCTTCTTTCCAGTTTTGAACGGAAGATATTTCCTTTTTCACCATAGCCCTCTAAGGGCTTCCAAATATCCCTTTGCCAATTACACAAGAACAGCCTTAGCGAAAGGCTTCTTGAAGGGAAAGATGTAACTCTGTGAGATGAATTAAGAGAACACAGAGCAGTTTCTCAGAAAGATTCTTTCCAATTTTGAACGGAAGATATTTCCTTTTTCACCATAGCCCTCTATGGGCTTCCAAAAATCCCTTTGCCAATTCCACAAGAACAGCCTTAGCGAAAGGCTTCTTGAAGGGAAAGATGTAACTCTGTGAGATGAATTAACAGAACACAGAGCAGTTTCTCAGAAAGCTTCTTTCCAGTTTTGAACGGAAGATATTTCCTTTTTCAGCATAGCCCTCTATGGGATTCCAAATATCCCTTTGCCAATTCCACAAGAACAGCCTTAGCGAAAGGCTTCTTGAAGGGAAAGATGTAACTCTGTGAGATGAATTCACAGAACACAGAGCAGTTTCTCAGAAAGCTTCTTTCCAGTTTTGAACGGAAGATATTTCCTTTTTCACCATAGCCCTCTATGGGCTTCCCAATATCCCTTTGCAAATTCCAAAAGAACAGCCTTAGCGAAAGGCTTCTTGAAGGGAAAGATGTAACTCTGTGAGATGAACTCACAGAACACAGAGCAGTTTCTCAGAAAGCTTCTTTACAGTTTTGAACGGAAGATATTTCCTTTTTCACCATAGGCCTCTATGGGCTTCCAAATATCCCTTTGCCAATTCCACAAGAACAGCCTTAGCGAAAGGCTTCTTGAAGGGAAAGATGTAACTCTGTGAGATGAATTCACAGAACACAGAGCAGTTTCTCAGAAAGCTTCTTTCCAGTTTTGAACGGAAGATATTTCCTTTTTCACCATAGCCCTCTATGTGCTTCCAAATATCCCTTTGCCAATTCCACAAGAACAGCCTTATCGAAAGGCTTCTTGAAGGGAAAGATGTAACTCTGTGAGATGAATTCACAGAACACAGAGCAGTGTCTCAGAAAGCTTCTTTCCAGTTTTGAACGGAAGATATTTCCTTTTTCACCATAGGCCTCTATGGGCTTCCAAATATCCCTTTGCCAATTCCACAAGAACAGCCTTAGCGAAAGGCTTCTTGAAGGGAAAGATGTAACTCTGTGAGATGAATACACAGAACACAGAGCAGTTTCTCAGAAAGCTTCTTTCCAGTTTTGAATGGAAGATATTTCCTTTTTCACCATAGGCCTCTATGGGCTTCCAAATATCCCTTTGCCAATTCCACCAGAAGAGCCTTAGCGAAAGGCTTCTTGAAGGGAAAGATGTAACTCTGTGAGATGAATTCACAGAACACAGAGCAGTTTCTCAGAAAGCTTCTTTCCAGTTTTGAACGGAAGATATTTCCTTTTTCAACATAGGCCTCTATAGGCTTCCAAATATCCCTTTGCCAATTCCACAAGAAGAGCCTTAGCGAAAGGCTTCTTGAAGGGAAAGATGTAACTCTGTGAGATGAATTCACAGAACACAGAGCAGTTTCTCAGAAAGCTTCTTTCCAGTTTTGAACGGAAGATATTTACTTTTTCACCATAGCCCTCTATGGGCTTCCAAATATCCCTTTGCCAATTCCACAAGAACAGCCTTAGCGAAAGGCTTCTTGAAAGGAAAGATAAAACTCTGTGAGATGAATTCACAGAACACAAAGCAGTGTCTCAGAAAGCTTCTTTCCAGTTTTGAACGGAAGATATTTCCTTTTTCACCATAGGCCTCTATGGGCTTCCAAATATCCCTTTGCCAATTCCACAAGAACAGCCTTAGCGAAAGGCTTCTTGAAGGGAAAGATGTAACTCTGTGAAATGAATTCACAGAACACAGAGCAGTTTCTCAGAAAGCTTCTTTCCAGTTTTGAACGGAAGATATTTACTTTTTCACCATAGCCCTTTATGGGCTTCCAAATATCCCTTTGCCAATTCCACAAGAACAGCCTTAGCGAAAGGCTTCTTGAAGGGAAAGATGTAACTCTGTGAGATGAATTCACAGAACACAGAGCAGTTTCTCAGAAAGCTTCTTTCCAGTTTTGAACGGAAGATTTTTCCTTTTTCACCATAGCCCTCTATGGGCTTCCAAATATCCCTTTGCCAATTCCACAAGAACAGCCTTAGCGAAAGGCTTCTTGAAGGGAAAGATGTAAGTCTGTGAGATGAATTCACAGAACACAGAGCAGTTTCTCAGAAAGCTTCTTTCCAGTTTTGAACGGAAGATATTTCCTTTTTCACCATAGCCCTCTACGGGCTTCCAAATATCCCTTTGCCAATTCCACAAGAACAGCCTTAGCGAAAGGCTTCTTGAAGGGAAAGATGTAACTCTGTGAGATGAATTAACAGAACACAGAGCAGTTTCTCAGAAAGCTTCTTTCCGGTTTTGAACGGAAGATATTTCCTTTTTCACCATAGCCCTCTATGGACTTCCAAATATCCCTTTGCCAATTCCACAAGAACAGACTTAGCGAAAGGCTTCTTGAAGGGAAAGATGTAACTCTGTGAGATGAATTCACAGAACACAGAGCAGTTTCTCAGAAAGCTTCTTTCCAGTTTTTAACGGAAGATATTTCCTTTTTCACCATAGGCCTCTATGGGCTTCCAAATATCCCTTTGCCAATTCCACAAGAACAGACTTAGCGAAAGGCTTCTTGAAGGGAAAGATGTAACTCTGTGAGATGAATTCACAGAACACAGAGCAGTTTCTCAGAAAGCTTCTTTCCAGTTTTGAACGGAAGATATTTCCTTTTTCACCATAGCCCTCTACGGGCTTCCAAATATCCCTTTGCCAATTCCACAAGAACAGCCTTAGCGAAAGGCTTCTTGAAGGGAAAGATGTAACTCTGTGAGATGAATTCACAGAACACAGAGCAGTTTCTCAGAAAGCTTCTTTCCAGTTTTGAACGGAAGATATTTCCTTTTTCACCATAGCCGTCTATGGGCTTCCAAATATCCCTTTGCCAATTAGACAAGAACAGCCTTAGCGAAAGGCTTCTTGAAGGGAAAGATGTAACTCTGTGAGATGAATTCACAGAACACAGAGCAGTTTCTCAGAAAGCTTCTTTCCAGTTTTGAACGGAAGATATTTCCTTTTTCACCATAGCCGTATATGGGCTTCCAAATATCCCTTTGCCAATTAGACAAGAACAGCCTTAGCGAAAGGCTTCTTGAAGGGAAAGATGTAACTCTGTGAGATGAATTCACAGAACACAGAGCAGTTTCTCAGAAAGCTTCTTTCCAGTTTTGAACGGAAGATATTTACTTTTTCACCATAGCCCGTTATGGGCTTCCAAATATCCCTTTGCCAATTCCACAAGAACAGCCTTAGCGAAAGGCTTCTTGAAGGGAAAGATGTAACTCTGTGAGATGAATTCACAGAACACAGAGCAGTTTCTCAGAAAGCTTCTTTCCAGTTTTGAACGGAAGATATTTCCTTTTTCACCATAGCCCTCTACGGGCTTCCAAATATCCCTTTGCCAATTCCACAAGAACAGCCTTAGCGAAAGGCTTCTTGAAGGGAAAGATGTAACTCTGTGAGATGAATTCACAGAACACAGAGCAGTTTCTCAGAAAGCTTCTTTCCAGTTTTGAACGGAAGATATTTCCTTTTTCACCATAGCCCTCTATGGGCTTCCAAATATCCCTTTGCCAATTAGACAAGAACAGCCTTAGCGAAAGGCTTCTTGAAGGGAAAGATGTAACTCTGTGAGATGAATTAACAGAACACAGAGCAGTTTCTCAGAAAGCTTCTTTCCAGTTTTGAACGGAAGATATTTCCTTTTTCACCATAGCCGTCTATGGGCTTCCAAATATCCCTTTGCCAATTAGACAAGAACAGCCTTAGCGAAAGGCTTCTTGAAGGGAAAGATGTAACTCTGTGAGATGAGTTCACAGAACACAGAGCAGTTTCTCAGAAACCTTCTTTCCAGTTTTGAACGGAAGATATTTACTTTTTCACCATAGCCCGTTATGGGCTTCCAAATATCCCTTTGCCAATTCCACAAGAACAGCCTTAGCGAAAGGCTTCTTGAAGGGAAAGATGTAACTCTGTGAGATGAATTAACAGAACACAGAGGAGTTTCTCAGAAAGCTTCTTTCCAGTTTTGAACGGAAGATATTTCCTTATTCACCATAGCCGTCTATGGGCTTCCAAATATCCCTTTGCCAATTCCACAAGAACAGCCTTAGCGAAAGGCTTCTTGAAGGGAAAGATGTAACTCTGTGAGATGAATTCACAGAACACAGAGCAGTTTCTCAGAAAGCTTCTTTCCAGTTTTGAACGGAAGATATTTCCTTTTTCACCATAGGCCTCTATGGGCTTCCAAATATCCCTTTGCCAATTCCACAAGAACAGCCTTAGCGAAAGGCTTCTTGAAGGGAAAGATGTAACTCTGTGAGATGAATTAACAGAACACAGAGCAGTTTCTCAGAAAGCTTCTTTCCAGTTTTGAACGGAAGATATTTCCTTTTTCACCATAGCCCTCTATGGGCTTCCAAATATCCCTTTGCCAATTCCACAAGAACAGCCTTAGCGAAAGGCTTCTTGAAGGGAAAGATGTAACTCTGTGAGATGAATTCACAGAACACAGAGCAGTTTCTCAGAAAGCTTCTTTCCAGTTTTGAACGGAAGATATTTCCTTTTTCAACATAGGCCTCTATGGGCTTCCAAATATCTCTTTGCCAATTCCACAAGAACAGCCTTAGCGAAAGGCTTCTTGAAGGGAAAGATGTACCTCTGTGAGATGAATTCACAGAACACAGAGCAGTTTCTTAGAAAGCTTCTTTCCAGTTTTGAACCGAAGATATTTACTTTTTCACCATAGCCCTCTATGGGCTTCCAAATATCCCTTTGCCAATTCCACAAGAACAGCCTTAGCGAAAGGCTTCTTGAAAGGAAAGATGTAACTCTGTGAGATGAATTCACAGAACACAGAGCAGTGTCTCAGAAAGCTTCTTTCCAGTTTTGAACGGAAGATATTTCCTTTTTCACCATAGGCCTCTATGGGCTTCCAAATATCCCTTTGCCAATTCCACAAGAACAGCCTTAGCGAAAGGCTTCTTGAAGGGAAAGATGTAACTCTGTGAGATGAATTCACAGAACACAGAGCAGTTTCTCAGAAAGCTTCTTTCCAGTTTTGAACGGAAGATATTTCCTTTTTCACCATAGCCCTCTATGTGCTTCCAAATATCCCTTTGCCAATTCCACAAGAACAGCCTTAGCGAAAGGCTTCTTGAAGTGAAAGATGTAACTCTGTGAGATGAATTCACAGAACACAGAGCAGTGTCTCAGAAAGCTTCTTTCCAGTTTTGAACGGAAGATATTTCCTTTTTCACCATAGGCCTCTATGGGCTTCCAAATATCCCTTTGCCAATTCCACAAGAACAGCCTTAGCGAAAGGCTTCTTGAAGGGAAAGATGTAACTCTGTGAGATGAATACACAGAACACAGAGCAGTTTCTCAGAAAGCTTCTTTCCAGTTTTGAATGGAAGATATTTCCTTTTTCACCATAGGCCTCTATGGGCTTCCAAATATCCCTTTGCCAATTCCACCAGAAGAGCCTTAGCGAAAGGCTTCTTGAAGGGAAAGATGTAACTCTGTGAGATGAATTCACAGAACACAGAGCAGTTTCTCAGAAAGCTTCTTTCCAGTTTTGAACGGAAGATATTTCCTTTTTCAACATAGGCCTCTATAGGCTTCCAAATATCCCTTTGCCAATTCCACAAGAAGAGCCTTAGCGAAAGGCTTCTTGAAGGGAAAGATGTAACTCTGTGAGATGAATTCACAGAACACAGAGCAGTTTCTCAGAAAGCTTCTTTCCAGTTTTGAACGGAAGATATTTACTTTTTCACCATAGCCCTCTATGGGCTTCCAAATATCCCTTTGCCAATTCCACAAGAACAGCCTTAGCGAAAGGCTTCTTGAAAGGAAAGATAAAACTCTGTGAGATGAATTCACAGAACACAAAGCAGTGTCTCAGAAAGCTTCTTTCCAGTTTTGAACGGAAGATATTTCCTTTTTCACCATAGGCCTCTATGGGCTTCCAAATATCCCTTTGCCAATTCCACAAGAACAGCCTTAGCGAAAGGCTTCTTGAAGGGAAAGATGTAACTCTGTGAGATGAATTCACAGAACACAGAGCAGTTTCTCAGAAAGCTTCTTTCCAGTTTTGAACGGAAGATATTTACTTTTTCACCATAGCCCTTTATGGGCTTCCAAATATCCCTTTGCCAATTCCACAAGAACAGCCTTAGCGAAAGGCTTCTTGAAGGGAAAGATGTAACTCTGTGAGATGAATTAACAGAACACAGAGCAGTTTCTCAGAAAGCTTCTTTCCAGTTTTGAACGGAAGATATTTCCTTTTTCACCATAGCCCTCTAAGGGCTTCCAAATATCCCTTTGCCAATTCCACAAGAACAGCCTTAGCGAAAGGCTTCTTGAAGGGAAAGATGTAACTCTGTGAGATGAATTCACAGAACACAGAGCAGTTTCTCAGAAAGATTCTTTCCAGTTTTGAACGGAAGATATTTCCTTTTTCACCATAGGCCTCTATGGGCTTCCAAATATCCCTTTGCCAATTCCACAAGAACAGCCTTAGCGAAAGGCTTCTTGAAGGGAAAGATGTAACTCTGTGAGATGAGTTAACAGAACACAGAGCAGTTTCTCAGAAAGCTTCTTTCCAGTTTTGAACGGAAGATATTTCCTTTTTCACCATAGCACTCTATGGGCTTCCAAATATCCCTTTGCCAATTCCACAAGAACAGCCTTAGCGAAAGGCTTCTTGAAGGGAATGATGTAACTCTGTGACATGAATTCACAGAACACAGAGCAGTTTCTCAGAAAGATTCTTTCCAGTTTTGAACGGAAGATATTTCCTTTTTCACCATAGGCCTCTATGGGCTTCCAAATATCCCTTTGCCAATTCCACAAGAACAGCCTTAGCGAAAGGCTTCTTGAGGGGAAAGATGTAACTCTGTGAGATTAATTAACAGAACACAGAGCAGTTTCCCAGAAAGCTTCTTTCCAGTTTTGAACGGAAGATATTTACTTTTTCACCATAGCCCTCTATGGGCTTCCAAGTATCCCTTTGTCAATTCCACAAGAACAGCCATAGCGAAAGGCTTCTTGAAAGGAAAGATGTAACTCTGTGAGATGAATTCACAGAACACAGAGCAGTGTCTCAGAAAGCTTCTTTCCAGTTTTAAACGGAAGATATTTCCTTTTTCACCATAGCCCTCTATGGGCTTCCAAATATCCCTTTGCCAATTCCACAAGAACAGCCTTAGCGAAAGGCTTCTTGAAGGGAAAGATGTAACTCTGTGAGATGAATTCACAGAACACAGAGCAGTTTCTCAGAAAGCTTCTTTCCAGTTTTGAACTGAAGATATTTCCTTTTTCACCATAGGCCTCAATGGGCTTCCAAATATCCCTTTGCCAGTTCCACAAGAACAGCCTTAGCGAAAGGCTTCTTGAAAGGAAAGATGTAACTCTGTGAGATGAATTAACAGAACACAGAGCAGTTTCTCAGAAAGCTTCTTTCCAGTTTTGAACGGAAGATATTTACTTTTTCACCATAGCCCTCTATGGGCTTCCAAATATCCCTTTGCCAATTCCACAAGAACAGCCTTAGCGATAGGCTTCTTGAAGGGAAAGATGTAACTCTGTGAGATGAATTCACAGAACACAGAGCAGTTTCTCAGAAAGCTTCTTTCCAGTATTGAACGGAAGATATTTCCTTTTTCACCATAGCCCTCTAAGGGCTTCCAAATATCCCTTTGCCAATTCCACAAGAACAGCCTGAGCGAAAGGCTTCTTGAAGGGAAAGATGTAACTCTGTGAGATGAATGAACAGAACACAGAGCAGTTTCTCAGAAAGCTTCTTTCCAGTTTTGAACGGAAGATATTTCCTTTTTCACCATAGCCCTCTAAGGGCTTCCAAATATCCCTTTGCCAATTACACAAGAACAGCCTTAGCGAAAGGCTTCTTGAAGGGAAAGATGTAACTCTGTGAGATGAATTAAGAGAACACAGAGCAGTTTCTCAGAAAGATTCTTTCCAATTTTGAACGGAAGATATTTCCTTTTTCACCATAGCCCTCTATGGGCTTCCAAAAATCCCTTTGCCAATTCCACAAGAACAGCCTTAGCGAAAGGCTTCTTGAAGGGAAAGATGTAACTCTGTGAGATGAATTAACAGAACACAGAGCAGTTTCTCAGAAAGCTTCTTTCCAGTTTTGAACGGAAGATATTTCCTTTTTCAGCATAGCCCTCTATGGGATTCCAAATATCCCTTTGCCAATTCCACAAGAACAGCCTTAGCGAAAGGCTTCTTGAAGGGAAAGATGTAACTCTGTGAGATGAATTCACAGAACACAGAGCAGTTTCTCAGAAAGCTTCTTTCCAGTTTTGAACGGAAGATATTTCCTTTTTCACCATAGCCCTCTATGGGCTTCCCAATATCCCTTTGCAAATTCCAAAAGAACAGCCTTAGCGAAAGGCTTCTTGAAGGGAAAGATGTAACTCTGTGAGATGAACTCACAGAACACAGAGCAGTTTCTCAGAAAGCTTCTTTCCAGTTTTGAACGAAGATATTTACTTTTTCACCATAGGCCTCTATGGGCTTCCAAATATCCCTTTGCCAATTCCACAAGAACAGCCTTAGCGAAAGGCTTCTTGAAGGGAAAGATGTAACTCTGTGAGATGAATTAACAGAACACAGAGCAGTTTCTCAGAGAGCTTCTTTCCAGTTTTGAACGGAAGGCATTTCCTTTTTCACCATAGCCCTCTATGGGCTTCCAAATATCCCTTTGCCAATTCCACAAGAACAGCCTTAGCGAAAGGCTTCTTGAAGGGAAAGATGTAACTCTGTGAGATGAATTAACAGAACAGAGAGCAGTTTCTCAGAAAGCTTCTTTCCAATTTTGAACGGAAGATATTTCCTTTTTCACCATAGCCCTCTATGGGCTTCCAAATATCCCTTTGCCAATTCCACAAGAACAGCCTTAGCGAAAGGCTTCTTGAAGGGAAAGATTTAACTCTGTGAGATGAATTAACAGAACACAGAGCAGTTTCTCAGAAAGTTTCTTTACAGTTTTGAACGGAAGATATTTACTTTTTCACCATAGCCCGTTATGGGCTTCCAAATATCCCTTTGCCAATTCCACAAGAACAGCCTTAGCGAAAGGCTTCTTGAAGGGAAAGATGTAACTCTGTGAGATGAATTAACAGAACACAGAGCAGTTTCTCAGAAAGCTTCTTTCCAGTTTTGAACGGAAGATATTTCCCTATTCACCAGAGCCGTCTATGGGCTTCCAAATATCCCTTTGCCAATTCCACAAGAACAGCCTTAGCGAAAGGCTTCTTGAAGGGAAAGATGTAACTCTGTGAGATGAATTCACAGAACACAGAGCAGTTTCTCAGAAAGCTTCTTTCCAGTTTTGAACGGAAGATATTTCCTTTTTCACCATAGGCCTCTATGGGCTTCCAAATATCCCTTTGCCAATTCCACAAGAACAGCCTTAGCGAAAGGCTTCTTGAAGGGAAAGATGTAACTCTGTGAGATGAATTCACAGAACACAGAGCAGTTTCTCAGAAAGCTTCTTTCCAGTTTTGAACGGAAGATATTTCCTTTTTCACCATAGCCCTCTATGGGCTTCCAAATATCCGTTTGCCAATTCCACAAGAACAGCCTTAGCGAAAGGCTTCTTGAAGGGAAAGATGTAACTCTGTGAGATGAATTCACAGAACACAGAGCAGTTTCTCAGAAAGCTTCTTTCCAGTTTTGAACGGAAGATATTTCCTTTTTCAACATAGGCCTCTATGGGCTTCCAAATATCCCTTTGCCAATTCCACAACAACAGACTTAGCGAAAGGCTTCTTGAAGGGAAAGATGTACCTCTGTGAGATGAATTCACAGAACACAGAGCAGTTTCTTAGAAAGCTTCTTTCCAGTTTTGAACGGAAGATATTTACTTTTTCACCATAGCCCTCTATGGGCTTCCAAATATCCCTTTGCCAATTCCACAAGAACAGCCTTAGCGAAAGGCTTCTTGAAAGGAAAGATGTAACTCTGTGAGATGAATTCACAGAACACAGAGCAGTGTCTCAGATAGCTTCTTTCCAGTTTTGAACGGAAGATATTTCCTTTTTCACCATAGGCCTCTATGGGCTTCCAAATATCCCTTTGCCAATTCCACAAGAACAGCCTTAGCGAAAGGCTTCTTGAAGGGAAAGATGTAACTCTGTGAGATGAATTCACAGAACACAGAGCAGTTTCTCAGAAAGCTTCTTTCCAGTTTTGAACGGAAGATATTTCCTTTTTAACAATAGCCGTCTATGGGCTTCCAAATAGCCCTTTGCCAATTCCACAAGAACAGCCTTAGAGAAAGGCTTCTTGAAGGGAAAGATGTAACTCTGTGAGATGAATTAACAGAACACAGAGCAGTTTCTCGGAAAGCTTCTTTCCAGTTTTGAACGGAAGATATTTCCTTTTTCACCATAGGCCTCTATGGGCTTCCAAATATCCCTTTGCCAATTCCACAAGAACAGCCTTAGCGAAAGGCTTCTTGAAGGGAAAGATGTAACTCTGTGAGATGAATTCACAGAACACAGAGCAGTTTCTCAGAAAGCTTCTTTCCAGTTTTGAACGGAAGATATTTCCTTTTTCACCATAGCCCTATATGGGCTTCCAAATATCCCTTTGCCAATTCCACAAGAGCAGCCTTAGCGAAAGGCTTCTTGAAGGGAAAGATGTAAGTCTGTGAGATGAATTCACAGAACACAGAGCAGTTTCTCAGAAAGATTCTTTCCAGTTTTGAACGGAAGATATTTCCTTTTTCACCATAGCCCTCTACGGGCTTCCAAATATCCCTTTGCCAATTCCACAAGAACAGCCTTAGCGAAAGGCTTCTTGAAGGGAAAGATGTAACTCTGTGAGATGAATTAACAGAACACAGAGCAGTTTCTCAGAAAGCTTCTTTCCGGTTTTGAACGGAAGATATTTCCTTTTTCACCATAGCCCTCTATGGACTTCCAAATATCCCTTTGCCAATTCCACAAGAACAGACTTAGCGAAAGGCTTCTTGAAGGGAAAGATGTAACTCTGTGAGATGAATTCACAGTACACAGAGCAGTTTCTCAGAAAGCTTCTTTCCAGTTTTTAACGGAAGATATTTCCTTTTTCACCATAGGCCTCTATGGGCTTCCAAATATCCCTTTGCCAATTCCACAAGAACAGCCTTAGCGAAAGGCTTCTTGAAGGGAAAGATGTAACTCTGTGAGATGAATTCACAGAACACAGAGCAGTTTCTCAGAAAGCTTCTTTCCAGTTTTGAACGGAAGATATTTCCTTTTTCACCATAGCCCTCTACGGGCTTCCAAATATCCCTTTGCCAATTCCACAAGAACAGCCTTAGCGAAAGGCTTCTTGAAGGGAAAGATGTAACTCTGTGAGATGAATTCACAGAACACAGAGCAGTTTCTCAGAAAGCTTCTTTCCAGTTTTGAACGGAAGATATTTCCTTTTTCACCATAGCCGTCTATGGGCTTCCAAATATCCCTTTGCCAATTAGACAAGAACAGCCTTAGCGAAAGGCTTCTTGAAGGGAAAGATGTAACTCTGTGAGATGAATTCACAGAACACAGAGCAGTTTCTCAGAAAGCTTCTTTCCAGTTTTGAACGGAAGATATTTCCTTTTTCACCATAGCCGTATATGGGCTTCCAAATATCCCTTTGCCAATTAGACAAGAACAGCCTTAGCGAAAGGCTTCTTGAAGGGAAAGATGTAACTCTGTGAGATGAATTCACAGAACACAGAGCAGTTTCTCAGAAAGCTTCTTTCCAGTTTTGAACGGAAGATATTTACTTTTTCACCATAGCCCGTTATGGGCTTCCAAATATCCCTTTGCCAATTCCACAAGAACAGCCTTAGCGAAAGGCTTCTTGAAGGGAAAGATGTAACTCTGTGAGATGAATTAACAGAACACAGAGGAGTTTCTCGGAAAGCTTCTTTCCAGTTTTGAACGGAAGATATTTCCTTATTCACCATAGCCGTCTACGGGCTTCCAAATATCCCTTTGCCAATTCCACAAGAACAGCCTTAGCGAAAGGCTTCTTGAAGGGAAAGATGTAACTCTGTGAGATGAATTCACAGAACACAGAGCAGTTTCTCAGAAAGCTTCTTTCCAGTTTTGAATGGAAGATATTTCCTTTTTCAACATAGGCCTCTATGGGCTTCCAAATATCCCTTTGCCAATTCCACAAGAACAGCCTTAGCGAAAGGCTTCTTGAAGGGAAAGATGTACCTCTGTGAGATGAATTCACAGAACACAGAGCAGTTTCTTAGAAAGCTTCTTTCCAGTTTTGAACGGAAGATATTTCCTTTTTCACCATAGGCCTCTATGGGCTTCCAAATATCCCTTTGCCAATTCCACAAGAACAGCCTTAGCGAAAGGCTTCTTGAAGGGAAAGATGTAACTCTGTGAGATGAATTAACAGAACACAGAGCAGTTTCTCAGAAAGCTTCTTTCCAGTTTTGAACCAAAGATATTTACTTTTTCACCATAGCCCTCTAAGGGCTTCCAAATATCCCTTTGCCAATTCCACAAGAACAGCCTTAGCGAAAGGCTTCTTGAAGGGAAAGATGTAACTCTGTGAGATGAATTAACAGAACAGAGAGCAGTTTCTCAGAAAGCTTCTTTCCAATTTTGAACGGAAGATATTTCCTTTTTCACCATAGGCCTCTATGGGCTTCCAAATATCCCTTTGCCAATTCCACAAGAACAGCCTTAGAGAAAGGCTTCTTGAAGGGAAAGATGTAACTCTGTGAGATGAATTAACAGAACACAGAGCAGTTTCTCAGAAAGCTTCTTTACAGTTTTGAACTGAAGATATTTACTTTTTCACCCTAGCCCTTTATGGGCTTTCAAATATCCCTTTGCCAATTCCACAAGAACAGCCTTAGTGAAAGGCTTCTTGAAGGGAAAGATGTAACTCTGTGAGATGAATTAACAGAACACAGAGCAGTTTCTCAGAAAGCTTCTTTCCAGTTTTGAACGGAAGATATTTCCTTTTTCACCATAGCCGTCTATGGGCTTCCAAATATCCCTTTGCCAATTCCACAAGAACAGCCTTAGCGAAAGGCTTCTTGAAGGGAAAGATGTAACTCTGTGAGATGAATTCACAGAGCACAGAGCAGTGTCTCAGAAAGCTTCTTTCCAGTTTTGAACGGAAGATATTTCCTTTTTCACCATAGGCCTCTATGGGCTTCCAAATATCCCTTTGCCAATTCCGCAAGAACAGCCTTAGCGAAAGGCTTCTTGAAGGGAAAGATGTAACTCTGTGAGATGAATTCACAGAACACAGAGCGGCTTCTCAGAAAGCTTCTTTCCAGTTTTGAACGGAAGATATTTACTTTTTCACCATAGCCCTCTATGGGCTTCCAAATATCCCTTTGCCAATTCCACAAGAACAGCCTTAGCGAAAGGCTTCTTGAAGGGAAAGATGTAACTCTGTGAGATGAATTCACAGAACACAGAGCAGTTTCTCAGAAAGCTTCTTTCCAGTTTTGAACGGAAGATATTTCCTTTTTCAACATAGGCCTCTATGGGCTTCCAAATATCCCTTTGCCAATTCCACAAGAACAGCCTTAGCGAAAGGCTTCTTGAAGGGAAAGATGTAACTCTGTGAGATGAATTCACAGAACACAGAGCACTTTCTTAGAAAGCTTCTTTCCAGTTTTGAACGGAAGATATTTACTTTTGCACCATAGCCTTCTATGGGCTTCCAAATATCCCTTTGCCAATTCCACAAGAACAGCCTTAGCGAAAGGCTTCTTGAAAGGAAAGATATAACTCTGTGAGATGAATTCACAGAACACAGAGCAGTGTCTCAGAAAGCTTCTTTCCAGTTTTGAACGGAAGATATTTCCTTTTTCACCATAGGCCTCTATGGGCTTCCAAATATCCCTTTGCCAATTCCACAAGAACAGCCTTAGCGAAAGGCTTCTTGAAGGGAAAGATGTAACTCTGTGAGATGAATTCACAGAACACAGAGCAGTTTCTCAGAAAGCTTCTTTCCAGTTTTGAACGGAAGATATTTCCTTTTTCACCATAGCCCTCTATGTGCTTCCAAATATCCCTTTGCCAATTCCACAAGAACAGCCTTAGCGAAAGGCTTCTTGAAGGGAAAGATGTAACTCTGTGAGATGAATTAACAGAACACAGAGCAGTTTCTCAGAAAGCTTCTTTCCAGTTTTGAACGGAAGGTATTTCCTTTTTCACCATAGCCTTCTATGGGCTTGCAAATATCCCTTTGCCAATTCCACAAGAACAGCCTTAGCGAAAGGCTTCTTGAAGGGAAAGATGTAACTCTGTGAGATGAATTCACAGAACACAGAGCAGTTTCTCAGAAAGCTTCTTTCCAGTTTTGAACGGAAGATATTTCCTTTTTCAACATAGGCCTCTATGGGCTTCCAAATATCCCTTTGCCAATTCCACAAGAACAGCCTTAGCGAAAGGCTTCTTGAAGGGAAAGATGTAACTCTGTGAGATGAATTAACAGAACACAGAGCAGTTTCTCAGAAAGCTTCTTTCCAGTTTTGAACGGAAGATATATACTTTTTCACCATAGCCCTCTGTGGGCTTCCAAATATCCCTTTGCCAATTCCACAAGAACAGCCTTAGCGAAAGGCTTCTTGAAAGGAAATATATAACTCTGTGAGATGAATTCACAGAACACAAAGCAGTGTCTCAGAAAGCTTCTTTCCAGTTTTGAACGGAAGATATTTCCTTTTTCAACATAGGCCTCTATGGGCTTCCAAATATCCCTTTGCCAATTCCACAAGAACAGCCTTAGCGAAAGGCTTCTTGAAAGGAAAGATGTAACTCTGTGAGATGAATTCACAGAACACAGAGCAGTGTCTCAGAAAGCTTCTTTCCAGTTTTGAACGGAAGATATTTCCTTTTTCACCATAGGCCTCTATGGGCTTCCAAATATCCCTTTGCCAATTCCACAAGAACAGCCTTAGCGAAAGGCTTCTTGAAGGGAAAGATGTAACTCTGTGAGATGAATTCACAGAACACAGAGCGGCTTCTCAGAAAGCTTCTTTCCAGTTTTGAACGGAAGATATTTACTTTTTCACCATAGCCCTCTATGGGCTTCCAAATATCCCTTTGCCAATTCCACAAGAACAGCCTTAGCGAAAGGCTTCTTGAAGGGAAAGATGTAACTCTGTGAGATGAATTCACAGAACACAGAGCAGTTTCTCAGAAAGCTTCTTTCCAGTTTTGAACGGAAGATATTTCCTTTTTCAACATAGGCCTCTATGGGCTTCCAAATATCCCTTTGCCAATTCCACAAGAACAGCCTTAGCGAAAGGCTTCTTGAAGGGAAAGATGTAACTCTGTGAGATGAATTCACAGAAAACAGAGCAGTTTCTTAGAAAGCTTCTTTCCAGTTTTGAACGGAAGATATTTACTTTTTCACCATAGCCCTCTATGGGCTTCCAAATATCCCTTTGCCAATTCCACAAGAACAGCCTTAGCGAAAGGCTTCTTGAAAGGAAAGATATAACTCTGTGAGATGAATTCACAGAACACAGAGCAGTGTCTCAGAAAGCTTCTTTCCAGTTTTGAACGGAAGATATTTCCTTTTTCACCATAGGCCTCTATGGGCTTCCAAATATCCCTTTGCCAATTCCACAAGAACAGCCTTAGCGAAAGGCTTCTTGAAGGGAAAGATGTAACTCTGTGAGATGAATTCACAGAACACAGAGCAGTTTCTCAGAAAGCTTCTTTCCAGTTTTGAACGGAAGATATTTCCTTTTTCACCATAGCCCTCTATGTGCTTCCAAATATCCCTTTGCCAATTCCACAAGAACAGCCTTAGCGAAAGGCTTCTTGAAGGCAAAGATGTAACTCTGTGAGATGAATTAACAGAACACAGAGCAGTTTCTCAGAAAGCTTCTTTCCAGTTTTGAACGGAAGGTATTTCCTTTTTCACCATAGCCCTCTATGGGCTTGCAAATATCCCTGTGCCAATTCCACAAGAACAGCCTTAGCGAAAGGCTTCTTGAAGGGAAAGATGTAACTCTGTGAGATGAATTCACAGAACACAGAGCAGTTTCTCAGAAAGCTTCTTTCCAGTTTTGAACGGAAGATATTTCCTTTTTCAACATAGGCCTCTATGGGCTTCCAAATATCCCTTTGCCAATTCCACAAGAACAGCCTTAGCGAAAGGCTTCTTGAAGGGAAAGATGTAACTCTGTGAGATGAATTAACAGAACACAGAGCAGTTTCTCAGAAAGCTTCTTTCCAGTTTTGAACGGAAGATATATACTTTTTCACCATAGCCCTCTGTGGGCTTCCAAATATCCCTTTGCCAATTCCACAAGAACAGCCTTAGCGAAAGGCTTCTTGAAAGGAAATATATAACTCTGTGAGATGAATTCACAGAACACAAAGCAGTGTCTCAGAAAGCTTCTTTCCAGTTTTGAACGGAAGATATTTCCTTTTTCAACATAGGCCTCTATGGGCTTCCAAATATCCCTTTGCCAATTCCACAAGAACAGCCTTAGCGAAAGGCTTCTTGAAAGGAAAGATGTAACTCTGTGAGATGAATTCACAGAACACAGAGCAGTGTCTCAGAAAGCTTCTTTCCAGTTTTGAACGGAAGATATTTCCTTTTTCACCATAGGCCTCTATGGGCTTCCAAATATCCCTTTGCCAATTCCACAAGAACAGCCTTAGCGAAAGGCTTCTTGAAGGGAAAGATGTAACTCTGTGAGATGAATTCACAGAACACAGAGCAGTTTCTCAGAAAGCTTCTTTCCAGTTTTGAATGGAAGATATTTCCTTTTTCACCATAGGCCTCTAGGGGTTCCAAATATCCCTTTGCCAATTCCACAAGAACAGCCTTAGCGAAAGGCTTCTTGAAGGGAAAGATGTAACTCTGTGAGATGAATTCACGGAACACAGAGCAGTTTCTCAGAAAGCTTCTTTCCAGTTTTGAACGGAAGATATTTCCTTTTTCAGCATAGCCCTCTATGGGCTTCCAAATATCCCTTTACCAATTCCACAATAACAGCCTTAGCGAAAGGCTTCTTGAAGAGAAAGATGTAACTCTGTGAGATGAATTAACAGAACACAGAGCAGTTTCTCAGAAAGCTTCTTTCCAGTTTTGAACGGAAGATATTTCCTTTTTCACCATAGCCCTCTATGGGCTTCCAAATATCGCTTTGCCAATTCTCCAAGAACAGCCTTAGCGAAAGGCTTCTTGAAGGGAAAGATGTAACTCTGTGAGATGAATTCACAGAACACAGAGCAGTTTCTCAGAAAGCTTCTTTCCAGTTTTGAACGGAAGATATTTCCTTTTTCACCATAGCCCTTTATGGCTTCCAAATATCCCTTTGCCAATTCCACAAGAACAGCCTTAGCGAAAGGCTTCTTGAAGGGAAAGATGTAACTCTGTGAGATGAATTAACAGAACACAGAGCAGTTTCTCAGAAAGCTTCTTTCCAGTTTTGAACGGAAGATATTTCCTTTTTCACCATAGCCCTCTAAGGGCTTCCAAATATCCCTTTGCCATTACCACAAGAACAGCCTTAGCGAAAGGCTTCTTGAAGGGAAAGATGTAACTCTGTGAGATGAATTAACAGAACACAGAGCAGTTTCTCAGAAAGATTCTTTCCAATTTTGAACGGAAGATATTTCCTTTTTCACCATAGGCTTCTATGGGCTTCCAAATATCCCTTTGCCAATTCCACAAGAACAGCCTTAGGGAAAGGCTTCTTGAAAGGAAAGATGTAACTCTGTGAGATGAATTCACAGAACACAGAGCAGTTTCTCAGAAAGCTTCTTTCCAGTTTTTAACGGAAGATATTTCCTTTTTCACCATAGGCCTCTATGGGCTTCCAAATATCCCTTTGCCAATTCCACAAGAACAGCCTTAGCGAAAGGCTTCTTGAAGGGAAAGATGTAACTCTGTGAGATGAATTAACAGAACACAGAGCAGTTTCTCAGAGAGCTTCTTTCCAGTTTTGAACGGAAGATATTTCCTTTTTCAGCATAGCCCTCTATGGGCTTCCAAATATCCCTTTGCCAATTCCACAAGAAAAGCCTTAGCGAAAGGCTTCTTGAAGGGAAAGATGTAACTCTGTGAGTTGAATTAAGAGAACACAGAGCAGTTTCTCAGAAAGATTCTTTCCAATTTTGAACGGAAAATATTTCCTTTTTCACCATAGCCCTCTATGGGCTTCCAAATATCCCTTTGCCAATTCCACAAGAACAGCCTTAGCGAAAGGCTTCTTGAAGGGAAAGATGTAACTCTGTGAGATGAATTCACAGAACACAGAGCAGTTTCTCAGAAAGCTTCTTTCCAGTTTTGAACGGAAGATATTTCCTTTTTCAACATAGGCCTCTATGGGCTTCCAAATATCCCTTTGCCAATTCCACAAGAACAGCCTTAGCGAAAGGCTTCTTGAAGGGAAAGATGTAACTCTGTGAGATGAATTCACAGAACACAGAGCAGTTTCTCAGAAAGCTTCTTTCCAGTTTTGAACGGAAGATATTTCCTTTTTCACCATAGCCCTCTATGGGCATCCAAATATCCCTTTGCCAATTCCACAAGAACAGCCTTAGCGAAAGGCTTCTTGAAAGGAAAGATAAAACTCTGTGAGATGAATTCTTAGAACACAAAGCAGTGTCTCAGAAAGCTTCTTTCCAGTTTTGAACGGAAGATATTTCCTTTTTCACCATAGGCCTCTATGGGCTTCCAAATATCCCTTTGCCAATTCCACAAGAACAGCCTTAGCGAAAGGCTTCTTGAAGGGAAAGATGTAACTCTGTGAGATGAATTCACAGAACACAGAGCAGTTTCTCAGAAAGCTTCTTTCCAGTTTTGAACCGAAGATATTTCCTTTTTCACCATAGCCCTCTGTGGGCTTCCAAATATCCCTTTGCCTATTCCACAAGAACAGCCTTAGCGAAAGGCTTCTTGAAGGGAAAGATGTAACTCTGTGAGATGAATTAACAGAACACAGAGCAGTTTCTCAGAGAGCTTCTTTCCAGTTTTGAACCGAAGATATTTCCTTTTTCACCATAGCCCTCTATGGGCTTCCAAATATCCCTTTGCCAATTCCACAAGAACAGCCTTAGCGAAAGGCTTCTTGAAAGGAAAGATGTAACTCTGTGAGATGAATTCACAGAACACAGAGCAGTTTCTCAGAAAGCTTCTTTCCAGTTTTGAACGGAAGATATTTCCTTTTTCACCATAGACCTCTATGGGCTTCCAAATATCCCTTTGCCAATTCCACAAGAACAGCCTTAGCGAAAGGCTTCTTGAAGGGAAAGATGTAACTCTGTGAGATGAATTAACAGAACACAGAGCAGTTTCTCAGAAAGCTTCTTTCCAGTTTTGAACGGAAGATATTTCCTTTTTCACCATAGCCCTCTAAGGGCTTCCAAATATCCCTTTGCCATTTCCACAAGAACAGCCTTAGCGAAAGGCTTCTTGAAGGGAAAGATGTAACTCTGTGAGATGAATTAACAGAACACAGAGCAGTTTCTCAGAAAGATTCTTTCCAATTTTGAACGGAAGATATTTCCTTTTTCACCATAGGCTTCTATGGGCTTCCAAATATCCCTTTGCCAATTCCACAAGAACAGCCTTAGGGAAAGGCTTCTTGAAAGGAAAGATGTAACTCAGTGAGATGAATTCACAGAACACAGAGCAGTTTCTCAGAAAGCTTCTTTCCAGTTTTGAACGGAAGATATTTCCTTTTTCAGCATAGCCCTCTATGGGCTTCCAAATATCCCTTTGCCAATTCCACAAGAACAGCCTTAGCGAAAGGCTTCTTGAAGGGAAAGATGTAACTCTGTGAGATGAATTAACAGAACACAGAGCGGTTTCTCAGAAAGCTTCTTTCCAGTTTTGAACGAAAGATATTTCCTTTTTCACCATAGCCCTCTATGGGCTTCCAAATATTGCTTTGCCAATTCTACAAGAACAGCCTTAGCGAAAGGCTTCTTGAAGGGAAAGATGTAAGTCTGTGAGATTAACTCAAAGAACACAGAGCAGTTTCTCAGAAAGCTTCTTTCCAGTTTTGAACGAAAGATATTTCCTTTTTCACCATAGGCCTCTATGGGCTTCCAAATATCCCTTTGCCAATTCCACAAGAGCAGCCTTAGCGAAAGGCTTCTTGAAGGGAAAGATGTAACTCTGTGAGATGAATTAACAGAACACAGAGCAGTTTCTCAGAGAGCTTCTTTCCAGTTTTGAACGGAAGATATTTCCTTTTTCACCATAGCCCTCTATGGGCTTCCAAATATCCCTTTGCCAATTCCACAAGAACAGCCTTAGCGAAAGGCTTCTTGAAGGGAAAGATGTAACTCTGTGAGATGAATTAATAGAACACAGAGCAGTTTCTCAGAAAGCTTCTTTCCAGTTTTGAACGGAAGATATTTACTTTTTCACCATAGAACTTTATGGGCTTCCAAATATCCCTTTGCCAATTCCACAAGAACAGCCTTAGCGAAAGGCTTCTTGAAGGGAAAGATGTAACTCTGTGAGATGAATTAACAGAACACAGAGCAGTTTCTCAGAAAGCTTCTTTCCAGTTTTGAACGGAAGATATTTCCTTTTTCACCATAGCCCTCTATGGGCTTCCAAATATCCCTTTGCCAATTCCACAAGAACAGCCTTAGCGAAAGGCTTCTTGAAGGGAAAGATGTAACTCTGTGAGATGAATTCACAGAACACAGAGCAGTTTCTCAGAAAGCTTCTTTCCAGTTTTGAACGGAAGATATTTCCTTTTTCACCATAGCCCTCTATAGGCTTCCAAATATCCTTTTGCCAATTCCACAAGAACAGCCTTAGCAAAAGGCTACTTGAAGGGAAAGATGTAACTCTGTGAGATGAATTCACAGAACACAGAGCAGTTTCTCAGAAAGCTTCTTTCCAGTTTTGAACGGAAGATATTTCCTTTTTCAACATAGGCCTCTATGGGCTTCCAAATATCCCTTTGCCAATTCCACAAGAACAGCCTTAGCGAAAGGCTTCTTGAAGGGAAAGATGTAACTCTGTGAGATGAATTCACAGAACACAGAGCAGTTTCTCAGAAAGCTTCTTTCCAGTTTTGAACGGAAGATATTTACTTTTTCACCATAGCCCTCTATGGGCATCCAAATATCCCTTTGCCAATTCCACAAGAACAGCCTTAGCGAAAGGCTTCTTGAAAGGAAAGATAAAACTCTGTGAGATGAATTCACAGAACACAAAGCAGTGTCTCAGAAAGCTTCTTTCCAGTTTTGAACGGAAGATATTTCCTTTTTCACCATAGGCCTCTATGGGCTTCCAAATATCCCTTTGCCAATTCCACAAGAACAGCCTTAGCGAAAGGCTTCTTGAAGGGAAAGATGTAACTCTGTGAGATGAATTCACAGAACACAGAGCAGTTTCTCAGAAAGCTTCATTCCAGTTTTGAACGGAAGATATTTCCTTTTTCACCATAGCCCTCTATGGGCTTCCAAATATCCCTTTGCCAATTCCACAAGAACAGCCTTAGCGAAAGGCTTCTTGAAGGGAAAGATGTAACTCTGTGAGATGAATTCACAGAACACAGAGCAGTTTCTCAGAAAGCTTCTTTCCAGTTTTGAACGGAAGATATTTCCTTTTTCAACACAGGCCTCTATGGGCTTCCAAATATCCCTTTGCCAATTCCACAAGAACAGCCTTAGCGAAAGGCTTCTTGAAGGGAAAGATGTAACTCTGTGAGATGAATTAACAGAACACAGAGCAGTTTCTCAGAAAGCTTCTTTCCAGTTTTGAACGGAAGATATATACTTTTTCACCATAGCCCTCTATGGGCTTCCAAATATCCCTTTGCCAATTCCACAAGAACAGCCTTAGCGAAAGGCTCCTTGAAAGGAAAGATGGAACTCTGTGAGATGAATTCACAGAACACAGAGCAGTTTCTCAGAAAGCTTCTTTCCAGTTTTGAACGGAAGATATTTCCTTTTTCACCATAGACCTCTATGGGCTTCCAAATATCCCTTTGCCAATTCCACAAGAACAGCCTTAGCGAAAGGCTTCTTGAAGGGAAAGATGTAACTCTGTGAGATGAATTAACAGAACACAGAGCAGTTTCTCAGAAAGCTTCTTTCCAGTTTTGAACGGAAGATATATACTTTTTCACCATAGCCCTCTATGGGCTTCCAAATATCCCTTTGCCAATTCCACAAGAACAGCCTTAGCGAAAGGCTCCTTGAAAGGAAAGATGGAACTCTGTGAGATGAATTCACAGAACACAGAGCAGTTTCTCAGAAAGCTTCTTTCCAGTTTTGAACGGAAGATATTTCCTTTTTCACCATAGACCTCTATGGGCTTCCAAATATCCCTTTGCCAATTCCACAAGAACAGCCTTAGCGAAAGGCTTCTTGAAGGGAAAGATGTAACTCTGTGAGATGAATTAACAGAACACAGAGCAGTTTCTCAGAAAGCTTCTTTCCAGTTTTGAACGGAAGATATTTCCTTTTTCACCATAGCCCTCTAAGGGCTTCCAAATATCCCTTTGCCATTTCCACAAGAACAGCCTTAGCGAAAGGCTTCTTGAAGGGAAAGATGTAACTCTGTGAGATGAATTAACAGAACACAGAGCAGTTTCTCAGAAAGATTCTTTCCAATTTTGAACGGAAGATATTTCCTTTTTCACCATAGGCTTCTATGGGCTTCCAAATATCCCTTTGCCAATTCCACAAGAACAGCCTTAGGGAAAGGCTTCTTGAAAGGAAAGATGTAACTCTGTGAGATGAATTCACAGAACACAGAGCAGTTTCTCAGAAAGCTTCTTTCCAGTTTTGAACGGAAGATATTTCCTTTTTCAGCATAGCCCTCTATGGGCTTCCAAATATCCCTTTGCCAATTCCACAAGAACAGCCTTAGCGAAAGGCTTCTTGAAGGGAAAGATGTAACTCTGTGAGATGAATTCACAGAACACAGAGCAGTTTCTCAGAAAGCTTCTTTCCAGTTTTGAACGGAAGATATTTCCTTTTTCACCATAGCCCTCTATGGGCTTCCAAATATCCCTTTGCCAATTCCACAAGAACAGCCTTAGCGAAAGGCTTCTTGAAGGGAAAGATGTAACTCTGTGAGATGAATTCACAGAACACAGAGCAGTTTCTCAGAAAGCTTCTTTCCAGTTTTGAACGGAAGATATTTACTTTTTCACCATAGCCCTCTTTGGGCTTCCAAATATCCCTTTGCCAATTCCACAAGAACAGCCTGAGCGAAAGGCTTCTTGAAAGGAAAGATGAAACTCTGTGAGATGAATTCACAGAACACAAAGCAGTGTCTCAGAAAGCTTCGTTCCAGTTTTGATCGGAAGATATTTCCTTTTTCACCATAGGCCTCTATGGGCTTCCAAATATCCCTTTGCCAATTCCACAAGAACAGCCTTAGCGAAAGGCTTCTTGAAGGGAAAGATGTAACTCTGTGAGATGAATTCACAGAACACAGAGCAGTTTCTCAGAAAGCTTCTTTCCAGTTTTGAACGGAAGATATTTCCTTTTTCACCATAGCCCTCTATGGGCTTCCAAATATCCCTTTGCCAATTCCACAAGAACAGCCTTAACGAAAGGCTTCTTGAAGGGAAAGATGTAACTCTGTGAGATGAATTAACAGAACACAGAGCAGTTTCTCAGAAAGCTTCTTTCCAGTTTTGAACGGAAGATATTTCCTTTTTCAACATAGGCCTCTATGGGCTTCCAAATATCCCTTTGCCAATTCCACAAGAACAGCCTTAGCGAAAGGCTTCTTGAAGGGAAAGATGTAACTCTGTGAGATGAATTAACAGAACACAGAGCAGTTTCTCAGAAAGCTTCTTTCCAGTTTTGAACGGAAGATATTTACTTTTTCACCATAGCCCTCTATGGGCTTCCAAATATCCCTTTGCCAATTCCACAAGAACAGCCTTAGCGAAAGGCTTCTTGAAAGGAAAGATATAACTCTGTGAGATGAATTCACAGAACACAAAGCAGTGTCTCAGAAAGCTTCTTTCCAGTTTTGAACGGAAGATATTTCCTTTTTCACCATAGGCCTCTATGGGATTCCAAATATCCCTTTGCCAATTCCACAAGAACAGCCTTAGCGAAAGGCTTCTTGAAGGGAAAGATGTAACTCTGTGAGATGAATTCACAGAACACAGAGCAGTTTCTCAGAAAGCTTCTTTCCAGTTTTGAACGGAAGATATTTCCTTTTTCACCATAGCCCTCTGTGGGCTTCCAAATATCCCTTTGCCTATTCCACAAGAACAGCCTTAGCGAAAGGCTTCTTGAAGGGAAAGATGTAACTCTGTGAGATGAATTAACAGAACACAGAGCAGTTTCTCAGAGAGCTTCTTTCCAGTTTTGAACGGAAGATATTTCCTTTTTCACCATAGCCCTCTATGGGCTTCCAAATATCCCTTTGCCAATTCCACAAGAACAGCCTTAGCGAAAGGCTTCTTGAAAGGAAAGATGTAACTCTGTGAGATGAATTCACAGAACACAGAGCAGTTTCTCAGAAAGCTTCTTTCCAGTTTTGAACGGAAGATATTTCCTTTTTCACCATAGACCTCTATGGGCTTCCAAATATCCCTTTGCCAATTCCACAAGAACAGCCTTAGCGAAAGGCTTCTTGAAGGGAAAGATGTAACTCTGTGAGATGAATTAACAGAACACAGAGCAGTTTCTCAGAAAGCTTCTTTCCAGTTTTGAACGGAAGATATTTCCTTTTTCACCATAGCCCTCTAAGGGCTTCCAAATATCCCTTTGCCATTTCCACAAGAACAGCCTTAGCGAAAGGCTTCTTGAAGGGAAAGATGTAACTCTGTGAGATGAATTAACAGAACACAGAGCAGTTTCTCAGAAAGATTCTTTCCAATTTTGAACGGAAGATATTTCCTTTTTCACCATAGGCTTCTATGGGCTTCCAAATATCCCTTTGCCAATTCCACAAGAACAGCCTTAGGGAAAGGCTTCTTGAAAGGAAAGATGTAACTCTGTGAGATGAATTCACAGAACACAGAGCAGTTTCTCAGAAAGCTTCTTTCCAGTTTTGAACGGAAGATATTTCCTTTTTCAGCATAGCCCTCTATGGGCTTCCAAATATCCCTTTGCCAATTCCACAAGAACAGCCTTAGCGAAAGGCTTCTTGAAGGGAAAGATGTAACTCTGTGAGATGAATTCACAGAACACAGAGCAGTTTCTCAGAAAGCTTCTTTCCAGTTTTGAACGGAAGATATTTCCTTTTTCACCATAGCCCTCTATGGGCTTCCAAATATCCCTTTGCCAATTCCACAAGAACAGCCTTAGCGAAAGGCTTCTTGAAGGGAAAGATGTAACTCTGTGAGATGAATTAACAGAACACAGAGCGGTTTCTCAGAAAGCTTCTTTCCAGTTTTGAACGGAAGATATTTCCTTTTTCACCATAGCCCTCTATGGGCTTCCAAAATTGCTTTGCCAATTCTACAAGAACAGCCTTAGCGAAAGGCTTCTTGAAGGGAAAGATGTAACTCTGTGAGATGAACTCAAAGAACACAGAGCAGTTTCTCAGAAAGCTTCTTTCCAGTTGTGAACGGAAGATATTTCCTTTTTCACCATAGGCCTCTATGGGCTTCCAAATATCCCTTTGCCAATTCCACAAGAGCAGCCTTAGCGAAAGGCTTCTTGAAGGGAAAGATGTAACTCTGTGAGATGAATTAACAGAACACAGAGCAGTTTCTCAGAGAGCTTCTTTAAATTTTTGAACGGAAGATATTTCCTTTTTCACCATAGCCCTCTATGGGCTTCCAAATATCCCTTTGCCAATTCCACAAGAACAGCCTTAGCGAAAGGCTTCTTGAAGGGAAAGATGTAACTCTGTGAGATGAATTAATAGAACACAGAGCAGTTTCTCAGAAAGCTTCTTTCCAGTTTTGAACGGAAGATATTTACTTTTTCACCATAGAACTTTATGGGCTTCCAAATATCCCTTTGCCAATTCCACAAGAACAGCCTTAGCGAAAGGCTTCTTGAAGGGAAAGATGTAACTCAGTGAGATGAATTCACAGAACACAGAGCAGTTTCTCAGAAAGCTTCTTTCCAGTTTTGAACGGAAGATATTTCCTTTTTCACCATAGCCCTCTATGGGCTTCCAAATATCCCTTTGCCAATTCCACAAGAACAGCCTTAGCGAAAGGCTTCTTGAAGGGAAAGATGTAACTCTGTGAGATGAATTCACAGAACACAGAGCAGTTTCTCAGAAAGCTTCTTTCCAGTTTTGAACGGAAGATATTTCCTTTTTCACCATAGGCCTCTATGGGCTTCCAAATATCCTTTTGCCAATTCCACAAGAACAGCCTTAGCAAAAGGCTACTTGAAGGGAAAGATGTAACTCTGTGAGATGAATTCACAGAACACAGAGCAGTTTCTCAGAAAGCTTCTTTCCAGTTTTGAACGGAAGATATTTCCTTTTTCAACATAGGCCTCTATGGGCTTCCAAATATCCCTTTGCCAATTCCACAAGAACAGCCTTAGCGAAAGGCTTCTTGAAGGGAAAGATGTAACTCTGTGAGATGAATTCACAGAACACAGAGCAGTTTCTCAGAAAGCTTCTTTCCAGTTTTGAACGGAAGATATTTACTTTTTCACCATAGCCCTCTATGGGCTTCCAAATATCCCTTTGCCAATTCCACAAGAACAGCCTGAGCGAAAGGCTTCTTGAAAGGAAAGATAAAACTCTGTGAGATGAATTCACAGAACACAAAGCAGTGTCTCAGAAAGCTTCTTTCCAGTTTTGAACGGAAGATATTTCCTTTTTCACCATAGGCCTCTATGGGCTTCCAAATATCCCTTTGCCAATTCCACAAGAACAGCCTTAGCGAAAGGCTTCTTGAAGGGAAAGATGTAACTCTGTGAGATGAATTCACAGAACACAGAGCAGTTTCTCAGAAAGCTTCTTTCCAGTTTTGAACGGAAGATATTTCCTTTTTCACCATAGCCCTCTATGGGCTTCCAAATATCCCTTTGCCAATTCCACAAGAACAGCCTTAGCGAAAGGCTTCTTGAAGGGAAAGATGTAACTCTGTGAGATGAATTCACAGAACACAGAGCAGTTTCTCAGAAAGCTTCTTTCCAGTTTTGAACGGAAGATATTTCCTTTTTCAACATAGGCCTCTATGGGCTTCCAAATATCCCTTTGCCAATTCCACAAGAACAGCCTTAGCGAAAGGCTTCTTGAAGGGAAAGATGTAACTCTGTGAGATGAATTAACAGAACACAGAGCAGTTTCTCAGAAAGCTTCTTTCCAGTTTTGAACGGAAGATATTTACTTTTTCACCATAGCCCTCTATGGGCTTCCAAATATCCCTTTGCCAATTCCACAAGAACAGCCTTAGCGAAAGGCTTCTTGAAAGGAAAGATATAACTCTGTGAGATGAATTCACAGAACACAAAGCAGTGTCTCAGAAAGCTTCTTTCCAGTTTTGAACGGAAGATATTTCCTTTTTCACCATAGGCCTCTTTGGGCTTCCAAATATCCCTTTGCCAATTCCACAAGAACAGCCTTAGCGAAAGGCTTCTTGAAGGGAAAGATGTAACTCTGTGAGATGAATTCACAGAACACAGAGCAGTTTCTCAGAAAGCTTCTTTCCAGTTTTGAACGGAAGATATTTCCTTTTTCACCATAGCCCTCTGTGGGCTTCCAAATATCCCTTTGCCTATTCCACAAGAACAGCCTTAGCGAAAGGCTTCTTGAAGGGAAAGATGTAACTCTGTGAGATGAATTAACAGAACACAGAGCGGTTTCTCAGAGAGCTTCTTTCCAGTTTTGAACGGAAGATATTTCCTTTTTTACCATAGCCCTCTATGGGCTTCCAAATATCCCTTTGCCAATTCCACAAGAACAGCCTTAGCGAAAGGCTTCTTGAAAGGAAAGATGTAACTCTGTGAGATGAATTCACAGAACACAGAGCAGTGTCTCAGAAAGCTTCTTTCCAGTTTTGAACGGAAGATATTTCCTTTTTCACCATAGACCTCTATGGGCTTCCAAATATCCCTTTGCCAATTCCACAAGAACAGCCTTAGCGAAAGGCTTCTTGAAGGGAAAGATGTAACTCTGTGAGGTGAATTCACAGAACACAGAGCAGTTTCTCAGAAAGCTTCTTTCCAGTTTTGAACGGAAGATATTTCCTTTTTCACCATAGCCCTCTGTGGGCTTCCAAATATCCCTTTGCCTATTCCACAAGAACAGCCTTAGCGAAAGGCTTCTTGAAGGGAAAGATGTAACTCTGTGAGATGAATTAACAGAACACAGAGCAGTTTCTCAGAGAGCTTCTTTCCAGTTTTGAACGGAAGATATTTCCTTTTTCACCATAGCCCTCTATGGGCTTCCAAATATCCCTTTGCCAATTCCACAAGAACAGCCTTAGCGAAAGGCTTCTTGAAAGGAAAGATGTAACTCTGTGAGATGAATTCACAGAACACAGAGCAGTTTCTCAGAAAGCTTCTTTCCAGTTTTGAACGGAAGATATTTCCTTTTTCACCATAGACCTCTAGGGGCTTCCAAATATCCCTTTGCCAATTCCACAAGAACAGCCTTAGCGAAAGGCTTCTTGAAGGGAAAGATGTAACTCTGTGAGATGAATTAACAGAACACAGAGCAGTTTCTCAGAAAGCTTCTTTCCAGTTTTGAACGGAAGATATTTCCTTTTTCACCATAGCCCTCTAAGGGCTTCCAAATATCCCTTTGCCATTTCCACAAGAACAGCCTTAGCGAAAGGCTTCTTGAAGGGAAAGATGTAACTCTGTGAGATGAATTAACAGAACACAGAGCAGTTTCTCAGAAAGATTCTTTCCAATTTTGAACGGAAGATATTTCCTTTTTCACCATAGGCTTCTATGGGCTTCCAAATATCCCTTTGCCAATTCCACAAGAACAGCCTTAGGGAAAGGCTTCTTGAAAGGAAAGATGTAACTCTGTGAGATGAATTCACAGAACACAGAGCAGTTTCTCAGAAAGCTTCTTTCCAGTTTTGAACGGAAGATATTTCCTTTTTCAGCATAGCCCTCTATGGGCTTCCAAATATCCCTTTGCCAATTCCACAAGAACAGCCTTAGCGAAAGGCTTCTTGAAGGGAAAGATGTAACTCTGTGAGATGAATTCACAGAACACAGAGCAGTTTCTCAGAAAGCTTCTTTCCAGTTTTGAACGGAAGATATTTCCTTTTTCACCATAGCCCTCTATGGGCTTCCAAATATCCCTTTGCCAATTCCACAAGAACAGCCTTAGCGAAAGGCTTCTTGAAGGGAAAGATGTAACTCTGTGAGATGAATTAACAGAACACAGAGCGGTTTCTCAGAAAGCTTCTTTCCAGTTTTGAACGGAAGATATTTCCTTTTTCACCATAGCCCTCTATGGGCTTCCAAAATTGCTTTGCCAATTCTACAAGAACAGCCTTAGCGAAAGGCTTCTTGAAGGGAAAGATGTAACTCTGTGAGATGAACTCAAAGAACACAGAGCAGTTTCTCAGAAAGCTTCTTTCCAGTTGTGAACGGAAGATATTTCCTTTTTCACCATAGGCCTCTATGGGCTTCCAAATATCCCTTTGCCAATTCCACAAGAGCAGCCTTAGCGAAAGGCTTCTTGAAGGGAAAGATGTAACTCTGTGAGATGAATTAACAGAACACAGAGCAGTTTCTCAGAGAGCTTCTTTAAATTTTTGAACGGAAGATATTTCCTTTTTCACCATAGCCCTCTATGGGCTTCCAAATATCCCTTTGCCAATTCCACAAGAACAGCCTTAGCGAAAGGCTTCTTGAAGGGAAAGATGTAACTCTGTGAGATGAATTAATAGAACACAGAGCAGTTTCTCAGAAAGCTTCTTTCCAGTTTTGAACGGAAGATATTTACTTTTTCACCATAGAACTTTATGGGCTTCCAAATATCCCTTTGCCAATTCCACAAGAACAGCCTTAGCGAAAGGCTTCTTGAAGGGAAAGATGTAACTCAGTGAGATGAATTCACAGAACACAGAGCAGTTTCTCAGAAAGCTTCTTTCCAGTTTTGAACGGAAGATATTTCCTTTTTCACCATAGCCCTCTATGGGCTTCCAAATATCCCTTTGCCAATTCCACAAGAACAGCCTTAGCGAAAGGCTTCTTGAAGGGAAAGATGTAACTCTGTGAGATGAATTCACAGAACACAGAGCAGTTTCTCAGAAAGCTTCTTTCCAGTTTTGAACGGAAGATATTTCCTTTTTCACCATAGGCCTCTATGGGCTTCCAAATATCCTTTTGCCAATTCCACAAGAACAGCCTTAGCAAAAGGCTACTTGAAGGGAAAGATGTAACTCTGTGAGATGAATTCACAGAACACAGAGCAGTTTCTCAGAAAGCTTCTTTCCAGTTTTGAACGGAAGATATTTCCTTTTTCAACATAGGCCTCTATGGGCTTCCAAATATCCCTTTGCCAATTCCACAAGAACAGCCTTAGCGAAAGGCTTCTTGAAGGGAAAGATGTAACTCTGTGAGATGAATTCACAGAACACAGAGCAGTTTCTCAGAAAGCTTCTTTCCAGTTTTGAACGGAAGATATTTACTTTTTCACCATAGCCCTCTATGGGCTTCCAAATATCCCTTTGCCAATTCCACAAGAACAGCCTGAGCGAAAGGCTTCTTGAAAGGAAAGATAAAACTCTGTGAGATGAATTCACAGAACACAAAGCAGTGTCTCAGAAAGCTTCTTTCCAGTTTTGAACGGAAGATATTTCCTTTTTCACCATAGGCCTCTATGGGCTTCCAAATATCCCTTTGCCAATTCCACAAGAACAGCCTTAGCGAAAGGCTTCTTGAAGGGAAAGATGTAACTCTGTGAGATGAATTCACAGAACACAGAGCAGTTTCTCAGAAAGCTTCTTTCCAGTTTTGAACGGAAGATATTTCCTTTTTCACCATAGCCCTCTATGGGCTTCCAAATATCCCTTTGCCAATTCCACAAGAACAGCCTTAGCGAAAGGCTTCTTGAAGGGAAAGATGTAACTCTGTGAGATGAATTCACAGAACACAGAGCAGTTTCTCAGAAAGCTTCTTTCCAGTTTTGAACGGAAGATATTTCCTTTTTCAACATAGGCCTCTATGGGCTTCCAAATATCCCTTTGCCAATTCCACAAGAACAGCCTTAGCGAAAGGCTTCTTGAAGGGAAAGATGTAACTCTTTGAGATGAATTAACAGAACACAGAGCAGTTTCTCAGAAAGCTTCTTTCCAGTTTTGAACGGAAGATATTTACTTTTTCACCATAGCCCTCTATGGGCTTCCAAATATCCCTTTGCCAATTCCACAAGAACAGCCTTAGCGAAAGGCTTCTTGAAAGGAAAGATATAACTCTGTGAGATGAATTCACAGAACACAAAGCAGTGTCTCAGAAAGCTTCTTTCCAGTTTTGAACGGAAGATATTTCCTTTTTCACCATAGGCCTCTTTGGGCTTCCAAATATCCCTTTGCCAATTCCACAAGAACAGCCTTAGCGAAAGGCTTCTTGAAGGGAAAGATGTAACTCTGTGAGATGAATTCACAGAACACAGAGCAGTTTCTCAGAAAGCTTCTTTCCAGTTTTGAACGGAAGATATTTCCTTTTTCACCATAGCCCTCTGTGGGCTTCCAAATATCCCTTTGCCTATTCCACAAGAACAGCCTTAGCGAAAGGCTTCTTGAAGGGAAAGATGTAACTCTGTGAGATGAATTAACAGAACACAGAGCGGTTTCTCAGAGAGCTTCTTTCCAGTTTTGAACGGAAGATATTTCCTTTTTTACCATAGCCCTCTATGGGCTTCCAAATATCCCTTTGCCAATTCCACAAGAACAGCCTTAGCGAAAGGCTTCTTGAAAGGAAAGATGTAACTCTGTGAGATGAATTCACAGAACACAGAGCAGTGTCTCAGAAAGCTTCTTTCCAGTTTTGAACGGAAGATATTTCCTTTTTCACCATAGACCTCTATGGGCTTCCAAATATCCCTTTGCCAATTCCACAAGAACAGCCTTAGCGAAAGGCTTCTTGAAGGGAAAGATGTAACTCTGTGAGATGAATTCACAGAACACAGAGCAGTTTCTCAGAAAGCTTCTTTCCAGTTTTGAACGGAAGATATTTCCTTTTTCACCATAGGCCTCTAGGGGTTCCAAATATCCCTTTGCCAATTCCACAAGAACAGCCTTAGCGAAAGGCTTCTTGAAGGGAAAGATGTAACTCTGTGAGATGAATTCACGGAACACAGTGCAGTTTCTCAGAAAGCTTCTTTCCAGTTTTGAACGGAAGATATTTCCTTTTTCAGCATAGCCCTCTATGGGCTTCCAAATATCCCTTTGCCAATTCCACAAGAACAGCCTTAGCGAAAGGTTTCTTGAAAGGAAAGATGTAACTCTGTGAGATGAATTCACAGAACACAGAGCAGTTTCTCAGAAAGCTTCTTTCCAGTTTTGAACGGAAGATATTTACTTTTTCACCATAGCCCTCTATGGGCTTCCAAGTATCCCTTTGCCAATTCCACAAGAACAGCCTTAGCGAAAGGCTTCTTGAAGAGAAAGATGTAACTCTGTGAGATGAATTAACAGAACACAGAGCAGTTTCTCAGAAAGCTTCTTTCCAGTTTTGAACGGAAGATATTTTCTTTTTCACCATAGGCCTCTATGGGCTTCCAAATATCCCTTTGCCAATTCCACAAGAGCAGCCTTAGCGAAAGGCTTCTTGAAGGGAAAGATGTAACTCTGTGAGATGAATTCACAGAACACAGAGCAGTTTCTCAGAGAGCTTCTTTCCAGTTTTGAACGGAAGATATTTCCTTTTTCACCATAGCCCTCTATGGGCTTCCAAATATCCCTTTGCCAATTCCACAAGAACAGCCTTAGCGAAAGGCTTCTTGAAGGGAAAGATGTAACTCTGTGAGATGAATTCACAGAACACAGAGCAGTTTCTCAGAGAGCTTCTTTCCAGTTTTGAACGGTAGATATTTCCTTTTTCACCATAGCCCTCTATGGGCTTCCAAATATCCCTTTGCCAATTCCACAAGAACAGCCTTAGCTAAAGGTTTCTTGAAAGGAAAGATGTAACTCTGTGAGATGAATTCACAGAACACAGAGAAGTGTCTCAGAAAGCTTCTTTCCAGTTTTGAACGGAAGATATTTCCTTTTTCACCATAGGCCTCTATGGGCTTCCAAATATCCCTTTGCCAATCCCACAAGAACAGCCTTAACGAAAGGCTTCTTGAAGGGAAAGATGTAACTCTGTGAGATGAATTCACAGAACACAGAGCAGTTTCTCAGAAAGCTTCTTTCCAGTTTTGAATGGAAGATATTTCCTTTTTCACCATAGGCCTCTAGGGGTTCCAAATATCCCTTTGCCAATTCCACAAGAACAGCCTTAGCGAAAGGCTTCTTGAAGGGAAAGATGTAACTCTGTGAGATGAATTCACGGAACACAGAGCAGTTTCTCAGAAAGCTTCTTTCCAGTTTTGAACGGAAGATATTTCCTTTTTCAGCATAGCCCTCTATGGGCTTCCAAATATCCCTTTGCCAATTCCACAAGAACAGCCTTAGCGAAAGGCTTCTTGAAAGGAAAGATGTAACTCTGTGAGATGAATTCACAGAACACAGAGCAGTTTCTCAGAAAGCTTCTTTCCAGTTTTGAACGGAAGTTATTTACTTTTTCACCATAGCCCTCTATGGGCTTCCAAATATCCCTTTGCCAATTCCACAAGAACAGCCTTAGCGAAAGGCTTCTTGAAGAGAAAGATGTAACTCTGTGAGATGAATTAACAGAACACAGAGCAGTTTCTCAGAAAGCTTCTTTCCAGTTTTGAACGGAAGATATTTCCTTTTTCACCATAGCCGTCTATGGGCTTCCAAATATCGCTTTGCCAATTCTACAAGAACAGCCTTAGCGAAAGGCTTCTTGAAGGGAAAGATGTAACTCTGTGAGATGAATTCACAGAACACAGAGCAGTTTCTCAGAAAGCTTCTTTCCAGTTTTGAACGGAAGATATTTCCTTTTTCACCATAGCCCTTTATGGGCTTCCAAATATCCCTTTGCCAATTCCACAAGAACAGCCTTAGCGAAAGGCTTCTTGAAGGGAAAGATGTAACTCTGTGAGATGAATTCACAGAACACAGAGCAGTTTCTCAGAAAGCTTCTTTCCAGTTTTGAACGGAAGATATTTCCTTTTTCACCATAGCCCTCTAAGGGCTTCCAAATATCCCTTTGCCATTTCCACAAGAACAGCCTTAGCGAAAGGCTTCTTGAAGGGAAATATGTAACTCTGTGAGATGAATTAACAGAACACAGAGCAGTTTCTCAGAAAGATTCTTTCCAATTTTGAACGGAAGATATTTCCTTTTTCACCATAGGCTTCTATGGGCTTCCAAATATCCCTGTGCCAATTCCACAAGAACAGCCTTAGGGAAAGGCTTCTTGAAAGGAAAGATGTAATTCTGTGAGATGAATTAACAGAACACAGAGCAGTTTCTCAGAAAGCTTCTTTCCAGTTTTGAACGGAAGATATTTACTTTTTCACCATAGCCCTCTATGGGCTTCCAAATATCCCTTTGCCAATTCCACAAGAACAGCCTTAGCGAAAGGCTTCTTGAAGGGAAAGATGTAACTCTGTGAGATGAATTAACAGAACACAGAGCAGTTTCTCAGAAAGCTTCTTTCCACTTTTGAACGGAAGATATTTCCTTTTTCACCATAGCCCTCTATGGGCTTCCAAATATTGCTTTGCCACTTCTACAAGAACAGCCTTAGCGACAGGCTTCTTGAAGGGAAAGATGTAACTCTGTGAGATGAACTCAAAGAACACAGAGCAGTTTCTCAGAAAGCTTCTTTCCAGTTTTGAACGGAAGATATTTCCTTTTTCACCATAGGCCTCTATGGGCTTCCAAATATCCCTTTGCCAATTCCACAAGAGCAGCCTTAGCGAAAGGCTTCTTGAAGGGAAAGATGTAACTCTGTGAGATGAATTAACAAAACACAGAGCAGTTTCTCAGAGAGCTTCTTTCCAGTTTTGAACGGAAGATATTTCCTTTTTCACCATAGCCCTCTATGGGCTTCCAAATATCCCTTTGCCAATTCCACAAGAACAGCCTTAGCGAAAGGCTTCTTGAAGGGAAAGATGTAACTCTGTGAGATGAATTAACAGAACACAGAGCAGTTTCTCAGAAAGCTTCTTTCCAGTTTTGAACGGAAGATATTTACTTTTTCACCATAGAACTTTATGGGCTTCCAAATATCCCTTTGCCAATTCCACAAGAACAGCCTTAGCGAAAGGCTTCTTGAAGGGAAAGATGTAACTCTGTGAGATGAGTTAACAGAACACAGAGAAGTTTCTCAGAAAGCTTCTTTCCAGTTTTGAACGGAAGATATTTCCTTTTTCACCATAGCCCTCTATGGGCTTCCAAATATCCCTTTGTCAATTCCACAAGAACAGCCTTAGCGAAAGGCTTCTTGAAGGGAAAGATGTAACTCTGTGAGATGAATTCACAGAACACAGAGCAGTTTCTCGGAAAGCTTCTTTCCAGTTTTGAACGGAAGATATTTCCTTTTTCACCATAGGCCTCTATGGGCTTCCAAATATCCTTTTGCCAATTCCACAAGAACAGCCTTAGCAAAAGGCTTCTTGAAGGGAAAGATGTAACTCTGTGAGATGAATTCACAGAACACAGAGCAGTTTCTCAGAAAGCTTCTTTCCAGTTTTGAACGGAAGATATTTACTTTTTCACCATAGCCCTCTATGGGCTTCCAAATATCCCTTTGCCAATTCCACAAGAACAGCCTTAGCGAAAGGCTTCTTGAAGGGAAAGATGTAACTCTGTGAGATGAATTCACAGAACACAGAGCAGTTTCTCAGAAAGCTTCTTTCCAGTTTTGAATGGAAGATATTTCCTTTTTCACCATTGGCCTCTAGGGTTTCGAAATATCCCTTTGCCAATTCCACAAGAACAGCCTTAGCGAAAGGCTTCTTGAAGGGAAAGATGTAACTCTGTGAGATGAATTCACGGAACACAGAGCAGTTTCTCAGAAAGCTTCTTTCCAGTTTTGAACGGAAGATATTTCCTTTTTCAGCATAGCCCTCTATGGGCTTCCAAATATCCCTTTGCCAATTCCACAAGAACAGCCTTAGCGAAAGGCTTCTTGAAAGGAAAGATGTAACTCTGTGAGATGAATTCACAGAACACAGAGCAGTTTCTCAGAAAGCTTCTTTCCAGTTTTGAACGGAAGATATTTACTTTTTCACCATAGCCCTCTATGGGCTTCCAAATATCCCTTTGCCAATTCCACAAGAACAGCCTTAGCGAAAGGCTTCTTGAAGGGAAAGATGTAACTCTGTGAGATGAATTCACAGAACACAGAGCAGTTTCTCAGAAAGCTTCTTTCCAGTTTTGAACGGAAGATATTTCCTTTTTCACCATAGCCCTCTAAGGGCTTCCAAATATCCCTTTGCCATTTCCACAAGAACAGCCTTAGCGAAAGGCTTCTTGAAGGGAAAGATGTAACTCTGTGAGATGAATTAACAGAACACAGAGCAGTTTCTCAGAAAGATTCTTTCCAATTTTGAACGGAAGATATTTCCTTTTTCACCATAGGCTTCTATGGGCTTCCAAATATCCCTTTGCCAATTCCACAAGAACAGCCTTAGGGAAAGGCTTCTTGAAAGGAAAGATGTAATTCTGTGAGATGAATTAACAGAACACAGAGCAGTTTCTCAGAAAGCTTCTTTCCAGTTTTGAACGGAAGATATTTACTTTTTCACCATAGCCCTCTATGGGCTTCCAAATATCCCTTTGCCAATTCCACAAGAACAGCCTTAGCGAAAGGCTTCCTGAAGGGAAAGATATAACTCTGTGAGATGAATTAACAAAACACAGAGCAGTTTCTCAGAAAGCTTCTTTCCAGTTTTGAACGGAAGATATTTCCTTTTTCAACATAGCCCTCTATGGGCTTCCAAATATTGCTTTGCCAATTCTACAAGAACAGCCTTAGCGAAAGGCTTCTTGAAGGGAAAGATGTAACTCTGTGAGATGAACTCAAAGAACACAGAGCAGTTTCTCAGAAAGCTTCTTTCCAGTTTTGAACGGAAGATATTTACTTTTTCACCATAGGCCTCTATGGCCTTCCAAATATCCCTTTGCCAATTCCACAAGAGCAGCCTTAGCGAAAGGCTTCTTGAAGGGAAAGATGTAACTCTGTGAGATGAATTCACAGAACACAGAGCAGTTTTTCAGAGAGCTTCTTTCCAGTTTTGAACGGAAGATATTTCCTTTTTCACCATAGCCCTCTATGGGCTTCCAAATTTCCCTTTGCCAATTCCACAAGAACAGCCTTAGCGAAAGGCTTCTTGAAGGGAAAGATGTAACTCTGTGAGATGAATTAACAGAACACAGAGCAGTTTCTCGGAAAGCTTCTTTCCAGTTTTGAACGGAAGATATTTCCTTTTTCACCATAGCCCTCTATTGGCTTCCAAATATCCCTTTCCCAATTCCACAAGAACAGCCTTAGCGAAAGGCTTCTTGAAGGGAAAGATGTAACTCTGTGAGATGAATTCACAGAACACAGAGCAGTTTCTCGGAAAGCTTCTTTCCAGTTTTGAACGGAAGATATTTCCTTTTTCACCATAGGCCTCTATGGGCTTCCAAATATCCTTTTGCCAATTCCACAAGAACAGCCTTAGCAAAAGGCTTCTTGAAGGGAAAGATGTAACTCTGTGAGATGAATTCACAGAACACAGAGCAGTTTCTCAGAAAGCTTCTTTCCAGTTTTGAACGGAAGATATTTACTTTTTCACCATAGCCCTCTATGGGCTTCCAAATATCCCTTTGCCAATTCCACAAGAACAGCCTTAGCGAAAGGCTTCTTGAAGGGAAAGATGTAACTCTGTGAGATGAATTCACAGAACACAGAGCAGTTTCTCAGAAAGCTTCTTTCCAGTTTTGAACGGAAGATATTTCCGTTTTCAACATAGGCCTCTATGGGCTTCCAAATATCCCTTTGCCAATTCCACAAGAACAGCCTTAGCGAAAGGCTTCTTGAAGGGAAAGATGTAACTCTGTGAGATGAATTCACAGAACACAGAGCAGTTTCTCAGAAAGCTTCTTTCCAGTTTTGAACGGAAGATATTTACTTTTTCACCATAGCCCTCTATGGGCTTCCAAATATCCCTTTGCCAATTCCACAAGAACAGCCTTAGCGAAAATCTTCTTGAAAGGAAAGATAAAACTCTGTGAGATGAATTCACAGAACACAAAGCAGTGTCTCAGAAAGCTTCTTTCCAGTTTTGAACGGAAGATATTTCCTTTTTCACCATAGGCCTCTATGGGCTTCCAAATATCCCTTTTCCAATTCCACAAGAACAGCCTTAGCGAAAGGCTTCTTGAAGGGAAAGATGTAACTCTGTGAGATGAATTCACAGAACACAGAGCAGTTTCTCAGAAAGCTTCTTTCCAGTTTTGAACGGAAGATATTTCCTTTTTCACCATAGCCCTCTATGGGCTTCCAAATATCCCTTTGCCAATTCCACAAGAACAGCCTTAGCGAAAGGCTTCTTGAAGGGAAAGATGTAACTCTGTGAGATGAATTCACAGAACACAGAGCAGTTTCTCGGAAACCTTCTTTCCAGTTTTGAACGGAAGATATTTCCTTTTTCACCATAGGCCTCTATGGGCTTCCAAATATCCTTTTGCCAATTCCACAAGAACAGCCTTAGCAAAAGGCTTCTTGAAGGGAAAGACGTAACTCTGTGAGATGAATTCACAGAACACAGAGCAGTTTCTCAGAAAGCTTCTTTCCAGTTTTGAACGGAAGATATTTCCTTTTTCAACATAGGCCTCTATGGGCTTCCAAATATCCCTTTGACAATTCCACAAGAACAGGCTTAGCGAAAGGCTTCTTGAAGGGAAAGATGTAACTCTGTGAGATGAATTCACAGAACACAGAGCAGTTTCTCAGAAAGCTTCTTTCCAGTTTTCAACGGAAGATATATACTTTTTCACCATAGCCCTCTATGGGCTTCCAAATATCCCTTTGCCTATTCCACAAGAACAGCCTTAGCGAAAGGCTTCTTGAAGGGAAAGATGTAACTCTGTGAGATGAATTAACAGAACACAGAGCAGTTTCTCAGAGAGCTTCTTTCCAGTTTTGAACGGAAGATATTTCCTTTTTCACCATAGCCCTCTATGGGCTTCCAAATATCCCTTTGTCAATTCCACAAGAACAGCCTTAGCGAAAGGCTTCTTGAAGGGAAAGATGTAACTCTGTGAGATGAATTCACAGAACACAGAGCAGTTTCTCGGAAAGCTTCTTTCCAGTTTTGAACGGAAGATATTTCCTTTTTCACCATAGCCCTTTATGGGCTTCCAAATATCCCTTTGCCAATTCCACAAGAACAGCCTTAGCGAAAGGCTTCTTGAAGGGAAAGATGTAACTCTGTGAGATGAATTCACAGAACACAGAGCAGTTTCTCAGAAAGCTTCTTTCCAGTTTTGAACGGAAGATATTTCCTTTTTCACCATAGCCCTCTAAGGGCTTCCAAATATCCCTTTGCCATTTCCACAAGAACAGCCTTAGCGAAAGGCTTCTTGAAGGGAAAGATGTAACTCTGTGAGATGAATTAACAGAACACAGAGCAGTTTCTCAGAAAGATTCTTTCCAATTTTGAACGGAAGATATTTCCTTTTTCACCATAGGCTTCTATGGGCTTCCAAATATCCCTTTGCCAATTCCACAAGAACAGCCTTAGGGAAAGGCTTCTTGAAAGGAAAGATGTAATTCTGTGAGATGAATTAACAGAACACAGAGCAGTTTCTCAGAAAGCTTCTTTCCAGTTTTGAACGGAAGATATTTACTTTTTCACCATAGCCCTCTATGGGCTTCCAAATATCCCTTTGCCAATTCCACAAGAACAGCCTTAGCGAAAGGCTTCCTGAAGGGAAAGATTTAACTCTGTGAGATGAATTCACAGAACACAGAGCAGTTTCTCAGAAAGCTTCTTTCCAGTTTTGAACGGAAGATATTTCCTTTTTCACCATAGCCCTCTATGGGCTTCCAAATATTGCTTTGCCAATTCTACAAGAACAGCCTTAGCGAAAGGCTTCTTGAAGGGAAAGATGTAACTCTGTGAGATGAACTCAAAGAACACAGAGCAGTTTCTCAGAAAGCTTCTTTCCAGTTTTGAACGGAAGATATTTACTTTTTCACCATAGGCCTCTATGGCCTTCCAAATATCCCTTTGCCAATTCCACAAGAGCAGCCTTAGCGAAAGGCTTCTTGAAGGGAAAGATGTAACTCTGTGAGATGAATTAACAGAACACAGAGCAGTTTTTCAGAGAGCTTCTTTCCAGTTTTGAACGGAAGATATTTCCTTTTTCACCATAGCCCTCTATGGGCTTCCAAATATCCCTTTGCCAATTCCACAAGAACAGCCTTAGCGAAAGGCTTCTTGAAGGGAAAGATGTAACTCTGTGAGATGAATTAACAGAACACAGAGCAGTTTCTCAGAAAGCTTCTTTCCAGTTTTGAACGGAAGATATTTCCTTTTTCACCATAGCCCTCTTTTGGCTTCCAAATATCCCTTTCCCAATTCTTCAAGAACAGCCTTAGCGAAAGGCTTCTTGAAGGGAAAGATGTAACTCTGTGAGATGTATTCACAGAACACAGAGCAGTTTCTCGGAAAGCTTCTTTCCAGTTTTGAACGGAAGATATTTCCTTTTTCACCATAGGCCTCTATGGGCTTCCAAATATCCTTTTGCCAATTCCACAAGAACAGCCTTAGCAAAAGGCTTCTTGAAGGGAAAGATGTAACTCTGTGAGATGAATTCACAGAACACAGAGCAGTTTCTCAGAAAGCTTCTTTCCAGTTTTGAACGGAAGATATTTACTTTTTCACCATAGCCCTCTATGGGCTTCCAAATATCCCTTTGCCAATTCCACAAGAACAGCCTTAGCGAAAGGCTTCTTGAAGGGAAAGATGTAACTCTGTGAGATGAATTCACAGAACACAGAGCAGTTTCTCAGAAAGCTTCTTTCCAGTTTTGAACGGAAGATATTTCCGTTTTCAACATAGGCCTCTATGGGCTTCCAAATATCCCTTTGCCAATTCCACAAGAACAGCCTTAGCGAAAAGCTTCTTGAAGGGAAAGATGTAACTCTGTGAGATGAATTCACAGAACACAGAGCAGTTTCTCAGAAAGCTTCTTTCCAGTTTTGAACGGAAGATATTTACTTTTTCACCATAGCCCTCTATGGGCTTCCAAATATCCCTTTGCCAATTCCACAAGAACAGCCTTAGCGAAAATCTTCTTGAAAGGAAAGATAAAACTCTGTGAGATGAATTCACAGAACACAAAGCAGTGTCTCAGAAAGCTTCTTTCCAGTTTTGAACGGAAGATATTTCCTTTTTCACCATAGGCCTCTATGGGCTTCCAAATATCCCTTTGCCAATTCCACAAGAACAGCCTTAGCGAAAGGCTTCTTGAAGGGAAAGATGTAACTCTGTGAGATGAATTCACAGAACACAGAGCAGTTTCTCAGAAAGCTTCTTTCCAGTTTTGAACGGAAGATATTTCCTTTTTCACCATAGCCCTCTATGGGCTTCCAAATATCCCTTTGCCAATTCCACAAGAACAGCCTTAGCGAAAGGCTTCTTGAAGGGAAAGATGTAACTCTGTGAGATGAATTAACAGAACACAGAGCAGTTTCTCAGAGAGCTTCTTTCCAGTTTTGAACGGAAGATATTTCCTTTTTCACCATAGCCCTCTATGGGCTTCCAAATATCCCTTTGCCAATTCCACAAGAACAGCCTTAGCGAAAGGCTTCTTGAAAGGAAAGATGTAACTCTGTGAGATGAATTCACAGAACACAGAGCAGTGTCTCAGAAAGCTTCTTTCCAGTTTTGAACCGAAGATATTTCCTTTTTCACCATAGGCCTCTATGGGCTTCCAAATATCCCTTTGCCAATTCCACAAGAACAGCCTTAGCGAAAGGCTTCTTGAAGGGAAAGATGTAACTCTGTGAGATGAATTCACAGAACACAGAGCAGTTTCTCAGAAAGCTTCTTTCCAGTTTTGAATGGAAGATATTTCCTTTTTCACCATAGGCCTCTAGGAGTTCCAAATATCCCTTTGCCAATTCCACAAGAACAGCCTTAGCGAAAGGCTTCTTGAAGGGAAAGATGTAACTCTGTGAGATGAATTCACAGAACACAGAGCAGTTTCTCAGAAAGCTTCTTTCCAGTTTTGAACGGAAGATATTTACTTTTTCACCATAGCCCTCTATGGGCTTCCAAATATCCCTTTGCCAATTCCACAAGAACAGCCTTAGCGAAAATCTTCTTGAAAGGAAAGATAAAACTCTGTGAGATGAATTCACAGAACACAAAGCAGTGTCTCAGAAAGCTTCTTTCCAGTTTTGAACGGAAGATATTTCCTTTTTCACCATAGGCCTCTATGGGCTTCCAAATATCCCTTTGCCAATTCCACAAGAACAGCCTTAGCGAAAGGCTTCTTGAAGGGAAAGATGTAACTCTGTGAGATGAATTCACAGAACACAGAGCAGTTTCTCAGAAAGCTTCTTTCCAGTTTTGAACGGAAGATATTTCCTTTTTCACCATAGCCCTCTATGGGCTTCCAAATATCCCTTTGCCAATTCCACAAGAACAGCCTTAGCGAAAGGCTTCTTGAAGGGAAAGATGTAACTCTGTGAGATGAATTCACAGAACACAGAGCAGTTTCTCGGAAACCTTCTTTCCAGTTTTGAACGGAAGATATTTCCTTTTTCACCATAGGCCTCTATGGGCTTCCAAATATCCTTTTGCCAATTCCACAAGAACAGCCTTAGCAAAAGGCTTCTTGAAGGGAAAGACGTAACTCTGTGAGATGAATTCACAGAACACAGAGCAGTTTCTCAGAAAGCTTCTTTCCAGTTTTGATCGGAAGATATTTCCTTTTTCAACATAGGCCTCTATGGGCTTCCAAATATCCCTTTTCCAATTCCACAAGAACAGCGTTAGCGAAAGGCTTCTTGAAGGGAAAGATGTAACTCTGTGAGATGAATTCACAGAACACAGAGCAGTTTCTCAGAAAGCTTCTTTCCAGTTTTGAACGGAAGATATTTCCTTTTTCACCATAGCCCTCTATGGGCTTCCAAATATCCCTTTGCCAATTCCACAAGAACAGCCTTAGCGAAAGGCTTCTTGAAGGGAAAGATGTAACTCTGTGAGATGAATTAACAGAACACAGAGCAGTTTCTCAGAAAGCTTCTTTCCAGTTTTGAACGGAAGATATTTACTTTTTCACCATAGAACTTTATGGGCTTCCAAATATCCCTTTGCCAATTCCACAAGAACAGCCTTAGCGAAAGGCTTCTTGAAGGGAAAGATGTAACTCTGTGAGATGAGTTAACAGAACACAGAGAAGTTTCTCAGAAAGCTTCTTTCCAGTTTTGAACGGAAGATATTTCCTTTTTCACCATAGCCCTCTATGGGCTTCCAAATATCCCTTTGTCAATTCCACAAGAACAGCCTTAGCGAAAGGCTTCTTGAAGGGAAAGATGTAACTCTGTGAGATGAATTCACAGAACACAGAGCAGTTTCTCGGAAAGCTTCTTTCCAGTTTTGAACGGAAGATATTTCCTTTTTCACCATAGGCCTCTATGGGCTTCCAAATATCCTTTTGCCAATTCCACAAGAACAGCCTTAGCAAAAGGCTTCTTGAAGGGAAAGATGTAACTCTGTGAGATGAATTCACAGAACACAGAGCAGTTTCTCAGAAAGCTTCTTTCCAGTTTTGAACGGAAGATATTTACTTTTTCACCATAGCCCTCTATGGGCTTCCAAATATCCCTTTGCCAATTCCACAAGAACAGCCTTAGCGAAAGGCTTCTTGAAGGGAAAGATGTAACTCTGTGAGATGAATTCACAGAACACAGAGCAGTTTCTCAGAAAGCTTCTTTCCAGTTTTGAATGGAAGATATTTCCTTTTTCACCATTGGCCTCTAGGGTTTCGAAATATCCCTTTGCCAATTCCACAAGAACAGCCTTAGCGAAAGGCTTCTTGAAGGGAAAGATGTAACTCTGTGAGATGAATTCACGGAACACAGAGCAGTTTCTCAGAAAGCTTCTTTCCAGTTTTGAACGGAAGATATTTCCTTTTTCAGCATAGCCCTCTATGGGCTTCCAAATATCCCTTTGCCAATTCCACAAGAACAGCCTTAGCGAAAGGCTTCTTGAAAGGAAAGATGTAACTCTGTGAGATGAATTCACAGAACACAGAGCAGTTTCTCAGAAAGCTTCTTTCCAGTTTTGAACGGAAGATATTTACTTTTTCACCATAGCCCTCTATGGGCTTCCAAATATCCCTTTGCCAATTCCACAAGAACAGCCTTAGCGAAAGGCTTCTTGAAGGGAAAGATGTAACTCTGTGAGATGAATTCACAGAACACAGAGCAGTTTCTCAGAAAGCTTCTTTCCAGTTTTGAACGGAAGATATTTCCTTTTTCACCATAGCCCTCTAAGGGCTTCCAAATATCCCTTTGCCATTTCCACAAGAACAGCCTTAGCGAAAGGCTTCTTGAAGGGAAAGATGTAACTCTGTGAGATGAATTAACAGAACACAGAGCAGTTTCTCAGAAAGATTCTTTCCAATTTTGAACGGAAGATATTTCCTTTTTCACCATAGGCTTCTATGGGCTTCCAAATATCCCTTTGCCAATTCCACAAGAACAGCCTTAGGGAAAGGCTTCTTGAAAGGAAAGATGTAATTCTGTGAGATGAATTAACAGAACACAGAGCAGTTTCTCAGAAAGCTTCTTTCCAGTTTTGAACGGAAGATATTTACTTTTTCACCATAGCCCTCTATGGGCTTCCAAATATCCCTTTGCCAATTCCACAAGAACAGCCTTAGCGAAAGGCTTCCTGAAGGGAAAGATATAACTCTGTGAGATGAATTAACAAAACACAGAGCAGTTTCTCAGAAAGCTTCTTTCCAGTTTTGAACGGAAGATATTTCCTTTTTCAACATAGCCCTCTATGGGCTTCCAAATATTGCTTTGCCAATTCTACAAGAACAGCCTTAGCGAAAGGCTTCTTGAAGGGAAAGATGTAACTCTGTGAGATGAACTCAAAGAACACAGAGCAGTTTCTCAGAAAGCTTCTTTCCAGTTTTGAACGGAAGATATTTACTTTTTCACCATAGGCCTCTATGGCCTTCCAAATATCCCTTTGCCAATTCCACAAGAGCAGCCTTAGCGAAAGGCTTCTTGAAGGGAAAGATGTAACTCTGTGAGATGAATTCACAGAACACAGAGCAGTTTTTCAGAGAGCTTCTTTCCAGTTTTGAACGGAAGATATTTCCTTTTTCACCATAGCCCTCTATGGGCTTCCAAATTTCCCTTTGCCAATTCCACAAGAACAGCCTTAGCGAAAGGCTTCTTGAAGGGAAAGATGTAACTCTGTGAGATGAATTAACAGAACACAGAGCAGTTTCTCGGAAAGCTTCTTTCCAGTTTTGAACGGAAGATATTTCCTTTTTCACCATAGCCCTCTATTGGCTTCCAAATATCCCTTTCCCAATTCCACAAGAACAGCCTTAGCGAAAGGCTTCTTGAAGGGAAAGATGTAACTCTGTGAGATGAATTCACAGAACACAGAGCAGTTTCTCGGAAAGCTTCTTTCCAGTTTTGAACGGAAGATATTTCCTTTTTCACCATAGGCCTCTATGGGCTTCCAAATATCCTTTTGCCAATTCCACAAGAACAGCCTTAGCAAAAGGCTTCTTGAAGGGAAAGATGTAACTCTGTGAGATGAATTCACAGAACACAGAGCAGTTTCTCAGAAAGCTTCTTTCCAGTTTTGAACGGAAGATATTTACTTTTTCACCATAGCCCTCTATGGGCTTCCAAATATCCCTTTGCCAATTCCACAAGAACAGCCTTAGCGAAAGGCTTCTTGAAGGGAAAGATGTAACTCTGTGAGATGAATTCACAGAACACAGAGCAGTTTCTCAGAAAGCTTCTTTCCAGTTTTGAACGGAAGATATTTCCGTTTTCAACATAGGCCTCTATGGGCTTCCAAATATCCCTTTGCCAATTCCACAAGAACAGCCTTAGCGAAAGGCTTCTTGAAGGGAAAGATGTAACTCTGTGAGATGAATTCACAGAACACAGAGCAGTTTCTCAGAAAGCTTCTTTCCAGTTTTGAACGGAAGATATTTACTTTTTCACCATAGCCCTCTATGGGCTTCCAAATATCCCTTTGCCAATTCCACAAGAACAGCCTTAGCGAAAATCTTCTTGAAAGGAAAGATAAAACTCTGTGAGATGAATTCACAGAACACAAAGCAGTGTCTCAGAAAGCTTCTTTCCAGTTTTGAACGGAAGATATTTCCTTTTTCACCATAGGCCTCTATGGGCTTCCAAATATCCCTTTTCCAATTCCACAAGAACAGCCTTAGCGAAAGGCTTCTTGAAGGGAAAGATGTAACTCTGTGAGATGAATTCACAGAACACAGAGCAGTTTCTCAGAAAGCTTCTTTCCAGTTTTGAACGGAAGATATTTCCTTTTTCACCATAGCCCTCTATGGGCTTCCAAATATCCCTTTGCCAATTCCACAAGAACAGCCTTAGCGAAAGGCTTCTTGAAGGGAAAGATGTAACTCTGTGAGATGAATTCACAGAACACAGAGCAGTTTCTCGGAAACCTTCTTTCCAGTTTTGAACGGAAGATATTTCCTTTTTCACCATAGGCCTCTATGGGCTTCCAAATATCCTTTTGCCAATTCCACAAGAACAGCCTTAGCAAAAGGCTTCTTGAAGGGAAAGACGTAACTCTGTGAGATGAATTCACAGAACACAGAGCAGTTTCTCAGAAAGCTTCTTTCCAGTTTTGAACGGAAGATATTTCCTTTTTCAACATAGGCCTCTATGGGCTTCCAAATATCCCTTTGACAATTCCACAAGAACAGGCTTAGCGAAAGGCTTCTTGAAGGGAAAGATGTAACTCTGTGAGATGAATTCACAGAACACAGAGCAGTTTCTCAGAAAGCTTCTTTCCAGTTTTCAACGGAAGATATATACTTTTTCACCATAGCCCTCTATGGGCTTCCAAATATCCCTTTGCCTATTCCACAAGAACAGCCTTAGCGAAAGGCTTCTTGAAGGGAAAGATGTAACTCTGTGAGATGAATTAACAGAACACAGAGCAGTTTCTCAGAGAGCTTCTTTCCAGTTTTGAACGGAAGATATTTCCTTTTTCACCATAGCCCTCTATGGGCTTCCAAATATCCCTTTGTCAATTCCACAAGAACAGCCTTAGCGAAAGGCTTCTTGAAGGGAAAGATGTAACTCTGTGAGATGAATTCACAGAACACAGAGCAGTTTCTCGGAAAGCTTCTTTCCAGTTTTGAACGGAAGATATTTCCTTTTTCACCATAGCCCTTTATGGGCTTCCAAATATCCCTTTGCCAATTCCACAAGAACAGCCTTAGCGAAAGGCTTCTTGAAGGGAAAGATGTAACTCTGTGAGATGAATTCACAGAACACAGAGCAGTTTCTCAGAAAGCTTCTTTCCAGTTTTGAACGGAAGATATTTCCTTTTTCACCATAGCCCTCTAAGGGCTTCCAAATATCCCTTTGCCATTTCCACAAGAACAGCCTTAGCGAAAGGCTTCTTGAAGGGAAAGATGTAACTCTGTGAGATGAATTAACAGAACACAGAGCAGTTTCTCAGAAAGATTCTTTCCAATTTTGAACGGAAGATATTTCCTTTTTCACCATAGGCTTCTATGGGCTTCCAAATATCCCTTTGCCAATTCCACAAGAACAGCCTTAGGGAAAGGCTTCTTGAAAGGAAAGATGTAATTCTGTGAGATGAATTAACAGAACACAGAGCAGTTTCTCAGAAAGCTTCTTTCCAGTTTTGAACGGAAGATATTTACTTTTTCACCATAGCCCTCTATGGGCTTCCAAATATCCCTTTGCCAATTCCACAAGAACAGCCTTAGCGAAAGGCTTCCTGAAGGGAAAGATTTAACTCTGTGAGATGAATTCACAGAACACAGAGCAGTTTCTCAGAAAGCTTCTTTCCAGTTTTGAACGGAAGATATTTCCTTTTTCACCATAGCCCTCTATGGGCTTCCAAATATTGCTTTGCCAATTCTACAAGAACAGCCTTAGCGAAAGGCTTCTTGAAGGGAAAGATGTAACTCTGTGAGATGAACTCAAAGAACACAGAGCAGTTTCTCAGAAAGCTTCTTTCCAGTTTTGAACGGAAGATATTTACTTTTTCACCATAGGCCTCTATGGCCTTCCAAATATCCCTTTGCCAATTCCACAAGAGCAGCCTTAGCGAAAGGCTTCTTGAAGGGAAAGATGTAACTCTGTGAGATGAATTAACAGAACACAGAGCAGTTTTTCAGAGAGCTTCTTTCCAGTTTTGAACGGAAGATATTTCCTTTTTCACCATAGCCCTCTATGGGCTTCCAAATATCCCTTTGCCAATTCCACAAGAACAGCCTTAGCGAAAGGCTTCTTGAAGGGAAAGATGTAACTCTGTGAGATGAATTAACAGAACACAGAGCAGTTTCTCAGAAAGCTTCTTTCCAGTTTTGAACGGAAGATATTTCCTTTTTCACCATAGCCCTCTTTTGGCTTCCAAATATCCCTTTCCCAATTCTTCAAGAACAGCCTTAGCGAAAGGCTTCTTGAAGGGAAAGATGTAACTCTGTGAGATGTATTCACAGAACACAGAGCAGTTTCTCGGAAAGCTTCTTTCCAGTTTTGAACGGAAGATATTTCCTTTTTCACCATAGGCCTCTATGGGCTTCCAAATATCCTTTTGCCAATTCCACAAGAACAGCCTTAGCAAAAGGCTTCTTGAAGGGAAAGATGTAACTCTGTGAGATGAATTCACAGAACACAGAGCAGTTTCTCAGAAAGCTTCTTTCCAGTTTTGAACGGAAGATATTTACTTTTTCACCATAGCCCTCTATGGGCTTCCAAATATCCCTTTGCCAATTCCACAAGAACAGCCTTAGCGAAAGGCTTCTTGAAGGGAAAGATGTAACTCTGTGAGATGAATTCACAGAACACAGAGCAGTTTCTCAGAAAGCTTCTTTCCAGTTTTGAACGGAAGATATTTCCGTTTTCAACATAGGCCTCTATGGGCTTCCAAATATCCCTTTGCCAATTCCACAAGAACAGCCTTAGCGAAAAGCTTCTTGAAGGGAAAGATGTAACTCTGTGAGATGAATTCACAGAACACAGAGCAGTTTCTCAGAAAGCTTCTTTCCAGTTTTGAACGGAAGATATTTACTTTTTCACCATAGCCCTCTATGGGCTTCCAAATATCCCTTTGCCAATTCCACAAGAACAGCCTTAGCGAAAATCTTCTTGAAAGGAAAGATAAAACTCTGTGAGATGAATTCACAGAACACAAAGCAGTGTCTCAGAAAGCTTCTTTCCAGTTTTGAACGGAAGATATTTCCTTTTTCACCATAGGCCTCTATGGGCTTCCAAATATCCCTTTGCCAATTCCACAAGAACAGCCTTAGCGAAAGGCTTCTTGAAGGGAAAGATGTAACTCTGTGAGATGAATTCACAGAACACAGAGCAGTTTCTCAGAAAGCTTCTTTCCAGTTTTGAACGGAAGATATTTCCTTTTTCACCATAGCCCTCTATGGGCTTCCAAATATCCCTTTGCCAATTCCACAAGAACAGCCTTAGCGAAAGGCTTCTTGAAGGGAAAGATGTAACTCTGTGAGATGAATTAACAGAACACAGAGCAGTTTCTCAGAGAGCTTCTTTCCAGTTTTGAACGGAAGATATTTCCTTTTTCACCATAGCCCTCTATGGGCTTCCAAATATCCCTTTGCCAATTCCACAAGAACAGCCTTAGCGAAAGGCTTCTTGAAAGGAAAGATGTAACTCTGTGAGATGAATTCACAGAACACAGAGCAGTGTCTCAGAAAGCTTCTTTCCAGTTTTGAACCGAAGATATTTCCTTTTTCACCATAGGCCTCTATGGGCTTCCAAATATCCCTTTGCCAATTCCACAAGAACAGCCTTAGCGAAAGGCTTCTTGAAGGGAAAGATGTAACTCTGTGAGATGAATTCACAGAACACAGAGCAGTTTCTCAGAAAGCTTCTTTCCAGTTTTGAATGGAAGATATTTCCTTTTTCACCATAGGCCTCTAGGAGTTCCAAATATCCCTTTGCCAATTCCACAAGAACAGCCTTAGCGAAAGGCTTCTTGAAGGGAAAGATGTAACTCTGTGAGATGAATTCACAGAACACAGAGCAGTTTCTCAGAAAGCTTCTTTCCAGTTTTGAACGGAAGATATTTACTTTTTCACCATAGCCCTCTATGGGCTTCCAAATATCCCTTTGCCAATTCCACAAGAACAGCCTTAGCGAAAATCTTCTTGAAAGGAAAGATAAAACTCTGTGAGATGAATTCACAGAACACAAAGCAGTGTCTCAGAAAGCTTCTTTCCAGTTTTGAACGGAAGATATTTCCTTTTTCACCATAGGCCTCTATGGGCTTCCAAATATCCCTTTGCCAATTCCACAAGAACAGCCTTAGCGAAAGGCTTCTTGAAGGGAAAGATGTAACTCTGTGAGATGAATTCACAGAACACAGAGCAGTTTCTCAGAAAGCTTCTTTCCAGTTTTGAACGGAAGATATTTCCTTTTTCACCATAGCCCTCTATGGGCTTCCAAATATCCCTTTGCCAATTCCACAAGAACAGCCTTAGCGAAAGGCTTCTTGAAGGGAAAGATGTAACTCTGTGAGATGAATTCACAGAACACAGAGCAGTTTCTCGGAAACCTTCTTTCCAGTTTTGAACGGAAGATATTTCCTTTTTCACCATAGGCCTCTATGGGCTTCCAAATATCCTTTTGCCAATTCCACAAGAACAGCCTTAGCAAAAGGCTTCTTGAAGGGAAAGACGTAACTCTGTGAGATGAATTCACAGAACACAGAGCAGTTTCTCAGAAAGCTTCTTTCCAGTTTTGATCGGAAGATATTTCCTTTTTCAACATAGGCCTCTATGGGCTTCCAAATATCCCTTTGACAATTCCACAAGAACAGGCTTAGCGAAAGGCTTCTTGAAGGGAAAGATGTAACTCTGTGAGATGAATTCACAGAACACAGAGCAGTTTCTCAGAAAGCTTCTTTCCAGTTTTGAACGGAAGATATATACTTTTTCACCATAGCCCTCTATGGGCTTCCAAATATCCCTTTGCCTATTCCACAAGAACAGCCTTAGCGAAAGGCTTCTTGAAGGGAAAGATGTAACTCTGTGAGATGAATTAACAGAACACAGAGCAGTTTCTCAGAGAGCTTCTTTCCAGTTTTGAACGGAAGATATTTCCTTTTTCACCATAGCCCTCTATGGGCTTCCAAATATCCCTTTGTCAATTCCACAAGAACAGCCTTAGCGAAAGGCTTCTTGAAGGGAAAGATGTAACTCTGTGAGATGAATTCACAGAACACAGAGCAGTTTCTCGGAAAGCTTCTTTCCAGTTTTGAACGGAAGATATTTCCTTTTTCACCATAGGCCTCTATGGGCTTCCAAATATCCTTTTGCCAATTCCACAAGAACAGCCTTAGCAAAAGGCTTCTTGAAGGGAAAGATGTAACTCTGTGAGATGAATTCACAGAACACAGAGCAGTTTCTCAGAAAGCTTCTTTCCAGTTTTGAACGGAAGATATTTACTTTTTCACCATAGCCCTCTATGGGCTTCCAAATATCCCTTTGCCAATTCCACAAGAACAGCCTTAGCGAAAGGCTTCTTGAAGGGAAAGATGTAACTCTGTGAGATGAATTCACAGAACACAGAGCAGTTTCTCAGAAAGCTTCTTTCCAGTTTTGAATGGAAGATATTTCCTTTTTCACCATTGGCCTCTAGGGGTTCGAAATATCCCTTTGCCAATTCCACAAGAACAGCCTTAGCGAAAGGCTTCTTGAAGGGAAAGATGTAACTCTGTGAGATGAATTCACGGAACACAGAGCAGTTTCTCAGAAAGCTTCTTTCCAGTTTTGAACGGAAGATATTTCCTTTTTCAGCATAGCCCTCTATGGGCTTCCAAATATCCCTTTGCCAATTCCACAAGAACAGCCTTAGCGAAAGGCTTCTTGAAAGGAAAGATGTAACTCTGTGAGATGAATTCACAGAACACAGAGCAGTTTCTCAGAAAGCTTCTTTCCAGTTTTGAACGGAAGATATTTACTTTTTCACCATAGCCCTCTATGGGCTTCCAAATATCCCTTTGCCAATTCCACAAGAACAGCCTTAGCGAAAGGCTTCTTGAAGAGAAAGATGTAACTCTGTGAGATGAATTAACAGAACACAGAGCAGTTTCTCAGAAAGCTTCTTTCCAGTTTTGAACGGAAGATATTTCCTTTTTCACCATAGCCCTCTATGGGCTTCCAAATATCCCTTTGCCAATTCTACAAGAACAGCCTTAGCGAAAGACTTCTTGAAGGGAAAGATGTAACTCTGTGAGATGAATTCACAGAACACAGAGCAGTTTCTCAGAAAGCTTCTTTCCAGTTTTGAACGGAAGATATTTCCTTTTTCACCATAGCCCTTTATGGGCTTCCAAATATCCCTTTGCCAATTCCACAAGAACAGCCTTAGCGAAAGGCTTCTTGAAGGGAAAGATGTAACTCTGTGAGATGAATTCACAGAACACAGAGCAGTTTCTCAGAAAGCTTCTTTCCAGTTTTGAACGGAAGATATTTCCTTTTTCACCATAGCCCTCTAAGGGCTTCCAAATATCCCTTTGCCATTTCCACAAGAACAGCCTTAGCGAAAGGCTTCTTGAAGGGAAAGATGTAACTCTGTGAGATGAATTAACAGAACACAGAGCAGTTTCTCAGAAAGATTCTTTCCAATTTTGAACGGAAGATATTTCCTTTTTCACCATAGGCTTCTATGGGCTTCCAAATATCCCTTTGCCAATTCCACAAGAACAGCCTTAGGGAAAGGCTTCTTGAAAGGAAAGATGTAATTCTGTGAGATGAATTAACAGAACACAGAGCAGTTTCTCAGAAAGCTTCTTTCCAGTTTTGAACGGAAGATATTTACTTTTTCACCATAGCCCTCTATGGGCTTCCAAATATCCCTTTGCCAATTCCACAAGAACAGCCTTAGCGAAAGGCTTCCTGAAGGGAAAGATATAACTCTGTGAGATGAATTAACAGAACACAGAGCAGTTTCTCAGAAAGCTTCTTTCCAGTTTTGAACGGAAGATATTTCCTTTTTCACCATAGCCCTCTATGGGCTTCCAAATATTGCTTTGCCAATTCTACAAGAACAGCCTTAGCGAAAGGCTTCTTGAAGGGAAAGATGTAACTCTGTGAGATGAACTCAAAGAACACAGAGCAGTTTCTCAGAGAGCTTCTTTCCAGTTTTGAACGGAAGATATTTACTTTTTCACCATAGGCCTCTATGGCCTTCCAAATATCCCTTTGCCAATTCCACAAGAGCAGCCTTAGCGAAAGGCTTCTTGAAGGGAAAGATGTAACTCTGTGAGATGAATTAACAGAACACAGAGCAGTTTTTCAGAGAGCTTCTTTCCAGTTTTGAACGGAAGATATTTCCTTTTTCACCATAGCCCTCTATGGGCTTCCAAATATCCCTTTGCCAATTCCACAAGAACAGCCTTAGCGAAAGGCTTCTTGAAGGGAAAGATGTAACTCTGTGAGATGAATTAACAGAACACAGAGCAGTTTCTCAGAAAGCTTCTTTCCAGTTTTGAACGGAAGATATTTCCTTTTTCACCATAGCCCTCTTTTGGCTTCCAAATATCCCTTTCCCAATTCCACAAGAACAGCCTTAGCGAAAGGCTTCTTGAAGGGAAAGATGTAGCTCTGTGAGATGTATTCACAGAACACAGAGCAGTTTCTCGGAAAGCTTCTTTCCAGTTTTGAACGGAAGATATTTCCTTTTTCACCATAGCCCTCTATGGGCTTCCAAATATCCCTTTGCCAATTCCACAAGAACAGCCTTAGCGAAAGGCTTCTTGAAGGGAAAGATGTAACTCTGTGAGATGAATTCACAGAACACAGAGCAGTTTCTCAGAAAGCTTCTTTCCAGTTTTGAACGGAAGATATTTCCGTTTTCAACATAGGCCTCTATGGGCTTCCAAATATCCCTTTGCCAATTCCACAAGAACAGCCTTAGCGAAAGGCTTCTTGAAGGGAAAGATGTAACTCTGTGAGATGAATTCACAGAACACAGAGCAGTTTCTCAGAAAGCTTCTTTCCAGTTTTGAATGGAAGATATTTCCTTTTTCACCATAGGCCTCTAGGAGTTCCAAATATCCCTTTGCCAATTCCACAAGAATAGCCTTAGCGAAAGGCTTCTTGAAGGGAAAGATGTAACGCTGTGAGATGAATTCACGGAACACAGAGCAGTTTCTCAGAAAGCTTCTTTCCAGTTTTGAACGGAAGATATTTCCTTTTTCAGCATAGCCCTCTATGGGCTTCCAAATATCCCTTTGCCAATTCCACAATAACAGCCTTAGCGAAAGGCTTCTTGAAGAGAAAGATGTAACTCTGTGAGATGAATTAACAGAACACAGAGCAGTTTCTCAGAAAGCTTCTTTCCAGTTTTGAACGGAAGATATTTCCTTTTTCACCATAGCCCTCTATGGGCTTCCAAATATCCCTTTGCCAATTCCACAAGAACAGCCTTAGCGAAAGGCTTCTTGAAGGGAAAGATGTAACACTGTGAGATGAATTAATAGAACACAGAGCAGTTTCTCAGAAAGCTTCTTTCCAGTTTTGAACGGAAGATATTTACTTTTTCACCATAGAACTTTATGGGCTTCCAAATATCCCTTTACCAATTCCACAAGAACAGCCTTAGCGAAAGGCTTCTTGAAGGGAAAGATGTAACTCTGTGAGATGAATTAACAGAACACAGAGCAGTTTCTCAGAAAGCTTCTTTCCAGTTTTGAACGGAAGATATTTCCTTTTTCACCATAGCCCTCTATGGGCTTCCAAATATCCCTTTGCCAATTCCACAAGAACAGCCTTAGCGAAAGGCTTCTTGAAGGGAAAGATGTAACTCTGTGAGATGAATTCACAGAACTCAGAGCAGTTTCTCAGAAAGCTTCTTTCCAGTTTTGAACGGAAGATATTTCCTTTTTCAACATAGGCCTCTATGGGCTTCCAAATATCCCTTTGCCAATTCCACAAGAACAGCCTTAGCGAAAGGCTTCTTGAAGGGAAAGATGTAACTCTGTGAGATGAATTCACAGAACACAGAGCAGTTTCTCAGAAAGCTTCTTTCCAGTTTTGAACGGAAGATATTTACTTTTTCACCATAGCCCTCTATGGGCTTCCAAATATCCCTTTGCCAATTCCACAAGAACAGCCTTAGCGAAAGGCTTCTTGAAAGGAAAGATAAAACTCTGTGAGATGAATTCACAGAACACAAAGCAGTGTCTCAGAAAGCTTCTTTCCAGTTTTGAACGGAAGATATTTCCTTTTTCACCATAGGCCTCTATGGGCTTCCAAATATCCCTTTGCCAATTCCACAAGAACAGCCTTAGCGAAAGGCTTCTTGAAGGGAAAGATGTAACTCTGTGAGATGAATTCACAGAACACAGAGCAGTTTCTCAGAAAGCTTCTTTCCAGTTTTGAACGGAAGATATTTCCTTTTTCAACATAGGCCTCTATGGGCTTCCAAATATCCCTTTGCCAATTCCACAAGAACAGCCTTAGCGAAAGGCTTCTTGAAGGGAAAGATGTAACTCTGTGAGATGAATTCACAGAACACAGAGCAGTTTCTCAGAAAGCTTCTTTCCAGTTTTGAACGGAAGATATTTACTTTTTCACCATAGGCCTCTATGGGCTTCCAAATATCCCTTTGCCAATTCCACAAGAAGAGCCTTAGCGAAAGTCTTCTTGAAGAGAAAGATGTAACTCTGTGAGATGAATTAACAGAACACAGAGCAGTTTCTCAGAAAGCTTCTTTCCAGTTTTGAACGGAAGATATTTCCTTTTTCACCATAGGCCTCTATGGGCTTCCAAATATCCCTTTGCCAATTCCACAAGAGCAGACTTAGCGAAAGGCTTCTTGAAGGGAAAGATGTAACCCTGTGAGATGAATTAACAGAACACAGAGCAGTTTCTCAGAGAGCTTCTTTCCAGTTTTGAACGGAAGATATTTCCTTTTTCACCATAGCCCTCTATGGGCTTCCAAATATCCCTTTGCCAATTCCACAAGAACAGCCTTAGCGAAAGGCTTCTTGAAGGGAAAGATGTAACTCTGTGAGATGAATTAACAGAACACAGAGCAGTTTCTCAGAGAGCTTCTTTCCAGTTTTGAACGGAAGATATTTCCTTTTTCACCATAGCCCTCTAAGGGCTTCCAAATATCCCTTTCCCAATTCCACAAGAACAGCCTTAGCGAAAGGCTTCTTGAAAGGAAAGATGTAACTCTGTGAGATGAATTCACAGAACACAGAGAAGTGTCTCAGAAAGCTTCTTTCCAGTTTTGAACGGAAGATATTTCCTTTTTCACCATAGGCCTCTATGGGCTTCCAAATATCCCTTTGCCAATTCCGCAAGAACAGCCTTAGCGAAAGGCTTCTTGAAGGGAAAGATGTAACTCTGTGAGATGAATTCACAGAACACAGAGCAGTTTCTCAGAAAGCTTCTTTCCAGTTTTGAATGGAAGATATTTCCTTTTTCACCATAAGCCTCTAGGGGTTCCAAATATCCCTTTGCCAATTCCACAAGAACAGCCTTAGCGAAAGGCTTCTTGAAGGGAAAGATGTAACTCTGTGATATGAATTCACGGAACACAGAGCAGTTTCTCAGAAAGCTTCTTTCCAGTTTTGAACGGAAGATATTTCCTTTTTCAGCATAGCCCTCTATGGGCTTCCAAATATCCCTTTGCCAATTCCACAAGAACAGCCTTAGCGAAAGGCTTCTTGAAAGGAAAGATGTAACTCTGTGAGATGAATTCACAGAACACAGAGCAGTTTCTCAGAAAGCTTCTTTCCAGTTTTGAACGGAAGATATTTACTTTTTCACCATAGCCCTCTATGGGCTTCCAAATATCCCTTTGCCAATTCCACAAGAACAGCCTTAGCGAAAGGCTTCTTGAAGAGAAAGATGTAACTCTGTGAGATGAATTAACAGAACACAGAGCAGTTTCTCAGAAAGCTTCTTTCCAGTTTTGAACGGAAGATATTTCCTTTTTCACCATAGACCTCTATGGGCTTCCAAATATCCCTTTGCCAATTCCACAAGAGCAGCCTTAGCGAAAGGCTTCTTGAAGGGAAAGATGTAACTCTGTGAGATGAATTAACAGAACACAGAGCAGTTTCTCAGAGAGCTTCTTTCCAGTTTTGAACGGAAGATATTTCCTTTTTCACCATAGCCCTCTATGGGCTTCCAAATATCCCTTTGCCAATTCCACAAGAACAGCCTTAGCGAAAGGCTTCTTGAAGGGAAAGATGTAACTCTGTGAGATGAATAAACAGAACACAGAGCAGTTTCTCAGAAAGCTTCTTTCCAGTTTTGAACGGAAGATATTTACTTTTTCACCATAGAACTTTATGGGCTTCCAAATATCCCTTTGCCAATTCCACAAGAACAGCCTTAGCGAAAGGCTTCTTGAAGGGAAAGATGTAACTCTGTGAGATGAATTAATAGAACACAGAGCAGTTTCTCAGAAAGCTTCTTTCCAGTTTTGAACGGAAGATATTTCCTTTTTCACCATAGCCCTCTATGGGCTTCCAAATATCCCTTTGCCAATTCCACAAGAACAGCCTTAGCGAAAGGCTCCTTGAAGGGAAAGATGTATCTCTGTGAGATGAATTCACAGAACACACAGCAGTTTCTCGGAAAGCTTCTTTCCAGTTTTGAACGGAAGATATTTCCTTTTTCACCATAGGCCTCTATGGGCTTCCAAATATCCTTTTGCCAATTCCACAAGAACAGCCTTAGCAAAAGGCTTCTTGAAGGGAAAGATGTAACTCTGTGAGATGAATTCACAGAACACAGAGCAGTTTCTCAGAAATCTTCTTTCCAGTTTTGAACGGAAGATATTTCCTTTTTCACCATAGCCCTCTATGGGCTTCCAAATATCCCTTTGCCAATTCCACAAGAACAGCCTTAGCGAAAGGCTTCTTGAAGGGAAAGATGTAACTCTGTGAGATGAATTCACAGAACACAGAGCAGTTTCTCAGAAAGCTTCTTTCCAGTTTTGAACGGAAGATATTTACTTTTTCACCATAGTCCTCTATGGGCTTCCAAATATCCCTTTGCCAATTCCACAAGAACAGCCTTAGCGAAAGGCTTCTTGAAAGGAAAGATAAAACTCTGTGAGATGAATTCACAGAACACAAAGCAGTGTCTCAGAAAGCTTCTTTCCAGTTTTGAACGGAAGATATTTCCTTTTTCACCATAGGCCTCTATGGGCTTCCAAATATCCCTTTGCCAATTCCACAAGAACAGCCTTAGCGAAAGGCTTCTTGAAGGGAAAGATGTAACTCTGTGAGATGAATTCACAGAACACAGAGCAGTTTCTCAGAAAGCTTCTTTCCAGTTTTGAACGGAAGATATTTCCTATTTCAACATAGGCCTCTATGGGCTTCCAAATATCCCTTTGCCAATTCCACAAGAACAGCCTTAGCAAAAGGCTTCTTGAGGGGAAAGATGTAACTCTGTGAGATGAATTAACAGAACACAGAGCAGTTTCTCAGAAAGCTTCTTTCCAGTTTTGAACGGAAGATATTTACTTTTTCACCATAGGCCTCTATGGGCTTCCAAATATCCCTTTGCCAATTCCACAAGAACAGCCTTAGCGAAAGGCTTCTTGAAAGGAAAGATATAACTCTGTGAGATGAATTCACAGAACACAAAGCAGTGTCTCAGAAAGCTTCTTTCCAGTTTTGAACGGAAGATATTTCCTTTTTCACCGTAGGCCTCTATGGGCTTCCAAATATCCCTTTGCCAATTCCAGAAGAACAGCCTTAGCGAAAGGCTTCTTGAAGGGAAAGATGTAACTCTGTGAGATGAATTCACAGAACACAGAGCAGTTTCTCAGAAAGCTTCTTTCCAGTTTTGAACGGAAGATATTTCCTTTTTCACCATAGCCCTCTATGGGCTTCCAAATATCCCTTTGCCTATTCCACAAGAACAGCCTTAGCGAAAGGCTTCCTGAAGGGAAAGATGTAACTCTGTGAGATGAACTCAAAGAACACAGAGCAGTTTCTCAGAAAGCTTCTTTCCAGTTTTGAACGGAAGATATTTCCTTTTTCACCATAGGCCTCTATGGCCTTCCAAATATCCCTTTGCCAATTCCGCAAGAGCAGCCTTAGCGAAAGGCTTCTTGAAGGGAAAGATGTAACTCTGTGAGATGAATTAACAGAACACAGAGCAGTTTTTCAGAGAGCTTCTTTCCAGTTTTGAACGGAAGATATTTCCTTTTTCACCATAGCCCTCTATGGGCTTCCAAATATCCCTTTGCCAATTCCACAAGAACAGCCTTAGCGAAAGGCTTCTTGAAGGGAAAGATGTAACTCTGTGAGATGAATTCACAGAACACAGAGCAGTTTCTCGGAAAGCTTCTTTCCAGTTTTGAACGGAAGATATTTCCTTTTTCACCATAGGCCTCTATGGGCTTCCAAATATCCTTTTGCCAATTCCACAAGAACAGCCTTAGCAAAAGGCTTCTTGAAGGGAAAGATGTAACTCTGTGAGATGAATTCACAGAACACAGAGCAGTTTCTCAGAAAGCTTCTTTCCAGTTTTGAACGGAAGATATTTCCTTTTTCAACATAGGCCTCTATGGGCTTCCAAATATCCCTTTGACAATTCCACAAGAACAGCCTTAGCGAAAGGCTTCTTGAAGGGAAAGATGTAACTCTGTGAGATGAATTCACAGAACACAGAGCAGTTTCTCAGAAAGCTTCTTTCCAGTTTTGAACGGAAGATATATACTTTTTCACCATAGCCCTCTATGGGCTTCCAAATATCCCTTTGCCTATTCCACAAGAACAGCCTTAGCGAAAGGCTTCTTGAAGGGAAAGATGTAACTCTGTGAGATGAATTAACAGAACACAGAGCAGTTTCTCAGAGAGCTTCTTTCCAGTTTTGAACGGAAGATATTTCCTTTTTCACCATAGCCCTCTATGGGCTTCCAAATATCCCTTTGCCAATTCCACAAGAACAGCCTTAGCGAAAGGCTTCTTGAAAGGAAAGATGTAACTCTGTGAGATGAATTCACAGAACACAGAGCAGTGTCTCAGAAAGCTTCTTTCCAGTTTTGAACGGAAGATATTTCCTTTTTCACCATAGCCCTCTATGGGCTTCCAAATATTGCTTTGCCTATTCTACAAGAACAGCCTTAGCGAAAGGCTTCTTGAAGGGAAAGATGTAACTCTGTGAGATGAATTAACAGAACACAGAGCAGTTTCTCAGAAAGCTTCTTTCCAGTTTTGAACGGAAGATATTTCCTTTTTCACCATAGCCCTCTATGGGCTTCCAAATATCCCTTTGCCAATTCCACAAGAACAGCCTTAGCGAAAGGCTTCTTGAAGGGAAAGATGTAACTCTGTGAGATGAATTCACAGAACACAGAGCAGTTTCTCGGAAAGCTTCTTTCCAGTTTTGAACGGAAGATATTTCCTTTTTCACCATAGGCCTCTATGGGCTTCCAAATATCCTTTTGCCAATTCCACAAGAACAGCCTTAGCAAAAGGCTTCTTGAAGGGAAAGATGTAACTCTGTGAGATGAATTCACAGAACACAGAGCAGTTTCTCAGAAAGCTTCTTTCCAGTTTTGAACGGAAGATATTTCCTTTTTCAACATAGGCCTCTATGGGCTTCCAAATATCCCTTTGACAATTCCACAAGAACAGCCTTAGCGAAAGGCTTCTTGAAGGGAAAGATGTAACTCTGTGAGATGAATTCACAGAACACAGAGCAGTTTCTCAGAAAGCTTCTTTCCAGTTTTGAACGGAAGATATATACTTTTTCACCATAGCCCTCTATGGGCTTCCAAATATCCCTTTGCCTATTCCACAAGAACAGCCTTAGCGAAAGGCTTCTTGAAGGGAAAGATGTAACTCTGTGAGATGAATTAACAGAACACAGAGCAGTTTCTCAGAGAGCTTCTTTCCAGTTTTGAACGGAAGATATTTCCTTTTTCACCATAGCCCTCTATGGGCTTCCAAATATCCCTTTGCCAATTCCACAAGAACAGCCTTAGCGAAAGGCTTCTTGAAAGGAAAGATGTAACTCTGTGAGATGAATTCACAGAACACAGAGCAGTGTCTCAGAAAGCTTCTTTCCAGTTTTGAACGGAAGATATTTCCTTTTTCACCATAGCCCTCTATGGGCTTCCAAATATTGCTTTGCCTATTCTACAAGAACAGCCTTAGCGAAAGGCTTCTTGAAGGGAAAGATGTAACTCTGTGAGATGAACTCAAAGAACACAGAGCAGTTTCTCAGAAAGCTTCTTTCCAGTTTTGAACGGAAGATATTTCCTTTTTCACCATAGGCCTCTATGGGCTTCCAAATAGCCCTTTGCCAATTCCACAAGAGCAGCCTTAGCGAAAGGCTTCTTGAAGGGAAAGATGTAACTCTGTGAGATGAATTAACAGAACACAGAGCAGTTTCTCAGAGAGCTTCTTTCCAGTTTTGAACGGAAGATATTTCCTTTTTCACCATAGCCCTCTATGGGCTTCCAAATATCCCTTTGCCAATTCCACAAGAACAGCCTTAGCGAAAGGCTTCTTGAAGGGAAAGATGTAACACTGTGAGATGAATTAATAGAACACAGAGCAGTTTCTCAGAAAGCTTCTTTCCAGTTTTGAACGGAAGATATTTACTTTTTCACCATAGAACTTTATGGGCTTCCAAATATCCCTTTACCAATTCCACAAGAACAGCCTTAGCGAAAGGCTTCTTGAAGGGAAAGATGTAACTCTGTGAGATGAATTAACAGAACACAGAGCAGTTTCTCAGAAAGCTTCTTTCCAGTTTTGAACGGAAGATATTTCCTTTTTCACCATAGCCCTCTATGGGCTTCCAAATATCCCTTTGCCAATTCCACAAGAACAGCCTTAGCGAAAGGCTTCTTGAAGGGAAAGATGTAACTCTGTGAGATGAATTCACAGAACACAGAGCAGTTTCTCAGAAAGCTTCTTTCCAGTTTTGAACGGAAGATAATTCCTTTTTCACCATAGGCCTCTATGGGCTTCCAAATATCCTTTTGCCAATTCCACAAAACAGCCTTAGCAAAAGGCTACTTCAAGGGAAAGATGTAACTCTGTGAGATGAATTCACAGAACACAGAGCAGTTTCTCAGAAAGCTTCTTTCCAGTTTTGAACGGAAGATATTTCCTTTTTCAACATAGGCCTCTATGGGCTTCCAAATATCCCTTTGCCAATTCCACAAGAACAGCCTTAGCGAAAGGCTTCTTGAAGGGAAAGATGTAACTCTGTGAGATGAATTCACAGAACACAGAGCAGTTTCTCAGAAAGCTTCTTTCCAGTTTTGAACGGAAGATATTTACTTTTTCACCATAGCCCTCTATGGGCTTCCAAATATCCCTTTGCCAATTCCACAAGAACAGCCTTAGCGAAAGGCTTCTTGAAAGGAAAGATAAAACTCTGTGAGATGAATTCACAGAACACAAAGCAGTGTCTCAGAAAGCTTCTTTCCAGTTTTGAACGGAAGATATTTCCTTTTTCACCATAGGCCTCTATGGGCTTCCAAATATCCCTTTGCCAATTCCACAAGAACAGCCTTAGCGAAAGGCTTCTTGAAGGGAAAGATGTAACTCTGTGAGATGAATTCACAGAACACAGAGCAGTTTCTCAGAAAGCTTCTTTCCAGTTTTGAACGGAAGATATTTCCTTTTTCAACATAGGCCTCTATGGGCTTCCAAATATCCCTTTGCCAATTCCACAAGAACAGCCTTAGCGAAAGGCTTCTTGAAGGGAAAGATGTAACTCTGTGAGATGAATTAACAGAACACAGAGCAGTTTCTCAGAAAGCTTCTTTCCAGTTTTGAACGGAAGATATTTACTTTTTCACCATAGGCCTCTATGGGCTTCCAAATATCCCTTTGCCAATTCCACAAGAACAGCCTTAGCGAAAGTCTTCTTGAAGAGAAAGATGTAACTCTGTGAGATGAATTAACAGAACACAGAGCAGTTTCTCAGAAAGCTTCTTTCCAGATTTGAACGGAAGATATTTCCTTTTTCACCATAGGCCTCTATGGGCTTCCAAATATCCCTTTGCCAATTCCACAAGAGCAGACTTAGCGAAAGGCTTCTTGAAGGGAAAGATGTAACTCTGTGAGATGAATTAACAGAACACAGAGCAGTTTCTCAGAGAGCTTCTTTCCAGTTTTGAACAGAAGATATTTCCTTTTTCACCATAGCCCTCTATGGGCTTCCAAATATCCCTTTGCCAATTCCACAAGAACAGCCTTAGCGAAAGGCTTCTTGAAGGGAAAGATGTAACTCTGTGAGATGAATTAACAGAACACAGAGCAGTTTCTCAGAGAGCTTCTTTCCAGTTTTGAACGGAAGATATTTCCTTTTTCACCATAGCCCTCTATGGGCTTCCAAATATCCCTTTGCCAATTCCACAAGAACAGCCTTAGCGAAAGGCTTCTTGAAAGGAAAGATGTAACTCTGTGAGATGAATTCACAGAACACAGAGAAGTGTCTCAGAAAGCTTCTTTCCAGTTTTGAACGGAAGATATTTCCTTTTTCAGCATAGCCCTCTATGGGCTTCCAAATATCCCTTTGCCAATTCCACAAGAACAGCCTTAGCGAAAGGCTTCTTGAAAGGAAAGATGTAACTCTGTGAGATGAATTCACAGAACACAGAGCAGTTTCTCAGAAAGCTTCTTTCCAGTTTTGAACGGAAGATATTTCCTTTTTCAGCATAGCCCTCTATGGGCTTCCAAATATCCCTTTGCCAATTCCACAAGAACAGCCTTAGCAAAAGGCTTCTTGAAGAGAAAGATGTAACTCTGTGAGATGAATTAACAGAACACAGAGCAGTTTCTCAGAAAGCTTCTTTCCAGTTTTGAACGGAAGATATTTCCTTTTTCACCATAGACCTCTATGGGCTTCCAAATATCCCTTTGCCAATTCCACAAGAGCAGCCTTAGAGAAAGGCTTCTTGAAGGGAAAGATGTAACTCTGTGAGATGAATTAACAGAACACAGAGCAGTTTCTCAGAGAGCTTCTTTCCAGTTTTGAACGGAAGATATTTCCTTTTTCACCATAGCCCTCTATGGGCTTCCAAATATCCCTTTGCCAATTCCACAAGAACAGCCTTAGCGAAAGGCTTCTTGAAGGGAAAGATGTAACTCTGTGAGATGAATAAACAGAACACAGAGCAGTTTCTCAGAAAGCTTCTTTCCAGTTTTGAACGGAAGATATTTACTTTTTCACCATAGAACTTTATGGGCTTCCAAATATCCCTTTGCCAATTCCACAAGAACAGCCTTAGCGAAAGGCTTCTTGAAGGGAAAGATGTAACTCTGTGAGATGAATTAACAGAACACAGAGCAGTTTCTCAGAAAGCTTCTTTCCAGTTTTGAACGGAAGATATTTCCTTTTTCACCATAGCCCTCTATGGGCTTCCAAATATCCCTTTGCCAATTCCACAAGAACAGCCTTAGCGATAGGCTTCTTGAAGGGAAAGATGTATCTCTGTGAGATGAATTCACAGAACACACAGCAGTTTCTCGGAAAGCTTCTTTCCAGTTTTGAACGGAAGATATTTCCTTTTTCACCATAGGCCTCTATGGGCTTCCAAATATCCTTTTGCCAATTCCACAAGAACAGCCTTAGCAAAAGGCTTCTTGAAGGGAAAGATGTAACTCTGTGAGATGAATTCACAGAACACAGAGCAGTTTCTCAGAAAGCTTCTTTCCAGTTTTGAACGGAAGATATTTCCTTTTTCACCATAGCCCTCTATGGGCTTCCAAATATCCCTTTGCCAATTCCACAAGAACAGCCTTAGCGAAAGGCTTCTTGAAGGGAAAGATGTAACTCTGTGAGATGAATTCACAGAACACAGAGCAGTTTCTCAGAAAGCTTCTTTCCAGTTTTGAACGGAAGATATTTACTTTTTCACCATAGCCCTCTATGGGCTTCCAAATATCCCTTTGCCAATTCCACAAGAACAGCCTTAGCGAAAGGCTTCTTGAAAGGAAAGATAAAACTCTGTGAGATGAATTCACAGAACACAAAGCAGTGTCTCAGAAAGCTTCTTTCCAGTTTTGAACGGAAGATATTTCCTTTTTCACCATAGGCCTCTATGGGCTTCCAAATATCCCTTTGCCAATTCCACAAGAACAGCCTTAGCGAAAGGCTTCTTGAAGGGAAAGATGTAACTCTGTGAGATGAATTCACAGAACACAGAGCAGTTTCTCAGAAAGCTTCTTTCCAGTTTTGAACGGAAGATATTTCCTTTTTCAACATAGGCCTCTATGGGCTTCCAAATATCCCTTTGCCAATTCCACAAGAACAGCCTTAGCAAAAGGCTTCTTGAAGGGAAAGATGTAACTCTGTGAGATGAATTAACAGAACACAGAGCAGTTTCTCAGAAAGCTTCTTTCCAGTTTTGAACGGAAGATATTTACTTTTTCACCATAGGCCTCTATGGGCTTCCAAATATCCCTTTGCCAATTCCACAAGAACAGCCTTAGCGAAAGGCTTCTTGAAAGGAAAGATATAACTCTGTGAGATGAATTCACAGAACACAAAGCAGTGTCTCAGAAAGCTTCTTTCCAGTTTTGAACGGAAGATATTTCCTTTTTCACCATAGGCCTCTATGGGCTTCCAAATATCCCTTTGCCAATTCCAGAAGAACAGCCTTAGCGAAAGGCTTCTTGAAGGGAAAGATGTAACTCTGTGAGATGAATTCACAGAACACAGAGCAGTTTCTCAGAAAGCTTCTTTCCAGTTTTGAACGGAAGATATTTCCTTTTTCACCATAGCCCTCTATGGGCTTCCAAATATCCCTTTGCCTATTCCACAAGAGCAGCCTTAGCGAAAGGCTTCTTGAAGGGAAAGATGTAACTCTGTGAGATGAATTAACAGAACACAGAGCAGTTTCTCAGAGAGCTTCTTTCCAGTTTTGAACGGAAGATATTTCCTTTTTCACCACAGCCCTCTATGGGCTTCCAAATATCCCTTTGCCAATTCCACAAGAACAGCCTTAGCGAAAGGCTTCTTGAAGGGAAAGATGTAACTCTGTGAGATGAATTAACAGAACACAGAGCAGTTTCTCAGAGAGCTTCTTTCCAGTTTTGAACGGAAGATATTTCCTTTTTCAGCATAGCCCTCTATGGGCTTCCAAATATCCCTTTGCCAATTCCACAAGAACAGCCTTAGCGAAAGGCTTCTTGAAGGGAAAGATGTAACTCTGTGCGATGAATTAACAGAACACAGAGCAGTTTCTCAGAGAGCTTCTTTCCAGTTTTGAACGGAAGATATTTCCTTTTTCACCATAGCCCTCTATGGGCTTCCAAATATCCCTTTGCCAATTCCACAAGAACAGCCTTAGCGAAAGGCTTCTTGAAAGGAAAGATGTAACTCTGTGAGATGAATTCACAGAACACAGAGAAGTGTCTCAGAAAGCTTCTTTCCAGTTTTGAACGGAAGATATTTCCTTTTTCACCATAGGCCTCTATGGGCTTCCAAATATCCCTTTGCCAATTCCACAAGAACAGCCTTAGCGAAAGGCTTCTTGAAGGGAAAGATGTAACTCTGTGAGATGAATTCACAGAACACAGAGCAGTTTCTCAGAAAGCTTCTTTCCAGTTTTGAATGGAAGATATTTCCTTTTTCACCATAGGCCTCTAGGGGTTCCAAATATCCCTTTGCCAATTCCACAAGAACAGCCTTAGCGAAAGGCTTCTTGAAGGGAAAGATGTAACTCTGTGAGATGAATTCACGGAACACAGAGCAGTTTCTCAGAAAGCTTCTTTCCAGTTTTGAACGGAAGATATTTCCTTTTTCAGCATAGCCCTCTATGGGCTTCCAAATATCCCTTTGCCAATTCCACAAGAACAGCCTTAGCGAAAGGCTTCTTGAAAGGAAAGATGTAACTCTGTGAGATGAATTCACAGAACACAGAGCAGTTTCTCAGAAAGCTTCTTTCCAGTTTTGAACGGAAGATATTTACTTTTTCACCATAGCCCTCTATGGGCTTCCAAATATCCCTTTGCCAATTCCACAAGAACAGCCTTAGCGAAAGGCTTCTTGAAGAGAAAGATGTAACTCTGTGAGATGAATTAACAGAACACAGAGCAGTTTCTCAGAAAGCTTCTTTCCAGTTTTGAACGGAAGATATTTCCTTTTTCACCATAGCCCTCTATGGGCTTCCAAATATCGCTTTGCCAATTCTACAAGAACAGCCTTAGCGAAAGGCTTCTTGAAGGGAAAGATGTAACTCTGTGAGATGAATTCACAGAACACAGAGCAGTTTCTCAGAAAGCTTCTTTCCAGTTTTGAACGGAAGATATTTCCTTTTTCACCATAGCCCTTTATGGGCTTCCAAATATCCCTTTGCCAATTCCACAAGAACAGCCTTAGCGAAAGGCTTCTTGAAGGGAAAGATGTAACTCTGTGAGATGAATTCACAGAACACAGAGCAGTTTCTCAGAAAGCTTCTTTCCAGTTTTGAACGGAAGATATTTCCTTTTTCACCATAGCCCTGTAAGGGCTTCCAAATATCCCTTTGCCATTTCCACAAGAACAGCCTTAGCGAAAGGCTTCTTGAAGGGAAAGATGTAACTCTGTGAGATGAATTAACAGAACACAGAGCAGTTTCTCAGAAAGATTCTTTCCAGTTTTGAACGGAAGATATTTACTTTTTCACCATAGCCCTCTATGGGCTTCCAAATATCCCTTTGCCAATTCCACAAGAACAGCCTTAGCGAAAGGCTTCCTGAAGGGAAAGATGTAACTCTGTGAGATGAATTCACAGAACACAGAGCAGTTTCTCAGAAAGCTTCTTTCCAGTTTTGAACGGAAGATATTTCCTTTTTCACCATAGCCCTCTATGGGCTTCCAAATATTGCTTTGCCAATTCTACAAGAACAGCCTTAACGAAAGGCTTCTTGAAGGGAAAGATGTAACTCTGTGAGATGAACTCAAAGAACACAGAGCAGTTTCTCAGAAAGCTTCTTTCCAGTTTTGAACGGAAGATATTTCCTTTTTCACCATAGGCCTCTATGGGCTTCCAAATATCCCTTTGCCAATTCCACAAGAGCAGCCTTAGCGAAAGGCTTCTTGAAGGGAAAGATGTAACTCTGTGAGATGAATTCACAGAACACAGAGCAGTTTCTCAGAAAGCTTCTTTCCAGTTTTGAATGGAAGATATTTTCTTTTTCACCATAGGCCTCTAGGGGTTCCAAATATCCCTTTGCCAATTCCACAAGAAAAGCCTTAGCGAAAGGCTTCTTGAAGGGAAAGATGTAACTCTGTGAGATGAATTCACGGAACACAGAGCAGTTTCTCAGAAAGCTTCTTTCCAGTTTTGAACGGAAGATATTTCCTTTTTCAGCATAGCCCTCTATGGGCTTCCAAATATCCCTTTGCCAATTCCACAAGAACAGCCTTAGCGAAAGGCTTCTTGAAAGGAAAGATGTAACTCTGTGAGATGAACTCACAGAACACAGAGCAGTTTCTCAGAAAGCTTCTTTCCAGTTTTGAACGGAAGATATTTACTTTTCCACCATAGCCCTCTATGGGCTTCCAAGTATCCCTTTGCCAATTCCACAAGAACAGCCTTAGCGAAAGTCTTCTTGAAGAGAAAGATGTAACTCTGTGAGATGAATTTACAGAACACAGAGCAGTTTCTCAGAAAGCTTCTTTCCAGTTTTGAACGGAAGATATTTCCTTTTTCACCATAGGCCTCTATGGGCTTCCAAATATCCCTTTGCCAATTCCACAAGAGCAGACTTAGCGAAAGGCTTCTTGAAGGGAAAGATGTAACTCTGTGAGATGAATTAACAGAACACAGAGCAGTTTCTCAGAGAGCTTCTTTCCAGTTTTGAACGGAAGATATTTCCTTTTTCACCATAGCCCTCTATGGGCTTCCAAATATCCCTTTGCCAATTCCACAAGAACAGCCTTAGCGAAAGGCTTCTTGAAGGGAAAGATGTAACTCAGTGAGATGAATTAACAGAACACAGAGCAGTTTCTCAGAGAGCTTCTTTCCAGTTTTGAACGGAAGATATTTCCTTTTTCACCATAGCCCTCTATAGGCTTCCAAATATCCCTTTGCCAATTCCACAAGAACAGCCTTAGCGAAAGGCTTCTTGAATGGAAAGATGTAACTCTGTGAGATGAATTCACAGAACACAGAGAAGTGTCTCAGAAAGCTTCTTTCCAGTTTTGAACGGAAGATATTTCCTTTTTCACCATAGGCCTCTATGGGCTTCCAAATATCCCTTTGCCAATTCCACAAGAACAGCCTTAGCGAAAGGCTTCTTGAAGGGAAAGATGTAACTCTGTGAGATGAATTCACAGAACACAGAGCAGTTTCTCAGAAAGCTTCTTTCCAGTTTTGAATGGAAGATATTTCCTTTTTCACCATAGGCCTCTAGGGGTTCCAAATATCCCTTTGCCAATTCCACAAGAACAGCCTTAGCGAAAGGCTTCTTGAAGGGAAAGATGTAACTCTGTGAGATGAATTCACGGAACACAGAGCAGTTTCTCAGAAAGCTTCTTTCCAGTTTTGAACGGAAGATATTTACTTTTTCACCATAGCCCTCTATGGGCTTCCAAATATCCCTTTGCCAATTCCACAAGAACAGCCTTAGCGAAAGGCTTCTTGAAGAGAAAGATGTAACTCTGTGAGATGAATTAACAGAACACAGAGCAGTTTCTCAGAAAGCTTCTTTCCAGTTTTGAACGGAAGATATTTCCTTTTTCACCATAGCCCTCTATGGGCTTCCAAATATCGCTTTGCCAATTCTACAAGAACAGCCTTAGCGAAAGGCTTCTTGAAGGGAAAGATGTAACTCTGTGAGATGAATTCACAGAACACAGAGCAGTTTCTCAGAAAGCTTCTTTCCAGTTTTGAACGGAAGATATTTCCTTTTTCACCATAGCCCTTTATGGGCTTCCAAATATCCCTTTGCCAATTCCACAAGAACAGCCTTAGCGAAAGGCTTCTTGAAGGGAAAGATGTAACTCTGTGAGATGAATTCACAGAACACAGAGCAGTTTCTCAGAAAGCTTCTTTCCAGTTTTGAACGGAAGATATTTCCTTTTTCACCATAGCCCTCTAAGGGCTTCCAAATATCCCTTTGCCATTTCCACAAGAACAGCCTTAGCGAAAGGCTTCTTGAAGGGAAAGATGTAACTCTGTGAGATGAATTAACAGAACACAGAGCAGTTTCTCAGAAAGATTCTTTCCAGTTTTGAACGGAAGATATTTACTTTTTCACCATAGCCCTCTATGGGCTTCCAAATATCCCTTTGCCAATTCCACAAGAACAGCCTTAGCGAAAGGCTTCCTGAAGGGAAAGATGTAACTCTGTGAGATGAATTCACAGAACACAGAGCAGTTTCTCAGAAAGCTTCTTTCCAGTTTTGAACGGAAGATATTTCCTTTTTCACCATAGCCCTCTATGGACTTCCAAATATTGCTTTGCCAATTCTACAAGAACAGCCTTAACGAAAGGCTTCTTGAAGGGAAAGATGTAACTCTGTGAGATGAACTCAAAGAACACAGAGCAGTTTCTCAGAAAGCTTCTTTCCAGTTTTGAACGGAAGATATTTCCTTTTTCACCATAGGCCTCAATGGGCTTCCAAATATCCCTTTGCCAATTCCACAAGAGCAGCCTTAGCGAAAGGCTTCTTGAAGGGAAAGATGTAACTCTGTGAGATGAATTCACAGAACACAGAGCAGTTTCTCAGAAAGCTTCTTTCCAGTTTTGAATGGAAGATATTTTCTTTTTCACCATAGGCCTCTAGGGGTTCCAAATATCCCTTTGCCAATTCCACAAGAACAGCCTTAGCGAAAGGCTTCTTGAAGGGAAAGATGTAACTCTGTGAGATGAATTCACGGAACACAGAGCAGTTTCTCAGAAAGCTTCTTTCCAGTTTTGAACGGAAGATATTTCCTTTTTCAGCATAGCCCTCTATGGGCTTCCAAATATCCCTTTGCCAATTCCACAAGAACAGCCTTAGCGAAAGGCTTCTTGAAGGGAAAGATGTAACTCTGTGAGATGAATTCACAGAACACAGAGCAGTTTCTCAGAAAGCTTCTTTCCAGTTTTGAACGGAAGATATTTACTTTTTCACCATAGCCCTCTATGGGCTTCCAAATATCCCTTTGCCAATTCCACAAGAACAGCCTTAGCGAAAGGCTTCTTGAAAGGAAAGATAAAACTCTGTGAGATGAATTCACAGAACACAAAGCAGTGTCTCAGAAAGCTTCTTTCCAGTTTTGAACGGAAGATATTTCCTTTTTCACCATAGGCCTCTATGGGCTTCCAAATATCCCTTTGCCAATTCCACAAGAACAGCCTTAGCGAAAGGCTTCTTGAAGGGAAAGATGTAACTCTGTGAGATGAATTCACAGAACACAGAGCAGTTTCTCAGAAAGCTTCTTTCCAGTTTTGAACGGAAGATATTTCCTTTTTCACCACAGCCCTCTATGGGCTTCCAAATATCCCTTTGCCAATTCCACAAGAACAGCCTTAGCGAAAGGTTTCTTGAAGGGAAAGATGTAACTCTGTGAGATGAATTAACAGAACACAGAGCAGTTTCTCAGAGAGCTTCTTTCCAGTTTTGAACGGAAGATATTTCCTTTTTCAGCATAGCCCTCTATGGGCTTCCAAATATCCCTTTGCCAATTCCACAAGAACAGCCTTAGCGAAAGGCTTCTTGAAGGGAAAGATGTAACTCTGTGAGATGAATTAACAGAACACAGAGCAGTTTCTCAGAGAGCTTCTTTCCAGTTTTGAACGGAAGATATTTCCTTTTTCACCATAGCCCTCTATGGGCTTCCAAATATCCCTTTGCCAATTCCACAAGAACAGCCTTAGCGAAAGGCTTCTTGAAAGGAAAGATGTAACTCTGTGAGATGAATTCACAGAACACAGAGAAGTGTCTCAGAAAGCTTCTTTCCAGTTTTGAACGGAAGATATTTCCTTTTTCACCATAGGCCTCTATGGGCTTCCAAATATCCCTTTGCCAATTCCACAAGAACAGCCTTAGCGAAAGGCTTCTTGAAGGGAAAGATGTAACTCTGTGAGATGAATTCACAGAACACAGAGCAGTTTCTCAGAAAGCTTCTTTCCAGTTTTGAATGGAAGATATTTCCTTTTTCACCATAGGCCTCTAGGGGTTCCAAATATCCCTTTGCCAATTCCACAAGAACAGCCTTAGCGAAAGGCTTCTTGAAGGGAAAGATGTAACTCTGTGAGATGAATTCACGGAACACAGAGCAGTTTCTCAGAAAGCTTCTTTCCAGTTTTGAACGGAAGATATTTCCTTTTTCAGCATAGCCCTCTATGGGCTTCCAAATATCCCTTTGCCAATTCCACAAGAACAGCCTTAGCGAAAGGCTTCTTGAAAGGAAAGATGTAACTCTGTGAGATGAATTCACAGAACACAGAGCAGTTTCTCAGAAAGCTTCTTTCCAGTTTTGAACGGAAGATATTTACTTTTTCACCATAGCCCTCTATGGGCTTCCAAATATCCCTTTGCCAATTCCACAAGAACAGCCTTAGCGAAAGGCTTCTTGAAGAGAAAGATGTAACTCTGTGAGATGAATTAACAGAACACAGAGCAGTTTCTCAGAAAGCTTCTTTCCAGTTTTGAACGGAAGATATTTCCTTTTTCACCATAGCCCTCTATGGGCTTCCAAATATCGCTTTGCCAATTCTACAAGAACAGCCTTAGCGAAAGGCTTCTTGAAGGGAAAGATGTAACTCTGTGAGATGAATTCACAGAACACAGAGCAGTTTCTCAGAAAGCTTCTTTCCAGTTTTGAACGGAAGATATTTCCTTTTTCACCATAGCCCTTTATGGGCTTCCAAATATCCCTTTGCCAATTCCACAAGAACAGCCTTAGCGAAAGGCTTCTTGAAGGGAAAGATGTAACTCTGTGAGATGAATTCACAGAACACAGAGCAGTTTCTCAGAAAGCTTCTTTCCAGTTTTGAACGGAAGATATTTCCTTTTTCACCATAGCCCTCTAAGGGCTTCCAAATATCCCTTTGCCATTTCCACAAGAACAGCCTTAGCGAAAGGCTTCTTGAAGGGAAAGATGTAACTCTGTGAGATGAATTAACAGAACACAGAGCAGTTTCTCAGAAAGATTCTTTCCAGTTTTGAACGGAAGATATTTACTTTTTCACCATAGCCCTCTATGGGCTTCCAAATATCCCTTTGCCAATTCCACAAGAACAGCCTTAGCGAAAGGCTTCCTGAAGGGAAAGATGTAACTCTGTGAGATGAATTCACAGAACACAGAGCAGTTTCTCAGAAAGCTTCTTTCCAGTTTTGAACGGAAGATATTTCCTTTTTCACCATAGCCCTCTATGGGATTCCAAATATTGCTTTGCCAATTCTACAAGAACAGCCTTAACGAAAGGCTTCTTGAAGGGAACGATGTAACTCTGTGAGATGAACTCAAAGAACACAGAGCAGTTTCTCAGAAAGCTTCTTTCCAGTTTTGAACGGAAGATATTTCCTTTTTCACCATAGGCCTCTATGGGCTTCCAAATATCCCTTTGCCAATTCCACAAGAGCAGCCTTAGCGAAAGGCTTCTTGAAGGGAAAGATGTAACTCTGTGAGATGAATTCACAGAACACAGAGCAGTTTCTCAGAAAGCTTCTTTCCAGTTTTGAATGGAAGATATTTTCTTTTTCACCATAGGCCTCTAGGGGTTCCAAATATCCCTTTGCCAATTCCACAAGAACAGCCTTAGCGAAAGGCTTCTTGAAGGGAAAGATGTAACTCTGTGAGATGAATTCACGGAACACAGAGCAGTTTCTCAGAAAGCTTCTTTCCAGTTTTGAACGGAAGATATTTCCTTTTTCAGCATAGCCCTCTATGGGCTTCCAAATATCCCTTTGCCAATTCCACAAGAACAGCCTTAGCGAAAGGCTTCTTGAAAGGAAAGATGTAACTCTGTGAGATGAACTCACAGAACACAGAGCAGTTTCTCAGAAAGCTTCTTTCCAGTTTTGAACGGAAGATATTTACTTTTTCACCATAGCCCTCTATGGGCTTCCAAGTATCCCTTTGCCAATTCCACAAGAACAGCCTTAGCGAAAGTCTTCTTGAAGAGAAAGATGTAACTCTGTGAGATGAATTTACAGAACACAGAGCAGTTTCTCAGAAAGCTTCTTTCCAGTTTTGAACGGAAGATATTTCCTTTTTCACCATAGGCCTCTATGGGCTTCCAAATATCCCTTTGCCAATTCCACAAGAGCAGACTTAGCGAAAGGCTTCTTGAAGGGAAAGATGTAACTCTGTGAGATGAATTAACAGAACACAGAGCAGTTTCTCAGAGAGCTTCTTTCCAGTTTTGAACGGAAGATATTTCCTTTTTCACCATAGCCCTCTATGGGCTTCCAAATATCCCTTTGCCAATTCCACAAGAACAGCCTTAGCGAAAGGCTTCTTGAAGGGAAAGATGTAACTCAGTGAGACGAATTAACAGAACACAGAGCAGTTTCTCAGAGAGCTTCTTTCCAGTTTTGAACGGAAGATATTTCCTTTTTCACCATAGCCCTCTATGGGCTTCCAAATATCCCTTTGCCAATTCCACAAGAACAGCCTTAGCGAAAGGCTTCTTGAAAGGAAAGATGTAACTCTGTGAGATGAATTCACAGAACACAGAGAAGTGTCTCAGAAAGCTTCTTTCCAGTTTTAAACGGAAGATATTTCCTTTTTCACCATAGGCCTCTATGGGCTTCCAAATATCCCTTTGCCAATTCCACAAGAACAGCCTTAGCGAAAGGCTTCTTGAAGGGAAAGATGTAACTCTGTGAGATGAATTCACAGAACACAGAGCAGTTTCTCAGAAAGCTTCTTTCCAGTTTTGAATGGAAGATATTTCCTTTTTCACCATAGGCCTCTAGGGGTTCCAAATATCCCTTTGCCAATTCCACAAGAACAGCCTTAGCGAAAGGCTTCTTGAAGGGAAAGATGTAACTCTGTGAGATGAATTCACGGAACACAGAGCAGTTTCTCAGAAAGCTTCTTTCCAGTTTTGAACGGAAGATATTTACTTTTTCACCATAGCCCTCTATGGGCTTCCAAATATCCCTTTGCCAATTCCACAAGAACAGCCTTAGCGAAAGGCTTCTTGAAGGGAAAGATGTAACTCTGTGAGATGAATTAACAGAACACAGAGCAGTTTCTCAGAAAGATTCTTTCCAGTTTTGAACGGAAGATATTTACTTTTTCACCATAGCCCTCTATGGGCTTCCAAATATCCCTTTGCCAATTCCACAAGAACAGCCTTAGCGAAAGGCTTCCTGAAGGGAAAGATGTAACTCTGTGAGATGAATTCACAGAACACAGAGCAGTTTCTCAGAAAGCTTCTTTCCAGTTTTGAACGGAAGATATTTCCTTTTTCACCATAGCCCTCTACGGACTTCCAAATATTGCTTTGCCAATTCTACAAGAACAGCCTTAACGAAAGGCTTCTTGAAGGGAAAGATGTAACTCTGTGAGATGAACTCAAAGAACACAGAGCAGTTTCTCAGAAAGCTTCTTTCCAGTTTTGAACGGAAGATATTTCCTTTTTCACCATAGGCCTCAATGGGCTTCCAAATATCCCTTTGCCAATTCCACAAGAGCAGCCTTAGCGAAAGGCTTCTTGAAGGGAAAGATGTAACTCTGTGAGATGAATTCACAGAACACAGAGCAGTTTCTCAGAAAGCTTCTTTCCAGTTTTGAATGGAAGATATTTTCTTTTTCACCATAGGCCTCTAGGGGTTCCAAATATCCCTTTGCCAATTCCACAAGAACAGCCTTAGCGAAAGGCTTCTTGAAGGGAAAGATGTAACTCTGTGAGATGAATTCACGGAACACAGAGCAGTTTCTCAGAAAGCTTCTTTCCAGTTTTGAACGGAAGATATTTCCTTTTTCAGCATAGCCCTCTATGGGCTTCCAAATATCCCTTTGCCAATTCCACAAGAACAGCCTTAGCGAAAGGCTTCTTGAAAGGAAAGATGTAACTCTGTGAGATGAACTCACAGAACACAGAGCAGTTTCTCAGAAAGCTTCTTTCCAGTTTTGAACGGAAGATATTTACTTTTTCACCATAGCCCTCTATGGGCTTCCAAGTATCCCTTTGCCAATTCCACAAGAACAGCCTTAGCGAAAGTCTTCTTGAAGAGAAAGATGTAACTCTGTGAGATGAATTTACAGAACACAGAGCAGTTTCTCAGAAAGCTTCTTTCCAGTTTTGAACGGAAGATATTTCCTTTTTCACCATAGGCCTCTATGGGCTTCCAAATATCCCTTTGCCAATTCCACAAGAGCAGACTTAGCGAAAGGCTTCTTGAAGGGAAAGATGTAACTCTGTGAGATGAATTAACAGAACACAGAGCAGTTTCTCAGAGAGCTTCTTTCCAGTTTTGAACGGAAGATATTTCCTTTTTCACCATAGCCCTCTATGGGCTTCCAAATATCCCTTTGCCAATTCCACAAGAACAGCCTTAGCGAAAGGCTTCTTGAAGGGAAAGATGTAACTCAGTGAGATGAATTAACAGAACACAGAGCAGTTTCTCAGAGAGCTTCTTTCCAGTTTTGAACGGAAGATATTTCCTTTTTCAGCATAGCCCTCTATGGGCTTCCAAATATCCCTTTGCCAATTCCACAAGAACAGCCTTAGCGAAAGGCTTCTTGAAAGGAAAGATGTAACTCTGTGAGATGAACTCACAGAACACAGAGCAGTTTCTCAGAAAGCTTCTTTCCAGTTTTGAACGGAAGATATTTACTTTTTCACCATAGCCCTCTATGGGCTTCCAAGTATCCCTTTGCCAATTCCACAAGAACAGCCTTAGCGAAAGTCTTCTTGAAGAGAAAGATGTAACTCTGTGAGATGAATTTACAGAACACAGAGCAGTTTCTCAGAAAGCTTCTTTCCAGTTTTGAACGGAAGATATTTCCTTTTTCACCATAGGCCTCTATGGGCTTCCAAATATCCCTTTGCCAATTCCACAAGAGCAGACTTAGCGAAAGGCTTCTTGAAGGGAAAGATGTAACTCTGTGAGATGAATTAACAGAACACAGAGCAGTTTCTCAGAGAGCTTCTTTCCAGTTTTGAACGGAAGATATTTCCTTTTTCACCATAGCCCTCTATGGGCTTCCAAATATCCCTTTGCCAATTCCACAAGAACAGCCTTAGCGAAAGGCTTCTTGAAAGGAAAGATGAAACTCTGTGAGATGAATTCACAGAACACAGAGAAGTGTCTCAGAAAGCTTCTTTCCAGTTTTGAACGGAAGATATTTCCTTTTTCACCATAGGCCTCTATGGGCTTCCAAATATCCCTTTGCCAATTCCACAAGAACAGCCTTAGCGAAAGGCTTCTTGAAGGGAAAGATGTAACTCTGTGAGATGAATTCACAGAACACAGAGCAGTTTCTCAGAAAGCTTCTTTCCAGTTTTGAATGGAAGATATTTCCTTTTTCACCATAGGCCTCTAGGGGTTCCAAATATCCCTTTGCCAATTCCACAAGAACAGCCTTAGCGAAAGGCTTCTTGAAGGGAAAGATGTAACTCTGTGAGATGAATTCACGGAACACAGAGCAGTTTCTCAGAAAGCTTCTTTCCAGTTTTGAACGGAAGATATTTCCTTTTTCAGCATAGCCCTCTATGGGCTTCCAAATATCCCTTTGCCAATTCCACAAGAACAGCCTTAGCGAAAGGCTTCTTGAAAGGAAAGATGTAACTCTGTGAGATGAATTCACAGAACACAGAGCAGTTTCTCAGAAAGCTTCTTTCCAGTTTTGAACGGAAGATATTTACTTTTTCACCATAGCCCTCTATGGGCTTCCAAATATCCCTTTGCCAATTCCACAAGAACAGCCTTAGCGAAAGGCTTCTTGAAGAGAAAGATGTAACTCTGTGAGATGAATTAACAGAACACAGAGCAGTTTCTCAGAAAGCTTCTTTCCAGTTTTGAACGGAAGATATTTCCTTTTTCACCATAGCCCTCTATGGGCTTCCAAATATCGCTTTGCCAATTCTACAAGAACAGCCTTAGCGAAAGGCTTCTTGAAGGGAAAGATGTAACTCTGTGAGATGAATTCACAGAACACAGAGCAGTTTCTCAGAAAGCTTCTTTCCAGTTTTGAACGGAAGATATTTCCTTTTTCACCATAGCCCTTTATGGGCTTCCAAATATCCCTTTGCCAATTCCACAAGAACAGCCTTAGCGAAAGGCTTCTTGAAGGGAAAGATGTAACTCTGTGAGATGAATTCACAGAACACAGAGCAGTTTCTCAGAAAGCTTCTTTCCAGTTTTGAACGGAAGATATTTCCTTTTTCACCATAGCCCTCTAAGGGCTTCCAAATATCCCTTTGCCATTTCCACAAGAACAGCCTTAGCGAAAGGCTTCTTGAAGGGAAAGATGTAACTCTGTGAGATGAATTAACAGAACACAGAGCAGTTTCTCAGAAAGATTCTTTCCAGTTTTGAACGGAAGATATTTCCTTTTTCAGCATAGCCCTCTATGGGCTTCCAAATATCCCTTTGCCAATTCCACAAGAACAGCCTTAGCGAAAGGCTTCCTGAAGGGAAAGATGTAACTCTGTGAGATGAATTCACAGAACACAGAGCAGTTTCTCAGAAAGCTTCTTTCCAGTTTTGAACGGAAGATATTTCCTTTTTCACCATAGCCCTCTATGGGCTTCCAAATATTGCTTTGCCAATTCTACAAGAACAGCCTTAGCGAAAGGCTTCTTGAAGGGAAAGATGTAACTCTGTGAGATGAACTCAAAGAACACAGAGCAGTTTCTCAGAAAGCTTCTTTCCAGTTTTGAACGGAAGATATTTCCTTTTTCACCATAGGCCTCTATGGGCTTCCAAATATCCCTTTGCCAATTCCACAAGAGCAGCCTTAGCGAAAGGCTTCTTGAAGGGAAAGATGTAACTCTGTGAGATGAATTAACAGAACACAGAGCAGTTTCTCAGAGAGCTTCTTTCCAGTTTTGAACGGAAGATATTTCCTTTTTCACCATAGCCCTCTATGGGCTTCCAAATATCCCTTTGCCAATTCCACAAGAACAGCCTTAGCGAAAGGCTTCTTGAAGGGAAAGATGTAACTCTGTGAGATGAATAAACAGAACACAGAGCAGTTTCTCAGAAAGCTTCTTTCCAGTTTTGAACGGAAGATATTTACTTTTTCACCATAGAACTTTATGGGCTTCCAAATATCCCTTTGCCAATTCCACAAGAACAGCCTTAGCGAAAGGCTTCTTGAAGGGAAAGATGTAACTCTGTGAGATGAATTCACAGAACACACAGCAGTTTCTCGGAAAGCTTCTTTCCAGTTTTGAACGGAAGATATTTCCTTTTTCACCATAGGCCTCTATGGGCTTCCAAATATCCTTTTGCCAATTCCACAAGAACAGCCTTAGCAAAAGGCTTCTTGAAGGGAAAGATGTAACTCAGTGAGATGAATTCACAGAACACAGAGCAGTTTCTCAGAAAGCTTCTTTCCAGTTTTGAACGGAAGATATTTCCTTTTTCACCATAGCCCTCTATGGGCTTCCAAATATCCCTTTGCCAATTCCACAAGAACAGCCTTAGCGAAAGGCTTCTTGAAGGGAAAGATGTAACTCTGTGAGATGAATTCACAGAACACAGAGCAGTTTCTCAGAAAGCTTCTTTCCAGTTTTGAACGGAAGATATTTCCGTTTTCAACATAGGCCTCTATGGGCTTCCAAATATCCCTTTGCCAATTCCACAAGAACAGCCTTAGCGAAAGGCTTCTTGAAGGGAAAGATGTAACTCTGTGAGATGAATTCACAGAACACAGAGCAGTTTCTCAGAAAGCTTCTTTCCAGTTTTGAACGGAAGATATTTACTTTTTCACCATAGCCCTCTATGGGCTTCCAAATATCCCTTTGCCAATTCCACAAGAACAACCTTAGCGAAAATCTTCTTGAAAGGAAAGATAAAACTCTGTGAGATGAATTCACAGAACACAAAGCAGTGTCTCAGAAAGCTTCTTTCCAGTTTTGAACGGAAGATATTTCCTTTTTCACCATAGGCCTCTATGGGCTTCCAAATATCCCTTTGCCAATTCCACAAGAACAGCCTTAGCGAAAGGCTTCTTGAAGGGAAAGATGTAACTCTGTGAGATGAATTCACAGAACACAGAGCAGTTTTCAGAAAGCTTCTTTCCAGTTTTGAACGGAAGATATTTCCTTTTTCACCATAGCCCTCTATGGGCTTCCAAATATCCCTTTGCCAATTCCACAAGAACAGCCTTAGCGAAAGGCTTCTTGAAGGGAAAGATGTAACTCTGTGAGATGAATTCACAGAACACAGAGCAGTTTCTCAGAAAGCTTCTTTCCAGTTTTGAACGGAAGATATTTCCTTTTTCACCATAGCCCTCTATGGGCTTCCAAATATTGCTTTGCCAATTCTACAAGAACAGCCTTAGCGAAAGGCTTCTTGAAGGGAAAGATGTAACTCTGTGAGATGAACTCAAAGAACACAGAGCACTTTCTCAGAAAGCTTCTTTCCAGTTTTGAACGGAAGATATTTCCTTTTTCACCATAGGCCTCTATGGGCTTCCAAATATCCCTTTGCCAATTCCACAAGAGCAGCCTTAGCGAAAGGCTTCTTGAAGGGAAAGATGTAACTCTGTGAGATGAATTAACAGAACACAGAGCAGTTTCTCAGAGAGCTTCTTTCCAGTTTTGAACGGAAGATATTTCCTTTTTCACCATAGCCCTCTATGGGCTTCCAAATATCCCTTTGCCAATTCCACAAGAACAGCCTTAGCGAAAGGCTTCTTGAAGGGAAAGATGTAACTCTGTGAGATGAATTAACAGAACACAGAGCAGTTTCTCAGAAAGCTTCTTTCCAGTTTTGAACGGAAGATATTTACTTTTTCACCATAGAACTTTATGGGCTTCCAAATATCCCTTTGCCAATTCCACAAGAACAGCCTTAGCGAAAGGCTTCTTTAAGGGAAAGATGTAACTCTGTGAGATGAATTTACAGAACACAGAGCAGTTTCTCAGAAAGCTTCTTTCCAGTTTTGAACGGAAGATATTTCCTTTTTCACCATAGCCCTCTATGGGATTCCAAATATCCCTTTGCCAATTCCACAAGAACAGCCTTAGCGAAAGGCTTCTTGAAGGGAAAGATGTAACTCTGTGAGATGAATTCACAGAACACAGAGCAGTTTCTCGGAAAGCTTCTTTCCAGTTTTGAACGGAAGATATTTCCTTTTTCACCATAGGCCTCTATGGGCTTCCAAATATCCTTTTGCCAATTCCACAAGAACAGCCTTAGCAAAAGGCTTCTTGAAGGGAAAGATGTAACTCTGTGAGATGAATTCACAGAACACAGAGCAGTTTCTCAGAAAGCTTCTTTCCAGTTTTGAACGGAAGATATTTCCTTTTTCACCATAGCCCCCTATGGGCTTCCAAATACCCCTTTGCCAATTCCACAAGAACAGCCTTAGCGAAAGGCTTCTTGAAGGGAAAGATGTAACTCTGTGAGATGAATTCACAGAACACAAAGCAGTGTCTCAGAAAGCTTCTTTCCAGTTTTGAACGGAAGATATTTCCTTTTTCACCATAGGCCTCTATGGGCTTCCAAATATCCCTTTGCCAATTCCACAAGAACTGCCTTAGCGAAAGGCTTCTTGAAGGGAAAGATGTAACTCTGTGAGATGAATTAACAGAACACAGAGCAGTTTCTCAGAAAGCTTCTTTCCAGTTTTGAACGGAAGATATTTCCTTTTTCACCATAGCCCTCTATGGGCTTCCAAATATCCCTTTGCCAATTCCACAAGAACAGCCTTAGCGAAAGGCTTCTTGAAGGGAAAGATGTAACTCTGTGAGATGAATTCACAGAACACAGAGCAGTTTCTCAGAAAGCTTCTTTCCAGTTTTGAACGGAAGATATTTCCTTTTTCACCATAGCCCCCTATGGGCTTCCAAATATCCCTTTGCCTATTCCACAAGAACAGCCTTAGCGAAAGGCTTCTTGAAGGGAAAGATGTAACTCTGTGAGATGAATTCACAGAACACAGAGCAGTTTCTCAGAAAGCTTCTTTCCAGTTTTGAACGGAAGATATTTCCTTTTTCACCATAGCCCTCTATGGGCTTCCAAATATCCCTTTGCCAATTCCACAAGAACAGCCTTAGCGAAAGGCTTCTTGAAGGGAAAGATGTAACTCTGTGAGATGAATTCACAGAACACAGAGCAGTTTCTCAGAAAGCTTCTTTCCAGTTTTGAACGGAAGATATTTCCTTTTTCAACATAGGCCTCTATGGGCTTCCAAATATCCCTTTGTCAATTCCACAAGAACAGCCTTAGCGAAAGGCTTCTTGAAGGGAAAGATGTAACTCTGTGAGATGAATTCACAGAACACAGAGCAGTTTCTCAGAAAGCTTCTTTCCAGTTTTGAACGGAAGATATTTCCTTTTTCACCATAGCCCTCTAAGGGCTTCCAAATATCCCTTTGCCATTTCCACAAGAACAGCCTTAGCGAAAGGCTTCTTGAAGGGAAAGATGTAACTCTGTGAGATGAATTAACAGAACACAGAGCAGTTTTTCAGAAAGATTCTTTCCAATTTTGAACGGAAGATATTTCCTTTTTCACCATAGGCCTCTATGGGCTTCCAAATATCCCTTTGCCAATTCCACAAGAACAGCCTTAGCGAAAGGCTTCTTGAAGGGAAAGATGTAACTCTGTGAGATGAATTCACAGAACACAGAGCAGTTTCTCAGAAAGCTTCTTTCCAGTTTTGAATGGAAGATATTTCCTTTTTCACCATAGGCCTCTAGGGGTTCTAAATATCCCTTTGCCAATTCCACAAGAACAGCCTTAGCGAAAGGCTTCTTGAAGGGAAAGATGTAACTCTGTGAGATGAATTCACGGAACACAGAGCAGTTTCTCGGAAAGCTTCTTTCCAGTTTTGAACGGAAGATATTTCCTTTTTCAGCATAGCCCTCTATGGGCTTCCAAATATCCCTTTGCCAATTCCACAAGAACAGCCTTAGCGAAAGGCTTCTTGAAAGGAAAGATGTAACTCTGTGAGATGAATTCACAGAACACAGAGCAGTTTCTCAGAAAGCTTCTTTCCAGTTTTGAACGGAAGATATTTCCTTTTTCACCATAGCCCTTTATGGGCTTCCAAATATCCCTTTGCCAATTCCACAAGAACAGCCTTAGCGAAAGGCTTCTTGAAGGGAAAGATGTAACTCTGTGAGATGAATTCACAGAACACAGAGCAGTTTCTCAGAAAGCTTCTTTCCAGTTTTGAACGGAAGATATTCCCTTTTTCACCATAGCCCTCTAAGGGCTTCCAAATATCCCTTTGCCATTTCCACAAGAACAGCCTTAGCGAAAGGCTTCTTGAAGGGAAAGATGTAACTCTGTGAGATGAATTAACAGAACACAGAGCAGTTTCTCAGAAAGATTCTTTCCAATTTTGAACGGAAGATATTTCCTTTTTCACCATAGGCTTCTATGGGCTTCCATATATCCCTTTGCCAATTCCACAAGAACAGCCTTAGGGAAAGGCTTCTTGAAAGGAAAGATGTAATTCTGTGAGATGAATTAACAGAACACAGAGCAGTTTCTCAGAAAGATTCTTTCCAGTTTTGAACGGAAGATATTTCCTTTTTCAGCATAGCCCTCTATGGGCTTCCAAATATCCCTTTGCCAATTCCACAAGAACAGCCTTAGCGAAAGGCTTCTTGAAGGGAAAGATGTAACTCTGTGAGATGAATTCACAGAACACAGAGCAGTTTCTCAGAAAGCTTCTTTCCAGTTTTGAACGGAAGATATTTCCTTTTTCACCATAGGCCTCTATGGGCTTCCAAATATCCCTTTGCCAATTCCACAAAAACAGCCTTAGCGAAAGGCTTCCTGAAGGGAAAGATGTAACTCTGTGAGATGAATTCACAGAACACAGAGCAGTTTCTCAGAAAGCTTCTTTCCAGTTTTGAACGGAAGATATTTCCCTTTTCACCATAGCCCTCTATGGGCTTCCAAATATCCCTTTGCCAATTCCACAAGAACAGCCTTAGCGAAAGGCTTCTTGAAGGGAAAGATGTAACTCTGTGAGATGAACTCACAGAACACAGAGCAGTTTCTCAGAAAGCTTCTTTCCAGTTTTGAACGGAAGATATTTCCTTTTTCACCATAGCCCCCTATGGGCTTCCAAATATCCCTTTGCCAATTCCACAAGAACAGCCTTAGCGAAAGGCTTCTTGAAGGGAAAGATGTAACTCTGTGAGATGAATTCACAGAACACAAAGCAGTGTCTCAGAAAGCTTCTTTCCAGTTTTGAACGGAAGATATTTCCTTTTTCACCATAGGCCTCTATGGGCTTCCAAATATCCCTTTGCCAATTCCACAAGAACAGCCTTAGCGAAAGGCTTCTTGAAGGGAAAGATGTAACTCTGTGAGATGAATTAACAGAACACAGAGCAGTTTCTCAGAAAGCTTCTTTCCAGTTTTGAACGGAAGATATTTCCTTTTTCACCATAGCCCTCTATGGGCTTCCAAATATCCCTTTGCCAATTCCACAAGAACAGCCTTAGCGAAAGGCTTCTTGAAGGGAAAGATGTAACTCTGTGAGATGAATTCACAGAACACAGAGCAGTTTCTCAGAAAGCTTCTTTCCAGTTTTGAACGGAAGATATTTCCTTTTTCACCATAGCCCCCTATGGGCTTCCAAATATCCCTTTGCCTATTCCACAAGAACAGCCTTAGCGAAAGGCTTCTTGAAGGGAAAGATGTAACTCTGTGAGATGAATTCACAGAACACAGAGCAGTTTCTCAGAAAGCTTCTTTCCAGTTTTGAACGGAAGATATTTACTTTTTCACCATAGCCCTCTATGGGCTTCCAAATATCCCTTTGCCAATTCCACAAGAACAGCCTTAGCGAAAGGCTTCTTGAAGGGAAAGATGTAACTCTGTGAGATGAATTCACAGAACACAGAGCAGTTTCTCAGAAAGCTTCTTTCCAGTTTTGAACGGAAGATATTTCCTTTTTCAACATAGGCCTCTATGGGCTTCCAAATATCCCTTTGTCAATTCCACAAGAACAGCCTTAGCGAAAGGCTTCTTGAAGGGAAAGATGTAACTCTGTGAGATGAATTCACAGAACACAGAGCAGTTTCTCAGAAAGCTTCTTTCCAGTTTTGAACGGAAGATATTTCCTTTTTCACCATAGCCCTCTAAGGGCTTCCAAATATCCCTTTGCCATTTCCACAAGAACAGCCTTAGCGAAAGGCTTCTTGAAGGGAAAGATGTAACTCTGTGAGATGAATTAACAGAACACAGAGCAGTTTTTCAGAAAGATTCTTTCCAATTTTGAACGGAAGATATTTCCTTTTTCACCATAGGCCTCTATGGGCTTCCAAATATCCCTTTGCCAATTCCACAAGAACAGCCTTAGCGAAAGGCTTCTTGAAGGGAAAGATGTAACTCTGTGAGATGAATTCACAGAACACAGAGCAGTTTCTCAGAAAGCTTCTTTCCAGTTTTGAATGGAAGATATTTCCTTTTTCACCATAGGCCTCTAGGGGTTCTAAATATCCCTTTGCCAATTCCACAAGAACAGCCTTAGCGAAAGGCTTCTTGAAGGGAAAGATGTAACTCTGTGAGATGAATTCACGGAACACAGAGCAGTTTCTCAGAAAGCTTCTTTCCAGTTTTGAACGGAAGATATTTCCTTTTTCAGCATAGCCCTCTATGGGCTTCCAAATATCCCTTTGCCAATTCCACAAGAACAGCCTTAGCGAAAGGCTTCTTGAAAGGAAAGATGTAACTCTGTGAGATGAATTCACAGAACACAGAGCAGTTTCTCAGAAAGCTTCTTTCCAGTTTTGAACGGAAGATATTTCCTTTTTCACCATAGCCCTTTATGGGCTTCCAAATATCCCTTTGCCAATTCCACAAGAACAGCCTTAGCGAAAGGCTTCTTGAAGGGAAAGATGTAACTCTGTGAGATGAATTCACAGAACACAGAGCAGTTTCTCAGAAAGCTTCTTTCCAGTTTTGAACGGAAGATATTCCCTTTTTCACCATAGCCCTCTAAGGGCTTCCAAATATCCCTTTGCCATTTCCACAAGAACAGCCTTAGCGAAAGGCTTCTTGAAGGGAAAGATGTAACTCTGTGAGATGAATTAACAGAACACAGAGCAGTTTCTCAGAAAGATTCTTTCCAATTTTGAACGGAAGATATTTCCTTTTTCACCATAGGCTTCTATGGGCTTCCATATATCCCTTTGCCAATTCCACAAGAACAGCCTTAGGGAAAGGCTTCTTGAAAGGAAAGATGTAATTCTGTGAGATGAATTAACAGAACACAGAGCAGTTTCTCAGAAAGCTTCTTTCCAGTTTTGAACGGAAGATATTTCCTTTTTCAGCATAGCCCTCTATGGGCTTCCAAATATCCCTTTGCCAATTCCACAAGAACAGCCTTAGCGAAAGGCTTCCTGAAGGGAAAGATGTAACTCTGTGAGATGAATTCACAGAACACAGAGCAGTTTCTCAGAAAGCTTCTTTCCAGTTTTGAACGGAAGATATTTCCTTTTTCACCATAGGCCTCTATGGGCTTCCAAATATCCCTTTGCCAATTCCACAAAAACAGCCTTAGCGAAAGGCTTCCTGAAGGGAAAGATGTAACTCTGTGAGATGAATTCACAGAACACAGAGCAGTTTCTCAGAAAGCTTCTTTCCAGTTTTGAACGGAAGATATTTCCCTTTTCACCATAGCCCTCTATGGGCTTCCAAATATCCCTTTGCCAATTCCACAAGAACAGCCTTAGCGAAAGGCTTCTTGAAGGGAAAGATGTAACTCTGTGAGATGAACTCACAGAACACAGAGCAGTTTCTCAGAAAGCTTCTTTCCAGTTTTGAACGGAAGATATTTCCTTTTTCACCATAGCCCTCTATGGGCTTCCAAATATCCCTTTGCCTATTCCACAAGAACAGCCTTAGCGAAAGGCTTCTTGAAGGGAAAGATGTAACTCTGTGAGATGAATTAACAGAACACAGAGCAGTTTCTCAGAGAGCTTCTTTCCAGTTTTGAACGGAAGATATTTCCTTTTTCACCATAGCTCTCTAAGGGCTTCCAAATATCCCTTTGCCATTTCCACAAGAACAGCCTTAGCGAAAGGCTTCTTGAAGGGAAAGATGTAACTCTGTGAGATGAATTAACAGAACAGAGAGCAGTTTCTCAGAAAGCTTCTTTCCAGTTTTGAACGGAAGATATTTCCTTTTTCACCATAGCCCTCTATGGGCGTCCAAATATTGCTTTCCCAATTCTACAAGAAGAGCCTTAGCGAAAGGCTTCTTGAAGGGAAAGATGTAACTCTGTGAGATGAACTCAAAGAACACAGAGCAGTCTCTCAGAAAGCTTCTTTCCAGTTTTGAAAGGAAGATATTTCCTTTTTCACCATAGGCCTCTATGGGCTTCCAAATATCCCTTTGCCAATTCCACAAGAGGAGCCTTAGCGAAAGGCTTCTTGAAGGGAAAGATGTAACTCTGTGAGATGAATTAACAGAACACAGAGCAGTTTCTCAGAGAGCTTCTTTCCAGTTTTGAACGGAAGATATTTCCTTTTTCACCATAGCCCTCTATGGGCTTCCAAATATCCCTTTGCCAATTCCACAAGAACAGCCTTAGCGAAAGGCTTCTTGAAGGGAAAGATGTAACTCTGTGAGATGAATTAACAGAACACAGAGCAGTTTCTCAGAAAGCTTCTTTCCAGTTTTGAACGGAAGATATTTCCTTTTTCACCATAGAACTTTATGGGCTTCCAAATATCCCTTTGCCAATTCCACAAGAACAGCCTTAGCGAAAGGCTTCTTGAAGGGAAAGCTGTAACTCTGTGAGATGAATTGACAGAACACAGAGCAGTTTCTCAGAAAGCTTCTTTCCAGTTTTGAACGGAAGATATTTCCTTTTTCACCATAGGCCTCTATGGGCTTCCAAATATCCCTTTGCCAATTCCACAAAAACAGCCTTAGCGAAAGGCTTCCTGAAGGGAAAGATGTAACTCTGTGAGATGAATTCACAGAACACAGAGCAGTTTCTCAGAAAGCTTCTTTCCAGTTTTGAACGGAAGATATTTCCCTTTTCACCATAGCCCTCTATGGGCTTCCAAATATCCCTTTGCCAATTCCACAAGAACAGCCTTAGCGAAAGGCTTCTTGAAGGGAAAGATGTAACTCTGTGAGATGAACTCACAGAACACAGAGCAGTTTCTCAGAAAGCTTCTTTCCAGTTTTGAACGGAAGATATTTCCTTTTTCACCATAGCCCTCTATGGGCTTCCAAATATCCCTTTGCCTATTCCACAAGAACAGCCTTAGCGAAAGGCTTCTTGAAGGGAAAGATGTAACTCTGTGAGATGAATTAACAGAACACAGAGCAGTTTCTCAGAGAGCTTCTTTCCAGTTTTGAACGGAAGATATTTCCTTTTTCACCATAGCCCTCTAAGGGCTTCCAAATATCCCTTTGCCATTTCCACAAGAACAGCCTTAGCGAAAGGCTTCTTGAAGGGAAAGATGTAACTCTGTGAGATGAATTAACAGAACAGAGAGCAGTTTCTCAGAAAGCTTCTTTCCAGTTTTGAACGGAAGATATTTCCTTTTTCACCATAGCCCTCTATGGGCGTCCAAATATTGCTTTCCCAATTCTACAAGAAGAGCCTTAGCGAAAGGCTTCTTGAAGGGAAAGATGTAACTCTGTGAGATGAACTCAAAGAACACTGAGCAGTCTCTCAGAAAGCTTCTTTCCAGTTTTGAAAGGAAGATATTTCCTTTTTCACCATAGGCCTCTATGGGCTTCCAAATATCCCTTTGCCAATTCCACAAGAGGAGCCTTAGCGAAAGGCTTCTTGAAGGGAAAGATGTAACTCTGTGAGATGAATTAACAGAACACAGAGCAGTTTCTCAGAGAGCTTCTTTCCAGTTTTGAACGGAAGATATTTCCTTTTTCACCATAGCCCTCTATGGGCTTCCAAATATCCCTTTGCCAATTCCACAAGAACAGCCTTAGCGAAAGGCTTCTTGAAGGGAAAGATGTAACTCTGTGAGATGAATTAACAGAACACAGAGCAGTTTCTCAGAAAGCTTCTTTCCAGTTTTGAACGGAAGATATTTCCTTTTTCACCATAGAACTTTATGGGCTTCCAAATATCCCTTTGCCAATTCCACAAGAACAGCCTTAGCGAAAGGCTTCTTGAAGGGAAAGCTGTAACTCTGTGAGATGAATTGACAGAACACAGAGCAGTTTCTCAGAAAGCTTCTTTCCAGTTTTGAACGGAAGATATTTCCTTTTTCACCATAGCCCTCTATGGGCTTCCAAATATCCCTTTGCCAATTCCACAAGAACAGCCTTAGCGAACGGCTTATTGAAGGGAAAGATGTAACTCTGTGAGATGAATTCACAGAACACAGAGCAGTTTCTCGGAAAGCTTCTTTCCAGTTTTGAACGGAAGATATTTCCTTTTTCACCATAGGCCTCTATGGGCTTCCAAATATCCTTTTGCCAATTCCACAAGAACAGCCTTAACAAAAGGCTTCTTGAAGGGAAAGATGTAACTCTGTGAGATGAATTCACAGAACACAGAGCAGTTTCTCAGAAAGCTTCTTTCCAGTTTTGAACGGAAGATATTTCCTTTTTCACCATAGCCCCCTATGGGCTTCCAAATATCCCTTTGCCAATTCCACAAGAACAGCCTTAGCGAAAGGCTTCTTGAAGGGAAAGATGTAACTCTGTGAGATGAATTCACAGAACACAAAGCAGTGTCTCAGAAAGCTTCTTTCCAGTTTTGAACGGAAGATATTTCCTTTTTCACCATAGGCCTCTATGGGCTTCCAAATATCCCTTTGCCAATTCCACAAGAACAGCCTTAGCGAAAGGCTTCTTGAAGGGAAAGATGTAACTCTGTGAGATGAATTAACAGAACACAGAGCAGTTTCTCAGAAAGCTTCTTTCCAGTTTTGAACGGAAGATATTTCCTTTTTCACCATAGCCCTCTATGGGCTTCCAAATATCCCTTTGCCAATTCCACAAGAACAGCCTTAGCGAAAGGCTTCTTGAAGGGAAAGATGTAACTCTGTGAGATGAATTCACAGAACACAGAGCAGTTTCTCAGGAAGCTTCTTTCCAGTTTAGAACGGAAGATATTTCCTTTTTCACCATAGCCCCCTATGGGCTTCCAAATATCCCTTTGCCTATTCCACAAGAACAGCCTTAGCGAAAGGCTTCTTGAAGGGAAAGATGTAACTCTGTGAGATGAATTCACAGAACACAGAGCAGTTTCTCAGAAAGCTTCTTTCCAGTTTTGAACGGAAGATATTTACTTTTTCACCATAGCCCTCTATGGGCTTCCAAATATCCCTTTGCCAATTCCACAAGAACAGCCTTAGCGAAAGGCTTCTTGAAGGGAAAGATGTAACTCTGTGAGATGAATTCACAGAACACAGAGCAGTTTCTCAGAAAGCTTCTTTCCAGTTTTGAACGGAAGATATTTCCTTTTTCAACATAGGCCTCTATGGGCTTCCAAATATCCCTTTGCCAATTCCACAAGAACAGCCTTAGCGAAAGGCTTCTTGAAGGGAAAGATGTAACTCTGTGAGATGAATTCACAGAACACAGAGCAGTTTCTCAGAAAGCTTCTTTCCAGTTTTGAACGGAAGATATTTCCTTTTTCACCATAGCCCTCTAAGGGCTTCCAAATATCCCTTTGCCATTTCCACAAGAACAGCCTTAGCGAAAGGCTTCTTGAAGGGAAAGATGTAACTCTGTGAGATGAATTAACAGAACACAGAGCAGTTTTTCAGAAAGATTCTTTCCAATTTTGAACGGAAGATATTTCCTTTTTCACCATAGGCTTCTATAGGCTTCCAAATATCCCTTTGCCAATTCCACAAGAACAGCCTTAGGGAAAGGCTTCTTGAAAGGAAAGATGTAATTCTGTGAGATGAATTTACAGAACACTGAGCAGTCTCTCAGAAAGCTTCTTTCCAGTTTTGAACGGAAGATATTTCCTTTTTCAGCATAGCCCTCTATGGGCTTCCAAATATCCCTTTGCCAATTCCACAAGAACAGCCTTAGCGAAAGGCTTCTTGAAAGGAAAGATATAACTCTGTGAGATGAATTCACAGAACACAGAGCAGTGTCTCAGAAAGCTTCTTTCCAGTTTTGAACGGAAGATATTTCCTTTTTCACCATAGGCCTCTATGGGCTTCCAAATATCCCTTTGCCAATTCCACAAGAACAGCCTTAGCGAAAGGCTTCTTGAAGGGAAAGATGTAACTCTGTGAGATGAATTCACAGAACACAGAGCAGTTTCTCAGAAAGCTTCTTTCCAGTTTTGAATGGAAGATATTTCCTTTTTCACCATAGGCCTCTAGGGGTTCTAAATATCCCTTTGCCAATTCCACAAGAACAGCCTTAGCGAAAGGCTTCTTGAAGGGAAAGATGTAACTCTGTGAGATGAATTCACGGAACACAGAGCAGTTTCTCAGAAAGCTTCTTTCCAGTTTTGAACGGAAGATATTTCCTTTTTCAGCATAGCCCTCTATGGGCTTCCAAATATCCCTTTGCCAATTCCACAAGAACAGCCTTAGCGAAAGGCTTCTTGAAAGGAAAGATGTAACTCTGTGAGATGAATTCACAGAACACAGAGCAGTTTCTCAGAAAGTTTCTTTCCTGTTTTGAACGGAAGATATTTCCTTTTTCACCATAGCCCTTTATGGGCTTCCAAATATCACTTTGCCAATTCCACAAGAACAGCCTTAGCGAAAGGCTTCTTGAAGGGAAAGATGTAACTCTGTGAGATGAATTCACAGAACACAGAGCAGTTTCTCAGAAAGCTTCTTTCCAGTTTTGAACGGAAGATATTCCTTTTTTCACCATAGCCCTCTAAGGGCTTCCAAATATCCCTTTGCCATTTCCACAAGAACAGCCTTAGCGAAAGGCTTCTTGAAGGGAAAGATGTAACTCTGTGAGATGAATTAACAGAACACAGAGCAGTTTCTCAGAAAGATTCTTTCCAATTTTGAACGGAAGATATTTCCTTTTTCACCATAGGCTTCTATGGGCTTCCATATATCCCTTTGCCAATTCCACAAGAACAGCCTTAGGGAAAGGCTTCTTGAAAGGAAAGATGTAATTCTGTGAGATGAATTAACAGAACACAGAGCAGTTTCTCAGAAAGCTTCTTTCCAGTTTTGAACGGAAGATATTTCCTTTTTCAGCATAGCCCTCTGTGGGCTTCCAAATATCCCTTTGCCAATTCCACAAGAACAGCCTTAGCGAAAGGCTTCCTGAAGGGAAAGATGTAACTCTGTGAGATGAATTCACAGAACACAGAGCAGTTTCTCAGAAAGCTTCTTTCCAGTTTTGAACGGAAGATATTTCCTTTTTCACCATAGCCCTCTATGGGCTTCCAAATATCCCTTTGCCAATTCCACAAGAACAGCCTTAGCGAAAGGCTTCTTGAAGGGAAAGATGTAACTCTGTGAGATGAACTCACAGAACACAGAGCAGTTTCTCAGAAAGCTTCTTTCCAGTTTTGAACGGAAGATATTTCCTTTTTCACCATAGCCCTCTATGGGCTTCCAAATATCCCTTTGCCTATTCCACAAGAACAGCCTTAGCGAAAGGCTTCTTGAAGGGAAAGATGTAACTCTGTGAGATGAATTAACAGAACACAGAGCAGTTTCTCAGAGAGCTTCTTTCCAGTTTTGAACGGAAGATATTTCCTTTTTCACCATAGCCCTCTAAGGGCTTCCAAATATCCCTTTGCCATTTCCACAAGAACAGCCTTAGCGAAAGGCTTCTTGAAGGGAAAGATGTAACTCTGTGAGATGAATTAACAGAACACAGAGCAGTTTCTCAGAAAGATTCTTTCCAATTTTGAACGGAAGATATTTCCTTTTTCACCATAGGCTTCTATGGGCTTCCAAATATCCCTTTGCCAATTCCACAAGAACAGCCTTAGGGAAAGGCTTCTTGAAAGGAAAGATGTAATTCTGTGAGATGAATTAACAGAACACAGAGCAGTTTCTCAGAAAGCTTCTTTCCAGTTTTGAACGGAAGATATTTCCTTTTTCAGCATAGCCCTCTATGGGCGTCCAAATATTGCTTTGCCAATTCTACAAGAAGAGCCTTAGCGAAAGGCTTCTTGAAGGGAAAGATGTAACTCTGTGAGATGAACTCAAAGAACACAGAGCAGTCTCTCAGAAAGCTTCTTTCCAGTTTTGAAAGGAAGATATTTCCTTTTTCACCATAGGCCTCTATGGGCTTCCAAATATCCCTTTGCCAATTCCACAAGAGCAGCCTTAGCGAAAGGCTTCTTGAAGGGAAAGATGTAACTCTGTGAGATGAATTAACAGAACACAGAGCAGTTTCTCAGAGAGCTTCTTTCCAGTTTTGAACGGAAGATATTTCCTTTTTCACCATAGCCCTCTATGGGCTTCCAAATATCCCTTTGCCAATTCCACAAGAACAGCCTTAGCGAAAGGCTTCTTGAAGGGAAAGATGTAACTCTGTGAGATGAATTAACAGAACACAGAGCAGTTTCTCAGAAAGCTTCTTTCCAGTTTTGAACGGAAGATATTTACTTTTTCACCATAGAACTTTATGGGCTTCCAAATATCCCTTTGCCAATTCCACAAGAACAGCCTTAGCGAAAGGCTTCTTGAAGGGAAAGATGTAACTCTGTGAGATGAATTAACAGAACACAGAGCAGTTTCTCCGAAAGCTTCTTTCCAGTTTTGAACGGAAGATATTTCCTTTTTCACCATAGCCCTCTATGGGTTTCCAAATATCCCTTTGCCAATTCCACAAGAACAGCCTTAGCGAAAGGCTTCTTGAAGGGAAAGATGTAACTCTGTGAGATGAATTCACAGAACACAGAGCAGTTTCTCGGAAAGCTTCTTTCCAGTTTTGAACGGAAGATATTTCCTTTTTCACCATAGGCCTCTATGGGCTTCCAAATATCCTTTTGCCAATTCCACAAGAACAGCCTTAGCAAAAGGCTTCTTGAAGGCAAAGATGTAACTCTGTGAGATGAATTTACAGAACACAGAGCAGTTTCTCAGAAAGCTTCTTTCCAGTTTTGAACGGAAGATATTTCCTTTTTCACCATAGCCCTCTATGGGCTTCCAAATATCCCTTTGCCAATTCCACAAGAACAGCCTTAGCGAAAGGCTTCTTGAAGGGAAAGATGTAACTCTGTGAGATGAATTCACAGAACACAGAGCAGTTTCTCAGAAAGCTTCTTTCCAGTTTTGAACGGAAGATATTTCCGTTTTCAACATAGGTCTCTATAGGCTTCCAAATATCCCTTTGCCAATTCCACAAGAACAGCCTTAGCGAAAGGCTTCTTGAAGGGAAAGATGTAACTCTGTGAGATGAATTCACAGAACACAGAGCAGTTTCTCAGAAAGCTTCTTTCCAGTTTTGAACGGAAGATATTTACTTTTTCACCATAGCCCTCTATGGGCTTCCAAATATCCCTTTGCCAATTCCACAAGAAGAGCCTTAGCGAAAGGCTCCTTGAAAGGAAAGATATAACTCTGTGAGATGAATTCACAGAACTCAGAGCAGTTTCTCAGAAAGCTTCTTTCCAGTTTTGAACGGAAGATATTTCCTTTTTCACCATAGCCCTCTATGGGCTTCCAAATATCCCTTTGCCAATTCCACAAGAACAGCATTAGCGAAAGGCTTCTTGAAGGGAAAGATGTAACTCTGTGACATGAATTCAGAGAACACAGAGCAGTTTCTCAGAAAGCTTCTTTCCAGTTTTGAACGGAAGATATTTCCTTTTTCACCATAGCCCTCTATGAGCTTCCAAATATCCCTTTGCCAATTCCACAAGAACAGCCTTAGCGAAAGGCTTCTTGAAGGGAAAGATGTAACTCTGTGAGATAAATTCACAGAACACAGAGCAGTTTCTCAGAAAGCTTCTTTCCAGTTTTGAATGGAAGATATTTCCTTTTTCACCATAGGCCTCTATGGGCTTCCAAATATCCCTTTGCCAATTCCACAAGAACAGCCTTAGCGAAAGGCTTCTTGAAAGGAAAGATATAACTCTGTGAGATGAATTCACAGAACACAGAGCAGTGTCTCAGAAAGCTTCTTTCCAGTTTTGAACGGAAGATATTTCCTTTTTCACCAGAGGCCTCTAGGGGTTCTAAATATCCCTTTGCCAATTCCACAAGAACAGCCTTAGCGAAAGGCTTCTTGAAGGGAAAGATGTAACTCTGTGAGATGAATTCACGGAACACAGAGCAGTTTCTCAGAAAGCTTCTTTCCAGTTTTGAACGGAAGATATTTCCTTTTTCAGCATAGCCCTCTATGGGCTTCCAAATATCCCTTTGCCAATTCCACAAGAACAGCCTTAGCGAAAGGCTTCTTGAAAGGAAAGATGTAACTCTGTGAGATGAATTCACGGAACACAGAGCAGTTTCTCAGAAAGCTTCTTTCCAGTTTTGAACGGAAGATATTTCCTTTTTCACCATAGCCCTTTATGGGCTTCCAAATATCCCTTTGCCAATTCCACAAGAACAGCCTTAGCGAAAGGCTTCTTGAAGGGAAAGATGTAACTCTGTGAGATGAATTCACAGAACACAGAGCAGTTTCTCAGAAAGCTTCTTTCCAGTTTTCAACGGAAGATATTCCCTTTTTCACCATAGCCCTCTAAGGGCTTCCAAATATCCCTTTGCCATTTCCACAAGAACAGCCTTAGCGAAAGGCTTCTTGAAGGGAAAGATGTAACTCTGTGAGATGAATTAACAGAACACAGAGCAGTTTCTCAGAAAGATTCTTTCCAATTTTGAATGGAAGATATTTCCTTTTTCACCATAGGCTTCTATGGGCTTCCATATATCCCTTTGCCAATTCCACAAGAACAGGCTTAGGGAAAGGCTTCTTGAAAGGAAAGATGTAATTCTGTGAGATGAATTAACAGAACACAGAGCAGTTTCTCAGAAAGCTTCTTTCCAGTTTTGAACGGAAGATATTTCCTTTTTCAGCATAGCCCTCTATGGGCTTCCAAATATCCCTTTGCCAATTCCACAAGAACAGCCTTAGCGAAAGGCTTCCTGAAGGGAAAGATGTAACTCTGTGAGATGAATTCACAGAACACAGAGCAGTTTCTCAGAAAGCTTCTTTCCAGTTTTGAACGGAAGATATTTCCTTTTTCACCATAGGCCTCTATGGGCTTCCAAATATCCCTTTGCCAATTCCACAAGAACAGCCTTAGCGAAAGGCTTCTTGAAGGGAAAGATGTAACTCTGTGAGATGAATTCACAGAACACAGAGCAGTTTCTCAGAAAGCTTCTTTCCAGTTTTGAACGGAAGATATTTCCTTTTTCACCATAGCCCTCTATGGGCTTCCAAATATCCCTTTGCCAATTCCACAAGAACAGCCTTAGCGAAAGGCTTCTTGAAGGGAAAGATGTAACTCTGTGAGATGAATTCACAGAACACAGAGCAGTTTCTCAGAAAGCTTCTTTCCAGTTTTGAACGGAAGATATTTCCTTTTTCACCATAGCCCTCTATGGGCTTCCAAATATCCCTTTGCCTATTCCACAACAACAGCCTTAGCGAAAGGCTTCTTGAAGGGAAAGATGTAACTCTGTGAGATGAATTAACAGAACACAGAGCAGTTTCTCAGAGAGCTTCTTTCCAGTTTTGAACGGAAGATATTTCCTTTTTCACCATAGCCCTCTATGGGCTTCCAAATATCCCTTTGCCAATTCCACAAGAACAGCCTTAGCGAAAGGCTTCTTGAAAGGAAAGATATAACTCTGTGAGATGAATTCACAGAACACAGAGCAGTGTCTCAGAAAGCTTCTTTCCAGTTTTGAACGGAAGATATTTCCTTTTTCACCATAGGCCTCTATGGGCTTCCAAATATCCCTTTGCCAATTCCACAAGAACAGCCTTAGCGAAAGGCTTCTTGAAGGGAAAGATGTAACTCTGTGAGATGAATTCACAGAACACAGAGCAGTTTCTCAGAAAGCTTCTTTCCAGTTTTGAATGGAAGATATTTCCTTTTTCACCATAGGCCTCTAGGGGTTCTAAATATCCCTTTGCCAATTCCACAAGAACAGCCTTAGCGAAAGGCTTCTTGAAGGGAAAGATGTAACTCTGTGAGATGAATTCACGGAACACAGAGCAGTTTCTCAGAAAGCTTCTTTCCAGTTTTGAACGGAAGATATTTCCTTTTTCAGCATAGCCCTCTATGGGCTTCCAAATATCCCTTTGCCAATTCCACAAGAACAGCCTTAGCGAAAGGCTTCTTGAAAGGAAAGATGTAACTCTGTGAGATGAATTCACAGAACACAGAGCAGTTTCTCAGAAAGCTTCTTTCCAGTTTTGAACGGAAGATATTTCCTTTTTCACCATAGCCCTTTATGGGCTTCCAAATATCCCTTTGCCAATTCCACAAGAACAGCCTTAGCGAAAGGCTTCTTGAAGGGAAAGATGTAACTCTGTGAGATGAATTCACAGAACACAGAGCAGTTTCTCAGAAAGCTTCTTTCCAGTTTTGAACGGAAGATATTCCCTTTTTCACCATAGCCCTCTAAGGGCTTCCAAATATCCCTTTGCCATTTCCACAAGAACAGCCTTAGCGAAAGGCTTCTTGAAGGGAAAGATGTAACTCTGTGAGATGAATTAACAGAACGCAGAGCAGTTTCTCAGAAAGATTCTTTCCAATTTTGAACGGAAGATATTTCCTTTTTCACCATAGGCTTCTATGGGCTTCCATATATCCCTTTGCCAATTCCACAAGAACAGCCTTAGGGAAAGGCTTCTTGAAAGGAAAGATTTAATTCTGTGAGATGAATTAACAGAACACAGAGCAGTTTCTCAGAAAGCTTCTTTCCAGTTTTGAACGGAAGATATTTCCTTTTTCAGCATAGCCCTCTATGGGCTTCCAAATATCCCTTTGCCAATTCCACAAGAACAGCCTTAGCGAAAGGCTTCCTGATGGGAAAGATGTAACTCTGTGAGATGAATTCACAGAACACAGAGCAGTTTCTCAGAAAGCTTCTTTCCAGTTTTGAACGGAAGATATTTCCTTTTTCACCATAGGCCTCTATGGGCTTCCAAATATCCCTTTGCCAATTCCACAAGAACAGCCTTAGCGAAAGGCTTCCTGAAGGGAAAGATGTAACTCTGTGAGATGAATTCACAGAACACAGAGCAGTTTCTGAGAAAGCTTCTTTCCAGTTTGAACGGAAGATATTTCCTTTTTCACCATAGCCCTCTATGGGCTTCCAAATATCCCTTTGCCTATTCCACAAGAACAGCCTTAGCGAAAGGCTTCTTGAAGGGAAAGATGTAACTCTGTGAGATGAATTAACAGAACACAGAGCAGTTTCTCAGAGAGCTTCTTTCCAGTTTTGAACGGAAGATATTTCCTTTTTCACCATAGCCCTCTAAGGGCTTCCAAATATCCCTTTGCCATTTCCACAAGAACAGCCTTAGCGAAAGGCTTCTTGAAGGGAAAGATGTAACTCTGTGAGATGAATTAACAGAACACAGAGCAGTTTCTCAGAAAGATTCTTTCCAATTTTGAACGGAAGATATTTCCTTTTTCACCATAGGCTTCTATGGGCTTCCAAATATCCCTTTGCCAATTCCACAAGAACAGCCTTAGGGAAAGGCTTCTTGAAAGGAAAGATGTAATTCTGTGAGATGAATTAACAGAACACAGAGCAGTTTCTCAGAAAGCTTCTTTCCAGTTTTGAACGGAAGATATTTCCTTTTTCAGCATAGCCCTCTATGGGCTTCCAAATATCCCTTTGCCAATTCCACAAGAACAGCCTTAGCGAAAGGCTTCCTGAAGGGAAAGATGTAACTCTGTGAGATGAATTCACAGAACAGAGAGCAGTTTCTCAGAAAGCTTCTTTCCAGTTTTGAACGGAAGATATTTCCTTTTTCACCATAGCCCTCTATGGGCGTCCAAATATTGCTTTGCCAATTCTACAAGAACAGCCTTAGCGAAAGGCTTCTTGAAGGGAAAGATGTAACTCTGTGAGATGAACTCAAAGAACACAGAGCAGTTTCTCAGAAAGCTTCTTTCCAGTTTTGAAAGGAAGATATTTCCTTTTTCACCATAGGCCTCTATGGGCTTCCAAATATCCCTTTGCCAATTCCACAAGAGCAGCCTTAGCGAAAGGCTTCTTGAAGGGAAAGATGTAACTCTGTGAGATGAATTAACAGAACACAGAGCAGTTTCTCAGAGAGCTTCTTTCCAGTTTTGAACGGAAGATATTTCCTTTTTCACCATAGCCCTCTATGGGCTTCCAAATATCCCTTTGCCAATTCCACAAGAACAGCCTTAGCGAAAGGCTTCTTGAAGGGAAAGATGTAACCCTGTGAGATGAATTAACAGAACACAGAGCAGTTTCTCAGAAAGCTTCTTTCCAGTTTTGAACGGAAGATATTTCCTTTTTCACCATAGAACTTTATGGGCTTCCAAATATCCCTTTGCCAATTCCACAAGAACAGCCTTAGCGAAAGGCTTCTTGAAGGGAAAGATGTAACTCTGTGAGATGAATTGACAGAACACAGAGCAGTTTCTCAGAAAGATTCTTTCCAGTTTTGAACGGAAGATATTTCCTTTTTCACCATAGCCCTCTATGGGCTTCCAAATATCCCTTTGCCAATTCCACAAGAACAGCCTTAGCGAAAGGCTTCTTGAAGGGAAAGATGTAACTCTGTGAGATGAATTCACAGAACACAGAGCAGTTTCTCGGAAAGCTTCTTTCCAGTTTTGAACGGAAGATATTTCCTTTTTCACCATAGGCCTCTATGGGCTTCCAAATATTCTTTTGCCAATTCCACAAGAACAGCCTTAGCAAAAGGCTTCTTGAAGGGAAAGATGTAACTCTGTGAGATGAATTCACAGAACACAGAGCAGTTTCTCAGAAAGCTTCTTTCCAGTTTTGAACGGAAGATATTTCCTTTTTCACCATAGCCCTCTATGGGCTTCCAAATATCCCTTTGCCAATTCCACAAGAACAGCCTTAGCGAAAGGCTTCTTGAAGGGAAAGATGTAACTCTGTGAGATGAATTCACGGAACACAGAGCAGTTTCTCAGAAAGCTTCTTTCCAGTTTTGAACGGAAGATATTTCCGTTTTCACCATAGCCCTCTATGGGCTTCCAAATATCCCTTTGCCAATTCCACAAGAACAGCCTTAGCGAAAGGCTTCTTGAAGGGAAAGATGTAACTCTGTGAGATGAATTCACAGAACACAGAGCAGTTTCTCAGAAAGCTTCTTTCCAGTTTTGAACGGAAGATATTTCCTTTTTCAACATAGGCCTCTATGGGCTTCCAAATATCCCTTTGCCAATTCCACAAGAACAGCCTTAGCGAAAGGCTTATTGAAGGGAAAGATGTAACTCTGTGAAATGAATTAACAGAACACAGAGCAGTTTCTCAGAAAGCTTCTTTCCAGTTTTGAACGGAAGATATTTACTTTTTCACCATAGCCCTCTATGGGCTTCCAAATATCCCTTTGCCAATTCCACAAGAACAGCCTTAGCGAAAGGCTTCTTGAAAGGAAAGATATAATTCTGTGAGATGAATTCACAGAACACAAAGCAGTGTCTCAGAAAGCTTCTTTCCAGTTTTGAACTTAAGATATTTCCTTTTTCACCATAGGCCTCTATGGGCTTCCAAATATCCCTTTGCCAATTCCACAAGAACAGCCTTAGCGAAAGGCTTCTTGAAGAGAAAGATGTAACTCTGTGAGATGAATTAACAGAACACAGAGCAGTTTCTCAGAAAGCTTCTTTCCAGTTTTGAACGGAAGATATTTCCTTTTTCACCATAGCCCTCTATGGGCTTCCAAATATCCCTTTGCCTATTCCACAAGAACAGCCTAAGCGAAAGGCTTCTTGAAGGGAAAGATGTAACTCTGTGAGATGAATTAACAGAACACAGAGCAGTTTCTCAGAGAGCTTCTTTCCAGTTTTGAACGGAAGATATTTCCTTTTTCACCATAGCCCTCTATGGGCTTCCAAATATCCCTTTGCCAATTCCACAAGAACATCCTTAGCGAAAGGCTTCTTGAAAGGAAAGATGTAACTCTGTGAGATGAATTCACAGAACACAGAGCAGTGTCTCAGAAAGCTTCTTTCCAGTTTTGAACGGAAGATATTTCCTTTTTCACCATAGGCCTCTATGGGCTTCCAAATATCCCTTTGCCAATTCCACAAGAACAGCCTTAGCGAAAGGCTTCTTGAAGGGAAAGATGTAACTCTGTGAGATGAATTCACAGAACACAGAGCAGTTTCTCAGAAAGCTTCTTTCCAGTTTTGAATGGAAGATATTTCCTTTTTCACCATAGGCCTCTAGGGGTTCCAAATATCCCTTTGCCAATTCCACAAGAACAGCCTTAGCGAAAGGCTTCTTGAAGGGAAAGATGTAACTCTGTGAGATGAATTCACGGAACACAGAGCAGTTTCTCAGAAAGCTTCTTTCCAGTTTTGAACGGAAGATATTTCCTTTTTCACCATAGCCCTCTATGGGCTTCCAAATATCCCTTTGCCAATTCCACAAGAACAGCCTTAGCGAAAGGCTTCTTGAAAGGAAAGATGTAACTCTGTGAGATGAATTCACAGAACACAGAGCAGTTTCTCAGAAAGCTTCTTTCCAGTTTTGAACGGAAGATATTTACTTTTTCACCATAGCCCTCTATGGGCTTCCAAATATCCCTTTGCCAATTCCACAAGAACAGCCTTAGCGAACGGCTTCTTGAAGAGAAAGATGTAACTCTGTGAGATGAATTAACAGAACACAGAGCAGTTTCTCAGAAAGCTTCTTTCCAGTTTTGAACGGAAGATATTTCCTTTTTCACCATAGCCCTCTATGGGCTTCCAAGTATCGCTTTGCCAATTCTACAAGAACAGCCTTAGAGAAAGGCTTCTTGAAGGGAAAGATGTAACTCTGTGAGATGAACTCAAAGAACACAGAGCAGTTTCTCAGAAAGCTTCTTTCCAGTTTTGAACGGAAGATATTTCCTTTTTCACCATAGGCCTCTATGGGCTTCCAAATATCCCTTTGCCAATTCCACAAGAGCAGCCTTAGCGAAAGGCTTCTTGAAGGGAAAGATGTAACTCTGTGAGATGAATTAACAGAACACAGAGCAGTTTCTCAGAGAGCTTCTTTCCAGTTTTGAACGGAAGATATTTCCTTTTTCACCATAGCCCTCTATGGGCTTCCAAATATCCCTTTGCCAATTCCACAAGAACAGCCTTAGCGAAAGGCTTCTTGAAGGGAAAGATGTAACTCTGTGAGATGAATTAACAGAACACAGAGCAGTTTCTCAGAAAGCTTCTTTCCAGTTTTGAACGGAAGATATTTACTTTTTCACCATAGAACTTTATGGGCTTCCAAATATCCCTTTGCCAATTCCACAAGAACAGCCTTAGCGAAAGGCTTCTTGAAGGGAAAGATGTAACTCTGTGAGATGAATTAACAGAACACAGAGCAGTTTCTCAGAAAGCTTCTTTCCAGTTTTGAACGGAAGATATTTCCTTTTTCACCATAGCCCTCTATGGGCTTCCAAATATCCCTTTGCCAATTCCACAAGAACAGCCTTAGCGAAAGGCTTCTTGAAGGGAAAGATGTAACTCTGTGAGATGAATTCACAGAACACAGAGCAGTTTCTCGGAAAGCTTCTTTCCAGTTTTGAACGGAAGATATTTCCTTTTTCACCATAGGCCTCTATGGGCTTCCAAATATCCTTTTGCCAATTCCACAAGAACAGCCTTAGCAAAAGGCTTCTTGAAGGCAAAGATGTAACTCTGTGAGATCAATTTACAGAACACAGAGCAGTTTCTCAGAAAGCTTCTTTCCAGTTTTGAACGGAAGATATTTCCTTTTTCACCATAGCCCTCTATGGGCTTCCAAATATCCCTTTGCCAATTCCACAAGAACAGCCTTAGCGAAAGGCTTCTTGAAGGGAAAGATGTAACTCTGTGAGATGAATTCACAGAACACAGAGCAGTTTCTCAGAAAGCTTCTTTCCAGTTTTGAACGGAAGATATTTCCGTTTTCACCATAGCCCTTTATGGGCTTCCAAATATCCCTTTGCCAATTCCACAAGAACAGCCTTAGCGAAAGGCTTCTTGAAGGGAAAGATGTAACTCTGTGACATGAATTCACAGAACACAGAGCAGTTTCTCAGAAAGATTCTTTCCAGTTTTGAACGGAAGATATTTCCTTTTTCACCATAGGCCTCTATGGGCTTCCAAATATCCCTTTGCCAATTCCACAAGAACAGCCTTAGCGAAAGGCTTCTTGAGGGGAAACATGTAACTCTGTGAGATGAATTAACAGAACACAGAGCAGTTTCTCAGAAAGCTTCTTTCCAGTTTTGAACGGAAGATATTTCCTTTTTCACCATAGCCCTCTATGTGCTTCCAAATATCCCTTTGCCAATTCCACAAGAACAGCCTTAGCGAAAGGCTTCTTGAAGGGAAAGATGTAACTCTGTGAGATGAATTCACGGAACACAGAGCAGTTTCTCAGAAAGCTTCTTTCCAGTTTTGAACGGAAGATATTTCCTTTTTCACCATAGCCCTCTATGGGTTTCCAAATATCCCTTTGCCAATTCCATAAGAACAGCCTTAGCGAAAGGCTTCTTGAAAGGAAAGATGTAACTCTGTGAGATGAATTCACAGAACACAGAGCAGTTTCTCAGAAAGCTTCTTTCCAGTTTTGAACGGAAGATATTTCCTTTTTCACCATAGGCCTCTATGGGCTTCCAAATATCCCTTTGCCAATTCCACAAGAACAGCCTTAGCGAAAGGCTTCTTGAAGGGAAAGATGTAACTCTGTGAGATGAATTCACAGAACACAGAGCAGTTTCTCGGAAAGCTTCTTTCCAGTTTTGAACGGAAGATATTTCCTTTTTCACCATAGGCCTCTATGGGCTTCCAAATATCCTTTTGCCAACTCCACAAGAACAGCCTTAGCAAAAGGCTTCTTGAAGGCAAAGATGTAACTCTGTGAGATGAATTTACAGAACACAGAGCAGTTTCTCAGAAAGCTTCTTTCCAGTTTTGAACGGAAGATATTTCCTTTTTCACCATAGCCCTCTATGGGCTTCCAAATATCCCTTTGCCAATTCCACAAGAACAGCCTTAGCGAAAGGCTTCTTGAAGGGAAAGATGTAACTCTGTGAGATGAATTCACAGAACACAGAGCAGTTTCTCAGAAAGCTTCTTTCCAGTTTTGAACGGAAGATATTTCCGTTTTCAACATAGGCCTCTATGGGCTTCCAAATATCCCTTTGCCAATTCCACAAGAACAGCCTTAGCGAAAGGCTTCTTGAAGGGAAAGATGTAACTCTGTGAGATGAATTCACAGAACACAGAGCAGTTTCTCAGAAAGCTTCTTTCCAGTTTTGAACGGAAGATATTTACTTTTTCACCATAGCCCTCTATGGGCTTCCAAATATCCCTTTGCCAATTCCACAAGAAGAGCCTTAGCGAAAGGCTTCTTGAAAGGAAAGATATAACTCTGTAAGATGAATTCACAGAACTCAGAGCAGTTTCTCAGAAAGCTTCTTTCCAGTTTTGAACGGAAGATATTTCCTTTTTCACCATAGGCCTCTATGGGCTTCCAAATATCCCTTTGCCAATTCCACAAGAACAGCCTTAGCGAAAGGCTTCTTGAAGGGAAAGATGTAACTCTGTGAGATGAATTAACAGAACACAGAGCAGTTTCTCAGAAAGCTTCTTTCCAGTTTTGAACGGAAGATATTTACTTTTTCACCATAGCCCTTTATGGGCTTCCAAATATCCCTTTGCCAATTCCACAAGAACAGCCTTAGCGAAAGGCTTCTTGAAGGGAAAGATGTAACTCTGTGAGATGAATTCACAGAACACAGAGCAGTTTCTCAGAAAGATGCTTTCCAGTTTTGAACGGAAGATATTTCCTTTTTCACCATAGGCCTCTATGGGCTTCCAAATATCCCTTTGCCAATTCCACAAGAACAGCCTTATCGAAAGGCTTCTTGAGGGGAAACATGTAACTCTGTGAGATGAATTAACAGAACACAGAGCAGTTTCTCAGAAAGCTTCTTTCCAGTTTTGAACGGAAGATATTTCCTTTTTCACCATAGCCCTCTATGGGCTTCCAAATATCCCTTTAGCAATTCCACAAGAAGAGCCTTAGCGAAAGGCTTCTTGAAGGGAAAGATGTAACTCTGTGAGATGAATTCACGGAACACAGAGCAGTTTCTCAGAAAGCTTCTTTCCAGTTTTGAACGGAAGATATTTCCTTTTTCACCATAGCCCTCTATGGGCTTCCAAATATCCCTTTGCCAATTCCATAAGAACAGCCTTAGCGAAAGGCTTCTTGAAAGGAAAGATGTAACTCTGTGAGATGAATTAACAGAACACAGAGCAGTTTCTCAGAAAGCTTCTTTCCAGTTTTGAACGGAAGATATTTCCTTTTTCAGCATAGCCCTCTATGGGCTTCCAAATATCCCTTTGCCAATTCCACAAGAACAGCCTTAGCGAAAGGCTTCTTGAAGGGAAAGATGTAACTCTGTGAGATGAATTCACAGAAGACAGAGCAGTTTCTCAGAAAGCTTCTTTCCAGTTTTGAACGGAAGATATTTCCTTTTTCACCATAGCCCTCTATGGGCTTCCAAATATCCCTTTGCCAATTCCACAAGAACAGCCGTAGCGAAAGGCTTCTTGAAGGGAAAGATTTAACTCTGTGAGATGAATTCACAGAACACAGAGCAGTTTCTCTGAAAGCTTCTTTCCAGTTTTGAACGGAAGATATTTCCTTTTTCACCATAGCCCTCTATGAGCTTCCAAATATCCCTTTGCCAATTCCACAAGAACAGCCTTAGCGAAAGGCTTCTTGAAGGGAAAGATGTAACTCTGTGAGATAAATTCACAGAACACAGAGCAGTTTCTCAGAAAGCTTCTTTCCAGTTTTGAATGGAAGATATTTCCTTTTTCACCATAGGCCTCTATGGGCTTCCAAATATCCCTTTGCCAATTCCACAAGAACAGCCTTAGCGAAAGGCTTCTTGAAGGGAAAGATGTAACTCTGTGAGATGAATTAACAGAACACAGAGCAGTTTCTCAGAAAGCTTCTTTCCAGTTTTGAACGGAAGATATTTACTTTTTCACCATAGCCCTTTATGGGCTTCCAAATATCCCTTTGCCAATTCCACAAGAACAGCCTTAGCGAAAGGCTTCTTGAAGGGAAAGATGTAACTCTGTGAGATGAATTCACAGAACACAGAGCAGTTTCTCAGAAAGATTCTTTCCAGTTTTGAACGGAAGATATTTCCTTTTTCACCATAGGCCTCTATGGGCTTCCAAATATCCCTTTGCCAATTCCACAAGAACAGCCTTATCGAAAGCCTTCTTGAGGGGAAACATGTAACTCTGTGAGATGAATTAACAGAACACAGAGCAGTTTCTCAGAAAGCTTCTTTCCAGTTTTGAACGGAAGATATTTCCTTTTTCACCATAGCCCTCTATGGGCTTCCAAATATCCCTTTAGCAATTCCACAAGAACAGCCTTAGCGAAAGGCTTCTTGAAGGGAAAGATGTAACTCTGTGAGATGAATTCACGGAACACAGAGCAGTTTCTCAGAAAGCGTCTTTCCAGTTTTGAACGGAAGATATTTCCTTTTTCACCATAGCCCTCTATGTGCTTCCAAATATCCCTTTGCCAATTCCATAAGAACAGCCTTAGCGAAAAGCTTCTTGAAAGGAAAGATGTAACTCTGTGAGATGAATTAACAGAACACAGAGCAGTTTCTCAGAAAGCTTCTTTCCAGTTTTGAACGGAAGATATTTCCTTTTTCAGCATAGCCCTCTATGGGCTTCCAAATATCCCTTTGCCAATTCCACAAGAACAGCCTTAGCGAAAGGCTTCTTGAAGGGAAAGATGTAACTCTGTGAGATGAATTCACAGAAGACAGAGCAGTTTCTCAGAAAGCTTCTTTCCAGTTTTGAGCCGAAGATATTTCCTTTTTCACCATAGCCCTCTATGGGCTTCCAAATATCCCTTTGCCAATTCCACAAGAACAGCCGTAGCGAAAGGCTTCTTGAAGGGAAAGATGTAACTCTGTGAGATGAATTCACAGAACACAGAGCAGTTTCTCTGAAAGCTTCTTTCCAGTTTTGAACGGAAGATATTTCCTTTTTCACCATAGCCCTCTATGGGCTTCCAAATATCCCTTTGCCAATTCCACAAGAACAGCCTTAGCGAAAGGCTTCTTGAAGGGAAAGATGTAACTCTGTGAGATGAATTCACAGAACACAGAGCAGTTTCTCAGAAAGCTTCTTTCCAGTTTTGAACGGAAGATATTTCCTTTTTCACCATAGCCGTCTATGGGCTTCCAAATATCCCTTTGCCAATTCCACAAGAACAGCCTTAGCGAAAGGCTTCTTGAAGGGAAAGATGTAAGTCTGTGAGATGAATTAACAGAACACAGAGCAGTTTCTCAGAAAGCTTCTTTCCAGTTTTGAACGGAAGATATTTCCTTTTTCACCATATGCCTCTAAGGGCTTCCAAATATCCCTTTGCCAATTCCACAAGAACAGCCATAGCGAAAGGCTTCTTGAGGGGCAAGATGTAACTCTGTGAGATGAATTAACAGAACACAGAGCAGTTTCTCAGAAAGCTTCTTTCCAGTTTTGAACGGAAGATATTTCCTTTTTCACCATAGCCCTCTATGGGCTTCCAAATATCCCTTTGCCAATTCCACTAGAACAGCCTTAGCGAAAGGCTTCTTGAAGGGAAAGATGTAACTCTGTGAGATGAATTAGCAGAACACAGAGCAGTTTCTCAGAAAGTTTCTTTCCAGTTTTGAACGGAAGATATTTCCTTTTTCACCATAGGCCTCTATGGGCTTCCAAATATCCCTTTGCCAATTCCACAAGAACAGCCTTAGCGAAAGGCTTCTTGAAAGGAAAGATGTAACTCTGTGAGATGAATTCACAGAACACAGAGCAGTGTCTCAGAAAGCTTCTTTCCAGTTTTGAACGGAAGATATTTCCTTTTTCAGCAAAGGCCTCTATGGGCTTCCAAATATCCCTTTGCCAATTCCACAAGAACAGCCTGAGCGAAAGGCTTCTTGAAGGGAAAGATGTAACTCTGTGAGATGAATTCACGGAACACAGAGCAGTTTCTCAGAAAGCTTCTTTCCAGTTTTGAACGGAAGATATTTCCTTTTTCACCATAGCCCTCTATGGGCTTCCAAATATCCCTTTGCCAATTCCATAAGAACAGCCTTAGCGAAAGGCTTCTTGAAGGGAAAGATGTAACTCTGTGAGATGAATTAACAGAACACAGAGCAGTTTCTCAGAAAGCTTCTTTCCAGTTTTGAACGGAAGATATTTCCTTTTTCACCATAGCCCTCTATGGGCTTCCAAATATCCCTTTGCCAATTCCACAAGAACAGCCTTAGCAAAAGGCTTCTTGAAGGTAAAGATGTAACTTTGTGAGATGAATTCACAGAACGCAGAGCAGTTTCTCAGAAAGCTTCTTTCCAGTTTTGAACGGAAGATATTTCCTTTTTCACCATAGCCCTCTATGGGCTTCCAAATATCCCTTTGCCAATTCCACAAGAACAGCCTTAGCGAAAGGCTTCTTGAAGGGAAAGATGTAACTCTGTGAGATGAATTCACAGAACACAGAGCAGTTTCTCAGAAAGCTTCTTTCCAGTTTTGAACGGAAGATATTTCCTTTTTCACCATAGCCGTCTATGGGCTTCCAAATATCCCTTTGCCAATTCCACAAGAACAGCCTTAGCGAAAGGCTTCTTGAAGGGAAAGATGTAACTCTGTGAGATGAATTAACAGAACACAGAGCAGTTTCTCAGAAAGCTTCTTTCCAGTTTTGAACGGAAGATATTTCCTTTTTCACCATAGGCCTCTAAGGGCTTCCAAATATCCCTTTGCCATTTCCACAAGAACAGCCATAGCGAAAGGCTTCTTGAGGGGAAAGATGTAACTCTGTGAGATGAATTAACAGAACACAGAGCAGTTTCTCAGAAAGCTTCTTTCCAGTTTTGAACGGAAGATATTTCCTTTTTCACCATAGCCCTCTATGGGCTTCCAAATATCCCTTTGCCAATTCCACAAGAACAGCCTTAGCGAAAGGCTTCTTGAAGGGAAAGATGTAACTCTGTGAGATGAATTCACGGAACACAGAGCAGTTTCTCAGAAAGCTTCTTTCCAGTTTTGAACGGAAGATATTTCCTTTTTCACCATAGCCCTCTATGGGCTTCCAAATATCCCTTTGCCAATTCCATAAGAACAGCCTTAGCGAAAGGCTTCTTGAAGGGAAAGATGTAACTCTGTGAGATGAATTCACAGAACACAGAGCAGTTTCTCAGAAAGTTTCTTTCCAGTTTTGAACGGAAGATATTTCCTTTTTCACCATAGGCCTCTATGGGCTTCCAAATATCCCTTTGCCAATTCCACAAGAACAGCCTTAGCGAAAGGCTTCTTGAAGGGAAAGATGTAACTCTGTGAGATGAATTCACAGAACACAGAGCAGTTTCTCAGAAAGCTTCTTTCCAGTTTTGAACGGAAGATATTTCCTTTTTCACCATAGCCCTCTATGGGCTTCCAAATATCCCTTTGCCAATTCCACAAGAACAGCCTTAGCGAAAGGCTTCTTGAAGGGAAAGATGTAACTCTGTGAGATGAATTCACAGAACACAGAGCAGTTTCTCAGAAAGCTTCTTTCCAGTTTTGAACGGAAGATATTTCCTTTTTCACCATAGCCGTCTATGGGATTTCAATTATCCCTTTGCCAATTCCACAAGAACACCCTTAGCGAAAGGCTTCTTGAAGGGAAAGATGTAACTCTGTGAGATGAATTCACAGAACACAGAGCAGTTTCTCAGAAAGCTTCTTTCCAGTTTTGAACGGAAGATATTTACTTTTTCACCATAGCCCTCTATGGGCTTCCAAATATCCCTTTGCCAATTCCAAAAGAACAGCCTTAGCGAAAGGCTTCTTGAAGGGAAAGATGTAACTCTGTGAGATGAATTCACAGAACACAGAGCAGTTTCTCAGAAAGCTTCTTTCCAGTTTTGAACGGAAGATATTTCCGTTTTCACCATAGACCTCTATGGGCTTCCAAATATCCCTTTGCCAATTCCACAAGAACAGCCTTAGCGAAAGGCTTCTTGAAGGGAAAGATGTAACTCTGTGAGATGAATTCACAGAACACAGAGCAGTTTCTCAGAAAGCTTCTTTCCAGTTTTGAACGGAAGATATTTCCTTTTTCAACATAGGCCTCTATGGGCTTCTAAATATCCCTTTGCCAATTCCACAAGAACAGCCTTAGCGAAAGGCTTCTTGAAGGGAAAGATGTAACACTGTGAAATGAATTAACAGAACACAGAGCAGTTTCTCAGAAAGCTTCTTTCCAGTTTTGAACGGAAGATATTTCCTTTTTCACCATAGCCCTCTATGGGCTTCCAAATATCCCTTTGCCAATTCCACAAGAACAGCCTTAGCGAAAGGCTTCTTGAAAGGAAAGATATAACTCTGTGAGATGAATTCACAGAACACAAAGCAGTGTCTCAGGAAGCTTCTTTCCAGTTTTGAACTTAAGATATTTCCTTTTTCACCATAGCCCTCTATGGGCTTCCAAATATGCCTTTGCCTATTCCACAAGAACAGCCTAAGCGAAAGGCTTCTTGAAGGGAAAGATGTAACTCTGTGAGATGAATTAACAGAACACAGAGCAGTTTCTCAGAGAGCTTCTTTCCAGTTTTGAACGGAAGATATTTCCTTTTTCACCATAGCCCTCTATGGGCTTCCAAATATCCCTTTGCCAATTCCACAAGAACAGCCTTAGCGAAAGGCTTCTTGAAAGGAAAGATGTAACTCTGTGAGATGAATTCACAGAACACAGAGCAGTGTCTCAGAAAGCTTCTTTCCAGTTTTGAACGGAAGATATTTCCTTTTTCACCATAGGCCTCTATGGGCTTCCAAATATCCCTTTGCCAATTCCACAAGAACAGCCTTAGCGAAAGGCTTCTTGAAGGGAAAGATGTAACTCTGTGAGATGAATTCACAGAACACAGAGCAGTTTCTCAGAAAGCTTCTTTCCAGTTTTGAATGGAAGATATTTCCTTTTTCACCATAGGCCTCTAGGGGTTCCAAATATCCCTTTGCCAATTCCATAAGAACAGCCTTAGCGAAAGGCTTCTTGAAGGGAAAGATGTAACTCTGTGAGATGAATTCACGGAACACAGAGCAGTTTCTCAGAAAGATTCTTTCCAGTTTTGAACGGAAGATATTTCCTTTTTCAGCATAGCCCTCTATGGGCTTCCAAATATCCCTTTGCCAATTCCACAAGAACAGCCTTAGCGAAAGGCTTCTTGAAAGGAAAGATGTAACTCTGTGAGATGAATTCACAGAACACAGAGCAGTTTCTCAGAAAGCTTCTTTCCAGTTTTGAACGGAAGATATTTACTTTTTCACCATAGCCCTCTATGGGCTTCCAAATATCCCTTTGCCAATTCCACAAGAACAGCCTTAGCGAAAGGCTTCTTGAAGAGAAAGATGTAACTCTGTGAGATGAAATAACAGAACACAGAGCAGTTTCTCAGAAAGCTTCTTTCCAGTTTTGAACGGAAGATATTTCCTTTTTCACCATAGCCCTCTATGGGCTTCCAAATATCGCTTTGCCAATTCTACAAGAACAGCCTTAGAGAAAGGCTTCTTGAAGGGAAAGATGTAACTCTGTGAGATGAATTCACAGAACACAGAGCAGTTTCTCAGAAAGCTTCTTTCCAGTTTTGAACGGAAGATATTTCCTTTTTCACCATAGCCCTTTATGGGTTTCCAAATATCCCTTTGCCAATTCCACAAGAACAGCGTTAGCGAAAGGCTTCTTGAAGGGAAAGATGTAACTCTGTGAGATGAATTCACAGAACACAGAGCAGTTTCTCAGAAAGCTTCTTTCCAGTTTTGAACGGAAGATATTTACTTTTTCACCATAGCCCTCTATGGGCTTCCAAATATCCCTTTGCCAATTCCACAAGAACAGCCTTAGCGAAAGGCTTCCTGAAGGGAAAGATGTAACTCTGTGAGATGAATTAACAGAACACAGAGCAGTTTCTCAGAAAGCTTCTTTCCAGTTTTGAACGGAAGATATTTCCTTTTTCACCATAGCCCTCTATGGCCTTCGAAATATTGCTTTGCCAATTCTACAAGAACAGCCTTAGCGAAAGGCTTCTTGAAGGGAAAGATGTAACTCTGTGAGATGAACTCAAAGAACACAGAGCAGTTTCTCAGAAAGCTTCTTTCCAGTTTTGAACGGAAGATATTTCCTTTTTCACCATAGGCCTCTATGGGCTTCCAAATATCCCTTTGCCAATTCCACAAGAGCAGCCTTAGCGAAAGGCTTCTTGAAGGGAAAGATGTAACTCTGTGAGATGAATTAACAGAACACAGAGCAGTTTCTCAGAGAGCTTCTTTCCAGTTTTGAACGGAAGATATTTCCTTTTTCACCATAGCCCTCTATGGGCTTCCAAATATCCCTTTGCCAATTCCACAAGAACAGCCTTAGCGAAAGGCTTCTTGAAGGGAAAGATGTAACTCTGTGAGATGAATTAACAGAACACAGAGCAGTTTCTCAGAAAGCTTCTTTCCAGTTTTGAACGGAAGATATTTACTTTTTCACCATAGAACTTTATGGGCTTCCAAATATCCCTTTGCCAATTCCACAAGAACAGCCTTAGCGAAAGGCTTCTTGAAGGGAAAGATGTAACTCTGTGAGATGAATTAACAGAACACAGAGCAGTTTCTCCGAAAGCTTCTTTCCAGTTTTGAACGGAAGATATTTCCTTTTTCACCATAGCCCTCTATGGGCTTCCAAATATCCCTTTGCCAATTCCACAAGAACAGCCTTAGCGAAAGGCTTCTTGAAGGGAAAGATGTAACTCTGTGAGATGAATTCACAGAACACAGAGCAGTTTCTCGGAAAGCTTCTTTCCAGTTTTGAACGGAAGATATTTCCTTTTTCACCATAGGCCTCTATGGGCTTCCAAATATCCTTTTGCCAATTCCACAAGAACAGCCTTAGCAAAAGGCTTCTTGAAGGCAAAGATGTAACTCTGTGAGATGAATTTACAGAACACAGAGCAGTTTCTCAGAAAGCTTCTTTCCAGTTTTGAACGGAAGATATTTCCTTTTTCACCATAGGCCTCTATGGGCTTCCAAATATCCCTTTGCCAATTCCACAAGAACAGCCTTAGCGAAAGGCTTCTTGAAGGGAAAGATGTAACTCTGTGAGATGAATTCACAGAACACAGAGCAGTTTCTCAGAAAGCTTCTTTCCAGTTTTGAACGGAAGATATTTCCGTTTTCAACATAGGTCTCTATGGGCTTCCAAATATCCCTTTGCCAATTCCACAAGAACAGCCTTAGCGAAAGGCTTCTTGAAGGGAAAGATGTAACTCTGTGAGATGAATTCACAGAACACAGAGCAGTTTCTCAGAAAGCTTCTTTCCAGTTTTGAACGGAAGATATTTCCTTTTTCACCATAGGCCTCTATGGGCTTCCAAATATCCCTTTGCCAATTCCACAAGAACAGCCTTAGCGAAAGGCTTCTTGAAAGGAAAGATATAACTCTGTGAGATGAATTCACAGAACACAGAGCAGTGTCTCAGAAAGCTTCTTTCCGGTTTTGAACGGAAGATATTTCCTTTTTCACCATAGGCCTCTAGGGGTTCTAAATATCCCTTTGCCAATTCCACAAGAACAGCCTTAGCGAAAGGCTTCTTGAAGGGAAAGATGTAACTCTGTGAGATGAATTCACGGAACACAGAGCAGTTTCTCAGAAAGCTTCTTTCCAGTTTTGAACGGAAGATATTTCCTTTTTCAGCATAGCCCTCTATGGGCTTCCAAATATCCCTTTGCCAATTCCACAAGAACAGCCTTAGCGAAAGACTTCTTGAAAGGAAAGATGTAACTCTGTGAGATGAATTCACAGAACACAGAGCAGTTTCTCAGAAAGCTTCTTTCCAGTTTTGAACGGAAGATATTTCCTTTTTCACCATAGCCCTTTATGGGCTTCCAAATATCCCTTTGCCAATTCCACAAGAACAGCCTTAGCGAAAGGCTTCTTGAAGGGAAAGATGTAACTCTGTGAGATGAATTCACAGAACACAGAGCAGTTTCTCAGAAAGCTTCTTTCCAGTTTTCAACGGAAGATATTCCCTTTTTCACCATAGCCCTCTAAGGGCTTCCAAATATCCCTTTGCCATTTCCACAAGAACAGCCTTAGCGAAAGGCTTCTTGAAGGGAAAGATGTAACTCTGTGAGATGAATTAACAGAACACAGAGCAGTTTCTCAGAAAGATTCTTTCCAATTTTGAATGGAAGATATTTCCTTTTTCACCATAGGCTTCTATGGGCTTCCATATATCCCTTTGCCAATTCCACAAGAACAGCCTTAGGGAAAGGCTTCTTGAAAGGAAAGATGTAATTCTGTGAGATGAATTAACAGAACACAGAGCAGTTTCTCAGAAAGCTTCTTTCCAGTTTTGAACGGAAGATATTTCCTTTTTCAGCATAGCCCTCTATGGGCTTCCAAATATCCCTTTGCCAATTCCACAAGAACAGCCTTAGCGAAAGGCTTCCTGAAGGGAAAGATGTAACTCTGTGAGATGAATTAACAGAACACAGAGCAGTTTCTCAGAAAGCTTCTTTCCAGTTTTGAACGGAAGATATTTCCTTTTTCACCATAGCCCTCTATGGGCTTCGAAATATTGCTTTACCAATTCTACAAGAACAGCCTTAGCGAAAGGCTTCTTGAAGGGAAAGATGTAACTCTGTGAGATGAACTCAAAGAACACAGAGCAGTTTCTCAGAAAGCTTCTTTCCAGTTTTGAACGGAAGATATTTCCTTTTTCACCATAGGCCTCTATGGGCTTCCAAATATCCCTTTGCCAATTCCACAAGAGCAGCCTTAGCGAAAGGCTTCTTGAAGGGAAAGATGTAACTCTGTGAGATGAATTAACAGAACACAGAGCAGTTTCTCAGAGAGCTTCTTTCCAGTTTTGAACGGAAGATATTTCCTTTTTCACCATAGCCCTCTATGGGCTTCCAAATATCCCTTTGCCAATTCCACAAGAACAGCCTTAGCGAAAGGCTTCTTGAAGGGAAAGATGTAACTCTGTGAGATGAATTAACAGAACATAGAGCAGTTTCTCAGAAAGCTTCTTTCCAGTTTTGAACGGAAGATATTTACTTTTCCCCATAGAACTTTATGGGCTTCCAAATATCCCTTTGCCAATTCCACAAGAACAGCCTTAGCGAAAGGCTTCTGGAAGGGAAATATGTAACTCTGTGAGATGAATTAACAGAACACAGAGCAGTTTCTCAGAAAGCTTCTTTCCAGTTTTGAACGGAAGATATTTCCTTTTTCACCATAGCCCTCTATGGGCTTCCAAATATCCCTTTGCCAATTCCACAAGAACAGCCTTAGCGAAAGGCTTCTTGAAGGGAAAGATGTAACTCTGTGAGATGAATTCACAGAACACAGAGCAGTTTCTCGGAAAGCTTCTTTCCAGTTTTGAACGGAAGATATTTCCTTTTTCACCATAGGCCTCTATGGGCTTCCAAATATCCTTTTGCCAATTCCACAAGAACAGCCTTAGCAAAAGGCTTCTTGAAGGCAAAGATGTAACTCTGTGAGATCAATTTACAGAACACAGAGCAGTTTCTCAGAAAGCTTCTTTCCAGTTTTGAACGGAAGATATTTCCTTTTTCACCATAGCCCTCTATGGGCTTCCAAATATCCCTTTGCCAATTCCACAAGAACAGCCTTAGCGAAAGGCTTCTTGAAGGGAAAGATGTAACTCTGTGAGATGAATTCACAGAACACAGAGCAGTTTCTCAGAAAGCTTCTTTCCAGTTTTGAACGGAAGATATTTCCGTTTTCACCATAGCCCTTTATGGGCTTCCAAATATCCCTTTGCCAATTCCACAAGAACAGCCTTAGCGAAAGGCTTCTTGAAGGGAAAGATGTAACTCTGTGACATGAATTCACAGAACACAGAGCAGTTTCTCAGAAAGATTCTTTCCAGTTTTGAACGGAAGATATTTCCTTTTTCACCATAGGCCTCTATGGGCTTCCAAATATCCCTTTGCCAATTCCACAAGAACAGCCTTAGCGAAAGGCTTCTTGAGGGGAAACATGTAACTCTGTGAGATGAATTAACAGAACACAGAGCAGTTTCTCAGAAAGCTTCTTTCCAGTTTTGAACGGAAGATATTTCCTTTTTCACCATAGCCCTCTATGTGCTTCCAAATATCCCTTTGCCAATTCCACAAGAACAGCCTTAGCGAAAGGCTTCTTGAAGGGAAAGATGTAACTCTGTGAGATGAATTCACGGAACACAGAGCAGTTTCTCAGAAAGCTTCTTTCCAGTTTTGAACGGAAGATATTTCCTTTTTCACCATAGCCCTCTATGGGCTTCCAAATATCCCTTTGCCAATTCCATAAGAACAGCCTTAGCGAAAGGCTTCTTGAAAGGAAAGATGTAACTCTGTGAGATGAATTCACAGAACACAGAGCAGTTTCTCAGAAAGCTTCTTTCCAGTTTTGAACGGAAGATATTTCCTTTTTCAGCATAGCCCTCTATGGGCTTCCAAATATCCCTTTGCCAATTCCACAAGAACAGCCTTAGCGAAAGGCTTCTTGAAGGGAAAGATGTAACTCTGTGAGATGAATTCACAGAAGACAGAGCAGTTTCTCAGAAAGCTTCTTTCCAGTTTTGAACGGAAGATATTTCCTTTTTCACCATAGCCCTCTATGGGCTTCCAAATATCCCTTTGCCAATTCCACAAGAACAGCCGTAGCGAAAGGCTTCTTGAAGGGAAAGATGTAACTCTGTGAGATGAATTCACAGAACACAGAGCAGTTTCTCTGAAAGCTTCTTTCCAGTTTTGAACGGAAGATATTTCCTTTTTCACCATAGCCCTCTATGGGCTTCCAAATATCCCTTTGCCAATTCCACAAGAACAGCCTTAGCGAAAGGCTTCTTGAAGGGAAAGATGTAACTCTGTGAGATGAATTCACAGAACACAGAGCAGTTTCTCAGAAAGCTTCTTTCCAGTTTTGAACGGAAGATATTTCCTTTTTCACCATAGCCGTCTATGGGCTTCCAAATATCCCTTTGCCAATTCCACAAGAACAGCCTTAGCGAAAGGCTTCTTGAAGGGAAAGATGTAAGTCTGTGAGATGAATTAACAGAACACAGAGCAGTTTCTCAGAAAGCTTCTTTCCAGTTTTGAACGGAAGATATTTCCTTTTTCACCATATGCCTCTAAGGGCTTCCAAATATCCCTTTGCCAATTCCACAAGAACAGCCATAGCGAAAGGCTTCTTGAGGGGCAAGATGTAACTCTGTGAGATGAATTAACAGAACACAGAGCAGTTTCTCAGAAAGCTTCTTTCCAGTTTTGAACGGAAGATATTTCCTTTTTCACCATAGCCCTCTATGGGCTTCCAAATATCCCTTTGCCAATTCCACTAGAACAGCCTTAGCGAAAGGCTTCTTGAAGGGAAAGATGTAACTCTGTGAGATGAATTAGCAGAACACAGAGCAGTTTCTCAGAAAGTTTCTTTCCAGTTTTGAACGGAAGATATTTCCTTTTTCACCATAGGCCTCTATGGGCTTCCAAATATCCCTTTGCCAATTCCACAAGAACAGCCTTAGCGAAAGGCTTCTTGAAAGGAAAGATGTAACTCTGTGAGATGAATTCACAGAACACAGAGCAGTGTCTCAGAAAGCTTCTTTCCAGTTTTGAACGGAAGATATTTCCTTTTTCACCAAAGGCCTCTATGGGCTTCCAAATATCCCTTTGCCAATTCCACAAGAACAGCCTGAGCGAAAGGCTTCTTGAAGGGAAAGATGTAACTCTGTGAGATGAATTCACGGAACACAGAGCAGTTTCTCAGAAAGCTTCTTTCCAGTTTTGAACGGAAGATATTTCCTTTTTCACCATAGGCCTCTATGGGCTTCCAAATATCCCTTTGTCAATTCCACAAGAACAGCCTTAGCGAAAGGCTTCTTGAAGGGAAAGATGTAACTCTGTGAGATGAATTCACAGAACACAGAGCAGTTTCTTAGAAAGCTTCTTTCCGGTTTTGAACGGAAGATATTTCCTTTTTCACCATAGGCCTCTAGGGGCTTCCAAATATCCCTTTGCCAATTCCACAAGAACAGACTTAGCGAAAGGCTTCTTGAAGGGAAAGATGTAACTCTGTGAGATGAATTCACGGAACACAGAGCAGTTTCTCAGAAAGCTTCTTTCCAGTTTTGAACGGAAGATATTTCCTTTTTCACCATAGCCCTCTATGGGCTTCCAAATATCCCTTTGCCAATTCCATAAGAACAGCCTTAGCGAAAGGCTTCTTGAAGGGAAAGATGTAACTCTGTGAGATGAATTAACAGAACACAGAGCAGTTTCTCAGAAAGCTTCTTTCCAGTTTTGAACGGAAGATATTTCCTTTTTCACCATAGCCCTCTATGGGCTTCCAAATATCCCTTTGACAATTCCACAAGAACAGCCTTAGCGAAAGGCTTCTTGAAGGGAAAGATGTAACTCTGTGAGATGAATTAACAGAACACAGAGCAGTTTCTCAGAAAGCTTCTTTCCAGTTTTGAACGGAAGATATTTCCTTTTTCACCATAGCCCTCTATGGGCTTCCAAATGTCCCTTTGCCAATTCCACAAGAACAGCCGTAGCGAAAGGCTTCTTGAAGGGAAAGATGTAACTCTGTGAGATGAATTCACAGAACACAGAGCAGTTTCTCAGAAAGCTTCTTTCCAGTTTTGAACGGAAGATATTTCCTTTTTCACCATAGCCCTCTATGGGCTTCCAAATATCCCTTTGCCAATTCCACAAGAACAGCCTTAGCAAAAGGCTTCTTGAAGGGAAAGATGTAACTTTGTGAGATGAATTCACAGAACGCAGAGCAGTTTCTCAGAAAGCTTCTTAACAGTTTTGAACGGAAGATATTTCCTTTTTCACCATAGCCCTCTATGGGCTTCCAAATATCCCTTTGCCAATTCCACAAGAACAGCCTTAGCGAAAGGCTTCTTGAAGGGAAAGATGTAACTCTGTGAGATGAATTCACAGAACACAGAGCAGTTTCTCAGAAAGCTTCTTTCCAGTTTTGAACGGAAGATATTTCCTTTTTCACCATAGCCGTCTATGGGCTTCCAAATATCCCTTTGCCAATTCCACAAGAACAGCCTTAGCGAAAGGCTTCCTGAAGGGAAAGATGTAACTCTGTGAGATGAATTCACAGAACACAGAGCAGTTTCTCAGAAAGCTTCTTTCCAGTTTTGAACGGAAGATATTTCCTTTTTCACCATAGGCCTCTAAGGGCTTCCAAATATCCCTTTGCCAATTCCACAAGAACAGCCATAGCGAAAGGCTTCTTGAGGGGAAAGATGTAACTCTGTGAGATGAATTAACAGAACACAGAGCAGTTTCTCAGAAAGCTTCTTTCCAGTTTTGAACGGAAGATATTTCCTTTTTCACCATAGCCCTCTATGGGCTTCCAAATATCCCTTTGCCAATGCCACAAGAACAGCCTTAGCGAAAGGCTTCTTGAAGGGAAAGATGTAACTCTGTGAGATGAATTCACGGAACACAGAGCAGTTTCTCAGAAAGCTTCTTTCCAGTTTTGAACGGAATATATTTCCTTTTTCACCATAGCCCTCTATGGGCTTCCAAATATCCCTTTGCCAATTCCATAAGAACAGCCTTAGCGAAAGGCTTCTTGAAGGGAAAGATGTAACTCTGTGAGATGAATTAAGAGAACACAGAGCAGTTTCTCAGAAAGTTTCTTTCCAGTTTTGAACGGAAGATATTTCCTTTTTCACCACAGGCCTCTATGGGCTTCCAAATATCCCTTTGCCATTTCCACAAGAACAGCCTTAGCGAAAGGCTTCTTGAAGGGAAAGATGTAACTCTGTGAGATGAATTCACAGAACACAGAGCAGTTTCTCAGAAAGCTTCTTTCCAGTTTTGAACGGAAGATATTTCCTTTTTCACCATAGCCCTCTATGGGCTTCCAAATATCCCTTTGCCAATTCCACAAGAACAGCCTTAGCGAAAGGCTTCTTGAAGGGAAAGATGTAACTCTGTGAGATGAATTCACAGAACACAGAGCAGTGTCTCAGAAAGCTTCTTTCCAGTTTTGAACGGAAGATATTTCCTGTTTCACCATAGCCGTCTATGGGATTTCAAATATCCCTTTGCCAATTCCACAAGAACAGCCTTAGCGAAAGGCTTCTTGAAGGGAAAGATGTAATTCTGTGAGATGAATTCACAGAACACAGAGCAGTTTCTCAGAAACCTTCTTTCCAGTTTTGAACGGAAGATATTTACTTTTTCACCATTGCCCTCTATGGGCTTCCAAATATCCCTTTGCCAATTCCACAAGAACAGCCTTAGCGAAAGGCTTCTTGAAGGGAAAGATGTAACTCTGTGAGATGAATTCACGGAGCACAGAGCAGTTTCTCAGAAAGCTTCTTTCCAGTTTTGAACGGAAGATATTTCCTTTTTCACCATAGCCCTCTATGGGCTTCCAAATATCCCTTTGCCAATTCCATAAGAACAGCCTTAGCGAAAGGCTTCTTGAAAGGAAAGATGTAACTCTGTGAGATGAATTAACAGAACACAGAGCAGTGTCTCAGAAAGCTTCTTTCCAGTTTTGAACGGAAGATATTTCCTGTTTCACCATAGCCCTCTATGGGCTTCCAAATATCCCTTTGCCAATTCCATAAAAACAGCCTTAGCGAAAGGCTTCTTGAAAGGAAAGATGTAACTCTGTGAGATGAATTAACAGAACACAGAGCAGTTTCTCAGAAAGCTTCTTTCCAGTTTTGAACGGAAGATATTTCCTTTTTCAGCATAGCCCTCTATGGGCTTCCAAATATCCCTTTGCCAATTCCACAAGAACAGCCTTAGCGAAAGGCTTCTTGAAGGGAAAGATGTAACTCTGTGAGATGAATTCACAGAAGACAGAGCAGTTTCTCAGAAAGCTTCTTTCCAGTTTTGAACGGAAGATATTTCCTTTTTCACCATAGCCCTCTATGGGCTTCCAAATATCCCTTTGCCAATTCCACAAGAACAGCCGTAGCGAAAGGCTTCTTGAAGGGAAAGATGTAACTCTGTGAGATGAATTCACAGAACACAGAGCAGTTTCTCAGAAAGCTTCTTTCCAGTTTTGAACGGAAGATATTTCCTTTTTCACCATAGCCCTCTATGGGCTTCCAAATATCCCTTTGCCAATTCCACAAGAACAGCCTTAGCGAAAGGCTTCTTGAAGGGAAAGATGTAACTTTGTGAGATGAATTCACAGAACGCAGAGCAGTTTCTCAGAAAGCTTCTTTCCAGTTTTGAACGGAAGATATTTCCTTTTTCACCATAGCCCTCTATGGGCTTCCAAATATCCCTTTGCCAATTCCACAAGAACAGCCTTAGCGAAAGGCTTCTTGAAGGGAAAGATGTAACTCTGTGAGATGAATTCACAGAACACAGAGCAGTTCCTCAGAAATCTTCTTTCCAGTTTTGAACGGAAGATATTTCCTTTTTCACCATAGCCGTCTATGGGCTTCCAAATATCCCTTTGCCAATTCCACAAGAACAGCCTTAGCGAAAGGCTTCTTGAAGGGAAAGATGTAACTCTGTGAGATGAATTAACAGAACACAGAGCAGTTTCTCAGAAATCTTCTTTCCAGTTTTGAACGGAAGATATTTCCTTTTTCACCATATGCCTCTAAGGGCTTCCAAATATCCCTTTGCCAATTCCACAAGAACAGCCATAGCGAAAGGCTTCTTGAGGGGCAAGATGTAACTCTGTGAGATGAATTAACAGAACACAGAGCAGTTTCTCAGAAAGCTTCTTTCCAGTTTTGAACGGAAGATATTTCCTTTTTCACCATAGCCCTCTATGGGCTTCCAAATATCCCTTTGCCAATTCCACAAGAACAGCCTTAGCGAAAGGCTTCTTGAAGAGAAAGATGTAACTCTGTGAGATGAATTCACAGAACACAGAGCAGTTTCTCAGAAAGCTTCTTTCCAGTTTTGAACGGAAGATATTTCCTTTTTCACCATAGCCGTCTATGGGATTTCAAATATCCCTTTGCCAATTCCACAAGAACAGCCTTAGCGAAAGGCTTCTTGAAGGGAAAGATGTAACTCTGTGAGATGAATTCACAGAACACAGAGCAGTTTCTCAGAAAGCTTCTTTCCAGTTTTAAACGGAAGATATTTACTTTTTCACCATAGCCCTCTATGGGCTTCCAAATATCCCTTTGCCAATTCCACAAGAACAGCCTTAGCGAAAGGCTTCTTGAAAGGAAAGATGTAACTCTGTGAGATGAATTCACAGAACACAGTGCAGTTTCTCAGAAAGCTTCTTTCCAGTTTAGAACGGAAGATATTTCCTTTTTCACCATAGCCCTCTATGGGCTTCCAAATATCCCTTTGCCAATTCCACAAGAACAGCCTTAGCGAAAGGCTTCTTGAAGGGAAAGATGTAACTCTGTGAGATGAATTAACAGAACACAGAGCAGTTTCTCAGAAAGCTTCTTTCCAGTTTTGAACGGAAGATATTTCCTTTTTCACCATAGCCCTCTATGGGCTTCCAAATATCCCTTTGCCAATTCCACAAGAACAGCCTTAGCGAAAGGCTTCTTGAAAGGAAAGATGTAACTCTGTGAGATGAATTCACAGAACACAGAGCAGTGTCTCAGAAAGCTTCTTTCCAGTTTTGAACGGAAGATATTTCCTTTTTCACCATAATCCTCTATGGGCTTCCAAATATCCCTTTGCCAATTCCACAAGAACAGCCTTAGCGAAAGGCTTCTTGAAGGGAAAGATGTAACTCTGTGAGATGAATTCACGGAACACAGAGCAGTTTCTCAGAAAGCTTCTTTCCAGTTTTGAACGGAAGATATTTCCTTTTTCACCATATGCCTCTAAGGGCTTCCAAATATCCCTTTGCCAATTCCACAAGAACAGCCATAGCGAAAGGCTTCTTGAGGGGCAAGATGTAACTCTGTGAGATGAATTAACAGAACACAGAGCAATTTCTCAGAAAGCTTCTTTCCAGTTTTGAACGGAAGATATTTCCTTTTTCACCATAGCCCTCTATGGGCTTCCAAATATCCCTTTGCCAATTCCACTAGAACAGCCTTAGCGAAAGGCTTCTTGAAGGGAAAGATGTAACTCTGTGAGATGAATTAGCAGAACACAGAGCAGTTTCTCAGAAAGTTTCTTTCCAGTTTTGAACGGAAGATATTTCCTTTTTCACCATAGGCCTCTATGGGCTTCCAAATATCCCTTTGCCAATTCCACAAGAACAGCCTTAGCGAAAGGCTTCTTGAAAGGAAAGATGTAACTCTGTGAGATGAATTCACAGAACACAGAGCAGTGTCTCAGAAAGCTTCTTTCCAGTTTTGAACGGAAGATATTTCCTTTTTCACCAAAGGCCTCTATGGGCTTCCAAATATCCCTTTGCCAATTCCACAAGAACAGCCTGAGCGAAAGGCTCCTTGAAGGGAAAGATGTAACTCTGTGAGATGAATTCACAGAACACAGAGCAGTTTCTCAGAAAGCTTCTTTCTAGTTTTGAACGGAAGATATTTCCTTTTTCACCATAGCCCTCTATGGGCTTCCAAATATCCCTTTGCCAATTCCATAAGAACAGCCTTAGCGAAAGGCTTCTTGAAGGGAAAGATGTAACTCTGTGAGATGAATTAACAGAACACAGAGCAGTTTCTCAGAAAGCTTCTTTCCAGTTTTGAACGGAAGATATTTCCTTTTTCACCATAGCCCTCTATGGGCTTCCAAATATCCCTTTGCCATTTCCACAAGAACAGCCATAGCGAAAGGCTTCTTGAGGGGAAAGATGTAACTCTGTGAGATGAATTAACAGAACACAGAGCAGTTTCTCAGAAAGCTTCTTTCCAGTTTTGAACGGAAGATATTTCCTTTTTCACCATAGCTCTCTATGGGCTTCCAAATATCCCTTTGCCAATTCCACAAGAACAGCCTTAGCGAAAGGCTTCTTGAACGGAAAGATGTAACTTTGTGAGATGAATTCACGGAACACAGAGCAGTTTCTCAGAAAGCTTCTTTCCAGTTTTGAACGGAAGATATTTCCTTTTTCACCATAGCCCTCTATGGGCTTCCAAATATCCCTTTGCCAATTCCATAAGAACAGCCTTAGCGAAAGGCTTCTTGAAGGGAAAGATGTAACTCTGTGAGATGAATTCACAGAACACAGAGCAGTTTCTCAGAAAGTTTCTTTCCAGTTTTGAACGGAAGATATTTCCTTTTTCACCATAGGCCTCTATGGGCTTCCAAATATCCCTTTGCCAATTCCACAAGAACAGCCTTAGCGAAAGGCTTCTTGAAGGGAAAGATGTAACTCTGTGAGATGAATTCACAGAACACAGAGCAGTTTCTCAGAAAGCTTCTTTCCAGTTTTGAACGGAAGATATTTCCTTTTTCACCATAGCCCTCTATGGGCTTCCAAATATCCCTTTGCCAATTCCACAAGAACAGCCTTAGCGAAAGGCTTCTTGAAGGGAAAGATGTAACTCTGTGAGATGAATTCACAGAACACAGAGCAGTTTCTCAGAAAGCTTCTTTCCAGTTTTGAACGGAAGATATTTCCTTTTACACCATAGCCGTCTATGGGATTTCAATTATCCCTTTGCCAATTCCACAAGAACAGCCTTAGCGAAAGGCTTCTTGAAGGGAAAGATGTAACTCTGTGAGATGAATTCACAGAACACAGAGCAGTTTCTCAGAAAGCTTCTTTCCAGTTTTGAACGGAAGATATTTACTTTTTCACCATAGCCCTCTATGGGCTTCCAAATATCCCTTTGCCAATTCCACAAGAACAGCCTTAGCGAAAGGCTTCTTGAAAGGAAAGATGTAACTCTGTGAGATGAATTCACAGAACACAGTGCAGTTTCTCAGAAAGCTTCTTTCCAGTTTTGAACGGAAGATATTTCCTTTTTCACCATAGCCGTCTATGGGCTTCCAAATATCCCTTTGCCAATTCCACAAGAACAGCCTTAGCGAAAGGCTTCTTGAAGGGAAAGATGTAACTCTGTGAGATGAATTCACAGAACACAGAGCAGTTTCTCAGAAAGCCTCTTTCCAGTTTTGAACGGAAGATATTTCCTTTTTCTCCATAGCCCTCTATGGGCTTCCAAATATCCCTTTGCCAATTCCACAAGAACAGCCTTAGCGAAAGGCTTCTTGAAAGGAAAGATGTAACTCTGTGAGATGAATTCACAGAACACAGAGCAGTGTCTCAGAAAGCTTCTTTCCAGTTTTGAACGGAAGATATTTCCTTTTTCACCTTAGGCCTCTATGGGCTTCCAAATATCCCTTTGCCAATTCCACAAGAACAGCCTTAGCGAAAGGCTTCTTGAAGGGAAAGATGTAACTCTGTGAGATGAATTCACAGAACACAGAGCAGTTTCTCAGAAAGCTTCTTTCCAGTTTTGAACGGAAGATATTTCCTTTTTCACCATAGGCCTCTATGGGCTTCCAAATATCCCTTTGCCAATTCCACAAGAACAGCCTTAGCGAAAGGCTTCTTGAAGGGAAAGATGTAACTCTGTAAGAAGAATTCACAGAACACAGAGCAGTTTCTCTGAAAGCTTCTTTCCAGTTTTGAACGGAAGATATTTCCTTTTTCACCATAGCCCTCTATGGGCTTCCAAATATCCCTTTGCCAATTCCACAAGAACAGCCTTAGCGAAAGGCTTCTTGAAGGGAAAGATGTAACTCTGTGAGATGAATTCACAGAACACAGAGCAGTTTCTTAGAAAGCTTCTTTCCGGTTTTGAACGGAAGATATTTCCTTTTTCACCATAGGCCTCTAGGGGCTTCCAAATATCCCTTTGCCAATTCCACAAGAACAGACTTAGCGAAAGGCTTCTTGAAGGGAAAGATGTAACTCTGTGAGATGAATTCACAGAACACAGAGCAGTTTCTCAGAAAGCTTCTTTCCAGTTTTGAACGGAAGATATTTCCTTTTTCACCATAGCCCTCTATGGGCTTCCAAATATCCCTTTGCCAATTCCATAAGAACAGCCTTAGCGAAAGGCTTCTTGAAGGGAAAGATGTAACTCTGTGAGATGAATTAACAGAACACAGAGCAGTTTCTCAGAAAGCTTCTTTCCAGTTTTGAACGGAAGATATTTCCTTTTTCACCATAGCCCTCTATGGGCTTCCAAATATCCCTTTGCCAATTCCACAAGAACAGCCTTAGCGAAAGGCTTCTTGAAGGAAAGATGTAACTCTGTGAGATGAATTAACAGAACACAGAGCAGTTTCTCAGAAAGCTTCTTTCCAGTTTTGAACGGAAGATATTTCCTTTTTCACCATAGCCCTCTATGGGCTTCCAAATATCCCTTTGCCAATTCCACAAGAACAGCCTTAGCGAAAGGCTTCCTGAAGGGAAAGATGTAACTCTGTGAGATGAATTCACAGAACACAGAGCAGTTTCTCAGAAAGCTTCTTTCCAGTTTTGAACGGAAGATATTTCCTTTTTCACCATAGGCCTCTAAGGGCTTCCAAATATCCCTTTGCCAATTCCACAAGAACAGCCATAGCGAAAGGCTTCTTGAGGGGAAAGATGTAACTCTGTGAGATGAATTAACAGAACACAGAGCAGTTTCTCAGAAAGCTTCTTTCCAGTTTTGAACGGAAGATATTTCCTTTTTCACCATAGCCCTCTATGGGCTTCCAAATATCCCTTTGCCAATTCCACAAGAACAGCCTTAGCGAAAGGCTTCTTGAAGGGAAAGATGTAACTCTGTGAGATGAATTCACGGAACACAGAGCAGTTTCTCAGAAAGCTTCTTTCCAGTTTTGAACGGAAGATATTTCCTTTTTCACCATAGCCCTCTATGGGCTTCCAAATATCCCTTTGCCAATTCCATAAGAACAGCCTTAGCGAAAGGCTTCTTGAAGGGAAAGATGTAACTCTGTGAGATGAATTAACAGAACACAGAGCAGTTTCTCAGAAAGCTTCTTTCCAGTTTTGAACGGAAGATATTTCCTTTTTCACCATAGGCCTCTATGGGCTTCCAAATATCCCTTTGCCATTTCCACAAGAACAGCCTTAGCGAAAGGCTTCTTGAAGGGAAAGATGTAACTCTGTGAGATGAATTCACAGAACACAGAGCAGTTTCTCAGAAAGCTTCTTTCCAGTTTTGAACGGAAGATATTTCCTTTTTCACCATAGCCCTCTATGGGCTTCCAAATATCCCTTTGCCAATTCCACAAGAACAGCCTTAGCGAAAGGCTTCTTGAAGGGAAAGATGTAACTCTGTGAGATGAATTCACAGAACACAGAGCAGTGTCTCAGAAAGCTTCTTTCCAGTTTTGAACGGAAGATATTTCCTGTTTCACCATAGCCGTCTATGGGATTTCAAATATCCCTTTGCCAATTCCACAAGAACAGCCTTAGCGAAAGGCTTCTTGAAGGGAAAGATGTAACTCTGTGAGATGAATTCACAGAACACAGAGCAGTTTCTCAGAAACCTTCTTTCCAGTTTTGAACGGAAGATATTTACTTTTTCACCATTGCCCTCTATGGGCTTCCAAATATCCCTTTGCCAATTCCACAAGAACAGCCTTAGCGAAAGGCTTCTTGAAGGGAAAGATGTAACTCTGTGAGATGAATTCACGGAGCACAGAGCAGTTTCTCAGAAAGCTTCTTTCCAGTTTTGAACGGAAGATATTTCCTTTTTCACCATAGCCCTCTATGGGCTTCCAAATATCCCTTTGCCAATTCCATAAGAACAGCCTTAGCGAAAGGCTTCTTGAAAGGAAAGATGTAACTCTGTGAGATGAATTAACAGAACACAGAGCAGTTTCTCAGAAAGCTTCTTTCCAGTTTTGAACGGAAGATATTTCCTTTTTCAGCATAGCCCTCTATGGGCTTCCAAATATCCCTTTGCCAATTCCACAAGAACAGCCTTAGCGAAAGGCTTCTTGAAGGGAAAGATGTAACTCTGTGAGATGAATTCACAGAAGACAGAGCAGTTTCTCAGAAAGCTTCTTTCCAGTTTTGAACGGAAGATATTTCCTTTTTCACCATAGCCCTCTATGGGCTTCCAAATATCCCTTTGCCAATTCCACAAGAACAGCCGTAGCGAAAGGCTTCTTGAAGGGAAAGATGTAACTCTGTGAGATGAATTCACAGAACACAGAGCAGTTTCTCAGAAAGCTTCTTTCCAGTTTTGAACGGAAGATATTTCCTTTTTCACCATAGCCCTCTATGGGCTTCCAAATATCCCTTTGCCAATTCCACAAGAACAGCCTTAGCGAAAGGCTTCTTGAAGGGAAAGATGTAACTTTGTGAGATGAATTCACAGAACGCAGAGCAGTTTCTCAGAAAGCTTCTTTCCAGTTTGGAACGGAAGATATTTCCTTTTTCACCATAGCCCTCTATGGGCTTCCAAATATCCCTTTGCCAATTCCACAAGAACAGCCTTAGCGAAAGGCTTCTTGAAGGGAAAGATGTAACTCTGTGAGATGAATTCACAGAACACAGAGCAGTTCCTCTGAAAGCTTCTTTCCAGTTTTGAACGGAAGATATTTCCTTTTTCACCATAGCCGTCTATGGGCTTCCAAATATCCCTTTGCCAATTCCACAAGAACAGCCTTAGCGAAAGGCTTCTTGAAGGGAAAGATGTAACTCTGTGAGATGAATTAACAGAACACAGAGCAGTTTCTCAGAAAGCTTCTTTCCAGTTTTGAACGGAAGATATTTCCTTTTTCACCATATGCCTCTAAGGGCTTCCAAATATCCCTTTGCCAATCCCACAAGAACAGCCATAGCGAAAGGCTTCTTGAGGGGCAAGATGTAACTCTGTGAGATGAATTAACAGAACACAGAGCAGTTTCTCAGAAAGCTTCTTTCCAGTTTTGAACGGAAGATATTTCCTTTTTCACCATAGCCCTCAATGGGCTTCCAAATATCCCTTTGCCAATTCCACAAGAACAGCCTTAGCGGAAGGCTTCTTGAAGAGAAAGATGTAACTCTGTGAGATGAATTCACAGAACACAGAGCAGTTTCTCAGAAAGCTTCTTTCCAGTTTTGAACGGAAGATATTTCCTTTTTCACCATAGCCGTCTAAGGGATTTCAAATATCCCTTTGCCAATTCCACAAGAACAGCCTTAGCGAAAGGCTTCTTGAAGGGAAAGATGTAACTCTGTGAGATGAATTCACAGAACACAGAGCAGTTTCTCAGAAAGCTTCTTTCCAGTTTTGAACGGAAGATATTTACTTTTTCACCATAGCCCTCTATGGGCTTCCAAATATCCCTTTGCCAATTCCACAAGAACAGCCTTAGCGAAAGGCTTCTTGAAAGGAAAGATGTAACTCTGTGAGATGAATTCACAGAACACAGTGCAGTTTCTCAGAAAGCTTCTTTCCAGTTTAGAACGGAAGATATTTCCTTTTTCACCATAGCCCTCTATGGGCTTCCAAATATCCCTTTGCCAATTCCACAAGAACAGCCTTAGCGAAAGGCTTCTTGAAGGGAAAGATGTAACTCTGTGAGATGAATTAACAGAACACAGAGCAGTTTCTCAGAAAGCTTCTTTCCAGTTTTGAACGGAAGATATTTCCTTTTTCACCATAGCCCTCTATGGGCTTCCAAATATCCCTTTGCCAATTCCACAAGAACAGCCTTAGCGAAAGGCTTCTTGAAAGGAAAGATGTAACTCTGTGAGATGAATTCACAGAACACAGAGCAGTGTCTCAGAAAGCTTCTTTCCAGTTTTGAACGGAAGATATTTCCTTTTTCACCATAATCCTCTATGGGCTTCCAAATATCCCTTTGCCAATTCCACAAGAACAGCCTTAGCGAAAGGCTTCTTGAAGGGAAAGATGTAACTCTGTGAGATGAATTCACGGAACACAGAGCAGTTTCTCAGAAAGCTTCTTTCCAGTTTTGAACGGAAGATATTTCCTTTTTCACCATAGCCCTCTATGGGCTTCCAAATATCCCTTTGCCAATTCCATAAGAACAGCCTTAGCGAAAGGCTTCTTGAAGGGAAAGATGTAACTCTGTGAGATGAATGAACAGAACACAGAGCAGTTTCTCAGAAAGCTTCTTTCCAGTTTTGAACGGAAGATATTTCCTTTTTCACCATAGCCCTCTATGGGCTTCCAAATATCCCTTTGCCAATTCCACAAGAACAGCCTTAGCAAAAGACTTCTTGAAGGTAAAGATGTAACTTTGTGAGATGAATTCACAGAACGCAGAGCAGTTTCTCAGAAAGCTTCTTTCGAGTTTTGAACGGAAGATATTTCCTTTTTCACCAAAGCCCTCTATGGGCTTCCAAATATCCCTTTGCCAATTCCACAAGAACAGCCTTAGCGAAAGGCTTCTTGAAGGGAAAGATGTAACTCTTTGAGATGAATTAACAGAACACAGAGCAGTTTCTCAGAAAACTTCTTTCCAGTTTTGAACGGAAGATATTTCCTTTTTCACCATAGCCGTCTATGGGCTTCCAAATATCCCTTTGCCAATTCCACAAGAACAGCCTTAGCGAAAGGCTTCTTGAAGGGAAAGATGTAACTCTGTGAGATGAATTAACAGAACACAGAGCAGTTTCTCAGAAAGCTTCTTTCCAGTTTTGAACGGAAGATATTTCCTTTTTCACCATAGGCCTCTAAGGGCTTCCAAATATCCCTTTGCCAATTCCACAAGAACAGCCATAGCGAAAGGCTTCTTGAGTGGAAAGATGTAACTCTGTGAGATGAATTAACAGAACACAGAGCAGTTTCTCAGAAAGCTTCTTTCCAGTTTTGAACGGAAGATATTTCCTTTTTCACCATAGCCCTCTATGGGCTTCCAAATATCCCTTTGCCAATTCCACAAGAACAGCCTTAGCGAAAGGCTTCTTGAAGGGAAAGATGTAACTCTGTGAGATGAATTCACGGAACACAGAGCAGTTTCTCAGAAAGCTTCTTTCCAGTTTTGAACGGAAGATATTTCCTTTTTCACCATAGCACTCTATGGGCTTCCAAATATCCCTTTGCCAATTCCATAAGAACAGCCTTAGCGAAAGGCTTCTTGAAGGGAAAGATGTAACTCTGTGAGATGAATTAGCAGAACACAGAGCAGTTTCTCAGAAAGTTTCTTTCCAGTTTTGAACGGAAGATATTTCCTTTTTCACCATAGGCCTCTATGGGCTTCCAAATATCCCTTTGCCAATTCCACAAGAACAGCCTTAGCAAAAGGCTTCTTGAAGGGAAAGATGTAACTCTGTGAGATGAATTCACAGAACACAGAGCAGTGTCTCAGAAAGTTTCTTTCCAGTTTTGAACGGAAGATATTTCCTTTTTCACCATAGCCCTCTATGGGCTTCCAAATATCCCTTTGCCAATTCCACAAGAACAGCCTTAGCGAAAGGCTTCTTGAAGGGAAAGATGTAACTCTGTGAGATGAATTCACAGAACACAGAGCAGTTTCTCAGAAAGCTTCTTTCCAGTTTTGAACGGAAGATATTTCCTTTTTCACCATAGCCGTCTATGGGATTTCAAATATCCCTTTGCCAATTCCACAAGAACAACCTTAGCGAAAGGCTTCTTGAAGGGAAAGATGTAACTCTGTGAGATGAATTAACAGAACACAGAGCAGTTTCTCAGAAAGCTTCTTTCCAGTTTTGAACGGAAGATATTTTCTTTTTCACCATAGCCCTCTATGGGCTTCCAAATATCCCTTTGCCAATTCCACAAGAACAGCCTTAGCGAAAGGCTTCTTGAAAGGAAAGATGTAACTCTGTGAGATGAATTCACAGAACACAGTGCAGTTTCTCAGAAAGCTTCTTTCCAGTTTTGAACGGAAGATATTTCCTTTTTCACCATAGCCCTCTATGGGCTTCCAAATATCCCTTTGCCAATTCCACAAGAACAGCCTTAGCGAAAGGCTTCTTGAAGGGAAAGATGTAACTCTGTGAGATGAATTCACAGAACACAGAGCAGTTTCTCAGAAAGCTTCTTTCCAGTTTTGAACGGAAGATATTTCCTTTTTCACCATAGCCCTCTATGGGCTTCCAAATATCCCTTTGCCAATTCCACAAGAACAGCCTTAGCGGAAGGCTTCTTGAAAGGAAAGATGTAACTCTGTGAGATGAATTCACAGAACACAGAGCAGTGTCTCAGAAAGCTTCTTTCCAGTTTTGAACGGAAGATATTTCCTTTTTCACCATAGGCCTCTATGGGCTTCCAAATATCCCTTTGCCAATTCCACAAGAACAGCCTGAGCGAAAGGCTTCTTGAAGGGAAAGATGTAACTCTGTGAGATGAATTCACGGAACACAGAGCAGTTTCTCAGAAAGCTTCTTTCCAGTTTTGAACGGAAGATATTTCCTTTTTCACCATAGCCCTCTATGGGCTTCCAAATATCCCTTTGCCAATTCCATAAGAACAGCCTTAGCGAAAGGCTTCTTGAAGGGAAAGATGTAACTCTGTGAGATGAATTAACAGAACACAGAGCAGTTTCTCAGAAAGCTTCTTTCCAGTTTTGAACGGAAGATATGTCCTTTTTCACCATAGCCCTCTATGGGCTTCCAAATATCCCTTTGCCAATTCCACAAGAACAGCCTTAGCAAAAGGCTTCTTGAATTTAAAGATGTAACTTTGTGAGATGAATTCACAGAACGCAGAGCAGTTTCTCAGAAAGCTTCTTTCCAGTTTTGAACAGAAGATATTTCCTTTTTCACCATAGCCCTCTATGGGCTTCCAAATATCCCTTTGCCAATTCCACAAGAACAGCCTTAGCGAAAGGCTTCTTGAAGGGAAAGATGTAACTCTGTGAGATGAATTCACAGAACACAGAGCAGTTTCTCAGAAAGCTTCTTTCCAGTTTTGAACGGAAGATATTTCCTTTTTCACCATAGCCGTCTATGGGCTTCCAAATATCCCTTTGCCAATTCCACAAGAACAGCCTTAGCGAAAGGCTTCTTGAAGGGAAAGATGTAACTCTGTGAGATGAATTAACAGAACACAGAGCAGTTTCTCAGAAAGCTTCTTTCCAGTTTTGAACGGAAGATATTTCCTTTTTCACCATAGGCCTCTAAGGGCTTCCAAATATCCCTTTGCCAATTCCACAAGAACAGCCATAGCGAAAGGCTTCTTGAGGGGAAAGATGTAACTCTGTGAGATGAATTAACAGAACACAGAGCAGTTTCTCAGAAAGCTTCTTTCCAGTTTTGAACGGAAGATATTTCCTTTTTCACCATAGCCCTCTATGGGCTTCCAAATATCCCTTTGCCAATTCCACAAGAACAGCCTTAGCGAAAGGCTTCTTGAAGGGAAAGATGTAACTCTGTGAGATGAATTCACGGAACACAGAGCAGTTTCTCAGAAAGCTTCTTTCCAGTTTTGAACGGAAGATATTTCCTTTTTCACCATAGCCCTCTATGGGCTTCCAAATACCCCTTTGCCAATTCCATAAGAACAGCCTTAGCGAAAGGCTTCTTGAAGGGAAAGATGTAACTCTGTGAGATGAATTCACAGAACACAGAGCAGTTTCTCAGAAAGTTTCTTTCCAGTTTTGAACGGAAGATATTTCCTTTTTCACCATAGGCCCCTATGGGCTTCCAAATATCCCTTTGCCAATTCCACAAGAACAGCCTTAGCGAAAGGCTTCTTGAAGGGAAAGATGTAACTCTGTGAGATGAATTCACAGAACACAGAGCAGTTTCTCAGAAAGCTTCTTTCCAGTTTTGAACGGAAGATATTTCCTTTTTCACCATAGCCCTCTATGGGCTTCCAAATATCCCTTTGCCAATTCCACAAGAACAGCCTTAGCGAAAGGCTTCTTGAAGGGAAAGATGTAACTCTGTGAGATGAATTCACAGAACACAGAGCAGTTTCTCAGAAAGCTTCTTTCCAGTTTTGAACGGAAGATATTTCCTTTTTCACCATAGCCCTCTATGGGCTTCCAAATATCCCTTTGCCAATTCCACAAGAACAGCCTTAGCGAAAGGCTTCTTGAAAGGAAAGATGTAACTCTGTGAGATGAATTCACAGAACACAGTGCAGTTTCTCAGAAAGCTTCTTTCCAGTTTTGAACGGAAGATATTTCCTTTTTCACCATAGCCGTCTATGGGCTTCCAAATATCCCTTTGCCAATTCCACAAGAACAGCCTTAGCGAAATGCTTCTTGAAGGGAAAGATGTAACTCTGTGAGATGAATTAACAGAACATAGAGCAGTTTCTCAGAAAGCCTCTTTCCAGTTTTGAACGGAAGATATTTCCTTTTTCACCATAGCCCTCTATGGGCTTCCAAATATCCCTTTGCCAATTCCACAAGAACAGCCTTAGCGAAAGGCTTCTTGAAAGGAAAGATGTAACTCTGTGAGATGAATTCACAGAACACAGAGCAGTGTCTCAGAAAGCTTCTTTCCAGTTTTGAACGGAAGATATTTCCTTTTTCACCATAGGCCTCTATGGGCTTCCAAATATCCCTTTGCCAATTCCACAAGAACAGCCTTAGCGAAAGGCTTCTTGAAGGGAAAGATGTAACTCTGTGAGATGAATTCACAGAACTCAGAGCAGTTTCTCAGAAAGCTTCTTTCCAGTTTTGAACGGAAGATATTTCCTTTTTCACCATAGGCCTCTATGGGCTTCCAAATATCCCTTTGCCAATTCCACAAGAACAGCCTTAGCGAAAGGTTTCCTGAAGGGAAAGATGTAACTCTGTAAGAAGAATTCACAGAACACAGAGCAGTTTCTCAGAAAGCTTCTTTCCAGTTTTGAACGGAAGATATTTCCTTTTTCACCATAGCCCTCTATGGGCTTCCAAATATCCCTTTGCCAATTCCACAAGAACAGCCTTAGCGAAAGGCTTCTTGAAGGGAAAGATGTAACTCTGTGAGATGAATTCACAGAACACAGAGCAGTTTCTCAGAAAGCTTCTTTCCGGTTTTGAACGGAAGATATTTCCTTTTTCACCATAGGCCTCTAGGGGCTTCCAAATATCCCTTTGCCAATTCCACAAGAACAGAGTTAGCGAAAGGCTTCTTGAAGGGAAAGATGTAACTCTGTGAGATGAATTCACAGAACACAGAGCAGTTTCTCAGAAAGCTTCTTTCCAGTTTTGAACGGAAGATATTTCCTTTTTCACCATAGGCCTCTAAGGTCTTCCAAATATCCCTTTGCCAATTCCACAAGAACAGCCTTAGCGAAAGGCTTCTTGAGGGGTAAGATGTAACTCTGTGAGATGAATTAACAGAACACAGAGCAGTTTCTCAGAAAGCTTCTTTCCAGTTTTGAACGGAAGATATTTCCTTTTTCACCATAGCCCTCTATGGGCTTCCAAATATCCCTTTGCCAATTCCACAAGAACAGCCTTAGCGAAAGGCTTCTTGCAGGGATAGATGTAACTCTGTGAGATGAATTCACGGAACACAGAGCAGTTTCTCAGAAAGCTTCTTTCCAGTTTTGAACGGAAGATATTTCCTTTTTCACCATAGCCCTCTATGGGCTTCCAAATATCCCTTTGCCAATTCCATAAGAACAGCCTTAGCGAAAGGCTTCTTGAAGGGAAAGATGTAACTCTGTGAGATGAATTCACAGAACACAGAGCAGTTTCTCAGAAAGCTTCTTTCCAGTTTTGAACGGAAGATATTTCCTTTTTACCATAGCCCTCTATGGGCTTCCAAATATCCCTTTGCCAATTCCACAAGAACAGGCTTAGCGAAAGGCTTCTTGAAGGGAAAGATGTAACTCTGTGAGATGAATTAACAGAACACAGAGCAGTTTCTCAGAAAGCTTCTTTCCAGTTTTGAACGGAAGATATTTCCTTTTTCACCATAGCCCTCTATGGGCTTCCAAATATCCCTTTGCCAATTCCACAAGAACAGCCGTAGCGAAAGGCTTCTTGAAGGGAAAGATGTAACTCTGTGAGATGAATTCACAGAACACAGAGCAGTTTCTCAGAAAGCTTCTTTCCAGTTTTGAACGGAAGATATTTCCTTTTTCACCATAGCCCTCTATGGGCTTCCAAATATCCCTTTGCCAATTCCACAAGAACAGCCTTAGCAAAAGGCTTCTTGAAGGGAAAGATGTAACTTTGTGAGATGAATTCACAGAACGCAGAGCAGTTTCTCAGAAAGCTTCTTTCCAGTTTTGAACGGAAGATATTTCCTTTTTCACCATAGCCCTCTATGGGCTTCCAAATATCCCTTTGCCAATTCCACAAGAACAGCCTTAGCGAAAGGCTTCTTGAAGGGAAAGATGTAACTCTGTGAGATGAATTCACAGAACACAGAGCAGTTTCTCAGAAAGCTTCTTTCCAGTTTTGAACGGAAGATATTTCCTTTTTCACCATAGCCGTCTATGGGCTTCCAAATATCCCTTTGCCAATTCCACAAGAACAGCCTTAGCGAAAGGCTTCCTGAAGGGAAAGATGTAACTCTGTGAGATGAATTAACAGAACACAGAGCAGTTTCTCAGAAAGCTTCTTTCCAGTTTTGAACGGAAGATATTTCCTTTTTCACCATAGGCCTCTAAGGGCTTCCAAATATCCCTTTGCCAATTCCACAAGAACAGCCATAGCGAAAGGCTTCTTGAGGGGAAAGATGTAACTCTGTGAGATGAATTAACAGAACACAGAGCAGTTTCTCAGAAAGCTTCTTTCCAGTTTTGAACGGAAGATATTTCCTTTTTCACCATAGCCCTCTATGGGCTTCCAAATATCCCTCTGCCAATGCCACAAGAACAGCCTTAGCGAAAGGCTTCTTGAAGGGAAAGATGTAACTCTGTGAGATGAATTCACGGAACACAGAGCAGTTTCTCAGAAAGCTTCTTTCCAGTTTTGAACGGAAGATATTTCCTTTTTCACCATAGCCCTCTATGGGCTTCCAAATATCCCTTTGCCAATTCCATAAGAACAGCCTTAGCGAAAGGCTTCTTGAAGGGAAAGATGTAACTCTGTGAGATGAATTAACAGAACACAGAGCAGTTTCTCAGAAAGTTTCTTTCCAGTTTTGAACGGAAGATATTTCCTTTTTCACCATAGGCCTCTATGGGCTTCCAAATATCCCTTTGCCAATTCCACAAGAACAGCCTTAGCGAAAGGCTTCTTGAAGGGAAAGATGTAACTCTGTGAGATGAATTCACAGAACACAGAGCAGTTTCTCAGAAAGCTTCTTTCCAGTTTTGAACGGAAGATATTTCCTTTTTCACCATAGCCCTCTATGGGCTTCCAAATATCCCTTTGCCAATTCCACAAGAACAGCCTTAGCGAAAGGCTTCTTGAAGGGAAAGATGTAACTCTGTGAGATGAATTCACAGAACACAGAGCAGTGTCTCAGAAAGCTTCTTTCCAGTTTTGAACGGAAGATATTTCCTGTTTCACCATAGCCGTCTATGGGATTTCAAATATCCCTTTGCCAATTCCACAAGAACAGCCTTAGCGAAAGGCTTCTTGAAGGGAAAGATGTAACTCTGTGAGATGAATTCACAGAACACAGAGCAGTTTCACAGAAACCTTCTTTCCAGTTTTTAACGGAAGATATTTACTTTTTCACCATTGCCCTCTAGGGGCTTCCAAATATCCCTTTGCCAATTCCACAAGAACAGCCTTAGCGAAAGGTTTCTTGAAAGGAAAGATGTAACTCTGTGAGATGAATTCACAGAACACAGTGCAGTTTCTCAGAAAGCTTCTTTCCAGTTTTGAACGGAAGATATTTCCTTTTTCACCATAGCCCTCTATGGGCTTCCAAATATCCCTTTGCCAATTCCACAAGAACAGCCTTAGCGAAAGGCTTCTTGAAGGGAAAGATGTAACTCTGTGAGATGAATTCACAGAACACAGAGCAGTTTCTCAGAAAGCTTCTTTCCAGTTTTGAACGGAAGATATTTCCTTTTTCACCACAGCCGTCTATGGGCTTCCAAATATCCCTTTGCCAATTCCACAAGAATAGCCTTAGCGAAAGGCTTCTTGAAGGGAAAGATGTAACTCTGTGAGATGAATTAACAGAACACAGAGCAGTTTCTCAGAAAGTTTCTTTCCAGTTTTGAACGGAAGATATTTCCTTTTTCACCATAGGCCTCTATGGGCTTCCAAATATCCCTTTGCCAATTCCACAAGAACAGCCTTAGCGAAAGGCTTCTTGAAGGGAAAGATGTAACTCTGTGAGATGAATTCACAGAACACAGAGCAGTTTCTCAGAAAGCTTCTTTCCAGTTTTGAACGGAAGATATTTCCTTTTTCACCATAGCCCTCTATGGGCTTCCAAATATCCCTTTGCCAATTCCACAAGAACAGCCTTAGCGAAAGGCTTCTTGAAGGGAAAGATGTAACTCTGTGAGATGAATTCACAGAACACAGAGCAGTGTCTCAGAAAGCTTCTTTCCAGTTTTGAACGGAAGATATTTCCTGTTTCACCATAGCCGTCTATGGGATTTCAAATATCCCTTTGCCAATTCCACAAGAACAGCCTTAGCGAAAGGCTTCTTGAATTTAAAGATGTAACTTTGTGAGATGAATTCACAGAACGCAGAGCAGTTTCTCAGAAAGCTTCTTTCCAGTTTTGAACAGAAGATATTTCCTTTTTCACCATAGCCCTCTATGGGCTTCCAAATATCCCTTTGCCAATTCCACAAGAACAGCCTTAGCGAAAGGCTTCTTGAAGGGAAAGATGTAACTCTGTGAGATGAATTCACAGAACACAGAGCAGTTTCTCAGAAAGCTTCTTTCCAGTTTTGAACGGAAGATATTTCCTTTTTCACCATAGCCGTCTATGGGCTTCCAAATATCCCTTTGCCAATTCCACAAGAACAGCCTTAGCGAAAGGCTTCTTGAAGGGAAAGATGTAACTCTGTGAGATGAATTAACAGAACACAGAGCAGTTTCTCAGAAAGCTTCTTTCCAGTTTTGAACGGAAGATATTTCCTTTTTCACCATAGGCCTCTAAGGGCTTCCAAATATCCCTTTGCCAATTCCACAAGAACAGCCATAGCGAAAGGCTTCTTGAGGGGAAAGATGTAACTCTGTGAGATGAATTAACAGAACACAGAGCAGTTTCTCAGAAAGCTTCTTTCCAGTTTTGAACGGAAGATATTTCCTTTTTCACCATAGCCCTCTATGGGCTTCCAAATATCCCTTTGCCAATTCCACAAGAACAGCCTTAGCGAAAGGCTTCTTGAAGGGAAAGATGTAACTCTGTGAGATGAATTCACGGAACACAGAGCAGTTTCTCAGAAAGCTTCTTTCCAGTTTTGAACGGAAGATATTTCCTTTTTCACCATAGCCCTCTATGGGCTTCCAAATACCCCTTTGCCAATTCCATAAGAACAGCCTTAGCGAAAGGCTTCTTGAAGGGAAAGATGTAACTCTGTGAGATGAATTCACAGAACACAGAGCAGTTTCTCAGAAAGTTTCTTTCCAGTTTTGAACGGAAGATATTTCCTTTTTCACCATAGGCCCCTATGGGCTTCCAAATATCCCTTTGCCAATTCCACAAGAACAGCCTTAGCGAAAGGCTTCTTGAAGGGAAAGATGTAACTCTGTGAGATGAATTCACAGAACACAGAGCAGTTTCTCAGAAAGCTTCTTTCCAGTTTTGAACGGAAGATATTTCCTTTTTCACCATAGCCCTCTATGGGCTTCCAAATATCCCTTTGCCAATTCCACAAGAACAGCCTTAGCGAAAGGCTTCTTGAAGGGAAAGATGTAACTCTGTGAGATGAATTCACAGAACACAGAGCAGTTTCTCAGAAAGCTTCTTTCCAGTTTTGAACGGAAGATATTTCCTTTTTCACCATAGCCCTCTATGGGCTTCCAAATATCCCTTTGCCAATTCCACAAGAACAGCCTTAGCGAAAGGCTTCTTGAAAGGAAAGATGTAACTCTGTGAGATGAATTCACAGAACACAGTGCAGTTTCTCAGAAAGCTTCTTTCCAGTTTTGAACGGAAGATATTTCCTTTTTCACCATAGCCGTCTATGGGCTTCCAAATATCCCTTTGCCAATTCCACAAGAACAGCCTTAGCGAAATGCTTCTTGAAGGGAAAGATGTAACTCTGTGAGATGAATTAACAGAACATAGAGCAGTTTCTCAGAAAGCCTCTTTCCAGTTTTGAACGGAAGATATTTCCTTTTTCACCATAGCCCTCTATGGGCTTCCAAATATCCCTTTGCCAATTCCACAAGAACAGCCTTAGCGAAAGGCTTCTTGAAAGGAAAGATGTAACTCTGTGAGATGAATTCACAGAACACAGAGCAGTGTCTCAGAAAGCTTCTTTCCAGTTTTGAACGGAAGATATTTCCTTTTTCACCATAGGCCTCTATGGGCTTCCAAATATCCCTTTGCCAATTCCACAAGAACAGCCTTAGCGAAAGGCTTCTTGAAGGGAAAGATGTAACTCTGTGAGATGAATTCACAGAACTCAGAGCAGTTTCTCAGAAAGCTTCTTTCCAGTTTTGAACGGAAGATATTTCCTTTTTCACCATAGGCCTCTATGGGCTTCCAAATATCCCTTTGCCAATTCCACAAGAACAGCCTTAGCGAAAGGTTTCCTGAAGGGAAAGATGTAACTCTGTAAGAAGAATTCACAGAACACAGAGCAGTTTCTCAGAAAGCTTCTTTCCAGTTTTGAACGGAAGATATTTCCTTTTTCACCATAGCCCTCTATGGGCTTCCAAATATCCCTTTGCCAATTCCACAAGAACAGCCTTAGCGAAAGGCTTCTTGAAGGGAAAGATGTAACTCTGTGAGATGAATTCACAGAACACAGAGCAGTTTCTCAGAAAGCTTCTTTCCGGTTTTGAACGGAAGATATTTCCTTTTTCACCATAGGCCTCTAGGGGCTTCCAAATATCCCTTTGCCAATTCCACAAGAACAGAGTTAGCGAAAGGCTTCTTGAAGGGAAAGATGTAACTCTGTGAGATGAATTCACAGAACACAGAGCAGTTTCTCAGAAAGCTTCTTTCCAGTTTTGAACGGAAGATATTTCCTTTTTCACCATAGGCCTCTAAGGTCTTCCAAATATCCCTTTGCCAATTCCACAAGAACAGCCTTAGCGAAAGGCTTCTTGAGGGGTAAGATGTAACTCTGTGAGATGAATTAACAGAACACAGAGCAGTTTCTCAGAAAGCTTCTTTCCAGTTTTGAACGGAAGATATTTCCTTTTTCACCATAGCCCTCTATGGGCTTCCAAATATCCCTTTGCCAATTCCACAAGAACAGCCTTAGCGAAAGGCTTCTTGCAGGGATAGATGTAACTCTGTGAGATGAATTCACGGAACACAGAGCAGTTTCTCAGAAAGCTTCTTTCCAGTTTTGAACGGAAGATATTTCCTTTTTCACCATAGCCCTCTATGGGCTTCCAAATATCCCTTTGCCAATTCCATAAGAACAGCCTTAGCGAAAGGCTTCTTGAAGGGAAAGATGTAACTCTGTGAGATGAATTCACAGAACACAGAGCAGTTTCTCAGAAAGCTTCTTTCCAGTTTTGAACGGAAGATATTTCCTTTTTACCATAGCCCTCTATGGGCTTCCAAATATCCCTTTGCCAATTCCACAAGAACAGGCTTAGCGAAAGGCTTCTTGAAGGGAAAGATGTAACTCTGTGAGATGAATTAACAGAACACAGAGCAGTTTCTCAGAAAGCTTCTTTCCAGTTTTGAACGGAAGATATTTCCTTTTTCACCATAGCCCTCTATGGGCTTCCAAATATCCCTTTGCCAATTCCACAAGAACAGCCGTAGCGAAAGGCTTCTTGAAGGGAAAGATGTAACTCTGTGAGATGAATTCACAGAACACAGAGCAGTTTCTCAGAAAGCTTCTTTCCAGTTTTGAACGGAAGATATTTCCTTTTTCACCATAGCCCTCTATGGGCTTCCAAATATCCCTTTGCCAATTCCACAAGAACAGCCTTAGCAAAAGGCTTCTTGAAGGGAAAGATGTAACTTTGTGAGATGAATTCACAGAACGCAGAGCAGTTTCTCAGAAAGCTTCTTTCCAGTTTTGAACGGAAGATATTTCCTTTTTCACCATAGCCCTCTATGGGCTTCCAAATATCCCTTTGCCAATTCCACAAGAACAGCCTTAGCGAAAGGCTTCTTGAAGGGAAAGATGTAACTCTGTGAGATGAATTCACAGAACACAGAGCAGTTTCTCAGAAAGCTTCTTTCCAGTTTTGAACGGAAGATATTTCCTTTTTCACCATAGCCGTCTATGGGCTTCCAAATATCCCTTTGCCAATTCCACAAGAACAGCCTTAGCGAAAGGCTTCCTGAAGGGAAAGATGTAACTCTGTGAGATGAATTAACAGAACACAGAGCAGTTTCTCAGAAAGCTTCTTTCCAGTTTTGAACGGAAGATATTTCCTTTTTCACCATAGGCCTCTAAGGGCTTCCAAATATCCCTTTGCCAATTCCACAAGAACAGCCATAGCGAAAGGCTTCTTGAGGGGAAAGATGTAACTCTGTGAGATGAATTAACAGAACACAGAGCAGTTTCTCAGAAAGCTTCTTTCCAGTTTTGAACGGAAGATATTTCCTTTTTCACCATAGCCCTCTATGGGCTTCCAAATATCCCTCTGCCAATGCCACAAGAACAGCCTTAGCGAAAGGCTTCTTGAAGGGAAAGATGTAACTCTGTGAGATGAATTCACGGAACACAGAGCAGTTTCTCAGAAAGCTTCTTTCCAGTTTTGAACGGAAGATATTTCCTTTTTCACCATAGCCCTCTATGGGCTTCCAAATATCCCTTTGCCAATTCCATAAGAACAGCCTTAGCGAAAGGCTTCTTGAAGGGAAAGATGTAACTCTGTGAGATGAATTAACAGAACACAGAGCAGTTTCTCAGAAAGTTTCTTTCCAGTTTTGAACGGAAGATATTTCCTTTTTCACCATAGGCCTCTATGGGCTTCCAAATATCCCTTTGCCAATTCCACAAGAACAGCCTTAGCGAAAGGCTTCTTGAAGGGAAAGATGTAACTCTGTGAGATGAATTCACAGAACACAGAGCAGTTTCTCAGAAAGCTTCTTTCCAGTTTTGAACGGAAGATATTTCCTTTTTCACCATAGCCCACTATGGGCTTCCAAATATCCCTTTGCCAATTCCACAAGAACAGCCTTAGCGAAAGGCTTCTTGAAGGGAAAGATGTAACTCTGTGAGATGAATTCACAGAACACAGAGCAGTGTCTCAGAAAGCTTCTTTCCAGTTTTGAACGGAAGATATTTCCTGTTTCACCATAGCCGTCTATGGGATTTCAAATATCCCTTTGCCAATTCCACAAGAACAGCCTTAGCGAAAGGCTTCTTGAAGGGAAAGATGTAACTCTGTGAGATGAATTCACAGAACACAGAGCAGTTTCACAGAAACCTTCTTTCCAGTTTTTAACGGAAGATATTTACTTTTTCACCATTGCCCTCTAGGGGCTTCCAAATATCCCTTTGCCAATTCCACAAGAACAGCCTTAGCGAAAGGTTTCTTGAAAGGAAAGATGTAACTCTGTGAGATGAATTCACAGAACACAGTGCAGTTTCTCAGAAAGCTTCTTTCCAGTTTTGAACGGAAGATATTTCCTTTTTCACCATAGCCCTCTATGGGCTTCCAAATATCCCTTTGCCAATTCCACAAGAACAGCCTTAGCGAAAGGCTTCTTGAAGGGAAAGATGTAACTCTGTGAGATGAATTCACAGAACACAGAGCAGTTTCTCAGAAAGCTTCTTTCCAGTTTTGAACGGAAGATATTTCCTTTTTCACCACAGCCGTCTATGGGCTTCCAAATATCCCTTTGCCAATTCCACAAGAATAGCCTTAGCGAAAGGCTTCTTGAAGGGAAAGATGTAACTCTGTGAGATGAATTAACAGAACACAGAGCAGTTTCTCAGAAAGTTTCTTTCCAGTTTTGAACGGAAGATATTTCCTTTTTCACCATAGGCCTCTATGGGCTTCCAAATATCCCTTTGCCAATTCCACAAGAACAGCCTTAGCGAAAGGCTTCTTGAAGGGAAAGATGTAACTCTGTGAGATGAATTCACAGAACACAGAGCAGTTTCTCAGAAAGCTTCTTTCCAGTTTTGAACGGAAGATATTTCCTTTTTCACCATAGCCCTCTATGGGCTTCCAAATATCCCTTTGCCAATTCCACAAGAACAGCCTTAGCGAAAGGCTTCTTGAAGGGAAAGATGTAACTCTGTGAGATGAATTCACAGAACACAGAGCAGTGTCTCAGAAAGCTTCTTTCCAGTTTTGAACGGAAGATATTTCCTGTTTCACCATAGCCGTCTATGGGATTTCAAATATCCCTTTGCCAATTCCACAAGAACAGCCTTAGCGAAAGGCTTCTTGAAGGGAAAGATGTAACTCTGTGAGATGAATTCACAGAACACAGAGCAGTTTCACAGAAACCTTCTTTCCAGTTTTTAACGGAAGATATTTACTTTTTCACCATTGCCCTCTAGGGGCTTCCAAATATCCCTTTGCCAATTCCACAAGAACAGCCTTAGCGAAAGGTTTCTTGAAAGGAAAGATGTAACTCTGTGAGATGAATTCACAGAACACAGTGCAGTTTCTCAGAAAGCTTCTTTCCAGTTTTGAACGGAAGATATTTCCTTTTTCACCATAGCCCTCTATGGGCTTCCAAATATCCCTTTGCCAATTCCACAAGAACAGCCTTAGCGAAAGGCTTCTTGAAGGGAAAGATGTAACTCTGTGAGATGAATTCACAGAACACAGAGCAGTTTCTCAGAAAGCTTCTTTCCAGTTTTGAACGGAAGATATTTCCTTTTTCACCACAGCCGTCTATGGGCTTCCAAATATCCCTTTGCCAATTCCACAAGAATAGCCTTAGCGAAAGGCTTCTTGAAGGGAAAGATGTAACTCTGTGAGATGAATTAACAGAACACAGAGCAGTTTCTCAGAAAGCTTCTTTCCAGTTTTGAACGGAAGATATTTCCTTTTTCACCATAGGCCTCTAAGGGCTTCCAAATATCCCTTTGCCAATTCCACAAGAACAGCCTTAGCGAAAGGCTTCTTGAAGGGAAAGATGTAACTCTGTGAGATGAATTCACGGAACACAGAGCAGTTTCTCAGAAAGCTTCTTTCCAGTTTTGAACGGAAGATATTTCCTTTTTCACCATAGCACTCTATGGGCTTCCAAATATCCCTTTGCCAATTCCATAAGAACAGCCTTAGCGAAAGGCTTCTTGAAGGGAAAGATGTAACTCTGTGAGATGAATTAGCAGAACACAGAGCAGTTTCTCAGAAAGTTTCTTTCCAGTTTTGAACGGAAGATATTTCCTTTTTCACCATAGGCCTCTATGGGCTTCCAAATATCCCTTTGCCAATTCCACAAGAACAGCCTTAGCGAAAGGCTTCTTGAAGGGAAAGATGTAACTCTGTGAGATGAATTCACAGAACACAGAGCAGTTTCTCAGAAAGATTCTTTCCAGTTTTGAACGGAAGATATTTCCTTTTTCACCATAGCCCTCTATGGGCTTCCAAATATCCCTTTGCCAATTCCACAAGAACAGCCTTAGCGAAAGGCTTCTTGAAGGGAAAGATGTAACTCTGTGAGATGAATTCACAGAACACAGAGCAGTTTCTCAGAAAGCTTCTTTCCAGTTTTGGACGGAAGATATTTCCTTTTTCACCATAGCCCTCTATGGGCTTCCAAATATCCCTTTGCCAATTCCACAAGAACAGCCTTAGCGAAAGGCTTCTTGAAGGGAAAGATGTAACTCTGTGAGATGAATTAACAGAACACAGAGCAGTTTCTCAGAAAGCTTCTTTCCAGTTTTGAACGGAAGATATTTCCTTTTTCACCATAGCCCTCTATGGGCTTCCAAATATCCCTTTGCCAATTCCACAAGAACAGCCTTAGCGAAAGGCTTCTTGAAAGGAAAGATGTAACTCTGTGAGATGAATTCACAGAACACTGAGCAGTGTCTCAGAAAGCTTCTTTCCAGTTTTGAACGGAAGATATTTCCTTTTTCACCATAGGCCTCTATGGGCTTCCAAATATCCCTTTGCCAATTCCACAAGAACAGCCTTAGCGAAAGGCTTCTTGAAGGAAAGATGTAACTCTGTGAGATGAATTCACGGAACACAGAGCAGTTTCTCAGAAAGCTTCTTTCCAGTTTTGAACGGAAGATATTTCATTTTTCACCATAGCCCTCTATGGGCTTCCAAATATCCCTTTGCCAATTCCATAAGAACAGCCTTAGCGAAAGGCTTCTTGAAGGGAAAGATGTAACTCTGTGAGATGAATTAACAGAACACAGAGCAGTTTCTCAGAAAGCTTCTTTCCAGTTTTGAACGGAAGATATTTCCTTTTTCACCATAGCCCTCTATTGGCTTCCAAATATCCCTTTGCCAATTCCACAAGAACAGCCTTAGCAAAAGGCTTCTTGAAGGGAAAGATGTAACTTTGTGAGATGAATTCACAGAACGCAGAGCAGTTTCTCAGAAAGCTTCTTTCCAGTTTTGAACGGAAGATATTTCCTTTTTCACCATAGCCCTCTATGGGCTTCCAAATATCCCTTTGCCAATTCCACAAGAACAGCCTTAGCGAAAGGCTTCTTGAAGGGAAAGATGTAACTCTGTGAGATGAATTCACAGAACACAGAGCAGTTTCTCAGAAAGCTTCTTTCCAGTTTTGAACGGAAGATATTTCCTTTTTCACCATAGCCGTCTATGGGCTTCCAAATATCCCTTTGCCAATTCCACAAGAACAGCCTTAGCGAAAGGCTTCCTGAAGGGAAAGATGTAACTCTGTGAGATGAATTAACAGAACACAGAGCAGTTTCTCAGAAAGCTTCTTTCCAGTTTTGAACGGAAGATATTTCCTTTTTCACCATAGGCCTCTAAGGGCTTCCAAATATCCCTTTGCCAATTCCACAAGAACAGCCATAGCGAAAGGCTTCTTGAGGGGAAAGATGTAACTCTGTGAGATGAATTAACAGAACACAGAGCAGTTTCTCAGAAAGCTTCTTTCCAGTTTTGAACGGAAGATATTTCCTTTTTCACCATAGCCCTCTATGGGCTTCCAAATATCCCTTTGCCAATTCCACAAGAACAGCCTTAGCGAAAGGCTTCTTGAAGGGAAAGATGTAACTCTGTGAGATGAATTCACGGAACACAGAGCAGTTTCTCAGAAAGCTTCTTTCCAGTTTTGAACGGAAGATATTTCCTTTTTCACCATAGCCCTCTATGGGCTTCCAAATATCCCTTTGCCAATTCCATAAGAACAGCCTTAGCGAAAGGCTTCTTGAAGGGAAAGATGTAACTCTGTGAGATGAATTAACAGAACACAGAGCAGTTTCTCAGAAAGTTTCTTTCCAGTTTTGAACGGAAGATATTTCCTTTTTCACCATAGGCCTCTATGGGCTTCCAAATATCCCTTTGCCAATTCCACAAGAACAGCCTTAGCGAAAGGCTTCTTGAAGGGAAAGATGTAACTCTGTGAGATGAATTCACAGAACACAGAGCAGTTTCTCAGAAAGCTTCTTTCCAGTTTTGAACGGAAGATATTTCCTTTTTCACCATAGCCCTCTATGGGCTTCCAAATATCCCTTTGCCAATTCCACAAGAACAGCCTTAGCGAAAGGCTTCTTGAAGGGAAAGATGTAACTCTGTGAGATGAATTCACAGAACACAGAGCAGTGTCTCAGAAAGCTTCTTTCCAGTTTTGAACGGAAGATATTTCCTGTTTCACCATAGCCGTCTATGGGATTTCAAATATCCCTTTGCCAATTCCACAAGAACAGCCTTAGCGAAAGGCTTCTTGAAGGGAAAGATGTAACTCTGTGAGATGAATTCACAGAACACAGAGCAGTTTCACAGAAACCTTCTTTCCAGTTTTTAACGGAAGATATTTACTTTTTCACCATTGCCCTCTAGGGGCTTCCAAATATCCCTTTGCCAATTCCACAAGAACAGCCTTAGCGAAAGGCTTCTTGAAGGGAAAGATGTAACTCTGTGAGATGAATTCACAGAACACAGAGCAGTTTCTCAGAAAGATTCTTTCCAGTTTTGAACGGAAGATATTTCCTTTTTCACCATAGCCCTCTATGGGCTTCCAAATATCCCTTTGCCAATTCCACAAGAACAGCCTTAGCGAAAGGCTTCTTGAAGGGAAAGATGTAACTCTGTGAGATGAATTCACAGAACACAGAGCAGTTTCTCAGAAAGCTTCTTTCCAGTTTTGGACGGAAGATATTTCCTTTTTCACCATAGCCCTCTATGGGCTTCCAAATATCCCTTTGCCAATTCCACAAGAACAGCCTTAGCGAAAGGCTTCTTGAAGGGAAAGATGTAACTCTGTGAGATGAATTAACAGAACACAGAGCAGTTTCTCAGAAAGCTTCTTTCCAGTTTTGAACGGAAGATATTTCCTTTTTCACCATAGCCCTCTATGGGCTTCCAAATATCCCTTTGCCAATTCCACAAGAACAGCCTTAGCGAAAGGCTTCTTGAAAGGAAAGATGTAACTCTGTGAGATGAATTCACAGAACACTGAGCAGTGTCTCAGAAAGCTTCTTTCCAGTTTTGAACGGAAGATATTTCCTTTTTCACCATAGGCCTCTATGGGCTTCCAAATATCCCTTTGCCAATTCCACAAGAACAGCCTTAGCGAAAGGCTTCTTGAAGGGAAAGATGTAACTCTGTGAGATGAATTCACGGAACACAGAGCAGTTTCTCAGAAAGCTTCTTTCCAGTTTTGAACGGAAGATATTTCATTTTTCACCATAGCCCTCTATGGGCTTCCAAATATCCCTTTGCCAATTCCATAAGAACAGCCTTAGCGAAAGGCTTCTTGAAGGGAAAGATGTAACTCTGTGAGATGAATTAACAGAACACAGAGCAGTTTCTCAGAAAGCTTCTTTCCAGTTTTGAACGGAAGATATTTCCTTTTTCACCATAGCCCTCTATTGGCTTCCAAATATCCCTTTGCCAATTCCACAAGAACAGCCTTAGCAAAAGGCTTCTTGAAGGTAAAGATGTAACTTTGTGAGATGAATTCACAGAACGCAGAGCAATTTCTCAGAAAGCTTCTTTCCAGTTTTGAACGGAAGATATTTCCTTTTTCACCATAGCCCTCTATGGGCTTCCAAATATCCCTTTGCCAATTCCACAAGAACAGCCTTAGCGAAAGGCTTCTTGAAGGGAAAGATGTAACTCTGTGAGATGAATTCACAGAACACAGAGCAGTTTCTCAGAAAGCTTCTTTCCAGTTTTGAACGGAAGATATTTCCTTTTTCACCACAGCCGTCTATGGGCTTCCAAATATCCCTTTGCCAATTCCACAAGAATAGCCTTAGCGAAAGGCTTCTTGAAGGGAAAGATGTAACTCTGTGAGATGAATTAACAGAACACAGAGCAGTTTCTCAGAAAGCTTCTTTCCAGTTTTGAACGGAAGATATTTCCTTTTTCACCATAGGCCTCTAAGGGCTTCCAAATATCCCTTTGCCAATTCCACAAGAACAGCCTTAGCGAAAGGCTTCTTGAAGGGAAAGATGTAACTCTGTGAGATGAATTCACGGAACACAGAGCAGTTTCTCAGAAAGCTTCTTTCCAGTTTTGAACGGAAGATATTTCCTTTTTCACCATAGCACTCTATGGGCTTCCAAATATCCCTTTGCCAATTCCATAAGAACAGCCTTAGCGAAAGGCTTCTTGAAGGGAAAGATGTAACTCTGTGAGATGAATTAGCAGAACACAGAGCAGTTTCTCAGAAAGTTTCTTTCCAGTTTTGAACGGAAGATATTTCCTTTTTCACCATAGGCCTCTATGGGCTTCCAAATATCCCTTTGCCAATTCCACAAGAACAGCCTTAGCGAAAGGCTTCTTGAAGGGAAAGATGTAACTCTGTGAGATGAATTCACAGAACACAGAGCAGTTTCTCAGAAAGATTCTTTCCAGTTTTGAACGGAAGATATTTCCTTTTTCACCATAGCCCTCTATGGGCTTCCAAATATCCCTTTGCCAATTCCACAAGAACAGCCTTAGCGAAAGGCTTCTTGAAGGGAAAGATGTAACTCTGTGAGATGAATTCACAGAACACAGAGCAGTGTCTCAGAAAGCTTCTTTCCAGTTTTGAACGGAAGATATTTCCTGTTTCACCATAGCCGTCTATGGGATTTCAAATATCCCTTTGCCAATTCCACAAGAACAGCCTTAGCGAAAGGCTTCTTGAAGGGAAAGATGTAACTCTGTGAGATGAATTCACAGAACACAGAGCAGTTTCACAGAAACCTTCTTTCCAGTTTTTAACGGAAGATATTTACTTTTTCACCATTGCCCTCTATGGGCTTCCAAATATCCCTTTGCCAATTCCACAAGAACAGCCTTAGCGAAAGGCTTCTTGAAAGGAAAGATGTAACTCTGTGAGATGAATTCACAGAACACAGTGCAGTTTCTCAGAAAGCTTCTTTCCAGTTTTTAACGGAAGATATTTCCTTTTTCACCATAGCCCTCTATGGGCTTCCAAATATCCCTTTGCCAATTCCACAAGAACAGCCTTAGCGAAAGGCTTCTTGAAGGGAAAGATGTAACTCTGTGAGATGAATTAACAGAATACAGAGCAGTTTCTCAGAAAGCTTCTTTCCAGTTTTGAACGGAAGATATTTCCTTTTTCAGCATAGCCCTCTATGGGCTTCCAAATATCCCTTTGCCAATTCCACAAGAACAGCCTTAGCGAAAGGCTTCTTGAAAGGAAAGATGTAACTCTGTGAGATGAATTCACAGAACACAGAGCAGTGTCTCAGAAAGCTTCTTTCCAGTTTTGAACGGAAGATATGTCCTTTTTCACCATAGGCCTCTATGGGCTTCCAAATATCCCTTTGCCAATTCCACAAGAACAGCCTTAGCGAAAGGCTTCTTGAAGGGAAAGATGTAACTCTGTGAGATGAATTCACGGAACACAGAGCAGTTTCTCAGAAAGCTTCTTTCCAGTTTTGAACGGAAGATATTTCCTTTTTCACCATAGCCCTCTATGGGCTTCCAAATATCCCTTTGCCAATTCCATAAGAACAGCCTTAGCGAAAGGCTTCTTGAAGGGAAAGATGTAACTCTGTGAGATGAATTAACAGAACACAGAGCAGTTTCTCAGAAAGCTTCTTTCCAGTTTTGAACGGAAGATATTTCCTTTTTCACCATAGCCCTCTATGGGCTTCCAAATATCCCTTTGCCAATTCCACAAGAATAGCCTTAGCAAAAGGCTTCTTGAAGGGAAAGATGTAATTTTGTGAGATGAATTCACAGAACGCAGAGCAGTTTCTCAGAAAGCTTCTTTCCAGTTTTGAACGGAAGATATTTCCTTTTTCACCATAGCCCTCTATGGGCTTCCAAATATCCCTTTGCCAATTCCACAAGAACAGCCTTAGCGAAAGGCTTCTTGAAGGGAAAGATGTAACTCTGTGAGATGAATTAACAGAACACAGAGCAGTTTCTCAGAAAGCTTCTTTCCAGTTTTGAACGGAAGATATTTCCTTTTTCACCATAGCCCTCTATGGGCTTCCAAATATCCCTTTGCCAATTCCACAAGAATAGCCTTAGCAAAAGGCTTCTTGAAGGGAAAGATGTAATTTTGTGAGATGAATTCACAGAACGCAGAGCAGTTTCTCAGAAAGCTTCTTTCCAGTTTTGAACGGAAGATATTTCCTTTTTCACCATAGCCCTCTATGGGCTTCCAAATATCCCTTTGCCAATTCCACAAGAACAGCCTTAGCGAAAGGCTTCTTGAAGGGAAAGATGTAACTCTGTGAGATGAATTCACAGAACACAGAGCAGTTTCTCAGAAAGCTTTTTCCAGTTTTGAACGGAAGATATTTCCTTTTTCACCATAGCCGTCTATGGGATTTCAAATATCCCTTTGCCAATTCCACAAGAACAGCCTTAGCGAAAGGCTTCTTGAAGGGAAAGATGTAACTCTGTGAGATGAATTCACAGAACACAGAGCAGTTTCTCAGAAAGCTTCTTTCCAGTTTTGAACGGAAGATATTTACTTTTTCACCATAGCCCTCTATGGGCTTCCAAATATCCCTTTGCCAATTCCACAAGAACAGCCTTAGCGAAAGGCTTCTTGAAAGGAAAGATGTAACTCTGTGAGATGAATTCACAGAACACAGTGCAGTTTCTCAGAAAGCTTCTTTCCAGTTTTGAACGGAAGATATTTCCTTTTTCACCATAGCCCTCTATGGGCTTCCAAATATCCCTTTGCCAATTCCACAAGAACAGCCTTAGCGAAAGGCTTCTTGAAGGGAAAGATGTAACTCTGTGAGATGAATTAACAGAACACAGAGCAGTTTCTCAGAAAGCCTCTTTCCAGTTTTGAACGGAAGATATTTCCTTTTTCACCATAGCCCTCTATGGGCTTCCAAATATCCCTTTGCCAATTCCACAAGAACAGCCTTAGCGAAAGGCTTCTTGAAAGGAAAGATGTAACTCTGTGAGATGAATTCACAGAACACAGAGCAGTGTCTCAGAAAGCTTCTTTCCAGTTTTGAACGGAAGATATTTCCTTTTTCACCATAGGCCTCTATGGGCTTCCAAATATCCCTTTGCCAATTCCACAAGAACAGCCTTAGCGAAAGGCTTCTTGAAGGGAAAGATGTAACTCTGTGAGATGAATTCACAGAACACAGAGCAGTTTCTCAGAAAGCTTCTTTCCAGTTTTGAACGGAAGATATTTCCTTTTTCACCATAGGCCTCTATGGGCTTCCAAATATCCCTTTGCCAATTCCACAAGAACAGCCTTAGCGAAAGGCTTCTTGAAGGGAAAGATGTAACTCTGTGAGATGAATTCACAGAACACAGAGCAGTTTCTCAGAAAGCTTCTTTCCAGTTTTGAACGGAAGATATTTCCTTTTTCACCATAGCCCTCTATGGGCTTCCAAATATCCCTTTGCCAATTCCACAAGAACAGCCTTAGCGAAAGGCTTCTTGAAGGGAAAGATGTAACTCTGTGAGATGAATTCACAGAACACAGAGCAGTGTCTCAGAAAGCTTCTTTCCAGTTTTGAACGGAAGATATTTCCTGTTTCACCATAGCCGTCTATGGGATTTCAAATATCCCTTTGCCAATTCCACAAGAACAGCCTTAGCGAAAGGCTTCTTGAAGGGAAAGATGTAACTCTGTGAGATGAATTCACAGAACACAGAGCAGTTTCACAGAAACCTTCTTTCCAGTTTTTAACGGAAGATATTTACTTTTTCACCATTGCCCTCTATGGGCTTCCAAATATCCCTTCGCCAATTCCACAAGAACAGCCTTAGCGAAAGGTTTCTTGAAAGGAAAGATGTAACTCTGTGAGATGAATTCACAGAACACAGTGCAGTTTCTCAGAAAGCTTCTTTCCAGTTTTGAACGGAAGATATTTCCTTTTTCACCATAGCCCTCTATGGGCTTCCAAATATCCCTTTGCCAATTCCACAAGAACAGCCGTAGCGAAAGGCTTCTTGAAAGGAAAGATGTAACTCTGTGAGATGAATTCACAGAACACAGAGCAGTTTCTCAGAAAGCTTCTTTCCAGTTTTGAACGGAAGATATTTCCTTTTTCACCATAGCCCTCTATGGGCTTCCAAATATCCCTTTGCCAATTCCACAAGAACAGCCTTAGCAAAAGGCTTCTTGAAGGGAAAGATGTAACTTTGTGAGATGAATTCACAGAACGCAGAGCAGTTTCTCAGAAAGCCTCTTTCCAGTTTTGAACGGAAGATATTTCCTTTTTCACCATAGCCCTCTAGGGGCTTCCAAATATCCCTTTGCCAATTCCACAAGAACAGCCTTAGCGAAAGGCTTCTTGAAGGGAAAGATGTAACTCTGTGAGATGAATTAACAGAACACAGAGCTGTTTCTCAGAAAGCTTCTTTCCAGTTTTGAACGGAAGATATTTCCTTTTTCACCATAGGCCTCTAAGGGCTTCCAAATATCCCTTTGCCAATCCCACAAGAACAGCCATAGGGAAAGGCTTCTTGAGGGGAAAGATGTAACTCTGTGAGATGAATTAACAGAACACAGAGCAGTTTCTCAGAAAGCTTCTTTCCAGTTTTGAACGGAAGATATTTCCTTTTTCACCATAGCCCTCTATGGGCTTCCAAATATCCCTTTGCCAATTCCACAAGAACAGCCTTAGCGAAAGGCTTCCTGAAGGGAAAGATGTAACTCTGTAAGAAGAATTCACAGAACACAGAGCAGTTTCTCTGAAAGCTTCTTTCCAGTTTTGAACGGAAGATATTTCCTTTTTCACCATAGCCCTCTATGGGCTTCCAAATATCCCTTTGCCAATTCCACAAGAACAGCCTTAGCGAAAGGCTTCTTGAAGGGAAAGATGTAACTCTGTGAGATGAATTCACAGAACACAGAGCAGTTTCTCAGAAAGCTTCTTTCCGGTTTTGAACGGAAGATATTTCCTTTTTCACCATAGGCCTCTAGGGGCTTCCAAATATCCCTTTGCCAATTCCACAAGAACAGACTTAGCGAAAGGCTTCTTGAAGGGAAAGATGTAACTCTGTGAGATGAATTCACAGAACACAGAGCAGTTTCTCAGAAAGCTTTTTCCAGTTTTGAACGGAAGATATTTCCTTTTTCACCATAGGCCTCTAAGGTCTTCCAAATATCCCTTTGCCAATTCCACAAGAACAGCCTTAGCGAAAGGCTTCTTGAGGGGAAAGATGTAACTCTGTGAGATGAATTAACAGAACACAGAGCAGTTTCTCAGAAAGCTTCTTTCCAGTTTTGAACGGAAGATATTTCCTTTTTCACAATAGCCCTCTATGGGCTTCCAAATATCCCTTTGCCAATTCCACAAGAACAGCCTTAGCGAAAGGCTTCTTGCAGGGAAAGATGTAACTCTGTGAGATGAATTCACGGAACACAGAGCAGTTTCTCAGAAAGCTTCTTTCCAGTTTTGAACGGAAGTTATTTCCTTTTTCACCATAGCCCTCTATGGGCTTCCAAATATCCCTTTGCCAATTCCATAAGAACAGCCTTAGCGAAAGGCTTCTTGAAGGGAAAGATGTAACTCTGTGAGATGAATTAACAGAACACAGAGCAGTTTCTCAGAAAGCTTCTTTCCAGTTTTGAACGGAAGATAGTTCCTTTTTACCATAGCCCTCTATGGGCTTCCAAATATCCCTTTGCCAATTCCACAAGAACAGCCTTAGCGAAAGGCTTCTTGAAGGGAAAGATGTAACTCTGTGAGATGAATTAACAGAACACAGAGCAGTTTCTCAGAAAGCTTCTTTCCAGTTTTGAACGGAAGATATTTCCTTTTTCACCATAGCCCTCTATGGGCTTCCAAATATCCCTTTGCCAATTCCACAAGAACAGCCGTAGCGAAAGGCTTCTTGAAGGGAAAGATGTAACTCTGTGAGATGAATTCACAGAACACAGAGCAGTTTCTCAGAAAGCTTCTTTCCAGTTTTGAACGGAAGATATTTCCTTTTTCACCATAGCCCTCTATGGGCTTCCAAATATCCCTTTGCCAATTCCACAAGAACAGCCTTAGCAAAAGGCTTCTTGAAGGGAAAGATGTAACTTTGTGAGATGAATTCACAGAACGCAGAGCAGTTTCTCAGAAAGCTTCTTTCCAGTTTTGAACGGAAGATATTTCCTTTTTCACCATAGCCCTCTATGGGCTTCCAAATATCCCTTTGCCAATTCCACAAGAACAGCCTTAGCGAAAGGCTTCTTGAAGGGAAAGATGTAACTCTGTGAGATGAATTCACAGAACACAGAGCAGTTTCTCAGAAAGCTTCTTTCCAGTTTTGAACGGAAGATATTTCCTTTTTCACCATAGCCGTCTATGGGCTTCCAAATATCCCTTTGCCAATTCCACAAGAACAGCCTTAGCGAAAGGCTTCTTGAAGGGAAAGATGTAACTCTGTGAGATGAATTCACGGAACACAGAGCAGTTTCTCAGAAAGCTTCTTTCCAGTTTTGAACGGAAGATATTTCCTTTTTCACCATAGCCCTCTATGGGCTTCCAAATATCCCTTTGCCAATTCCATAAGAACAGCCTTAGCGAAAGGCTTCTTGAAGGGAAAGATGTAACTCTGTGAGATGAATTAACAGAACACAGAGCAGTTTCTCAGAAAGTTTCTTTCCAGTTTTGAACGGAAGATATTTCCTTTTTCACCATAGCCCTCTATGGGCTTCCAAATATCCCTTTGCCAATTCCACAAGAACAGCCTTAGCGAAAGGCTTCTTGAAGGGAAAGATGTAACTCTGTGAGATGAATTCACAGAACACAGAGCAGTGTCTCAGAAAGCTTCTTTCCAGTTTTGAACGGAAGATATTTCCTGTTTCACCATAGCCGTCTATGGGATTTCAAATATCCCTTTGCCAATTCCACAAGAACAGCCTTAGCGAAAGGCTTCTTGAAGGGAAAGATGTAACTCTGTGAGATGAATTCACAGAACACAGAGCAGTTTCACAGAAACCTTCTTTCCAGTTTTTAACGGAAGATATTTACTTTTTCACCATTGCCCTCTATGGGCTTCCAAATATCCCTTTGCCAATTCCACAAGAACAGCCTTAGCGAAAGGTTTCTTGAAAGGAAAGATGTAACTCTGTGAGATGAATTCACAGAACACAGTGCAGTTTCTCAGAAAGCTTCTTTCCAGTTTTGAACGGAAGATATTTCCTTTTTCACCATAGCCCTCTATGGGCTTCCAAATATCCCTTTGCCAATTCCACAAGAACAGCCGTAACGAAAGGCTTCTTGAAAGGAAAGATGTAACTCTGTGAGATGAATTCACAGAACACAGAGCAGTTTCTCACAAAGCTTCTTTCCAGTTTTGAACGGAAGATATTTCCTTTTTCACCATAGCCCTCTATGGGCTTCCAAATATCCCTTTGCCAATTCCACAAGAACAGCCTTAGCAAAAGGCTTCTTGAAGGGAAAGATGTAACTTTGTGAGATGAATTCACAGAACGCAGAGCAGTTTCTCAGAAAGCCTCTTTCCAGTTTTGAACGGAAGATATTTCCTTTTTCACCATAGCCCTCTAGGGGCTTCCAAATATCCCTTTGCCAATTCCACAAGAACAGCCTTAGCGAAAGGCTTCTTGAAGGGAAAGATGTAACTCTGTGAGATGAATTAACAGAACACAGAGCCGTTTCTCAGAAAGCTTCTTTCCAGTTTTGAACGGAAGATATTTCCTTTTTCACCATAGGCCTCTAAGGGCTTCCAAATATCCCTTTGCCAATTCCACAAGAACAGCCATAGCGAAAGGCTTCTTGAGGGGCAAGATGTAACTCTGTGAGATGAATTAACAGAACACAGAGCAGGTTCTCAGAAAGCTTCTATCCAGTTTTGAACGGAAGATATTTCCTTTTTCACCATAGCCCTCTATGGGCTTCCAAATATCCCTTTGCCAATTCCACAAGAACAGCCTTAGCGAAAGGCTTCTTGAAGGGAAAGATGTAACTCTGTGAGATGAATTCACGGAACACAGAGCAGTTTCTCAGAAAGCTTCTTTCCAGTTTTGAACGGAAGATATTTCCTTTTTCACCATAGCCGTCTATGGGATTTCAAATATCCCTTTGCCAATTCCACAAGAACAGCCTTAGCGAAAGGCTTCTTGAAGGGAAAGATGTAACTCTGTGAGATGAATTCACAGAACACAGAGCAGTTTCTCAGAAAGCTTCTTTCCAGTTTTGAACGGAAGATATTTACTTTTTAACCATAGCCCTCTATGGGCTTCCAAATATCCCTTTGCCAATTCCACAAGAACAGCCTTAGCGAAAGGCTTCTTGAAAGGAAAGATGTAACTCTGTGAGATGAATTCACAGAACACAGTGCAGTTTCTCAGAAAGCTTCTTTCCAGTTTTGAACGGAAGATATTTCCTTTTTCACCATAGCCCTCTATGGGCTTCCAAATATCCCTTTGCCAATTCCACAAGAACAGCCTTAGCGAAAGGCTTCTTGAAGGGAAAGATGTAACTCTGTGAGATGAATTAACAGAACACAGAGCAGTTTCTCAGAAAGCTTCTTTCCAGTTTTGAACGGAAGATATTTCCTTTTTCACCATAGCCCTCTATGGGCTTCCAAATATCCCTTTGCCAATTCCACAAGAACAGCCTTAGCGAAAGGCTTCTTGAAAGGAAAGATGTAACTCTGTGAGATGAATTCACAGAACACTGAGCAGTGTCTCAGAAAGCTTCTTTCCAGTTTTGAACGGAAGATATTTCCTTTTTCACCATAGGCCTCTATGGGCTTCCAAATATCCCTTTGCCAATTCCACAAGAACAGCCTTAGCGAAAGGCTTCTTGAAGGGAAAGATGTAACTCTGTGAGATGAATTCACGGAACACAGAGCAGTTTCTCAGAAAGCTTCTTTCCAGTTTTGAACGGAAGATATTTCCTTTTTCACCATAGCCCTCTATGGGCTTCCAAATATCCCTTTGCCAATTCCATAAGAACAGCCTTAGCGAAAGGCTTCTTGAAGGGAAAGATGTAACTCTGTGAGATGAATTAACAGAACACAGAGCAGTTTCTCAGAAAGCTTCTTTCCAGTTTTGAACGGAAGATATTTCCTTTTTCACCATAGCCCTCTATTGGCTTCCAAATATCCCTTTGCCAATTCCACAAGAACAGCCTTAGCAAAAGGCTTCTTGAAGGTAAAGATGTAACTTTGTGAGATGAATTCACAGAACGCAGAGCAGTTTCTCAGAAAGCTTCTTTCCAGTTTTGAACGGAAGATATTTCCTTTTTCACCATAGCCCTCTATGGGCTTCCAAATATCCCTTTGCCAATTCCACAAGAACAGCCTTAGCGAAAGGCTTCTTGAAGGGAAAGATGTAACTCTGTGAGATGAATTCACAGAACACAGAGCAGTTTCTCAGAAAGCTTCTTTCCAGTTTTGAACGGAAGATATTTCCTTTTTCACCACAGCCGTCTATGGGCTTCCAAATATCCCTTTGCTAATTCCACAAGAATAGCCTTAGCGAAAGGCTTCTTGAAGGGAAAGATGTAACTCTGTGAGATGAATTAACAGAACACAGAGCAGTTTCTCAGAAAGCTTCTTTCCAGTTTTGAACGGAAGATATTTCCTTTTTCACCATAGCCCTCTATGGGCTTCCAAATATCCCTTTGCCAATTCCACAAGAACAGCCTTAGCGAAAGGCTTCTTGAAAGGAAAGATGTAACTCTGTGAGATGAATTCACAGAACACTGAGCAGTGTCTCAGAAAGCTTCTTTCCAGTTTTGAACGGAAGATATTTCCTTTTTCACCATAGGCCTCTATGGGCTTCCAAATATCCCTTTGCCAATTCCACAAGAACAGCCTTAGCGAAAGGCTTCTTGAAGGGAAAGATGTAACTCTGTGAGATGAATTCACGGAACACAGAGCAGTTTCTCAGAAAGCTTCTTTCCAGTTTTGAACGGAAGATATTTCATTTTGCACCATAGCCCTCTATGGGCTTCCAAATATCCCTTTGCCAATTCCACAAGAACAGCCTTAGCGAAAGGCTTCTTGAAGGGAAAGATGTAACTCTGTGAGATGAATTCACAGAACACAGAGCAGTTTCTCAGAAAGATTCTTTCCAGTTTTGAACGGAAGATATTTCCTTTTTCACCATAGCCCTCTATGGGCTTCCAAATATCCCTTTGCCAATTCCACAAGAACAGCCTTAGCGAAAGGCTTCTTGAAGGGAAAGATGTAACTCTGTGAGATGAATTCACAGAACACAGAGCAGTGTCTCAGAAAGCTTCTTTCCAGTTTTGAACGGAAGATATTTCCTGTTTCACCATATCCGTCTATGGGATTTCAAATATCCCTTTGCCAATTCCACAAGAACAGCCTTAGCGAAAGGCTTCTTGAAGGGAAAGATGTAACTCTGTGAGATGAATTCACAGAACACAGAGCAGTTTCACAGAAACCTTCTTTCCAGTTTTTAACGGAAGATATTTACTTTTTCACCATTGCCCTCTATGGGCTTCCAAATATCCCTTTGCCAATTCCACAAGAACAGCCTTAGCGAAAGGCTTCTTGAAAGGAAAGATGTAACTCTGTGAGATGAATTCACAGAACACAGTGCAGTTTCTCAGAAAGCTTCTTTCCAGTTTTTAACGGAAGATATTTCCTTTTTCACCATAGCCCTCTATGGGCTTCCAAATATCCCCTTGCCAATTCCACAAGAACAGCCTTAGCGAAAGGCTTCTTGAAGGGAAAGATGTAACTCTGTGAGATGAATTAACAGAATACAGAGCAGTTTCTCAGAAAGCTTCTTTCCAGTTTTGAACGGAAGATATTTCCTTTTTCACCATAGCCCTCTATGGGCTTCCAAATATCCCTTTGCCAATTCCACAAGAACAGCCTTAGCGAAAGGCTTCTTGAAAGTAAAGATGTAACTCTGTGAGATGAATTCACAGAACACAGAGCAGTGTCTCAGAAAGCTTCTTTCCAGTTTTGAACGGAAGATATGTCCTTTTTCACCATAGGCCTCTATGGGCTTCCAAATATCCCTTTGCCAATTCCACAAGAACAGCCTTAGCGAAAGGCTTCTTGAAGGGAAAGATGTAACTCTGTGAGATGAATTCACGGATCACAGAGCAGTTTCTCAGAAAGCTTCTTTCCAGTTTTGAACGGAAGATATTTCCTTTTTCACCATAGCCCTCTATGGGCTTCCAAATATCCCTTTGCCAATTCCATAAGAACAGCCTTAGCGAAAGGCTTCTTGAAGGGAAAGATGTAACTCTGTGAGATGAATTAACAGAACACAGAGCAGTTTCTCAGAAAGCTTCTTTCCAGTTTTGAACGGAAGATATTTCCTTTTTCACCATAGCCCTCTATGGGCTTCCAAATATCCCTTTGCCAATTCCACAAGAATAGCCTTAGCAAAAGGCTTCTTGAAGGGAAAGATGTAATTTTGTGAGATGAATTCACAGAACGCAGAGCAGTTTCTCAGAAAGCTTCTTTCCAGTTTTGAACGGAAGATATTTCCTTTTTCACCATAGCCCTCTATGGGCTTCCAAATATCCCTTTGCCAATTCCACAAGAACAGCCTTAGCGAAAGGCTTCTTGAAGGGAAAGATGTAACTCTGTGAGATGAATTAGCAGAACACAGAGCAGTTTCTCAGAAAGCTTTTTCCAGTTTTGAACGGAAGATATTTCCTTTTTCACCATAGCCGTCTATGGGATTTCAAATATCCCTTTGCCAATTCCACAAGAACAGCCTTAGCGAAAGGCTTCTTGAAGGGAAAGATGTAACTCTGTGAGATGAATTCACAGAACACAGAGCAGTTTCTCAGAAAGCTTCTTTCCAGTTTTGAACGGAAGATATTTACTTTTTCACCATAGCCCTCTATGGGCTTCCAAATATCCCTTTGCCAATTCCACAAGAACAGCCTTAGCGAAAGGCTTCTTGAAAGGAAAGATGTAACTCTGTGAGATGAATTCACAGAACACAGTGCAGTTTCTCAGAAAGCTTCTTTCCAGTTTTGAACGGAAGATATTTCCTTTTTCACCATAGCCCTCCATGGGCTTCCAAATATCCCTTTGCCAATTCCACAAGAACAGCCTTAGCGAAAGGCTTCTTGAAGGGAAAGATGTAACTCTGTGAGATGAATTAACAGAACACAGAGCAGTTTCTCAGAAAGCCTCTTTCCAGTTTTCAACGGAAGATATTTCCTTTTTCACCATAGCCCTCTATGGGCTTCCAAATATCCCTTTGCCAATTCCACAAGAACAGCCTTAGCGAAAGGCTTCTTGAAAGGAAAGATGTAACTCTGTGAGATGAATTCACAGAACACAGAGCAGTGTCTCAGAAAGCTTCTTTCCAGTTTTGAACGGAAGATATTTCCTTTTTCACCATAGGCCTCTATGGGCTTCCAAATATCCCTTTGCCAATTCCACAAGAACAGCCTTAGCGAAAGGCTTCTTGAAGGGAAAGATGTAACTCTGTGAGATGAATTCACAGAACACAGAGCAGTTTCTCAGAAAGCTTCTTTCCAGTTTTGAACGGAAGATATTTCCTTTTTCACCATAGGCCTCTATGGGCTTCCAAATATCCCTTTGCCAATTCCACAAGAACAGCCTTAGCGAAAGGCTTCTTGAAGGGAAAGATGTAACTCTGTGAGATGAATTCACAGAACACAGAGCAGTTTCTCAGAAAGCTTCTTTCCAGTTTTGAACGGAAGATATTTCCTTTTTCACCATAGCCCTCTATGGGCTTCCAAATATCCCTTTGCCAATTCCACAAGAACAGCCTTAGCGAAAGGCTTCTTGAAGGGAAAGATGTAACGCTGTGAGATGAATTCACAGAACACAGAGCAGTGTCTCAGAAAGCTTCTTTCCAGTTTTGAACGGAAGATATTTCCTGTTTCACCATAGCCGTCTATGGGATTTCAAATATCCCTTTGCCAATTCCACAAGAACAGCCTTAGCGAAAGGCTTCTTGAAGGGAAAGATGTAACTCTGTGAGATGAATTCACAGAACACAGAGCAGTTTCTCAGAAAGCTTCTTTCCAGTTTTGAACGGAAGATATTTACTTTTTAACCATAGCCCTCTATGGGCTTCCAAATATCCCTTTGCCAATTCCACAAGAACAGCCTTAGCGAAAGGCTTCTTGAAAGGAAAGATGTAACTCTGTGAGATGAATTCACAGAACACAGTGCAGTTTCTCAGAAAGCTTCTTTCCAGTTTTGAACGGAAGATATTTCCTTTTTCACCATAGCCCTCTATGGGCTTCCAAATATCGCTTTGCCAATTCCACAAGAACAGCCTTAGCGAAAGGCTTCTTGAAGGGAAAGATGTAACTCTGTGAGATGAATTAACAGAACACAGAGCAGTTTCTCAGAAAGCTTCTTTCCAGTTTTGAACGGAAGATATTTCCTTTTTCACCATAGCCCTCTATGGGCTTCCAAATATCCCTTTGCCAATTCCACAAGAACAGCCTTAGCGAAAGGCTTCTTGAAAGGAAAGATGTAACTCTGTGAGATGAATTCACAGAACACAGAGCAGTGTCTCAGAAAGCTTCTTTCCAGTTTTGAACGGAAGATATTTCCTTTTTCACCATAGGCCTCTATGGGCTTCCAAATATCCCTTTGCCAATTCCACAAGAACAGCCTTAGCGAAAGGCTTCTTGAAGGGAAAGATGTAACTCTGTGAGATGAATTCACGGAACACAGAGCAGTTTCTCAGAAAGCTTCTTTCCAGTTTTGAACGGAAGATATTTCCTTTTTCACCATAGCCCTCTATGGGCTTCCAAATATCCCTTTGCCAATTCCATAAGAACAGCCTTAGCGAAAGGCTTCTTGAAGGGAAAGATGTAACTCTGTGAGATGAATTAACAGAACACAGAGCAGTTTCTCAGAAAGCTTCTTTCCAGTTTTGAACGGAAGATAGTTCCTTTTTCACCATAGCCCTCTATTGGCTTCCAAATATCCCTTTGCCAATTCCACAAGAACAGCCTTAGCAAAAGGCTTCTTGAAGGTAAAGATGTAACTTTGTGAGATGAATTCACAGAACGCAGAGCAGTTTCTCAGAAAGCTTCTTTCCAGTTTTGAACGGAAGATATTTCCTTTTTCACGATAGCCCTCTATGGGCTTCCAAATATCCCTTTGCCAATTCCACAAGAACAGCCTTAGCGAAAGGCTTCTTGAAGGGAAAGATGTAACTCTGTGAGATGAATTCACGGAACACAGAGCAGTTTCTCAGAAAGCTTCTTTCCAGTTTTGAACGGAAGATATTTCCTTTTTCACCATAGCACTCTATGGGCTTCCAAATATCCCTTTGCCAATTCCATAAGAACAGCCTTAGCGAAAGGCTTCTTGAAGGGAAAGATGTAACTCTGTGAGATGAATTAGCAGAACACAGAGCAGTTTCTCAGAAAGTTTCTTTCCAGTTTTGAACGGAAGATATTTCCTTTTTCACCATAGGCCTCTATGGGCTTCCAAATATCCCTTTGCCAATTCCACAAGAACAGCCTTAGCGAAAGGCTTCTTGAAGGGAAAGATGTAACTCTGTGAGATGAATTCACAGAACACAGAGCAGTTTCTCAGAAAGATTCTTTCCAGTTTTGAACGGAAGATATTTAATTTTTCACCATAGCCCTCTATGGGCTTCCAAATATCCCTTTGCCAATTCCACAAGAACAGCCTTAGCGAAAGGCTTCTTGAAGGGAAAGATGTAACTCTGTGAGATGAATTCACAGAACACAGAGCAGTTTCTCAGAAAGCTTCTTTCCAGTTTTGAACGGAAGATATTTCCTTTTTCACCATAGCCGTCTATGGGATTTCAAATATCCCTTTGCCAGTTCCACAAGAACAGCCTTAGCGAAAGGTTTCTTGAAGGGAAAGATGTAACTCTGTGAGATGAATTAACAGAACACAGAGCAGTTTCTCAGAAAGCTTCTTTCCAGTTTTGAACGGAAGATATTTACTTTTTCACCATAGCCCTCTATGGGCTTCCAAATATCCCTTTGCCAATTCCACAAGAACAGCCTTAGCGAAAGGCTTCTTGAAAGGAAAGATGTAACTCTGTGAGATGAATTCACAGAACACAGTGCAGTTTCTCAGAAAGCTTCTTTCCAGTTTTGAACGGAAGATATTTCCTTTTTCACCATAGCCCTCTATGGGCTTCGAAATATCCCTTTGCCAATTCCACAGGAACAGCCTTAGCGAAAGGCTTCTTGAAGGGAAAGATGTAACTCTGTGAGATGAATTAACAGAATACAGAGCAGTTTCTCAGAAAGCTTCTTTCCAGTTTTGAACGGAAGATATTTCCTTTTTCACCATAGCCCTCTATGGGCTTCCAAATATCCCTTTGCCAATTCCACAAGAACAGCCTTAGCGAAAGGCTTCTTGAAAGGAAAGATGTAACTCTGTGAGATGAATTCACAGAACACAGAGCAGTGTCTCAGAAAGCTTCTTTCCAGTTTTGAACGGAAGATATTTCCTTTTTCACCATAGGCCTCTATGGGCTTCCAAATATCCCTTTGCCAATTCCACAAGAACAGCCTTAGCGAAAGGCTTCTTGAAGGGAAAGATGTAACTCTGTGAGATGAATTCACGGAACACAGAGCAGTTTCTCAGAAAGCTTCTTTCCAGTTTTGAACGGAAGATATTTCTTTTTAACCATAGCCCTCTATGGGCTTCCAAATATCCCTTTGCCAATTCCATAAGAACAGCCTTAGCGAAAGGCTTCTTGAAGGGAAAGATGTAACTCTGTGAGATGAATTAACAGAACACAGAGCAGTTTCTCAGAAAGCTTCTTTCCAGTTTTGAACGGAAGATATTTCCTTTTTCACCATAGCCCTCTATGGGCTTTCAATTATCCCTTTGCCAATTCCACAAGAATAGCCTTAGCAAAAGGCTTCTTGAAGGGAAAGATGTAATTTTGTGAGATGAATTCACAGAACGCAGAGCAGTTTCTCAGAAAGCTTCTTTCCAGTTTTGAACGGAAGATATTTCCTTTTTCACCATAGCCCTCTATGGGCTTCCAAATATCCCTTTGCCAATTCCACAAGAACAGCCTTAGCGAAAGGCTTCTTGAAGGGAAAGATGTAACTCTGTGAGATGAATTCACAGAACACAGAGCAGTTTCTCAGAAAGCTTTTTCCAGTTTTGAACGGAAGATATTTCCTTTTTCACCATAGCCGTCTATGGGATTTCAAATATCCCTTTGCCAATTCCACAAGAACAGCCTTAGCGAAAGGCTTCTTGAAGGGAAAGATGTAACTCTGTGAGATGAATTCACAGAACACAGAGCAGTTTCTCAGAAAGCTTCTTTCCAGTTTTGAACGGAAGATATTTACTTTTTCACCATAGCCCTCTATGGGCTTCCAAATATCCCTTTGCCAATTCCACAAGAACAGCCTTAGCGAAAGGCTTCTTGAAAGGAAAGATGTAACTCTGTGAGATGAATTCACAGAACACAGTGCAGTTTCTCAGAAAGCTTCTTTCCAGTTTTGAACGGAAGATATTTCCTTTTTCACCATAGCCCTCTATGGGCTTCCAAATATCCCTTTGCCAATTCCACAAGAACAGCCTTAGCGAAAGGCTTCCTGAAGGGAAAGATGTAACTCTGTAAGAAGAATTCACAGAACACAGAGCAGTTTCTCTGAAAGCTTCTTTCCAGTTTTGAACGGAAGATATTTCCTTTTTCACCATAGCCCTCTATGGGCTTCCAAATATCCCTTTGCCAATTCCACAAGAACAGCCTTAGCGAAAGGCTTCTTGAAGGGAAAGATGTAACTCTGTGAGATGAATTCACAGAACACAGAGCAGTTTCTCAGAAAGCTTCTTTCCGGTTTTGAACGGAAGATATTTCCTTTTTCACCATAGGCCTCTAGGGGCTTCCAAATATCCCTTTGCCAATTCCACAAGAACAGACTTAGCGAAAGGCTTCTTGAAGGGAAAGATGTAACTCTGTGAGATGAATTCACAGAACACAGAGCAGTTTCTCAGAAAGCTTTTTCCAGTTTTGAACGGAAGATATTTCCTTTTTCACCATAGGCCTCTAAGGTCTTCCAAATATCCCTTTGCCAATTCCACAAGAACAGCCTTAGCGAAAGGCTTCTTGAGGGGAAAGATGTAACTCTGTGAGATGAATTAACAGAACACAGAGCAGTTTCTCAGAAAGCTTCTTTCCAGTTTTGAACGGAAGATATTTCCTTTTTCACAATAGCCCTCTATGGGCTTCCAAATATCCCTTTGCCAATTCCACAAGAACAGCCTTAGCGAAAGGCTTCTTGCAGGGAAAGATGTAACTCTGTGAGATGAATTCACGGAACACAGAGCAGTTTCTCAGAAAGCTTCTTTCCAGTTTTGAACGGAAGATATTTCCTTTTTCACCATAGCCCTCTATGGGCTTCCAAATATCCCTTTGCCAATTCCACAAGAACAGCCTTAGCGAAAGGCTTCTTGAAAGGAAAGATGTAACTCTGTGAGATGAATTCACAGAACACAGTGCAGTTTCTCAGAAAGCTTCTTTCCAGTTTTGAACGGAAGATATTTCCTTTTTCACCATAGCCCTCTATGGGCTTCCAAATATCCCTTTGCCAATTCCACAAGAACAGCCTTAGCGAAAGGCTTCTTGAAGGGAAAGATGTAACTCTGTGAGATTAATTAACAGAACACAGAGCAGTTTCTCAGAAAGCTTCTTTCCAGTTTTGAACGGAAGATATTTACTTTTTCACCATAGCCCTCTATGGGCTTCCAAATATCCCTTTGCCAATTCCACAAGAACAGCCTTAGCGAAAGGCTTCTTGAAAGGAAAGATGTAACTCTGTGAGATGAATTCACAGAACACAGTGCAGTTTCTCAGAAAGCTTCTTTCCAGTTTTGAACGGAAGATATTTCCTTTTTCACCATAGCCCTCTATGGGCTTCCAAATATCCCTTTGCCAATTCCACAAGAACAGCCTTAGCGAAAGGCTTCCTGAAGGGAAAGATGTAACTCTGTAAGAAGAATTCACAGAACACAGAGCAGTTTCTCTGAAAGCTTCTTTCCAGTTTTGAACGGAAGATATTTCCTTTTTCACCATAGCCCTCTATGGGCTTCCAAATATCCCTTTGCCAATTCCACAAGAACAGCCTTAGCGAAAGGCTTCTTGAAGGGAAAGATGTAACTCTGTGAGATGAATTCACAGAACACAGAGCAGTTTCTCAGAAAGCTTCTTTCCGGTTTTGAACGGAAGATATTTCCTTTTTCACCATAGGCCTCTAGGGGCTTCCAAATATCCCTTTGCCAATTCCACAAGAACAGACTTAGCGAAAGGCTTCTTGAAGGGAAAGATGTAACTCTGTGAGATGAATTCACAGAACACAGAGCAGTTTCTCAGAAAGCTTTTTCCAGTTTTGAACGGAAGATATTTCCTTTTTCACCATAGGCCTCTAAGGTCTTCCAAATATCCCTTTGCCAATTCCACAAGAACAGCCTTAGCGAAAGGCTTCTTGAGGGGAAAGATGTAACTCTGTGAGATGAATTAACAGAACACAGAGCAGTTTCTCAGAAAGCTTCTTTCCAGTTTTGAACGGAAGATATTTCCTTTTTCACAATAGCCCTCTATGGGCTTCCAAATATCCCTTTGCCAATTCCACAAGAACAGCCTTAGCGAAAGGCTTCTTGCAGGGAAAGATGTAACTCTGTGAGATGAATTCACGGAACACAGAGCAGTTTCTCAGAAAGCTTCTTTCCAGTTTTGAACGGAAGATATTTCCTTTTTCACCATAGCCCTCTATGGGCTTCCAAATATCCCTTTGCCAATTCCACAAGAACAGCCTTAGCGAAAGGCTTCTTGAAAGGAAAGATGTAACTCTGTGAGATGAATTCACAGAACACAGTGCAGTTTCTCAGAAAGCTTCTTTCCAGTTTTGAACGGAAGATATTTCCTTTTTCACCATAGCCCTCTATGGGCTTCCAAATATCCCTTTGCCAATTCCACAAGAACAGCCTTAGCGAAAGGCTTCTTGAAGGGAAAGATGTAACTCTGTGAGATGAATTAACAGAACACAGAGCAGTTTCTCAGAAAGCTTCTTTCCAGTTTTGAACGGAAGATATTTCCTTTTTCACCATAGCCCTCTATGGGCTTCAAAATATCCCTTTGCCAATTCCACAAGAACAGCCTTAGCGAAAGGCTTCTTGAAAGGAAAGATGTAACTCTGTGAGATGAATTCACAGAACACAGAGCAGTGTCTCAGAAAGCTTCTTTCCAGTTTTGAACGGAAGATATTTCCTTTTTCACCATAGGCCTCTATGGGCTTCCAAATATCCCTTTGCCAATTCCACAAGAACAGCCTTAGCGAAAGGCTTCTTGAAGGGAAAGATGTAACTCTGTGAGATGAATTCACAGAACACAGAGCAGTTTCTCAGAAAGCTTCTTTCCAGTTTTGAACGGAAGATATTTCCTTTTTCACCATAGCCCTCTATGACTTCCAAATATCCCTTTGCCAATTCCACAAGAACAGCCTTAGCGAAAGGCTTCTTGAAGGGAAAGATGTAACTCTGTAAGATGAATTCACAGAACACAGAGCAGTTTCTCAGAAAGCTTCTTTCCAGTTTTGAACGGAAGATATTTCCTTTTTCACCATAGCCCTCTATGGGCTTCCAAATATCCCTTTGCCAATTCCACAAGAACAGCCTTAGCGAAAGGCTTCTTGAAGGGAAAGATGTAACTCTGTGAGATGAATTCACAGAACACAGAGCAGTTTCTCAGAAAGCTTCTTTCCAGTTTTGAACGGAAGATATTTCCTTTTTCACCATAGGCCTCTAGGGGCTTCCAAATATGCCTTTGCCAATTCCACAAGAACAGACTTAGCGAAAGGCTTCTTGAAGGGAAAGATGTAACTCTGTGAGATGAATTCACAGAATACAGAGCAGTTTCTCAGAAAGCTTCTTTCCAGTTTTGAACGGAAGATATTTACTTTTTCACCATAGCCCTCTATGGGCTTCCAAATATCCCTTTGCCAATTCCACAAGAACAGCCTTAGCGAAAGGCTTCTTGAAGGGAAAGATGTAACTCTGTGAGATGAATTCACAGAACACAGAGCAGTGTCTCAGAAAGCTTCTTTCCAGTTTTGAACGGAAGATATTTCCTGTTTCACCATAGCCCTCTATGGGCTTCCAAATATCCCTTTGCCAATTCCACAAGAACAGCCTTAGCGAAAGGCTTCTTGAAGGGAAAGATGTAACTCTGTGAGATGAATTCACAGAACACAGAGCAGTTTCTCAGAAAGCTTCTTTCCAGTTTTGAACGGAAGATATTTCCCTTTTCACCATAGCCCTCTATGGGCTTCAAAATATCCCTTTGCCAATTCCACAAGAACAGCCTTAGCGAAAGGCTTCTTGAAGGGAAAGATGTAACTCTGTGAGATGAATTCACAGAACACAGAGCAGTTTCTCAGAAAGCTTCTTTCCAGTTTTGAACGGAAGATATTTCCTTTTTCACCATAGCCCTCTATGGGCTTCCAAATATCCCTTTGCCAATTCCACAAGAACAGCCTTAGCGAAAGGCTTCTTGAAGGGAAAGATGTAACTCTGTGAGATGAATTCACAGAACACAGAGCAGTGACTCAGAAAGCTTCTTTCCAGTTTTGAACGGAAGATATTTCCTGTTTCACCATAGCCCTCTATGGGCTTCCAAATATCCCTTTGCCAATTCCACAAGAACAGCCTTAGCGAAAGGCTTCTTGAAGGGAAAGATGTAACTCTTTGAGATGAATTCACAGAACACAGAGCAGTTTCTCAGAAAGCTTCTTTCCAGTTTTGAACGGAAGATATTTCCTTTTTCACCATAGCCCTCTATGGGCTTCAAAATATCCCTTTGCCAATTCCACAAGAACAGCCTTAGCGAAAGGCTTCTTGAAGGGAAAGATGTAACTCTGTGAGATGAATTCACAGAACACAGAGCAGTTTCTCAGAAAGCTTCTTTCCAGTTTTGAACGGAAGATATTTCCTTTTTCACCATAGCCCTCTACGGGCTTCCAAATATCCCTTTGCCAATTCCACAAGAACAGCCTTAGCGAAAGGCTTCTTGAAGGGAAAGATGTAACTCTGTGAGATGAATTCACAGAACACAGAGCAGTTTCTCAGAAAGCTTCTTTCCAGTTTTGAACGGAAGATATTTCCTTTTTCACCATAGCCCTCTATGGGCTTCCATATATCCCTTTGCCAATTCCACAAGAACAGCCTTAGCGAAAGGCTTCTTGAAGGGAAAGATGTAACTCTGTGAGATGAATTAACAGAACACAGAGCAGTTTCTCAGAATGCTTCTTTCCAGTTTTGAACGGAAGATATTTACTTTTTCACCATAGCCCTCTATGGGCTTCCGAATATCCCTTTGCCAATTCCACAAGAACAGCCTTAGCGAAAGGCTTCTTGAAGGGAAAGATGTAACTCTGTGAGATGAATTCACAGAACACAGAGCAGTTTCTCAGAAAGCTTCTTTCCAGTTTTGAACGGAAGATATTTCCTTTTTCACCATAGGCCTCTATGGGCTTCCAAATATCCCTTTGCCAATTCCACAAGAACAGTCTTAGCGAAAGGCTTCTTGAAGGGAAAGATGTAACTCTGTGAGATGAATTAACAGAACACAGAGCAGTTTCTCAGAAAGCTTCTTTCCAGTTTTGAACGGAAGATATTTCCTTTTTCACCATAGCCCTCTATGGGCTTCCAAATATCCCTTTGCCAATTCCACAAGAACAGCCTTAGCAAAAGGCTTCTGGAAGGGAAAGATGTAACTTTGTGAGATGAATTCACAGAACACAGAGCAGTTTCTCAGAAAGCTTCTTTCCAGTTTTGAACGGAAGATATTTCCTTTTTCACCATAGCCCTCTAGGGGCTTCCAAATATCCCTTTGCCAATTCCACAAGAACAGCCTTAGCGAAAGGCTTCTTGAAGGGAAAGATGTAACTCTGTGAGATGAATTAACAGAACACAGAGCAGTTTCTCAGAGAGCTTCTTTCCAGTTTTGAACGGAAGATATTTCCTTTTTCAACATAGCCCTCTATGGGCTTCCAAATATCCCTTTGCCAATTCCACAAGAACAGCCTTAGCGAAAGGCTTCTTGAAGGGAAAGATGTAACTCTGTGAGATGAATTCACAGAACACAGAGCAGTTTCTCAGAAAGCTTCTTTCCAGTTTTGAACGGAAGATATTTCCTTTTTCACCATAGGCCTCATTGGGCTTCCAAATATCCCTTTGCCAATTCCACAAGAACAGCCTTAGCGAAAGGCTTCTTGAAGGGAAAGATGTAACTCTGTGAGATGAATTAACAGAACACAGAGCAGTTTCTCAGAAACCTTCTTTCCAGTTTTGAACGGAAGATATTTCCTTTTTCACCATAGCCCTCTATGGGCTTCCAAATATCCCTTTGCCAATTCCACAAGAACAGCCTTAGCGAAAGGCTTCTTGAAGGGAAAGATGTAACTCTGTGAGATGAATTAACAGAACACAGAGCAGTTTCTCAGAAAGCTTCTTTCCAGTTTTGAACGGAAGATATTTCCTTTTTCACCATAGGCCTCTATGGGCTTCCAAATATCCCTTTGCCAATTCCACAAGAACAGCCTTAGCGAAAGGCTTCCTGAAGGGAAAGATGTAACTCTGTAAGAAGAATTCACAGAACACAGAGCAGTTTCTCTGAAAGCTTCTTTCCAGTTTTGAACGGAAGATATTTCCTTTTTCACCATAGCCCTCTATGGGCTTCCAAATATCCCTTTGCCAATTCCACAAGAACAGCCTTAGCGAAAGGCTTCTTGAAGGGAAAGATGTAACTCTGTGAGATGAATTCACAGATCACAGAGCAGTTTCTCAGAAAGCTTCTTTCCGGTTTTGAACGGAAGATATTTCCTTTTTCACCATAGGCCTCTAGGGGCTTCCAAATATCCCTTTGCCAATTCCACAAGAACAGACTTAGCGAAAGGCTTCTTGAAGGGAAAGATGTAACTCTGTGAGATGAATTCACAGAACACAGAGCAGTTTCTCAGAAAGCTTCTTTCCAGTTTTGAACGGAAGATATTTCCTTTTTCACCATAGGCCTCTAAGGTCTTCCAAATATCCCTTTGCCAATTCCAGAAGAACAGCCTTAGCGAAAGGCTTCTTGAGGGGAAAGATGTAACTCTGTGAGATGAATTAACAGAACACAGAGCAGTTTCTCAGAAAGCTTCTTTCCAGTTTTGAACGGAAGATATTTCCTTTTTCACCATAGCCCTCTATGGGCTTCCAAATATCCCTTTGCCAATTCCACAAGAACAGCCTTAGCGAAAGGCTTCTTGCAGGGAAAGATGTAACTCTGTGAGATGAATTCACGGAACACAGAGCAGTTTCTCAGAAAGCTTCTTTCCAGTTTTGAACGGAAGATATTTCCTTTTTCACCATAGCCCTCTATGGGCTTCCAAATATCCCTTTGCCAATTCCATAAGAACAGCCTTAGCGAAAGGCTTCTTGAAGGGAAAGATGTAACTCTGTGAGATGAATTAACAGAACACAGAGCAGTTTCTCAGAAAGCTTCTTTCCAGTTTTGAACGGAAGATATTTCCTTTTTCACCATAGCCCTCTATGGGCTTCCAAATATCCCTTTGCCAATTCCACAAGAACAGCCTTAGCGAAAGGCTTCTTGAAGGGAAAGATGTAACTCTGTGAGATGAATTAACAGAACACAGAGCAGTTTCTCAGAAAGCTTCTTTCCAGTTTTGAACGGAAGATATTTCCTTTTTCACCATAGCCCTCTATGGGCTTCCAAATATCCCTTTGCCAATTCCACAAGAACAGCCGTAGCGAAAGGCTTCTTGAAGGGAAACATGTAACTCTGTGAGATGAATTCACAGAACACAGAGCAGTTTCTCAGAAAGCTTCTTTCCAGTTTTGAACGGAAGATATTTCCTTTTTCACCATAGCCCCTATGGGCTTCCAAATATCCCTTTGCCAATTCCACAAGAACAGCCTTAGCAAAAGGCTTCTTGAAGGGAAAGATGTAACTTTGTGAGATGAATTCACAGAACGCAGAGCAGTTTCTCAGAAAGCTTCTTTCCAGTTTTGAACGGAAGATATTTCCTTTTTCACCATAGCCCTCTATGGGCTTCCAAATATCCCTTTGCCAATTCCACAAGAACAGCCTTAGCGAAAGGCTTCTTGAAGGGAAAGATGTAACTCTGTGAGATGAATTCACAGAACACAGAGCAGTTTCTCAGAAAGCTTCTTTCCAGTTTTGAACGGAAGATATTTCCTTTTTCACCATAGCCCTCTATGGGCTTCCAAATATCCCTTTGACAATTCCACAAGAACAGCCTTAGCGAAAGGCTTCCTGAAGGGAAAGATGTAACTCTGTGAGATGAATTAACAGAACACAGAGCAGTTTCTCAGAAAGCTTCTTTCCAGTTTTGAACGGAAGATATTTCCTTTTTCACCATAGCCCTCTATGGGCTCCCAAATATTGCTTTGCCAATTCTACAAGAACAGCCTTAGCGAAAGGCTTCTTGAAGGGAAAGATGTAACTCTGTGAGATGAACTAAAAGATCACAGAGCAGTTTCTCAGAAAGCTTCTTTCTAGTTTTGAACGGAAGATATTTCCTTTTTCACCATAGGCCTCTATGGGCTTCCAAATATCCCTTTGCCAATTCCACAAGAGCAGCCTTAGCGAAAGGCTTCTTGAAGGGAAAGATGTAACTCTGTGAGATGAATTCACAGAACACAGAGCAGTTTCTCAGAAAGCTTCTTTCCAGTTTTGAACGGAAGATATTTCCTTTTTCACCATAGCCCTCTAAGGGCTTCCAAATATCCCTTTGCCATTTCCACAAGAACAGCCTTAGCGAAAGGCTTCTTGAAGGGAAAGATGTAACTCTGTGAGATGAATTCACAGAACACAGAGCAGTTTCTCATAAAGATTCTTTAAAATTTTGAACGGAAGATATTTCCTTTTTCACCATAGGCTTCTAAGGGCTTCCAACTATCCCTTTGCCAATTCCACAAGAACAGCCTTAGGGAAAGGCTTCCTGAAGGGAAAGATGTAACTCTGTGAGATGAATTAACAGAACAAGAGCAGTTTCTCAGAAAGCTTCTTTCCAGTTTTGAACGGAAGATATTTACTTTTTCACCATAGGCCTCTATGGGCTTCCAAATATCCCTTTGCCAATTCCACAAGAACAGACTTAGCGAAAGGCTTCTTGAAGGGAAAGATGTAACTCTGTGAGATGAATTCACAGAACACAGAGCAGTTTCTCAGAAAGCTTCTTTCCAGTTTTGAACGGAAGATATTTCCTTTTTCACCATAGCCCTCTATGGGCTTCCAAATATCCCTTTGCCTATTCCACAAGAACAGCCTTAGCGAAAGGCTTCTTGAAGGGAAAGATGTAACTCTGTGAGATGAACTCAAAGAACACAGAGCAGTTTCTCAGAAAGCTTCTTTCCAGTTTTGAACGGAAGATATTTCCTTTTTCACCATAGGCCTCTATGGGCTTCCAAATATCCCTTTGCCAATTCCACAAGAGCAGCCTTAGCGAAAGGCTTCTTGAAGGGAACGATGTAACTCTGTGAGATGAATTCACAGAACACAGAGCAGTTTCTCAGAAAGCTTCTTTCCAGTTTTGAACGGAAGATATTTCCTTTTTCACCATAGCCCTCTAAGGGCTTCCAAATATCCCTTTGCCATTTCCACAAGAACAGCCTTAGCGAAAGGCTTCTTGAAGGGAAAGATGTAACTCTGTGAGATGAATTCACAGAACACAGAGCAGTTTCTCAGAAAGATTCTTTCCAATTTTGAACGGAAGATATTTCCTTTTTCACCATAGGCTTCTATGGGCTTCCAAATATCCCTTTGCCAATTCCACAAGAACAGCCTTAGGGAAAGGCTTCTTGAAAGGAAAGATGTAATTCTGTGAGATGAATTAACAGAACACAGAGCAGTTTCTCAGAAAGCTTCTTTCCAGTTTTGAACGGAAGATATTTCCTGTTTCACCATAGCCCTCTATGGGCTTCCAAATATCCCTTTGCCAATTCCACAAGAACAGCCTTAGCGAAAGGCTTCTTGAAGGGAAAGATGTAACTCTGTGAGATGAATTCACAGAACACAGAGCAGTTTCTCAGAAAGCTTCTTTCCAGTTTTGAACGGAAGATATTTCCCTTTTCACCATAGCCCTCTATGGGCTTCCAAATATCCCTTTGCCAATTCCACAAGAACAGCCTTAGCGAAAGGCTTCTTGAAGGGAAAGATGTAACTCTGTGAGATGAATTCACAGAACACAGAGCAGTTTCTCAGAAAGCTTCTTTCCAGTTTTGAACGGAAGATATTTCCTTTTTCACCATAGCCCTCTATGGGCTTCCAAATATCCCTTTGCCAATTCCACAAGAACAGCCTTAGCGAAAGGCTTCTTGAAGGGAAAGATGTAACTCTGTGAGATGAATTCACAGAACACAGAGCAGTTTCTCAGAAAGCTTCTTTCCAGTTTTGAACGGAAGATATTTCCTTTTTCACCATAGCCCTCTATGGGCTTCCAAATATCCCTTTGACAATTCCACAAGAACAGCCTTAGCGAAAGGCTTCCTGAAGGGAAAGATGTAACTCTGTGAGATGAATTAACAGAACACAGAGCAGTTTCTCAGAAAGCTTCTTTCCAGTTTTGAACGGAAGATATTTCCTTTTTCACCATAGCCCTCTATGGGCTCCCAAATATTGCTTTGCCAATTCTACAAGAACAGCCTTAGCGAAAGGCTTCTTGAAGGGAAAGATGTAACTCTGTGAGATGAACTAAAAGATCACAGAGCAGTTTCTCAGAAAGCTTCTTTCTAGTTTTGAACGGAAGATATTTCCTTTTTCACCATAGGCCTCTATGGGCTTCCAAATATCCCTTTGCCAATTCCACAAGAGCAGCCTTAGCGAAAGGCTTCTTGAAGGGAAAGATGTAACTCTGTGAGATGAATTCACAGAACACAGAGCAGTTTCTCAGAAAGCTTCTTTCCAGTTTTGAACGGAAGATATTTCCTTTTTCACCATAGCCCTCTAAGGGCTTCCAAATATCCCTTTGCCATTTCCACAAGAACAGCCTTAGCGAAAGGCTTCTTGAAGGGAAAGATGTAACTCTGTGAGATGAATTCACAGAACACAGAGCAGTTTCTCATAAAGATTCTTTAAAATTTTGAACGGAAGATATTTCCTTTTTCACCATAGGCTTCTAAGGGCTTCCAACTATCCCTTTGCCAATTCCACAAGAACAGCCTTAGGGAAAGGCTTCCTGAAGGGAAAGATGTAACTCTGTGAGATGAATTAACAGAACACAGAGCAGTTTCTCAGAAAGCTTCTTTCCAGTTTTGAACGGAAGATATTTACTTTTTCACCATAGGCCTCTATGGGCTTCCAAATATCCCTTTGCCAATTCCACAAGAACAGACTTAGCGAAAGGCTTCTTGAAGGGAAAGATGTAACTCTGTGAGATGAATTCACAGAACACAGAGCAGTTTCTCAGAAAGCTTCTTTCCAGTTTTGAACGGAAGATATTTCCTTTTTCACCATAGCCCTCTATGGGCTTCCAAATATCCCTTTGCCTATTCCACAAGAACAGCCTTAGCGAAAGGCTTCTTGAAGGGAAAGATGTAACTCTGTGAGATGAACTCAAAGAACACAGAGCAGTTTCTCAGAAAGCTTCTTTCCAGTTTTGAACGGAAGATATTTCCTTTTTCACCATAGGCCTCTATGGGCTTCCAAATATCCCTTTGCCAATTCCACAAGAGCAGCCTTAGCGAAAGGCTTCTTGAAGGGAACGATGTAACTCTGTGAGATGAATTCACAGAACACAGAGCAGTTTCTCAGAAAGCTTCTTTCCAGTTTTGAACGGAAGATATTTCCTTTTTCACCATAGCCCTCTAAGGGCTTCCAAATATCCCTTTGCCATTTCCACAAGAACAGCCTTAGCGAAAGGCTTCTTGAAGGGAAAGATGTAACTCTGTGAGATGAATTCACAGAACACAGAGCAGTTTCTCAGAAAGATTCTTTCCAATTTTGAACGGAAGATATTTCCTTTTTCACCATAGGCTTCTATGGGCTTCCAAATATCCCTTTGCCAATTCCACAAGAACAGCCTTAGGGAAAGGCTTCTTGAAAGGAAAGATGTAATTCTGTGAGATGAATTAACAGAACACAGAGCAGTTTCTCAGAAAGCTTCTTTCCAGTTTTGAACGGAAGATATTTCCTGTTTCACCATAGCCCTCTATGGGCTTCCAAATATCCCTTTGCCAATTCCACAAGAACAGCCTTAGCGAAAGGCTTCTTGAAGGGAAAGATGTAACTCTGTGAGATGAATTCACAGAACACAGAGCAGTTTCTCAGAAAGCTTCTTTCCAGTTTTGAACGGAAGATATTTCCCTTTTCACCATAGCCCTCTATGGGCTTCCAAATATCCCTTTGCCAATTCCACAAGAACAGCCTTAGCGAAAGGCTTCTTGAAGGGAAAGATGTAACTCTGTGAGATGAATTCACAGAACACAGAGCAGTTTCTCAGAAAGCTTCTTTCCAGTTTTGAACGGAAGATATTTCCTTTTTCACCATAGCCCTCTATGGGCTTCCAAATATCCCTTTGCCAATTCCACAAGAACAGCCTTAGCGAAAGGCTTCTTGAAGGGAAAGATGTAACTCTGTGAGATGAATTCACAGAACACAGAGCAGTGACTCAGAAAGCTTCTTTCCAGTTTTGAACGGAAGATATTTCCTGTTTCACCATAGCCCTCTATGGGCTTCCAAATATCCCTTTGCCAATTCCACAAGAACAGCCTTAGCGAAAGGCTTCTTGAAGGGAAAGATGTAACTCTTTGAGATGAATTCACAGAACACAGAGCAGTTTCTCAGAAAGCTTCTTTCCAGTTTTGAACGGAAGATATTTCCTTTTTCACCATAGCCCTCTATGGGCTTCAAAATATCCCTTTGCCAATTCCACAAGAACAGCCTTAGCGAAAGGCTTCTTGAAGGGAAAGATGTAACTCTGTGAGATGAATTCACAGAACACAGAGCAGTTTCTCAGAAAGCTTCTTTCCAGTTTTGAACGGAAGATATTTCCTTTTTCACCATAGCCCTCTACGGGCTTCCAAATATCCCTTTGCCAATTCCACAAGAACAGCCTTAGCGAAAGGCTTCTTGAAGGGAAAGATGTAACTCTGTGAGATGAATTCACAGAACACAGAGCAGTTTCTCAGAAAGCTTCTTTCCAGTTTTGAACGGAAGATATTTCCTTTTTCACCATAGCCCTCTATGGGCTTCCATATATCCCTTTGCCAATTCCACAAGAACAGCCTTAGCGAAAGGCTTCTTGAAGGGAAAGATGTAACTCTGTGAGATGAATTAACAGAACACAGAGCAGTTTCTCAGAAAGCTTCTTTCCAGTTTTGAACGGAAGATATTTACTTTTTCACCGTAGCCCTCTATGGGCTTCCAAATATCCCTTTGCCAATTCCACAAGAACAGCCTTAGCGAAAGGCTTCTTGAAGGGAAAGATGTAACTCTGTGAGATGAATTCACAGAACACAGAGCAGTTTCTCAGAAAGCTTCTTTCCAGTTTTGAACGGAAGATATTTCCTTTTTCACCATAGGCCTCTATGGGCTTCCAAATATCCCTTTGCCAATTCCACAAGAACAGTCTTAGCGAAAGGCTTCTTGAAGGGAAAGATGTAACTCTGTGAGATGAATTCACAGAACACAGAGCAGTTTCTCAGAAAGCTTCTTTCCAGTTTTGAACGGAAGATATTTCCTTTTTCACCATAGCCCTCTATGGGCTTCCAAATATCCCTTTGCCAATTCCACAAGAACAGCCTTAGCAAAAGGCTTCTGGAAGGGAAAGATGTAACTTTGTGAGATGAATTCACAGAACACAGAGCAGTTTCTCAGAAAGCTTCTTTCCAGTTTTGAACGGAAGATATTTCCTTTTTCACCATAGCCCTCTAGGGGCTTCCAAATATCCCTTTGCCAATTCCACAAGAACAGCCTTAGCGAAAGGCTTCTTGCAGGGAAAGATGTAACTCTGTGAGATGAATTAACAGAACACAGAGCAGTTTCTCAGAGAGCTTCTTTCCAGTTTTGAACGGAAGATATTTCCTTTTTCACCATAGCCCTCTATGGGCTTCCAAATATCCCTTTGCCAATTCCACAAGAACAGCCTTAGCGAAAGGCTTCTTGAAGGGAAAGATGTAACTCTGTGAGATGAATTCACAGAACACAGAGCAGTTTCTCAGAAAGCTTCTTTCCAGTTTTGAACGGAAGATATTTCCTTTTTCACCATAGGCCTCATTGGGCTTCCAAATATCCCTTTGCCAATTCCACAAGAACAGCCTTAGCGAAAGGCTTCTTGAAGGGAAAGATGTAACTCTGTGAGATGAATTAACAGAACACAGAGCAGTTTCTCAGAAACCTTCTTACCAGTTTTGAACGGAAGATATTTCCTTTTTCACCATAGCCCTCTATGGGCTTCCAAATATCCCTTTGCCAATTCCACAAGAACAGCCTTAGCGAAAGGCTTCTTGAAGGGAAAGATGTAACTCTGTGAGATGAATTAACAGAAGACAGAGCAGTTTCTCGGAAAGCTTCTTTCCAGTTTTGAACGGAAGATATTTCCTTTTTCACCATAGGCCTCTATGGGCTTCCAAATATCCCTTTGCCAATTCCACAAGAACAGCCTTAGCGAAAGGCTTCCTGAAGGGAAAGATGTAACTCTGTAAGAAGAATTCACAGAACACAGAGCAGTTTCTCTGAAAGCTTCTTTCCAGTTTTGAACGGAAGATATTTCCTTTTTCAACATAGCCCTCTATGGGATTCCAAATATCCCTTTGCCAATTCCACAAGAACAGCCTTAGCGAAAGGCTTCTTGAAGGGAAAGATGTAACTCTGTGAGATGAATTCACAGATCACAGAGCAGTTTCTCAGAAAGCTTCTTTCCGGTTTTGAACGGAAGATATTTCCTTTTTCACCATAGGCCTCTAGGGGCTTCCAAATATCCCTTTGCCAATTCCACAAGAACAGACTTAGCGAAAGGCTTCTTGAAGGGAAAGATGTAACTCTGTGAGATGAATTCACAGAACACAGAGCAGTTTCTCAGAAAGCTTCTTTCCAGTTTTGAACGGAAGATATTTCCTTTTTCACCATAGGCCTCTAAGGTCTTCCAAATATCCCTTTGCCAATTCCACAAGAACAGCCTTAGCGAAAGGCTTCTTGAAGGGAAAGATGTAACTCTGTGAGATGAATTCACAGAACACAGAGCAGTTTCTCAGAAAGCTTCTTTCCAGTTTTGAACGGAAGATATTTCCTTTTTCACCATAGCCCTCTATGGGCTTCCAAATATCCCTTTGCCAATTCCACAAGAACAGCCTTAGCGAAAGGCTTCTTGAAGGGAAAGATGTAACTCTGTGAGATGAATTCACAGAACACAGAGCAGTGACTCAGAAAGCTTCTTTCCAGTTTTGAACGGAAGATATTTCCTGTTTCACCATAGCCCTCTATGGGCTTCCAAATATCCCTTTGCCAATTCCACAAGAACAGCCTTAGCGAAAGGCTTCTTGAAGGGAAAGATGTAACTCTTTGAGATGAATTCACAGAACACAGAGCAGTTTCTCAGAAAGCTTCTTTCCAGTTTTGAACGGAAGATATTTCCTTTTTCACCATAGCCCTCTATGGGCTTCAAAATATCCCTTTGCCAATTCCACAAGAACAGCCTTAGCGAAAGGCTTCTTGAAGGGAAAGATGTAACTCTGTGAGATGAATTCACAGAACACAGAGCAGTTTCTCAGAAAGCTTCTTTCCAGTTTTGAACGGAAGATATTTCCTTTTTCACCATAGCCCTCTACGGGCTTCCAAATATCCCTTTGCCAATTCCACAAGAACAGCCTTAGCGAAAGGCTTCTTGAAGGGAAAGATGTAACTCTGTGAGATGAATTCACAGAACACAGAGCAGTTTCTCAGAAAGCTTCTTTCCAGTTTTGAACGGAAGATATTTCCTTTTTCACCATAGCCCTCTATGGGCTTCCATATATCCCTTTGCCAATTCCACAAGAACAGCCTTAGCGAAAGGCTTCTTGAAGGGAAAGATGTAACTCTGTGAGATGAATTAACAGAACACAGAGCAGTTTCTCAGAAAGCTTCTTTCCAGTTTTGAACGGAAGATATTTACTTTTTCACCATAGCCCTCTATGGGCTTCCAAATATCCCTTTGCCAATTCCACAAGAACAGCCTTAGCGAAAGGCTTCTTGAAGGGAAAGATGTAACTCTGTGAGATGAATTCACAGAACACAGAGCAGTTTCTCAGAAAGCTTCTTTCCAGTTTTGAACGGAAGATATTTCCTTTTTCACCATAGGCCTCTATGGGCTTCCAAATATCCCTTTGCCAATTCCACAAGAACAGTCTTAGCGAAAGGCTTCTTGAAGGGAAAGATGTAACTCTGTGAGATGAATTAACAGAACACAGAGCAGTTTCTCAGAAAGCTTCTTTCCAGTTTTGAACGGAAGATATTTCCTTTTTCACCATAGCCCTCTATGGGCTTCCAAATATCCCTTTGCCAATTCCACAAGAACAGCCTTAGCAAAAGGCTTCTGGAAGGGAAAGATGTAACTTTGTGAGATGAATTCACAGAACACAGAGCAGTTTCTCAGAAAGCTTCTTTCCAGTTTTGAACGGAAGATATTTCCTTTTTCACCATAGCCCTCTAGGGGCTTCCAAATATCCCTTTGCCAATTCCACAAGAACAGCCTTAGCGAAAGGCTTCTTGAAGGGAAAGATGTAACTCTGTGAGATGAATTAACAGAACACAGAGCAGTTTCTCAGAGAGCTTCTTTCCAGTTTTGAACGGAAGATATTTCCTTTTTCACCATAGCCCTCTATGGGCTTCCAAATATCCCTTTGCCAATTCCACAAGAACAGCCTTAGCGAAAGGCTTCTTGAAGGGAAAGATGTAACTCTGTGAGATGAATTCACAGAACACAGAGCAGTTTCTCAGAAAGCTTCTTTCCAGTTTTGAACGGAAGATATTTCCTTTTTCACCATAGGCCTCATTGGGCTTCCAAATATCCCTTTGCCAATTCCACAAGAACAGCCTTAGCGAAAGGCTTCTTGAAGGGAAAGATGTAACTCTGTGAGATGAATTCACAGAACACAGAGCAGTTTCTCAGAAACCTTCTTTCCAGTTTTGAACGGAAGATATTTCCTTTTTCACCATAGCCCTCTATGGGCTTCCAAATATCCCTTTGCCAATTCCACAAGAACAGCCTTAGCGAAAGGCTTCTTGAAGGGAAAGATGTAACTCTGTGAGATGAATTCACAGAACACAGAGCAGTTTCTCAGAAAGCTTCTTTCCAGTTTTGAACGGAAGATATTTCCTTTTTCACCATAGGCCTCTATGGGCTTCCAAATATCCCTTTGCCAATTCCAGAAGAACAGCCTTAGCGAAAGGCTTCTTGAGGGGAAAGATGTAACTCTGTGAGATGAATTAACAGAACACAGAGCAGTTTCTCAGAAAGCTTCTTTCCAGTTTTGAACGGAAGATATTTCCTTTTTCACCATAGCCCTCTATGGGCTTCCAAATATCCCTTTGCCAATTCCACAAGAACAGCCTTAGCGAAAGGCTTCTTGCAGGGAAAGATGTAACTCTGTGAGATGAATTCACGGAACACAGAGCAGTTTCTCAGAAAGCTTCTTTCCAGTTTTGAACGGAAGATATTTCCTTTTTCACCATAGCCCTCTATGGGCTTCCAAATATCCCTTTGCCAATTCCATAAGAACAGCCTTAGCGAAAGGCTTCTTGAAGGGAAAGATGTAACTCTGTGAGATGAATTAACAGAACACAGAGCAGTTTCTCAGAAAGCTTCTTTCCAGTTTTGAACGGAAGATATTTCCTTTTTCACCATAGCCCTCTATGGGCTTCCAAATATCCCTTTGCCAATTCCACAAGAACAGCCTTAGCGAAAGGCTTCTTGAAGGGAAAGATGTAACTCTGTGAGATGAATTAACAGAACACAGAGCAGTTTCTCAGAAAGCTTCTTTCCAGTTTTGAACGGAAGATATTTCCTTTTTCACCATAGCCCTCTATGGGCTTCCAAATATCCCTTTGCCAATTCCACAAGAACAGCCGTAGCGAAAGGCTTCTTGAAGGGAAACATGTAACTCTGTGAGATGAATTCACAGAACACAGAGCAGTTTCTCAGAAAGCTTCTTTCCAGTTTTGAACGGAAGATATTTCCTTTTTCACCATAGCCCTCTATGGGCTTCCAAATATCCCTTTGCCAATTCCACAAGAACAGCCTTAGCAAAAGGCTTCTTGAAGGGAAAGATGTAACTTTGTGAGATGAATTCACAGAACGCAGAGCAGTTTCTCAGAAAGCTTCTTTCCAGTTTTGAACGGAAGATATTTCCTTTTTCACCATAGCCCTCTATGGGCTTCCAAATATCCCTTTGCCAATTCCACAAGAACAGCCTTAGCGAAAGGCTTCTTGAAGGGAAAGATGTAACTCTGTGAGATGAATTCACAGAACACAGAGCAGTTTCTCAGAAAGCTTCTTTCCAGTTTTGAACGGAAGATATTTCCTTTTTCACCATAGCCCTCTATGGGCTTCCAAATATCCCTTTGCCAATTCCACAAGAACAGCCTTAGCGAAAGGCTTCCTGAAGGGAAAGATGTAACTCTGTGAGATGAATTAACAGAACACAGAGCAGTTTCTCAGAAAGCTTCTTTCCAGTTTTGAACGGAAGATATTTCCTTTTTCACCATAGCCCTCTATGGGCTCCCAAATATTGCTTTGCCAATTCTACAAGAACAGCCTTAGCGAAAGGCTTCTTGAAGGGAAAGATGTAACTCTGTGAGATGAACTAAAAGATCACAGAGCAGTTTCTCAGAAAGCTTCTTTCTAGTTTTGAACGGAAGATATTTCCTTTTTCACCATAGGCCTCTATGGGCTTCCAAATATCCCTTTGCCAATTCCACAAGAGCAGCCTTAGCGAAAGGCTTCTTGAAGGGAAAGATGTAACTCTGTGAGATGAATTCACAGAACACAGAGCAGTTTCTCAGAAAGCTTCTTTCCAGTTTTGAACGGAAGATATTTCCTTTTTCACCATAGCCCTCTAAGGGCTTCCAAATATCCCTCTGCCATTTCCACAAGAACAGCCTTAGCGAAAGGCTTCTTGAAGGGAAAGATGTAACTCTGTGAGATGAATTCACAGAACACAGAGCAGTTTCTCATAAAGATTCTTTCCAATTTTGAACGGAAGATATTTCCTTTTTCACCATAGGCTTCTAAGGGCTTCCAACTATCCCTTTGCCATTCCACAAGAACAGCCTTAGGGAAAGGCTTCCTGAAGGGAAAGATGTAACTCTGTGAGATGAATTAACAGAACACAGAGCAGTTTCTCAGAAAGCTTCTTTCCAGTTTTGAACGGAAGATATTTCCTTTTTCACCATAGGCCTCTATGGGCTTCCAAATATCCCTTTGCCAATTCCACAAGAACAGACTTAGCGAAAGGCTTCTTGAAGGGAAAGATGTAACTCTGTGAGATGAATTCACAGAACACAGAGCAGTTTCTCAGAAAGCTTCTTTCCAGTTTTGAACGGAAGATATTTCCTTTTTCACCATAGCCCTCTATGGGCTTCCAAATATCCCTTTGCCTATTCCACAAGAACAGCCTTAGCGAAAGGCTTCTTGAAGGGAAAGATGTAACTCTGTGAGATGAACTCAAAGAACACAGAGCAGTTTCTCAGAAAGCTTCTTTCCAGTTTTGAACGGAAGATATTTCCTTTTTCACCATAGGCCTCTATGGGCTTCCAAATATCCCTTTGCCAATTCCACAAGAGCAGCCTTAGCGAAAGGCTTCTTGAAGGGAACGATGTAACTCTGTGAGATGAATTCACAGAACACAGAGCAGTTTCTCAGAAAGCTTCTTTCCAGTTTTGAACGGAAGATATTTCCTTTTTCACCATAGCCCTCTAAGGGCTTCCAAATATCCCTTTGCCATTTCCACAAGAACAGCCTTAGCGAAAGGCTTCTTGAAGGGAAAGATGTAACTCTGTGAGATGAATTCACAGAACACAGAGCAGTTTCTCAGAAAGATTCTTTCCAATTTTGAACGGAAGATATTTCCTTTTTCACCATAGGCTTCTATGGGCTTCCAAATATCCCTTTGCCAATTCCACAAGAACAGCCTTAGGGAAAGGCTTCTTGAAAGGAAAGATGTAATTCTGTGAGATGAATTAACAGAACACAGAGCAGTTTCTCAGAAAGCTTCTTTCCAGTTTTGAACGGAAGATATTTCCTTTTTCAGCATAGCCCTCTATGGGCTTCCAAATATCCCTTTGCCAATTCCACAAGAACAGCCTTAGCGAAAGGCTTCGTGAAGGGAAAGATGTAACTCTGTGAGATGAATTCACAGAACACAGAGCAGTTTCTCAGAAAGCTTCTTTCCAGTTTTGAACAGAAGATATTTCCTTTTTCACCATAGTCCTCTATGGGCTTCCAAATATTGCTTTGCCAATTCTACAAGAACAGCCTTAGCGAAAGGCTTCTTGAAGGTAAAGATGTAACTCTGTGAGATGAACTCAAAGAACACAGAGCAGTTTCTCAGAAAGCTTCTTTCCAGTTTTGAACGGAAGATATTTCCTTTTTCACCATAGGCCTCTATGGGCTTCCAAATATCCCTTTGCCAATTCCACAAGAGCAGCCTTAGCGAAAGGCTTCTTGAAGGGAAAGATGTAACTCTGTGAGATGAATTAACAGAACACAGAGCAGTTTCTCAGAGAGCTTCTTTCCAGTTTTGAACGGAAGATATTTCCTTTTTCACCATAGCCCTCTATGGGCTTCCAAATATCCCTTTGCCAATTCCACAAGAACAGCCTTAGCGAAAGGCTTCTTGAAGGGAAAGATGTAACTCTGTGAGATGAATTCACAGAACACAGAGCAGTTTCTCAGAAAGCTTCTTTCCAGTTTTGAACGGAAGATATTTCCTTTTTCACCATAGCCCTCTATGGGCTTCCAAATATCCCTTTGCCAATTCCACAAGAACAGCCGTAGCGAAAGGCTTCTTGAAGGGAAAGATGTAACTCTGTGAGATGAATTCACAGAACACAAAGCAGTGTCTCAGAAAGCTTCTTTCCAGTTTTGAACGGAAGATATTTCCTTTTTCACCATAGGCCTCTATGGGCTTCCAAATATCCCTTTGCCAATTCCACAAGAACAGCCTTAGCGAAAGGCTTCTTGAAGGGAAAGATGTAACTCTGTGAGATGAATTCACAGAACACAGAGCAGTTTCTCAGAAAGCTTCTTTCCAGTTTTGAACGGAAGATATTTCCTTTTTCAACATAGGCCTCTAAGGGCTTCCAAATATCCCTTTGCCAATTCCACAAGAACAGCCTTAGCGAAAGGCTTCTTGAGGGGAAAGATGTAACTCTGTGAGATGAATTAACAGAACACAGAGCAGTTTCTCAGAAAGCTTCTTTCCAGTTTTGAACGGAAGATATTTCCTTTTTCACCATAGCCCTCTATGGGCTTCCAAATATCCCTTTGCCAATTCCACAAGAACAGCCTTAGCGAAAGGCTTCTTGAAGGGAAAGATGTAACTCTGTGAGATGAATTCACGGAACACAGAGCAGTTTCTCAGAAAGCTTCTTTCCAGTTTTGAACGGAAGATATTTCCTTTTTCACCATAGCCCTCTATGGGCTTCCAAATATCCCTTTGCCAATTCCATAAGAACAGCCTTAGCGAAAGGCTTCCTGAAGGGAAAGATGTAACTCTGTGAGATGAATTCACAGAACACAGAGCAGTTTCTCAGAAAGCTTCTTTCCAGTTTTGAACGGAAGATATTTCCTTTTTCACCATAGCCCTCTATGGGCTTCCAAATATCCCTTTGCCAATTCCATAAGAACAGCCTTAGCGAAAGGCTTCTTGAAGGGAAAGATGTAACTCTGTGAGATGAATTAACAGAACACAGAGCAGTTTCTCAGAAAGTTTCTTTCCAGTTTTGAACGGAAGATATTTCCTTTTTCACCATAGGCCTCTATGGGCTTCCAAATATCCCTTTGCCAATTCCACAAGAACAGCCTTAGCGAAAGGCTTCTTGAAGGGAAAGATGTAACTCTGTGAGATGAATTCACAGAACACAGAGCAGTTTCTCAGAAAGCTTCTTTCTAGTTTTGAACGGAAGATATTTCCTTTTTCACCATAGCCCTCTATGGGCTTCCAAATATCCCTTTGCGAATTCCACAAGAACAGCCTTAGCGAAAGGCTTCTTGAAGGGAAAGATGTAACTCTGTGAGATGAATTCACAGAACACAGAGCAGTTTCTCAGAAAGCTTCTTTCCAGTTTTGAACGGAAGATATTTCCTTTTTCACCATAGCCGTCTAAGGGATTTCAAATATCCCTTTGCCAATTCCACAAGAAGAGCCTTAGCGAAAGGCTTCTTGAAAGGAAAGATGTAACTCTGTGAGATGAATTCACAGAACACAGAGCAGTGTCTCAGAAAGCTTCTTTCCAGTTTTGAACGGAAGATATTTCCTTTTTCACCATAGGTCTCTATGGGCTTCCAAATATCCCTTTGCCAATTCCACAAGAACAGCCTTAGCGAAAGGCTTCTTGAAGGGAAAGATGTAAATCTGTGAGATGAATTCACGGAACACAGAGCAGTTTCTCAGAAAGATTCTTTCCAGTTTTGAACGGAAGATATTTCCTTTTTCACCATAGCCCTCTATGGGCTTCCAAATATCCCTTTGCCAATTCCACAAGAACAGCCTTAGCGAAAGGCTTCTTGAAGGGAAAGATGTAACTCTGTGAGATGAATTAACAGAACACAGAGCAGTTTCTCAGAAAGCTTCTTTCCAGTTTTGAACGGAAGATATTTCCTTTTTCACCATAGCCCTCTATGGGCTTCCAAATATCCCTTTGCCAATTCCACAGGAACAGCCATAGCGAAAGGCTTCTTGAAGGGAAAGATGTAACTCTGTGAGATGAATTCACGGAACACAGAGCAGTTTCTCAGAAAGCTTCTTTCCAGTTTTGAACGGAAGATATTTCCTTTTTCACCATAGCCCTCTAGGGGCTTCCAAATATCCCTTTGCCAATTCCATAAGAACAGCCTTAGCGAAAGGCTTCTTGAAGGGAAAGATGTAACTCTGTGAGATGAATTATCAGAACACAGAGCAGCTTCTCAGAAATTTCTTTCCAGTTTTGAACGGAAGATATTTCCTTTTTCACCATAGGCCTCTATGGGCTTCCAAATATCCCTTTGCCAATTCCACAAGAACAGCCTTAGCGAAAGGCTTCTTGAAGGGAAAGATGTAACTCTGTGAGATGAATTCACAGAACACAGAGCAGTTTCTCAGAAAGCTTCTTTCCAGTTTTGAACGGAAGATATTTCCTTTTTCACCATAGCCCTCTATGGGCTTCCAAATATCCCTTTGCCAATTCCACAAGAACAGCCTTGGCGAAAGGCTTCTTGAAGGGAAAGATGTAACTCTGTGAGATGAATTCACAGAACACAGAGCAGTTTCTCAGAAAGCTTTTTCCAGTTTTGAACGGAAGATATTTCCTTTTTTACCACAGCCGTCTATGGTATTTCAAATATCCCTTTGCCAATTCCACAAGAACAGCCTTAGCGAAAGGCTTCTTGAAGGGAAAGATGTAACTCTGTGAGATGAATTCACAGAACACAGAGCAGTGTCTCAGAAAGCTTCTTTCCAGTTTTGAACGGAAGATATTTACTTTTTCACCATAGCCCTCTATGGGCTTCCAAATATCCCTTTGCCAATTCCACAAGAACAGCCTTAGCGAAAGGCTTCTTGAAAGGAAAGATGTAACTCTGTGAGATGAATTCACAGAACACAGTGCAGTTTCTCAGAAAGCTTCTTTCCAGTTTTGAACGGAAGATATTTCCTTTTTCACCATAGCCCTCTATGGGCTTCCAAATATCCCTTTGCCAATTCCACAAGAACAGCCTTAGCGAAAGGCTTCTTGAAGGGAAAGATGTAACTCTGTGAGATGAATTCACGGAACACAGAGCAGTTTCTCAGAAAGCTTCTTTCCAGTTTTGAACGGAAGATATTTCCTTTTTCACCATAGGCCTCTATGGGCTTCCAAATATCCCTTTGCCAATTCCACAAGAACAGCCTTAGCGAAAGGCTTCTTGAAGGGAAAGATGTAACTCTGTGAGATGAATTCACAGAACACAGAGCAGCTTCTCAGAAAGCTTCTTTCCAGTTTTGAACGGAAGATATTTACTTTTTCACCATAGCCCTCTATGGGCTTCCAAATATCCCTTTGCCAATTCCACTAGAACAGCCTTAGCGAAAGGCTTCTTGAAGGGAAAGATGTAACTCTGTGAGATGAATTCACAGAACACAGTGCAGTTTCTCAGAAAGCTTCTTTCCAGTTTTGAACGGAAGATATTTCCTTTTTCACCATAGCCCTCTATGGGCTTCCAAATATCCCTTTGCCAATTCCACAAGAACAGCCTTAGCGAAAGGCTTCTTGAAGGGAAAGATGTAACTCGGTGAGATGAATTAACAGAACACAGAGCAGTTTCTCAGAAAGCCTCTTTCCAGTTTTGAACGGAAGATATTTCCTTTTTCACCATAGCCCTCTATGGGCTTCCAAATATCCCTTTGCCAATTCCACAAGAACAGCCTTAGCGAAAGGTTTCTTGAAAGGAAAGATGTAACTCTGTGAGATGAATTCACAGAACACAGAGCAGTGTCTCAGAAAGCTTCTTTCCAGTTTTGAACGGAAGATATTTCCTTTTTCACCATAGGCCTCTATGGGCTTCCAAATATCCCTTTGCCAATTCCACAAGAACAGCCTTAGCGAAAGGCTTCTTGAAGGGAAAGATGTAACTCTGTGAGATGAATTCACAGAACACAGAGCAGTTTCTCAGAAAGCTTCTTTCCAGTTTTGAACGGAAGATATTTCCTTTTTCACCATAGGCCTCTATGGGCTTCCAAATATCCCTTTGCCAATTCCACAAGAACAGCCTTAGCGAAAGGCTTCTTGAAGGGAAAGATGTAACTCTGTGAGATGAATTCACAGAACACAGAGCAGCTTCTCAGAAAGCTTCTTTCCAGTTTTGAACGGAAGATATTTACTTTTTCACCATAGCCCTCTATGGGCTTCCAAATATCCCTTTGCCAATTCCACAAGAACAGCCTTAGCGAAAGGCTTCTTGAAGGGAAAGATGTAACTCTGTGAGATGAATTCACAGAACACAGTGCAGTTTCTCAGAAAGCTTCTTTCCAGTTTTGAACGGAAGATATTTCCTTTTTCACCATAGCCCTCTATGGGCTTCCAAATATCCCTTTGCCAATTCCACAAGAACAGCCTTAGCGAAAGGCTTCTTGAAGGGAAAGATGTAACTCGGTGAGATGAATTAACAGAACACAGAGCAGTTTCTCAGAAAGCCTCTTTCCAGTTTTGAACGGAAGATATTTCCTTTTTCACCATAGCCCTCTATGGGCTTCCAAATATCCCTTTGCCAATTCCACAAGAACAGCCTTAGCGAAAGGTTTCTTGAAAGGAAAGATGTAACTCTGTGAGATGAATTCACAGAACACAGAGCAGTGTCTCAGAAAGCTTCTTTCCAGTTTTGAACGGAAGATATTTCCTTTTTCACCATAGGCCTCTATGGGCTTCCAAATATCCCTTTGCCAATTCCACAAGAACAGCCTTAGCGAAAGGCTTCTTGAAGGGAAAGATGTAACTCTGTGAGATGAATTCACAGAACACAGAGCAGTTTCTCAGAAAGCTTCTTTCCAGTTTTGAACGGAAGATATTTCCTTTTTCACCATAGGCCTCTAGGGGCTTCCAAATATGCCTTTGCCAATTCCACAAGAACAGACTTAGCGAAAGGCTTCTTGAAGGGAAAGATGTAACTCTGTGAGATGAATTCACAGAACACAGAGCAGTTTCTCAGAAAGCTTCTTTCCAGTTTTGAACGGAAGATATTTACTTTTTCACCATAGCCCTCTATGGGCTTCCAAATATCCCTTTGCCAATTCCACAAGAACAGCCTTAGCGAAAGGCTTCTTGAAGGGAAGGATGTAACTCTGTGAGATGAATTCACAGAACACAGAGCAGTGTCTCAGAAAGCTTCTTTCCAGATTTGAACGGAAGATATTTCCTGTTTCACCATAGCCCTCTATAGGCTTCCAAATATCCCTTTGCCAATTCCACAAGAACAGCCTTACCGAAAGGCTTCTTGAAGGGAAAGATGTAGCTCTGTGAGATGAATTCACAGAACACAGAGCAGTTTCTCTGAAAGCTTCTTTCCAGTTTTCAACGGAAGATATTTCCTTTTTCACCATAGGCCTCTATGGGCTTCCAAATATCCCTTTGCCAATTCCACAAGAACAGCCTTAGCGAAAGGCTTCTTGAAGGGAAAGATGTAACTCTGTGAGATGAATTCACAGAACACAGAGCAGTTTCTCAGAAAGCTTCTTTCCAGTTTTGAACGGAAGATATTTCCTTTTTCACCATAGCCCTCTATGGAATTCCAAATATCCCTTTGCCAATTCCACAAGAACAGCCTTAGCAAAAGGCTTCTTGAAGGGAAAGATGTAACTCTGTGAGATGAATTAACAGAACACAGAGCAGTTTCTCAGAAAGCTTCCTTCCTGTTTTGAACGGAAGATATTTCCTTTTTCACCATAGCCCTCTATGGGCTTCCAAATATCCCTTTGCCAATTCCACAAGAACAGCCTTAGCGAAAGGCTTCTTGAAAGGAAAGATGTAACTCTGTGAGATGAATTCACAGAACACAGTGCAGTTTCTCAGAAAGCTTCTTTCCAGTTTTGAACGGAAGATATTTCCTTTTTCACCATAGGCCTCTATGGGCTTCCAAATATCCCTTTGCCAATTCCACAAGAACAGCCTTAGCGAAAGGCTTCTTGAAGGGAAAGATGTAACTCTGTGAGATGAATTCACAGAACACAGAGCAGTTTCTCAGAAAGCTTCTTTCCAGTTTTGAACGGAAGATATTTCCTTTTTCACCATAGCCCTCTATGGGCTTCCAAATATCCCTTTGCCAATTCCACAAGAACAGCCTTAGCGAAAGGCTTCTTGAAGGGAAAGATGTAACTCTGTGAGATGAATTCACAGAACACAGAGCAGTTTCTCAGAAAGCTTCTTTCCAGTTTTTAACGGAAGATATTTCCTTTTTCACCATAGCCCTCTATGGGCTTCCAAATATCCCTTTGCCAATTCCACAAGAACAGCCTTGGCGAAAGGCTTCTTGAAGGGAAAGATGTAACTCTGTGAGATGAATTCACAGAACACAGAGCAGTTTCTCAGAGAGCTTCTTTCCAGTTTTGAACGGAAGATATTTCCTTTTTCACCATAGCCCTCTATGTTCTTCCAAATATCCCTTTGCCAATTCCACAAGAACAGCCTTAGCGAAAGGCTTCTTGAAGGGAAAGATGTAACTCTGTGAGATGAATTCACAGAACACAGAGCAGTTTCTCAGAAAGCTTCTTTCCAGTTTTGAACGGAAGATATTTCCTTTTTCACCATAGGCCTCATTGGGCTTCCAAATATCCCTTTGCCAATTCCACAAGAACAGCCTTAGCGAAAGGCTTCTTGAAGGGAAAGATGTAACTCTGTGAGATGAATTCACAGAACACAGAGCAGTTTCTCTGAAAGCTTCTTTCCAGTTTTGAACGGAAGATATTTCCTTTTTCACCATAGCCCTCTATGGGCTTCCAAATATCCCTTTGCCAATTCCAGAAGAACAGACTTAGCGAAAGGCTTCTTGAAGGGAAAGATGTAACACTGTGAGATGAATTCACAGAACACAGAGCAGTGTCTCAGAAAGCTTCTTTCCAGTTTTGAACGGAAGATATTTCCTTTTTCACCATAGGCCTCTATGGGCTTCCAAATATCCCTTTGCCAATTCCACAAGAACAGCCTTAGCGAAAGGCTTCTTGAAGGGAAAGATGTAACTCTGTGAGATGAATTCACAGAACACAGAGCAGTTTCTCAGTAAGCTTCTTTCCAGTTTTGAACGGAAGATATTTCCTTTTTCACCACAGGCCTCTATGGGCTTCCAAATATCCCTTTGCCAATTCCACAAGAACAGCCTTAGCGAAAGGCTTCTTGAAGGGAAAGATGTATCTCTGTGAGATGAATTCACAGAACACAGAGCAGTTTCTCTGAAAGCTTCTTTCCAGTTTTGAACGGAAGATATTTCCTTTTTCACCATAGCCCTCTATGGGCTTCCAAATATCCCTTTGCCAATTCCACAAGAACAGCCTTAGCGAAAGGCTTCTTGAAGGGAAAGATGTAACTCTGTGAGATGAATTCACAGAACACAGAGCAGTTTCTCAGAAAGCTTCTTTCCAGTTTTGAACGGAAGATATGTCCTTTTTCACCATAGGCCTCTAGGGGCTTCCAAATATACCTTTGCCAATTCCACAAGAACAGACTTAGCGAAAGGCTTCTTGAAGGGAAAGATGTAACTCTGTGAGATGAATTCACAGAACACAGAGCAGTTTCTCAGAAAGCTTCTTTCCAGTTTTGAACGGAAGATATTTACTTTTTCACCATAGCCCTCTATGGGCTTCCAAATATCCCTTTGCCAATTCCACAAGAACAGCCTTAGCGAAAGGCTTCTTGAAGGGAAAGATGTAACTCTGTGAGATGAATTCACAGAACACAGAGCAGTGTCTCAGAAAGCTTCTTTCCAGTTTGGAACGGAAGATATTTCCTGTTTCACCATAGCCCTCTATGGGCTTCCAAATATCCCTTTGCCAATTCCACAAGAACAGCCTTAGCGAAAGGCTTCTTGAAGGGAAAGATGTAACTCTGTGAGATGAATTCACAGAACACAGAGCAGTTTCTCAGAAAGCTTCTTTCCAGTTTTGAACGGAAGATATTTACTTTTTCACCATAGCCCTCTATGGGCTTCCAAATATCCCTTTGCCAATTCCACAAGAACAGCCTTAGCGAAAGGCTTCTTGAAGGGAAAGATGTAACTCTGTGAGATGAATTCACAGAACACAGAGCAGTTTCTCAGAAAGCTTCTTTCCAGTTTTGAACGGAAGATATTTACTTTTTCACCATAGCCCTCTACGGGCTTCCAAATATCCCTTTGCCAATTCCACAAGAACAGCCTTAGCGAAAGGCTTCTTGAAGGGAAAGATGTAACTCTGTGAGATGAATTCACAGAACACAGAGCAGTTTCTCAGAAAGCTTCTTTCCAGTTTTGAACGGAAGATATTTCCTTTTTCACCATAGCCCTCTATGGGCTTCCAAATATCCCTTTGCCAATTCCACAAGAACAGCCTTAGCGAAAGGCTTCTTGAAGGGAAAGATGTAACTCTGTGAGATGAATTCACAGAACACAGAGCAGTTTCTCAGAAAGCTTCTTTCCAGTTTTGAACGGAAGATATTTCCTTTTTCACCATAGGCCTCTATGGGCTTCCAAATATCCCTTTGCCAATTCCACAAGAACAGCCTTAGCGAAAGGCTTCTTGAAGGGAAAGATGTAACTCTGTGAGATGAATTCACAGAACACAGAGCAGCTTCTCAGAAAGCTTCTTTCCAGTTTTCAACGGAAGATAATTACTTTTTCACCATAGCCCTCTATGGGCTTCCAAATATCCCTTTGCCAATTCCACAAGAACAGCCTTAGCGAAAGGCTTCTTGAAGGGAAAGATGTAACTCTGTGAGATGAATTCACAGAACACAGTGCAGTTTCTCAGAAAGCTTCTTTCCAGTTTTGAACGGAAGATATTTCCTTTTTCACCATAGCCCTCTATGGGCTTCCAAATATCCCTTTGCCAATTCCACAAGAACAGCCTTAGCGAAAGGCTTCTTGAAGGGAAAGATGTAACTCGGTGAGATGAATTAACAGAACACAGAGCAGTTTCTCAGAAAGCCTCTTTCCAGTTTTGAACGGAAGATATTTCCTTTTTCACCATAGCCCTCTATGGGCTTCCAAATATCCCTTTGCCAATTCCACAAGAACAGCCTTAGCGAAAGGCTTCTTGAAAGGAAAGATGTAACTCTGTGAGATGAATTCACAGAACACAGAGCAGTTTCTCAGAAAGCTTCTTTCCAGTTTTTAACGGAAGATATTTCCTTTTTCACCATAGCCCTCTATGGGCTTCCAAATATCCCTTTGCCCATTCCACAAGAACAGCCTTAGCGAAAGGCTTCTTGAAAGGAAAGATATAACTCTGTGAAATGAATTCACAGAACACAGAGCAGTGTCTCAGAAAGCTTCTTTCCAGTTTTGAACGGAAGATATTTCCTTTTTCACCATAGGCCTCTATGGGCTTCCAAATATCCCTTTGCCAATTCCACAAGAACAGCCTTAGCGAAAGGCTTCTTGAAGGGAAAGATGTAACTCTGTGAGATGAATTCACAGAACACAGAGCAGTTTCTCAGAAAGCTTCTTTCCAGTTTTGAACGGAAGATATTTCCTTTTTCACCATAGGCCTCTATGGGCTTCCAAATATCCCTTTGCCAATTCCACAAGAACAGCCTTAGCGAAAGGCTTCTTGAAGGGAAAGATGTAACTCTGTGAGATGAATTCACAGAACACAGAGCAGTTTCTCTGAAAGCTTCTTTCCAGTTTTCAACGGAAGATATTTCCTTTTTCACCATAGCCCTCTATGGGCTTCCAAATATCCCTTTGCCAATTCCACAAGAACAGCCTTAGCGAAAGGCTTCTTGAAAGGAAAGATGTAACTCTGTGAGATGAATTCACAGAACACAGAGCCGTTTCTCAGAAAGCTTCTTTCCAGTTTTGAACGGAAGATATTTCCTTTTTCACCATAGGCCTCTAGGGGCTTCCAAATATCCCTTTGCCAATTCCACAAGAACAGACTTAGCGAAAGGCTTCTTGAAGGGAAAGATGTAACTCTGTGAGATGAATTCACAGAACACAGAGCAGTTTCTCAGAAAGCTTCTTTCCAGTTTTGAACGGAAGATATTTACTTTTTCACCATACCCCTCTATGGGCTTCCAAATATCCCTTTGCCAATTCCACAAGAACAGCCTTAGCGAAAGGCTTCTTGAAAGGAAAGATGTAACTCTGTGAGATGAATTCACAGAACACAGAGCAGTTTCTCAGAAAGCTTCTTTCCAGTTTTGAACGGAAGATATTTCCTTTTTCACCATAGGCCTCTATGGGCTTCCAAATATCCCTTTGCCAATTCCACAAGAACAGCCTTAGCGAAAGGCTTCTTGAAGGGAAAGATGTAACTCTGTGAGATGAATTAACAGAACACAGAGCAGTGTCTCAGAAAGCTTCTTTCCAGTTTTGAACGGAAGATATTTCCTTTTTCACCATAGGCCTCTATGGGCTTCCAAATATCCCTTTGCCAATTCCACAAGAACAGCCTTAGCGAAAGGCTTCTTGAAGGGAAAGATGTAACTCTGTGAGATGAATTCACAGAACACAGAGCAGTTTCTCAGAAAGCTTCTTTCCAGTTTTGAACGGAAGATATTTCCTTTTTCACCATAGCCCTCTATGGAATTCCAAATATCCCTTTGCCAATTCCACAAGAACAGCCTTAGCAAAAGGCTTCTTGAAGGGAAAGATGTAACTCTGTGAGATGAATTAACAGAACACAGAGCAGTTTCTCAGAAAGCTTCCTTCCAGTTTTGAACGGAAGATATTTCCTTTTCACCATAGCCCTCTATGGGCTTCCAAATATCCCTTTGCCAATTCCACAAGAACAGCCTTAGCGAAAGTCTTCTCGGAAGGAAAGATGTAACTCTGTGAGATGAATTCACAGAACACAGTGCAGTTTCTCAGAAAGCTTCTTTCCAGTTTTGAACGGAAGATATTTCCTTTTTCACCATAGGCCTCTATGGGCTTCCAAATATCCCTTTGCCAATTCCACAAGAACAGCATTAGCGAAAGGCTTCTTGAAAGGAAAGATATAACTCTGTGAGATGAATTCACAGAACACAGAGCAGTGTCTCAGAAAGCTTCTTTCCAGTTTTGAACGGAAGATATTTCCTTTTTCACCATAGGCCTCTATGGGCTTCCAAATATCCCTTTGCCAATTCCACAAGAACAGCCTTAGCGAAAGGCTTCTTGAAGGGAAAGATGTAACTCTGTGAGATGAATTAACAGAACACAGAGCAGTTTCTCAGTAAGCTTCTTTCCAGTTTTGAACGGAAGATATTTCCTTTTTCACCATAGGCCTCTATGGGCTTCCAAATATCCCTTTGCCAATTCCACAAGAACAGCCTTAGCGAAAGGCTTCTTGAAGGGAAAGATGTAACTCTGTGAGATGAATTCACAGAACACAGAGCAGTTTCTCTGAAAGCTTCTTTCCAGTTTTGAACGGAAGATATTTCCTTTTTCACCATAGCCCTCTATGGGCTTCCAAATATCCCTTTGCCAATTCCACAAGAACAGCCTTAGCGAAAGGCTTCTTGAAGGGAAAGATGTAACTCTGTGAGATGAATTCACAGAACACAGAGCCGTTTCTCAGAAAGCTTCTTTCCAGTTTTGAACGGAAGATATTTCCTTTTTCACCATAGGCCTCTAGGGGCTTCCAAATATCCCTTTGCCAATTCCACAAGAACAGACTTAGCGAAAGGCTTCTTGAAGGGAAAGATGTAACTCTGTGAGATGAATTCACAGAACACAGAGCAGTTTCTCAGAAAGCTTCTTTCCAGTTTTGAACGGAAGATATTTACTTTTTCACCATAGCCCTCTATGGGCTTCCAAATATCCCTTTGCCAATTCCACAAGAACAGCCTTAGCGAAAGGCTTCTTGAAGGGAAAGATGTAACTCTGTGAGATGAATTCACAGAACACAGAGCAGTGTCTCAGAAAGCTTCTTTCCAGTTTTGAACGGAAGATATTTCCTGTTTCACCATAGCCCTCTATAGGCTTCCAAATATCCCTTTGCCAATTCCACAAGAACAGCGTTAGCGAAAGGCTTCTTGAAGGGAAAGATGTAACTCTGTGAGATGAATTCACAGAACACAGAGCAGTTTCTCAGAAAGCTTCTTTCCAGTTTTGAACGGAAGATATTTCCTTTTTCACCATAGCCCTCTATGGGCTTCCAAATATCCCTTTGCCAATTCCACAAGAACAGCCTTAGCGAAAGGCTTCTTGAAGGGAAAGATGTAACTCTGTGAGATGAATTCACAGAACACAGAGCAGTTTCTCAGAAAGCTTCTTTCCAGTTTTGAACGGAAGATATTTACTTTTTCACCATAGCCCTCTACGGGCTTCCAAATATCCCTTTGCCAATTCCACAAGAACAGCCTTAGCGAAAGGCTTCTTGAAGGGAAAGATGTAACTCTGTGAGATGAATTCACAGAACACAGAGCAGTTTCCCAGAAAGCTTCTTTCCAGTTTTGAACGGAAGATATTTCCTTTTTCACCATAGCCCTCTATGGGCTTCCAAATATCCCTTTGCCAATTCCACAAGAACAGCCTTAGCGAAAGGCTTCTTGAAGGGAAAGATGTAACTCTGTGAGATGAATTCACAGAACACAGAGCAGTTTCTCAGAAAGCTTCTTTCCAGTTTTGAACGGAAGATATTTCCTTTTTCACCATAGCCCTCTATGGGCTTCCAAATATCCCTTTGCCATTTCCACAAGAACAGCCTTAGCGAAAGGCTTCTTGAAGGGAAAGATGTAACTCTGTGAGATGAATTCACAGAACACAGAGCAGTTTCTCAGAAAGCTTCTTTCCAGTTTTGAACGGAAGATATTTCCTTTTTCACCATAGGCCTCTATGGGCTTCCAAATATCCCTTTGCCAATTCCACAAGAACAGTCTTAGCGAAAGGCTTCTTGAAGGGAAAGATGTAACTCTGTGAGATGAATTAACAGAACACAGAGCAGTTTCTCAGAAAGCTTCTTTCCAGTTTTGAACGGAAGATATTTCCTTTTTCACCATAGCCCTCTATGGGCTTCCAAATATCCCTTTGCCAATTCCACAAGAACAGCCGTAGCGAAAGGCTTCTTGAAGGGAAAGATGTAACTCTGTGAGATGAATTAACAGAACACAGAGCAGTTTCTCAGAAAGCTTCTTTCCAGTTTTGAACGGAAGATATTTCCTTTTTCACCATAGCCCTCTATGGGCTTCCAAATATCCCTTTGCCAATTCCACAAGAACAGCCTTAGCGAAAGGCTTCTTGAAGGGAAAGATGTAACTCTGTGAGATGAATTCACGGAACACAGAGCAGTTTCTCAGAAAGCTTCTTTCCAGTTTTGAACGGAAGATATTTCCTTTTTCACCATAGCCCTCTATGGGCTTCCAAATATCCCTTTGCCAATTCCATAAGAACAGCCTTAACGAAAGGCTTCTTGAAGGGAAAGATGTAACTCTGTGAGATGAATTAACAGAACACAGAGCACTTTCTCAGAAAGTTTCTTTCCAGTTTTGAACGGAAGATATTTCCTTTTTCACCATAGGCCTCTATGGGCTTCCAAATATCCCTTTGCCAATTCCACAAGAACAGCCTTAGCGAAAGGCTTCTTGAAGGGAAAGATGTAACTCTGTGAGATGAATTCACAGAACACAGAGCAGTTTCTCAGAAAGCTTCTTTCCAGTTTTGAACGGAAGATATTTACTTTTTCACCATAGCCCTCTATGGGCTTCCAAATATCCCTTTGCCAATTCCACAAGAACAGCCATAGCGAAAGGCTTCTTGAAGGGAAAGATGTAACTCTGTGAGATGAATTCACAGAACACAGAGCAGTTTCTCAGAAAGCTTCTTTCCAGTTTTGAACGGAACATATTTACTTTTTCACCATAGCCCTCTACGGGCTTCCAAATATCCCTTTGCCAATTCCACAAGAACAGCCTTAGCGAAAGGCTTCTTGAAGGGAAAGATGTAACTCTGTGAGATGAATTCACAGAACACAGAGCAATTTCTCAGAAAGCTTCTTTCCAGTTTTGAACGGAAGATATTTCCTTTTTCACCATAGCCCTCTATGGGCTTCCAAATATCCCTTTGCCAATTCCACAAGAACAGCCTTAGCGAAAGGCTTCTTGAAGGGAAAGATGTAACTCTGTGAGATAAATTAACAGAACACAGAGCAGTTTCTCAGAAAGCTTCTTTCCAGTTTTGAACGGAAGATATTTCCTTTTTCACCATAGCCCTCTATGGGCTTCCAAATATCCCTTTGCCAATTCCACAAGAACAGCCTTAGCGAAAGGCTTCTTGAAGGGAAAGATGTAACTCTGTGAGATGAATTCACAGAACACAGAGCAGTTTCTCAGAAAGCTTCTTTCCAGTTTTGAACGGAAGATATTTCCTTTTTCACCATAGGCCTCTATGGGCTTCCAAATATCCCTTTGCCAATTCCACAAGAACAGTCTTAGCGAAAGGCTTCTTGAAGGGAAAGATGTAACTCTGTGAGATGAATTAACAGAACACAGAACAGTTTCTCAGAAAGCTTCTTTCCAGTTTTGAACGGAAGATATTTCCTTTTTCACCATAGCCCTCTATGGGCTTCCAAATATCCCTTTGCCAATTCCACAAGAACAGCCTTAGCGAAAGGCTTCTTGAAGGGAAAGATGTAACTCTGTGAGATGAATTCACGGAACACAGAGCAGTTTCTCAGAAAGCTTCTTTCCAGTTTTGAACGGAAGATATTTCCTTTTTCACCATAGCCCTCTATGGGCTTCCAAATATCCCTTTGCCAATTCCATAAGAACAGCCTTAACGAAAGGCTTCTTGAAGGGAAAGATGTAACTCTGTGAGATGAATTAACAGAACACAGAGCACTTTCTCAGAAAGTTTCTTTCCAGTTTTGAACGGAAGATATTTCCTTTTTCACCATAGGCCTCTATGGGCTTCCAAATATCCCTTTGCCAATTCCACAAGAACAGCCTTAGCGAAAGGCTTCTTGAAGGGAAAGATGTAACTCTGTGAGATGAATTCACAGAACACAGAGCAGTTTCTCAGAAAGCTTCTTTCCAGTTTTGAACGGAAGATATTTACTTTTTCACCATAGCCCTCTATGGGCTTCCAAATATCCCTTTGCCAATTCCACAAGAACAGCCATAGCGAAAGGCTTCTTGAAGGGAAAGATGTAACTCTGTGAGATGAATTCACAGAACACAGAGCAGTTTCTCAGAAAGCTTCTTTCCAGTTTTGAACGGAACATATTTACTTTTTCACCATAGCCCTCTACGGGCTTCCAAATATCCCTTTGCCAATTCCACAAGAACAGCCTTAGCGAAAGGCTTCTTGAAGGGAAAGATGTAACTCTGTGAGATGAATTCACAGAACACAGAGCAGTTTCTCAGAAAGCTTCTTTCCAGTTTTGAACGGAAGATATTTCCTTTTTCACCATAGCCCTCTATGGGCTTCCAAATATCCCTTTGCCAATTCCACAAGAACAGCCTTAGCGAAAGGCTTCTTGAAGGGAAAGATGTAACTCTGTGAGATAAATTAACAGAACACAGAGCAGTTTCTCAGAAAGCTTCTTTCCAGTTTTGAACGGAAGATATTTCCTTTTTCACCATAGCCCTCTATGGGCTTCCAAATATCCCTTTGCCAATTCCACAAGAACAGCCTTAGCGAAAGGCTTCTTGAAGGGAAAGATGTAACTCTGTGAGATGAATTCACAGAACACAGAGCAGTTTCTCAGAAAGCTTCTTTCCAGTTTTGAACGGAAGATATTTCCTTTTTCACCATAGGCCTCTATGGGCTTCCAAATATCCCTTTGCCAATTCCACAAGAACAGTCTTAGCGAAAGGCTTCTTGAAGGGAAAGATGTAACTCTGTGAGATGAATTAACAGAACACAGAACAGTTTCTCAGAAAGCTTCTTTCCAGTTTTGAACGGAAGATATTTCCTTTTTCACCATAGCCCTCTATGGGCTTCCAAATATCCCTTTGCCAATTCCACAAGAACAGCCTTAGCAAAAGGCTTCTGGAAGGGAAAGATGTAACTTTGTGAGATGAATTCACAGAACAGAGAGCAGTTTCTCAGAAAGCTTCTTTCCAGTTTTGAACGGAAGATATTTCCTTTTTCACCATCGCCCTCTAGGGGCTTCCAAATATCCCTTTGCCAATTCCACAAGAACAGCCTTAGCGAAAGGCTTCTTGGAGGGAAAGATGTAACTCTGTGAGATGAATTCACAGAACACAGAGCAGTTTCTCAGAAAGCTTCTTTCCAGTTATGAACGGAAGATATTTCCTTTTTCACCATAGCCGTCTATGGGATTTCAAATATCCCTTTGCCTATTCCACAAGAACAGCCTTAGCGAAAGGCTTCTTGAAGGGAAAGATGTAACTCTGTGAGATGAATTCACAGAACACAGAGCAGTTTCTCAGAAAGCTTCTTTCCAGTTTTGAACGGAAGATATTTACTTTTTCACCATAGCCCTCTATGGGCTTCCAAATATCCCTTTGCCAATTCCACAAGAACAGCCTTAGCGAAAGGCTTCTTGAAAGGAAAGATGTAACTCTGTGAGATGAATTCACAGAACACAGTGCAGTTTCTCAGAAAGCTTCTTTCCAGTTTTGAACGGAAGATATTTCCTTTTTCACCATAGGCCTCTAAGGGCTTCCAAATATCCCTTTGCCAATCCCACAAGAACAGCCATAGCGAAAGGCTTCTTGAGGGGAAAGATGTAACTCTGTGAGATGAATTAACAGAACACAGAGCAGTTTCTCAGAAAGCTTCTTTCCAGTTTTGAACGGAAGATATTTCCTTTTTCACCATAGCCCTCTATGGGCTTCCAAATATCCCTTTGCCAATTCCACAAGAACAGCCTTAGCGAAAGGCTTCTTGAAGGGAAAGATGTAACTCTGTGAGATGAATTCACAGAACACAGAGCAGTTTCTCAGAAAGCTTTTTCCAGTTTTGAACGGAAGATATTTCCTTTTTCACCATAGCCGTCTATGGGATTTCAAATATCCCTTTGCCAATTCCACAAGAACAGCTTTAGCGAAAGGCTTCTTGAAGGGAAAGATGTAACTCTGTTAGATGAATTCACAGAACACAGAGCAGTTTCTCAGAAAGCTTCTTTCCAGTTTTGAACGGAAGATATTTACTTTTTCACCATAGCCCTCTATGGGCTTCCAAATATCCCTTTGCCAATTCCACAAGAACAGCCTTAGCGAAAGGCTTCTTGAAAGGAAAGATGTAACTCTGTGAGATGAATTCACAGAACACAGTGCTGTTTCTCAGAAAGCTTCTTTCCAGTTTTGAACGGAAGATATTTCCTTTTTCACCATAGCCCTCTATGGGCTTCCAAATATCCCTTTGCCAATTCCACAAGAACAGCCTTAGCGAAAGGCTTCTTGAAGGGAAAGATGTAAGTCTGTGAGATGAATTAGCAGAACACAGAGCAGTTTCTCAGAAAGCTTCTTTCCAGTTTTGAACGGAAGATATTTCCTTTTTCACCATAGCCCTCTATGGGCTTCCAAATATCCCTTTGCCAATTCCACAAGAACAGCCTTAGCGAAAGGCTTCTTGAAAGGAAAGATGTAACTCTGTGAGATGAATTCACAGAACACAGAGCAGTGTCTCAGAAAGCTTCTTTCCAGTTTTGAACGGAAGATATTTCCTTTTTCACCATAGGCCTCTATGGGCTTCCAAATATCCCTTTGCCAATTCCACAAGAACAGCCTTAGCGAAAGGCTTCTTGAAGGGAAAGATGTAACTCTGTGAGATGAATTCACAGAACACAGAGCAGTTTCTCAGAAAGCTTCTTTCCAGTTTTGAACGGAAGATATTTCCTTTTTCACCATAGCCCTCTATGGGCTTCCAAATATCCCTTTGCCAATTCCATAAGAACAGCCTTAGCGAAAGGCTTCTTGAAGGGAAAGATGTAACTCTGTGAGATGAATTAACAGAACACAGAGCAGTTTCTCAGAAAGCTTCTTTCCAGTTTTGAACGGAAGATATTTCCTTTTTCACCATAGCCCTCTATGGGCTTCCAAATATCCCTTTGCCAATTCCACAAGAACAGCCTTAGCGAAAGGCTTCTTGAAGGGAAAGATGTAACTCTGTGAGATGAATTAACAGAACACAGAGCAGTTTCTCAGAAAGCTTCTTTCCAGTTTTGAACGGAAGATATTTCCTTTTTCACCATAGCCCTCTATGGGCTTCCAAATATCCCTTTGCCAATTCCACAAGAACAGCCGTACCGAAAGGCTTCTTGAAGGGAAAGATGTAACTCTGTGAGATGAATTAACAGAACACAGAGCAGTTTCTCAGAAAGCTTCTTTCCAGTTTTGAACGGATGATATTTCCTTTTTCACCATAGGCCTCTAAGGGCTTCCAAATATCCCTTTGCCAATCCCACAAGAACAGCCATAGCGAAAGGCTTCTTGAGGGGAAAGATGTAACTCTGTGAGATGAATTAACAGAACACAGAGCAGTTTCTCAGAAAGCTTCTTTCCAGTTTTGAACGGAAGATATTTCCTTTTTCACCATAGCCCTCTATGGGCTTCCAAATATCCCTTTGCCAATTCCACAAGAACAGCCTTAGCGAAAGGCTTCTTGAAGGGAAAGATGTAACTCTGTGAGATGAATTCACGGAACACAGAGCAGTTTCTCAGAAAGCTTCTTTCCAGTTTTGAACGGAAGATATTTCCTTTTTCACCATAGCCCTCTATGGGCTTCCAAATATCCCTTTGCCCATTCCATAAGAACAGCCTTAGCGAAAGGCTTCTTGAAGGGAAAGATGTAACTCTGTGAGATGAATTAACAGAACACAGAGCAGTTTCTCAGAATGTTTCTTTCCAGTTTTGAACGGAAGATATTTCCTTTTTCACCATAGGCCTCTATGGGCTTCCAAATATACCTTTGCCAATTCCACAAGAACAGCCTTAGCGAAAGGCTTCTTGAAGGGAAAGATGTAACTCTGTGAGATGAATTCACAGAACACAGAGCAGTTTCTCAGAAAGCTTCTTTCCAGTTTTGAACGGAAGATATTTCCTTTTTCACCATAGCCCTCTATGGGCTTCCAAATATCCCTTTGCCAATTCCACAAGAACAGCCTTAGCGAAAGGCTTCTTGAAGGGAAAGATGTAACTCTGTGAGATGAATTCACAGAACACAGAGCAGTTTCTCAGAAAGCTTTTTCCAGTTTTGAACGGAAGATATTTCCTTTTTCACCATAGCCGTCTATGGGATTTCAAATATCCCTTTGCCAATTCCACAAGAACAGCCTTAGCGAAAGGCTTCTTGAAGGGAAAGATGTAACTCTGTTAGATGAATTCACAGAACACAGAGCAGTTTCTCAGAAAGCTTCTTTCCAGTTTTGAACGGAAGATATTTACTTTTTCACCATAGCCCTCTATGGGCTTCCAAATATCCTTTGCCAATTCCACAAGAACAGCCTTAGCGAAAGGCTTCTTGAAGGGAAAGATGTAACTCTGTGAGATGAATTCACAGAACACAGAACAGTGTCTCAGAAAGCTTCTTTCCAGTTTTGAACGGAAGATATTTCCTGTTTCACCATAGCCCTCTATGGGCTTCCAAATATCCCTTTGCTAATTCCACAAGAACAGCCTTAGCGAAAGGCTTCTTGAAGGGAAAGATGTAACTCTGTGAGATGAATTCACAGAACACAGAGCAGTTTCTCAGAAAGCTTCTTTCCAGTTTTGAACGGAAGATATTTACTTTTTCACCATAGCCCTCTACGGGCTTCCAAATATCCCTTTGCCAATTCCACAAGAACAGCCTTAGCGAAAGGCTTCTTGAAGGGAAAGATGTAACTCTGTGAGATGAATTCACAGAACACAGAGCAGTTTCTCAGAAAGCTTCTTTCCAGTTTTGAACGGAAGATATTTCCTTTTTCACCATAGCCCTCTATGGGCTTCCAAATATCCCTTTGCCAATTCCACAAGAACAGCCTTAGCGAAAGGCTTCTTGAAAGGAAAGATATAACTCTGTGAGATGAATTCACAGAACACAGAGCAGTGTCTCAGAAAGCTTCTTTCCAGTTTTGAACGGAAGATATTTCCTTTTTCACCATAGGCCTCTATGGGCTTCCAAATATCCCTTTGCCAATTCCACAAGAACAGCCTTAGCGAAAGGCTTCTTGAAGGGAAAGATGTAACTCTGTGAGATGAATTCACAGAACACAGAGCAGTTTCTCAGAAAGCTTCTTTCCAGTTTTGAACGGAAGATATTTCCTTTTTCACCATAGCCCTCTATGGAATTCCAAATATCCCTTTGCCAATTCCACAAGAACAGCCTTAGCAAAAGGCTTCTTGAAGGGAAAGATGTAACACTGTGAGATGAATTAACAGAACACAGAGCAGTTTCTCAGAAAGCTTCCTTCCAGTTTTGAACGGAAGATATTTCCTTTTTCACCATAGCCCTCTATGGGCTTCCAAATATCCCTTTGCCAATTCCACAAGAACAGCCTTAGCGAAAGGCTTCTTGAAAGGAAAGATGTAACTCTGTGAGATGAATTCACAGAACACAGTGCAGTTTCTCAGAAAGCTTCTTTCCAGTTTTGAACGGAAGATATTTCCTTTTTCACCATAGGCCTCTATGGGCTTCCAAATATCCCTTTGCCAATCCCACAAGAACAGCATTAGCGAAAGGCTTCTTGAAAGGAAAGATATAACTCTGTGAGATGAATTCACAGAACACAGAGCAGTGTCTCAGAAAGCTTCTTTCCAGTTTTGAACGGAAGATATTTCCTTTTTCACCATAGGCCTCTATGGGCTTCCAAATATCCCTTTGCCAATTACACAAGAACAGACTTAGCGAAAGGCTTCTTGAAGGGAAAGATGTAACTCTGTGAGATGAATTCACAGAACACAGAGCAGTTTCTCAGAAAGCTTCTTTCCAGTTTTAAACGGAAGATATTTCCTTTTTCACCATAGCCCTCTATGGGCTTCCAAATATCCCTTTGCCAATTCCACAAGAACAGCCTTAGCGAAAGGCTTCTTGAAGGGAAAGATGTAACTCTGTGAGATGAATTAACAGAACACAGAGCAGTTTCTCAGAAAGCTTCTTTCCAGTTTTGAACGGAAGATATTTCCTTTTTCACCATAGCCCTCCATGGGCTTCCAAATATCCCTTTGCCAATTCCACAAGAACAGCCTTAGCGAAAGGCTTCTTGAAAGGAAAGATGTAACTCTGTGAGATGAATTCACAGAACACAGAGCAGTGTCTCAGAAAGCTTCTTTCCAGTTTTGAACGGAAGATATTTCCTTTTTCACCATAGGCCTCTATGGGATTCCAAATATCCCTTTGCCAATTCCACAAGAACAGCCTTAGCGAAAGGCTTCTTGAAGGGAAAGATGTAACTCTGTGAGATGAATTCACAGAACACAGAGCAGTTTCTCAGTAAGCTTCTTTCCAGTTTTGAACGGAAGATATTTCCTTTTTCACCATAGCCCTCTATGGGCTTCCAAATATCCCTTTGCCAATCCCACAAGAACAGCCATAGCGAAAGGCTTCTTGAGGGGAAAGATGTAACTCTGTGAGATGAATTAACAGAACACAGAGCAGTTTCTCAGAAAGCTTCTTTCCAGTTTTGAACGGAAGATATTTCCTTTTTCACCATAGCCCTCTATGGGCTTCCAAATATCCCTTTGCCAATTCCACAAGAACAGCCTTAGCGAAAGGCTTCTTGAAGGGAAAGATGTAACTCTGTGAGATGAATTCACGGAACACAGAGCAGTTTCTCAGAAAGCTTCTTTCCAGTTTTGGACGGAAGATATTTCCTTTTTCACCATAGCCCTCTATGGGCTTCCAAATATCCCTTTGCCAATTCCATAAGAACAGCCTTAGCGAAAGGCTTCTTGAAGGGAAAGATGTAACTCTGTGAGATGAATTAACAGAACACAGAGCAGTTTCTCAGAAAGTTTCTTTCCAGTTTTGAACGGAAGATATTTCCTTTTTCACCATAGGCCTCTATGGGCTTCCAAATATACCTTTGCCAATTCCACAAGAACACCCTTAGCGAAAGGCTTCTTGAAGGGAAAGATGTAACTCTGTGAGATGAATTCACAGAACACAGAGCAGTTTCTCAGAAAGCTTTTTCCAGTTTTGAACGGAAGATATTTCCTTTTTCACCATAGCCGTCTATGGGATTTCAAATATCCCTTTGCCAATTCCACAAGAACAGCCTTAGCGAAAGGCTTCTTGAAGGGAACGATGTAACTCTGTTAGATGAATTCACAGAACACAGAGCTGTTTCTCAGAAAGCTTCTTTCCAGTTTTGAACGGAAGATATTTACTTTTTCACCATAGCCCTCTATGGGCTTCCAAATATCCCTTTGCCAATTCCACAAGAACAGCCTTAGCGAAACGCTTCTTGAAAGGAAAGATGTAACTCTGTGAGATGAATTCACAGAACACAGTGCAGTTTCTCAGAAAGCTTCTTTCCAGTTTTGAACGGAAGATATTTCCTTTTTCACCATAGCCCTCTATGGGCTTCCAAATATCCCTTTGCCAATTCCACAAGAACAGCCTTAGCGAAAGGCTTCTTGAAGGGAAAGATGTAACTCTGTGAGATGAATTAACAGAACACAGAGCAGTTTCTCAGAAAGCTTCTTTCCAGTTTTGAACGGAAGATATTTCCTTTTTCACCATAGGCCTCTATGGGCTTCCAAATATCCCTTTGCCAATTCCACAAGAACAGCCTTAGCGAAAGGCTTCTTGAAGGGAAAGATGTAACTCTGTGAGATGAATTCACAGAACACAGAGCAGTTTCTCAGAAAGCTTCTTTCCAGTTTTGAACGGAAGATATTTCCTTTTTCACCATAGGCCTCTAGGGGCTTCCAAATATGCCTTTGCCAATTCCACAAGAACAGACTTAGCGAAAGGCTTCTTGAAGGGAAAGATGTAACTCTGTGAGATGAATTCACAGAACACAGAGCAGTTTCTCAGAAAGCTTCTTTCCAGTTTTGAACGGAAGATATTTACTTTTTCACCATAGCCCTCTATGGGCTTCCAAATATCCTTTGCCAATTCCACAAGAACAGCCTTAGCGAAAGGCTTCTTGAAGGGAAAGATGTAACTCTGTGAGATGAATTCACAGAACACAGAGCAGTGTCTCAGAAAGCTTCTTTCCAGTTTTGAACGGAAGATATTTCCTGTTTCACCATAGCCCTCTATGGGCTTCCAAATATCCCTTTGCCAATTCCACAAGAACAGCCTTAGCGAAAGGCTTCTTGAAGGGAAAGATGTAACTCTGTGAGATGAATTCACAGAACACAGAGCAGTTTCTCAGAAAGCTTCTTTCCAGTTTTGAACGGAAGATATTTCCTTTTTCACCATAGCCCTCTATGGGCTTCCAAATATCCCTGTGCCAATTCCACAAGAACAGCCTTAGCGAAAGGCTTCTTGAAGGGAAAGATGTAACTCTGTGAGATGAATTCACAGAACACAGAGCAGTTTCTCAGAAAGCTTCTTTCCAGTTTTGAACGGAAGATATTTCCTTTTTCACCATAGCCCTCTATGGAATTCCAAATATCCCTTTGCCAATTCCACAAGAACAGCCTTAGCAAAAGGCTTCTTGAAGGGAAAGATGTAACTCTGTGAGATGAATTAACAGAACACAGAGCAGTTTCTCAGAAAGCTTCCTTCCAGTTTTGAACGGAAGATATTTCCTTTTTCACCATAGCCCTCTATGGGCTTCCAAATATCCCTTTGCCAATTCCACAAGAACAGCCTTAGCGAAAGGCTTCTTGAAGGGAAAGATGTAACTCTGTGAGATGAATTCACAGAACACAGTGCAGTTTCTCAGAAAGCTTCTTTCCAGTTTTGAACGGAAGATATTTCCTTTTTCACCATAGGCCTCTATGGGCTTCCAAATATCCCTTTGCCAATCCCACAAGAACAGCATTAGCGAAAGGCTTCTTGAAAGGAAAGATATAACTCTGTGAGATGAATTCACAGAACACAGAGCAGTGTCTCAGAAAGCTTCTTTCCAGTTTTGAACGGAAGATATTTCCTTTTTCACCATAGGCCTCTATGGGCTTCCAAATATCCCTTTGCCAATTCCACAAGAACAGACTTAGCGAAAGGCTTCTTGAAGGGAAAGATGTAACTCTGTGAGATGAATTCACAGAACACAGAGCAGTTTCTCAGAAAGCTTCTTTCCAGTTTTAAACGGAAGATATTTCCTTTTTCACCATAGCCCTCTATGGGCTTCCAAATATCCCTTTGCCAATTCCACAAGAACAGCCTTAGCGAAAGGCTTCTTGAAGGGAAAGATGTAACTCTGTGAGATGAATTAACAGAACACAGAGCAGTTTCTCAGAAAGCTTCTTTCCAGTTTTGAACGGAAGATATTTCCTTTTTCACCATAGCCCTCCATGGGCTTCCAAATATCCCTTTGCCAATTCCACAAGAACAGCCTTAGCGAAAGGCTTCTTGAAAGGAAAGATGTAACTCTGTGAGATGAATTCACAGAACACAGAGCAGTGTCGCAGAAAGCTTCTTTCCAGTTTTGAACGGAAGATATTTCCTTTTTCACCATAGGCCTCTATGGGATTCCAAATATCCCTTTGCCAATTCCACAAGAACAGCCTTAGCGAAAGGCTTCTTGAAGGGAAAGATGTAACTCTGTGAGATGAATTCACAGAACACAGAGCAGTTTCTCAGTAAGCTTCTTTCCAGTTTTGAACGGAAGATATTTCCTTTTTCACCATAGGCCTCTATGGGCTTCCAAATATCCCTTTGCCAATTCCACAAGAACAGCCTTAGCGAAAGGCTTCTTGAAGGGAAAGATGTAACTCTGTGAGATGAATTCACAGAACACAGAGCAGTTTCTCTGAAAGCTTCTTTCCAGTTTTCAACGGAAGATATTTCCTTTTTCACCATAGCCCTCTATGGGCTTCCTAATATCCCTTTGCCAATTCCACAAGAACAGCCTTAGCGAAAGGCTTCTTGAAGGGAAAGATGTAACTCTGTGAGATGAATTCACAGAACACAGAGCAGTTTCTCAGAAAGCTTCTTTCCAGTTTTGAACGGAAGATATTTCCTTTTTCACCATAGGCCTCTAGGGGCTTCCAAATATACCTTTGCCAATTCCACAAGAACAGACTTAGCGAAAGGCTTCTTGAAGGGAAAGATGTAACTCTGTGAGATGAATTCACAGAACACAGAGCAGTTTCTCAGAAAGCTTCTTTCCAGTTTTGAACGGAAGATATTTACTTTTTCACCATAGCCCTCTATGGGCTTCCAAATATCCCTTTGCCAATTCCACAAGAACAGCCTTAGCGAAAGGCTTCTTGCAGGGAAAGATGTAACTCTGTGAGATGAATTCACAGAACACAGAGCAGTGTCTCAGAAAGCTTTTTTCCAGTTTTGAACGGAAGATATTTCCTGTTTCACCATAGCCCTCTATGGGCTTCCAAATATCCCTTTGCCAATTCCACAAGAACAGCCTTAGCGAAAGGCTTCCTGAAGGGAAAGATGTAACTCTGTGAGATGAATTCACAGAACACAGAGCGGTTTCTCAGAAAGCTTCTTTCCAGTTTTGAACGGAAGATATTTACTTTTTCACCATAGCCCTCTATGGGCTTCCAAATATCCCTTTGCCAATTCCACAAGAACAGCCTTACCGAAAGGCTTCTTGAAGGGAAAGATGTAACTCTGTGAGATGAATTCACAGAACACAGAGCAGTTTCTCAGAAAGCTTCTTTCCAGTTTTGAACGGAAGATATTTACTTTTTCACCATAGCCCTCTACGGGCTTCCAAATATCCCTTTGCCAATTCCACAAGAACAGCCTTAGCGAAAGGCTTCTTGAAGGGAAAGATGTAACTCTGTGAGATGAATTCACAGAACACAGAGCAGTTTCTCAGAAAGCTTCTTTCCAGTTTTGAACGGAAGATATTTCCTTTTTCACCATAGCCCTCTATGGGCTTCCAAATATCCCTTTGCCAATTCCACAAGAACAGCCTTAGCGAAAGGCTTCTTGAAGGGAAAGATGTAACTCTGTGAGATGAATTCACAGAACAGAGAGCAGTTTCTCAGAAAGCTTCTTTCCAGTTTTGAACGGAAGATATTTCCTTTTTCACCATAGGCCTCTATGGGCTTCCAAATATCCCTTTGCCAATTCCACAAGAACAGTCTTAGCGAAAGGCTTCTTGAAGGGAAAGATGTAACTCTGTGAGATGAATTAACAGAACACAGAGCAGTTTCTCAGAAAGCTTCTTTCCAGTTTTGAACGGAAGATATTTCCTTTTTCACCATAGCCCTCTATGGGCTTCCAAATATCCCTTTGCCAATTCCACAAGAACAGCCTTAGCAAAAGGCTTCTGGAAGGGAAAGATGTAACTTTGTGAGATGAATTCACAGAACACAGTGCAGTTTCTCAGAAAGCTTCTTTCCAGTTTTGAACGGAAGATATTTCCTTTTTCACCATAGCCCTCTAGGGGCTTCCAAATATCCCTTTCCCAATTCCACAAGAACAGCCTTAGCGAAAGGCTTCTTGAAGGGAAAGATGTAACTCTGTGAGATGAATTCACAGAACACAGAGCAGTTTCTCAGAGAGCTTCTTTCCAGTTTTGAACGGAAGATATTTCCTTTTTCACCATAGCCCTCTATTGACTTCCAAATATCCCTTTGCCAATTCCACAAGAACAGCCTTAGCGAAAGGCTTCTTGAAGGGAAAGATGTAACTCTGTGAGATGAATTCACAGAACACAGAGCAGTTTCTCTGAAAGCTTCTTTCCAGTTTTGAACGGAAGATATTTCCATTTTCACCATAGGCCTCTAGGGGCTTCCAAATATCCCTTTGCCAATTCCACAAGAACAGACTTAGCGAAAGGCTTCTTGAAGGGAAAGATGTAACTCTGTGAGATGAATTCACAGAACACAGAGCAGTTTCTCAGAAAGCTTCTTTCCAGTTTTGAACGGAAGATATTTACTTTTTCACCATAGCCCTCTATGGGCTTCCAAATATCCTTTGCCAATTCCACAAGAACAGCCTTAGCGAAAGGCTTCTTGAAGGGAAAGATGTAACTCTGTGAGATGAATTCACAGAACACAGAGCAGTGTCTCAGAAAGCTTCTTTCCAGTTTTGAACGGAAGATATTTCCTGTTTCACCATAGCCCTCTATGGGCTTCCAAATATCCCTTTGCCAATTCCACAAGAACAGCCTTAGCGAAAGGCTTCTTGAAGGGAAAGATGTAACTCTGTGAGATGAATTCACAGAACACAGAGCAGTTTCTCAGAAAGCTTCTTTCCAGTTTTGAACGGAAGATATTTCCTTTTTCACCATAGCCCTCTATGGGCTTCCAAATATCCCTGTGCCAATTCCACAAGAACAGCCTTAGCGAAAGGCTTCTTGAAGGGAAAGATGTAACTCTGTGAGATGAATTCACAGAACACAGAGCAGTTTCTCAGAAAGCTTCTTTCCAGTTTTGAACGGAAGATATTTACTTTTTCACCATAGCCCTCTACGGGCTTCCAAATATCCCTTTGCCAATTCCACAAGAACAGCCTTAGCGAAAGGCTTCTTGAAGGGAAAGATGTAACTCTGTGAGATGAATTCACAGAACACAGAGCAGTTTCTCAGAAAGCTTCTTTCCAGTTTTGAACGGAAGATATTTCCTTTTTCACCATAGCCCTCTATGGGCTTCCAAATATCCCTTTGCCAATTCCACAAGAACAGCCTTAGCGAAAGGCTTCTTGAAAGGAAAGATATAACTCTGTGAGATGAATTCACAGAACACAGAGCAGTGTCTCAGAAAGCTTCTTTCCAGTTTTGAACGGAAGATATTTCCTTTTTCACCATAGGCCTCTATGGGCTTCCAAATATCCCTTTGCCAATTCCACAAGAAGAGCCTTAGCGAAAGGCTTCTTGAAGGGAAAGATGTAACTCTGTGAGATGAATTCACAGAACACAGAGCAGTTTCTCAGAAAGCTTCTTTCCAGTTTTGAACGGAAGATATTTCCTTTTTCACCATAGCCCTCTATGGAATTCCAAATATCCCTTTGCCAATTCCACAAGAACAGCCTTAGCAAAAGGCTTCTTGAAGGGAAAGATGTAACTCTGTGAGATGAATTAACAGAACACAGAGCAGTTTCTCAGAAAGCTTCCTTCCAGTTTTGAACGGAAGATATTTCCTTTTTCACCATAGCCCTCTATGGGCTTCCAAATATCCCTTTGCCAATTCCACAAGAACAGCCTTAGCGAAAGGCTTCTTGAAGGGAAAGATGTAACTCTGTGAGATGAATTCACAGAACACAGTGCAGTTTCTCAGAAAGCTTCTTTCCAGTTTTGAACGGAAGATATTTCCTTTTTCACCATAGGCCTCTATGGGCTTCCAAATATCCCTTTGCCAATCCCACAAGAACAGCATTAGCGAAAGGCTTCTTGAAAGGAAAGATATAACTCTGTGAGATGAATTCACAGAACACAGAGCAGTGTCTCAGAAAGCTTCTTTCCAGTTTTGAACGGAAGATATTTCCTTTTTCACCATAGGCCTCTATGGGCTTCCAAATATCCCTTTGCCAATTCCACAAGAACAGACTTAGCGAAAGGCTTCTTGAAGGGAAAGATGTAACTCTGTGAGATGAATTCACAGAACACAGAGCAGTTTCTCAGAAAGCTTCTTTCCAGTTTTAAACGGAAGATATTTCCTTTTTCACCATAGCCCTCTATGGGCTTCCAAATATCCCTTTGCCAATTCCACAAGAACAGCCTTAGCGAAAGGCTTCTTGAAGGGAAAGATGTAACTCTGTGAGATGAATTAACAGAACACAGAGCAGTTTCTCAGAAAGCTTCTTTCCAGTTTTGAACGGAAGATATTTCCTTTTTCACCATAGCCCTCCATGGGCTTCCAAATATCCCTTTGCCAATTCCACAAGAACAGCCTTAGCGAAAGGCTTCTTGAAAGGAAAGATGTAACTCTGTGAGATGAATTCACGGAACACAGAGCAGTGTCGCAGAAAGCTTCTTTCCAGTTTTGAACGGAAGATATTTCCTTTTTCACCATAGGCCTCTATGGGATTCCAAATATCCCTTTGCCAATTCCACAAGAACAGCCTTAGCGAAAGGCTTCTTGAAGGGAAAGATGTAACTCTGTGAGATGAATTCACAGAACACAGAGCAGTTTCTCAGTAAGCTTCTTTCCAGTTTTGAACGGAAGATATTTCCTTTTTCACCATAGGCCTCTATGGGCTTCCAAATATCCCTTTGCCAATTCCACAAGAACAGCCTTAGCGAAAGGCTTCTTGAAGGGAAAGATGTAACTCTGTGAGATGAATTCACAGAACACAGAGCAGTTTCTCTGAAAGCTTCTTTCCAGTTTTCAACGGAAGATATTTCCTTTTTCACAATAGCCCTCTATGGGCTTCCTAATATCCCTTTGCCAATTCCACAAGAACAGCCTTAGCGAAAGGCTTCTTGAAGGGAAAGATGTAACTCTGTGAGATGAATTCACAGAACACAGAGCAGTTTCTCAGAAAGCTTCTTTCCAGTTTTGAACGGAAGATATTTCCTTTTTCACCATAGGCCTCTAGGGGCTTCCAAATATACCTTTGCCAATTCCACAAGAACAGACTTAGCGAAAGGCTTCTTGAAGGGAAAGATGTAACTCTGTGAGATGAATTCACAGAACACAGAGCAGTTTCTCAGAAAGCTTCTTTCCAGTTTTGAACGGAAGATATTTACTTTTTCACCATAGCCCTCTATGGGCTTCCAAATATCCCTTTGCCAATTCCACAAGAACAGCCTTAGCGAAAGGCTTCTTGCAGGGAAAGATGTAACTCTGTGAGATGAATTCACAGAACACAGAGCAGTGTCTCAGAAAGCTTTTTTCCAGTTTTGAACGGAAGATATTTCCTGTTTCACCATAGCCCTCTATGGGCTTCCAAATATCCCTTTGCCAATTCCACAAGAACAGCCTTAGCGAAAGGCTTCCTGAAGGGAAAGATGTAACTCTGTGAGATGAATTCACAGAACACAGAGCGGTTTCTCAGAAAGCTTCTTTCCAGTTTTGAACGGAAGATATTTACTTTTTCACCATAGCCCTCTATGGGCTTCCAAATATCCCTTTGCCAATTCCACAAGAACAGCCTTAGCGAAAGGCTTCTTGAAGGGAAAGATGTAACTCTGTGAGATGAATTCACAGAACACAGAGCAGTTTCTCAGAAAGCTTCTTTCCAGTTTTGAACGGAAGATATTTACTTTTTCACCATAGCCCTCTACGGGCTTCCAAATATCCCTTTGCCAATTCCACAAGAACAGCCTTAGCGAAAGGCTTCTTGAAGGGAAAGATGTAACTCTGTGAGATGAATTCACAGAACACAGAGCAGTTTCTCAGAAAGCTTCTTTCCAGTTTTGAACGGAAGATATTTCCTTTTTCACCATAGCCCTCTATGGGCTTCCAAATATCCCTTTGCCAATTCCACAAGAACAGCCTTAGCGAAAGGCTTCTTGAAGGGAAAGATGTAACTCTGTGAGATGAATTCACAGAACAGAGAGCAGTTTCTCAGAAAGCTTCTTTCCAGTTTTGAACGGAAGATATTTCCTTTTTCACCATAGGCCTCTATGGGCTTCCAAATATCCCTTTGCCAATTCCACAAGAACAGTCTTAGCGAAAGGCTTCTTGAAGGGAAAGATGTAACTCTGTGAGATGAATTAACAGAACACAGAGCAGTTTCTCAGAAAGCTTCTTTCCAGTTTTGAACGGAAGATATTTCCTTTTTCACCATAGCCCTCTATGGGCTTCCAAATATCCCTTTGCCAATTCCACAAGAACAGCCTTAGCAAAAGGCTTCTGGAAGGGAAAGATGTAACTTTGTGAGATGAATTCACAGTACACAGTGCAGTTTCTCAGAAAGCTTCTTTCCAGTTTTGAACGGAAGATATTTCCTTTTTCACCATAGCCCTCTAGGGGCTTCCAAATATCCCTTTCCCAATTCCACAAGAACAGCCTTAGCGAAAGGCTTCTTGAAGGGAAAGATGTAACTCTGTGAGATGAATTCACAGAACACAGAGCAGTTTCTCAGAGAGCTTCTTTCCAGTTTTGAACGGAAGATATTTCCTTTTTCACCATAGCCCTCTATTGACTTCCAAATATCCCTTTGCCAATTCCACAAGAACAGCCTTAGCGAAAGGCTTCTTGAAGGGAAAGATGTAACTCTGTGAGATGAATTCACAGAACACAGAGCAGTTTCTCTGAAAGCTTCTTTCCAGTTTTGAACGGAAGATATTTCCATTTTCACCATAGGCCTCTAGGGGCTTCCAAATATCCCTTTGCCAATTCCACAAGAACAGACTTAGCGAAAGGCTTCTTGAAGGGAAAGATGTAACTCTGTGAGATGAATTCACAGAACACAGAGCAGTTTCTCAGAAAGCTTCTTTCCAGTTTTGAACGGAAGATATTTACTTTTTCACCATAGCCCTCTATGGGCTTCCAAATATCCCTTTGCCAATTCCACAAGAACAGCCTTAGCGAAAGGCTTCTTGAAGGGAAAGATGTAACTCTGTGAGATGAATTCACAGAACACAGAGCAGTGTCTCAGAAAGCTTCTTTCCAGTTTTGAACGGAAGATATTTCCTGTTTCACCATAGCCCTCTATGGGCTTCCAAATATCCCTTTGCCAATTCCACAAGAACAGCCTTAGCGAAAGGCTTCTTGAAGGGAAAGATGTAACTCTGTGAGATGAATTCACAGAACACAGAGCAGCTTCTCAGAAAGCTTCTTTCCAGTTTTGAACGGAAGATATTTCCTTTTTCACCATAGCCCTCTATGGGCTTCCAAATATCCCTTTGCCAATTCCACAAGAACAGCCTTAGCGAAAGGCTTCTTGAAAGGAAAGATGTAACTCTGTGAGATGAATTCACAGAACACAGTGCAGTTTCTCAGAAAGCTTCTTTCCAGTTTTGAACGGAAGATATTTCCTTTTTCACCATAGCCCTCTATGGGCTTCCAAATATCCCTTTGCCAATTCCACAAGAACAGCCTTAGCGAAAGGCTTCTTGAAGGGAAAGATGTAACTCTGTGAGATGAATTAACAGAACACAGAGCAGTTTCTCAGAAAGCCTCTTTCCAGTTTTGAACGGAAGATATTTCCTTTTTCACCATAGCCCTCTATGGGCTTCCAAATATCCCTTTGCCAATTCCACAAGAACAGCCTTAGCGAAAGGCTTCTTGAAAGGAAAGATGTAACTCTGTGAGATGAATTCACAGAACACAGAGCAGTGTCTCAGAAAGCTTCTTTCCAGTTTTGAACGGAAGATATTTCCTTTTTCACCATAGGCCTCTATGGGCTTCCAAATATCCCTTTGCCAATTCCACAAGAACAGCCTTAGCGAAAGGCTTCTTGAAGGGAAAGATGTAACTCTGTGAGATGAATTCACAGAACACAGAGCAGTTTCTCAGAAAGCTTCTTTCCAGTTTTGAACGGAAGATATTTCCTTTTTCACCATAGGCCTCTATGGGCTTCCAAATATCCCTTTGCCAATTCCACAAGAACAGCCTTAGCGAAAGGCTTCTTGAAGGGAAAGATGTAACTCTGTAAGATGAATTCACAGAACACAGAGCAGTTTCTCAGAAAGCTTCTTTCCAGTTTTGAACGGAAGATATTTACTTTTTCACCATAGCCCTCTATGGGCTTCCAAATATCCCTTTGCCAATTCCACAAGAACAGCCTTAGCGAAAGGCTTCTTGAAGGGAAAGATGTAACTCTGTGAGATGAATTCACAGAACACAGAGCAGTGTCTCAGAAAGCTTCTTTCCAGTTTTGAACGGAAGATATTTCCTGTTTCACCATAGCCCTCTATGGGCTTCCAAATATCCCTTTGCCAATTCCACAAGAACAGCCTTAGCGAAAGGCTTCTTGAAGGGAAAGATGTAACTCTGTGAGATGAATTCACAGAACACAGAGCAGTTTCTCAGAAAGCTTCTTTCCAGTTTTGAACGGAAGATATTTCCTTTTTCACCATAGCCCTCTATGGGCTTCCAAATATCCCTTTGCCAATTCCACAAGAACAGCCTTAGCGAAAGGCTTCTTGAAGGGAAAGATGTAACTCTGTGAGATGAATTCACAGAACACAGAGCAGTTTCTCAGAAAGCTTCTTTCCAGTTTTGAACGGAAGCTATTTACTTTTTCACCATAGCCCTCTACGGGCTTCCAAATATCCCTTTGCCAATTCCACAAGAACAGCCTTAGCGAAAGGCTTCTTGAAGGGAAAGATGTAACTCTGTGAGATGAATTCACAGAACACAGAGCAGTTTCTCAGAAAGCTTCTTTCCAGTTTTGAACGGAAGATATTTCCTTTTTCACCATAGCCCTCTATGGGCTTCCAAATATCCCTTTGCCAATTCCACAAGAACAGCCTTAGCGAAAGGCTTCTTGAAAGGAAAGATATAACTCTGTGAGATGAATTCACAGAACACAGAGCAGTGTCTCAGAAAGCTTCTTTCCAGTTTTGAACGGAAGATATTTCCTTTTTCACCATAGCCCTCTATGGGCTTCCAAATATCCCTTTGCCAATTCCACAAGAACAGCCTTAGCGAAAGGCTTCTTGAAGGGAAAGATGTAACTCTGTGAGATGAATTCACAGAACACAGAACAGTTTCTCAGAAAGCTTCTTTCCAGTTTTGAACGGAAGATATTTCCTTTTTCACCATAGCCCTCTATGGAATTCCAAATATCCCTTTGCCAATTCCACAAGAACAGCCTTAGCAAAAGGCTTCTTGAAGGGAAAGATGTAACTCTGTGAGATGAATTAACAGAACACAGAGCAGTTTCTCAGAAAGCTTCCTTCCACTTTTGAACGGAAGATATTTCCTTTTTCACCATAGCCCTCTATGGGCTTCCAAATATCCCTTTGCCAATTCCACAAGAACAGCCTTAGCGAAAGGCTTCTTGAAAGGAAAGATGTAACACTGTGAGATGAATTCACAGAACACAGAGCAGTGTCTCAGAAAGCTTCTTTCCAGTTTTAAACGGAAGATATTTCCTTTTTCACCATATGCCTCTATGGGCTTCCAAATATCCCTTTGCCAATTCCACAAGAACAGCCTTAGCGAAAGGCTTCTTGAAGGGAAAGATGTAACTCTGTGAGATGAATTCACAGAACACAGAGAAGTTTCTCAGAAAGCTTCTTTCCAGTTTTGAACGGAAGATATTTCCTTTTTCACCATAGCCCTCTATGGAATTCCAAATATCCCTTTGCCAATTCCACAAGAACAGCCTTAGCAAAAGGCTTCTTGAAGTGAAAGATGTAACTCTGTGAGATGAATTAACAGAACACAGAGCAGTTTCTCAGAAAGCTTCCTTCCAGTTTTGAACGGAAGATATTTCCTTCTTCACCATAGCCCTCTATGGGCTTCCAAATATCCCTTTGCCAATTCCACAAGAACAGCCTTAGCGAAAGGCTTCTTGAAAGGAAAGATGTAACTCTGTGAGATGAATTCACAGAACACAGTGCAGTTTCTCAGAAAGTTTCTTTCCAGTTTTGAACGGAAGATATTTCCTTTTTCACCATAGGCCTCTATGGGCTTCCAAATATCCCTTTGCCAATTCCACAAGAACAGCCTTAGCGAAAGGCTTCTTGAAGGGAAAGATGTAACTCTGTGAGATGAATTCACAGAACACAGAGCAGTTTCTCAGAAAGCTTCTTTCCAGTTTTGAACGGAAGATATTTCCTTTTTCACCATAGCCCTCTATGGGCTTCCAAATATCCCTTTGCCAATTCCACAAGAACAGCCTTAGCAAAAGGCTTCTGGAAGGGAAAGATGTAACTTTGTGAGATGAATTCACAGAACACAGTGCAGTTTCTCAGAAAGCTTCTTTCCAGTTTTGAACGGAAGATATTTCCTTTTTCACCATAGCCCTCTAGGGGCTTCCAAATATCCCTTTCCCAATTCCACAAGAACAGCCTTAGCGAAAGGCTTCTTGAAGGGAAAGATGTAACTCTGTGAGATGAATTCACAGAACACAGAGCAGTTTCTCAGAGAGCTTCTTTCCAGTTTTGAACGGAAGATATTTCCTTTTTCACCATAGCCCTCTATTGACTTCCAAATATCCCTTTGCCAATTCCACAAGAACAGCCTTAGCGAAAGGCTTCTTGAAGGGAAAGATGTAACTCTGTGAGATGAATTCACAGAACACAGAGCAGTTTCTCTGAAAGCTTCTTTCCAGTTTTGAACGGAAGATATTTCCATTTTCACCATAGGCCTCTAGGGGCTTCCAAATATCCCTTTGCCAATTCCACAAGAACAGACTTAGCGAAAGGCTTCTTGAAGGGAAAGATGTAACTCTGTGAGATGAATTCACAGAACACAGAGCAGTTTCTCAGAAAGCTTCTTTCCAGTTTTGAACGGAAGATATTTACTTTTTCACCATAGCCCTCTATGGGCTTCCAAATATCCCTTTGCCAATTCCACAAGAACAGCCTTAGCGAAAGGCTTCTTGAAGGGAAAGATGTAACTCTGTGAGATGAATTCACAGAACACAGAGCAGTGTCTCAGAAAGCTTCTTTCCAGTTTTGAACGGAAGATATTTCCTGTTTCACCATAGCCCTCTATGGGCTTCCAAATATCCCTTTGCCAATTCCACAAGAACAGCCTTAGCGAAAGGCTTCTTGAAGGGAAAGATGTAACTCTGTGAGATGAATTCACAGAACACAGAGCAGCTTCTCAGAAAGCTTCTTTCCAGTTTTGAACGGAAGATATTTCCTTTTTCACCATAGCCCTCTATGGGCTTCCAAATATCCCTTTGCCAATTCCACAAGAACAGCCTTAGCGAAAGGCTTCTTGAAAGGAAAGATGTAACTCTGTGAGATGAATTCACAGAACACAGTGCAGTTTCTCAGAAAGCTTCTTTCCAGTTTTGAACGGAAGATATTTCCTTTTTCACCATAGCCCTCTATGGGCTTCCAAATATCCCTTTGCCAATTCCACAAGAACAGCCTTAGCGAAAGGCTTCTTGAAGGGAAAGATGTAACTCTGTGAGATGAATTAACAGAACACAGAGCAGTTTCTCAGAAAGCCTCTTTCCAGTTTTGAACGGAAGATATTTCCTTTTTCACCATAGCCCTCTATGGGCTTCCAAATATCCCTTTGCCAATTCCACAAGAACAGCCTTAGCGAAAGGCTTCTTGAAAGGAAAGATGTAACTCTGTGAGATGAATTCACAGAACACAGAGCAGTGTCTCAGAAAGCTTCTTTCCAGTTTTGAACGGAAGATATTTCCTTTTTCACCATAGGCCTCTATGGGCTTCCAAATATCCCTTTGCCAATTCCACAAGAACAGCCTTAGCGAAAGGCTTCTTGAAGGGAAAGATGTAACTCTGTGAGATGAATTCACAGAACACAGAGCAGTTTCTCAGAAAGCTTCTTTCCAGTTTTGAACGGAAGATATTTCCTTTTTCACCATAGGCCTCTATGGGCTTCCAAATATCCCTTTGCCAATTCCACAAGAACAGCCTTAGCGAAAGGCTTCTTGAAGGGAAAGATGTAACTCTGTAAGATGAATTCACAGAACACAGAGCAGTTTCTCAGAAAGCTTCTTTCCAGTTTTGAACGGAAGATATTTACTTTTTCACCATAGCCCTCTATGGGCTTCCAAATATCCCTTTGCCAATTCCACAAGAACAGCCTTAGCGAAAGGCTTCTTGAAGGGAAAGATGTAACTCTGTGAGATGAATTCACAGAACACAGAGCAGTGTCTCAGAAAGCTTCTTTCCAGTTTTGAACGGAAGATATTTCCTGTTTCACCATAGCCCTCTATGGGCTTCCAAATATCCCTTTGCCAATTCCACAAGAACAGCCTTAGCGAAAGGCTTCTTGAAGGGAAAGATGTAACTCTGTGAGATGAATTCACAGAACACAGAGCAGTTTCTCAGAAAGCTTCTTTCCAGTTTTGAACGGAAGATATTTCCTTTTTCACCATAGCCCTCTATGGGCTTCCAAATATCCCTTTGCCAATTCCACAAGAACAGCCTTAGCGAAAGGCTTCTTGAAGGGAAAGATGTAACTCTGTGAGATGAATTCACAGAACACAGAGCAGTTTCTCAGAAAGCTTCTTTCCAGTTTTGAACGGAAGCTATTTACTTTTTCACCATAGCCCTCTACGGGCTTCCAAATATCCCTTTGCCAATTCCACAAGAACAGCCTTAGCGAAAGGCTTCTTGAAGGGAAAGATGTAACTCTGTGAGATGAATTCACAGAACACAGAGCAGTTTCTCAGAAAGCTTCTTTCCAGTTTTGAACGGAAGATATTTCCTTTTTCACCATAGCCCTCTATGGGCTTCCAAATATCCCTTTGCCAATTCCACAAGAACAGCCTTAGCGAAAGGCTTCTTGAAAGGAAAGATATAACTCTGTGAGATGAATTCACAGAACACAGAGCAGTGTCTCAGAAAGCTTCTTTCCAGTTTTGAACGGAAGATATTTCCTTTTTCACCATACCCCTCTATGGGCTTCCAAATATCCCTTTGCCAATTCCACAAGAACAGCCTTAGCGAAAGGCTTCTTGAAGGGAAAGATGTAACTCTGTGAGATGAATTCACAGAACACAGAACAGTTTCTCAGAAAGCTTCTTTCCAGTTTTGAACGGAAGATATTTCCTTTTTCACCATAGCCCTCTATGGAATTCCAAATATCCCTTTGCCAATTCCACAAGAACAGCCTTAGCAAAAGGCTTCTTGAAGGGAAAGATGTAACTCTGTGAGATGAATTAACAGAACACAGAGCAGTTTCTCAGAAAGCTTCCTTCCACTTTTGAACGGAAGATATTTCCTTTTTCACCATAGCCCTCTATGGGCTTCCAAATATCCCTTTGCCAATTCCACAAGAACAGCCTTAGCGAAAGGCTTCTTGAAAGGAAAGATGTAACACTGTGAGATGAATTCACAGAACACAGAGCAGTGTCTCAGAAAGCTTCTTTCCAGTTTTGAACGGAAGATATTTCCTTTTTCACCATATGCCTCTATGGGCTTCCAAATATCCCTTTGCCAATTCCACAAGAACAGCCTTAGCGAAAGGCTTCTTGAAGGGAAAGATGTAACTCTGTGAGATGAATTCACAGAACACAGAGAAGTTTCTCAGAAAGCTTCTTTCCAGTTTTGAACGGAAGATATTTCCTTTTTCACCATAGCCCTCTATGGAATTCCAAATATCCCTTTGCCAATTCCACAAGAACAGCCTTAGCAAAAGGCTTCTTGAAGTGAAAGATGTAACTCTGTGAGATGAATTAACAGAACACAGAGCAGTTTCTCAGAAAGCTTCCTTCCAGTTTTGAACGGAAGATATTTCCTTCTTCACCATAGCCCTCTATGGGCTTCCAAATATCCCTTTGCCAATTCCACAAGAACAGCCTTAGCGAAAGGCTTCTTGAAAGGAAAGATGTAACTCTGTGAGATGAATTCACAGAACACAGTGCAGTTTCTCAGAAAGTTTCTTTCCAGTTTTGAACGGAAGATATTTCCTTTTTCACCATAGGCCTCTATGGGCTTCCAAATATCCCTTTGCCAATTCCACAAGAACAGCCTTAGCGAAAGGCTTCTTGAAGGGAAAGATGTAACTCTGTGAGATGAATTCACAGAACACAGAGCAGTTTCTCAGAAAGCTTCTTTCCAGTTTTGAACGGAAGATATTTCCTTTTCACCATAGCCCTCTATGGGCTTCCAAATATCCCTTTGCCAATTCCACAAGAACAGCCTTAGCGAAAGGCCTCTTGAAGGGAAAGATTTAACTCTGTGAGATGAATTCACAGAACACAGAGCAGTTTCTCAGAAAGCTTCTTTCCAGTTTTGAACGGAAGATATTTACTTTTTCAACATAGCCCTCTACGGGCTTCCAAATATCCCTTTGCCAATTCCACAAGAACAGCCTTAGCGAAAGGCTTCTTGAAGGGAAAGATGTAACTCTGTGAGATGAATTCACAGAACACAGAGCAGTTTCTCAGAAAGCTTCTTTCCAGTTTTGAACGGAAGATATTTCCTTTTTCACCATAGCCCTCTAAGGGCTTCCAAATATCCCTTTGCCAATTCCACAAGGACAGCCTTAGCGAAAGGCTTCTTGAAAGGAAAGATATAACTCTGTGAGATGAATTCACAGAACACAGAGCAGTGTCTCAGAAAGCTTTTTCCAGTTTTGAACGGAAGATATTTCCTTTTTCACCATAGGCCTCTATGGGCTTCCAAATATCCCTTTGCCAATTCCACAAGAACAGCCTTAGCGAAAGGCTTCTTGAAGGGAAAGATGTAACTCTGTGAGATGAATTCACAGAACACAGAGCAGTGTCTCAGAAAGCTTCTTTCCAGTTTTGAACGGAAGATATTTCCTTTTTCACCCTAGCCCTCTATGGAATTCCAAATATCCCTTTGCCAATTCCACAAGAACAGCCTTAGCAAAAGGCTTCTTGAAGGGAAAGATGTAACTCTGTGAGATGAATTAACAGAACACAGAGCAGTTTCTCAGAAAGCTTCCTTCCAGTTTTGAACGGAAGATATTTCCTTTTTCACCATAGCCCTCTATGGGCTTCCAAATATCCCTTTGCCAATTCCACAAGAACAGCCTTAGCGAAAGGCTTCTTGAAAGGAAAGATGTAACTCTGTGAGATGAATTCACAGAATACAGTGCAGTTTCTCAGAAAGCTTCTTTCCAGTTTTGAACGGAAGATATTTCCTTTTTCACCATAGGCCTCTATGGGCTTCCAAATATCCCTTTGCCAATTCCACAAGAACAGCATTAGCGAAAGGCTTCTTGAAAGGAAAGATATAACTCTGTGAGATGAATTCACAGAACACAGAGCAGTGTCTCAGAAAGCTTCTTTCCAGTTTTGAACGGAAGATATTTCCTTTTTCAACATAGGCCTCTATGGGCTTCCAAATATCCCTTTGCCAATTCCACAAGAACAGCCTTAGCGAAAGGCTTCTTGAAGGGAAAGATGTAACTCTGTGAGATGAATTCACAGAACACAGAGCAGTTTCTCAGAAAGCTTCTTTCCAGTTTTAAACGGAAGATATTTCCTTTTTCACCATAGCCCTCTATGGGCTTCCAAATATCCCTTTGCCAATTCCACAAGAACAGCCTTAGCGAAAGGCTTCTTGAAGGGAAAGATGTAACTCTGTGAGATGAATTAACAGAACACAGAGCAGTTTCTCAGAAAGCTTCTTTCCAGTTTTGAACGGAAGATATTTCCTTTTTCACCATAGCCCTCCATGGGCTTCCAAATATCCCTTTGCCAATTCCACAAGAACAGCCTTAGCGAAAGGCTTCTTGAAAGGAAAGATGTAACTCTGTGAGATGAATTCACAGAACACAGAGCAGTTTCTCTGAAAGCTTCTTTCCAGTTTTGAACGGAAGATATTTCCTTTTTCACCATAGCCCTCTATGGGCTTCCAAATATCCCTTTGCCAATTCCACAACAACAGCCTTAGCGAAAGGCTTCTTGAAGGGAAAGATGTAACTCTGTGAGATGAATTCACAGAACACAGAGCAGTTTCTCAGAAAGCTTCTTTCCAGTTTTGAACGGAAGATATTTACTTTTTCACCATAGGCCTCTAGGGGCTTCCAAATATCCCTTTGCCAATTCCACAAGAACAGACTTAGCGAAAGGCTTCTTGAAGGGAAAGATGTAACTCTGTGAGATGAATTCACAGAACACAGAGCAGTTTCTCAGAAAGCTTCTTTCCAGTTTTGAACGGAAGATATTTACTTTTTCACCATAGCCCTCTATGGGCTTCCAAATATCCCTTTGCCAATTCCACAAGAACAGCCTTAGCGAAAGGCTTCTTGAAGGGAAAGATGTAACTCTGTGAGATGAATTCACAGAACACAGAGCAGTTTCTCAGAAAGCTTCTTTCCAGTTTTGAACGGAAGATATTTCCTGTTTCACCATAGCCCTCTATGGGCTTCCAAATATCCCTTTGCCAATTCCACAAGAACAGCCTTAGCGAAAGGCTTCTTGAAGGGAAAGATGTAACTCTGTGAGATGAATTCACAGAACACAGAGCAGTTTCTCAGAAAGCTTCTTTCCAGTTTTGAACGGAAGATATTTACTTTTTCACCATAGCCCTCTATGGGCTTCCAAATATCCCTTTGCCAATTCCACAAGAACAGCCTTAGCGAAAGGCTTCTTGAAGGGAAAGATGTAACTCTGTGAGATGAATTCACAGAACACAGAGCAGTTTCTCAGAAAGCTTCTTTCCAGTTTTGAACGGAAGATATTTACTTTTTCACCATAGCCCTCTACGGGCTTCCAAATATCCCTTTGCCAATTCCACAAGAACAGCCTTAGCGAAAGGCTTCTTGAAGGGAAAGATGTAACTCTGTGAGATGAATTCACAGAACACAGAGCAGTTTCTCAGAAAGCTTCTTTCCAGTTTTGAACGGAAGATATTTCCTTTTTCACCATAGCCCTCTATGGGCTTCCAAATATCCCTTTGCCAATTCCACAAGAACAGCCTTAGCGAAAGGCTTCTTGAAGGGAAAGATGTAACTCTGTGAGATGAATTCACAGAACACAGAGCAGTTTCTCAGAAAGCTTCTTTCCAGTTTTGAACGGAAGATATTTCCTTTTTCACCATAGCCCTCTATGGGCTTCCAAATATCCCTTTGCCAATTCCACAAGAACAGCCTTAGCGAAAGGCTTCTTGAAGGGAAAGATGTAACTCTGTGAGATGAATTCACAGAACACAGAGCAGTTTCTCAGAAAGCTTCTTTCCAGTTTTGAACGGAAGATATTTCCTTTTTCACCACAGGCCTCTATGGGCTTCCAAATATCCCTTTGCCAATTCCACAAGAACAGTCTTAGCGAAAGGCTTCTTGAAGGGAAAGATGTATCTCTGTGAGATGAATTAACAGAACACAGAGCAGTTTCTCAGAAAGCTTCTTTCCAGTTTTGAACGGAAGATATTTCCTTTTTCACCATAGCCCTCTATGGGCTTCCAAATATCCCTTTGCCAATTCCACAAGAACAGCCTTAGCAAAAGGCTTCTGGAAGGGAAAGATGTAACTTTGTGAGATGAATTCACAGAACACAGAGCAGTTTCTCAGAAAGCTTCTTTCCAGTTTTGAACGGAAGATATTTCCTTTTTCACCATCGCCCTCTAGGGGCTTCCAAATATCCCTTTGCCAATTCCACAAGAACAGCCTTAGCGAAAGGCTTCTTGAAGGGAAAGATGTAACACTGTGAGATGAATTCACAGAACACAGAGCAGTTTCTCAGAGAGCTTCTTTCCAGTTTTGAACGGAAGATATTTCCTTTTTCACCATAGTCCTCTATGGGCTTCCAAATATCCCTTTGCCAATTCCACAAGAACAGCCTTAGCGAAAGGCTTCTTGAAGAGAAAGATGTAACTCTGTGAGATGAATTCACAGAACACAGAGCAGTGTCTCAGAAAGCTTCTTTCCAGTTTTGAACGGAAGATATTTCCTTTTTCACCATAGGCCTCTATGGGCTTCCAAATATCCCTTTGCCAATTCCACAAGAACAGCCTTAGCGAAAGGCTTCTTGAAGGGAAAGATGTAACTCTGTGAGATGAATTCACAGAACACAGAGCAGTTTCTCAGAAAGCTTCTTTCCAGTTTTAAACGGAAGATATTTCCTTTTTCACCATAGCCCTCTATGGGCTTCCAAATATCCCTTTGCCAATTCCACAAGAACAGCCTTAGCGAAAGGCTTCTTGAAGGGAAAGATGTAACTCTGTGAGATGAATTCACAGAACACAGAGCAGTTTCTCAGAAAGCTTCTTTCCAGTTTTGAACGGAAGATATTTCCTTTTTCACCATAGCCCTCCATGGGCTTCCAAATATCCCTTTGCCAATTCCAAAAGAACAGCCTTAGCGAAAGGCTTCTTGAAAGGAAAGATGTAACTCTGTGAGATGAATTCACAGAACACAGAGCAGTGTCTCAGAAAGCTTCTTTCCAGTTTTGAACGGAAGATATTTACTTTGTCACCATAGGCCTCTATGGGCTTCCAAATATCCCTTTGCCAATTCCACAAGAACAGCCTTAGCGAAAGGCTTCTTGAAGGGAAAGATGTAACTCTGTGAGATGAATTCACAGAACACAGAGCAGTTTCTCAGTAAGCTTCTTTCCAGTTTTGAACGGAAGATATTTCCTTTTTCACCATAGGCCTCTATGGGCTTCCAAATATCCCTTTGCCAATTCCACAAGAACAGCCTTAGCGAAAGGCTTCTTGAAAGGAAAGATATAACTCTGTGAGATGAATTCACAGAACACAGAGCAGTGTCTCAGAAAGCTTCTTTCCAGTTTTGAACGGAAGATATTTCCTTTTTCACCATAGCCCTCTATGGGCTTCCAAATATCCCTTTGCCAATTCCACAAGAACAGCCTTAGCGAAAGGCTTCTTGAAGGGAAAGATGTAACTCTGTGAGATGAATTCACAGAACACAGAACAGTTTCTCAGAAAGCTTCTTTCCAGTTTTGAACGGAAGATATTTCCTTTTTCACCATAGCCCTCTATGGAATTCCAAATATCCCTTTGCCAATTCCACAAGAACAGCCTTAGCAAAAGGCTTCTTGAAGGGAAAGATGTAACTCTGTGAGATGAATTAACAGAACACAGAGCAGTTTCTCAGAAAGCTTCCTTCCACTTTTGAACGGAAGATATTTCCTTTTTCACCATAGCCCTCTATGGGCTTCCAAATATCCCTTTGCCAATTCCACAAGAACAGCCTTAGCGAAAGGCTTCTTGAAAGGAAAGATGTAACACTGTGAGATGAATTCACAGAACACAGAGCAGTGTCTCAGAAAGCTTCTTTCCAGTTTTGAACGGAAGATATTTCCTTTTTCACCATATGCCTCTATGGGCTTCCAAATATCCCTTTGCCAATTCCACAAGAACAGCCTTAGCGAAAGGCTTCTTGAAGGGAAAGATGTAACTCTGTGAGATGAATTCACAGAACACAGAGAAGTTTCTCAGAAAGCTTCTTTCCAGTTTTGAACGGAAGATATTTCCTTTTTCACCATAGCCCTCTATGGAATTCCAAATATCCCTTTGCCAATTCCACAAGAACAGCCTTAGCAAAAGGCTTCTTGAAGGGAAAGATGTAACTCTGTGAGATGAATTAACAGAACACAGATTAGTTTCTCAGAAAGCTTCCTTCCAGTTTTGAACGGAAGATATTTCCTTCTTCACCATAGCCCTCTATGGGCTTCCAAATATCCCTTTGCCAATTCCACAAGAACAGCCTTAGCGAAAGGCTTCTTGAAAGGAAAGATGTAACTCTGTGAGATGAATTCACAGAACACAGTGCAGTTTCTCAGAAAGCTTCTTTCCAGTTTTGAACGGAAGATATTTCCTTTTTCACCATAGGCCTCTATGGGCTTCCAAATATCCCTTTGCCAATTCCACAAGAACAGCCTTAGCGAAAGGCTTCTTGAAGGGAAAGATGTAACTCTGTGAGATGAATTCACAGAACACAGAGCAGTTTCTCAGAAAGCTTCTTTCCAGTTTTGAACGGAAGATATTTCCTTTTTCACCATAGCCCTCTATGGGCTTCCAAATATCCCTTTGCCAATTCCACAAGGACAGCCTTAGCGAAAGGCTTCTTGAAAGGAAAGATATAACTCTGTGAGATGAATTCACAGAACACAGAGCAGTGTCTCAGAAAGCTTTTTCCAGTTTTGAACGGAAGATATTTCCTTTTTCACCATAGGCCTCTATGGGCTTCCAAATATCCCTTTGCCAATTCCACAAGAACAGCCTTAGCGAAAGGCTTCTTGAAGGGAAAGATGTAACTCTGTGAGATGAATTTACAGAACACAGAGCAGTGTCTCAGAAAGCTTCTTTCCAGTTTTGAACGGAAGATATTTCCTTTTTCACCATAGCCCTCTATGGAATTCCAAATATCCCTTTGCCAATTCCACAAGAACAGCCTTAGCGAAAGGCTTCTTGAAGGGAAAGATGTAACTCTGTGAGATGAATTAACAGAACACAGAGCAGTTTCTCAGAAAGCTTCCTTCCAGTTTTGAACGGAAGATATTTCCTTTTTCACCATAGCCCTCTATGGGCTTCCAAATATCCCTTTGCCAATTCCACAAGAACAGCCTTAGCGAAAGGCTTCTTGAAAGGAAAGATGTAACTCTGTGAGATGAATTCACAGAATACAGTGCAGTTTCTCAGAAAGCTTCTTTCCAGTTTTGAACGGAAGATATTTCCTTTTTCACCATAGGCCTCTATGGGCTTCCAAATATCCCTTTGCCAATTCCACAAGAACAGCATTAGCGAAAGGCTTCTTGAAAGGAAAGATATAACTCTGTGAGATGAATTCACAGAACACAGAGCAGTGTCTCAGAAAGCTTCTTTCCAGTTTTGAACGGAAGATATTTCCTTTTTCACCATAGGCCTCTATGGGCTTCCAAATATCCCTTTGCCAATTCCACAAGAACAGCCTTAGCGAAAGGCTTCTTGAAGGGAAAGATGTAACTCTGTGAGATGAATTCACAGAACACAGAGCAGTTTCTCAGAAAGCTTCTTTCCAGTTTTAAACGGAAGATATTTCCTTTTTCACCATAGCCCTCTATGGGCTTCCAAATATCCCTTTGCCAATTCCACAAGAACAGCCTTAGCGAAAGGCTTCTTGAAGGGAAAGATGTAACTCTGTGAGATGAATTAACAGAACACAGAGCAGTTTCTCAGAAAGCTTCTTTCCAGTTTTGAACGGAAGATATTTCCTTTTTCACCATAGCCCTCCATGGGCTTCCAAATATCCCTTTGCCAATTCCACAAGAACAGCCTTAGCGAAAGGCTTCTTGAAAGGAAAGATGTAACTCTGTGAGATGAATTCACAGAACACAGAGCAGTGTCTCAGAAAGCTTCTTTCCAGTTTTGAACGGAAGATATTTCCTTTTTCACCATAGGCCTCTATGGGCTTCCAAATATCCCTTTGCCAATTCCACAAGAACAGCCTTAGCGAAAGGCTTCTTGAAGGGAAAGATGTAACTCTGTGAGATGAATTCACAGAACACAGAGCAGTTTCTCAGTAAGCTTCTTTCCAGTTTTGAACGGAAGATATTTCCTTTTTCACCATAGGCCTCTATGGGCTTCCAAATATCCCTTTGCCAATTCCACAAGAACAGCCTTAGCGAAAGGCTTCTTGAAGGGAAAGATGTAACTCTGTGAGATGAATTCACAGAACACAGAGCAGTTTCTCTGAAAGCTTCTTTCCAGTTTTGAACGGAAGATATTTCCTTTTTCACCATAGCCCTCTATGGGCTTCCAAATATCCCTTTGCCAATTCCACAAGAACAGCCTTAGCGAAAGGCTTCTTGAAGGGAAAGATGTAACTCTGTGAGATGAATTCACAGAACACAGAGCAGTTTCTCAGAAAGCTTCTTTCCAGTTTTGAACGGAAGATATTTACTTTTTCACCATAGGCCTCTAGGGGCTTCCAAATATCCCTTTGCCAATTCCACAAGAACAGACTTAGCGAAAGGCTTCTTGAAGGGAAAGATGTAACTCTGTGAGATGAATTAACAGAACACAGAGCAGTTTCTCAGAAAGCTTCTTTCCAGTTTTGAACGGAAGATATTTCCTTTTTCACCATAGGCCTCTAGGGGCTTCCAAATATCCCTTTGCCAATTCCACAAGAACAGCCTTAGCGAAAGGCTTCTTGAAGGGAAAGATGTAACTCTGTGAGATGAATTCACAGAACACAGAGCAGTTTCTCAGAAAGCTTCTTTCCAGTTTTGAACGGAAGATATTTCCTGTTTCACCATAGCCCTCTATGGGCTTCCAAATATCCCTTTGCCAATTCCACAAGAACAGCCTTAGCGAAAGGCTTCTTGAAGGGAAAGATGTAACTCTGTGAGATGAATTCACAGAACACAGAGCAGTTTCTCAGAAAGCTTCTTTCCAGTTTTGAACGGAAGATATTTACTTTTTCACCATAGCCCTCTATGGGCTTCCAAATATCCCTTTGCCAATTCCACAAGAACAGCCTTAGCGAAAGGCTTCTTGAAGGGAAAGATGTAACTCTGTGAGATGAATTCACAGAACACAGAGCGGTTTCTCAGAAAGCTTCTTTCCAGTTTTGAACGGAAGATATTTACTTTTTCACCATAGCCCTCTACGGGCTTCCAAATATCCCTTTGCCAATTCCACAAGAACAGCCTTAGCGAAAGGCTTCTTGAAGGGAAAGATGTAACTCTGTGAGATGAATTCACAGAACACAGAGCAGTTTCTCAGAAAGTTTCTTTCCAGTTTTGAACGGAAGATATTTCCTTTTTCACCATAGCCCTCTATGGGCTTCCAAATATCCCTTTGCCAATTCCACAAGAACAGCCTTAGCGAAAGGCTTCTTGAAGGGAAAGATGTAACTCTGTGAGATGAATTAACAGAACACAGAGCAGTTTCTCAGAAAGCTTCTTTCCAGTTTTGAACGGAAGATATTTCCTTTTTCACCATAGCCCTCTATGGGCTTCCAAATATCCCTTTGCCAATTCCACAAGAACAGCCTTAGCGAAAGGCTTCTTGAAGGGAAAGATGTAACTCTGTGAGATGAATTCACAGAACACAGAGCAGTTTCTCAGAAAGCTTCTTTCCAGTTTTGAACGGAAGATATTTCCTTTTTCACCACAGGCCTCTATGGGCTTCCAAATATCCCTTTGCCAATTCCACAAGAACAGTCTTAGCGAAAGGCTTCTTGAAGGGAAAGATGTATCTCTGTGAGATGAATTAACAGAACACAGAGCAGTTTCTCAGAAAGCTTCTTTCCAGTTTTGAACGGAAGATATTTCCTTTTTCACCATAGCCCTCTATGGGCTTCCAAATATCCCTTTGCCAATTCCACAAGAACAGCCTTAGCAAAAGGCTTCTGGAAGGGAAAGATGTAACTTTGTGAGATGAATTCACAGAACACAGAGCAGTTTCTCAGAAAGCTTCTTTCCAGTTTTGAACGGAAGATATTTCCTTTTTCACCATCGCCCTCTAGGGGCTTCCAAATATCCCTTTGCCAATTCCACAAGAACAGCCTTAGCGAAAGGCTTCTTGAAGGGAAAGATGTAACACTGTGAGATGAATTCACAGAACACAGAGCAGTTTCTCAGAGAGCTTCTTTCCAGTTTTGAACGGAAGATATTTCCTTTTTCACCATAGTCCTCTATGGGCTTCCAAATATCCCTTTGCCAATTCCACAAGAACAGCCTTAGCGAAAGGCTTCTTGAAGAGAAAGATGTAACTCTGTGAGATGAATTCACAGAACACAGAGCAGTGTCTCAGAAAGCTTCTTTCCAGTTTTGAACGGAAGATATTTCCTTTTTCACCATAGGCCTCTATGGGCTTCCAAATATCCCTTTGCCAATTCCACAAGAACAGCCTTAGCGAAAGGCTTCTTGAAGGGAAAGATGTAACTCTGTGAGATGAATTCACAGAACACAGAGCCGTTTCTCAGAAAGCTTCTTTCCAGTTTTAAACGGAAGATATTTCCTTTTTCACCATAGCCCTCTATGGGCTTCCAAATATCCCTTTGCCAATTCCACAAGAACAGCCTTAGCGAAAGGCTTCTTGAAGGGAAAGATGTAACTCTGTGAGATGAATTCACAGAACACAGAGCAGTTTCTCAGAAAGCTTCTTTCCAGTTTTGAACGGAAGATATTTCCTTTTTCACCATAGCCCTCCATGGGCTTCCAAATATCCCTTTGCCAATTCCAAAAGAACAGCCTTAGCGAAAGGCTTCTTGAAAGGAAAGATGTAACTCTGTGAGATGAATTCACAGAACACAGAGCAGTGTCTCAGAAAGCTTCTTTCCAGTTTTGAACGGAAGATATTTCCTTTTTCACCATAGGCCTCTATGGGCTTCCAAATATCCCTTTGCCAATTCCACAAGAACAGCCTTAGCGAAAGGCTTCTTGAAGGGAAAGATGTAACTCTGTGAGATGAATTCACAGAACACAGAGCAGTTTCTCAGTAAGCTTCTTTCCAGTTTTGAACGGAAGATATTTCCTTTTTCACCATAGGCCTCTATGGGCTTCCAAATATCCCTTTGCCAATTCCACAAGAACAGCCTTAGCGAAAGGCTTCTTGAAGGGAAACATGTAACTCTGTGAGATGAATTCACAGAACACAGAGCAGTTTCTCTGAAAGCTTCTTTCCAGTTTTGAACGGAAGATATTTCCTTTTTCACCATAGCCCTCTATGGGCTTCCAAATATCCCTTTGCCAATTCCACAAGAACAGCCTTAGCGAAAGGCTTCTTGAAGGGAAAGATGTAACTTTGTGAGATGAATTCACAGAACACAGAGCAGTTTCTCAGAAAGCTTCTTTCCAGTTTTGAACGGAAGATAATTACTTTTTCACCATAGGCCTCTAGGGGCTTCCAAATATCCCTTTGCCAATTCCACAAGAACAGACTTAGCGAAAGGCTTCTTGAAGGGAAAGATGTAACTCTGTGAGATGAATTCACAGAACACAGAGCAGTTTCTCAGAAAACTTCTTTCCAGTTTTGAACGGAAGATATTTCCTTTTTCACCATAGCCCTCTATGGGCTTCCAAATATCCCTTTGCCAATTCCACAAGAACAGCCTTAGCGAAAGGCTTCTTGAAGGGAAAGATGTAACTCTGTGAGATGAATTCACAGAACACAGAGCAGTTTCTGAGAAAGCTTCTTTCCAGTTTTGAACGGAAGATATTTCCTGTTTCACCATAGCCCTCTATGGGCTTCCAAATATCCCTTTGCCAATTCCACAAGAACAGCCTTAGCGAAAGGCTTCTTGAAGGGAAAGATGTAACTCTGTGAGATGAATTCACAGAACACAGAGCAGTTTCCCAGAAAGCTTCTTTCCAGTTTTGAACGGAAGATATTTACTTTTTCACCATAGCCCTCTATGGGCTTCCAAATATCCCTTTGCCAATTCCACAAGAACAGCCTTAGCGAAAGGCTTCTTGAAGGGAAAGATGTAACTCTGTGAGATGAATTCACAGAACACAGAGCAGTTTCTCAGAAAGCTTCTTTCAAGTTTTGAACGGAAGATATTTCCTTTTTCACCATAGCCCTCTATGGGCTTCCAAATATCCCTTTGCCAATTCCACAAGAACAGCCTTAGCGAAAGGCTTCTGGAAGGGAAAGATGTAACTTTGTGAGATGAATTCACAGAACACAGAGCAGTTTCTCAGAAAGCTTCTTTCCAGTTTTGAACGGAAGATATTTCCTTTTTCACCATCGCCCTCTAGGGGCTTCCAAATATCCCTTTGCCAATTCCACAAGAACAGCCTTAGCGAAAGGCTTCTTGAAGGGAAAGATGTAACTCTGTGAGATGAATTCACAGAACACAGAGCAGTTTCTCAGAGAGCTTCTTTCCAGTTTTGAACGGAAGATATTTCCTTTTTCACCATAGTCCTCTATGGGCTTCCAAATATCCCTTTGCCAATTCCACAAGAACAGCCTTAGCGAAAGGCTTCTTGAAGGGAAAGATGTAACTCTGTGAGATGAATTCACAGAACACAGAGCAGTTTCTCAGAAAGCTTCTTTCCAGTTTTGAACGGAAGATATTTACTTTTTCACCATAGCCCTCTACGGGCTTCCAAATATCCCTTTGCCAATTCCACAAGAACAGCCTTAGCGAAAGGCTTCTTGAAGGGAAAGATGTAACTCTGTGAGATGAATTAACAGAACACAGAGCAGTTTCTCAGAAAGCTTCTTTCCAGTTTTGAACGGAAGATATTTCCTTTTTCACCATAGGCCTCTATGGGCTTCCAAATATCCCTTTGCCAATTCCACAAGAACAGCCTTAGCGAAAGGCTTCTTGAAGGGAAAGATGTAACTCTGTGAGATGAATTAACAGAACACAGAGCAGTTTCTCAGAAAGCTTCTTTCCAGTTTTGAACGGAAGGTATTTCCTTTTTCACCATAGCCCTCTAAGGGCTTCCAAATATCCCTTTGCCAATTCCACAAGAACAGCCTTAGCGAAAGGATTCTTGAAGGAAAAGATGTAACTCTGTGAGATGAATTCACAGAACACAGAGCAGTTTCTCAGAAAGCGTCTTTCCAGTTTTGAACGGAAGATATTTCCTTTTTCACCATAGGCCTCTATGGGCTTCCAAATATCTCTTTGCCAATTCCACAAGAACAGCCTTAGCGAAAGGCTTCTTGAAGGGAAAGATGTAACTCTGTGAGATGAATTCACAGAACACAGAGCAGTTTCTCAGAAAGCTTCTTTCCAGTTTTGAACGGAAGATATTTCCTTTTTCACCATAGCCCTCTAAGGGCTTCCAAATATCCCTTTGCCAATTCCACAAGAACAGCCTTAGCGAAAGGCTTCTTGAGGGGAAAGATGTAACTCTGTGAGATGAATTAACAGAACACAGAGCACTTTCTCAGAAAGCTTCTTTCCAGTTTTGAACGGAAGATATTTACTTTTTCACCATAGCCCTCTAAGGGCTTCCAAATATCCCTTTGCCAATTCCACAAGAACAGCCTTAGCGAAAGGCTTCTTGAAGGGAAAGATGTAACTCTGTGAGATGAATTCACAGAACACAGAGCAGTTTCTCAGAAAGCTTCTTTCCAGTTTTGAACGGAAGATATTTCCTTTTTCACCATAGCCCTCTATGGGCTTCCAAATATCCCTTTGCCAATCCCACAAGAACAGCCTTACCGAGAGGCTTCTTGAAGGGAAAGATGTAACTCTGTGAGATGAATTCACAGAACACAGAGCAGTTTCTCAGAAAGCTTCTTTCCAGTTTTGAACGGAAGATATTTCCTTTTTCACCATAGGCCTCTATGGGCTTCCAAATATCCCTTTGCCAATTCCACAAGAACAACATTAGCGAAAGGCTTCTTGAAAGGAAAGATGTAACTCTGTGAGATGAATTCACAGAACACAGTGCAGTTTCTCAGAAAGCTTCTTTCCAGTTTTGAACGGAAGATATTTCCTTTTTCACCATAGGCCTCTATGGGCTTCCAAATATCCCTTTGCCAATTCCACAAGAACAGCATTAGCGAAAGGCTTCTTGAAAGGAAAGATATAACTCTGTGAGATGAATTCACAGAACACAGAGCAGTGTCTCAGAAAGCTTCTTTCCAGTTTTGAACGGAAGATATTTCCTTTTTCACCATAGGCCTCTATGGGCTTCGAAATATCCCTTTGCCAATTCCACAAGAACAGCATTAGCGAAAGGCTTCTTGAAAGGAAAGATGTAACTCTGTGAGATGAATTCACAGAACACAGTGCAGTTTCTCAGAAAGCTTCTTTCCAGTTTTGAACGGAAGATATTTCCTTTTTCACCATAGGCCTCTATGGGCTTCCAAATATCCCTTTGCCAATTCCACAAGAACAGCATTAGCGAAAGGCTTCTTGAAAGGAAAGATATAACTCTGTGAGATGAATTCACAGAACACAGAGCAGTGTCTCAGAAAGCTTCTTTCCAGTTTTGAACGGAAGATATTTCCTTTTTCACCATAGGCCTCTATGGGCTTCCAAATATCCCTTTGCCAATTCCACAAGAACAGCCTTAGCGAAAGGCTTCTTGAAGGGAAAGATGTAACTCTGTGAGATGAATTCACAGAACACAGAGCAGTTTCTCAGAAAGCTTCTTTCCAGTTTTAAACGGAAGATATTTCCTTTTTCACCATAGCCCTCTATGGGCTTCCAAATATCCCTTTGCCAATTCCACAAGAACAGCCTTAGCGAAAGGCTTCTTGAAGGGAAAGATGTAACTCTGTGAGATGAATTCACAGAACACAGAGCAGTTTCTCAGAAAGCTTCTTTCCAGTTTTGAACGGAAGATATTTCCTTTTTCACCATAGCCCTCCATGGGCTTCCAAATATCCCTTTGCCAATTCCACAAGAACAGCCTTAGCGAAAGGCTTCTTGAAAGGAAAGATGTAACTCTGTGAGATGAATTCACAGAACACAGAGCAGTGTCTCAGAAAGCTTCTTTCCAGTTTTGAACGGAAGATATTTCCTTTTTCACCATAGGCCTCTATGGGCTTCCAAATATCCCTTTGCCAATTCCACAAGAACAGCCTTAGCGAAAGGCTTCTTGAAGGGAAAGATGTAACTCTGTGAGATGAATTCACAGAACACAGAGCAGTTTCTCAGTAAGCTTCTTTCCAGTTTTGAACGGAAGATATTTCCTTTTTCACCATAGGCCTCTATGGGCTTCCAAATATCCCTTTGCCAATTCCACAAGAACAGCCTTAGCGAAAGGCTTCTTGAAGGGAAAGATGTAACTCTGTGAGATGAATTCAAAGAACACAGAGCAGTTTCTCTGAAAGCTTCTTTCCAGTTTTGAACGGAAGATATTTCCTTTTTCACCATAGCCCTCTATGGGCTTCCAAATATCCCTTTGCCAATTCCACAAGAACAGCCTTAGCGAAAGGCTTCTTGAAGGGAAAGATGTAACTCTGTGAGATGAATTCACAGAACACAGAGCAGTTTCTCAGAAAGCTTCTTTCCAGTTTTGAACGGAAGATATTTCCTTTTTCACCATAGGCCTCTAGGGGCTTCCAAATATCCCTTTGTCAATTCCACAAGAACAGACTTAGCGAAAGGCTTCTTGAAGGGAAAGATGTAACTCTGTGAGATGAATTGACAGAACACAGAGCAGTTTCTCAGAAAGCTTCTTTCCAGTTTTGAACGGAACATATTTACTTTTTCACCATAGCCCTCTATGGGCTTCCAAATATCCCTTTGCCAATTCCACAAGAACAGCCTTAGCGAAAGGCATCTTGAAGGGAAAGATGTAACTCTGTGAGATGAATTCACAGAACACAGAGCAGTGTCTCAGAAAGCTTCTTTCCAGTTTTGAACGGAAGATATTTCCTGTTTCACCATAGCCCTCTATGGGCTTCCAAATATCCCTTTGCCAATTCCACAAGAACAGCCTTAGCGAAAGGCTTCTTGAAGGGAAAGATGTAACTCTGTGAGATGAATTCACAGAACACAGAGCAGTTTCTCAGAAAGCTTCTTTCCAGTTTTGAACGGAAGATATTTCCTTTTTCACCATAGCCCTCTATGGGCTTCCAAATATCCCTTTGCCAATTCCACAAGAACAGCCTTAGCGAAAGGCTTCTTGAAGGGAAAGATGTAACTCTGTGAGATGAATTCACAGAACACAGAGCAGTTTCTCAGAAAGCTTCTTTCCAGTTTTGAACGGAAGATATTTACTTTTTCACCATAGCCCTCTACGGGCTTCCAAATATCCCTTTGCCAATTCCACAAGAACAGCCTTAGCGAAAGGCTTCTTGAAGGGAAAGATGTAACTTTGTGAGATGAATTCACAGAACACAGAGCAGTTTCTCAGAAAGCTTCTTTCCAGTTTTGAACGGAAGATATTTCCTTTTTCACCATCGTCCTCTATGGGCTTCCAAATATCCCTTTGCCAATTCCACAAGAACAGCCTTAGCGAAAGGCTTCTTGAAGGGAAAGATGTAACTCTGTGAGATGAATTCACAGAACACAGAGCAGTTTCTCAGAGAGCTTCTTTCCAGTTTTGAACGGAAGATATTTCCTTTTTCACCATAGTCCTCTATGGGCTTCCAAATATCCCTTTGCCAATTCCACAAGAACAGCCTTAGCGAAAGGCTTCTTGAAGGGAAAGATGTAACTCTGTCAGATGAATTCACAGAACACAGAGCAGTTTCTCAGAAAGCTTCTTTCCAGTTTTGAACGGAAGGTATTTCCTTTTTCACCATAGGCCTCATTGGGCTTCCAAATATCCCTTTGCCAATTCCACAAGAACAGCCTTAGCGAAAGGCTTCTTGAAGGGAAAGATGTAACTCTGTGAGATGAATTAACAGAACGCAGAGCAGTTTCTCAGAAAGCTTCTTTCCAGTTTTGAACGGAAGATATTTCCTTTTTCACCATAGCCCTCTAAGGGCTTCCAAATATCCCTTTGCCAATTCCACAAGAACAGCCTTAGCGAAAGGATTCTTGAAGGGAAAGATGTAACTCTGTGAGATGAATTCACAGAACACAGAGCAGTTTCTCAGAAAGCGTCTTTCCAGTTTTGAACGGAAGATATTTCCTTTTTCACCATAGCCCTCTAAGGGCTTCCAAATATCCCTTTGCCAATTCCACAAAACAGCCTTAGCGAAAGGCTTCTTGAAGGGAAAGATGTAACTCTGTGAGATGAATTCACAGAACACAGAGCAGTTTCTCAGAAAGCTTCTTTCCAGTTTTGAACGGAAGATATTTCCTTTTTCACCATAGGCCTCTAGGGGCTTCCAAATATCCCTTTGCCAATTCCACAAGAACAGACTTAGCGAAAGGCTTCTTGAAGGGAAAGATGTAACTCTGTGAGATGAATTAACAGAACACAGAGCAGTTTCTCAGAAAGCTTCTTTCCAGTTTTGAACGGAAGGTATTTCCTTTTTCACCATAGCCCTCTAAGGGCTTCCAAATATCCCTTTGCCAATTCCACAAGAACAGCCTTAGCGAAAGGATTCTTGAAGGGAAAGATGTAACTCTGTGAGATGAATTCACAGAACACAGAGCAGTTTCTCAGAAAGCGTCTTTCCAGTTTTGAACGGAAGATATTTCCTTTTTCACCATAGGCCTCTATGGGCTTCCAAATATCTATTTGCCAATTCCACAAGAACAGCCTTAGCGAAAGGCTTCTTGAAGGGAAAGATGTAACTCTGTGAGATGAATTCACAGAACACAGAGCAGTTTCTCAGAAAGCTTCTTTCCAGTTTTGAACGGAAGATATTTCCTTTTTCACCATAGCCCTCTAAGGGCTTCCAAATATCCCTTTGCCAATTCCATAAGAACAGCCTTAGCGAAAGGCTTCTTGAGGGGAAAGATGTAACTCTGTGAGATGAATTAACAGAACACAGAGCAGTTTCTCAGAAAGCTTCTTTCCAGTTTTGAACGGAAGATATTTACTTTTTCACCATAGCCCTCTATGGGCTTCCAAATATCCCTTTGCCAATTCCACAAGAACAGCCTTAGCGAAAGGCTTCTTGAAGGGAAAGATGTAACTCTGTGAGATGAATTCACAGAACACAGAGCAGTTTCTCAGAAAGCTTCTTTCCAGTTTTGAACCGAAGATATTTCCTTTTTCACCATAGCCCTCTATGGGCTTCCAAATATCCCTTTGCCAATCCCACAAGAATAGCCTTACCGAGAGGCTTCTTGAAGGGAAGGATGTAACTCTGTGAGATGAATTCACAGAACACAGAGCAGTTTCTCAGAAAGCTTCTTTCCAGTTTTGAACGGAAGATATTTCCTTTTTCACCATAGGCCTCTATGGGCTTCCAAATATCCCTTTGCCAATACCACAAAAACAACATTAGCGAAAGGCTTCTTGAAAGGAAAGATGTAACTCTGTGAGATGAATTCACAGAACACAGTGCAGTTTCTCGGAAAGCTTCTTTCCAGTTTTGAACGGAAGATATTTCCTTTTTCACCATAGGCCTCTATGGGCTTCCAAATATCCCTTTGCCAATTCCACAAGAACAGCATTAGCGAAAGGCTTCTTGAAAGGAAAGATATAACTCTGTGAGATGAATTCACAGAACACAGAGCAGTGTCTCAGAAAGCTTCTTTCCAGTTTTGAACGGAAGATATTTCCTTTTTCACCTTAGGCCTCTATGGGCTTCGAAATATCCCTTTGCCAATTCCACAAGAACAGCCTTAGCGAAAGGCTTCTTGAAAGGAAAGATGTAACTCTGTGAGATGAATTCACAGAACACAGTGCAGTTTCTCAGAAAGCTTCTTTCCAGTTTTGAACGGAAGATATTTCCTTTTTCACCATAGGCCTCTATGGGCTTCCAAATATCCCTTTGCCAATTCCACAAGAACAGCATTAGCGAAAGGCTTCTTGAAAGGAAAGATATAACTCTGTGAGATGAATTCACAGAACACAGAGCAGTGTCTCAGAAAGCTTCTTTCCAGTTTTGAACGGAAGATATTTCCTTTTTCACCATAGGCCTCTATGGGCTTCCAAATATCCCTTTGCCAATTCCACAAGAACAGCCTTAGCGAAAGGCTTCTTGAAGGGAAAGATGTAACTCTGTGAGATGAATTCACAGAACACAGAGCAGTTTCTCAGAAAGCTTCTTTCCAGTTTTAAACTGAAGATATTTCCTTTTTCACCATAGCCCTCTATGGGCTTCCAAATATCCCTTTGCCAATTCCACAAGAACAGCCTTAGCGAAAGGCTTCTTGAAGGGAAAGATGTAACTCTGTGAGATGAATTCACAGAACACAGAGCAGTTTCTCAGAAAGCTTCTTTCCAGTTTTGAACGGAAGATATTTCCTTTTTCACCATAGCCCTCCATGGGCTTCCAAATATCCCTTTGCCAATTCCACAAGAACAGCCTTAGCGAAAGGCTTCTTGAAAGGAAAGATGTAACTCTGTGAGATGAATTCACAGAACACAGAGCAGTGTCTCAGAAAGCTTCTTTCCAGTTTTGAACGGAAGATATTTCCTTTTTCACCATAGGCCTCTATGGGCTTCCAAATATCCCTTTGCCAATTCCACAAGAACAGCCTTAGCGAAAGGCTTCTTGAAGGGAAAGATGTAACTCTGTGAGATGAATTCACAGAACACAGAGCAGTTTCTCAGTAAGCTTCTTTCCAGTTTTGAACGGAAGATATTTCCTTTTTCACCATAGGCCTCTATGGGCTTCCAAATATCCCTTTGCCAATTCCACAAGAACAGCCTTAGCGAAAGGCTTCTTGAAGGGAAAGATGTAACTCTGTGAGATGAATTCAAAGAACACAGAGGAGTTTCTCTGAAAGCTTCTTTCCAGTTTTGAACGGAAGATATTTCCTTTTTCACCATAGCCCTCTATGGGCTTCCAAATATCCCTTTGCCAATTCCACAAGAACAGCCTTAGCGAAAGGCTTCTTGAAGGGAAAGATGTAACTCTGTGAGATGAATTCACAGAACACAGAGCAGTTTCTCAGAAAGCTTCTTTCCAGTTTTGAACGGAAGATATTTCCTTTTTCACCATAGGCCTCTAGGGGCTTCCAAATATCCCTTTGCCAATTCCACAAGAACAGACTTAGCGAAAGGCTTCTTGAAGGGAAAGATGTAACTCTGTGAGATGAATTGACAGAACACAGAGCAGTTTCTCAGAAAGCTTCTTTCCAGTTTTGAACGGAAGATATTTACTTTTTCACCATAGCCCTCTATGGGCTTCCAAATATCCCTTTGCCAATTCCACAAGAACAGCCTTAGCGAAAGGCATCTTGAAGGGAAAGATGTAACTCTGTGAGATGAATTCACAGAACACAGAGCAGTGTCTCAGAAAGCTTCTTTCCAGTTTTGAACGGAAGATATTTCCTGTTTCACCATAGCCCTCTATGGGCTTCCAAATATCCCTTTGCCAATTCCACAAGAACAGCCTTAGCGAAAGGCTTCTTGAAGGGAAAGATGTAACTCTGTGAGATGAATTCACAGAACACAGAGCAGTTTCTCAGAAAGCTTCTTTCCAGTTTTGAACGGAAGATATTTACTTTTTCACCATAGCCCGCTATGGGCTTCCAAATATCCCTTTGCCAATTCCACAAGAACAGCCTTAGCGAAAGGCTTCTTGAAGGGAAAGATGTAACTCTGTGAGATGAATTCACAGAACACAGAGCAGTTTCTCAGAAAGCTTCTTTCCAGTTTTGAACGGAAGATATTTACTTTTTCACCATAGCCCTCTACGGGCTTCCAAATATCCCTTTGCCAATTCCACAAGAACAGCCTTAGCGAAAGGCTTCTTGAAGGGAAAGATGTAACTTTGTGAGATGAATTCACAGAACACAGAGCAGTTTCTCAGAAAGCTTCTTTCCAGTTTTGAACGGAAGATATTTCCTTTTTCACCATCGTCCTCTAGGGGCTTCCAAATATCCCTTTGCCAATTCCACAAGAACAGCCTTAGCGAAAGGCTTCTTGAAGGGAAAGATGTAACTCTGTGAGATGAATTCACAGAACACAGAGCAGTTTCTCAGAGAGCTTCTTTCCAGTTTTGAACGGAAGATATTTCCTTTTTCACCATAGTCCTCTATGGGCTTCCAAATATCCCTTTGCCAATTCCACAAGAACAGCCTTAGCGAAAGGCTTCTTGAAGGGAAAGATGTAACTCTGTGAGATGAATTCACAGAACACAGAGCAGTTTCTCAGAAAGCTTCTTTCCAGTTTTGAACGGAAGGTATTTCCTTTTTCACCATAGGCCTCATTGGGCTTCCAAATATCCCTTTGCCAATTCCACAAGAACAGCCTTAGCGAAAGGCTTCTTGAAGGGAAAGATGTAACTCTGTGAGATGAATTAACAGAACGCAGAGCAGTTTCTCAGAAAGCTTCTTTCCAGTTTTGAACGGAAGATATTTCCTTTTTCACCATAGCCCTCTAAGGGCTTCCAAATATCCCTTTGCCAATTCCACAAGAACAGCCTTAGCGAAAGGATTCTTGAAGGGAAAGATGTAACTCTGTGAGATGAATTCACAGAACACAGAGCAGTTTCTCAGAAAGCGTCTTTCCAGTTTTGAACGGAAGATATTTCCTTTTTCACCATAGCCCTCTAAGGGCTTAAAAATATCCCTTTGCCAATTCCACAAAACAGCCTTAGCGAAAGGCTTCTTGAAGGGAAAGTTGTAACTCTGTGAGATGAATTCACAGAACACAGAGCAGTTTCTCAGAAAGCTTCTTTCCAGTTTTGAACGGAAGATATTTCCTTTTTCACCATAGGCCTCTAGGGGCTTCCAAATATCCCTTTGCCAATTCCACAAGAACAGACTTAGCGAAAGGCTTCTTGAAGGGAAAGATGTAACTCTGTGAGATGAATTCACAGAACACAGAGCAGTTTCCCAGAAAGCTTCTTTCCAGTTTTGAACGGAAGATATTTACTTTTTCACCATAGCCCTCTATGGGCTTCCAAATATCCCTTTGCCAATTCCACAAGAACAGCCTTAGCGAAAGGCTTCTTGAAGGGAAAGATGTAACTCTGTGAGATGAATTCACAGAACACAGAGCAGTTTCTCAGAAAGCTTCTTTCCAGTTTTGAACGGAAGATATTTACTTTTTCACCATAGCCCTCTACGGGCTTCCAAATATCCCTTTGCCAATTCCACAAGAACAGCCTTAGCGAAAGGCTTCTTGAAGGGAAAGATGTAACTCTGTGAGATGAATTCACAGAACACAGAGCAGTTTCTCAGAAAGCTTCTTTCCAGTTTTGAACGGAAGATATTTCCTTTTTCACCATAGCCCTCTATGGGCTTCCAAATATCCCTTTGCCAATTCCACAAGAACAGCCTTAGCGAAAGGCTTCTTGAAGGGAAAGATGTAACTCTGTGAGATGAATTAACAGAACACAGAGCAGTTTCTCAGAAAGCTTCTTTCCAGTTTTGAACGGAAGATATTTCCTTTTTCACCATAGCCCTCTATGGGCTTCCAAATATCCCTTTGCCAATTCCACAAGAACAGCCTTAGCGAAAGGCTACTTGAAGGGAAAGATGTAACTCTGTGAGATGAATTCACAGAACACAGAGCAGTTTCTCAGAAAGCTTCTTTCCAGTTTTGAACGGAAGATATTTCCTTTTTCACCACAGGCCTCTATGGGCTTCCAAATATCCCTTTGCCAATTCCACAAGAACAGTCTTAGCGAAAGGCTTCTTGAAGGGAAAGATGTATCTCTGTGAGATGAATTAACAGAACACAGAGCAGTTTCTCAGAAAGCTTCTTTCAAGTTTTGAACGGAAGATATTTCCTTTTTCACCATAGCCCTCTATGGGCTTCCAAATATCCCTTTGCCAATTCCACAAGAACAGCCTTAGCAAAAGGCTTCTGGAAGGGAAAGATGTAACTTTGTGAGATGAATTCACAGAACACAGAGCAGTTTCTCAGAAAGCTTCTTTCCAGTTTTGAACGGAAGATATTTCCTTTTTCACCATCGCCCTCTAGGGGCTTCCAAATATCCCTTTGCCAATTCCACAAGAACAGCCTTAGCGAAAGGCTTCTTGAAGGGAAAGATGTAACTCTGTGAGATGAATTCACAGAACACAGAGCAGTTTCTCAGAAAGCTTCTTTCCAGTTTTGAACGGAAGATATTTCCTTTTTCACCATAGTCCTCTATGGGCTTCCAAATATCCCTTTGCCAATTCCACAAGAACAGCCTTAGCGAAAGGCTTCTTGAAGGGAAAGATGTAACTCTGTGAGATGAATTCACAGAACACAGAGCAGTTTCTCAGAAAGCTTCTTTCCAGTTTTGAACGGAAGATATTTACTTTTTCACCATAGCCCTCTACGGGCTTCCAAATATCCCTTTGCCAATTCCACAAGAACAGCCTTAGCGAAAGGCTTCTTGAAGGGAAAGATGTAACTCTGTGAGATGAATTAACAGAACACAGAGCAGTTTCTCAGAAAGCTTCTTTCCAGTTTTGAACGGAAGATATTTCCTTTTTCACCATAGGCCTCTATGGGCTTCCAAATATCCCTTTGCCAATTCCACAAGAACAGCCTTAGCGAAAGGCTTCTTGAAGGGAAAGATGTAACTCTGTGAGATGAATTAACAGAACACAGAGCAGTTTCTCAGAAAGCTTCTTTCCAGTTTTGAACGGAAGGTATTTCCTTTTTCACCATAGCCCTCTAAGGGCTTCCAAATATCCCTTTGCCAATTCCACAAGAACAGCCTTAGCGAAAGGATTCTTGAAGGGAAAGATGTAACTCTGTGAGATGAATTCACAGAACACAGAGCAGTTTCTCAGAAAGCGTCTTTCCAGTTTTGAACGGAAGATATTTCCTTTTTCACCATAGGCCTCTATGGGCTTCCAAATATCTCTTTGCCAATTCCACAAGAACAGCCTTAGCGAAAGGCTTCTTGAAGGGAAAGATGTAACTCTGTGAGATGAATTCACAGAACACAGAGCAGTTTCTCAGAAAGCTTCTTTCCAGTTTTGAACGGAAGATATTTCCTTTTTCACCATAGCCCTCTAAGGGCTTCCAAATATCCCTTTGCCAATTCCACAAGAACAGCCTTAGCGAAAGGCTTCTTGAGGGGAAAGATGTAACTCTGTGAGATGAATTAACAGAACACAGAGCAGTTTCTCAGAAAGCTTCTTTCCAGTTTTGAACGGAAGATATTTACTTTTTCACCATAGCCCTCTAAGGGCTTCCAAATATCCCTTTGCCAATTCCACAAGAACAGCCTTAGCGAAAGGCTTCTTGAAGGGAAAGATGTAACTCTGTGAGATGAATTCACAGAACACAGAGCAGTTTCTCAGAAAGCTTCTTTCCAGTTTTGAACGGAAGATATTTCCTTTTTCACCATAGCCCTCTATGGGCTTCCAAATATCCCTTTGCCAATCCCACAAGAACAGCCTTACCGAGAGGCTTCTTGAAGGGAAAGATGTAACTCTGTGAGATGAATTCACAGAACACAGAGCAGTTTCTCAGAAAGCTTCTTTCCAGTTTTGAACGGAAGATATTTCCTTTTTCACCATAGGCCTCTATGGGCTTCCAAATATCCCTTTGCCAATTCCACAAGAACAACATTAGCGAAAGGCTTCTTGAAAGGAAAGATGTAACTCTGTGAGATGAATTCACAGAACACAGTGCAGTTTCTCAGAAAGCTTCTTTCCAGTTTTGAACGGAAGATATTTCCTTTTTCACCATAGGCCTCTATGGGCTTCCAAATATCCCTTTGCCAATTCCACAAGAACAGCATTAGCGAAAGGCTTCTTGAAAGGAAAGATATAACTCTGTGAGATGAATTCACAGAACACAGAGCAGTGTCTCAGAAAGCTTCTTTCCAGTTTTGAACGGAAGATATTTCCTTTTTCACCATAGGCCTCTATGGGCTTCGAAATATCCCTTTGCCAATTCCACAAGAACAGCATTAGCGAAAGGCTTCTTGAAAGGAAAGATGTAACTCTGTGAGATGAATTCACAGAACACAGTGCAGTTTCTCAGAAAGCTTCTTTCCAGTTTTGAACGGAAGATATTTCCTTTTTCACCATAGGCCTCTATGGGCTTCCAAATATCCCTTTGCCAATTCCACAAGAACAGCATTAGCGAAAGGCTTCTTGAAAGGAAAGATATAACTCTGTGAGATGAATTCACAGAACACAGAGCAGTGTCTCAGAAAGCTTCTTTCCAGTTTTGAACGGAAGATATTTCCTTTTTCACCATAGGCCTCTATGGGCTTCCAAATATCCCTTTGCCAATTCCACAAGAACAGCCTTAGCGAAAGGCTTCTTGAAGGGAAAGATGTAACTCTGTGAGATGAATTCACAGAACACAGAGCAGTTTCTCAGAAAGCTTCTTTCCAGTTTTGAACGGAAGATATTTCCTTTTTCACCATAGCCCTCTATGGGCTTCCAAATATCCCTTTGCCAATTCCACAAGAACAGCCTTAGCGAAAGGCTTCTTGAAGGGAAAGATGTAACTCTGTGAGATGAATTAACAGAACACAGAGCAGTTTCTCAGAAAGCTTCTTTCCAGTTTTGAACGGAAGATATTTCCTTTTTCACCATAGCCCTCTAAGGGCTTCCAAATATCCCTTTGCCAATTCCACAAGAACAGCCTTAGCGAAAGGCTACTTGAAGGGAAAGATGTAACTCTGTGAGATGAATTCACAGAACACAGAGCAGTTTCTCAGAAAGCTTCTTTCCAGTTTTGAACGGAAGATATTTCCTTTTTCACCACAGGCCTCTATGGGCTTCCAAATATCCCTTTGCCAATTCCACAAGAACAGTCTTAGCGAAAGGCTTCTTGAAGGGAAAGATGTATCTCTGTGAGATGAATTAACAGAACACAGAGCAGTTTCTCAGAAAGCTTCTTTCAAGTTTTGAACGGAAGATATTTCCTTTTTCACCATAGCCCTCTATGGGCTTCCAAATATCCCTTTGCCAATTCCACAAGAACAGCCTTAGCAAAAGGCTTCTGGAAGGGAAAGATGTAACTTTGTGAGATGAATTCACAGAACACAGAGCAGTTTCTCAGAAAGCTTCTTTCCAGTTTTGAACGGAAGATATTTCCTTTTTCACCATCGCCCTCTAGGGGCTTCCAAATATCCCTTTGCCAATTCCACAAGAACAGCCTTAGCGAAAGGCTTCTTGAAGGGAAAGATGTAACTCTGTGAGATGAATTCACAGAACACAGAGCAGTTTCTCAGAGAGCTTCTTTCCAGTTTTGAACGGAAGATATTTCCTTTTTCACCATAGTCCTCTATGGGCTTCCAAATATCCCTTTGCCAATTCCACAAGAACAGCCTTAGCGAAAGGCTTCTTGAAGGGAAAGATGTAACTCTGTGAGATGAATTCACAGAACACAGAGCAGTTTCTCAGAAAGCTTCTTTCCAGTTTTGAACGGAAGATATTTACTTTTTCACCATAGCCCTCTACGGGCTTCCAAATATCCCTTTGCCAATTCCACAAGAACAGCCTTAGCGAAAGGCTTCTTGAAGGGAAAGATGTAACTCTGTGAGATGAATTAACAGAACACAGAGCAGTTTCTCAGAAAGCTTCTTTCCAGTTTTGAACGGAAGATATTTCCTTTTTCACCATAGGCCTCTATGGGCTTCCAAATATCCCTTTGCCAATTCCACAAGAACAGCCTTAGCGAAAGGCTTCTTGAAGGGAAAGATGTAACTCTGTGAGATGAATTAACAGAACACAGAGCAGTTTCTCAGAAAGCTTCTTTCCAGTTTTGAACGGAAGGTATTTCCTTTTTCACCATAGCCCTCTAAGGGCTTCCAAATATCCCTTTGCCAATTCCACAAGAACAGCCTTAGCGAAAGGATTCTTGAAGGGAAAGATGTAACTCTGTGAGATGAATTCACAGAACACAGAGCAGTTTCTCAGAAAGCGTCTTTCCAGTTTTGAACGGAAGATATTTCCTTTTTCACCATAGGCCTCTATGGGCTTCCAAATATCTCTTTGCCAATTCCACAAGAACAGCCTTAGCGAAAGGCTTCTTGAAGGGAAAGATGTAACTCTGTGAGATGAATTCACAGAACACAGAGCAGTTTCTCAGAAAGCTTCTTTCCAGTTTTGAACGGAAGATATTTCCTTTTTCACCATAGCCCTCTAAGGGCTTCCAAATATCCCTTTGCCAATTCCACAAGAACAGCCTTAGCGAAAGGCTTCTTGAGGGGAAAGATGTAACTCTGTGAGATGAATTAACAGAACACAGAGCAGTTTCTCAGAAAGCTTCTTTCCAGTTTTGAACGGAAGATATTTACTTTTTCACCATAGCCCTCTAAGGGCTTCCAAATATCCCTTTGCCAATTCCACAAGAACAGCCTTAGCGAAAGGCTTCTTGAAGGGAAAGATGTAACTCTGTGAGATGAATTCACAGAACACAGAGCAGTTTCTCAGAAAGCTTCTTTCCAGTTTTGAACGGAAGATATTTCCTTTTTCACCATAGCCCTCTATGGGCTTCCAAATATCCCTTTGCCAATCCCACAAGAACAGCCTTACCGAGAGGCTTCTTGAAGGGAAAGATGTAACTCTGTGAGATGAATTCACAGAACACAGAGCAGTTTCTCAGAAAGCTTCTTTCCAGTTTTGAACGGAAGATATTTCCTTTTTCACCATAGGCCTCTATGGGCTTCCAAATATCCCTTTGCCAATTCCACAAGAACAACATTAGCGAAAGGCTTCTTGAAAGGAAAGATGTAACTCTGTGAGATGAATTCACAGAACACAGTGCAGTTTCTCAGAAAGCTTCTTTCCAGTTTTGAACGGAAGATATTTCCTTTTTCACCATAGGCCTCTATGGGCTTCCAAATATCCCTTTGCCAATTCCACAAGAACAGCATTAGCGAAAGGCTTCTTGAAAGGAAAGATATAACTCTGTGAGATGAATTCACAGAACACAGAGCAGTGTCTCAGAAAGCTTCTTTCCAGTTTTGAACGGAAGATATTTCCTTTTTCACCATAGGCCTCTATGGGCTTCGAAATATCCCTTTGCCAATTCCACAAGAACAGCATTAGCGAAAGGCTTCTTGAAAGGAAAGATGTAACTCTGTGAGATGAATTCACAGAACACAGTGCAGTTTCTCAGAAAGCTTCTTTCCAGTTTTGAACGGAAGATATTTCCTTTTTCACCATAGGCCTCTATGGGCTTCCAAATATCCCTTTGCCAATTCCACAAGAACAGCATTAGCGAAAGGCTTCTTGAAAGGAAAGATATAACTCTGTGAGATGAATTCACAGAACACAGAGCAGTGTCTCAGAAAGCTTCTTTCCAGTTTTGAACGGAAGATATTTCCTTTTTCACCATAGGCCTCTATGGGCTTCCAAATATCCCTTTGCCAATTCCACAAGAACAGCCTTAGCGAAAGGCTTCTTGAAGGGAAAGATGTAACTCTGTGAGATGAATTCACAGAACACAGAGCAGTTTCTCAGAAAGCTTCTTTCCAGTTTTAAACGGAAGATATTTCCTTTTTCACCATAGCCCTCTATGGGCTTCCAAATATCCCTTTGCCAATTCCACAAGAACAGCCTTAGCGAAAGGCTTCTTGAAGGGAAAGATGTAACTCTGTGAGATGAATTCACAGAACACAGAGCAGTTTCTCAGAAAGCTTCTTTCCAGTTTTGAACGGAAGATATTTCCTTTTTCACCATAGCCCTCCATGGGCTTCCAAATATCCCTTTGCCAATTCCACAAGAACAGCCTTAGCGAAAGGCTTCTTGAAAGGAAAGATGTAACTCTGTGAGATGAATTCACAGAACACAGAGCAGTGTCTCAGAAAGCTTCTTTCCAGTTTTGAACGGAAGATATTTCCTTTTTCACCATAGGCCTCTATGGGCTTCCAAATATCCCTTTGCCAATTCCACAAGAACAGCCTTAGCGAAAGGCTTCTTGAAGGGAAAGATGTAACTCTGTGAGATGAATTCACAGAACACAGAGCAGTTTCTCAGTAAGCTTCTTTCCAGTTTTGAACGGAAGATATTTCCTTTTTCACCATAGGCCTCTATGGGCTTCCAAATATCCCTTTGCCAATTCCACAAGAACAGCCTTAGCGAAAGGCTTCTTGAAGGGAAAGATGTAACTCTGTGAGATGAATTCAAAGAACACAGAGCAGTTTCTCTGAAAGCTTCTTTCCAGTTTTGAACGGAAGATATTTCCTTTTTCACCATAGCCCTCTATGGGCTTCCAAATATCCCTTTGCCAATTCCACAAGAACAGCCTTAGCGAAAGGCTTCTTGAAGGGAAAGATGTAACTCTGTGAGATGAATTCACAGAACACAGAGCAGTTTCTCAGAAAGCTTCTTTCCAGTTTTGAACGGAAGATATTTCCTTTTTCACCATAGGCCTCTAGGGGCTTCCAAATATCCCTTTGTCAATTCCACAAGAACAGACTTAGCGAAAGGCTTCTTGAAGGGAAAGATGTAACTCTGTGAGATGAATTGACAGAACACAGAGCAGTTTCTCAGAAAGCTTCTTTCCAGTTTTGAACGGAACATATTTACTTTTTCACCATAGCCCTCTATGGGCTTCCAAATATCCCTTTGCCAATTCCACAAGAACAGCCTTAGCGAAAGGCATCTTGAAGGGAAAGATGTAACTCTGTGAGATGAATTCACAGAACACAGAGCAGTGTCTCAGAAAGCTTCTTTCCAGTTTTGAACGGAAGATATTTCCTGTTTCACCATAGCCCTCTATGGGCTTCCAAATATCCCTTTGCCAATTCCACAAGAACAGCCTTAGCGAAAGGCTTCTTGAAGGGAAAGATGTAACTCTGTGAGATGAATTCACAGAACACAGAGCAGTTTCTCAGAAAGCTTCTTTCCAGTTTTGAACGGAAGATATTTCCTTTTTCACCATAGCCCTCTATGGGCTTCCAAATATCCCTTTGCCAATTCCACAAGAACAGCCTTAGCGAAAGGCTTCTTGAAGGGAAAGATGTAACTCTGTGAGATGAATTCACAGAACACAGAGCAGTTTCTCAGAAAGCTTCTTTCCAGTTTTGAACGGAAGATATTTCCTTTTTCACCATAGCCCTCTACGGGCTTCCAAATATCCCTTTGCCAATTCCACAAGAACAGCCTTAGCGAAAGGCTTCTTGAAGGGAAAGATGTAACTTTGTGAGATGAATTCACAGAACACAGAGCAGTTTCTCAGAAAGCTTCTTTCCAGTTTTGAACGGAAGATATTTCCTTTTTCACCATCGTCCTCTATGGGCTTCCAAATATCCCTTTGCCAATTCCACAAGAACAGCCTTAGCGAAAGGCTTCTTGAAGGGAAAGATGTAACTCTGTGAGATGAATTCACAGAACACAGAGCAGTTTCTCAGAGAGCTTCTTTCCAGTTTTGAACGGAAGATATTTCCTTTTTCACCATAGTCCTCTATGGGCTTCCAAATATCCCTTTGCCAATTCCACAAGAACAGCCTTAGCGAAAGGCTTCTTGAAGGGAAAGATGTAACTCTGTGAGATGAATTCACAGAACACAGAGCAGTTTCTCAGAAAGCTTCTTTCCAGTTTTGAACGGAAGGTATTTCCTTTTTCACCATAGGCCTCATTGGGCTTCCAAATATCCCTTTGCCAATTCCACAAGAACAGCCTTAGCGAAAGGCTTCTTGAAGGGAAAGATGTAACTCTGTGAGATGAATTAACAGAACGCAGAGCAGTTTCTCAGAAAGCTTCTTTCCAGTTTTGAACGGAAGATATTTCCTTTTTCACCATAGCCCTCTAAGGGCTTCCAAATATCCCTTTGCCAATTCCACAAGAACAGCCTTAGCGAAAGGATTCTTGAAGGGAAAGATGTAACTCTGTGAGATGAATTCACAGAACACAGAGCAGTTTCTCAGAAAGCGTCTTTCCAGTTTTGAACGGAAGATATTTCCTTTTTCACCATAGCCCTCTAAGGGCTTCCAAATATCCCTTTGCCAATTCCACAAAACAGCCTTAGCGAAAGGCTTCTTGAAGGGAAAGATGTAACTCTGTGAGATGAATTCACAGAACACAGAGCAGTTTCTCAGAAAGCTTCTTTCCAGTTTTGAACGGAAGATATTTCCTTTTTCACCATAGGCCTCTAGGGGCTTCCAAATATCCCTTTGCCAATTCCACAAGAACAGACTTAGCGAAAGGCTTCTTGAAGGGAAAGATGTAACTCTGTGAGATGAATTAACAGAACACAGAGCAGTTTCTCAGAAAGCTTCTTTCCAGTTTTGAACGGAAGGTATTTCCTTTTTCACCATAGCCCTCTAAGGGCTTCCAAATATCCCTTTGCCAATTCCACAAGAACAGCCTTAGCGAAAGGATTCTTGAAGGGAAAGATGTAACTCTGTGAGATGAATTCACAGAACACAGAGCAGTTTCTCAGAAAGCGTCTTTCCAGTTTTGAACGGAAGATATTTCCTTTTTCACCATAGGCCTCTATGGGCTTCCAAATATCTCTTTGCCAATTCCACAAGAACAGCCTTAGCGAAAGGCTTCTTGAAGGGAAAGATGTAACTCTGTGAGATGAATTCACAGAACACAGAGCAGTTTCTCAGAAAGCTTCTTTCCAGTTTTGAACGGAAGATATTTCCTTTTTCACCATAGCCCTCTAAGGGCTTCCAAATATCCCTTTGCCAATTCCACAAGAACAGCCTTAGCGAAAGGCTTCTTGAGGGGAAAGATGTAACTCTGTGAGATGAATTAACAGAACACAGAGCAGTTTCTCAGAAAGCTTCTTTCCAGTTTTGAACGGAAGATATTTCCTTTTTCACCATAGCCCTCTATGGGCTTCCAAATATCCCTTTGCCAATTCCACAAGAACAGCCTTAGCGAAAGGCTTCTTGAAGGGAAAGATGTAACTCTGTGAGATGAATTCACAGAACACAGAGCAGTTTCTCAGAAAGATTCTTTCCAATTTTGAACGGAAGATATTTCCTTTTTCACCATAGGCTTCTATGGGCTTCCAAATATCCCTTTGCCAACTCCACAAGAACGGCCTTAGGGAAAGGCTTCTTGAAAGGAAAGATGTAATTCTGTGAGATGAATTAACAGAACACAGAGCGGTTTCTCAGAAAGCTTCTTTCCAGTTTTGAACGGAAGATATTTCCTTTTTCAGCATAGCCCTCTATGGGCTTCCAAATATCCCTTTGCCAATTCCACAAGAACAGCCTTAGCGAAAGGCTTCCTGAAGGGAAAGATGTAACTCTGTGAGATGAATTCACAGAACACAGAGCAGTTTCTCAGAAAGCTTCTTTCCAGTTTTGAACGGAAGATATTTCCTTTTTCACCATAGCCCTCTATGGGCTTCCAAATATTGCTTTGCCAATTCTGCAAGAACAGCCTTAGCGAAATGCTTCTTGAAGGGAAAGATGTAACTCTGTGAGATGAACTCAAAGAACACAGAGCAGTTTCTCAGAGAGCTTCTTTCCAGTTTTGAACGGAAGATATTTCCTTTTTCACCATAGGCCTCTATGGGCTTCCAAATATCCCTTTGCCAATTCCACAAGAGCAGCCTTAGCGAAAGGCTTCTTGAAGGGAAAGATGTAACTCTGTGAGATGAATTAACAGAACACAGAGCAGTTTCTCAGAGAGCTTCTTTCCAGTTTTGAACGGAAGATATTTCCTTTTTCACCATAGCCCTCTATGGGCTTCCAAATATCCCTTTGCCAATTCCACAAGAACAGCCTTAGCGAAAGGCTTCTTGAAGGGAAAGATGTAACTCTGTGAGATGAATTCACAGAACACAGAGCAGTTTCTCAGAAAGCTTCTTTCCAGTTTTGAACGGAAGATATTTCCTTTTTCACCATAGCCCTCTATGGGCTTCCAAATATCCCTTTGCCTATTCCACAAGAACAGCCTTAGCGAAAGGCTTCTTGAAGGGAAAGATGTAACTCTGTGAGATGAATTAACAGAACACAGAGCAGTTTCTCAGAGAGCTTCTTTCCAGTTTTGAACGGAAGATATTTCCTTTTTCACCATAGCCCTCTATGGGCTTCCAAATATCCCTTTGCGAATTCCACAAGAACAGCCTTAGCGAAAGGCTTCTTGAAAGGAAAGATGTAACTCTGTGAGATGAATTCACAGAACACAGAGCAGTGTCTCAGATAGCTTCTTTCCAGTTTTGAACGGAAGATATTTCCTTTTTCACCATAGGCCTCTATGGGCTTCCAAATATCCCTTTGCCAATTCCACAAGAACAGCCTTAGCGAAAGGCTTCTTGAAGGGAAAGATGTAACTCTGTGAGATGAATTCACAGAACACAGAGCAGTTTCTCAGAAAGCTTCTTTCCAGTTTTGAATGGAAGATATTTCCTTTTTCACCATAGGCCTCTAGGGGTTCCAAATATCCTTTTGCCAATTCCACAAGAACAGCCTTAGCAAAAGGCTTCTTGAAGGGAAAGATGTAACTCTGTGAGATGAATTCACGGAACACAGAGCAGTTTCTCAGAAAGCTTCTTTCCAGTTTTGAACGGAAGATATTTCCTTTTTCACCATAGCCCTCTATGGGCTTCCAAATATCCCTTTGCCAATTCCACAAGAACAGCCTTAGCGAAAGGCTTCTTGAAAGGAAAGATGTAACTCTGTGAGATGAATTCACAGAACACAGAGCAGTTTCTCAGAAAGCTTCTTTCCAGTTTTGAACGGAAGATATTTACTTTTTCACCATAGCCCTCTATGGGCTTCCAAATATCCCTTTGCCAATTCCACAAGAACAGCCTTAGCGAAAGGCTTCTTGAAGAGAAAGATGTAACTCTGTGAGATGAATTCACAGAACACAGAGCAGTTTCTCAGAAAGCTTCTTTCCAGTTTTGAACGGAAGATATTTCCTTTTTCACCATAGCCCTCTATGGGCTTCCAAATATCGCTTTGCCAATTCTACAAGAACAGCCTTAGCGAAAGGCTTCTTGAAGGGAAAGATGTAACTCTGTGAGATGAATTCACAGAACACAGAGCAGTTTCTCAGAAAGCTTCTTTCCAGTTTTGAACGGAAGATATTTCCTTTTTCACCATAGCCCTTTATGGGCTTCCAAATATCCCTTTGCCAATTCCACAAGAACAGCCTTAGCGAAAGGCTTCTTGAAGGGAAAGATGTAACTCTGTGAGATGAATTCACAGAACACAGAGCAGTTTCTCAGAAAGCTTCTTTCCAGTTTTGAACGGAAGATATTTCCTTTTTCACCATAGCCCTCTAAGGGCTTCCAAATATCCCTTTGCCATTTCCACAAGAACAGCCTTAGCGAAAGGCTTCTTGAAGGGAAAGATGTAACTCTGTGAGATGAATTAACAGAACACAGAGAAGTTTCTCAGAAAGATTCTTTCCAATTTTGAACGGAAGATATTTCCTTTTTCACCATAGGCTTCTATGGGCTTCCAAATATCCCTTTGCCAATTCCACAAGAACAGCCTTAGGGAAAGGCTTCTTGAAAGGAAAGATGTAATTCTGTGAGATGAATTAACAGAACACAGAGCAGTTTCTCAGAAAGCTTCTTTCCAGTTTTGAACGGAAGATATTTCCTTTTTCAGCATAGCCCTCTATGGGCTTCCAAATATCCCTTTGCCAATTCCACAAGAACAGCCTTAGCGAAAGGCTTCCTGAAGGGAAAGATGTAACTCTGTGAGATGAATTCACAGAACACAGAGCAGTTTCTCAGAAAGCTTCTTTCCAGTTTTGAACGGAAGATATTTCCTTTTTCACCATAGCCCTCTATGGGCTTCCAAATATCCCTTTGCCAATTCCACAAGAACAGCCTTAGCGAAAGGCTTCTTGAAGGGAAAGATGTAACTCTGTGAGATGAATTAACAGAACACAGAGCAGTTTCTCAGAAAGCTTCTTTCCAGTTTTGAACGGAAGATATTTCCTTTTTCACCATAGCCCTCTATGGGCTTCCAAATATTGCTTTGCCAATTCTACAAGAACAGCCTTAGCGAAAGGCTTCTTGAAGGGAAAGATGTAACTCTGTGAGATGAACTCAAAGAACACAGAGCAGTTTCTCAGAGAGCTTCTTTCCAGTTTTGAACGGAAGATATTTCCATTTTCACCATAGGCCTCTATGGGCTTCCAAATATCCCTTTGCCAATTCCACAAGAGCAGCCTTAGCGAAAGGCTTCTTGAAGGGAAAGATGTAACTCTGTGAGATGAATTAACAGAACACAGAGCAGTTTCTCAGAGAGCTTCTTTCCAGTTTTGAACGGAAGATATTTCCTTTTTCACCATAGCCCTCTATGGGCTTCCAAATATCCCTTTGCCAATTCCACAAGAACAGCCTTAGCGAAAGGCTTCTTGAAGGGAAAGATGTAACTCTGTGAGATGAATTAACAGAACACAGAGCAGTTTCTCAGAAAGGTTCTTTCCAGTTTTGAACGGAAGATATTTACTTTTTCACCATAGAACTTTATGGGCTTCCAAATATCCCTTTGCCAATTCCACAAGAACAGCCTTAGCGAAAGGCTTCTTGAAGGGAAAGATGTAACACTGTGAGATGAATCAACAGAACACAGAGCAGTTTCTCAGAAAGCTTCTTTCCAGTTTTGAACGGAAGATATTTCCTTTTTCACCATAGCCCTCTATGGGCTTCCAAATATCCCTTTGCCAATTCCACAAGAACAGCCTTAGCGAAAGGCTTCTTGAAGGGAAAGATGTAACTCTGTGAGATGAATTCACAGAACACAGAGCAGTTTCTCGGAAAGCTTCTTTCCAGTTTTGAACGGAAGATATTTCCTTTTTCACCATAGGCCTCTATGGGCTTCCAAATATCCTTTTGCCAATTCCACAAGAACAGCCTTAGCAAAAGGCTTCTTGAAGGGAAAGATGTAACTCTGTGAGATGAATTCACAGAACACAGAGCAGTTTCTCAGAAAGCTTCTTTCCAGTTTTGAACGGAAGATATTTCCTTTTTCACCATAGCCCTCTATGGGCTTCCAAATATCCCTTTGCCAATTCCACAAGAACAGCCTTAGCGAAAGGCTTCTTGAAGGGAAAGATGTAACTCTGTGAGATGAATTCACAGAACACAGAGCAGTTTCTCAGAAAGCTTCTTTCCAGTTTTGAACGGAAGATATTTCCGTTTTCAACATAGGCCTCTATGGGCTTCCAAATATCCCTTTGCCAATTCCACAAGAACAGCCTTAGCGAAAGGCTTCTTGAAGGGAAAGATGTAACTCTGTGAGATGAATTCACAGAACACAGAGCAGTTTCTCAGAAAGCTTCTTTCCAGTTTTGAACGGAAGATATTTCCTTTTTCACCATAGCCCTCTATGGGCTTCCAAATATCCCTTTGCCAATTCCACAAGAACAGACTTAGCGAAAGGCTTCTTGAAGGGAAAGATGTAACTCTGTGAGATGAATTAACAGAACACAGAGCAGTTTCTCAGAAAGCTTCTTTCCAGTTTTGAATGGAAGATATTTCCTTTTTCACCATAGGCCTCTATTGGCTTCCAAATATCCCTTTGCCAATTCCACAAGAACAGCCTTAGCGAAAGGCTTCTTGAAGGGAAAGATGTAACTCTGTGAGATGAATTAACAGAACACAGAGCAGTTTCTCAGAAAGCTTCTTTCCAGTTTTGAACGGAAGATATTTACTTTTTCACCATAGCGCTTTATGGGCTTCCAAATATCCCTTTGCCAATTCCACAAGAACAGCCTTAGCGAAAGGCTTCTTGAAGGGAAAGATGTAACTCTGTGACATGAATTCACAGAACACAGAGCAGTTTCTCAGAAAGATTCTTTCCAGTTTTGAACGGAAGATATTTCCTTTTTCACCATAGGCCTCTATGGGCTTCCAAATATCCCTTTGCCAATTCCACAAGAACAGCCTTAGCGAAAGGCTTCTTGAGGGGAAAGATGTAACTCTGTGAGATGAATTAACAGAACACAGAGCAGTTTCTCAGAAAGCTTCTTTACAGTTTTGAACGGAAGATATTTCCTTTTTCACCATAGCCCTATATGGGCTTCCAAATATTCCTTTGCCAATTCCACAAGAACAGCCTTAGCGAAAGGCTTCTTGAAAGGAAAGATGTAACTCTGTGAGATGAATTCACAGAACACAGAGCAGTGTCTCAGAAAGCTTCTTTCCAGTTTTAAACGGAAGATATTTCCTTTTTCACCATAGGCCTCTATGGGCTTCCAAATATCCCATTGCCAATTCCACAAGAACAGCCTTAGCGAAAGACTTCTTGAAGGGAAAGATGTAACTCTGTGAGATGAATTCACAGAACACAGAGCAGTTTCTCAGAAAGCTTCTTTCCAGTTTTGAACGGAAGATATTTCCTTTTTCACCATAGCCCTCTATGGGCTTCCAAATATCCCTTTGCCAATTCCACAAGAACAGCCTTAGCGAAAGGCTTCTTGAAGGGAAAGATGTAACTCTGTGAGATGAATTCACAGAACACAGAGCAGTTTCTCAGAAAGCTTCTTTCCTGTTTTGAACGGAAGATATTTCCTTTTTCACCATAGCCGTCTATGGGCTTCTAAATATCCCTTTGCCAATTCCACACGAACAGCCTTAGCGAAAGGCTTCTTGAAGGGAACGATGTAACTCTGTGAGATGAATTCACAGAACACAGAGCAGTTTCTCAGAAAGCTTCTTTCCAGTTTTGAACGGAAGATATTTCCTTTTTCACCATAGGCCTCTAAGGGCTTCCAAATATCCCTTTGCCAATTCCACAAGAACAGCCTTAGCGAAAGGCTTCTTGAGGGGAAAGATGTAACTCTCTGAGATGAATTAACAGAACACAGAGCACTTTCTCAGAGAGCTTCTTTCCAGTTTTGAACGGAAGATATTTCCTTTTTCACCATAGCCCTCTATGGGCTTCCAAATATCCCTTTGCCAATTCCACAAGAACAGCCTTAGCGAAAGGCTTCTTGAAAGGAAAGATGTAACTCTGTGAGATGAATTCACAGAACACAGAGCAGTGTCTCAGAAAGCTTCTTTCCAGTTTTGAACGGAAGATATTTCCTTTTTCACCATAGGCCTCTATGGGCTTCCAAATATCCCTTTGCCAATTCCACAAGAACAGCCTTAGCGAAAGGCTTCTTGAAGGGAAAGATGTAACTCTGTGAGATGAATTCACAGAACACAGAGCAGTTTCTCAGAAAGCTTCTTTCCAGTTTTGAATGGAAGATATTTCCTTTTTCACCATAGGCCTCTAGGGGTTCCAAATATCCCTTTGCCAATTCCACAAGAACAGCCTTAGCGAAAGGCTTCTTGAAGGGAAAGATGTAACTCTGTGAGATGAATTCACGGAACACAGAGCAGTTTCTCAGAAAGCTTCTTTCCAGTTTTGAACGGAAGATATTTCCTTTTTCAGCATAGCCCTCTATGGGCTTCCAAATATCCCTTTGCCAATTCAACAAGAACAGCCTTAGCGAAAGGCTTCTTGAAAGGAAAGATGTAACTCTGTGAGATGAATTCACAGAACACAGAGCAGTTTCTCAGAAAGCTTCTTTCCAGTTTTGAACGGAAGATATTTCCTTTTTCAGCATAGCCCTCTATGGGCTTCCAAATATCCCTTTGCCAATTCCACAAGAACAGCCTTAGCGAAAGGCTTCCTGAAGGGAAAGATGTAACTCTGTGAGATGAATTCACAGAACACAGAGCAGTTTCTCAGAAAGCTTCTTTCCAGTTTTGAACGGAAGATATTTCCTTTTTCACCATAGCCCTCTATGGGCTTCCAAATATCCCTTTGCCAATTCCACAAGAACAGCCTTAGCGAAAGGCTTCTTGAAGGGAAAGATGTAACTCTGTGAGATGAATTAACAGAACACAGAGCAGTTTCTCAGAAAGCTTCTTTCCAGTTTTGAACGGAAGATATTTCCTTTTTCACCATAGCCCTCTATGGGCTTCCAAATATTGCTTTGCCAATTCTACAAGAACAGCCTTAGCGAAAGGCTTCTTGAAGGGAAAGATGTAACTCTGTGAGATGAACTCAAAGAACACAGAGCAGTTTCTCAGAGAGCTTCTTTCCAGTTTTGAACGGAAGATATTTCCTTTTTCACCATAGCCCTCTATGGGCTTCCAAATATCCCTTTGCCAATTCCACAAGAACAGCCTTAGCGAAAGGCTTCTTGAAGGGAAAGATGTAACTCTGTGAGATGAATTAACAGAACACAGAGCAGTTTCTCAGAGAGCTTCTTTCCAGTTTTGAACGGAAGATATTTCCTTTTTCACCATAGCCCTCTATGGGCTTCCAAATATCCCTTTGCCAATTCCACAAGAACAGCCTTAGCGAAAGGCTTCTTGAAGGGAAAGATGTAACTCTGTGAGATGAATTCACAGAACACAGAGCAGTTTCTCAGAAAGCTTCTTTCCAGTTTTGAACGGAAGATATTTCCTTTTTCACCATAGCCCTCTATGGGCTTCCAAATATCCCTTTGCCAATTCCACAAGAACAGCCTTAGCGAAAGGCTTCTTGAAGGGAAAGATGTAACTCTGTGAGATGAATTCACAGAACACAGAGCAGTTTCTCGGAAAGCTTCTTTCCAGTTTTGAACGGAAGATATTTCCTTTTTCACCATAGGCCTCTATGGGCTTCCAAATATCCTTTTGCCAATTCCACAAGAACAGCCTTAGCAAAAGGCTTCTTGAAGGCAAAGATGTAACTCTGTGAGATGAATTCACAGAACACAGAGCAGTTTCTCAGAAAGCTTCTTTCCAGTTTTGAACGGAAGATATTTCCTTTTTCACCATAGGCCTCTAAGGGCTTCCAAATATCCCTTTGCCAATTCCACAAGAACAGCCTTAGCGAAAGGCTTCTTGAGGGGAAAGATGTAACTCTCTGAGATGAATTAACAGAACACAGAGCACTTTCTCAGAGAGCTTCTTTCCAGTTTTGAACGGAAGATATTTCCTTTTTCACCATAGCCCTCTATGGGCTTCCAAATATCCCTTTGCCAATTCCACAAGAACAGCCTTAGCGAAAGGCTTCTTGAAGGGAAAGATGTAACTCTGTGAGATGAATTCACAGAACACAGAGCAGTTTCTCGGAAAGCTTCTTTCCAGTTTTGAACGGAAGATATTTCCTTTTTCACCATAGGCCTCTATGGGCTTCCAAATATCCTTTTGCCAATTCCACAAGAACAGCCTTAGCAAAAGGCTTCTTGAAGGGAAAGATGTAACTCTGTGAGATGAATTCACAGAACACAGAGCAGTTTCTCAGAAAGCTTCTTTCCAGTTTTGAACGGAAGATATTTCCTTTTTCACCATAGCCCTCTATGGGCTTCCAAATATCCCTTTGCCAATTCCACAAGAACAGCCTTAGCGAAAGGCTTCTTGAAGGGAAAGATGTAACTCTGTGAGATGAATTCACAGAACACAGAGCAGTTTCTCAGAAAGCTTCTTTCCAGTTTTGAACGGAAGATATTTCCGTTTTCAACATAGGCCTCTATGGGCTTCCAAATATCCCTTTGCCAATTCCACAAGAACAGCCTTAGCGAAAGGCTTCTTGAAGGGAAAGATGTAACTCTGTGAGATGAATTCACAGAACACAGAGCAGTTTCTCAGAAAGCTTCTTTCCAGTTTTGAACGGAAGATATTTCCTTTTTCACCATAGCCCTCTATGGGCTTCCAAATATCCCTTTGCCAATTCCACAAGAACAGACTTAGCGAAAGGCTTCTTGAAGGGAAAGATGTAACTCTGTGAGATGAATTAACAGAACACAGAGCAGTTTCTCAGAAAGCTTCTTTCCAGTTTTGAATGGAAGATATTTCCTTTTTCACCATAGGCCTCTATTGGCTTCCAAATATCCCTTTGCCAATTCCACAAGAACAGCCTTAGCGAAAGGCTTCTTGAAGGGAAAGATGTAACTCTGTGAGATGAATTAACAGAACACAGAGCAGTTTCTCAGAAAGCTTCTTTCCAGTTTTGAACGGAAGATATTTACTTTTTCACCATAGCGCTTTATGGGCTTCCAAATATCCCTTTGCCAATTCCACAAGAACAGCCTTAGCGAAAGGCTTCTTGAAGGGAAAGATGTAACTCTGTGACATGAATTCACAGAACACAGAGCAGTTTCTCAGAAAGATTCTTTCCAGTTTTGAACGGAAGATATTTCCTTTTTCACCATAGGCCTCTATGGGCTTCCAAATATCCCTTTGCCAATTCCACAAGAACAGCCTTAGCGAAAGGCTTCTTGAGGGGAAAGATGTAACTCTGTGAGATGAATTAACAGAACACAGAGCAGTTTCTCAGAAAGCTTCTTTACAGTTTTGAACGGAAGATATTTCCTTTTTCACCATAGCCCTATATGGGCTTCCAAATATTCCTTTGCCAATTCCACAAGAACAGCCTTAGCGAAAGGCTTCTTGAAAGGAAAGATGTAACTCTGTGAGATGAATTCACAGAACACAGAGCAGTGTCTCAGAAAGCTTCTTTCCAGTTTTAAACGGAAGATATTTCCTTTTTCACCATAGGCCTCTATGGGCTTCCAAATATCCCATTGCCAATTCCACAAGAACAGCCTTAGCGAAAGACTTCTTGAAGGGAAAGATGTAACTCTGTGAGATGAATTCACAGAACACAGAGCAGTTTCTCAGAAAGCTTCTTTCCAGTTTTGAACGGAAGATATTTCCTTTTTCACCATAGCCCTCTATGGGCTTCCAAATATCCCTTTGCCAATTCCACAAGAACAGCCTTAGCGAAAGGCTTCTTGAAGGGAAAGATGTAACTCTGTGAGATGAATTCACAGAACACAGAGCAGTTTCTCAGAAAGCTTCTTTCCTGTTTTGAACGGAAGATATTTCCTTTTTCACCATAGCCGTCTATGGGCTTCTAAATATCCCTTTGCCAATTCCACACGAACAGCCTTAGCGAAAGGCTTCTTGAAGGGAACGATGTAACTCTGTGAGATGAATTCACAGAACACAGAGCAGTTTCTCAGAAAGCTTCTTTCCAGTTTTGAACGGAAGATATTTCCTTTTTCACCATAGGCCTCTAAGGGCTTCCAAATATCCCTTTGCCAATTCCACAAGAACAGCCTTAGCGAAAGGCTTCTTGAGGGGAAAGATGTAACTCTCTGAGATGAATTAACAGAACACAGAGCACTTTCTCAGAGAGCTTCTTTCCAGTTTTGAACGGAAGATATTTCCTTTTTCACCATAGCCCTCTATGGGCTTCCAAATATCCCTTTGCCAATTCCACAAGAACAGCCTTAGCGAAAGGCTTCTTGAAAGGAAAGATGTAACTCTGTGAGATGAATTCACAGAACACAGAGCAGTGTCTCAGAAAGCTTCTTTCCAGTTTTGAACGGAAGATATTTCCTTTTTCACCATAGGCCTCTATGGGCTTCCAAATATCCCTTTGCCAATTCCACAAGAACAGCCTTAGCGAAAGGCTTCTTGAAGGGAAAGATGTAACTCTGTGAGATGAATTCACAGAACACAGAGCAGTTTCTCAGAAAGCTTCTTTCCAGTTTTGAATGGAAGATATTTCCTTTTTCACCATAGGCCTCTAGGGGTTCCAAATATCCCTTTGCCAATTCCACAAGAACAGCCTTAGCGAAAGGCTTCTTGAAGGGAAAGATGTAACTCTGTGAGATGAATTCACGGAACACAGAGCAGTTTCTCAGAAAGCTTCTTTCCAGTTTTGAACGGAAGATATTTCCTTTTTCAGCATAGCCCTCTATGGGCTTCCAAATATCCCTTTGCCAATTCAACAAGAACAGCCTTAGCGAAAGGCTTCTTGAAAGGAAAGATGTAACTCTGTGAGATGAATTCACAGAACACAGAGCAGTTTCTCAGAAAGCTTCTTTCCAGTTTTGAACGGAAGATATTTCCTTTTTCAGCATAGCCCTCTATGGGCTTCCAAATATCCCTTTGCCAATTCCACAAGAACAGCCTTAGCGAAAGGCTTCCTGAAGGGAAAGATGTAACTCTGTGAGATGAATTCACAGAACACAGAGCAGTTTCTCAGAAAGCTTCTTTCCAGTTTTGAACGGAAGATATTTCCTTTTTCACCATAGCCCTCTATGGGCTTCCAAATATCCCTTTGCCAATTCCACAAGAACAGCCTTAGCGAAAGGCTTCTTGAAGGGAAAGATGTAACTCTGTGAGATGAATTAACAGAACACAGAGCAGTTTCTCAGAAAGCTTCTTTCCAGTTTTGAACGGAAGATATTTCCTTTTTCACCATAGCCCTCTATGGGCTTCCAAATATTGCTTTGCCAATTCTACAAGAACAGCCTTAGCGAAAGGCTTCTTGAAGGGAAAGATGTAACTCTGTGAGATGAACTCAAAGAACACAGAGCAGTTTCTCAGAGAGCTTCTTTCCAGTTTTGAACGGAAGATATTTCCTTTTTCACCATAGCCCTCTATGGGCTTCCAAATATCCCTTTGCCAATTCCACAAGAACAGCCTTAGCGAAAGGCTTCTTGAAGGGAAAGATGTAACTCTGTGAGATGAATTAACAGAACACAGAGCAGTTTCTCAGAGAGCTTCTTTCCAGTTTTGAACGGAAGATATTTCCTTTTTCACCATAGCCCTCTATGGGCTTCCAAATATCCCTTTGCCAATTCCACAAGAACAGCCTTAGCGAAAGGCTTCTTGAAGGGAAAGATGTAACTCTGTGAGATGAATTCACAGAACACAGAGCAGTTTCTCAGAAAGCTTCTTTCCAGTTTTGAACGGAAGATATTTCCTTTTTCACCATAGCCCTCTATGGGCTTCCAAATATCCCTTTGCCAATTCCACAAGAACAGCCTTAGCGAAAGGCTTCTTGAAGGGAAAGATGTAACTCTGTGAGATGAATTCACAGAACACAGAGCAGTTTCTCGGAAAGCTTCTTTCCAGTTTTGAACGGAAGATATTTCCTTTTTCACCATAGGCCTCTATGGGCTTCCAAATATCCTTTTGCCAATTCCACAAGAACAGCCTTAGCAAAAGGCTTCTTGAAGGCAAAGATGTAACTCTGTGAGATGAATTCACAGAACACAGAGCAGTTTCTCAGAAAGCTTCTTTCCAGTTTTGAACGGAAGATATTTCCTTTTTCACCATAGGCCTCTAAGGGCTTCCAAATATCCCTTTGCCAATTCCACAAGAACAGCCTTAGCGAAAGGCTTCTTGAGGGGAAAGATGTAACTCTCTGAGATGAATTAACAGAACACAGAGCACTTTCTCAGAGAGCTTCTTTCCAGTTTTGAACGGAAGATATTTCCTTTTTCACCATAGCCCTCTATGGGCTTCCAAATATCCCTTTGCCAATTCCACAAGAACAGCCTTAGCGAAAGGCTTCTTGAAAGGAAAGATGTAACTCTGTGAGATGAATTCACAGAACACAGAGCAGTTTCTCAGAAAGCTTCTTTCCAGTTTTGAACGGAAGATATTTCCTTTTTCACCATAGGCCTCTATGGGCTTCCAAATATCCCTTTGCCAATTCCACAAGAACAGCCTTAGCGAAAGGCTTCTTGAAGGGGAAGATGTAACTCTGTGAGATGAATTCACAGAACACAGAGCAGTTTCTCAGAAAGCTTCTTTCCAGTTTTGAATGGAAGATATTTCCTTTTTCACCATAGGCCTCTAGGGGTTCCAAATATCCCTTTGCCAATTCCACAAGAACAGCCTTAGCGAAAGGCTTCTTGAAGGGAAAGATGTAACTCTGTGAGATGAATTCACGGAACACAGAGCAGTTTCTCAGAAAGCTTCTTTCCAGTTTTGAACGGAAGATATTTCCTTTTTCACCATAGGCCTCTAGGGGTTCCAAATATCCCTTTGCCAATTCCACAAGAACAGCCTTAGCGAAAGGCTTCTTGAAGGGAAAGATGTAACTCTGTGAGATGAATTCACGGAACACAGAGCAGTTTCTCAGAAAGCTTCTTTCCAGTTTTGAACGGAAGATATTTCCTTTTTCAGCATAGCCCTCTATGGGCTTCCAAATATCCCTTTGCCAATTCCACAAGAACAGCCTTAGCGAAAGGCTTCTTGAAGGGAAAGATGTAACTCTGTGAGATGAATTCACAGAACACAGAGCAGTTTCTCAGAAAGCTTCTTTCCAGTTTTGAATGGAAGATATTTCCTTTTTCACCATAGGCCTCTAGGGGTTCCAAATATCCCTTTGCCAATTCCACAAGAACAGCCTTAGCGAAAGGCTTCTTGAAGGGAAAGATGTAACTCTGTGAGATGAATTCACGGAACACAGAGCAGTTTCTCAGAAAGCTTCTTTCCAGTTTTGAACGGAAGATATTTCCTTTTTCAGCATAGCCCTCTATGGGCTTCCAAATATCCCTTTGCCAATTCAACAAGAACAGCCTTAGCGAAAGGCTTCTTGAAAGGAAAGATGTAACTCTGTGAGATGAATTCACAGAACACAGAGCAGTTTCTCAGAAAGCTTCTTTCCAGTTTTGAACGGAAGATATTTCCTTTTTCACCATAGGCCTCTAAGGGCTTCCAAATATCCCTTTGCCAATTCCACAAGAACAGCCTTAGCGAAAGGCTTCTTGAGGGGAAAGATGTAACTCTCTGAGATGAATTAACAGAACACAGAGCACTTTCTCAGAGAGCTTCTTTCCAGTTTTGAACGGAAGATATTTCCTTTTTCACCATAGCCCTCTATGGGCTTCCAAATATCCCTTTGCCAATTCCACAAGAACAGCCTTAGCGAAAGGCTTCTTGAAAGGAAAGATGTAACTCTGTGAGATGAATTCACAGAACACAGAGCAGTTTCTCAGAAAGCTTCTTTCCAGTTTTGAACGGAAGATATTTCCTTTTTCACCATAGGCCTCTATGGGCTTCCAAATATCCCTTTGCCAATTCCACAAGAACAGCCTTAGCGAAAGGCTTCTTGAAGGGGAAGATGTAACTCTGTGAGATGAATTCACAGAACACAGAGCAGTTTCTCAGAAAGCTTCTTTCCAGTTTTGAATGGAAGATATTTCCTTTTTCACCATAGGCCTCTAGGGGTTCCAAATATCCCTTTGCCAATTCCACAAGAACAGCCTTAGCGAAAGGCTTCTTGAAGGGAAAGATGTAACTCTGTGAGATGAATTCACGGAACACAGAGCAGTTTCTCAGAAAGCTTCTTTCCAGTTTTGAACGGAAGATATTTCCTTTTTCACCATAGGCCTCTAGGGGTTCCAAATATCCCTTTGCCAATTCCACAAGAACAGCCTTAGCGAAAGGCTTCTTGAAGGGAAAGATGTAACTCTGTGAGATGAATTCACGGAACACAGAGCAGTTTCTCAGAAAGCTTCTTTCCAGTTTTGAACGGAAGATATTTCCTTTTTCAGCATAGCCCTCTATGGGCTTCCAAATATCCCTTTGCCAATTCCACAAGAACAGCCTTAGCGAAAGGCTTCTTGAAGGGAAAGTTGTAACTCTGTGAGATGAATTCACAGAACACAGAGCAGTGTCTCAGAAAGCTTCTTTCCAGTTTTGAACGGAAGATATTTCCTGTTTCACCATAGCCGTCTATGGGCTTCCAAATATCCCTTTGCCAATTCCACAAGAACAGCCTTAGGGAAAGGCTTCTTGAAAGGAAAGATGTAATTCTGTGAGATGAATTAACAGAACACAGAGCAGTTTCTCAGAAAGCTTCTTTCCAGTTTTGAACGGAAGATAGTTCCTTTTTCAGCATAGCCCTCTATGGGCTTCCAAATATCCCTTTGCCAATTCCACAAGAACAGCCTTAGCGAAAGGCTTCCTGAAGGGAAAGATGTAACTCTGTGAGATGAATTCACAGAACACAGAGCAGTTTCTCAGAAAGCTTCTTTCCAGTTTTGAACGGAAGATATTTACTTTTTCACCATAGCCCTCTATGGGCTTCCAAATATCCCTTTGCCAATTCCACAAGAACAGCCTTAGCAAAAGGCTTCCTGAAGGGAAAGATGTAACTCTGTGAGATGAATTAACAGAACACAGAGCAGTTTCTCAGAAAGCTTCTTTCCAGTTTTGAACGGAAGATATTTCCTTTTTCACCATAGCCCTCTATGGGCTTCCAAATATTGCTTTGCCAATTCTACAAGAACAGCCTTAGCGAAAGGCTTCTTGAAGGGAAAGATGTAACTCTGTGAGATGAACTCAAAGAACACAGAGCAGTTTCTCAGAAAGCTTCTTTCCAGTTTTGAACGGAAGATATTTACTTTTTCACCATAGAACTTTATGGGCTTCCAAATATCCCTTTGCCAATTCCACAAGAACAGCCTTAGCGAAAGGCTTCTTGAAGGGAAAGATGTAACTCTGTGAGATGAATTCACAGAACACAGAGCAGTTTCTCAGAAAGCTTCTTTCCAGTTTTGAACGGAAGATATTTACTTTTTCACCATAGCCCTCTATGGGCTTCCAAATATCCCTTTGCCAATTCCACAAGAACAGCCTTAGCGAAAGGCTTCTTGAAGGGAAAGATGTAACTCTGTGAGATGAATTAACAGAACACAGAGCAGTTTCTCAGAAAGCTTCTTTCCAGTTTTGAACGGAAGATATTTACTTTTTCACCATAGCCCTTTATGGGCTTCCAAATATCCCTTTGCCAATTCCACAAGAACAGCCTTAGCGAAAGGCTTCTTGAAGGGAAAAATGTAACTCTGTGACATGAATTCACAGAACACAGAGCAGTTTCGCAGAAAGATTCTTTCCAGTTTTGAACGGAAGATATTTCCTTTTTCACCATAGGCCTCTATGGGCTTCCAAATATCCCTTTGCCAATTCCACAAGAACAGCCTTAGCGAAAGGCTTCTTGAGGGGAAAGATGTAACTCTGTGAGATGAATTAACAGAACACAGAGCAGTTTCTCAGAAAGCTTCTTTCCAGTTTTGAACGGAAGATATTTCCTTTTTCACCATAGCCCTCTATGGGCTTCCAAATATTCCTTTGCCAATTCCACAAGAACAGCCTTAGCGAAAGGCTTCTTGAAAGGAAAGATGTAACTCTGTGAGATGAATTCACAGAACACAGAGCAGTGTCTCAGAAAGCTTCTTTCCAGTTTTAAACGGAAGATATTTCCTTTTTCACCATAGGCCTCTATGGGCTTCCAAATATCCCTTTGCCAATTCCACAAGAACAGCCTTAGCGAAAGACTTCTTGAAGGGAAAGATGTAACTCTGTGAGATGAATTCACAGAACACAGAGCAGTTTCTCAGAAAGCTTCTTTCCAGTTTTGAACGGAAGATATTTCCTTTTTCACCATAGCCCTCTATGGGCTTCCAAATATCCCTTTGCCAATTCCACAAGAACAGCCTTAGCGAAAGGCTTCTTGAAGGGAAAGATGTAACTCTGTGAGATGAATTCACAGAACACAGAGCAGTTTCTCAGAAAGCTTCTTTCCAGTTTTGAACGGAAGATATTTCCTTTTTCACCATAGCCGTCTATGGGCTTCCAAACATCCCTTTGCCAATTCCACAAGAACAGCCTTAGCGAAAGGCTTCTTGAAGGGAAAGATGTAACTCTGTGAGATGAATTCACAGAACACAGAGCAGTTTCTCAGAAAGCTTCTTTCCAGTTTTGAACGGAAGATATTTCCTTTTTCACCATAGCCCTCTATGGGCTTCCAAATATCCCTTTGCCAATTCCACAAGAACAGCCTTAGCGAAAGGCTTCTTGAAGGGAAAGATGTAACTCTGTGAGATGAATTAACAGAACACAGAGCAGTTTCTCAGAAAGCCTCTTTCCAGTTTTGAACGGAAGATATTTCCTTTTTTACCATAGCCCTCTATGGGCTTCCAAATATCCCTTTGCCAATTCGACAAGAACAGCCTTAGCGAAAGGCTTCTTGAAAGGAAAGATGTAACTCTGTGAGATGAATTCACAGAACACAGAGCAGTGTCTCAGAAAGCTTCTTTCCAGTTTTGAACGGAAGATATTTCCTTTTTCACCATAGGCCTCTATGGGCTTCCAAATATCCCTTTGCCAATTCCACAAGAACAGCCTTAGCGAAAGGCTTCTTGAAGGGAAAGATGTAACTCTGTGAGATGAATTCACAGAACACAGAGCAGTTTCTCAGAAAGCTTCTTTCCAGTTTTGAACGGAAGATATTTCCTTTTTCACCATAGGCCTCTATGGGCTTCCAAATATCCCTTTGCCAATTCCACAAGAACAGCCTTAGCGAAAGGCTTCTTGAAGGGAAAGATGTAACTCTGTAAGATGAATTCACAGAACACAGAGCAGTTTCTCTGAAAGCTTCTTTCCACTTTTGAACGGAAGATATTTCCTTTTTCAACATAGCCCTCTATGGGCTTCCAAATATCCCTTTGCCAATTCCACAAGAACAGCCTTAGCGAAAGGCTTCTTGAAGGGAAAGATGTAACTCTGTGAGATGAATTCACAGAACACAGAGCAGTTTCTCAGAAAGCTTCTTTCCAGTTTTGAACGGAAGATATTTCCTTTTTCACCATAGGCCTCTAGGGGCTTCCAAATATGCCTTTTCCAATTCCACAAGAACAGACTTAGCGAAAGGCTTCTTGAAGGGAAAGATGTAACTCTGTGAGATGAATTCACAGAACACAGAGCAGTTTCTCAGAAAGCTTCTTTCCAGTTTTGAACGGAAGATATTTACTTTTTCACCTTAGCCCTCTATGGGCTTCCAAATATCCCTTTGCCAATTCCACAAGAACAGCCTTAGCGAAAGGCTTCTTGAAGGGAAAGATGTAACTCTGTGAGATGAATTCACAGAACACAGAGCAGTGTCTCAGAAAGCTTCTTCCCAGTTTTGAACGGAAGATATTTCCTGTTTCACCATAGCCCTCTATGGGCTTCCAAATATCCCTTTGCCAATTCCACAAGAACAGCCTTAGCGAAAGGCTTCTTGAAGGGAAAGATGTAGCTCTGTGAGATGAATTCACAGAACACAGAGCAGTTTCTCAGAAAGCTTCTTTCCAGTTTTGAACGGAAGATATTTACTTTTTCACCATAGCCCTCTATGGGCTTCCAAATATCCCTTTGCCAATTCCACAAGAACAGCCTTAGCGAAAGGCTTCTTGAAGGGAAAGATGTAACTCTGTGAGATGAATTCACAGAACACAGAGCAGTTTCTCAGAAAGCTTCTTTCCAGTTTTGAACGGAAGATATTTACTTTTTCACCATAGCCCTCTACGGGCTTCCAAATATCCCTTTGCCAATTCCACAAGAACAGCCTTAGCGAAAGGCTTCTTGAAGGGAAAGATGTAACTCTGTGAGATGAATTCACAGAACACAGAGCAGTTTCTCAGAAAGCTTCTTTCCAGTTTTGAACGGAAGATATTTCCTTTTTCACCATAGCCCTCTATGGGCTTCCAAATATCCCTTTGCCAATTCCACAAGAACAGCCTTAGCGAAAGGCTTCTTGAAAGGAAAGATGTAACTCTGTGAGATGAATTCACAGAACACAGTGCAGTTTCTCAGAAAGCTTCTTTCCAGTTTTGAACGGAAGATATTTCCTTTTTCACCATAGGCCTCTATGGGCTTCCAAATATCCCTTTGCCAATTCCACAAGAACAGCATTAGCGAAAGGCTTCTTGAAAGGAAAGATATAACTCTGTGAGATGAATTCACAGAACACAGAGCAGTGTCTCAGAAAGCTTCTTTCCAGTTTTGAACGGAAGATATTTCCTTTTTCACCATAGGCCTCTATGGGCTTCCAAATATCCCTTTGCCAATTCCACAAGAACAGACTTAGCGAAAGGCTTCTTGAAGGGAAAGATGTAACTCTGTGAGATGAATTCACAGAACACAGAGCAGTTTCTCAGAAAGCTTCTTTCCAGTTTTAAACGGAAGATATTTCCTTTTTCACCATAGCCCTCTATGGGCTTCCAAATATCCCTTTGCCAATTCCACAAGAACAGCCTTAGCGAAAGGCTTCTTCAAGGGAAAGATGTAACTCTGTGAGATGAATTCACAGAACACAGAGCAGTTTCTCAGAAAGCTTCTTTCCAGTTTTGAACGGAAGATATTTACTTTTTCACCATAGCCCTCTACGGGCTTCCAAATATCCCTTTGCCAATTCCACAAGAACAGCCTTAGCGAAAGGCTTCTTGAAGGGAAAGATGTAACTCTGTGAGATGAATTCACAGAACACAGAGCAGTTTCTCAGAAAGCTTCTTTCCAGTTTTGAACGGAAGATATTTCCTTTTTCACCAAAGCCCTCTATGGGCTTCCAAATATCCCTTTGCCAATTCCACAAGAACAGCCTTAGCGAAAGGCTTCTTGAAAGGAAAGATGTAACTCTGTGAGATGAATTCACAGAACACAGTGCAGTTTCTCAGAAAGCTTCTTTCCAGTTTTGAACGGAAGATATTTCCTTTTTCACCATAGGCCTCTATGGGCTTCCAAATATCCCTTTGCCAATTCCACAAGAACAGCATTAGCGAAAGACTTCTTGAAAGGAAAGATATAACTCTGTGAGATGAATTCACAGAATACAGAGCAGTGTCTCAGAAAGCTTCTTTCCAGTTTTGAACGGAAGATATTTCCTTTTTCACCATAGGCCTCTATGGGCTTCCAAATATCCCTTTGCCAATTACACAAGAACAGCCTTAGCGAAAGGCTTCTTGAAGGGAAAGATGTAACTCTGTGAGATGAATTCACAGAACACAGAGCAGTTTCTCAGAAAGCTTCTTTCCAGTTTTGAACGGAAGATATTTCCTTTTTCACCATAGCCCTCTATGGGCTTCCAAATATCCCTTTGCCAATTCCACAAGAACAGCCTTAGCGAAAGGCTTCTTGAAGGGAAAGATGTAACTGTGTGAGATGAATTCACAGAACACAGAGCAGTTTCTCAGAAAGCTTCTTTCCAGTTTTGAACGGAAGATATTTCCTTTTTCACCATAGGCCTCTATGGGCTTCCAAATATCCCTTTGCCAATTCCACAAGAACAGTCTTAGCGAAAGGCTTCTTGAATTGAAAGATGTAACTCTGTGAGATGAATTAACAGAACACAGAGCAGTTTCTCAGAAAGCTTCTTTCCAGTTTTGAACGGAAGATATTTCCTTTTTCACCATAGCCCTCTAAGGGCTTCCAAATATCCCTTTGCCAATTCCACAAGAACAGCCTTACCAAAGGCTTCTGGAAGGGAAAGATGTAACTTTGTGAGATGAATTCACAGAACACAGAGCAGTTTCTCAGAAAGCTTCTTTCCAGTTTTGAACGGAAGATATTTCCTTTTTCACCATCGCCCTCTAGGGGCTTCCAAATATCCCTTTGCCAATTCCACAAGAACAGCCTTAGCGAAAGGCTTCTTGAAGGGAAAGATGTAACTCTGTGAGATGAATTCACAGAACACAGAGCAGTTTCTCAGAAAGCTTCTTTCCAGTTTTGAACGGAAGATATTTACTTTTTCACCATAGCCCTCTATGGGCTTCCAAATATCCCTTTGCCAATTCCACAAGAACAGCCTTAGCGAAAGGCTTCTTGAAAGGAAAGATGTAACTCTGTGAGATGAATTCACAGAACACAGTGCAGTTTCTCAGAAAGCTTCTTTCCAGTTTTGAACGGAAGATATTTCCTTTTTCACCATAGCCCTCTATGGGCTTCCAAATATCCCTTTGCCAATTCCACAAGAACAGCCTTAGCGAAAGGCTTCTTGAAGGGAAAGATGTAAGTCTGTGAGATGAATTAGCAGAACACAGAGCAGTTTCTCAGAAAGCTTCTTTCCAGTTTTGAACGGAAGATATTTCCTTTTTCACCATAGCCCTCTATGGGCTTCCAAATATCCCTTTGCCAATTCCACAAGAACAGCCTTAGCGAAAGGCTTCTTGAAAGGAAAGATGTAACTCTGTGAGATGAATTCACAGAACACAGAGCAGTGTCTCAGAAAGCTTCTTTCCAGTTTTGAACGGAAGATATTTCCTTTTTCACCATAGGCCTCTATGGGCTTCCAAATATCCCTTTGCCAATTCCACAAGAACAGCCTTAACGAAAGGCTTCTTGAAGGGAAAGATGTAACTCTGTGAGATGAATTCACGGAACACAGAGCCGTTTCTCAGAAAGCTTCTTTCCAGTTTTGAACGGAAGATATTTCCTTTTTCACCATAGCCCTCTATGGGTTCCAAATATCCCTTTGCCAATTCCATAAGAACAGCCTTAGCGAAAGGCTTCTTGAAGGGAAAGATGTAACTCTGTGAGATGAATTAACAGAACACAGAGCAGTTTCTCAGAAAGCTTCTTTCCAGTTTTGAACGGAAGATATTTCCTTTTTCACCATAGCCCTCTATAAGCTTCCAAATATCCCTTTGCCAATTCCACAAGAACAGCCTTAGCGAAAGGCTTCTTGAAGGGAAAGATGTTAACTCTGTGAGATGAATTAACAGAACACAGAGCAGTTTCTCAGAAAGCTTCTTTCCAGTTTTGAACGGAAGATATTTCCTTTTTCACCATAGCCCTCTATGGGCTTCCAAATATCCCTTTGCCAATTCCACAAGAACAGCCTTAGCGAAAGGCTTCTTGAAGGGAAAGATGTAACTCTGTGAGATGAATTCACGGAACACAGAGCAGTTTCTCAGAAAGCTTCTTTCCAGTTTTGAACGGAAGATATTTCCTTTTTCACCATAGCCCTCTATGGGCTTCCAAATATCCCTTTGCCAATTCCATAAGAACAGCCTTAGCGAAAGGCTTCTTGAAGGGAAAGATGTAACTCTGTGAGATGAATTAACAGAACACAGAGCAGTTTCTCAGAAAGTTTCTTTCCAGTTTTGAACGGAAGATATTTCCTTTTTCACCATAGGCCTCTATGGGCTTCCAAATATCCCTTTGCGAATTCCACAAGAACAGCCTTAGCGAAAGGCTTCTTGAAGGGAAAGATGTAACTCTGTGAGATGAATTCACAGAACACAGAGCAGTTTCTCAGAAAGCTTCTTTCCAGTTTTGAACGGAAGATATTTACTTTTTCACCATAGCCCTCTATGGGCTTCCAAATATCCCTTTGCCAATTCCACAAGAACAGCCTTAGCGAAAGGCTTCTTGAAGGGAAAGATGTAACTCTGTGAGATGAATTCACAGAACACAGAGCAGTTTCTCAGAAAGCTTTTTCCAGTTTTGAACGGAAGATATTTCCTTTTTCACCATAGCCGTCTATGGGATTTCAAATATCCCTTTGCCAATTCCACAAGAACAGCCTTAGCGAAAGGCTTCTTGAAGGGAAAGATGTAACTCTGTTAGATGAATTCACAGAACACAGAGCAGTTTCTCAGAAAGCTTCTTTCCAGTTTTGAACGGAAGATATTTCCTTTTCCACCATAGCCCTCTATGGGCTTCCAAATATCCCTTTGCCAATTCCACAAGAACAGCCTTAGCGAAAGGCTTCTTGAAGGGAAAGATGTAACTCTGTGATATGAATTCACAGAACACAGAGCAGTGTCTCAGAAAGCTTCTTTCCAGTTTTGAACGGAAGATATTTCCTGTTTCACCATAGCCCTCTATGGGCTTCCAAATATACCTTTGCCAATTCCACAAGAACAGCCTTAGCGAAAGGCTTCTTGAAGGGAAAGATGTAACTCTGTGAGATGAATTCACAGAACACAGAGCAGTTTCTCAGAAAGCTTCTTTCCAGTTTTGAACGGAAGATATTTCCTTTTTCACCATAGCCCTCTATGGGCTTCCAAATATCCCTTTGCCAATTCCACAAGAACAGCCTTAGCGAAAGGCTTCTTGAAGGGAAAGATGTAACTCTGTGAGATGAATTCACAGAACACAGAGCAGTTTCTCAGAAAGCTTCTTTCCAGTTTTGAACGGAAGATATTTCCTTTTTCACCATAGCCCTCTATGGGCTTCCAAATATCCCTTTGCCAATTCCACAAGAACAGCCTTAGCGAAAGGCTTCTTGAAGGGAAAGATGTAACTCTGTGAGATGAATTCACAGAACACAGAGCAGTTTCTCAGAAAGCTTCTTTCCAGTTTTGAACGGAAGATATTTACTTTTTCACCATAGCCCTCTACGGGCTTCCAAATATCCCTTTGCCAATTCCACAAGAACAGCCTTAGCGAAAGGCTTCTTGAAGGGAAAGATGTAACTCTGTGAGATGAATTCACAGAACACAGAGCAGTTTCTCAGAAAGCTTCTTTCCAGTTTTTAACGGAAGATATTTCCTTTTTCACCATAGCCCTCTATGGGCTTCCAAATATCCCTTTGCCAATTCCACAAGAACAGCCTTAGCGAAAGGCTTCTTGAAAGGAAAGATGTAACTCTGTGAGATGAATTCACAGAACACAGAGCAGTGTCTCAGAAAGCTTCTTTCCAGTTTTGAACGGAAGATATTTCCTGTTTCACCATAGCCCTCTATGGGCTTCCAAATATCCCTTTGCCAATTCCACAAGAACAGCCTTAGCGAAAGGCTTCTTGAAGGGAAAGATGTAACTCTGTGAGATGAATTCACAGAACACAGAGCGGTTTCTCAGAAAGCTTCTTTCCAGTTTTGAACGGAAGATATTTCCTTTTTCACCATAGCCCTCTATGGGCTTCCAAATATCCCTTTGCCAATTCCACAAGAACAGCCTTAGCGAAAGGCTTCTTGAAGGGAAAGATGTAACTCTGTGAGATGAATTCACAGAACACAGAGCAGTTTCTCAGAAAGCTTCTTTCCAGTTTTGAACGGAAGATATTTACTTTTTCACCATAGCCCTCTACGGGCTTCCAAATATCCCTTTGCCAATTCCACAAGAACAGCCTTAGCGAAAGGCTTCTTGAAGGGAAAGATGTAACTCTGTGAGATGAATTCACAGAACACAGAGCAGTTTCTCAGAAAGCTTCTTTCCAGTTTTGAACGGAAGATATTTCCTTTTTCACCATAGCCCTCTATGGGCTTCCAAATATCCCTTTGCCAATTCCACAAGAACAGCCTTAGCGAAAGGCTTCTTGAAGGGAAAGATGTAACTCTGTGAGATGAATTAACAGAACACAGAGCAGTTTCTCAGAAAGCTTCCTTCCAGTTTTGAACGGAAGATATTTCCTTTTTCACCATAGCCCTCTATGGGCTTCCAAATATCCCTTTGCCAATTCCACAAGAACAGCCTTAGCGAAAGGCTTCTTGAAGGGAAAGATGTAACTCTGTGAGATGAATTAACAGAACACAGAGCAGTTTCTCAGAAAGCTTCTTTCCAGTTTTGAACGGAAGATATTTCCTTTTTCACCATAGGCCTCTATGGGCTTCCAAATATCCGTTTGCCAATTCCACAAGAACAGTCTTAGCGAAAGGCTTCTTGAAGGGAAAGATGTAACTCTGTGAGATGAATTAACAGAACACAGAGCAGTTTCTCAGAAAGCTTCTTTCCAGTTTCGAACGGAAGATATTTCCTTTTTCACCATAGCCCTCTATGGGCTTCCAAATATCCCTTTGCCAATTCCACAAGAACAGCCTTAGCAAAAGGCTTCTGGAAGGGAAAGATGTAACTTTGTGAGATGAATTCACAGAACACAGAGCAGTTTCTCAGAAAGCTTCTTTCCAGTTTTGAACGGAAGATATTTCCTTTTTCACAATAGCCCTCTAGGGGCTTCCAAATATCCCTTTCCCAATTCCACAAGAACAGCCATAGCGAAAGGCTTCTTGAAGGGAAAGATGTAACTCTGTGAAATGAATTCACAGAACACAGAGCAGTTTCTCAGAGAGCTTCTTTCCAGTTTTGAACGGAAGATATTTCCTTTTTCACCATAGCCCTCTATTGACTTCCAAATATCCCTTTGCCAATTCCACAAGAACAGCCTTAGCGAAAGGCTTCTTGAAGGGAAAGATGTAACTCTGTGAGATGAATTCACAGAACACAGAGCAGTTTCTCAGAAAGCTTCTTTCCAGTTTTGAACGGAAGATATTTCCTTTTTCACCATAGCCCTCTATGGAATTCCAAATATCCCTTTGCCAATTCCACAAGAACAGCCTTAGCAAAAGGCTTCTTGAAGGGAAAGATGTAACTCTGTGAGATGAATTAACAGAACACAGAGCAGTTTCTCAGAAAGCTTCCTTCCAGTTTTGAACGGAAGATATTTCCTTTTTCAACATAGCCCTCTATGGGCTTCCAAATATCCCTTTGCCAATTCCACAAGAACAGCCTTAGCGAAAGGCTTCTTGAAAGGAAAGATGTAACTCTGTGAGATGAATTCACAGAACACAGTGCAGTTTCTCAGAAAGCTTCTTTCCAGTTTTGAACGGAAGATATTTCCTTTTTCACCATAGGCCTCTATGGGCTTCCAAATATCCCTTTGCCAATTCCACAAGAACAGCCTTAGCGAAAGGCTTCTTGAAGGGAAAGATGTAACTCTGTGAGATGAATTCACAGAACACAGAGCAGTTTCTCAGAAAGCTTCTTTCCAGTTTTGAACGGAAGATATTTCCTTTTTCACCATAGCCCTCTATGGGCTTCCAAATATCCCTTTGCCAATTCCACAAGAACAGCCTTAGCGAAAGGCTTCTTGAAGGGAAAGATGTAACTCTGTGAGATGAATTCACAGAACACAGAGCAGTTTCTCAGAAAGCTTCTTTCCATTTTGAACGGAAGATATTTACTTTTTCACCATAGCCCTCTACGGGCTTCCAAATATCCCTTTGCCAATTCCACAAGAACAGCCTTAGCGAAAGGCTTCTTGAAGGGAAATATGTAACTCTGTGAGATGAATTCACAGAACACAGAGCAGTTTCTCAGAAAGCTTCTTTCCAGTTTTTAACGGAAGATATTTCCTTTTTCACCATAGCCCTCTATGGGCTTCCAAATATCCCTTTGCCAATTCCACAAGAACAGCCTTAGCGAAAGGCTCCTTGAAAGGAAAGATATAACTCTGTGAAATGAATTCACAGAACACAGAGCAGTGTCTCAGAAAGCTTCTTTCCAGTTTTGAACGGAAGATATTTCCTTTTTCACCATAGGCCTCTATGGGCTTCCAAATATCCCTTTGCCAATTCCACAAGAACAGTCTTAGCGAAAGGCTTCTTGAAGGGAAAGATGTAACTCTGTGAGACGAATTAACAGAACACAGAGCAGTTTCTCAGAAAGCTTCTTTCCAGTTTTGAACGGAAGATATTTCCTTTTTCACCATAGCCCTCTATGGGCTTCCAAATATTCCTTTGCCAATTCCATAAGAACAGCCTTAGCGAAAGGCTTCTTGAAGGGAAAGATGTAACTCTGTGAGATGAATTCACAGAACACAGAGCAGTTTCTCAGAAAGCTTCTTTCCAGTTTTGAACGGAAGATATTTCCTTTTTCACCATAGCCGTCTATGGGATTTCAAATATCCCTTTGCCAATTCCACAAGAAGAGCCTTAGCGAAAGGCTTCTTGAAAGGAAAGATGTAACTCTGTGAGATGAATTCACAGAACACAGAGCAGTGTCTCAGAAAGCTTCTTTCCAGTTTTGAACGGAAGATATTTCCTTTTTCACCATAGGCCTCTATGGGCTTCCAAATATCCCTTTGCCAATTCCACAAGAACAGCCTTAGCGAAAGGCTTCTTGAAGGGAAAGATGTAACTCTGTGAGATGAATTCACGGAACACAGAGCAGTTTCTCAGAAAGCTTCTTTCCAGTTTTGAACGGAAGATATTTCCTTTTTCACCATAGCCCTCTATGGGCTTCCAAATATCCCTTTGCCAATTCCACAAGAACAGCCTTAGCGAAAGGCTTCTTGAAGGGAAAGATGTAACTCTGTGAGATGAATTAACAGAACACAGAGCAGTTTCTCAGAAAGCTTCTTTCCAGTTTTGAACGGAAGATATTTCCTTTTTCACCATAGCCCTCTATGGGCTTCCAAATATCCCTTTGCCAATTCCACAGGAACAGCCTTAGCGAAAGGCTTCTTGAAGGGAAAGATGTAACTCTGTGAGATGAATTCACGGAACACAGAGCAGTTTCTCAGAAAGCTTCTTTCCAGTTTTGAACGGAAGATATTTCCTTTTTCACCATAGCCCTCTATGGGCTTCCAAATATCCCTTTGCCAATTCCATAAGAACAGCCTTAGCGAAAGGCTTCTTGAAGGGAAAGATGTAACTCTGTGAGATGAATTAATAGAACACAGAGCAGCTTCTCAGAAAGTTTCTTCCCAGTTTTGAACGGAAGATATTTCCTTTTTCACCATAGGCCTCTATGGGCTTCCAAATATCCCTTTGCCAATTCCACAAGAACAGCCTTAGCGAAAGGCTTCTTGAAGGGAAAGATGTAACTCTGTGAGATGAATTCACAGAACACAGAGCAGTTTCTCAGAAAGCTTCTTTCCAGTTTTGAACGGAAGATATTTCCTTTTTCACCATAGCCCTCTATGGGCTTCCAAATATCCCTTTGCCAATTCCACAAGAACAGCCTTAGCGAAAGGCTTCATGAAGGGAAAGATGTAACTCTGTGACATGAATTCACAGAACACAGAGCAGTTTCTCAGAAAGCTTTTTCCAGTTATGAACGGAAGATATTTCCTTTTTTACCACAGCCGTCTACGGGATTTCAAATATCCCTTTGCCAATTCCACAAGAACAGCCTTAGCGAAAGGCTTCTTGAAGGGAAAGATGTAACTCTGTGAGATGAATTCACAGAACACAGAGCAGCTTCTCAGAAAGCTTCTTTCCAGTTTTGAACGGAAGATATTTACTTTTTCACCATAGCCCTCTATGGGCTTCCAAATATCCCTTTGCCAATTCCACAAGAACAGCCTTAGCGAAAGGCTTCTTGAAAGGAAAGATGTAACTCTGTGAGATGAATTCACAGAACACAGTGCAGTTTCTCAGAAAGCTTCTTTCCAGTTTTGAACGGAAGATATTTCCTTTTTCACCATAGCCCTCTAAGGGCTTCCAAATATCCCTTTGCCAATTCCACAAGAACAGCCTTAGCGAAAGGCTTCTTGAAGGGAAAGATGTAACTCTGTGAGATGAATTAACAGAACACAGAGCAGTTTCTCAGAAAGCCTCTTTCCAGTTTTGAACGGAAGATATTTCCTTTTTCACCATAGCCCTCTATGGGCTTCTAAATATCCCTTTGCCAATTCCACAAGAACAGCCTTAGCGAAAGGCTTCTTGAAAGGAAAGATGTAACTCTGTGAGATGAATTCACAGAACACAGAGCAGTGTCTCAGAAAGCTTCTTTCCAGTTTTGAACGGAAGATATTTCCTTTTTCACCATAGGCCTCTATGGGCTTCCAAATATCCCTTTGCCAATTCCACAAGAACAGCCTTAGCGAAAGGCTTCTTGAAAGGAAAGATGTAACTCTGTGAGATGAATTAACAGAACACAGAGCAGTTTCTCAGAAAGCTTCTTTCCAGTTTTGAACGGAAGATATTTCCTTTTTCACCATAGGCCTCTATGGGCTTCCAAATATCCCTTTGCCAATTCCACAAGAACAGCCTTAGCGAAAGGCTTCTTGAAGGGAAAGATGTAACTCTGTAAGATGAATTCACAGAACACAGAGCAGTTTCTCTGAAAGCTTCTTTCCAGTTTTGAACGGAAGATATTTCCTTTTTCACCATAGCCCTCTATGGGCTTCCAAATATCCCTTTGCCAATTCCACAAGAACAGCCTTAGCGAAAGGCTTCTTGAAGGGAAAGATGTAACTCTGTGAGATGAATTCACAGAACACAGAGCAGTTTCTCAGAAAGCTTCTTTCCAGTTTTGAACGGAAGATATTTCCTTTTTCACCATAGGCCTCTAGGGGCTTCCAAATATGCCTTTGCCAATTCCACAAGAACAGACTTAGCGAAAGGCTTCTTGAAGGGAAAGATGTAACTCTGTGAGATGAATTCACAGAACACAGAGCAGTTTCTCAGAAAGCTTCTTTCCAGTTTTGAACGGAAGATATTTACTTTTTCACCTTAGCCCTCTATGGGCTTCCAAATATCCCTTTGCCAATTCCACAAGAACAGCCTTAGCGAAAGGCTTCTTGAAGGGAAAGATGTAACTCTGTGAGATGAATTCACAGAACACAGAGCAGTGTCTCAGAAAGCTTCTTTCCAGTTTTGAACGGAAGATATTTCCTGTTTCACCATAGCCCTCTATGGGCTTCCAAATATCCCTTTGCCAATTCCACAAGAACAGCCTTAGCGAAAGGCTTCTTGAAGGGAAAGATGTAGCTCTGTGAGATGAATTCACAGAACACAGAGCAGTTTCTCAGAAAGCTTCTTTCCAGTTTTGAACGGAAGATATTTCCTTTTTCACCATAGCCCTCTATGGGCTTCCAAATATCCCTTTGCCAATTCCACAAGAACAGCCTTAGCGAAAGGCTTCTTGAAGGGAAAGATGTAACTCTGTGAGATGAATTCACAGAACACAGAGCAGTTTCTCAGAAAGCTTCTTTCCAGTTTTGAACGGAAGATATTTACTTTTTCACCATAGCCCTCTACGGGCTTCCAAATATCCCTTTGCCAATTCCACAAGAACAGCCTTAGCGAAAGGCTTCTTGAAGGGAAAGATGTAACTCTGTGAGATGAATTCACAGAACACAGAGCAGTTTCTCAGAAAGCTTCTTTCCAGTTTTGAACGGAAGATATTTCCTTTTTCACCATAGCCCTCTATGGGCTTCCAAATATCCCTTTGCCAATTCCACAAGAACAGCCTTAGCGAAAGGCTTCTTGAAAGGAAAGATGTAACTCTGTGAGATGAATTCACAGAACACAGTGCAGTTTCTCAGAAAGCTTCTTTCCAGTTTTGAACGGAAGATATTTCCTTTTTCACCATAGGCCTCTATGGGCTTCCAAATATCCCTTTGCCAATTCCACAAGAACAGCATTAGCGAAAGGCTTCTTGAAAGGAAAGATATAACTCTGTGAGATGTATTCACAGAACACAGAGCAGTGTCTCAGAAAGCTTCTTTCCAGTTTTGAACGGAAGATATTTCCTTTTTCACCATAGGCCTCTATGGGCTTCCAAATATCCCTTTGCCAATTCCACAAGAACAGACTTAGCGAAAGGCTTCTTGAAGGGAAAGATGTAACTCTGTGAGATGAATTCACAGAACACAGAGCAGTTTCTCAGAAAGCTTCTTTCCAGTTTTAAACGGAAGATATTTCCTTTTTCACCATAGCCCTCTATGGGCTTCCAAATATCCCTTTGCCAATTCCACAAGAACAGCCTTAGCGAAAGGCTTCTTGAAGGGAAAGATGTAACTCTGTGAGATGAATTCACAGAACACAGAGCAGTTTCTCAGAAAGCTTCTTTCCAGTTTTAAACGGAAGATATTTCCTTTTTCACCATAGCCCTCTAAGGGCTTCCAAATATCCCTTTGCCAATTCCACAAGAACAGCCTTAGCAAAAGGCTTCTGGAAGGGAAAGATGTAACTTTGTGAGATGAATTCACAGAACACAGAGCAGTTTCTCAGAAAGCTTCTTTCCAGTTTTGAACGGAAGATATTTCCTTTTTCACCATCGCCCTCTAGGGGCTTCCAAATATCCCTTTGCCAATTCCACAAGAACAGCCTTAGCGAAAGGCTTCTTGAAGGGAAAGATGTAACTCTGTGAGATGAATTCACAGAACACAGAGCAGTTTCTCAGAAAGCTTCTTTCCAGTTTTGAACGGAAGATATTTCCTTTTTCACCATAGCCGTCTATGGGATTTCAAATATCCCTTTGCCAATTCCACAAGAACAGCCTTAGCGAAAGGCTTCTTGAAGGGAAAGATGTAACTCTGTGAGATGAATTCACAGAACACAGAGCAGTTTCTCAGAAAGCTTCTTTCCAGTTTTGAACGGAAGATATTTACTTTTTCACCATAGCCCTCTATGGGCTTCCAAATATCCCTTTGCCAATTCCACAAGAACAGCCTTAGCGAAAGGCTTCTTGAAAGGAAAGATGTAACTCTGTGAGATGAATTCACAGAACACAGTGCAGTTTCTCAGAAAGCTTCTTTCCAGTTTTGAACGGAAGATATTTCCTTTTTCACCATAGCCCTCTATGGGCTTCCAAATATCCCTTTGCCAATTCCACAAGAACAGCCTTAGCGAAAGGCTTCTTGAAGGGAAAGATGTAAGTCTGTGAGATGAATTAGCAGAACACAGAGCAGTTTCTCAGAAAGCTTCTTTCCAGTTTTGAACGGAAGATATTTCCTTTTCCACCATAGCCCTCTATGGGCTTCCAAATATCCCTTTGCCAATTCCACAAGAACAGCCTTAGCGAAAGGCTTCTTGAAAGGGAAGATGTAACTCTGTGAGATGAATTCACAGAACACAGAGCAGTGTCTCAGAAAGCTTCTTTCCAGTTTTGAACGGAAGATATTTCCTTTTTCACCATAGGCCTCTATGGGCTTCCAAATATCCCTTTGCCAATTCCACAAGAACAGCCTTAGCGAAAGGCTTCTTGAAGGGAAAGATGTAACTCTGTGAGATGAATTCACGGAACACAGAGCCGTTTCTCAGAAAGCTTCTTTCCAGTTTTGAACGGAAGATATTTCCTTTTTCACCATAGCCCTCTATGGGTTCCAAATATCCCTTTGCCAATTCCATAAGAACAGCCTTAGCGAAAGGCTTCTTGAAGGGAAAGATGTAACTCTGTGAGATGAATTAACAGAACACAGAGCAGTTTCTCAGAAAGCTTCTTTCCAGTTTTGAACGGAAGATATTTCCTTTTTCACCATAGCCCTCTATAGGCTTCCAAATATCCCTTTGCCAATTCCACAAGAACAGCCTTAGCGAAAGGCTTCTTGAAGGGAAAGATGTAACTCTGTGAGATGAATTAACAGAACACAGAGCAGTTTCTCAGAAAGCTTCTTTCCAGTTTTGAACGGAAGATATTTCCTTTTTCACCATAGCCCTCTATGGGCTTCAAAATATCCCTTTGCCAATTCCACAAGAACAGCCGTAGCGAAAGGCTTCTTGAAGGGAAAGATGTAACTCTGTGAGATGAATTAACAGAACACAGAGCAGTTTCTCAGAAAGCTTCTTTCCAGTTTTGAACGGAAGATATTTCCTTTTTCACCATAGGCCTCTAAGGGCTTCCAAATATCCCTTTGCCAATCCCACAAGAACAGCCATAGCGAAAGGCTTCTTGAGGGGAAAGATGTAACTCTGTGAGATGAATTAACAGAACACAGAGCAGTTTCTCAGAAAGCTTCTTTCCAGTTTTGAACGGAAGATATTTCCTTTTTCACCATAGCCCTCTATGGGCTTCCAAATATCCCTTTGCCAATTCCACAAGAACAGCCTTAGCGAAAGGCTTCTTGAAGGGAAAGATGTAACTCTGTGAGATGAATTCACGGAACACAGAGCAGTTTCTCAGAAAGCTTCTTTCCAGTTTTGAACGGAAGATATTTCCTTTTTCACCATAGCCCTCTATGGGCTTCCAAATATCCCTTTGCCAATTCCATAAGAACAGCCTTAGCGAAAGGCTTCTTGAAGGGAAAGATGTAACTCTGTGAGTGAATTAACAGAACACAGAGCAGTTTCTCAGAAAGTTTCTTTCCAGTTTTGAACGGAAGATATTTCCTTTTTCACCATAGGCCTCTATGGGCTTCCAAATATCCCTTTGCGAATTCCACAAGAACAGCCTTAGCGAAAGGCTTCTTGAAGGGAAAGATGTAACTCTGTGAGATGAATTCACAGAACACAGAGCAGTTTCTCAGAAAGCTTCTTTCCAGTTTTGAACGGAAGATATTTACTTTTTCACCATAGCCCTCTATGGGCTTCCAAATATCCCTTTGCCAATTCCACAAGAACAGCCTTAGCGAAAGGCTTCTTGAAGGGAAAGATGTAACTCTGTGAGATGAATTCACAGAACACAGAGCAGTTTCTCAGAAAGCTTTTTCCAGTTTTGAACGGAAGATATTTCCTTTTTCACCATAGCCGTCTATGGGATTTCAAATATCCCTTTGCCAATTCCACAAGAACAGCCTTAGCGAAAGGCTTCTTGAAGGGAAAGATGTAACTCTGTTAGATGAATTCACAGAACACAGAGCAGTTTCTCAGAAAGCTTCTTTCCAGTTTTGAACGGAAGATATTTCCTTTTCCACCATAGCCCTCTATGGGCTTCCAAATATCCCTTTGCCAATTCCACAAGAACAGCCTTAGCGAAAGGCTTCTTGAAGGGAAAGATGTAACTCTGTGAGATGAATTCACAGAACACAGAGCAGTGTCTCAGAAAGCTTCTTTCCAGTTTTGAACGGAAGATATTTCCTGTTTCACCATAGCCCTCTATGGGCTTCCAAATATCCCTTTGCCAATTCCACAAGAACAGCCTTAGCGAAAGGCTTCTTGAAGGGAAAGATGTAACTCTGTGAGATGAATTCACAGAACACAGAGCAGTTTCTCAGAAAGCTTCTTTCCAGTTTTGAACGGAAGATATTTCCTTTTTCACCATAGCCCTCTATGGGCTTCCAAATATCCCTTTGCCAATTCCACAAGAACAGCCTTAGCGAAAGGCTTCTTGAAGGGAAAGATGTAACTCTGTGAGATGAATTCACAGAACACAGAGCAGTTTCTCAGAAAGCTTCTTTCCAGTTTTGAACGGAAGATATTTCCTTTTTCACCATAGCCCTCTATGGGCTTCCAAATATCCCTTTGCCAATTCCACAAGAACAGCCTTAGCGAAAGGCTTCTTGAAGGGAAAGATGTAACTCTGTGAGATGAATTCACAGAACACAGAGCAGTTTCTCAGAAAGCTTCTTTCCAGTTTTGAACGGAAGATATTTACTTTTTCACCATAGCCCTCTACGGGCTTCCAAATATCCCTTTGCCAATTCCACAAGAACAGCCTTAGCGAAAGGCTTCTTGAAGGGAAAGATGTAACTCTGTGAGATGAATTCACAGAACACAGAGCAGTTTCTCAGAAAGCTTCTTTCCAGTTTTTAACGGAAGATATTTCCTTTTTCACCATAGCCCTCTATGGGCTTCCAAATATCCCTTTGCCAATTCCACAAGAACAGCCTTAGCGAAAGGCTTCTTGAAAGGAAAGATGTAACTCTGTGAGATGAATTCACAGAACACAGAGCAGTGTCTCAGAAAGCTTCTTTCCAGTTTTGAACGGAAGATATTTCCTGTTTCACCATAGCCCTCTATGGGCTTCCAAATATCCCTTTGCCAATTCCACAAGAACAGCCTTAGCGAAAGGCTTCTTGAAGGGAAAGATGTAACTCTGTGAGATGAATTCACAGAACACAGAGCGGTTTCTCAGAAAGCTTCTTTCCAGTTTTGAACGGAAGATATTTACTTTTTCACCATAGCCCTCTATGGGCTTCCAAATATCCCTTTGCCAATTCCACAAGAACAGCCTTAGCGAAAGGCTTCTTGAAGGGAAAGATGTAACTCTGTGAGATGAATTCACAGAACACAGAGCAGTTTCTCAGAAAGCTTCTTTCCAGTTTTGAACGGAAGATATTTACTTTTTCACCATAGCCCTCTACGGGCTTCCAAATATCCCTTTGCCAATTCCACAAGAACAGCCTTAGCGAAAGGCTTCTTGAAGGGAAAGATGTAACTCTGTGAGATGAATTCACAGAACACAGAGCAGTTTCTCAGAAAGCTTCTTTCCAGTTTTGAACGGAAGATATTTCCTTTTTCACCATAGCCCTCTATGGGCTTCCAAATATCCCTTTGCCAATTCCACAAGAACAGCCTTAGCGAAAGGCTTCTTGAAGGGAAAGATGTAACTCTGTGAGATGAATTAACAGAACACAGAGCAGTTTCTCAGAAAGCTTCTTTCCAGTTTTGAACGGAAGATATTTCCTTTTTCACCATAGCCCTCTATGGGCTTCCAAATATCCCTTTGCCAATTCCACAAGAACAGCCTTAGCGAAAGGCTTCTTGAAGGGAAAGATGTAACTCTGTGAGATGAATTCACAGAACACAGAGCAGTTTCTCAGAAAGCTTCTTTCCAGTTTTGAACGGAAGATATTTCCTTTTTCACCATAGGCCTCTATGGGCTTCCAAATATCCCTTTGCCAATTCCACAAGAACAGTCTTAGCGAAAGGCTTCTTGAAGGGAAAGATGTAACTCTGTGAGATGAATTAACAGAACACAGAGCAGTTTCTCAGAAAGCTTCTTTCCAGTTTCGAACGGAAGATATTTCCTTTTTCACCATAGCCCTCTATGGGCTTCCAAATATCCCTTTGCCAATTCCACAAGAACAGCCTTAGCAAAAGGCTTCTGGAAGGGAAAGATGTAACTTTGTGAGATGAATTCACAGAACACAGAGCAGTTTCTCAGAAAGCTTCTTTCCAGTTTTGAACGGAAGATATTTCCTTTTTCACCATAGCCCTCTAGGGGCTTCCAAATATCCCTTTCCCAATTCCACAAGAACAGCCATAGCGAAAGGCTTCTTGAAGGGAAAGATGTAACTCTGTGAAATGAATTCACAGAACACAGAGCAGTTTCTCAGAGAGCTTCTTTCCAGTTTTGAACGGAAGATATTTCCTTTTTCACCATAGCCCTCTATTGACTTCCAAATATCCCTTTGCCAATTCCACAAGAATAGCCTTAGCGAAAGGCTTCTTGAAGGGAAAGATGTAACTCTGTGAGATGAATTCACAGAACACAGAGCAGTTTCTCTGAAAGCTTCTTTCCAGTTTTGAACGGAAGATATTTCCTTTTTCACCATAGCCCTCTATGGAATTCCAAATATCCCTTTGCCAATTCCACAAGAACAGCCTTAGCAAAAGGCTTCTTGAAGGGAAAGATGTAACTCTGTGAGATGAATTAACAGAACACAGAGCAGTTTCTCAGAAAGCTTCCTTCCAGTTTTGAACGGAAGATATTTCCTTTTTCACCATAGCCCTCTATGGGCTTCCAAATATCCCTTTGCCAATTCCACAAGAACAGCCTTAGCGAAAGGCTTCTTGAAAGGAAAGATGTAACTCTGTGAGATGAATTCACAGAACACAGTGCAGTTTCTCAGAAAGCTTCTTTCCAGTTTTGAACGGAAGATATTTCCTTTTTCACCATAGGCCTCTATGGGCTTCCAAATATCCCTTTGCCAATTCCACAAGAACAGCCTTAGCGAAAGGCTTCTTGAAGGGAAAGATGTAACTCTGTGAGATGAATTCACAGAACACAGAGCAGTTTCTCAGAAAGCTTCTTTCCAGTTTTGAACGGAAGATATTTCCTTTTTCACCGTAGCCCTCTATGGGCTTCCAAATATCCCTTTGCCAATTCCACAAGAACAGCCTTAGCGAAAGGCTTCTTGAAGGGAAAGATGTAACTCTGTGAGATGAATTCACAGAACACAGAGCAGTTTCTCAGAAAGCTTCTTTCCAGTTTTGAACGGAAGATATTTACTTTTTCACCATAGCCCTCTACGGGCTTCCAAATATCCCTTTGCCAATTCCACAAGAACAGCCTTAGCGAAAGGCTTCTTGAAGGGAAAGATGTAACTCTGTGAGATGAATTCACAGAACACAGAGCAGTTTCTCAGAAAGCTTCTTTCCAGTTTTTAACGGAAGATATTTCCTTTTTCACCATAGCCCTCTATGGGCTTCCAAATATCCCTTTGCCAATTCCACAAGAACAGCCTTAGCGAAAGGCTCCTTGAAAGGAAAGATATAACTCTGTGAAATGAATTCACAGAACACAGAGCAGTGTCTCAGAAAGCTTCTTTCCAGTTTTGAACGGAAGATATTTCCTTTTTCACCATAGGCCTCTATGGGCTTCCAAATATCCCTTTGCCAATTCCACAAGAACAGTCTTAGCGAAAGGCTTCTTGAAGGAAAAGATGTAACTCTGTGAGACGAATTAACAGAACACAGAGCAGTTTCTCAGAAAGCTTCTTTCCAGTTTTGAACGGAAGATATTTCCTTTTTCACCATAGCCCTCTATGGGCTTCCAAATATCCCTTTGCCAATTCCACAAGAACAGCCTTAGCAAAAGGCTTCTGGAAGGGAAAGATGTAACTTTGTGAGATGAATTCACAGAACACAGAGCAGTTTCTCAGAAAGCTTCTTTCCAGTTTTGAACGGAAGATATTTCCTTTTTCACCATAGCCCTCTAGGGGCTTCCAAATATCCCTTTGCCAATTCCACAAGAACAGCCTTAGCGAAAGGCTTCTTGAAGGGAAAGATGTAACTCTGTGAGATGAATTCACAGAACACAGAGCAGTTTCTCAGAGAGCTTCTTTCCAGTTTTGAACAGAAGATATTTCCTTTTTCACCATAGCCCTCTATGGTCTTCCAAATATCCCTTTGCCAATTCCACAAGAACAGCCTTAGCGAAAGGCTTCTTGAAGGGAAAGATGTAACTCTGTGAGATGAATTCACAGAACACAGAGCAGTTTCTCAGAAAGCTTCTTTCCAGTTTTGAACGGAAGATATTTCCTTTTTCACCATAGCCCACATTGGGCTTCCAAATATCCCTTTGCCAATTCCACAAGAACAGCCTTAGCGAAAGGCTTCTTGAAGGGAAAGATGTAACTCTGTGAGATGAATTAACAGAACACAGAGCAGTTTCTCAGAAAGCTTCTTTCCAGTTTCGAACGGAAGATATTTCCTTTTTCACCATAGCCCTCTATGGGCTTCCAAATATCCCTTTGCCAATTCCACAAGAACAGCCTTAGCAAAAGGCTTCTGGAAGGGAAAGATGTAACTTTGTGAGATGAATTCACAGAACACAGAGCAGTTTCTCAGAAAGCTTCTTTCCAGTTTTGAACGGAAGATATTTCCTTTTTCACCATAGCCCTCTAGGGGCTTCCAAATATCCCTTTCCCAATTCCACAAGAACAGCCATAGCGAAAGGCTTCTTGAAGGGAAAGATGTAACTCTGTGAAATGAATTCACAGAACACAGAGCAGTTTCTCAGAGAGCTTCTTTCCAGTTTTGAACGGAAGATATTTCCTTTTTCACCATAGCCCTCTATTGACTTCCAAATATCCCTTTGCCAATTCCACAAGAACAGCCTTAGCGAAAGGCTTCTTGAAGGGAAAGATGTAACTCTGTGAGATGAATTCACAGAACACAGAGCAGTTTCTCAGAAAGCTTCTTTCCAGTTTTGAACGGAAGATATTTCCTTTTTCACCATAGCCCTCTATGGAATTCCAAATATCCCTTTGCCAATTCCACAAGAACAGCCTTAGCAAAAGGCTTCTTGAAGGGAAAGATGTAACTCTGTGAGATGAATTAACAGAACACAGAGCAGTTTCTCAGAAAGCTTCCTTCCAGTTTTGAACGGAAGATATTTCCTTTTTCACCATAGCCCTCTATGGGCTTCCAAATATCCCTTTGCCAATTCCACAAGAACAGCCTTAGCGAAAGGCTTCTTGAAAGGAAAGATGTAACTCTGTGAGATGAATTCACAGAACACAGTGCAGTTTCTCAGAAAGCTTCTTTCCAGTTTTGAACGGAAGATATTTCCTTTTTCACCATAGGCCTCTATGGGCTTCCAAATATCCCTTTGCCAATTCCACAAGAACAGCCTTAGCGAAAGGCTTCTTGAAGGGAAAGATGTAACTCTGTGAGATGAATTCACAGAACACAGAGCAGTTTCTCAGAAAGCTTCTTTCCAGTTTTGAACGGAAGATATTTCCTTTTTCACCATAGCCCTCTAGGGGCTTCCAAATATCCCTTTGCCAATTCCACAAGAACAGCCTTAGCGAAAGGCTTCTTGAAGGGAAAGATGTAACTCTGTGAGATGAATTCACAGAACACAGAGCAGTTTCTCAGAAAGCTTCTTTCCAGTTTTGAACGGAAGATATTTACTTTTTCACCATAGCCCTCTACGGGCTTCCAAATATCCCTTTGCCAATTCCACAAGAACAGCCTTAGCGAAAGGCTTCTTGAAGGGAAAGATGTAACTCTGTGAGATGAATTCACAGAACACAGAGCAGTTTCTCAGAAAGCTTCTTTCCAGTTTTTAACGGAAGATATTTCCTTTTTCACCATAGCCCTCTATGGGCTTCCAAATATCCCTTTGCCAATTCCACAAGAACAGCCTTAGCGAAAGGCTCCTTGAAAGGAAAGATATAACTCTGTGAAATGAATTCACAGAACACAGAGCAGTGTCTCAGAAAGCTTCTTTCCAGTTTTGAACGGAAGATATTTCCTTTTTCACCATAGGCCTCTATGGGCTTCCAAATATCCCTTTGCCAATTCCACAAGAACAGTCTTAGCGAAAGGCTTCTTGAAGGAAAAGATGTAACTCTGTGAGACGAATTAACAGAACACAGAGCAGTTTCTCAGAAAGCTTCTTTCCAGTTTTGAACGGAAGATATTTCCTTTTTCACCATAGCCCTCTATGGGCTTCCAAATATCCCTTTGCCAATTCCACAAGAACAGCCTTAGCAAAAGGCTTCTTGAAGGTAAAGATGTAACTTTGTGAGATGAATTCACAGAACACAGAGCAGTTTCTCAGAAAGCTTCTTTCCAGTTTTGAACGGAAGATATTTCCTTTTTCACCATAGCCCTCTAGGGGCTTCCAAATATCCCTTTGCCAATTCCACAAGAACAGCCTTAGCGAAAGGCTTCTTGAAGGGAAAGATGTAACTCTGTGAGATGAATTCACAGAACACAGAGCAGTTTCTCAGAGAGCTTCTTTCCAGTTTTGAACAGAAGATATTTCCTTTTTCACCATAGCCCTCTATGGTCTTCCAAATATCCCTTTGCCAATTCCACAAGAACAGCCTTAGCGAAAGGCTTCTTGAAGGGAAAGATGTAACTCTGTGAGATGAATTCACAGAACACAGAGCAGTTTCTCAGAAAGCTTCTTTCCAGTTTTGAACGGAAGATATTTCCTTTTTCACCATAGCCCACATTGGGCTTCCAAATATCCCTTTGCCAATTCCACAAGAACAGCCTTAGCGAAAGACTTCTTGAAGGGAAAGATGTAACTCTGTGAGATGAATTAACAGAACACAGAGCAGTTTCTCAGAAAGCTTCTTTCCAGTTTTGAACGGAAGATATTTCCTTTTTCACCATAGCCCTCTATGGGCTTCCAAATATCCCTTTGCCAATTCCACAAGAACAGCCTTAGCGAAAGGCTTCTTGAAGGGAAAGATGTAACTCTGTGAGATGAATTCACGGAACACAGAGCAGTTTCTCAGAAAGCTTCTTTCCAGTTTTGAACGGAAGATATTTCCTTTTTCACCATAGCCCTCTATGGGCTTCCAAATATCCCTTTGCCAATTCCATAAGAACAGCCTTAGCGAAAGGCTTCTTGAAGGGAAAGATGTAACTCTGTGAGATGAATTCACAGAACACAGAGCAGTTTCTGAGAAAGCTTCTTTCCAGTTTTGAACGGAAGATATTTCCTTTTTCACCATAGCCGTCTATGGGATTTCAAATATCCCTTTGCCAATTCCACAAGAAGAGCCTTAGCGAAAGGCTTCTTGAAAGGAAAGATGTAACTCTGTGAGATGAATTCACAGAACACAGAGCAGTGTCTCAGAAAGCTTCTTTCCAATTTTGAACGGAAGATATTTCCTTTTTCACCATAGGCCTCTATGGGCTTCCAAATATCCCTTTGCCAATTCCACAAGAACAGCCTTAGCGAAAGGCTTCTTGAAGGGAAAGATGTAACTCTGTGAGATGAATTCACGGAACACAGAGCAGTTTCTCAGAAAGCTTCTTTCCAGTTTTGAACGGAAGATATTTCCTTTTTCACCATAGCCCTCTATGGGCTTCCAAATATCCCTTTGCCAATTCCACAAGAACAGCCTTAGCGAAAGGCTTCTTGAAGGGAAAGATGTAACTCTGTGAGATGAATTAACAGAACACAGAGCAGTTTCTCAGAAAGCTTCTTTCCAGTTTTGAACGGAAGATATTTCCTTTTTCACCATAGCCCTCTATGGGCTTCCAAATATCCCTTTGCCAATTCCACAGGAACAGCCTTAGCGAAAGGCTTCTTGAAGGGAAAGATGTAACTCTGTGAGATGAATTCACGGAACACAGAGCAGTTTCTCAGAAAGCTTCTTTCCAGTTTTGAACGGAAGTTATTTCCTTTTTTACCATAGCCCTCTATGGGCTTCCAAATATCCCTTTGCCAATTCCATAGGAACAGCCTTAGCGAAAGGCTTCTTGAAGGGAAAGATGTAACTCTGTGAGATGAATTAACAGAACACAGAGCAGCTTCTCAGAAAGTTTCTTCCCAGTTTTGAACGGAAGATATTTCCTTTTTCACCATAGGCCTCTATGGGCTTCCAAATATCCCTTTGCCAATTCCACAAGAACAGCCTTAGCGAAAGGCTTCTTGAAGGGAAAGATGTAACTCTGTGAGATGAATTCACAGAACACAGAGCAGTTTCTCAGAAAGCTTCTTTCCAGTTTTGAACGGAAGATATTTCCTTTTTCACCATAGGCCTCTATGGGCTTCCAAATATCCCTTTGCCAATTCCACAAGAACAGCCTTAGCGAAAGGCTTCATGAAGGGAAAGATGTAACTCTGTGAGATGAATTCACAGAACACAGAGCAGTTTCTCAGAAAGCTTTTTCCAGTTATGAACGGAAGATATTTCCTTTTTTACCACAGCCGTCTACGGGATTTCAAATATCCCTTTGCCAATTCCACAAGAACAGCCTTAGCGAAAGGCTTCTTGAAGGGAAAGATGTAACTCTGTGAGATGAATTCACAGAACACAGAGCAGTTTCTCAGAAAGCCTCTTTCCAGTTTTGAACGGAAGATATTTCCTTTTTCACCATAGCCCTCTATGGGCTTCCAAATATCCCTTTGCCAATTCCACAAGAACAGCCTTAGCGAAAGGCTTCTTGAAAGGAAAGATGTAACTCTGTGAGATGAATTCACAGAACACAGAGCAGTGTCTCAGAAAGCTTCTTTCCAGTTTTGAACGGAAGATATTTCCTTTTTCACCATAGGCCTCTATGGGCTTCCAAATATCCCTTTGCCAATTCCACAAGAACAGCCTTAGCGAAAGGCTTCTTGAAAGGAAAGATGTAACTCTGTGAGATGAATTCACAGAACACAGTGCAGTTTCTCAGAAAGCTTCTTTCCAGTTTTGAACGGAAGATATTTCCTTTTTCACCATAGGCCTCTATGGGCTTCCAAATATCCCTTTGCCAATTCCACAAGAACAGCCTTAGCGAAAGGCTTCTTGAAGGGAAAGATGTAACTCTGTGAGATGAATTCACAGAACACAGAGCAGTTTCTCAGAAAGCTTCTTTCCAGTTTTGAACGGAAGATATTTCCTTTTTCACCATAGCCCTCTATGGGCTTCCAAATATCCCTTTGCCAATTCCACAAGAACAGCCTTAGCGAAAGGCTTCTTGAAGGGAAAGATGTAACTCTGTGAGATGAATTCACAGAACACAGAGCAGTTTCTCAGAAAGCTTCTTTCCAGTTTTGAACGGAAGATATTTACTTTTTCACCATAGCCCTCTACGGGCTTCCAAATATCCCTTTGCCAATTCCACAAGAACAGCCTTAGCGAAAGGCTTCTTGAAGGGAAAGATGTAACTCTGTGAGATGAATTCACAGAACACAGAGCAGTTTCTCAGAAAGCTTCTTTCCAGTTTTTAACGGAAGATATTTCCTTTTTCACCATAGCCCTCTATGGGCTTCCAAATATCCCTTTGCCAATTCCACAAGAACAGCCTTAGCGAAAGGCTCCTTGAAAGGAAAGATATAACTCTGTGAAATGAATTCACAGAACACAGAGCAGTGTCTCAGAAAGCTTCTTTCCAGTTTTGAACGGAAGATATTTCCTTTTTCACCATAGGCCTCTATGGGCTTCCAAATATCCCTTTGCCAATTCCACAAGAACAGTCTTAGCGAAAGGCTTCTTGAAGGAAAAGATGTAACTCTGTGAGACGAATTAACAGAACACAGAGCAGTTTCTCAGAAAGCTTCTTTCCAGTTTTGAACGGAAGATATTTCCTTTTTCACCATAGCCCTCTATGGGCTTCCAAATATCCCTTTGCCAATTCCACAAGAACAGCCTTAGCAAAAGGCTTCTGGAAGGGAAAGATGTAACTTTGTGAGATGAATTCACAGAACACAGAGCAGTTTCTCAGAAAGCTTCTTTCCAGTTTTGAACGGAAGATATTTCCTTTTTCACCATAGCCCTCTAGGGGCTTCCAAATATCCCTTTGCCAATTCCACAAGAACAGCCTTAGCGAAAGGCTTCTTGAAGGGAAAGATGTAACTCTGTGAGATGAATTCACAGAACACAGAGCAGTTTCTCAGAGAGCTTCTTTCCAGTTTTGAACAGAAGATATTTCCTTTTTCACCATAGCCCTCTATGGTCTTCCAAATATCCCTTTGCCAATTCCACAAGAACAGCCTTAGCGAAAGGCTTCTTGAAGGGAAAGATGTAACTCTGTGAGATGAATTCACAGAACACAGAGCAGTTTCTCAGAAAGCTTCTTTCCAGTTTTGAACGGAAGATATTTCCTTTTTCACCATAGCCCACATTGGGCTTCCAAATATCCCTTTGCCAATTCCACAAGAACAGCCTTAGCGAAAGGCTTCTTGAAGGGAAAGATGTAACTCTGTGAGATGAATTAACAGAACACAGAGCAGTTTCTCAGAAAGCTTCTTTCCAGTTTTGAACGGAAGATATTTCCTTTTTCACCATAGCCCTCTATGGGCTTCCAAATATCCCTTTGCCAATTCCACAAGAACAGCCTTAGCGAAAGGCTTCTTGAAGGGAAAGATGTAACTCTGTGAGATGAATTCACGGAACACAGAGCAGTTTCTCAGAAAGCTTCTTTCCAGTTTTGAACGGAAGATATTTCCTTTTTCACCATAGCCCTCTATGGGCTTCCAAATATCCCTTTGCCAATTCCATAAGAACAGCCTTAGCGAAAGGCTTCTTGAAGGGAAAGATGTAACTCTGTGAGATGAATTCACAGAACACAGAGCAGTTTCTGAGAAAGCTTCTTTCCAGTTTTGAACGGAAGATATTTCCTTTTTCACCATAGCCGTCTATGGGATTTCAAATATCCCTTTGCCAATTCCACAAGAAGAGCCTTAGCGAAAGGCTTCTTGAAAGGAAAGATGTAACTCTGTGAGATGAATTCACAGAACACAGAGCAGTGTCTCAGAAAGCTTCTTTCCAGTTTTGAACGGAAGATATTTCCTTTTTCACCATAGGCCTCTATGGGCTTCCAAATATCCCTTTGCCAATTCCACAAGAACAGCCTTAGCGAAAGGCTTCTTGAAGGGAAAGATGTAACTCTGTGAGATGAATTCACGGAACACAGAGCAGTTTCTCAGAAAGCTTCTTTCCAGTTTTGAACGGAAGATATTTCCTTTTTCACCATAGCCCTCTATGGGCTTCCAAATATCCCTTTGCCAATTCCACAAGAACAGCCTTAGCGAAAGGCTTCTTGAAGGGAAAGATGTAACTCTGTGAGATGAATTAACAGAACACAGAGCAGTTTCTCAGAAAGCTTCTTTCCAGTTTTGAACGGAAGATATTTCCTTTTTCACCATAGCCCTCTATGGGCTTCCAAATATCCCTTTGCCAATTCCACAGGAACAGCCTTAGCGAAAGGCTTCTTGAAGGGAAAGATGTAACTCTGTGAGATGAATTCACGGAACACAGAGCAGTTTCTCAGAAAGCTTCTTTCCAGTTTTGAACGGAAGATATTTCCTTTTTTACCATAGCCCTCTATGGGCTTCCAAATATCCCTTTGCCAATTCCATAGGAACAGCCTTAGCGAAAGGCTTCTTGAAGGGAAAGATGTAACTCTGTGAGATGAATTAACAGAACACAGAGCAGCTTCTCAGAAAGATTCTTCCCAGTTTTGAACGGAAGATATTTCCTTTTTCACCATAGGCCTCTATGGGCTTCCAAATATCCCTTTGCCAATTCCACAAGAACAGCCTTAGCGAAAGGCTTCTTGAAGGGAAAGATGTAACTCTGTGAGATGAATTCACAGAACACAGAGCAGTTTCTCAGAAAGCTTCTTTCCAGTTTTGAACGGAAGATATTTCCTTTTTCACCATAGCCCTCTATGGGCTTCCAAATATCCCTTTGCCAATTCCACAAGAACAGCCTTAGCGAAAGGCTTCATGAAGGGAAAGATGTAACTCTGTGAGATGAATTCACAGAACACAGAGCAGTTTCTCAGAAAGCTTTTTCCAGTTATGAACGGAAGATATTTCCTTTTTTACCACAGCCGTCTACGGGATTTCAAATATCCCTTTGCCAATTCCACAAGAACAGCCTTAGCGAAAGGCTTCTTGAAGGGAAAGATGTAACTCTGTGAGATGAATTCACAGAACACAGAGCAGTTTCTCAGAAAGCCTCTTTCCAGTTTTGAACGGAAGATATTTCCTTTTTCACCATAGCCCTCTATGGGCTTCCAAATATCCCTTTGCCAATTCCACAAGAACAGCCTTAGCGAAAGGCTTCTTGAAAGGAAAGATGTAACTCTGTGAGATGAATTCACAGAACACAGAGCAGTGTCTCAGAAAGCTTCTTTCCAGTTTTGAACGGAAGATATTTCCTTTTTCACCATAGGCCTCTATGGGCTTCCAAATATCCCTTTGCCAATTCCACAAGAACAGCCTTAGCGAAAGGCTTCTTGAAGGGAAAGATGTAACTCTGTGAGATGAATTAACAGAACACAGAGCAGTTTCTCAGAAAGCTTCTTTCCAGTTTTGAACGGAAGATATTTCCTTTTTCACCATAGGCCTCTATGGGCTTCCAAATATCCCTTTGCCAATTCCACAAGAACAGCCTTAGCGAAAGGCTTCTTGAAGGGAAAGATGTAACTCTGTAAGATGAATTCACAGAACACAGAGCAGTTTCTCTGAAAGCTTCTTTCCAGTTTTGAACGGAAGATATTTCCTTTTTCACCATAGCCCTCTATGGGCTTCCAAATATCCCTTTGCCAATTCCACAAGAACAGCCTTAGCGAAAGGCTTCTTGAAGGGAAAGATGTAACTCTGTGAGATGAATTCACAGAACACAGAGCAGTTTCTCAGAAAGCTTCTTTCCAGTTTTGAACGGAAGATATTTCCTTTTTCACCATAGGCCTCTAGGGGCTTCAAAATATGCCTTTGCCAATTCCTCAAGAACAGACTTAGCGAAAGGCTTCTTGAAGGGAAAGATGTAACTCTGTGAGATGAATTCACAGAACACAGAGCAGTTTCTCAGAAAGCTTCTTTCCAGTTTTGAACGGAAGATATTTACTTTTTCACCATAGCCCTCTGTGGGCTTCCAAATATCCCTTTGCCAATTCCACAAGAACAGCCTTAGCGAAAGGCTTCTTGAAGGGAAAGATGTAACTCTGTGAGATGAATTCACAGAACACAGAGCAGTGTCTCAGAAAGCTTCTTTCCAGTTTTGAACGGAAGATATTTCCTGTTTCACCATAGCCCTCTATGGGCTTCCAAATATCCCTTTGCCAATTCCACAAGAACAGCCTTAGCAAAAGGCTTCTGGAAGGGAAAGATGTAACTTTGTGAGATGAATTCACAGAACACAGAGCAGTTTCTCAGAAAGCTTCTTTCCAGTTTTGAACGGAAGATATTTCCTTTTTCACCATAGCCCTCTAGGGGCTTCCAAATATCCCTTTCCCAATTCCACAAGAACAGCCTTAGCGAAAGGCTTCTTGAAGGGAAAGATGTAACTCTGTGAGATGAATTCACAGAACACAGAGCAGTTTCTCAGAGAGCTTCTTTCCAGTTTTGAACGGAAGATATTTCCTTTTTCACCATAGCCCTCTATTGACTTCCAAATATCCCTTTGCCAATTCCACAAGAACAGCCTTAGCGAAAGGCTTCTTGAAGGGAAAGATGTAACTCTGTGAGATGAATTCACAGAACACAGAGCAGTTTCTCAGAAAGCTTCTTTCCAGTTTTGAACGGAAGATATTTCCTTTTTCACCATAGCCCTCTATGGAATTCCAAATATCCCTTTGCCAATTCCACAAGAACAGCCTTAGCAAAAGGCTTCTTGAAGGGAAAGATGTAACTCTGTGAGATGAATTAACAGAACACAGAGCAGTTTCTCAGAAAGCTTCCTTCCAGTTTTGAACGGAAGATATTTCCTTTTTCACCATAGCCCTCTATGGGCTTCCAAATATCCCTTTGCAATTCCACAAGAACAGCCTTAGCGAAAGGCTTCTTGAAAGGAAAGATGTAACTCTGTGAGATGAATTCACAGAACACAGTGCAGTTTCTCAGAAAGCTTCTTTCCAGTTTTGAACGGAAGATATTTCCTTTTTCACCATAGGCCTCTATGGGCTTCCAAATATCCCTTTGCCAATTCCACAAGAACAGCCTTAGCGAAAGGCTTCTTGAAGGGAAAGATGTAACTCTGTGAGATGAATTCACAGAACACAGAGCAGTTTCTCAGAAAGCTTCTTTCCAGTTTTGAACGGAAGATATTTACTTTTTCACCATAGCCCTCTATGGGCTTCCAAATATCCCTTTGCCAATTCCACAAGAACAGCCTTAGCGAAAGGCTTCTTGAAGGGAAAGATGTAACTCTGTGAGATGAATTCACAGAACACAGAGCAGTTTCTCAGAAAGCTTCTTTCCAGTTTTGAACGGAAGATATTTACTTTTTCACCATAGCCCTCTACGGGCTTCCAAATATCCCTTTGCCAATTCCACAAGAACAGCCTTAGCGAAAGGCTTCTTGAAGGGAAAGATGTAACTCTGTGAGATGAATTCACAGAACACAGAGCAGTTTCTCAGAAAGCTTCTTTCCAGTTTTTAACGGAAGATATTTCCTTTTTCACCATAGCCCTCTATGGGCTTCCAAATATCCCTTTGCCAATTCCACAAGAACAGCCTTAGCGAAAGGCTCCTTGAAAGGAAAGATATAACTCTGTGAAATGAATTCACAGAACACAGAGCAGTGTCTCAGAAAGCTTCTTTCCAGTTTTGAACGGAAGATATTTCCTTTTTCACCATAGGCCTCTATGGGCTTCCAAATATCCCTTTGCCAATTCCACAAGAACAGTCTTAGCGAAAGGCTTCTTGAAGGGAAAGATGTAACTCTGTGAGACGAATTAACAGAACACAGAGCAGTTTCTCAGAAAGCTTCTTTCCAGTTTTGAACGGAAGATATTTCCTTTTTCACCATAGCCCTCTATGGGCTTCCAAATATCCCTTTGCCAATTCCACAAGAACAGCCTTAGCAAAAGGCTTCTGGAAGGGAAAGATGTAACTTTGTGAGATGAATTCACAGAACACAGAGCAGTTTCTCAGAAAGCTTCTTTCCAGTTTTGAACGGAAGATATTTCCTTTTTCACCATAGCCCTCTAGGGGCTTCCAAATATCCCTTTGCCAATTCCACAAGAACAGCCTTAGCGAAAGGCTTCTTGAAGGGAAAGATGTAACTCTGTGAGATGAATTCACAGAACACAGAGCAGTTTCTCAGAGAGCTTCTTTCCAGTTTTGAACAGAAGATATTTCCTTTTTCACCATAGCCCTCTATGGGCTTCCAAATATCCCTTTGCCAATTCCACAAGAACAGCCTTAGCGAAAGGCTTCTTGAAGGGAAAGATGTAACTCTGTGAGATGAATTCACAGAACACAGAGCAGTTTCTCAGAAAGCTTCTTTCCAGTTTTGAACGGAAGATATTTCCTTTTTCACCATAGCCCACATTGGGCTTCCAAATATCCCTTTGCCAATTCCACAAGAACAGCCTTAGCGAAAGGCTTCTTGAAGGGAAAGATGTAACTCTGTGAGATGAATTAACAGAACACAGAGCAGTTTCTCAGAAAGCTTCTTTCCAGTTTTGAACGGAAGATATTTCCTTTTTCACCATAGCCCTCTATGGGCTTCCAAATATCCCTTTGCCAATTCCACAAGAACAGCCTTAGCGAAAGGCTTCTTGAAGGGAAAGATGTAACTCTGTGAGATGAATTCACGGAACACAGAGCAGTTTCTCAGAAAGCTTCTTTCCAGTTTTGAACGGAAGATATTTCCTTTTTCACCATAGCCCTCTATGGGCTTCCAAATATCCCTTTGCCAATTCCACAAGAACAGCCTTAGCGAAAGGCTTCTTGAAGGGAAAGATGTAACTCTGTGAGATGAATTAACAGAACACAGAGCAGTGTCTCAGAAAGCTTCTTTCCAGTTTTGAACGGAAGATATTTCCTTTTTCACCATAGGCCTCTATGGGCTTCCAAATATCCCTTTGCCAATTCCACAAGAACAGCCTTAGCGAAAGGCTTCTTGAAGGGAAAGATGTAACTCTGTGAGATGAATTCACGGAACACAGAGCAGTTTCTCAGAAAGCTTCTTTCCAGTTTTGAACGGAAGATATTTCCTTTTTCACCATAGCCCTCTATGGGCTTCCAAATATCCCTTTGCCAATTCCACAAGAACAGCCTTAGCGAAAGGCTTCTTTAAGGGAAAGATGTAACTCTGTGAGATGAATTAACAGAACACAGAGCAGTTTCTCAGAAAGCTTCTTTCCAGTTTTGAACGGAAGATATTTCCTTTTTCACCATAGCCCTCTATGGGCTTCCAAATATCCCTTTGCCAATTCCACAGGAACAGCCTTAGCGAAAGGCTTCTTGAAGGGAAAGATGTAACTCTGTGAGATGAATTCACGGAACACAGAGCAGTTTCTCAGAAAGCTTCTTTCCAGTTTTGAACGGAAGATATTTCCTTTTTCACCATAGCCCTCTATGGGCTTCCAAATATCCCTTTGCCAATTCCATAAGAACAGCCTTAGCGAAAGGCTTCTTGAAGGGAAAGATGTAACTCTGTGAGATGAATTAACAGAACACAGAGCAGCTTCTCAGAAAGTTTCTTCCCAGTTTTGAACGGAAGATATTTCCTTTTTCACCATAGGCCTCTATGGGCTTCCAAATATCCCTTTGCCAATTCCACAAGAACAGCCTTAGCGAAAGGCTTCTTGAAGGGAAAGATGTAACTCTGTGAGATGAATTCACAGAACACAGAGCAGTTTCTCAGAAAGCTTCTTTCCAGTTTTGAACGGAAGATATTTCCTTTTTCACCATAGCCCTCTATGGGCTTCCAAATATCCCTTTGCCAATTCCACAAGAACAGCCTTAGCGAAAGGCTTCATGAAGGGAAAGATGTAACTCTGTGAGATGAATTCACAGAACACAGAGCAGTTTCTCAGAAAGCTTTTTCCAGTTATGAACGGAAGATATTTCCTTTTTTACCACAGCCGTCTACGGGATTTCAAATATCCCTTTGCCAATTCCACAAGAACAGCCTTAGAGAAAGGCTTCTTGAAGGGAAAGATGTAACTCTGTGAGATGAATTCACAGAACACAGAGCAGCTTCTCAGAAAGCTTCTTTCCAGTTTTGAACGGAAGATATTTACTTTTTCACCATAGCCCTCTATGGGCTTCCAAATATCCCTTTGCCAATTCCACAAGAACAGCCTTAGCGAAAGGCTTCTTGAAAGGAAAGATGTAACTCTGTGAGATGAATTCACAGAACACAGTGCAGTTTCTCAGAAAGCTTCTTTCCAGTTTTGAACGGAAGATATTTCCTTTTTCACCATAGCCCTCTAAGGGCTTCCAAATATCCCTTTGCCAATTCCACAAGAACAGCCTTAGCGAAAGGCTTCTTGAAGGGAAAGATGTAACTCTGTGAGATGAATTAACAGAACACAGAGCAGTTTCTCAGAAAGCCTCTTTCCAGTTTTGAACGGAAGATATTTCCTTTTTCACCATAGCCCTCTATGGGCTTCCAAATATCCCTTTGCCAATTCCACAAGAACAGCCTTAGCGAAAGGCTTCTTGAAAGGAAAGATGTAACTCTGTGAGATGAATTCACAGAACACAGAGCAGTGTCTCAGAAAGCTTCTTTCCAGTTTTGAACGGAAGATATTTCCTTTTTCACCATAGGCCTCTATGGGCTTCCAAATATCCCTTTGCCAATTCCACAAGAACAGCCTTAGCGAAAGGCTTCTTGAAGGGAAAGATGTAACTCTGTGAGATGAATTAACAGAACACAGAGCAGTTTCTCAGAAAGCTTCTTTCCAGTTTTGAACGGAAGATATTTCCTTTTTCACCATAGGCCTCTATGGGCTTCCAAATATCCCTTTGCCAATTCCACAAGAACAGCCTTAGCGAAAGGCTTCTTGAAGGGAAAGATGTAACTCTGTAAGATGAATTCACAGAACACAGAGCAGTTTCTCTGAAAGCTTCTTTCCAGTTTTGAACGGAAGATATTTCCTTTTTCACCATAGCCCTCTATGGGCTTCCAAATATCCCTTTGCCAATTCCACAAGAACAGCCTTAGCGAAAGGCTTCTTGAAGGGAAAGATGTAACTCTGTGAGATGAATTCACAGAACACAGAGAAGTTTCTCAGAAAGCTTCTTTCCAGTTTTGAACGGAAGATATTTCCTTTTTCACCATAGGCCTCTAGGGGCTTCAAAATATGCCTTTGCCAATTCCACAAGAACAGACTTAGCGAAAGGCTTCTTGAAGGGAAAGATGTAACTCTGTGAGATGAATTCACAGAACACAGAGCAGTTTCGCAGAAAGCTTCTTTCTAGTTTTGAACGGAAGATATTTACTTTTTCACCATAGCCCTCTATGGGCTTCCAAATATCCCTTTGCCAATTCCACAAGAACAGCCTTAGCGAAAGGCTTCTTGAAGGGAAAGATGTAACTCTGTGAGATGAATTCACAGAACACAGAGCAGTGTCTCAGAAAGCTTCTTTCCAGTTTTGAACGGAAGATATTTCCTGTTTCACCATAGCCCTCTATGGGCTTCCAAATATCCCTTTGCCAATTCCACAAGAACAGCCTTAGCGAAAGGCTTCTTGAAGGGAAAGATGTAGCTCTGTGAGATGAATTCACAGAACACAGAGCAATTTCTCAGAAAGCTTCTTTCCAGTTTTGAACGGAAGATATTTACTTTTTCACCATAGCCCTCTATGGGCTTCCAAATATCCCTTTGCCAATTCCACAAGAACAGCCTTAGCGAAAGGCTTCTTGAAGGGAAAGATGTAACTCTGTGAGATGAATTCACAGAACACAGAGCAGTTTCTCAGAAAGCTTCTTTCCAGTTTTGAACGGAAGATATTTACTTTTTCACCATAGCCCTCTACGGGCTTCCAAATATCCCTTTGCCAATTCCAGAAGAACAGCCTTAGCGAAAGGCTTCTTGAAGGGAAAGATGTAACTCTGTGAGATGAATTCACAGAACACAGAGCAGTTTCTCAGAAAGCTTCTTTCCAGTTTTGAACGGAAGATATTTCCTTTTTCACCATAGCCCTCTATGGGCTTCCAAATATCCCTTTGCCAATTCCACAAGAACAGCCTTAGCGAAAGGCTTCTTGAAGGGAAAGATGTAACTCTGTGAGATGAATTCACGGAACACAGAGCAGTTTCTCAGAAAGCTTCTTTCCAGTTTTGAACGGAAGATATTTCCTTTTTCACCATAGCCCTCTATGGGCTTCCAAATATCCCTTTGCCAATTCCACAAGAACAGCCTTAGCGAAAGGCTTCTTGAAGGGAAAGATGTAACTCTGTGAGATGAATTAACAGAACACAGAGCAGTTTCTCAGAAAGCTTCTTTCCAGTTTTGAACGGAAGATATTTCCTTTTTCACCATAGCCCTCTATGGGCTTCCAAATATCCCTTTGCCAATTCCACAGGAACAGCCTTAGCGAAAGGCTTCTTGAAGGGAAAGATGTAACTCTGTGAGATGAATTCACGGAACACAGAGCAGTTTCTCAGAAAGCTTCTTTCCAGTTTTGAACGGAAGATATTTCCTTTTTCACCATAGCCCTCTATGGGCTTCCAAATATCCCTTTGCCAATTCCATAAGAACAGCCTTAGCGAAAGGCTTCTTGAAGGGAAAGATGTAACTCTGTGAGATGAATTAACAGAACACAGAGCAGCTTCTCAGAAAGTTTCTTCCCAGTTTTGAACGGAAGATATTTCCTTTTTCACCATAGGCCTCTATGGGCTTCCAAATATCCCTTTGCCAATTCCACAAGAACAGCCTTAGCGAAAGGCTTCTTGAAGGGAAAGATGTAACTCTGTGAGATGAATTCACAGAACACAGAGCAGTTTCTCAGAAAGCTTCTTTCCAGTTTTGAACGGAAGATATTTCCTTTTTCACCATAGCCCTCTATGGGCTTCCAAATATCCCTTTGCCAATTCCACAAGAACAGCCTTAGCGAAAGGCTTCATGAAGGGAAAGATGTAACTCTGTGAGATGAATTCACAGAACACAGAGCAGTTTCTCAGAAAGCTTTTTCCAGTTATGAACGGAAGATATTTCCTTTTTTACCACAGCCGTCTACGGGATTTCAAATATCCCTTTGCCAATTCCACAAGAACAGCCTTAGAGAAAGGCTTCTTGAAGGGAAAGATGTAACTCTGTGAGATGAATTCACAGAACACAGAGCAGCTTCTCAGAAAGCTTCTTTCCAGTTTTGAACGGAAGATATTTACTTTTTCACCATAGCCCTCTATGGTCTTCCAAATATCCCTTTGCCAATTCCACAAGAACAGCCTTAGCGAAAGGCTTCTTGAAAGGAAAGATGTAACTCTGTGAGATGAATTCACAGAACACAGTGCAGTTTCTCAGAAAGCTTCTTTCCAGTTTTGAACGGAAGATATTTCCTTTTTCACCATAGCCCTCTAAGGGCTTCCAAATATCCCTTTGCCAATTCCACAAGAACAGCCTTAGCGAAAGGCTTCTTGAAGGGAAAGATGTAACTCTGTGAGATGAATTAACAGAACACAGAGCAGTTTCTCAGAAAGCCTCTTTCCAGTTTTGAACGGAAGATATTTCCTTTTTCACCATAGCCCTCTATGGGCTTCCAAATATCCCTTTGCCAATTCCACAAGAACAGCCTTAGCGAAAGGCTTCTTGAAAGGAAAGATGTAACTCTGTGAGATGAATTCACAGAACACAGAGCAGTGTCTCAGAAAACTTCTTTCCAGTTTTGAACGGAAGATATTTCCTTTTTCACCATAGGCCTCTATGGGCTTCCAAATATCCCTTTGCCAATTCCACAAGAACAGCCTTAGCGAAAGGCTTCTTGAAGGGAAAGATGTAACTCTGTGAGATGAATTAACAGAACACAGAGCAGTTTCTCAGAAAGCTTCTTTCCAGTTTTGAACGGAAGATATTTCCTTTTTCACCATAGGCCTCTATGGGCTTCCAAATATCCCTTTGCCAATTCCACAAGAACAGCCTTAGCGAAAGGCTTCTTGAAGGGAAAGATGTAACTCTGTAAGATGAATTCACAGAACACAGAGCAGTTTCTCTGAAAGCTTCTTTCCAGTTTTGAACGGAAGATATTTCCTTTTTCACCATAGCCCTCTATGGGCTTCCAAATATCCCTTTGCCAATTCCACAAGAACAGCCTTAGCGAAAGGCTTCTTGAAGGGAAAGATGTAACTCTGTGAGATGAATTCACAGAACACAGAGAAGTTTCTCAGAAAGCTTCTTTCCAGTTTTGAAAGGAAGATATTTCCTTTTTCACCATAGGCCTCTAGGGGCTTCAAAATATGCCTTTGCCAATTCCACAAGAACAGACTTAGCGAAAGGCTTCTTGAAGGGAAAGATGTAACTCTGTGAGATGAATTCACAGAACACAGAGCAGTTTCGCAGAAAGCTTCTTTCTAGTTTTGAACGGAAGATATTTACTTTTTCACCATAGCCCTCTATGGGCTTCCAAATATCCCTTTGCCAATTCCACAAGAACAGCCTTAGCGAAAGGCTTCTTGAAGGGAAAGATGTAACTCTGTGAGATGAATTCACAGAACACAGAGCAGTGTCTCAGAAAGCTTCTTTCCAGTTTTGAACGGAAGATATTTCCTGTTTCACCATAGCCCTCTATGGGCTTCCAAATATCCCTTTGCCAATTCCACAAGAACAGCCTTAGCGAAAGGCTTCTTGAAGGGAAAGATGTAGCTCTGTGAGATGAATTCACAGAACACAGAGCAATTTCTCAGAAAGCTTCTTTCCAGTTTTGAACGGAAGATATTTCCTTTTTCACCATAGCCCTCTATGGGCTTCCAAATATCCCTTTGCCAATTCCACAAGAACAGCCTTAGCGAAAGGCTTCTTGAAGGGAAAGATGTAACTCTGTGAGATGAATTCACAGAACACAGAGCAGTTTCTCAGAAAGCTTCTTTCCAGTTTTGAACGGAAGATATTTACTTTTTCACCATAGCCCTCTACGGGCTTCCAAATATCCCTTTGCCAATTCCACAAGAACAGCCTTAGCGAAAGGCTTCTTGAAGGGAAAGATGTAACTCTGTGAGATGAATTCACAGAACACAGAGCAGTTTCTCAGAAAGCTTCTTTCCAGTTTTGAACGGAAGATATTTCCTTTTTCACCATAGCCCTCTATGGGCTTCCAAATATCCCTTTGCCAATTCCACAAGAACAGCCTTAGCGAAAGGCTTCTTGAAAGGAAAGATATAACTCTGTGAGATGAATTCACAGAACACAGAGCAGTGTCTCAGAAAGCTTCTTTCCAGTTTTGAACGGAAGATATTTCCTTTTTCACCATAGGCCTCTATGGGCTTCCAAATATCCCTTTGCCAATTCCACAAGAACAGCCTTAGCGAAAGGCTTCTTGAAGGGAAAGATGTAACTCTGTGAGATGAATTCACAGAACACAGAGCAGTTTCTCAGAAAGCTTCTTTCCAGTTTTGAACGGAAGATATTTCCTTTTTCACCATAGCCCTCTATGGAATTCCAAATATCCCTTTGCCAATTCCACAAGAACAGCCTTAGCAAAAGGCTTCTTGAAGGGAAAGATGTAACTCTGTGAGATGAATTAACAGAACACAGAGCAGTTTCTCAGAAAGCTTCCTTCCAGTTTTGAACGGAAGATATTTCCTTTTTCACCATAGCCCTCTATGGGCTTCCAAATATCCCTTTGCCAATTCCACAAGAACAGCCTTAGCGAAAGGCTTCTTGAAAGGAAAGATGTAACTCTGTGAGATGAATTCACAGAACACAGTGCAGTTTCTCAGAAAGCTTCTTTCCAGTTTTGAACGGAAGATATTTCCTTTTTCACCATAGGCCTCTATGGGCTTCCAAATATCCCTTTGCCAATTCCACAAGAACAGCCTTAGCGAAAGGCTTCTTGAAGGGAAAGATGTAACTCTGTGAGATGAATTCACAGAACACAGAGCAGTTTCTCAGAAAGCTTCTTTCCAGTTTTGAACGGAAGATATTTCCTTTTTCACCATAGCCCTCTATGGGCTTCCAAATATCCCTTTGCCAATTCCACAAGAACAGCCTTAGCGAAAGGCTTCTTGAAGGGAAAGATGTAACTCTGTGAGATGAATTCACAGAACACAGAGCAGTTTCTCAGAAAGCTTCTTTCCAGTTTTGAACGGAAGATATTTCCTTTTTCACCATAGTCCTCTATGGGCTTCCAAATATCCCTTTGCCAATTCCACAAGAACAGCCTTAGCGAAAGGCTTCTTGAAGGGAAAGATGTAACTCTGTGAGATGAATTCACAGAACACAGAGCAGTTTCTCAGAAAGCTTCTTTCCAGTTTTGAACGGAAGATATTTCCTTTTTCACCATAGCCCTCTATGGGCTTCCAAATATCCCTTTGCCAATTCCACAAGAACAGCCTTAGCGAAAGGCTTCTTGAAAGGAAAGATATAACTCTGTGAAATGAATTCACAGAACACAGAGCAGTGTCTCAGAAAGCTTCTTTCCAGTTTTGAACGGAAGATATTTCCTTTTTCACCATAGGCCTCTATGGGCTTCCAAATATCCCTTTGCCAATTCCACAAGAACAGCCTTAGCGAAAGGCTTCTTGAAGGGAAAGATGTAACTCTGTGAGATGAATTCACAGAACACAGAGCAGTTTCTCAGAAAGCTTCTTTCCAGTTTTGAACGGAAGATATTTCCTTTTTCTCCATAGCCCTCTATGGAATTCCAAATATCCCTTTGCCAATTCCACAAGAACAGCCTTAGCAAAAGGCTTCTTGAAGGGAAAGATGTAACTCTGTGAGATGAATTAACAGAACACAGAGCAGTTTCTCAGAAAGCTTCCTTCCAGTTTTGAACGGAAGATATTTCCTTTTTCACCATAGCCCTCTATGGGCTTCCAAATATCCCTTTGCCAATTCCACAAGAACAGCCTTAGCGAAAGGCTTCTCGGAAGGAAAGATGTAACTCTGTGAGATGAATTCACAGAACACAGTACAGTTTCTCAGAAAGCATCTTTCCAGTTTTGAACGGAAGATATTTCCTTTTTCACCATAGGCCTCTATGGGCTTCCAAATATCCCTTTGCCAATTCCACAAGAACAGCATTAGCGAAAGGCTTCTTGAAAGGAAAGATATAACTCTGTGAGATGAATTCACAGAACACAGAGCAGTGTCTCAGAAAGCTTCTTTCCAGTTTTGAACGGAAGATATTTCCTTTTTCACCATAGGCCTCTATGGGCTTCCAAATATCCCTTTGCCAATTCCAGAAGAACAGCCTTAGCGAAAGGCTTCTTGAAGGGAAAGATGTAACTCTGTGAGATGAATTCACAGAACACAGAGCAGTTTCTCAGTAAGCTTCTTTCCAGTTTTGAACGGAAGATATTTCCTTTTTCACCATAGGCCTCTATGGGCTTCCAAATATCCCTTTGCCAATTCCACAAGAACAGCCTTAGCGAAAGGCTTCTTGAAGGGAAAGATGTAACTCTGTGAGATGAATTCACAGAACACAGAGCAGTTTCTCAGAAAGCTTCTTTCCAGTTTTGAACGGAAGATATTTACTTTTTCACCATAGCCCTCTACGGGCTTCCAAATATCCCTTTGCCAATTCCACAAGAACAGCCTTAGCGAAAGGCTTCTTGAAGGGAAAGATGTAACTCTGTGAGATGAATTCACAGAACACAGAGCAGTGTCTCAGAAAGCTTCTTTCCAGTTTTGAACGGAAGATATTTCCTGTTTCACCATAGCCCTCTATAGGCTTCCAAATATTCCTTTGCCAATTCCACAAGAACAGCCTTAGCGAAAGGCTTCTTGAAGGGAAAGATGTAACTCTGTGAGATGAATTAACAGAACACAGAGCAGTTTCTCAGAAAGCTTCTTTCCAGTTTTGAACGGAAGATATTTCCTTTTTCACCATAGCCCTCTATGGGCTTCCAAATATCCCTTTGCCAATTCCACAAGAACAGCCTTAGCGAAAGGCTTCTTGAAGGGAAAGATGTAACTCTGTGAGATGAATTCACAGAACACAGAGCAGTTTCTCAGAAAGCTTCTTTCCAGTTTTGAACGGAAGATATTTACTTTTTCACCATAGCCCTCTACGGGCTTCCAAATATCCCTTTGCCAATTCCACAAGAACAGCCTTAGCGAAAGGCTTCTTGAAGGGAAAGATGTAACTCTGTGAGATGAATTCACAGAACACAGAGCAGTTTCTCAGAAAGCTTCTTTCCAGTTTTGAACGGAAGATATTTCCTTTTTCACCATAGCCCTCTATGGGCTTCCAAATATCCCTTTGCCAATTCCACAAGAACAGCCTTAGCGAAAGGCTTCTTGAAGGGAAAGATGTAACTCTGTGAGATGAATTCACAGAACACAGAGCAGTTTCTCAGAAAGCTTCTTTCCAGTTTTGAACGGAAGATATTTCCTTTTTCACCATAGCCCTCTATGGGCTTCCAAATATCCCTTTGCCAATTCCACAAGAACAGCCTTAGCGAAAGGCTTCTTGAAAGGAAAGATGTAACTCTGTGAGATGAATTCACAGAACACAGAGCAGTGTCTCAGAAAGCTTCTTTCCAGTTTTGAACGGAAGATATTTCCTTTTTCACCATAGGCCTCTATGGGCTTCCAAATATCCCTTTGCCAATTCCACAAGAACAGCCTTAGCGAAAGGCTTCTTGAAGGGAAAGATGTAACTCTGTGAGATGAATTCACGGAACACAGAGCAGTTTCTCAGAAAGCTTCTTTCCAGTTTTGAACGGAAGATATTTCCTTTTTCACCATAGCCCTCTATGGGCTTCCAAATATCCCTTTGCCAATTCCACAAGAACAGCCTTAGCGAAAGGCTTCTTGAAGGGAAAGATGTAACTCTGTGAGATGAATTAACAGAACACAGAGCAGTTTCTCAGAAAGCTTCTTTCCAGTTTTGAACGGAAGATATTTCCTTTTTCACCATAGCCCTCTATGGGCTTCCAAATATCCCTTTGCCAATTCCACAAGAACAGCCTTAGCGAAAGGCTTCTTGAAGGGAAAGATGTAACTCTGTGAGATGAATTAACAGAACACAGAGCAGTTTCTCAGAAAGCTTCTTTCCAGTTTTGAACGGAAGATATTTCCTTTTTCACCATAGCCCTCTATGGGCTTCCAAATATCCCTTTGCCAATTCCACAAGAACAGCCGTAGCGAAAGGCTTCTTGAAGGGAAAGATGGAACTCTGTGAGATGAATTAACAGAACACAGAGCAGTTTCTCAGAAAGCTTCTTTCCAGTTTTGAACGGAAGATATTTCCTTTTTCACCATAGGCCTCTATGGGCTTCCAAATATCCCTTTGCCAATCCCACAAGAACAGCCATAGCGAAAGGCTTCTTGAGGGGAAAGATGTAACTCTGTGAGATGAATTCACAGAACACAGAGCAGTTTCTCAGAAAGCTTCTTTCCAGTTTTGAACGGAAGATATTTCCTTTTTCACCATAGCCCTCTATGGGCTTCCAAATATCCCTTTGCCAATTCCACAAGAACAGCCTTACCGAAAGGCTTCTTGAAGGGAAAGATGTAACTCTGTGAGATGAATTCACGGAACACAGAGCAGTTTCTCAGAAAGCTTCTTTCCAGTTTTGAACGGAAGATATTTACTTTTTCACCATAGCCCTATATGGGCTTCCAAATATCCCTTTGCCAATTCCATAAGAACAGCCTTAGCGAAAGGCTTCTTGAAGGGAAAGATGTAACTCTGTGAGATGAATTAACAGAACACAGAGCAGTTTCTCAGAAAGTTTCTTTCCAGTTTTGAACGGAAGATATTTCCTTTTTCACCATAGGCCTCTATGGGCTTCCAAATATCCCTTTGCCAATTCCACAAGAACAGCCTTAGCGAAAGGCTTCTTGAAGGGAAAGATGTAACTCTGTGAGATGAATTCACAGAACAGAGAGCAGTTTCTCAGAAAGCTTCTTTCCAGTTTTGAACGGAAGATATTTACTTTTTCACCATAGCCCTCTATGGGCTTCAAAATATCCCTTTGCCAATTCCACAAGAACAGCCTTAGCGAAAGGCTTCTTGAAGGGAAAGATGTAACTCTGTGAGATGAATTCACAGAACACAGAGCAGTTTCTCAGAAAGCTTTTTCCAGTTTTGAACGGAAGATATTTCCTTTTTCACCCTAGCCGTCTATGGGATTTCAAATATCCCTTTGCCAATTCCACAAGAACAGACTTAGCGAAAGGCTTCTTGAAGGGAAAGATGTAACTCTGTTAGATGAATTCACAGAACACAGAGCAGTTTCTCAGAAAGCTTCTTTCCAGTTTTGAACGGAAGATATTTACTTTTTCACCATAGCCCTCTATGGGCTTCCAAATATCCCTTTGCCAATTCCACAAGAACAGCCTTAGCGAAAGGCTTCTTGAAAGGAAAGATGTAACTCTGTGAGATGAATTCACAGAACACAGTGCAGTTTCTCAGAAAGCTTCTTTCCAGTTTTGAACGGAAGATATTTCCTTTTTCACCATAGCCCTCTATGGGCTTCCAAATATCCCTTTGCCAATTCCACAAGAACAGCCTTAGCGAAAGGCTTCTTGAAGGGAAAGATGCAACTCTGTGAGATGAATTCACAGAACACAGAGCAGTTTCTCAGAAAGCTTCTTTCCAGTTTTGAACGGAAGATATTTCCTTTTTCACCATAGGCCTCTATGGGCTTCCAAATATCCCTTTGCCAATTCCACAAGAACAGCCTTAGCGAAAGGCTTCTTGAAGGGAAAGATGTAACTCTGTGAGATGAATTCACAGAACACAGAGCAGTTTCTCTGAAAGCTTCTTTCCAGTTTTGAACGGAAGATATTTCCTTTTTCACCATAGCCCTCTATGGGCTTCCAAATATCCCTTTGCCAATTCCACAAGAACAGCCTTAGCGAAAGGCTTCTTGAAGGGAAAGATGTAACTCTGTGAGATGAATTCACAGAACACAGAGCAGTTTCTCAGAAAGCTTCTTTCCAGTTTTGAACGGAAGATATTTCCTTTTTCACCATAGGCCTCTAGGGGCTTCCACATGTGCCTTTGCCAATTCCACAAGAACAGACTTAGCGAAAGGCTTCTTGAAGGGAAAGATGTAACTCTGTGAGATGAATTCACAGAACACAGAGCAGTTTCTCAGAAAGCTTCTTTCCAGTTTTGAACGGAAGATATTTCCTTTTTCACCATAGCCCTCTATGGGCTTCCAAATATCCCTTTGCCAATTCCAGAAGAACAGCCTTAGCGAAAGGCTTCTTGAAGGGAAAGATGTAACTCTGTGAGATGAATTCACAGAACACAGAGCAGTGTCTCAGAAAGCTTCTTTCCAGTTTTGAACGGAAGATATTTCCTGTTTCACCATAGCCCTCTATGGGCTTCCAAATATCCCTTTGCCATTTCCACAAGAACAGCCTTAGCGAAAGGCTTCTTGAAGGGAAAGATGTAACTCTGTGAGATGAATTCACAGAACACAGAGCAGTTTCTCAGAAAGCTTCTTTCCAGTTTTGAACGGAAGATATTTCCTTTTTCACCATAGCCCTCTATGGGCTTCCAAATACCCCTTTGCCAATTCCACAAGAACAGCCTTAGCGAAAGGCTTCTTGAAGGGAAAGATGTAACTCTGTGAGATGAATTCACAGAACACAGAGCAGTTTCTCAGAAAGCTTCTTTCCAGTTTTGAACGGAAGATATTTCCTTTTTCACCATAGGCCTCTATGGGCTTCCAAATATCCCTTTGCCAATTCCACAAGAACAGCCTTAGCGAAAGGCTTCTTGAAGGGAAAGATGTAACTCTGTGAGATGAATTCACAGAACACAGAGCAGTTTCTCAGAAAGCTTCTTTCCAGTTTTGAACGGAAGATATTTACTTTTTCACCATAGCCCTCTACGGGCTTCCAAATATCCCTTTGCCAATTCCACAAGAACAGCCTTAGCGAAAGGCTTCTTGAAGGGAAAGATGTAACTCTGTGAGATGAATTCACAGAACACAGAGCAGTTTCTCAGAAAGCTTCTTTCCAGTTTTGAACGGAAGATATTTCCTTTTTCACCATAGCCCTCTATGGGCTTCCAAATATCCCTTTGCCAATTCCACAAGAACAGCCTTAGCGAAAGGCTTCTTGAAAGGAAAGATATAACTCTGTGAGATGAATTCACAGAACACAGAGCAGTGTCTCAGAAAGCTTCTTTCCAGTTTTGAACGGAAGATATTTCCTTTTTCACCATAGGCCTCTATGGGCTTCCAAATATCCCTTTGCCAATTCCACAAGAACAGCCTTAGCGAAAGGCTTCTTGAAGGGAAAGATGTAACTCTGTGAGATGAATTCACAGAACACAGAGCAGTTTCTCAGAAAGCTTCTTTCCAGTTTTGAACGGAAGATATTTCCTTTTTCACCATAGCCCTCTATGGAATTCCAAATATCCCTTTGCCAATTCCACAAGAACAGCCTTAGCAAAAGGCTTCTTGAAGGGAAAGATGTAACTCTGTGAGATGAATTAACAGAACACAGAGCAGTTTCTCAGAAAGCTTCCTTCCAGTTTTGAACGGAAGATATTTCCTTTTTCACCATAGCCCTCTATGGGCTTCCAAATATCCCTTTGCCAATTCCACAAGAACAGCCTTAGCGAAAGGCTTCTTGAAAGGAAAGATGTAACTCTGTGAGATGAATTCACAGAACACAGTGCAGTTTCTCAGAAAGCTTCTTTCCAGTTTTGAACGGAAGATATTTCCTTTTTCACCATAGGCCTCTAAGGGCTTCCAAATATCCCTTTGCCAATTCCACAAGAACAGCATTAGCGAAAGGCTTCTTGAAAGGAAAGATATAACTCTGTGAGATGAATTCACAGAACACAGAGCAGTGTCTCAGAAAGCTTCTTTCCAGTTTTGAACGGAAGATATTTCCTTTTTCACCATAGGCCTCTATGGGCTTCCAAATATCCCTTTGCCAATTACACAAGAACAGACTTAGTGAAAGGCTTCTTGAAGGGAAAGATGTAACTCTGTGAGATGAATTCACAGAACACAGAGCAGTTTCTCAGAAAGCTTCTTTCCAGTTTTAAACGGAAGATATTTCCTTTTTCACCATAGCCGTCTATGGGCTTCCAAATATCCCTTTGCCAATTCCACAAGAACAGCCTTAGCGAAAGGCTTCTTGAAGGGAAAGATGTAACTCTGTGAGATGAATTAACAGAACACAGAGCAGTTTCTCAGAAAGCTTCTTTCCAGTTTTGAACGGAAGATATTTCCTTTTTCACCATAGCCCTCCTTGGGCTTCCAAATATCCCTTTGCCAATTCCACAAGAACAGCCTTAGCGAAAGGCTTCTTGAAAGGAAAGATGTAACTCTGTGAGATGAATTCACAGAACACAGAGCAGTGTCTCAGAAATCTTCTTTCCAGTTTTGAACGGAAGATATTTCCTTTTTCACCATAGGCCTCTATGGGCTTCCAAATATCCCTTTGCCAATTCCACAAGAACAGCCTTAGCGAAAGGCTTCTTGAAGGGAAAGATGTAACTCTGTGAGATGAATTCACAGAACACAGAGCAGTTTCTCAGTAAGCTTCTTTCCAGTTTTGAACGGAAGATATTTCCTTTTTCACCATAGGCCTCTATGGGCTTCCAAATATCCCTTTGCCAATTCCACAAGAACAGCCTTAGCGAAAGGCTTCTTGAAGGGAAAGATGTAACTCTGTGAGATGAATTCACAGAACACAGAGCAGTTTCTCTGAAAGCTTCTTTCCAGTTTTGAACGGAAGATATTTCCTTTTTCACCATAGCCCTCTATGGGCTTCCAAATATCCCTTTGCCAATTCCACAAGAACAGCCTTAGCGAAAGGCTTCTTGAAGGGAAAGATGTAACTCTGTGAGATGAATTCACAGAACACAGAGCAGTTTCTCAGAAAGCTTCTTTCCAGTTTTGAACGGAAGATATTTCCTTTTTCACCATAGGCCTCTAGGGGCTTCCAAATATACCTTTGCCAATTCCACAAGAACAGACTTAGCGAAAGGCTTCTTGAAGGGAAAGATGTAACTCTGTGAGATGAATTCACAGAACACAGAGCAGTTTCTCAGAAAGCTTCTTTCCAGTTTTGAACGGAAGATATTTTCTTTTTCACCATAGCCCTCTATGGGCTTCCAAATATCCCTTTGCCAATTCCACAAGAACAGCCTTAGCGAAAGGCTTCTTGAAGGGAAAGATGTAACTCTGTGAGATGAATTCACAGAACACAGAGCAGTGTCTCAGAAAGCTTCTTTCCAGTTTTGAACGGAAGATATTTCCTGTTTCACCATAGCCCTCTATGGGCTTCCAAATATCCCTTTGCCAATTCCACAAGAACAGCCTTAGCGAAAGGCTTCTTGAAGGGAAAGATGTAACTCTGTGAGATGAATTCACAGAACACAGAGCGGTTTCTCAGAAAGCTTCTTTCCAGTTTTGAACGGAAGATATTTCCTTTTTCACCATAGCCCTCTATGGGCTTCAAAATATCCCTTTGCCAATTCCACAAGAACAGCCTTAGCGAAAGGCTTCTTGAAGGGAAAGATGTAACTCTGTGAGATGAATTCACAGAACACAGAGCAGTTTCTCAGAAAGCTTCTTTCCAGTTTTGAACGGAAGATATTTACTTTTTCACCATAGCCCTCTACGGGCTTCCAAATATCCCTTTGCCAATTCCACAAGAACAGCCTTAGCGAAAGGCTTCTTGAAGGGAAAGATGTAACTCTGTGAGATGAATTCACAGAACACAGAGCAGTTTCTCAGAAAGCTTCTTTCCAGTTTTGAACGGAAGATATTTCCTTTTTCACCATAGCCCTCTAAGGGCTTCCAAATATCCCTTTGCCAATTCCACAAGAACAGCCTTAGCGAAAGGCTTCTTGAAGGGAAAGATGTAACTCTGTGAGATGAATTAACAGAACACAGAGCAGTTTCTCAGAAAACTTCTTTCCAGTTTTGAACGGAAGATATTTCCTTTTTCACCATAGCCCTCTATGGGCTTCCAAATATCCCTTTGCCAATTCCACAAGAACAGCCTTAGCGAAAGGCTTCTTGAAGGGAAAGATGTAACTCTGTGAGATGAATTAACAGAACACAGAGCAGTTTCTCAGAAAGCTTCTTTCCAGTTTTGAACGGAAGATATTTCCTTTTTCACCATAGGCCTCTACGGGCTTCCAAATATCCCTTTGCCAATTCCACAAGAACAGTCTTAGCGAAAGGCTTCTTGAAGGGAAAGATGTAACTCTGTGAGATGAATTCACAGAACACAGAGCAGTTTCTCAGAAAGCTTCTTTCCAGTTTTGAACGGAAGATATTTCCTTTTTCACCATAGCCCTCTATGGGCTTCCAAATATCCCTTTGCCAATTCCACAAGAACAGCCTTAGCAAAAGGCTTCTGGAAGGGAAAGATGTAACTTTGTGAGATGAATTCACAGAACACAGAGCAGTTTCTCAGAAAGCTTCTTTCCAGTTTTGAACGGAAGATATTTCCTTTTTCACCATAGCCCTCTAGGGGCTTCCAAATATCCCTTTCCCAATTCCACAAGAACAGCCTTAGCGAAAGGCTTCTTGAAGGGAAAGATGTAACTCTGTGAGATGAATTCACAGAACACAGAGCAGTTTCTCAGAGAGCTTCTTTCCAGTTTTGAACGGAAGATATTTCCTTTTTCACCATAGCCCTCTATTGACTTCCAAATATCCCTTTGCCAATTCCACAAGAACAGCCTTAGCGAAAGGCTTCTTGAAGGGAAAGATGTAACTCTGTGAGATGAATTCACTGAACACAGAGCAGTTTCTCTGAAAGCTTCTTTCCAGTTTTGAACGGAAGATATTTCCTTTTTCACCATAGGCCTCTAGGGGCTTCCAAATATAGCTTTGCCAATTCCACAAGAACAGACTTAGCGAAAGTCTTCTTGAAGGGAAAGATGTAACTCTGTGAGATGAATTCACAGAACACAGAGCAGTTTCTCAGAAAGCTTCTTTCCAGTTTTGAACGGAAGATATTTACTTTTTCACCATAGCCCTCTATGGGCTTCCAAATATCCCTTTGCCAATTCCACAAGAACAGCCTTAGCGAAAGGCTTCTTGAAGGGAAAGATGTAACTCTGTGAGATGAATTCACAGAACACAGAGCAGTGTCTCAGAAAGCTTCTTTCCAGTTTTGAACGGAAGATATTTCCTTTTTCACCATAGCCCTCTATGGGCTTCCAAATATCCCTTTGCCAATTCCACAAGAACAGCCTTAGCGAAAGGCTTCTTGAAGGGAAAGATGTAACTCTGTGAGATGAATTCACAGAACACAGAGCGGTTTCTCAGAAAGCTTCTTTCCAGTTTTGAACGGAAGATATTTACTTTTTCACCATAGCCCTCTATGGGCTTCCAAATATCCCTTTGCCAATTCCACAAGAACAGCCTTAGCGAAAGGCTTCTTGAAGGGAAAGATGTAACTCTGTGAGATGAATTCACAGAACACAGAGCAGTTTCTCAGAAAGCTTCTTTCCAGTTTTGAACGGAAGATATTTACTTTTTCACCATAGCCCTCTACTGGCTTCCAAATATCCCTTTGCCAATTCCACAAGAACAGCCTTAGCGAAAGGCTTCTTGAAGGGAAAAATGTAACTCTGTGAGATGAATTAACAGAACACAGAGCAGTTTCTCAGAAAACTTCTTTCCAGTTTTGAACGGAAGATATTTCCTTTTTCACCATAGCCCTCTATGGGCTTCCAAATATCCCTTTGCCAATTCCACAAGAACAGCCTTAGCGAAAGGCTTCTTGAAGGGAAAGATGTAACTCTGTGAGATGAATTCACAGAACACAGAGCAGTTTCTCAGAAAGCTTCTTTCCAGTTTTGAACGGAAGATATTTACTTTTTCACCATAGCCCTCTATGGGCTTCCAAATATCCCTTTGCCAATTCCACAAGAACAGCCTTAGCGAAAGGCTTCTTGAAGGGAAAGATGTAACTCTGTGAGATGAATTCACAGAACACAGAGCAGTGTCTCAGAAAGCTTCTTTCCAGTTTTGAACGGAAGATATTTCCTGTTTCACCATAGCCCTCTATGGGCTTCCAAATATCCCTTTGCCAATTCCACAAGAACAGCCTTAGCGAAAGGCTTCTTGAAGGGAAAGATGTAACTCTGTGAGATGAATTCACAGAACACAGAGCGGTTTCTCAGAAAGCTTCTTTCCAGTTTTGAACGGAAGATATTTACTTTTTCACCATAGCCCTCTATGGGCTTCCAAATATCCCTTTGCCAATTCCACAAGAACAGCCTTAGCGAAAGGCTTCTTGAAGGGAAAGATGTAACTCTGTGAGATGAATTCACAGAACACAGAGCAGTTTCTCAGAAAGCTTCTTTCCAGTTTTGAACGGAAGATATTTACTTTTTCACCATAGCCCTCTACGGGCTTCCAAATATCCCTTTGCCAATTCCACAAGAACAGCCTTAGCGAAAGGCTTCTTGAAGGGAAAGATGTAACTCTGTGAGATGAATTCACAGAACACAGAGCAGTTTCTCAGAAAGCTTCTTTCCAGTTTTGAACGGAAGATATTTCCTTTTTCACCATAGCCCTCTATGGGCTTCCAAATATCCCTTTGCCAATTCCACAAGAACAGCCTTAGCGAAAGGCTTCTTGAAGGGAAAGATGTAACTCTGTGAGATGAATTAACAGAACACAGAGCAGTTTCTCAGAAAACTTCTTTCCAGTTTTGAACGGAAGATATTTCCTTTTTCACCATAGCCCTCTATGGGCTTCCAAATATCCCTTTGCCAATTCCACAAGAACAGCCTTAGCGAAAGGCTTCTTGAAGGGAAAGATGTAACTCTGTGAGATGAATTAACAGAACACAGAGCAGTTTCTCAGAAAGCTTCTTTCCAGTTTTGAACGGAAGATATTTCCTTTTTCACCATAGGCCTCTATGGGCTTCCAAATATCCCTTTGCAAATTCCACAAGAACAGTCTTAGCGAAAGGCTTCTTGAAGGGAAAGATGTAACTCTGTGAGATGAATTCACAGAACACAGAGCAGTTTCTCAGAAAGCTTCTTTCCAGTTTTGAACGGAAGATATTTCCTTTTTCACCATAGCCCTCTATGGGCTTCCAAATATCCCTTTGCCAATTCCACAAGAACAGCCTTAGCAAAAGGCTTCTGGAAGGGAAAGATGTAACTTTGTGAGATGAATTCACAGAACACAGAGCAGTTTCTCAGAAAGCTTCTTTCCAGTTTTGAACGGAAGATATTTCCTTTTTCACCATAGCCCTCTAGGGGCTTCCAAATATCCCTTTCCCAATTCCACAAGAACAGCCTTAGCGAAAGGCTTCTTGAAGGGAAAGATGTAACTCTGTGAGATGAATTCACAGAACACAGAGCAGTTTCTCAGAGAGCTTCTTTCCAGTTTTGAACGGAAGATATTTCCTTTTTCACCATAGCCATCTATGGGCTTCCAAATATCCCTTTGCCAATTCCACAAGAACAGCCTTAGCGAAAGGCTTCTTGAAGGGAAAGATGTAACTCTGTGAGATGAATTCACAGAACACAGAGCAGTTTCTCAGAAAGCTTCTTTCCTGTTTTGAACGGAAGATATTTCCTTTTTCACCATAGGCCTCTATGGGCTTCCAAATATCCCTTTGCCAATTCCACAAGAACAGTCTTAGCGAAAGACTTCTTGAAGGGAAAGATGTAACTCTGTGAGATGAATTCACAGAACACAGAGCAGTTTCTCAGAAAGCTTCTTTCCAGTTTTGAACGGAAGATATTTCCTTTTTCACCATAGCCCTCTATGGGCTTCCAAATATCCCTTTGCCAATTCCATAAGAACAGCCTTAGCGAAAGGCTTCTTGAAGGGAAAGATGTAACTCTGTGAGATGAATTAACAGAACACAGAGCAGTTTCTCAGAAAGTTTCTTTCCAGTTTTGAACGGAAGATATTTCCTTTTTCACCATAGGCCTCTATGGGCTTCCAAATATCCCTTTGCCAATTCCACAAGAACAGCCTTAGCGAAAGGCTTCTTGAAGGGAAAGATGTAACTCTGTGAGATGAATTCACAGAACACAGAGCAGTTTCTCAGAAAGCTTCTTTCCAGTTTTGAACGGAAGATATTTACTTTTTCACCATAGCCCTCTACGGGCTTCCAAATATCCCTTTGCCAATTCCACAAGAACAGCCTTAGCGAAAGGCTTCTTGAAGGGAAAGATGTAACTCTGTGAGATGAATTCACAGAACACAGAGCAGTTTCTCAGAAAGCTTCTTTCCAGTTTTTAACGGAAGATATTTCCTTTTTCACCATAGCCCTCTATGGGCTTCCAAATATCCCTTTGCCAATTCCACAAGAACAGCCTTAGCGAAAGGCTTCTTGAAAGGAAAGATGTAACTCTGTGAGATGAATTCACAGAACACAGAGCAGTGTCTCAGAAAGCTTCTTTCCAGTTTTGAACGGAAGATATTTCCTGTTTCACCATAGCCCTCTATGGGCTTCCAAATATCCCTTTGCCAATTCCACAAGAACAGCCTTAGCGAAAGGCTTCTTGAAGGGAAAGATGTAACTCTGTGAGATGAATTCACAGAACACAGAGCGGTTTCTCAGAAAGCTTCTTTCCAGTTTTGAACGGAAGGTATTTACTTTTTCACCATAGCCCTCTATGGGCTTCCAAATATCCCTTTGCCAATTCCACAAGAACAGCCTTAGCGAAAGGCTTCTTGAAGGGAAAGATGTAACTCTGTGAGATGAATTCACAGAACACAGAGCAGTTTCTCAGAAAGCTTCTTTCCAGTTTTGAACGGAAGATATTTCCTTTTTCACCATAGCCCTCTATGGGCTTCCAAATATCCCTTTGCCAATTCCACAAGAACAGCCTTAGCGAAAGGCTTCTTGAAGGGAAAGATGTAACTCTGTGAGATGAATTAACAGAACACAGAGCAGTTTCTCAGAAAGCTTCTTTCCAGTTTTGAACGGAAGATATTTCCTTTTTCACCATAGCCCTCTATGGGCTTCCAAATATCCCTTTGCCAATTCCACAAGAACAGCCTTAGCGAAAGGCTTCTTGAAGGGAAAGATGTAACTCTGTGAGATGAATTAACAGAACACAGAGCAGTTTCTCAGAAAGCTTCTTTCCAGTTTCGAACGGAAGATATTTCCTTTTTCACCATAGCCCTCTATGGGCTTCCAAATATCCCTTTGCCAATTCCACAAGAACAGCCTTAGCAAAAGGCTTCTGGAAGGGAAAGATGTAACTTTGTGAGATGAATTCACAGAACACAGAGCAGTTTCTCAGAAAGCTTCTTTCCAGTTTTGAACGGAAGATATTTCCTTTTTCACCATAGCCCTCTAGGGGCTTCCAAATATCCCTTTCCCAATTCCACAAGAACAGCCATAGCGAAAGGCTTCTTGAAGGGAAAGATGTAACTCTGTGAAATGAATTCACAGAACACAGAGCAGTTTCTCAGAGAGTTTCTTTCCAGTTTTGAACGGAAGATATTTCCTTTTTCACCATAGCCCTCTATTGACTTCCAAATATCCCTTTGCCAATTCCACAAGAACAGCCTTAGCGAAAGGCTTCTTGAAGGGAAAGATGTAACTCTGTGAGATGAATTCACACAACACAGAGCAGTTTCTCAGAAAGCTTCTTTCCAGTTTTGAACGGAAGATATTTCCTTTTTCACCATAGCCCTCTATGGAATTCCAAATATCCCTTTGCCAATTCCACAAGAACAGCCTTAGCAAAAGGCTTCTTGAAGGGAAAGATGTAACTCTGTGAGATGAATTAACAGAACACAGAGCAGTTTCTCAGAAAGCTTCCTTCCAGTTTTGAACGGAAGATATTTCCTTTTTCACCATAGCCCTCTATGGGCTTCCAAATATCCCTTTGCCAATTCCACAAGAACAGCCTTAGCGAAAGGCTTCTTGAAAGGAAAGATGTAACTCTGTGAGATGAATTCACAGAACACAGTGCAGTTTCTCAGAAAGCTTCTTTCCAGTTTTGAACGGAAGATATTTCCTTTTTCACCATAGGCCTCTATGGGCTTCCAAATATCCCTTTGCCAATTCCACAAGAACAGCCTTAGCGAAAGGCTTCTTGAAGGGAAAGATGTAACTCTGTGAGATGAATTAACAGAACACAGAGCAGTTTCTCAGAAAGCTTCTTTCCAGTTTTGAACGGAAGATATTTCCTTTTTCACCATAGGCCTCTATGGGCTTCCAAATATCCCTTTGCAAATTCCACAAGAACAGTCTTAGCGAAAGGCTTCTTGAAGGGAAAGATGTAACTCTGTGAGATGAATTCACAGAACACAGAGCAGTTTCTCAGAAAGCTTCTTTCCAGTTTTGAACGGAAGATATTTCCTTTTTCACCATAGCCCTCTATGGGCTTCCAAATATCCCTTTGCCAATTCCACAAGAACAGCCTTAGCGAAAGGCTTCTGGAAGGGAAAGATGTAACTTTGTGAGATGAATTCACAGAACACAGAGCAGTTTCTCAGAAAGCTTCTTTCCAGTTTTGAACGGAAGATATTTCCTTTTTCACCATAGCCCTCTAGGGGCTTCCAAATATCCCTTTCCCAATTCCACAAGAACAGCCTTAGCGAAAGGCTTCTTGAAGGGAAAGATGTAACTCTGTGAGATGAATTCACAGAACACAGAGCAGTTTCTCAGAGAGCTTCTTTCCAGTTTTGAACGGAAGATATTTCCTTTTTCACCATAGCCATCTATGGGCTTCCAAATATCCCTTTGCCAATTCCACAAGAACAGCCTTAGCGAAAGGCTTCTTGAAGGGAAAGATGTAACTCTGTGAGATGAATTCACAGAACACAGAGCAGTTTCTCAGAAAGCTTCTTTCCTGTTTTGAACGGAAGATATTTCCTTTTTCACCATAGGCCTCTATGGGCTTCCAAATATCCCTTTGCCAATTCCACAAGAACAGTCTTAGCGAAAGGCTTCTTGAAGGGAAAGATGTAACTCTGTGAGATGAATTCACAGAACACAGAGCAGTTTCTCAGAAAGCTTCTTTCCAGTTTTGAACGGAAGATATTTCCTTTTTCACCATAGCCCTCTATGGGCTTCCAAATATCCCTTTGCCAATTCCATAAGAACAGCCTTAGCGAAAGGCTTCTTGAAGGGAAAGATGTAACTCTGTGAGATGAATTAACAGAACACAGAGCAGTTTCTCAGAAAGTTTCTTTCCAGTTTTGAACGGAAGATATTTCCTTTTTCACCATAGGCCTCTATGGGCTTCCAAATATCCCTTTGCCAATTCCACAAGAACAGCCTTAGCGAAAGGCTTCTTGAAGGGAAAGATGTAACTCTGTGAGATGAATTCACAGAACACAGAGCAGTTTCTCAGAAAGCTTCTTTCCAGTTTTGAACGGAAGATATTTACTTTTTCACCATAGCCCTCTACGGGCTTCCAAATATCCCTTTGCCAATTCCACAAGAACAGCCTTAGCGAAAGGCTTCTTGAAGGGAAAGATGTAACTCTGTGAGATGAATTCACAGAACACAGAGCAGTTTCTCAGAAAGCTTCTTTCCAGTTTTTAACGGAAGATATTTCCTTTTTCACCATAGCCCTCTATGGGCTTCCAAATATCCCTTTGCCAATTCCACAAGAACAGCCTTAGCGAAAGGCTTCTTGAAAGGAAAGATGTAACTCTGTGAGATGAATTCACAGAACACAGAGCAGTGTCTCAGAAAGCTTCTTTCCAGTTTTGAACGGAAGATATTTCCTGTTTCACCATAGCCCTCTATGGGCTTCCAAATATCCCTTTGCCAATTCCACAAGAACAGCCTTAGCGAAAGGCTTCTTGAAGGGAAAGATGTAACTCTGTGAGATGAATTCACAGAACACAGAGCGGTTTCTCAGAAAGCTTCTTTCCAGTTTTGAACGGAAGGTATTTACTTTTTCACCATAGCCCTCTATGGGCTTCCAAATATCCCTTTGCCAATTCCACAAGAACAGCCTTAGCGAAAGGCTTCTTGAAGGGAAAGATGTAACTCTGTGAGATGAATTCACAGAACACAGAGCAGTTTCTCAGAAAGCTTCTTTCCAGTTTTGAACGGAAGATATTTCCTTTTTCACCATAGCCCTCTATGGGCTTCCAAATATCCCTTTGCCAATTCCACAAGAACAGCCTTAGCGAAAGGCTTCTTGAAGGGAAAGATGTAACTCTGTGAGATGAATTAACAGAACACAGAGCAGTTTCTCAGAAAGCTTCTTTCCAGTTTTGAACGGAAGATATTTCCTTTTTCACCATAGCCCTCTATGGGCTTCCAAATATCCCTTTGCCAATTCCACAAGAACAGCCTTAGCGAAAGGCTTCTTGAAGGGAAAGATGTAACTCTGTGAGATGAATTAACAGAACACAGAGCAGTTTCTCAGAAAGCTTCTTTCCAGTTTCGAACGGAAGATATTTCCTTTTTCACCATAGCCCTCTATGGGCTTCCAAATATCCCTTTGCCAATTCCACAAGAACAGCCTTAGCAAAAGGCTTCTGGAAGGGAAAGATGTAACTTTGTGAGATGAATTCACAGAACACAGAGCAGTTTCTCAGAAAGCTTCTTTCCAGTTTTGAACGGAAGATATTTCCTTTTTCACCATAGCCCTCTAGGGGCTTCCAAATATCCCTTTCCCAATTCCACAAGAACAGCCATAGCGAAAGGCTTCTTGAAGGGAAAGATGTAACTCTGTGAAATGAATTCACAGAACACAGAGCAGTTTCTCAGAGAGTTTCTTTCCAGTTTTGAACGGAAGATATTTCCTTTTTCACCATAGCCCTCTATTGACTTCCAAATATCCCTTTGCCAATTCCACAAGAACAGCCTTAGCGAAAGGCTTCTTGAAGGGAAAGATGTAACTCTGTGAGATGAATTCACAGAACACAGAGCAGTTTCTCAGAAAGCTTCTTTCCAGTTTTGAACGGAAGATATTTCCTTTTTCACCATAGCCCTCTATGGAATTCCAAATATCCCTTTGCCAATTCCACAAGAACAGCCTTAGCAAAAGGCTTCTTGAAGGGAAAGATGTAACTCTGTGAGATGAATTAACAGAACACAGAGCAGTTTCTCAGAAAGCTTCCTTCCAGTTTTGAACGGAAGATATTTCCTTTTTCACCATAGCCCTCTATGGGCTTCCAAATATCCCTTTGCCAATTCCACAAGAACAGCCTTAGCGAAAGGCTTCTTGAAAGGAAAGATGTAACTCTGTGAGATGAATTCACAGAACACAGTGCAGTTTCTCAGAAAGCTTCTTTCCAGTTTTGAACGGAAGATATTTCTTTTTCACCATAGGCCTCTATGGGCTTCCAAATATCCCTTTGCCAATTCCACAAGAACAGCCTTAGCGAAAGGCTTCTTGAAGGGAAAGATGTAACTCTGTGAGATGAATTCACAGAACACAGAGCAGTTTCTCAGAAAGCTTCTTTCCAGTTTTGAACGGAAGATATTTCCTTTTTCACCATAGCCCTCTATGGGCTTCCAAATATCCCTTTGCCAATTCCACAAGAACAGCCTTAGCGAAAGGCTTCTTGAAGGGAAAGATGTAACTCTGTGAGATGAATTCACAGAACACAGAGCAGTTTCTCAGAAAGCTTCTTTCCAGTTTTGAACGGAAGATATTTACTTTTTCACCATAGCCCTCTACGGGCTTCCAAATATCCCTTTGCCAATTCCACAAGAACAGCCTTAGCGAAAGGCTTCTTGAAGGGAAAGATGTAACTCTGTGAGATGAATTCACAGAACACAGAGCAGTTTCTCAGAGAGCTTCTTTCCAGTTTTGAACAGAAGATATTTCCTTTTTCACCATAGCCCTCTATGGGCTTCCAAATATCCCTTTGCCAATTCCACAAGAACAGCCTTAGCGAAAGGCTTCTTGAAGGGAAAGATGTAACTCTGTGAGATGAATTCACAGAACACAGAGCAGTTTCTCAGAAAGCTTCTTTCCAGTTTTGAACGGAAGATATTTCCTTTTTCACCATAGCCCACATTGGGCTTCCAAATATCCCTTTGCCAATTCCACAAGAACAGCCTTAGCGAAAGGCTTCTTGAAGGGAAAGATGTAACTCTGTGAGATGAATTAACAGAACACAGAGCAGTTTCTCAGAAAGCTTCTTTCCAGTTTTGAACGGAAGATATTTCCTTTTTCACCATAGGCCTCTATGGGCTTCCAAATATCCCTTTGCCAATTCCACAAGAACAGCCTTAGCGAAAGGCTTCTTGAAGGGAAAGATGTAACTCTGTGAGATGAATTAACAGAACACAGAGCAGTTTCTCAGAAAGCTTCTTTCCAGTTTTGAACGGAAGATATTTCCTTTTTCACCATAGGCCTCTATGGGCTTCCAAATATCCCTTTGCCAATTCCACAAGAACAGCCTTAGCGAAAGGCTTCTTGAAGGGAAAGATGTAACTCTGTAAGATGAATTCACAGAACACAGAGCAGTTTCTCTGAAAGCTTCTTTCCAGTTTTGAACGGAAGATATTTCCTTTTTCACCATAGCCCTCTATGGGCTTCCAAATATCCCTTTGCCAATTCCACAAGAACAGCCTTAGCGAAAGGCTTCTTGAAGGGAAAGATGTAACTCTGTGAGATGAATTCACAGAACACAGAGCAGTTTCTCAGAAAGCTTCTTTCCAGTTTTGAACGGAAGATATTTCCTTTTTCACCATAGGCCTCTAGGGGCTTCAAAATATGCCTTTGCCAATTCCACAAGAACAGACTTAGCGAAAGGCTTCTTGAAGGGAAAGATGTAACTCTGTGAGATGAATTCACAGAACACAGAGCAGTTTCTCAGAAAGCTTCTTTCCAGTTTTGAACGGAAGATATTTACTTTTTCACCATAGCCCTCTGTGGGCTTCCAAATATCCCTTTGCCAATTCCACAAGAACAGCCTTAGCGAAAGGCTTCTTGAAGGGAAAGATGTAACTCTGTGAGATGAATTCACAGAACACAGAGCAGTGTCTCAGAAAGCTTCTTTCCAGTTTTGAACGGAAGATATTTCCTGTTTCACCATAGCCCTCTATGGGCTTCCAAATATCCCTTTGCCAATTCCACAAGAACAGCCTTAGCAAAAGGCTTCTGGAAGGGAAAGATGTAACTTTGTGAGATGAATTCACAGAACACAGAGCAGTTTCTCAGAAAGCTTCTTTCCAGTTTTGAACGGAAGATATTTCCTTTTTCACCATAGCCATCTAGGGGCTTCCAAATATCCCTTTCCCAATTCCACAAGAACAGCCTTAGCGAAAGGCTTCTTGAAGGGAAAGATGTAACTCTGTGAGATGAATTCACAGAACACAGAGCAGTTTCTCAGAGAGCTTCTTTCCAGTTTTGAACGGAAGATATTTCCTTTTTCACCATAGCCCTCTATTGACTTCCAAATATCCCTTTGCCAATTCCACAAGAACAGCCTTAGCGAAAGGCTTCTTGAAGGGAAAGATGTAACTCTGTGAGATGAATTCACAGAACACAGAGCAGTTTCTCAGAAAGCTTCTTTCCAGTTTTGAACGGAAGATATTTCCTTTTTCACCATAGCCCTCTATGGAATTCCAAATATCCCTTTGCCAATTCCACAAGAACAGCCTTAGCAAAAGGCTTCTTGAAGGGAAAGATGTAACTCTGTGAGATGAATTAACAGAACACAGAGCAGTTTCTCAGAAAGCTTCCTTCCAGTTTTGAACGGAAGATATTTCCTTTTTCACCATAGCCCTCTATGGGCTTCCAAATATCCCTTTGCAATTCCACAAGAACAGCCTTAGCGAAAGGCTTCTTGAAAGGAAAAATGTAACTCTGTGAGATGAATTCACAGAACACAGTGCAGTTTCTCAGAAAGCTTCTTTCCAGTTTTGAACGGAAGATATTTCCTTTTTCACCATAGGCCTCTATGGGCTTCCAAATATCCCTTTGCCAATTCCACAAGAACAGCCTTAGCGAAAGGCTTCTTGAAGGGAAAGATGTAACTCTGTGAGATGAATTCACAGAACACAGAGCAGTTTCTCAGAAAGCTTCTTTCCAGTTTTGAACGGAAGATATTTACTTTTTCACCATAGCCCTCTATGGGCTTCCAAATATCCCTTTGCCAATTCCACAAGAACAGCCTTAGCGAAAGGCTTCTTGAAGGGAAAGATGTAACTCTGTGAGATGAATTCACAGAACACAGAGCAGTTTCTCAGAAAGCTTCTTTCCAGTTTTGAACGGAAGATATTTACTTTTTCACCATAGCCCTCTACGGGCTTCCAAATATCCCTTTGCCAATTCCACAAGAACAGCCTTAGCGAAAGGCTTCTTGAAGGGAAAGATGTAACTCTGTGAGATGAATTCACAGAACACAGAGCAGTTTCTCAGAAAGCTTCTTTCCAGTTTTTAACGGAAGATATTTCCTTTTTCACCATAGCCCTCTATGGGCTTCCAAATATCCCTTTGCCAATTCCACAAGAACAGCCTTAGCGAAAGGCTCCTTGAAAGGAAAGATATAACTCTGTGAAATGAATTCACAGAACACAGAGCAGTGTCTCAGAAAGCTTCTTTCCAGTTTTGAACGGAAGATATTTCCTTTTTCACCATAGGCCTCTATGGGCTTCCAAATATCCCTTTGCCAATTCCACAAGAACAGTCTTAGCGAAAGGCTTCTTGAAGGGAAAGATGTAACTCTGTGAGACGAATTAACAGAACACAGAGCAGTTTCTCAGAAAGCTTCTTTCCAGTTTTGAACGGAAGATATTTCCTTTTTCACCATAGCCCTCTATGGGCTTCCAAATATCCCTTTGCCAATTCCACAAGAACAGCCTTAGCAAAAGGCTTCTGGAAGGGAAAGATGTAACTTTGTGAGATGAATTCACAGAACACAGAGCAGTTTCTCAGAAAGCTTCTTTCCAGTTTTGAACGGAAGATATTTCCTTTTTCACCATAGCCCTCTAGGGTCTTCCAAATATCCCTTTGCCAATTCCACAAGAACAGCCTTAGCGAAAGGCTTCTTGAAGGGAAAGATGTAACTCTGTGAGATGAATTCACAGAACACAGAGCAGTTTCTCAGAGAGCTTCTTTCCAGTTTTGAACAGAAGATATTTCCTTTTTCACCATAGCCCTCTATGGGCTTCCAAATATCCCTTTGCCAATTCCACAAGAACAGCCTTAGCGAAAGGCTTCTTGAAGGGAAAGATGTAACTCTGTGAGATGAATTCACAGAACACAGAGCAGTTTCTCAGAAAGCTTCTTTCCAGTTTTGAACGGAAGATATTTCCTTTTTCACCATAGCCCACATTGGGCTTCCAAATATCCCTTTGCCAATTCCACAAGAACAGCCTTAGCGAAAGGCTTCTTGAAGGGAAAGATGTAACTCTGTGAGATGAATTAACAGAACACAGAGCAGTTTCTCAGAAAGCTTCTTTCCAGTTTTGAACGGAAGATATTTCCTTTTTCACCATAGCCCTCTATGGGCTTCCAAATATCCCTTTGCCAATTCCACAAGAACAGCCTTAGCGAAAGGCTTCTTGAAGGGAAAGATGTAACTCTGTGAGATGAATTCACGGAACACAGAGCAGTTTCTCAGAAAGCTTCTTTCCAGTTTTGAACGGAAGATATTTCCTTTTTCACCATAGCCCTCTATGGGCTTCCAAATATCCCTTTGCCAATTCCACAAGAACAGCCTTAGCGAAAGGCTTCTTGAAGGGAAAGATGTAACTCTGTGAGATGAATTAACAGAACACAGAGCAGTGTCTCAGAAAGCTTCTTTCCAGTTTTGAACGGAAGATATTTCCTTTTTCACCATAGGCCTCTATGGGCTTCCAAATATCCCTTTGCCAATTCCACAAGAACAGCCTTAGCGAAAGGCTTCTTGAAGGGAAAGATGTAACTCTGTGAGATGAATTCACGGAACACAGAGCAGTTTCTCAGAAAGCTTCTTTCCAGTTTTGAACGGAAGATATTTCCTTTTTCACCATAGCCCTCTATGGGCTTCCAAATATCCCTTTGCCAATTCCACAAGAACAGCCTTAGCGAAAGGCTTCTTTAAGGGAAAGATGTAACTCTGTGAGATGAATTAACAGAACACAGAGCAGTTTCTCAGAAAGCTTCTTTCCAGTTTTGAACGGAAGATATTTCCTTTTTCACCATAGCCCTCTATGGGCTTCCAAATATCCCTTTGCCAATTCCACAGGAACAGCCTTAGCGAAAGGCTTCTTGAAGGGAAAGATGTAACTCTGTGAGATGAATTCACGGAACACAGAGCAGTTTCTCAGAAAGCTTCTTTCCAGTTTTGAACGGAAGATATTTCCTTTTTCACCATAGCCCTCTATGGGCTTCCAAATATCCCTTTGCCAATTCCATAAGAACAGCCTTAGCGAAAGGCTTCTTGAAGGGAAAGATGTAACTCTGTGAGATGAATTAACAGAACACAGAGCAGCTTCTCAGAAAGTTTCTTCCCAGTTTTGAACGGAAGATATTTCCTTTTTCACCATAGGCCTCTATGGGCTTCCAAATATCCCTTTGCCAATTCCACAAGAACAGCCTTAGCGAAAGGCTTCTTGAAGGGAAAGATGTAACTCTGTGAGATGAATTCACAGAACACAGAGCAGTTTCTCAGAAAGCTTCTTTCCAGTTTTGAACGGAAGATATTTCCTTTTTCACCATAGCCCTCTATGGGCTTCCAAATATCCCTTTGCCAATTCCACAAGAACAGCCTTAGCGAAAGGCTTCATGAAGGGAAAGATGTAACTCTGTGAGATGAATTCACAGAACACAGAGCAGTTTCTCAGAAAGCTTTTTCCAGTTATGAACGGAAGATATTTCCTTTTTTACCACAGCCGTCTACGGGATTTCAAATATCCCTTTGCCAATTCCACAAGAACAGCCTTAGAGAAAGGCTTCTTGAAGGGAAAGATGTAACTCTGTGAGATGAATTCACAGAACACAGAGCAGCTTCTCAGAAAGCTTCTTTCCAGTTTTGAACGGAAGATATTTACTTTTTCACCATAGCCCTCTATGGGCTTCCAAATATCCCTTTGCCAATTCCACAAGAACAGCCTTAGCGAAAGGCTTCTTGAAAGGAAAGATGTAACTCTGTGAGATGAATTCACAGAACACAGTGCAGTTTCTCAGAAAGCTTCTTTCCAGTTTTGAACGGAAGATATTTCCTTTTTCACCATAGCCCTCTAAGGGCTTCCAAATATCCCTTTGCCAATTCCACAAGAACAGCCTTAGCGAAAGGCTTCTTGAAGGGAAAGATGTAACTCTGTGAGATGAATTAACAGAACACAGAGCAGTTTCTCAGAAAGCCTCTTTCCAGTTTTGAACGGAAGATATTTCCTTTTTCACCATAGCCCTCTATGGGCTTCCAAATATCCCTTTGCCAATTCCACAAGAACAGCCTTAGCGAAAGGCTTCTTGAAAGGAAAGATGTAACTCTGTGAGATGAATTCACAGAACACAGAGCAGTGTCTCAGAAAGCTTCTTTCCAGTTTTGAACGGAAGATATTTCCTTTTTCACCATAGGCCTCTATGGGCTTCCAAATATCCCTTTGCCAATTCCACAAGAACAGCCTTAGCGAAAGGCTTCTTGAAGGGAAAGATGTAACTCTGTGAGATGAATTAACAGAACACAGAGCAGTTTCTCAGAAAGCTTCTTTCCAGTTTTGAACGGAAGATATTTCCTTTTTCACCATAGGCCTCTATGGGCTTCCAAATATCCCTTTGCCAATTCCACAAGAACAGCCTTAGCGAAAGGCTTCTTGAAGGGAAAGATGTAACTCTGTAAGATGAATTCACAGAACACAGAGCAGTTTCTCTGAAAGCTTCTTTCCAGTTTTGAACGGAAGATATTTCCTTTTTCACCATAGCCCTCTATGGGCTTCCAAATATCCCTTTGCCAATTCCACAAGAACAGCCTTAGCGAAAGGCTTCTTGAAGGGAAAGATGTAACTCTGTGAGATGAATTCACAGAACACAGAGAAGTTTCTCAGAAAGCTTCTTTCCAGTTTTGAAAGGAAGATATTTCCTTTTTCACCATAGGCCTCTAGGGGCTTCAAAATATGCCTTTGCCAATTCCACAAGAACAGACTTAGCGAAAGGCTTCTTGAAGGGAAAGATGTAACTCTGTGAGATGAATTCACAGAACACAGAGCAGTTTCGCAGAAAGCTTCTTTCTAGTTTTGAACGGAAGATATTTACTTTTTCACCATAGCCCTCTATGGGCTTCCAAATATCCCTTTGCCAATTCCACAAGAACAGCCTTAGCGAAAGGCTTCTTGAAGGGAAAGATGTAACTCTGTGAGATGAATTCACAGAACACAGAGCAGTGTCTCAGAAAGCTTCTTTCCAGTTTTGAACGGAAGATATTTCCTGTTTCACCATAGCCCTCTATGGGCTTCCAAATATCCCTTTGCCAATTCCACAAGAACAGCCTTAGCGAAAGGCTTCTTGAAGGGAAAGATGTAGCTCTGTGAGATGAATTCACAGAACACAGAGCAATTTCTCAGAAAGCTTCTTTCCAGTTTTGAACGGAAGATATTTCCTTTTTCACCATAGGCCTCTATGGGCTTCCAAATATCCCTTTGCCAATTCCACAAGAACAGCCTTAGCGAAAGGCTTCTTGAAGGGAAAGATGTAACTCTGTGAGATGAATTCACAGAACACAGAGCAGTTTCTCAGAAAGCTTCTTTCCAGTTTTGAACGGAAGATATTTACTTTTTCACCATAGCCCTCTACGGGCTTCCAAATATCCCTTTGCCAATTCCAGAAGAACAGCCTTAGCGAAAGGCTTCTTGAAGGGAAAGATGTAACTCTGTGAGATGAATTCACAGAACACAGAGCAGTTTCTCAGAAAGCTTCTTTCCAGTTTTGAACGGAAGATATTTCCTTTTTCACCATAGCCCTCTATGGGCTTCCAAATATCCCTTTGCCAATTCCACAAGAACAGCCTTAGCGAAAGGCTTCTTGAAGGGAAAGATGTAACTCTGTGAGATGAATTCACGGAACACAGAGCAGTTTCTCAGAAAGCTTCTTTCCAGTTTTGAACGGAAGATATTTCCTTTTTCACCATAGCCCTCTATGGGCTTCCAAATATCCCTTTGCCAATTCCACAAGAACAGCCTTAGCGAAAGGCTTCTTGAAGGGAAAGATGTAACTCTGTGAGATGAATTAACAGAACACAGAGCAGTTTCTCAGAAAGCTTCTTTCCAGTTTTGAACGGAAGATATTTCCTTTTTCACCATAGCCCTCTATGGGCTTCCAAATATCCCTTTGCCAATTCCACAGGAACAGCCTTAGCGAAAGGCTTCTTGAAGGGAAAGATGTAACTCTGTGAGATGAATTCACGGAACACAGAGCAGTTTCTCAGAAAGCTTCTTTCCAGTTTTGAACGGAAGATATTTCCTTTTTCACCATAGCCCTCTATGGGCTTCCAAATATCCCTTTGCCAATTCCATAAGAACAGCCTTAGCGAAAGGCTTCTTGAAGGGAAAGATGTAACTCTGTGAGATGAATTAACAGAACACAGAGCAGCTTCTCAGAAAGTTTCTTCCCAGTTTTGAACGGAAGATATTTCCTTTTTCACCATAGGCCTCTATGGGCTTCCAAATATCCCTTTGCCAATTCCACAAGAACAGCCTTAGCGAAAGGCTTCTTGAAGGGAAAGATGTAACTCTGTGAGATGAATTCACAGAACACAGAGCAGTTTCTCAGAAAGCTTCTTTCCAGTTTTGAACGGAAGATATTTCCTTTTTCACCATAGCCCTCTATGGGCTTCCAAATATCCCTTTGCCAATTCCACAAGAACAGCCTTAGCGAAAGGCTTCATGAAGGGAAAGATGTAACTCTGTGAGATGAATTCACAGAACACAGAGCAGTTTCTCAGAAAGCTTTTTCCAGTTATGAACGGAAGATATTTCCTTTTTTAACACAGCCGTCTACGGGATTTCAAATATCCCTTTGCCAATTCCACAAGAACAGCCTTAGAGAAAGGCTTCTTGAAGGGAAAGATGTAACTCTGTGAGATGAATTCACAGAACACAGAGCAGCTTCTCAGAAAGCTTCTTTCCAGTTTTGAACGGAAGATATTTACTTTTTCACCATAGCCCTCTATGGTCTTCCAAATATCCCTTTGCCAATTCCACAAGAACAGCCTTAGCGAAAGGCTTCTTGAAAGGAAAGATGTAACTCTGTGAGATGAATTCACAGAACACAGTGCAGTTACTCAGAAAGCTTCTTTCCAGTTTTGAACGGAAGATATTTCCTTTTTCACCATAGCCCTCTAAGGGCTTCCAAATATCCCTTTGCCAATTCCACAAGAACAGCCTTAGCGAAAGGCTTCTTGAAGGGAAAGATGTAACTCTGTGAGATGAATTAACAGAACACAGAGCAGTTTCTCAGAAAGCCTCTTTCCAGTTTTGAACGGAAGATATTTCCTTTTTCACCATAGCCCTCTATGGGCTTCCAAATATCCCTTTGCCAATTCCACAAGAACAGCCTTAGCGAAAGGCTTCTTGAAGGGAAAGATGTAGCTCTGTGAGATGAATTCACAGAACACAGAGCAATTTCTCAGAAAGCTTCTTTCCAGTTTTGAACGGAAGATATTTCCTTTTTCACCATAGCCCTCTATGGGCTTCCAAATATCCCTTTGCCAATTCCACAAGAACAGCCTTAGCGAAAGGCTTCTTGAAGGGAAAGATGTAACTCTGTGAGATGAATTCACAGAACACAGAGCAGTTTCTCAGAAAGCTTCTTTCCAGTTTTGAACGGAAGATATTTACTTTTTCACCATAGCCCTCTACGGGCTTCCAAATATCCCTTTGCCAATTCCACAAGAACAGCCTTAGCGAAAGGCTTCTTGAAGGGAAAGATGTAACTCTGTGAGATGAATTCACAGAACACAGAGCAGTTTCTCAGAAAGCTTCTTTCCAGTTTTGAACGGAAGATATTTCCTTTTTCACCATAGCCCTCTATGGGCTTCCAAATATCCCTTTGCCAATTCCACAAGAACAGCCTTAGCGAAAGGCTTCTTGAAAGGAAAGATATAACTCTGTGAGATGAATTCACAGAACACAGAGCAGTGTCTCAGAAAGCTTCTTTCCAGTTTTGAACGGAAGATATTTCCTTTTTCACCATAGGCCTCTATGGGCTTCCAAATATCCCTTTGCCAATTCCACAAGAACAGCCTTAGCGAAAGGCTTCTTGAAGGGAAAGATGTAACTCTGTGAGATGAATTCACAGAACACAGAGCAGTTTCTCAGAAAGCTTCTTTCCAGTTTTGAACGGAAGATATTTCCTTTTTCACCATAGCCCTCTATGGAATTCCAAATATCCCTTTGCCAATTCCACAAGAACAGCCTTAGCAAAAGGCTTCTTGAAGGGAAAGATGTAACTCTGTGAGATGAATTAACAGAACACAGAGCAGTTTCTCAGAAAGCTTCCTTCCAGTTTTGAACGGAAGATATTTCCTTTTTCACCATAGCCCTCTATGGGCTTCCAAATATCCCTTTGCCAATTCCACAAGAACAGCCTTAGCGAAAGGCTTCTTGAAAGGAAAGATGTAACTCTGTGAGATGAATTCACAGAACACAGTGCAGTTTCTCAGAAAGCTTCTTTCCAGTTTTGAACGGAAGATATTTCCTTTTTCACCATAGGCCTCTATGGGCTTCCAAATATCCCTTTGCCAATTCCACAAGAACAGCCTTAGCGAAAGGCTTCTTGAAGGGAAAGATGTAACTCTGTGAGATGAATTCACAGAACACAGAGCAGTTTCTCAGAAAGCTTCTTTCCAGTTTTGAACGGAAGATATTTCCTTTTTCACCATAGCCCTCTATGGGCTTCCAAATATCCCTTTGCCAATTCCACAAGAACAGCCTTAGCGAAAGGCTTCTTGAAGGGAAAGATGTAACTCTGTGAGATGAATTCACAGAACACAGAGCAGTTTCTCAGAAAGCTTCTTTCCAGTTTTGAACGGAAGATATTTCCTTTTTCACCATAGTCCTCTACGGGCTTCCAAATATCCCTTTGCCAATTCCACAAGAACAGCCTTAGCGAAAGGCTTCTTGAAGGGAAAGATGTAACTCTGTGAGATGAATTCACAGAACACAGAGCAGTTTCTCAGAAAGCTTCTTTCCAGTTTTGAACGGAAGATATTTCCTTTTTCACCATAGCCCTCTATGGGCTTCCAAATATCCCTTTGCCAATTCCACAAGAACAGCCTTAGCGAAAGGCTTCTTGAAAGGAAAGATATAACTCTGTGAAATGAATTCACAGAACACAGAGCAGTGTCTCAGAAAGCTTCTTTCCAGTTTTGAACGGAAGATATTTCCTTTTTCACCATAGGCCTCTATGGGCTTCCAAATATCCCTTTGCCAATTCCACAAGAACAGCCTTAGCGAAAGGCTTCTTGAAGGGAAAGATGTAACTCTGTGAGATGAATTCACAGAACACAGAGCAGTTTCTCAGAAAGCTTCTTTCCAGTTTTGAACGGAAGATATTTCCTTTTTCTCCATAGCCCTCTATGGAATTCCAAATATCCCTTTGCCAATTCCACAAGAACAGCCTTAGCGAAAGGCTTCTTGAAGGGAAAGATGTAACTCTGTGAGATGAATTCACAGAACACAGAGCAGTTTCTCAGAAAGCTTCTTTCCAGTTTTGAACGGAAGATATTTACTTTTTCACCATAGCCCTCTACGGGCTTCCAAATATCCCTTTGCCAATTCCACAAGAACAGCCTTAGCGAAAGGCTTCTTGAAGGGAAAGATGTAACTCTGTGAGATGAATTCACAGAACACAGAGCAGTGTCTCAGAAAGCTTCTTTCCAGTTTTGAACGGAAGATATTTCCTGTTTCACCATAGCCCTCTATAGGCTTCCAAATATTCCTTTGCCAATTCCACAAGAACAGCCTTAGCGAAAGGCTTCTTGAAGGGAAAGATGTAACTCTGTGAGATGAATTAACAGAACACAGAGCAGTTTCTCAGAAAGCTTCTTTCCAGTTTTGAACGGAAGATATTTCCTTTTTCACCATAGCCCTCTATGGGCTTCCAAATATCCCTTTGCCAATTCCACAAGAACAGCCTTAGCGAAAGGCTTCTTGAAGGGAAAGATGTAACTCTGTGAGATGAATTCACAGAACACAGAGCAGTTTCTCAGAAAGCTTCTTTCCAGTTTTGAACGGAAGATATTTACTTTTTCACCATAGCCCTCTACGGGCTTCCAAATATCCCTTTGCCAATTCCACAAGAACAGCCTTAGCGAAAGGCTTCTTGAAGGGAAAGATGTAACTCTGTGAGATGAATTCACAGAACACAGAGCAGTTTCTCAGAAAGCTTCTTTCCAGTTTTGAACGGAAGATATTTCCTTTTTCACCATAGCCCTCTATGGGCTTCCAAATATCCCTTTGCCAATTCCACAAGAACAGCCTTAGCGAAAGGCTTCTTGAAGGGAAAGATGTAACTCTGTGAGATGAATTCACAGAACACAGAGCAGTTTCTCAGAAAGCTTCTTTCCAGTTTTGAACGGAAGATATTTCCTTTTTCACCATAGCCCTCTATGGGCTTCCAAATATCCCTTTGCCAATTCCACAAGAACAGCCTTAGCGAAAGGCTTCTTGAAAGGAAAGATGTAACTCTGTGAGATGAATTCACAGAACACAGAGCAGTGTCTCAGAAAGCTTCTTTCCAGTTTTGAACGGAAGATATTTCCTTTTTCACCATAGGCCTCTATGGGCTTCCAAATATCCCTTTGCCAATTCCACAAGAACAGCCTTAGCGAAAGGCTTCTTGAAGGGAAAGATGTAACTCTGTGAGATGAATTCACGGAACACAGAGCAGTTTCTCAGAAAGCTTCTTTCCAGTTTTGAACGGAAGATATTTCCTTTTTCACCATAGCCCTCTATGGGCTTCCAAATATCCCTTTGCCAATTCCACAAGAACAGCCTTAGCGAAAGGCTTCTTGAAGGGAAAGATGTAACTCTGTGAGATGAATTAACAGAACACAGAGCAGTTTCTCAGAAAGCTTCTTTCCAGTTTTGAACGGAAGATATTTCCTTTTTCACCATAGCCCTCTATGGGCTTCCAAATATCCCTTTGCCAATTCCACAAGAACAGCCTTAGCGAAAGGCTTCTTGAAGGGAAAGATGTAACTCTGTGAGATGAATTAACAGAACACAGAGCAGTTTCTCAGAAAGCTTCTTTCCAGTTTTGAACGGAAGATATTTCCTTTTTCACCATAGCCCTCTATGGGCTTCCAAATATCCCTTTGCCAATTCCACAAGAACAGCCGTAGCGAAAGGCTTCTTGAAGGGAAAGATGGAACTCTGTGAGATGAATTAACAGAACACAGAGCAGTTTCTCAGAAAGCTTCTTTCCAGTTTTGAACGGAAGATATTTCCTTTTTCACCATAGGCCTCTATGGGCTTCCAAATATCCCTTTGCCAATCCCACAAGAACAGCCATAGCGAAAGGCTTCTTGAGGGGAAAGATGTAACTCTGTGAGATGAATTCACAGAACACAGAGCAGTTTCTCAGAAAGCTTCTTTCCAGTTTTGAACGGAAGATATTTCCTTTTTCACCATAGCCCTCTATGGGCTTCCAAATATCCCTTTGCCAATTCCACAAGAACAGCCTTACCGAAAGGCTTCTTGAAGGGAAAGATGTAACTCTGTGAGATGAATTCACGGAACACAGAGCAGTTTCTCAGAAAGCTTCTTTCCAGTTTTGAACGGAAGATATTTACTTTTTCACCATAGCCCTCTATGGGCTTCCAAATATCCCTTTGCCAATTCCATAAGAACAGCCTTAGCGAAAGGCTTCTTGAAGGGAAAGATGTAACTCTGTGAGATGAATTAACAGAACACAGAGCAGTTTCTCAGAAAGTTTCTTTCCAGTTTTGAACGGAAGATATTTCCTTTTTCACCATAGGCCTCTATGGGCTTCCAAATATCCCTTTGCCAATTCCACAAGAACAGCCTTAGCGAAAGGCTTCTTGAAGGGAAAGATGTAACTCTGTGAGATGAATTCACAGAACACAGAGCAGTTTCTCAGAAAGCTTCTTTCCAGTTTTGAACGGAAGATATTTACTTTTTCACCATAGCCCTCTATGGGCTTCAAAATATCCCTTTGCCAATTCCACAAGAACAGCCTTAGCGAAAGGCTTCTTGAAGGGAAAGATGTAACTCTGTGAGATGAATTCACAGAACACAGAGCAGTTTCTCAGAAAGCTTTTTCCAGTTTTGAACGGAAGATATTTCCTTTTTCACCCTAGCCGTCTATGGGATTTCAAATATCCCTTTGCCAATTCCACAAGAACAGACTTAGCGAAAGGCTTCTTGAAGGGAAAGATGTAACTCTGTTAGATGAATTCACAGAACACAGAGCAGTTTCTCAGAAAGCTTCTTTCCAGTTTTGAACGGAAGATATTTACTTTTTCACCATAGCCCTCTATGGGCTTCCAAATATCCCTTTGCCAATTCCACAAGAACAGCCTTAGCGAAAGGCTTCTTGAAAGGAAAGATGTAACTCTGTGAGATGAATTCACAGAACACAGTGCAGTTTCTCAGAAAGCTTCTTTCCAGTTTTGAACGGAAGATATTTCCTTTTTCACCATAGCCCTCTATGGGCTTCCAAATATCCCTTTGCCAATTCCACAAGAACAGCCTTAGCGAAAGGCTTCTTGAAGGGAAAGATGCAACTCTGTGAGATGAATTCACAGAACACAGAGCAGTTTCTCAGAAAGCTTCTTTCCAGTTTTGAACGGAAGATATTTCCTTTTTCACCATAGGCCTCTATGGGCTTCCAAATATCCCTTTGCCAATTCCACAAGAACAGCCTTAGCGAAAGGCTTCTTGAAGGGAAAGATGTAACTCTGTGAGATGAATTCACAGAACACAGAGCAGTTTCTCTGAAAGCTTCTTTCCAGTTTTGAACGGAAGATATTTCCTTTTTCACCATAGCCCTCTATGGGCTTCCAAATATCCCTTTGCCAATTCCACAAGAACAGCCTTAGCGAAAGGCTTCTTGAAGGGAAAGATGTAACTCTGTGAGATGAATTCACAGAACACAGAGCAGTTTCTCAGAAAGCTTCTTTCCAGTTTTGAACGGAAGATATTTCCTTTTTCACCATAGGCCTCTAGGGGCTTCCACATGTGCCTTTGCCAATTCCACAAGAACAGACTTAGCGAAAGGCTTCTTGAAGGGAAAGATGTAACTCTGTGAGATGAATTCACAGAACACAGAGCAGTTTCTCAGAAAGCTTCTTTCCAGTTTTGAACGGAAGATATTTCCTTTTTCACCATAGCCCTCTATGGGCTTCCAAATATCCCTTTGCCAATTCCAGAAGAACAGCCTTAGCGAAAGGCTTCTTGAAGGGAAAGATGTAACTCTGTGAGATGAATTCACAGAACACAGAGCAGTGTCTCAGAAAGCTTCTTTCCAGTTTTGAACGGAAGATATTTCCTGTTTCACCATAGCCCTCTATGGGCTTCCAAATATCCCTTTGCCATTTCCACAAGAACAGCCTTAGCGAAAGGCTTCTTGAAGGGAAAGATGTAACTCTGTGAGATGAATTCACAGAACACAGAGCAGTTTCTCAGAAAGCTTCTTTCCAGTTTTGAACGGAAGATATTTCCTTTTTCACCATAGCCCTCTATGGGCTTCCAAATACCCCTTTGCCAATTCCACAAGAACAGCCTTAGCGAAAGGCTTCTTGAAGGGAAAGATGTAACTCTGTGAGATGAATTCACAGAACACAGAGCAGTTTCTCAGAAAGCTTCTTTCCAGTTTTGAACGGAAGATATTTCCTTTTTCACCATAGGCCTCTATGGGCTTCCAAATATCCCTTTGCCAATCCCACAAGAACAGCCATAGCGAAAGGCTTCTTGAAGGGAAAGATGTAACTCTGTGAGATGAATTCACAGAACACAGAGCAGTTTCTCAGAAAGCTTCTTTCCAGTTTTGAACGGAAGATATTTCCTTTTTCACCATAGCCCTCTATGGGCTTCCAAATATCCCTTTGCCAATTCCACAAGAACAGCCTTACCGAAAGGCTTCTTGAAGGGAAAGATGTAACTCTGTGAGATGAATTCACGGAACACAGAGCAGTTTCTCAGAAAGCTTCTTTCCAGTTTTGAACGGAAGATATTTACTTTTTCACCATAGCCCTCTATGGGCTTCCAAATATCCCTTTGCCAATTCCATAAGAACAGCCTTAGCGAAAGGCTTCTTGAAGGGAAAGATGTAACTCTGTGAGATGAATTAACAGAACACAGAGCAGTTTCTCAGAAAGTTTCTTTCCAGTTTTGAACGGAAGATATTTCCTTTTTCACCATAGGCCTCTATGGGCTTCCAAATATCCCTTTGCCAATTCCACAAGAACAGCCTTAGCGAAAGGCTTCTTGAAGGGAAAGATGTAACTCTGTGAGATGAATTCACAGAACACAGAGCAGTTTCTCAGAAAGCTTCTTTCCAGTTTTGAACGGAAGATATTTACTTTTTCACCATAGCCCTCTATGGGCTTCAAAATATCCCTTTGCCAATTCCACAAGAACAGCCTTAGCGAAAGGCTTCTTGAAGGGAAAGATGTAACTCTGTGAGATGAATTCACAGAACACAGAGCAGTTTCTCAGAAAGCTTTTTCCAGTTTTGAACGGAAGATATTTCCTTTTTCACCCTAGCCGTCTATGGGATTTCAAATATCCCTTTGCCAATTCCACAAGAACAGACTTAGCGAAAGGCTTCTTGAAGGGAAAGATGTAACTCTGTTAGATGAATTCACAGAACACAGAGCAGTTTCTCAGAAAGCTTCTTTCCAGTTTTGAACGGAAGATATTTACTTTTTCACCATAGCCCTCTATGGGCTTCCAAATATCCCTTTGCCAATTCCACAAGAACAGCCTTAGCGAAAGGCTTCTTGAAAGGAAAGATGTAACTCTGTGAGATGAATTCACAGAACACAGTGCAGTTTCTCAGAAAGCTTCTTTCCAGTTTTGAACGGAAGATATTTCCTTTTTCACCATAGCCCTCTATGGGCTTCCAAATATCCCTTTGCCAATTCCACAAGAACAGCCTTAGCGAAAGGCTTCTTGAAGGGAAAGATGCAACTCTGTGAGATGAATTCACAGAACACAGAGCAGTTTCTCAGAAAGCTTCTTTCCAGTTTTGAACGGAAGATATTTCCTTTTTCACCATAGGCCTCTATGGGCTTCCAAATATCCCTTTGCCAATTCCACAAGAACAGCCTTAGCGAAAGGCTTCTTGAAGGGAAAGATGTAACTCTGTGAGATGAATTCACAGAACACAGAGCAGTTTCTCTGAAAGCTTCTTTCCAGTTTTGAACGGAAGATATTTCCTTTTTCACCATAGCCCTCTATGGGCTTCCAAATATCCCTTTGCCAATTCCACAAGAACAGCCTTAGCGAAAGGCTTCTTGAAGGGAAAGATGTAACTCTGTGAGATGAATTCACAGAACACAGAGCAGTTTCTCAGAAAGCTTCTTTCCAGTTTTGAACGGAAGATATTTCCTTTTTCACCATAGGCCTCTAGGGGCTTCCACATGTGCCTTTGCCAATTCCACAAGAACAGACTTAGCGAAAGGCTTCTTGAAGGGAAAGATGTAACTCTGTGAGATGAATTCACAGAACACAGAGCAGTTTCTCAGAAAGCTTCTTTCCAGTTTTGAACGGAAGATATTTCCTTTTTCACCATAGCCCTCTATGGGCTTCCAAATATCCCTTTGCCAATTCCAGAAGAACAGCCTTAGCGAAAGGCTTCTTGAAGGGAAAGATGTAACTCTGTGAGATGAATTCACAGAACACAGAGCAGTGTCTCAGAAAGCTTCTTTCCAGTTTTGAACGGAAGATATTTCCTGTTTCACCATAGCCCTCTATGGGCTTCCAAATATCCCTTTGCCATTTCCACAAGAACAGCCTTAGCGAAAGGCTTCTTGAAGGGAAAGATGTAACTCTGTGAGATGAATTCACAGAACACAGAGCAGTTTCTCAGAAAGCTTCTTTCCAGTTTTGAACGGAAGATATTTCCTTTTTCACCATAGCCCTCTATGGGCTTCCAAATACCCCTTTGCCAATTCCACAAGAACAGCCTTAGCGAAAGGCTTCTTGAAGGGAAAGATGTAACTCTGTGAGATGAATTCACAGAACACAGAGCAGTTTCTCAGAAAGCTTCTTTCCAGTTTTGAACGGAAGATATTTCCTTTTTCACCATAGGCCTCTATGGGCTTCCAAATATCCCTTTGCCAATTCCACAAGAACAGCCTTAGCGAAAGGCTTCTTGAAGGGAAAGATGTAACTCTGTGAGATGAATTCACAGAACACAGAGCAGTTTCTCAGAAAGCTTCTTTCCAGTTTTGAACGGAAGATATTTACTTTTTCACCATAGCCCTCTACGGGCTTCCAAATATCCCTTTGCCAATTCCACAAGAACAGCCTTAGCGAAAGGCTTCTTGAAGGGAAAGATGTAACTCTGTGAGATGAATTCACAGAACACAGAGCAGTTTCTCAGAAAGCTTCTTTCCAGTTTTGAACGGAAGATATTTCCTTTTTCACCATAGCCCTCTATGGGCTTCCAAATATCCTTTTGCCAATTCCACAAGAACAGCCTTAGCGAAAGGCTTCTTGAAAGGAAAGATATAACTCTGTGAGATGAATTCACAGAACACAGAGCAGTGTCTCAGAAAGCTTCTTTCCAGTTTTGAACGGAAGATATTTCCTTTTTCACCATAGGCCTCTATGGGCTTCCATATATCCCTTTGCCAATTCCACAAGAACAGCCTTAGCGAAAGGCTTCTTGAAGGGAAAGATGTAACTCTGTGAGATGAATTCACAGAACACAGAGCAGTTTCTCAGAAAGCTTCTTTCCAGTTTTGAACGGAAGATATTTCCTTTTTCACCATAGCCCTCTATGGAATTCCAAATATCCCTTTGCCAATTCCACAAGAACAGCCTTAGCAAAAGGCTTCTTGAAGGGAAAGATGTAACTCTGTGAGATGAATTAACAGAACACAGAGCAGTTTCTCAGAAAGCTTCCTTCCAGTTTTGAACGGAAGATATTTCCTTTTTCACCATAGCCCTCTATGGGCTTCCAAATATCCCTTTGCCAATTCCACAAGAACAGCCTTAGCGAAAGGCTTCTTGAAAGGAAAGATGTAACTCTGTGAGATGAATTCACAGAACACAGTGCAGTTTCTCAGAAAGCTTCTTTCCAGTTTTGAACGGAAGATATTTCCTTTTTCACCATAGGCCTCTAAGGGCTTCCAAATATCCCTTTGCCAATTCCACAAGAACAGCATTAGCGAAAGGCTTCTTGAAAGGAAAGATATAACTCTGTGAGATGAATTCACAGAACACAGAGCAGTGTCTCAGAAAGCTTCTTTCCAGTTTTGAACGGAAGATATTTCCTTTTTCACCATAGGCCTCTATGGGCTTCCAAATATCCCTTTGCCAATTACACAAGAACAGACTTAGTGAAAGGCTTCTTGAAGGGAAAGATGTAACTCTGTGAGATGAATTCACAGAACACAGAGCAGTTTCTCAGAAAGCTTCTTTCCAGTTTTAAACGGAAGATATTTCCTTTTTCACCATAGCCGTCTATGGGCTTCCAAATATCCCTTTGCCAATTCCACAAGAACAGCCTTAGCGAAAGGCTTCTTGAAGGGAAAGATGTAACTCTGTGAGATGAATTAACAGAACACAGAGCAGTTTCTCAGAAAGCTTCTTTCCAGTTTTGAACGGAAGATATTTCCTTTTTCACCATAGCCCTCCATGGGCTTCCAAATATCCCTTTGCCAATTCCACAAGAACAGCCTTAGCGAAAGGCTTCTTGAAAGGAAAGATGTAACTCTGTGAGATGAATTCACAGAACACAGAGCAGTGTCTCAGAAATCTTCTTTCCAGTTTTGAACGGAAGATATTTCCTTTTTCACCATAGGCCTCTATGGGCTTCCAAATATCCCTTTGCCAATTCCACAAGAACAGCCTTAGCGAAAGGCTTCTTGAAGGGAAAGATGTAACTCTGTGAGATGAATTCACAGAACACAGAGCAGTTTCTCAGTAAGCTTCTTTCCAGTTTTGAACGGAAGATATTTCCTTTTTCACCATAGGCCTCTATGGGCTTCCAAATATCCCTTTGCCAATTCCACAAGAACAGCCTTAGCGAAAGGCTTCTTGAAGGGAAAGATGTAACTCTGTGAGATGAATTCACAGAACACAGAGCAGTTTCTCTGAAAGCTTCTTTCCAGTTTTGAACGGAAGATATTTCCTTTTTCACCATAGCCCTCTATGGGCTTCCAAATATCCCTTTGCCAATTCCACAAGAACAGCCTTAGCGAAAGGCTTCTTGAAGGGAAAGATGTAACTCTGTGAGATGAATTCACAGAACACAGAGCAGTTTCTCAGAAAGCTTCTTTCCAGTTTTGAACGGAAGATATTTCCTTTTTCACCATAGGCCTCTAGGGGCTTCCAAATATACCTTTGCCAATTCCACAAGAACAGACTTAGCGAAAGGCTTCTTGAAGGGAAAGATGTAACTCTGTGAGATGAATTCACAGAACACAGAGCAGTTTCTCAGAAAGCTTCTTTCCAGTTTTGAACGGAAGATATTTTCTTTTTCACCATAGCCCTCTATGGGCTTCCAAATATCCCTTTGCCAATTCCACAAGAACAGCCTTAGCGAAAGGCTTCTTGAAGGGAAAGATGTAACTCTGTGAGATGAATTCACAGAACACAGAGCAGTGTCTCAGAAAGCTTCTTTCCAGTTTTGAACGGAAGATATTTCCTGTTTCACCATAGCCCTCTATGGGCTTCCAAATATCCCTTTGCCAATTCCACAAGAACAGCCTTAGCGAAAGGCTTCTTGAAGGGAAAGATGTAACTCTGTGAGATGAATTCACAGAACACAGAGCGGTTTCTCAGAAAGCTTCTTTCCAGTTTTGAACGGAAGATATTTCCTTTTTCACCATAGCCCTCTATGGGCTTCAAAATATCCCTTTGCCAATTCCACAAGAACAGCCTTAGCGAAAGGCTTCTTGAAGGGAAAGATGTAACTCTGTGAGATGAATTCACAGAACACAGAGCAGTTTCTCAGAAAGCTTCTTTCCAGTTTTGAACGGAAGATATTTACTTTTTCACCATACCCCTCTACGGGCTTCCAAATATCCCTTTGCCAATTCCACAAGAACAGCCTTAGCGAAAGGCTTCTTGAAGGGAAAGATGTAACTCTGTGAGATGAATTCACAGAACACAGAGCAGTTTCTCAGAAAGCTTCTTTCCAGTTTTGAACGGAAGATATTTCCTTTTTCACCATAGCCCTCTATGGGCTTCCAAATATCCCTTTGCCAATTCCACAAGAACAGCCTTAGCGAAAGGCTTCTTGAAGGGAAAGATGTAACTCTGTGAGATGAATTAACAGAACACAGAGCAGTTTCTCAGAAAACTTCTTTCCAGTTTTGAACGGAAGATATTTCCTTTTTCACCATAGCCCTCTATGGGCTTCCAAATATCCCTTTGCCAATTCCACAAGAACAGCCTTAGCGAAAGGCTTCTTGAAGGGAAAGATGTAACTCTGTGAGATGAATTCACAGAACACAGAGCAGTGTCTCAGAAAGCTTCTTTCCAGTTTTGAACGGAAGATATTTCCTTTTTCACCATAGCCCTCTATGGGCTTCCAAATATCCCTTTGCCAATTCCACAAGAACAGCCTTAGCGAAAGGCTTCTTGAAGGGAAAGATGTAACTCTGTGAGATGAATTCACAGAACACAGAGCGGTTTCTCAGAAAGCTTCTTTCCAGTTTTGAACGGAAGATATTTACTTTTTCACCATAGCCCTCTATGGGCTTCCAAATATCCCTTTGCCAATTCCACAAGAACAGCCTTAGCGAAAGGCTTCTTGAAGGGAAAGATGTAACTCTGTGAGATGAATTCACAGAACACAGAGCAGTTTCTCAGAAAGCTTCTTTCCAGTTTTGAACGGAAGATATTTACTTTTTCACCATAGCCCTCTACTGGCTTCCAAATATCCCTTTGCCAATTCCACAAGAACAGCCTTAGCGAAAGGCTTCTTGAAGGGAAAGATGTAACTCTGTGAGATGAATTAACAGAACACAGAGCAGTTTCTCAGAAAGCTTCTTTCCAGTTTTGAACGGAAGATATTTCCTTTTTCACCATAGCCCTCTATGGGCTTCCAAATATCCCTTTGCCAATTCCACAAGAACAGCCTTAGCGAAAGGCTTCTTGAAGGGAAAGATGTAACTCTGTGAGATGAATTCACAGAACACAGAGCAGTTTCTCAGAAAGCTTCTTTCCAGTTTTGAACGGAAGATATTTACTTTTTCACCATAGCCCTCTATGGGCTTCCAAATATCCCTTTGCCAATTCCACAAGAACAGCCTTAGCGAAAGGCTTCTTGAAGGGAAAGATGTAACTCTGTGAGATGAATTCACAGAACACAGAGCAGTGTCTCAGAAAGCTTCTTTCCAGTTTTGAACGGAAGATATTTCCTGTTTCACCATAGCCCTCTATGGGCTTCCAAATATCCCTTTGCCAATTCCACAAGAACAGCCTTAGCGAAAGGCTTCTTGAAGGGAAAGATGTAACTCTGTGAGATGAATTCACAGAACACAGAGCGGTTTCTCAGAAAGCTTCTTTCCAGTTTTGAACGGAAGATATTTACTTTTTCACCATAGCCCTCTATGGGCTTCCAAATATCCCTTTGCCAATTCCACAAGAACAGCCTTAGCGAAAGGCTTCTTGAAGGGAAAGATGTAACTCTGTGAGATGAATTCACAGAACACAGAGCAGTTTCTCAGAAAGCTTCTTTCCAGTTTTGAACGGAAGATATTTACTTTTTCACCATAGCCCTCTACGGGCTTCCAAATATCCCTTTGCCAATTCCACAAGAACAGCCTTAGCGAAAGGCTTCTTGAAGGGAAAGATGTAACTCTGTGAGATGAATTCACAGAACACAGAGCAGTTTCTCAGAAAGCTTCTTTCCAGTTTTGAACGGAAGATATTTCCTTTTTCACCATAGCCCTCTATGGGCTTCCAAATATCCCTTTGCCAATTCCACAAGAACAGCCTTAGCGAAAGGCTTCTTGAAGGGAAAGATGTAACTCTGTGAGATGAATTAACAGAACACAGAGCAGTTTCTCAGAAAACTTCTTTCCAGTTTTGAACGGAAGATATTTCCTTTTTCACCATAGCCCTCTATGGGCTTCCAAATATCCCTTTGCCAATTCCATAAGAACAGCCTTAGCGAAAGGCTTCTTGAAGGGAAAGATGTAACTCTGTGAGATGAATTAACAGAACACAGAGCAGTTTCTCAGAAAGCTTCTTTCCAGTTTTGAACGGAAGATATTTCCTTTTTCACCATAGGCCTCTATGGGCTTCCAAATATCCCTTTGCCAATTCCACAAGAACAGTCTTAGCGAAAGGCTTCTTGAAGGGAAAGATGTAACTCTGTGAGATGAATTCACAGAACACAGAGCAGTTTCTCAGAAAGCTTCTTTCTAGTTTTGAACGGAAGATATTTCCTTTTTCACCATAGCCCTCTATGGGCTTCCAAATATCCCTTTGCCAATTCCACAAGAACAGCCTTAGCAAAAGGCTTCTGGAAGGGAAAGATGTAACTTTGTGAGATGAATTCACAGAACACAGAGCAGTTTCTCAGAAAGCTTCTTTCCAGTTTTGAACGGAAGATATTTCCTTTTTCACCATAGCCCTCTAGGGGCTTCCAAATATCCCTTTCCCAATTCCACAAGAACAGCCTTAGCGAAAGGCTTCTTGAAGGGAAAGATGTAACTCTGTGAGATGAATTCACAGAACACAGAGCAGTTTCTCAGAGAGCTTCTTTCCAGTTTTGAACGGAAGATATTTCCTTTTTCACCATAGCCATCTATGGGCTTCCAAATATCCCTTTGCCAATTCCACAAGAACAGCCTTAGCGAAAGGCTTCTTGAAGGGAAAGATGTAACTCTGTGAGATGAATTCACAGAACACAGAGCAGTTTCTCAGAAAGCTTCTTTCCTGTTTTGAACGGAAGATATTTCCTTTTTCACCATAGGCCTCTATGGGCTTCCAAATATCCCTTTGCCAATTCCACAAGAACAGTCTTAGCGAAAGGCTTCTTGAAGGGAAAGATGTAACTCTGTGAGATGAATTCACAGAACACAGAGCAGTTTCTCAGAAAGCTTCTTTCCAGTTTTGAACGGAAGATATTTCCTTTTTCACCATAGCCCTCTATGGGCTTCCAAATATCCCTTTGCCAATTCCATAAGAACAGCCTTAGCGAAAGGCTTCTTGAAGGGAAAGATGTAACTCTGTGAGATGAATTAACAGAACACAGAGCAGTTTCTCAGAAAGTTTCTTTCCAGTTTTGAACGGAAGATATTTCCTTTTTCACCATAGGCCTCTATGGGCTTCCAAATATCCCTTTGCCAATTCCACAAGAACAGCCTTAGCGAAAGGCTTCTTGAAGGGAAAGATGTAACTCTGTGAGATGAATTCACAGAACACAGAGCAGTTTCTCAGAAAGCTTCTTTCCAGTTTTGAACGGAAGATATTTACTTTTTCACCATAGCCCTCTACGGGCTTCCAAATATCCCTTTGCCAATTCCACAAGAACAGCCTTAGCGAAAGGCTTCTTGAAGGGAAAGATGTAACTCTGTGAGATGAATTCACAGAACACAGAGCAGTTTCTCAGAAAGCTTCTTTCCAGTTTTTAACGGAAGATATTTCCTTTTTCACCATAGCCCTCTATGGGCTTCCAAATATCCCTTTGCCAATTCCACAAGAACAGCCTTAGCGAAAGGCTTCTTGAAAGGAAAGATGTAACTCTGTGAGATGAATTCACAGAACACAGAGCACTGTCTCAGAAAGCTTCTTTCCAGTTTTGAACGGAAGATATTTCCTGTTTCACCATAGCCCTCTATGGGCTTCCAAATATCCCTTTGCCAATTCCACAAGAACAGCCTTAGCGAAAGGCTTCTTGAAGGGAAAGATGTAACTCTGTGAGATGAATTCACAGAACACAGAGCGGTTTCTCAGAAAGCTTCTTTCCAGTTTTGAACGGAAGGTATTTACTTTTTCACCATAGCCCTCTATGGGCTTCCAAATATCCCTTTGCCAATTCCACAAGAACAGCCTTAGCGAAAGGCTTCTTGAAGGGAAAGATGTAACTCTGTGAGATGAATTCACAGAACACAGAGCAGTTTCTCAGAAAGCTTCTTTCCAGTTTTGAACGGAAGATATTTCCTTTTTCACCATAGGCCTCTAGGGGCTTCCAAATATACCTTTGCCAATTCCACAAGAACAGACTTAGCGAAAGGCTTCTTGAAGGGAAAGATGTAACTCTGTGAGATGAATTCACAGAACACAGAGCAGTTTCTCAGAAAGCTTCTTTCCAGTTTTGAAGGGAAGATATTTTCTTTTTCACCATAGCCCTCTATGGGCTTCCAAATATCCCTTTGCCAATTCCACAAGAACAGCCTTAGCGAAAGGCTTCTTGAAGGGAAAGATGTAACTCTGTGAGATGAATTCACAGAACACAGAGCAGTGTCTCAGAAAGCTTCTTTCCAGTTTTGAACGGAAGATATTTCCTGTTTCACCATAGCCCTCTATGGGCTTCCAAATATCCCTTTGCCAATTCCACAAGAACAGCCTTAGCGAAAGGCTTCTTGAAGGGAAAGATGTAACTCTGTGAGATGAATTCACAGAACACAGAGCGGTTTCTCAGAAAGCTTCTTTCCAGTTTTGAACGGAAGATATTTCCTTTTTCACCATAGCCCTCTATGGGCTTCAAAATATCCCTTTGCCAATTCCACAAGAACAGCCTTAGCGAAAGGCTTCTTGAAGGGAAAGATGTAACTCTGTGAGATGAATTCACAGAACACAGAGCAGTTTCTCAGAAAGCTTCTTTCCAGTTTTGAACGGAAGATATTTACTTTTTCACCATACCCCTCTACGGGCTTCCAAATATCCCTTTGCCAATTCCACAAGAACAGCCTTAGCGAAAGGCTTCTTGAAGGGAAAGATGTAACTCTGTGAGATGAATTCACAGAACACAGAGCAGTTTCTCAGAAAGCTTCTTTCCAGTTTTGAACGGAAGATATTTCCTTTTTCACCATAGCCCTCTATGGGCTTCCAAATATCCCTTTGCCAATTCCACAAGAACAGCCTTAGCGAAAGGCTTCTTGAAGGGAAAGATGTAACTCTGTGAGATGAATTAACAGAACACAGAGCAGTTTCTCAGAAAACTTCTTTCCAGTTTTGAACGGAAGATATTTCCTTTTTCACCATAGCCCTCTATGGGCTTCCAAATATCCCTTTGCCAATTCCACAAGAACAGCCTTAGCGAAAGGCTTCTTGAAGGGAAAGATGTAACTCTGTGAGATGAATTAACAGAACACAGAGCAGTTTCTCAGAAAGCTTCTTTCCAGTTTTGAACGGAAGATATTTCCTTTTTCACCATAGGCCTCTACGGGCTTCCAAATATCCCTTTGCCAATTCCACAAGAACAGTCTTAGCGAAAGGCTTCTTGAAGGGAAAGATGTAACTCTGTGAGATGAATTCACAGAACACAGAGCAGTTTCTCAGAAAGCTTCTTTCCAGTTTTGAACGGAAGATATTTCCTTTTTCACCATAGCCCTCTATGGGCTTCCAAATATCCCTTTGCCAATTCCACAAGAACAGCCTTAGCAAAAGGCTTCTGGAAGGGAAAGATGTAACTTTGTGAGATGAATTCACAGAACACAGAGCAGTTTCTCAGAAAGCTTCTTTCCAGTTTTGAACGGAAGATATTTCCTTTTTCACCATAGCCCTCTAGGGGCTTCCAAATATCCCTTTCCCAATTCCACAAGAACAGCCTTAGCGAAAGGCTTCTTGAAGGGAAAGATGTAACTCTGTGAGATGAATTCACAGAACACAGAGCAGTTTCTCAGAGAGCTTCTTTCCAGTTTTGAACGGAAGATATTTCCTTTTTCACCATAGCCCTCTATTGACTTCCAAATATCCCTTTGCCAATTCCACAAGAACAGCCTTAGCGAAAGGCTTCTTGAAGGGAAAGATGTAACTCTGTGAGATGAATTCACTGAACACAGAGCAGTTTCTCTGAAAGCTTCTTTCCAGTTTTGAACGGAAGATATTTCCTTTTTCACCATAGGCCTCTAGGGGCTTCCAAATATAGCTTTGCCAATTCCACAAGAACAGACTTAGCGAAAGTCTTCTTGAAGGGAAAGATGTAACTCTGTGAGATGAATTCACAGAACACAGAGCAGTTTCTCAGAAAGCTTCTTTCCAGTTTTGAACGGAAGATATTTACTTTTTCACCATAGCCCTCTATGGGCTTCCAAATATCCCTTTGCCAATTCCACAAGAACAGCCTTAGCGAAAGGCTTCTTGAAGGGAAAGATGTAACTCTGTGAGATGAATTCACAGAACACAGAGCAGTGTCTCAGAAAGCTTCTTTCCAGTTTTGAACGGAAGATATTTCCTTTTTCACCATAGCCCTCTATGGGCTTCCAAATATCCCTTTGCCAATTCCACAAGAACAGCCTTAGCGAAAGGCTTCTTGAAGGGAAAGATGTAACTCTGTGAGATGAATTCACAGAACACAGAGCGGTTTCTCAGAAAGCTTCTTTCCAGTTTTGAACGGAAGATATTTACTTTTTCACCATAGCCCTCTATGGGCTTCCAAATATCCCTTTGCCAATTCCACAAGAACAGCCTTAGCGAAAGGCTTCTTGAAGGGAAAGATGTAACTCTGTGAGATGAATTCACAGAACACAGAGCAGTTTCTCAGAAAGCTTCTTTCCAGTTTTGAACGGAAGATATTTACTTTTTCACCATAGCCCTCTACTGGCTTCCAAATATCCCTTTGCCAATTCCACAAGAACAGCCTTAGCGAAAGGCTTCTTGAAGGGAAAGATGTAACTCTGTGAGATGAATTAACAGAACACAGAGCAGTTTCTCAGAAAGCTTCTTTCCAGTTTTGAACGGAAGATATTTCCTTTTTCACCATAGCCCTCTATGGGCTTCCAAATATCCCTTTGCCAATTCCACAAGAACAGCCTTAGCGAAAGGCTTCTTGAAGGGAAAGATGTAACTCTGTGAGATGAATTCACAGAACACAGAGCAGTTTCTCAGAAAGCTTCTTTCCAGTTTTGAACGGAAGATATTTACTTTTTCACCATAGCCCTCTATGGGCTTCCAAATATCCCTTTGCCAATTCCACAAGAACAGCCTTAGCGAAAGGCTTCTTGAAGGGAAAGATGTAACTCTGTGAGATGAATTCACAGAACACAGAGCAGTGTCTCAGAAAGCTTCTTTCCAGTTTTGAACGGAAGATATTTCCTGTTTCACCATAGCCCTCTATGGGCTTCCAAATATCCCTTTGCCAATTCCACAAGAACAGCCTTAGCGAAAGGCTTCTTGAAGGGAAAGATGTAACTCTGTGAGATGAATTCACAGAACACAGAGCGGTTTCTCAGAAAGCTTCTTTCCAGTTTTGAACGGAAGATATTTACTTTTTCACCATAGCCCTCTATGGGCTTCCAAATATCCCTTTGCCAATTCCACAAGAACAGCCTTAGCGAAAGGCTTCTTGAAGGGAAAGATGTAACTCTGTGAGATGAATTCACAGAACACAGAGCAGTTTCTCAGAAAGCTTCTTTCCAGTTTTGAACGGAAGATATTTACTTTTTCACCATAGCCCTCTACGGGCTTCCAAATATCCCTTTGCCAATTCCACAAGAACAGCCTTAGCGAAAGGCTTCTTGAAGGGAAAGATGTAACTCTGTGAGATGAATTCACAGAACACAGAGCAGTTTCTCAGAAAGCTTCTTTCCAGTTTTGAACGGAAGATATTTCCTTTTTCACCATAGCCCTCTATGGGCTTCCAAATATCCCTTTGCCAATTCCACAAGAACAGCCTTAGCGAAAGGCTTCTTGAAGGGAAAGATGTAACTCTGTGAGATGAATTAACAGAACACAGAGCAGTTTCTCAGAAAACTTCTTTCCAGTTTTGAACGGAAGATATTTCCTTTTTCACCATAGCCCTCTATGGGCTTCCAAATATCCCTTTGCCAATTCCACAAGAACAGCCTTAGCGAAAGGCTTCTTGAAGGGAAAGATGTAACTCTGTGAGATGAATTAACAGAACACAGAGCAGTTTCTCAGAAAGCTTCTTTCCAGTTTTGAACGGAAGATATTTCCTTTTTCACCATAGGCCTCTATGGGCTTCCAAATATCCCTTTGCCAATTCCACAAGAACAGTCTTAGCGAAAGGCTTCTTGAAGGGAAAGATGTAACTCTGTGAGATGAATTCACAGAACACAGAGCAGTTTCTCAGAAAGCTTCTTTCCAGTTTTGAACGGAAGATATTTCCTTTTTCACCATAGCCCTCTATGGGCTTCCAAATATCCCTTTGCCAATTCCACAAGAACAGCCTTAGCAAAAGGCTTCTGGAAGGGAAAGATGTAACTTTGTGAGATGAATTCACAGAACACAGAGCAGTTTCTCAGAAAGCTTCTTTCCAGTTTTGAACGGAAGATATTTCCTTTTTCACCATAGCCCTCTAGGGGCTTCCAAATATCCCTTTCCCAATTCCACAAGAACAGCCTTAGCGAAAGGCTTCTTGAAGGGAAAGATGTAACTCTGTGAGATGAATTCACAGAACACAGAGCAGTTTCTCAGAGAGCTTCTTTCCAGTTTTGAACGGAAGATATTTCCTTTTTCACCATAGCCATCTATGGGCTTCCAAATATCCCTTTGCCAATTCCACAAGAACAGCCTTAGCGAAAGGCTTCTTGAAGGGAAAGATGTAACTCTGTGAGATGAATTCACAGAACACAGAGCAGTTTCTCAGAAAGCTTCTTTCCTGTTTTGAACGGAAGATATTTCCTTTTTCACCATAGGCCTCTATGGGCTTCCAAATATCCCTTTGCCAATTCCACAAGAACAGTCTTAGCGAAAGGCTTCTTGAAGGGAAAGATGTAACTCTGTGAGATGAATTCACAGAACACAGAGCAGTTTCTCAGAAAGCTTCTTTCCAGTTTTGAACGGAAGATATTTCCTTTTTCACCATAGCCCTCTATGGGCTTCCAAATATCCCTTTGCCAATTCCATAAGAACAGCCTTAGCGAAAGGCTTCTTGAAGGGAAAGATGTAACTCTGTGAGATGAATTAACAGAACACAGAGCAGTTTCTCAGAAAGTTTCTTTCCAGTTTTGAACGGAAGATATTTCCTTTTTCACCATAGGCCTCTATGGGCTTCCAAATATCCCTTTGCCAATTCCACAAGAACAGCCTTAGCGAAAGGCTTCTTGAAGGGAAAGATGTAACTCTGTGAGATGAATTCACAGAACACAGAGCAGTTTCTCAGAAAGCTTCTTTCCAGTTTTGAACGGAAGATATTTACTTTTTCACCATAGCCCTCTACGGGCTTCCAAATATCCCTTTGCCAATTCCACAAGAACAGCCTTAGCGAAAGGCTTCTTGAAGGGAAAGATGTAACTCTGTGAGATGAATTCACAGAACACAGAGCAGTTTCTCAGAAAGCTTCTTTCCAGTTTTTAACGGAAGATATTTCCTTTTTCACCATAGCCCTCTATGGGCTTCCAAATATCCCTTTGCCAATTCCACAAGAACAGCCTTAGCGAAAGGCTTCTTGAAAGGAAAGATGTAACTCTGTGAGATGAATTCACAGAACACAGAGCACTGTCTCAGAAAGCTTCTTTCCAGTTTTGAACGGAAGATATTTCCTGTTTCACCATAGCCCTCTATGGGCTTCCAAATATCCCTTTGCCAATTCCACAAGAACAGCCTTAGCGAAAGGCTTCTTGAAGGGAAAGATGTAACTCTGTGAGATGAATTCACAGAACACAGAGCGGTTTCTCAGAAAGCTTCTTTCCAGTTTTGAACGGAAGGTATTTACTTTTTCACCATAGCCCTCTATGGGCTTCCAAATATCCCTTTGCCAATTCCACAAGAACAGCCTTAGCGAAAGGCTTCTTGAAGGGAAAGATGTAACTCTGTGAGATGAATTCACAGAACACAGAGCAGTTTCTCAGAAAGCTTCTTTCCAGTTTTGAACGGAAGATATTTACTTTTTCACCATAGCCCTCTACGGGCTTCCAAATATCCCTTTGCCAATTCCACAAGAACAGCCTTAGCGAAAGGCTTCTTGAAGGGAAAGATGTAACTCTGTGAGATGAATTCACAGAACACAGAGCAGTTTCTCAGAAAGCTTCTTTCCAGTTTTGAACGGAAGATATTTCCTTTTTCACCATAGCCCTCTATGGGCTTCCAAATATCCCTTTGCCAATTCCACAAGAACAGCCTTAGCGAAAGGCTTCTTGAAGGGAAAGATGTAACTCTGTGAGATGAATTAACAGAACACAGAGCAGTTTCTCAGAAAGCTTCTTTCCAGTTTTGAACGGAAGATATTTCCTTTTTCACCATAGCCCTCTATGGGCTTCCAAATATCCCTTTGCCAATTCCACAAGAACAGCCTTAGCGAAAGGCTTCTTGAAGGGAAAGATGTAACTCTGTGAGATGAATTAACAGAACACAGAGCAGTTTCTCAGAAAGCTTCTTTCCAGTTTCGAACGGAAGATATTTCCTTTTTCACCATAGCCCTCTATGGGCTTCCAAATATCCCTTTGCCAATTCCACAAGAACAGCCTTAGCAAAAGGCTTCTGGAAGGGAAAGATGTAACTTTGTGAGATGAATTCACAGAACACAGAGCAGTTTCTCAGAAAGCTTCTTTCCAGTTTTGAACGGAAGATATTTCCTTTTTCACCATAGCCCTCTAGGGGCTTCCAAATATCCCTTTCCCAATTCCACAAGAACAGCCATAGCGAAAGGCTTCTTGAAGGGAAAGATGTAACTCTGTGAAATGAATTCACAGAACACAGAGCAGTTTCTCAGAGAGTTTCTTTCCAGTTTTGAACGGAAGATATTTCCTTTTTCACCATAGCCCTCTATTGACTTCCAAATATCCCTTTGCCAATTCCACAAGAACAGCCTTAGCGAAAGGCTTCTTGAAGGGAAAGATGTAACTCTGTGAGATGAATTCACAGAACACAGAGCAGTTTCTCAGAAAGCTTCTTTCCAGTTTTGAACGGAAGATATTTCCTTTTCCACCATAGCCCTCTATGGAATTCCAAATATCCCTTTGCCAATTCCACAAGAACAGCCTTAGCAAAAGGCTTCTTGAAGGGAAAGATGTAACTCTGTGAGATGAATTAACAGAACACAGAGCAGTTTCTCAGAAAGCTTCCTTCCAGTTTTGAACGGAAGATATTTCCTTTTTCACCATAGCCCTCTATGGGCTTCCAAATATCCCTTTGCCAATTCCACAAGAACAGCCTTAGCGAAAGGCTTCTTGAAAGGAAAGATGTAACTCTGTGAGATGAATTCACAGAACACAGTGCAGTTTCTCAGAAAGCTTCTTTCCAGTTTTGAACGGAAGATATTTCCTTTTTCACCATAGGCCTCTATGGGCTTCCAAATATCCCTTTGCCAATTCCACAAGAACAGCCTTAGCGAAAGGCTTCTTGAAGGGAAAGATGTAACTCTGTGAGATGAATTCACAGAACACAGAGCAGTTTCTCAGAAAGCTTCTTTCCAGTTTTGAACGGAAGATATTTCCTTTTTCACCATAGCCCTCTATGGGCTTCCAAATATCCCTTTGCCAATTCCACAAGAACAGCCTTAGCGAAAGGCTTCTTGAAGGGAAAGATGTAACTCTGTGAGATGAATTCACAGAACACAGAGCAGTTTCTCAGAAAGCTTCTTTCCAGTTTTGAACGGAAGATATTTACTTTTTCACCATAGCCCTCTACGGGCTTCCAAATATCCCTTTGCCAATTCCAAAAGAACAGCCTTAGCGAAAGGCTTCTTGAAGGGAAAGATGTAACTCTGTGAGATGAATTCACAGAACACAGAGCAGTTTCTCAGAAAGCTTCTTTCCAGTTTTTAACGGAAGATATTTCCTTTTTCACCATAGCCCTCTATGGGCTTCCAAATATCCCTTTGCCAATTCCACAAGAACAGCCTTAGCGAAAGGCTCCTTGAAAGGAAAGATATAACTCTGTGAAATGAATTCACAGAACACAGAGCAGTGTCTCAGAAAGCTTCTTTCCAGTTTTGAACGGAAGATATTTCCTTTTTCACCATAGGCCTCTATGGGCTTCCAAATATCCCTTTGCCAATTCCACAAGAACAGTCTTAGCGAAAGGCTTCTTGAAGGAAAAGATGTAACTCTGTGAGACGAATTAACAGAACACAGAGCAGTTTCTCAGAAAGCTTCTTTCCAGTTTTGAACGGAAGATATTTCCTTTTTCACCATAGCCCTCTATGGGCTTCCAAATATCCCTTTGCCAATTCCACAAGAACAGCCTTAGCAAAAGGCTTCTGGAAGGGAAAGATGTAACTTTGTGAGATGAATTCACAGAACACAGAGCAGTTTCTCAGAAAGCTTCTTTCCAGTTTTGAACGGAAGATATTTCCTTTTTCACCATAGCCCTCTAGGGGCTTCCAAATATCCCTTTGCCAATTCCACAAGAACAGCCTTAGCGAAAGGCTTCTTGAAGGGAAAGATGTAACTCTGTGAGATGAATTCACAGAACACAGAGCAGTTTCTCAGAGAGCTTCTTTCCAGTTTTGAACAGAAGATATTTCCTTTTTCACCATAGCCCTCTATGGGCTTCCAAATATCCCTTTGCCAATTCCACAAGAACAGCCTTAGCGAAAGGCTTCTTGAAGGGAAAGATGTAACTCTGTGAGATGAATTAACAGAACACAGAGCAGTTTCTCAGAAAGCTTCTTTCCAGTTTTGAACGGAAGATATTTCCTTTTTCACCATAGCCCTCTATGGGCTTCCAAATATCCCTTTGCCAATTCCACAAGAACAGCCTTAGCGAAAGGCTTCTTGAAGGGAAAGATGTAACTCTGTGAGATGAATTCACGGAACACAGAGCAGTTTCTCAGAAAGCTTCTTTCCAGTTTTGAACGGAAGATATTTCCTTTTTCACCATAGCCCTCTATGGGCTTCCAAATATCCCTTTGCCAATTCCATAAGAACAGCCTTAGCGAAAGGCTTCTTGAAGGGAAAGATGTAACTCTGTGAGATGAATTCACAGAACACAGAGCAGTTTCTCAGAAAGCTTCTTTCCAGTTTTGAACGGAAGATATTTCCTTTTTCACCATAGCCGTCTATGGGATTTCAAATATCCCTTTGCCAATTCCACAAGAAGAGCCTTAGCGAAAGGCTTCTTGAAAGGAAAGATGTAACTCAGTGAGATGAATTCACATAACACAGAGCAGTGTCTCAGAAAGCTTCTTTCCAGTTTTGAACGGAAGATATTTCCTTTTTCACCATAGGCCTCTATGGGCTTCCAAATATCCCTTTGCCAATTCCACAAGAACAGCCTTAGCGAAAGGCTTCTTGAAGGGAAAGATGTAACTCTGTGAGATGAATTCACGGAACACAGAGCAGTTTCTCAGAAAGCTTCTTTCCAGTTTTGAACGGAAGATATTTCCTTTTTCACCATAGCCCTCTATGGGCTTCCAAATATCCCTTTGCCAATTCCACAAGAACAGCCTTAGCGAAAGGCTTCTTGAAGGGAAAGATGTAACTCTGTGAGATGAATTTACAGAACACAGAGCAGTTTCTCAGAAAGCTTCTTTCCAGTTTTGAACGGAAGATATTTCCTTTTTCACCATAGCCCTCTATGGGCTTCCAAATATCCCTTTGCCAATTCCACAGGAACAGCCTTAGCGAAAGGCTTCTTGAAGGGAAAGATGTAACTCTGTGAGATGAATTCACGGAACACAGAGCAGTTTCTCAGAAAGCTTCTTTCCAGTTTTGAACGGAAGATATTTCCTTTTTCACCATAGCCCTCTATGGGCTTCCAAATATCCCTTTGCCAATTCCATAAGAACAGCCTTAGCGAAAGGCTTCTTGAAGGGAAAGATGTAACTCTGTGAGATGAATTAACAGAACACAGAGCAGCTTCTCAGAAAGTTTCTTCCCAGTTTTGAACGGAAGATATTTCCTTTTTCACCATAGGCCTCTATGGGCTTCAAAATATCCCTTTGCCAATTCCACAAGAACAGCCTTAGCGAAAGGCTTCTTGAAGGGAAAGATGTAACTCTGTGAGATGAATTCACAGAACACAGAGCAGTTTCTCAGAAAGCTTCTTTCCAGTTTTGAACGGAAGATATTTCCTTTTTCACCATAGCCCTCTATGGGCTTCCAAATATCCCTTTGCCAATTCCACAAGAACAGCCTTAGCGAAAGGCTTCATGAAGGGAAAGATGTAACTCTGTGAGATGAATTCACAGAACACAGAGCAGTTTCTCAGAAAGATTTTTCCAGTTATGAACGGAAGATATTTCCTTTTTTACCACAGCCGTCTACGGGATTTCAAATATCCCTTTGCCAATTCCACAAGAACAGCCTTAGCGAAAGGCTTCTTGAAGGGAAAGATGTAACTCTGTGAGATGAATTCACAGAACACAGAGCAGTTTCTCAGAAAGCCTCTTTCCAGTTTTGAACGGAAGATATTTCCTTTTTCACCATAGCCCTCTATGGGCTTCCAAATATCCCTTTGCCAATTCCACAAGAACAGCCTTAGCGAAAGGCTTCTTGAAAGGAAAGATGTAACTCTGTGAGATGAATTCACAGAACACAGAGCAGTGTCTCAGAAAGCTTCTTTCCAGTTTTGAACGGAAGATATTTCCTTTTTCACCATAGGCCTCTATGGGCTTCCAAATATCCCTTTGCCAATTCCACAAGAACAGCCTTAGCGAAAGGCTTCTTGAAGGGAAAGATGTAACTCTGTGAGATGAATTAACAGAACACAGAGCAGTTTCTCAGAAAGCTTCTTTCCAGTTTTGAACGGAAGATATTTCCTTTTTCACCATAGGCCTCTATGGGCTTCCAAATATCCCTTTGCCAATTCCACAAGAACAGCCTTAGCGAAAGGCTTCTTGAAGGGAAAGATGTAACTCTGTAAGATGAATTCACAGAACACAGAGCAGTTTCTCTGAAAGCTTCTTTCCAGTTTTGAACGGAAGATATTTCCTTTTTCACCATAGCCCTCTACTGGCTTCCAAATATCCCTTTGCCAATTCCACAAGAACAGCCTTAGCGAAAGGCTTCTTGAAGGGAAAGATGTAACTCTGTGAGATGAATTCACAGAACACAGAGCAGTTTCTCAGAAAGCTTCTTTCCAGTTTTGAACGGAAGATATTTCCTTTTTCACCATAGCCCTCTATGGAATTCCAAATATCCCTTTGCCAATTCCACAAGAACAGCCTTAGCAAAAGGCTTCTTGAAGGGAAAGATGTAACTCTGTGAGATGAATTAACAGAACACAGAGCAGTTTCTCAGAAAGCTTCCTTCCAGTTTTGAACGGAAGATATTTCCTTTTTCACCATAGCCCTCTATGGGCTTCCAAATATCCCTTTGCCAATTCCACAAGAACAGCCTTAGCGAAAGGCTTCTTGAAAGGAAAGATGTAACTCTGTGAGATGAATTCACAGAACACAGTGCAGTTTCTCAGAAAGCTTCTTTCCAGTTTTGAACGGAAGATATTTCCTTTTTCACCATAGGCCTCTAAGGGCTTCCAAATATCCCTTTGCCAATTCCACAAGAACAGCATTAGCGAAAGGCTTCTTGAAAGGAAAGATATAACTCTGTGAGATGAATTCACAGAACACAGAGCAGTGTCTCAGAAAGCTTCTTTCCAGTTTTGAACGGAAGATATTTCCTTTTTCACCATAGGCCTCTATGGGCTTCCAAATATCCCTTTGCCAATTACACAAGAACAGACTTAGTGAAAGGCTTCTTGAAGGGAAAGATGTAACTCTGTGAGATGAATTCACAGAACACAGAGCAGTTTCTCAGAAAGCTTCTTTCCAGTTTTAAACGGAAGATATTTCCTTTTTCACCATAGCCGTCTATGGGCTTCCAAATATCCCTTTGCCAATTCCACAAGAACAGCCTTAGCGAAAGGCTTCTTGAAGGGAAAGATGTAACTCTGTGAGATGAATTAACAGAACACAGAGCAGTTTCTCAGAAGGCTTCTTTCCAGTTTTGAACGGAAGATATTTCCTTTTTCACCATAGCCCTCCATGGGCTTCCAAATATCCCTTTGCCAATTCCACAAGAACAGCCTTAGCGAAAGGCTTCTTGAAAGGAAAGATGTAACTCTGTGAGATGAATTCACAGAACACAGAGCAGTGTCTCAGAAAGCTTCTTTCCAGTTTTGAACGGAAGATATTTCCTTTTTCACCATAGGCCTCTATGGGCTTCCAAATATCCCTTTGCCAATTCCACAAGAACAGCCTTAGCGAAAGGCTTCTTGAAGGGAAAGATGTAACTCTGTGAGATGAATTCACAGAACACAGAGCAGTTTCTCAGTAAGCTTCTTTCCAGTTTTGAACGGAAGATATTTCCTTTTTCACCATAGGCCTCTATGGGCTTCCAAATATCCCTTTGCCAATTCCACAAGAACAGCCTTAGCGAAAGGCTTCTTGAAGGGAAAGATGTAACTCTGTGAGATGAATTCACAGAACACAGAGCAGTTTCTCTGAAAGCTTCTTTCCAGTTTTGAACGGAAGATATTTCCTTTTTCACCATAGCCCTCTATGGGCTTCCAAATATCCCTTTGCCAATTCCACAAGAACAGCCTTAGCGAAAGGCTTCTTGAAGGGAAAGATGTAACTCTGTGAGATGAATTCACAGAACACAGAGCAGTTTCTCAGAAAGCTTCTTTCCAGTTTTGAACGGAAGATATTTCCTTTTTCACCATAGGCCTCTAGGGGCTTCCAAATATACCTTTGCCAATTCCACAAGAACAGACTTAGCGAAAGGCTTCTTGAAGGGAAAGATGTAACTCTGTGAGATGAATTCACAGAACACAGAGCAGTTTCTCAGAAAGCTTCTTTCCAGTTTTGAACGGAAGATATTTACTTTTTCACCATAGCCCTCTATGGGCTTCCAAATATCCCTTTGCCAATTCCACAAGAACAGCCTTAGCGAAAGGCTTCTTGAAGGGAAAGATGTAACTCTGTGAGATGAATTCACAGAACACAGAGCAGTGTCTCAGAAAGCTTCTTTCCAGTTTTGAACGGAAGATATTTCCTGTTTCACCATAGCCCTCTATGGGCTTCCAAATATCCCTTTGCCAATTCCACAAGAACAGCCTTAGCGAAAGGCTTCTTGAAGGGAAAGATGTAACTCTGTGAGATGAATTCACAGAACACAGAGCGGTTTCTCAGAAAGCTTCTTTCCAGTTTTGAACGGAAGATATTTACTTTTTCACCATAGGCCTCTATGGGCTTCCAAATATCCCTTTGCCAATTCCACAAGAACAGCCTTAGCGAAAGGCTTCTTGAAGGGAAAGATGTAACTCTGTGAGATGAATTCACAGAACACAGAGCAGTTTCTCAGAAAGCTTCTTTCCAGTTTTGAACGGAAGATATTTACTTTTTCACCATAGCCCTCTACGGGCTTCCAAATATCCCTTTGCCAATTCCACAAGAACAGCCTTAGCGAAAGGCTTCTTGAAGGGAAAGATGTAACTCTGTGAGATGAATTCACAGAACACAGAGCAGTTTCTCAGAAAGCTTCTTTCCAGTTTTGAACGGAAGATATTTCCTTTTTCACCATAGCCCTCTATGGGCTTCCAAATATCCCTTTGCCAATTCCACAAGAACAGCCTTAGCGAAAGGCTTCTTGAAGGGAAAGATGTAACTCTGTGAGATGAATTAACAGAACACAGAGCAGTTTCTCAGAAAACTTCTTTCCAGTTTTGAACGGAAGATATTTCCTTTTTCACCATAGCCCTCTATGGGCTTCCAAATATCCCTTTGCCAATTCCACAAGAACAGCCTTAGCGAAAGGCTTCTTGAAGGGAAAGATGTAACTCTGTGAGATGAATTAACAGAACACAGAGCAGTTTCTCAGAAAGCTTCTTTCCAGTTTTGAACGGAAGATATTTCCTTTTTCACCATAGGCCTCTACGGGCTTCCAAATATCCCTTTGCCAATTCCACAAGAACAGTCTTAGCGAAAGGCTTCTTGAAGGGAAAGATGTAACTCTGTGAGATGAATTCACAGAACACAGAGCAGTTTCTCAGAAAGCTTCTTTCCAGTTTTGAACGGAAGATATTTCCTTTTTCACCATAGCCCTCTATGGGCTTCCAAATATCCCTTTGCCAATTCCACAAGAACAGCCTTAGCAAAAGGCTTCTGGAAGGGAAAGATGTAACTTTGTGAGATGAATTCACAGAACACAGAGCAGTTTCTCAGAAAGCTTCTTTCCAGTTTTGAACGGAAGATATTTCCTTTTTCACCATAGCCCTCTAGGGGCTTCCAAATATCCCTTTCCCAATTCCACAAGAACAGCCTTAGCGAAAGGCTTCTTGAAGGGAAAGATGTAACTCTGTGAGATGAATTCACAGAACACAGAGCAGTTTCTCAGAGAGCTTCTTTCCAGTTTTGAACGGAAGATATTTCCTTTTTCACCATAGCCCTCTATTGACTTCCAAATATCCCTTTGCCAATTCCACAAGAACAGCCTTAGCGAAAGGCTTCTTGAAGGGAAAGATGTAACTCTGTGAGATGAATTCACTGAACACAGAGCAGTTTCTCTGAAAGCTTCTTTCCAGTTTTGAACGGAAGATATTTCCTTTTTCACCATAGGCCTCTAGGGGCTTCCAAATATAGCTTTGCCAATTCCACAAGAACAGACTTAGCGAAAGTCTTCTTGTAGGGAAAGATGTAACTCTGTGAGATGAATTCACAGAACACAGAGCAGTTTCTCAGAAAGCTTCTTTCCAGTTTTGAACGGAAGATATTTACTTTTTCACCATAGCCCTCTATGGGCTTCCAAATATCCCTTTGCCAATTCCACAAGAACAGCCTTAGCGAAAGGCTTCTTGAAGGGAAAGATGTAACTCTGTGAGATGAATTCACAGAACACAGAGCAGTGTCTCAGAAAGCTTCTTTCCAGTTTTGAACGGAAGATATTTCCTTTTTCACCATAGCCCTCTATGGGCTTCCAAATATCCCTTTGCCAATTCCACAAGAACAGCCTTAGCGAAAGGCTTCTTGAAGGGAAAGATGTAACTCTGTGAGATGAATTCACAGAACACAGAGCGGTTTCTCAGAAAGCTTCTTTCCAGTTTTGAACGGAAGATATTTACTTTTTCACCATAGCCCTCTATGGGCTTCCAAATATCCCTTTGCCAATTCCACAAGAACAGCCTTAGCGAAAGGCTTCTTGAAGGGAAAGATGTAACTCTGTGAGATGAATTCACAGAACACAGAGCAGTTTCTCAGAAAGCTTCTTTCCAGTTTTGAACGGAAGATATTTACTTTTTCACCATAGCCCTCTACTGGCTTCCAAATATCCCTTTGCCAATTCCACAAGAACAGCCTTAGCGAAAGGCTTCTTGAAGGGAAAGATGTAACTCTGTGAGATTAATTCACAGAACACAGAGCAGTTTCTCAGAAAGCTTCTTTCCAGTTTTGAACGGAAGATATTTCCTTTTTCACCATAGCCCTCTATGGGCTTCCAAATATCCCTTTGCCAATTCCACAAGAACAGCCTTAGCGAAAGGCTTCTTGAAGGGAAAGATGTAACTCTGTGAGATGAATTAACAGAACACAGAGCAGTTTCTCAGAAAGCTTCTTTCCAGTTTTGAACGGAAGATATTTCCTTTTTCACCATAGCCCTCTATGGGCTTCCAAATATCCCTTTGCCAATTCCACAAGAACAGCCTTAGCGAAAGGCTTCTTGAAGGGAAAGATGTAACTTTGTGAGATGAATTCACAGAACACAGAGCAGTTTCTCAGAAAGCTTCTTTCCAGTTTTGAACGGAAGATATTTACTTTTTCACCATAGCCCTCTATGGGCTTCCAAATATCCCTTTGCCAATTCCACAAGAACAGCCTTAGCGAAAGGCTTCTTGAAGGGAAAGATGTAACTCTGTGAGATGAATTCACAGAACACAGAGCAGTGTCTCAGAAAGCTTCTTTCCAGTTTTGAACGGAAGATATTTCCTGTTTCACCATAGCCCTCTATGGGCTTCCAAATATCCCTTTGCCAATTCCACAAGAACAGCCTTAGCGAAAGGCTTCTTGAAGGGAAAGATGTAACTCTGTGAGATGAATTCACAGAACACAGAGCGGTTTCTCAGAAAGCTTCTTTCCAGTTTTGAACGGAAGATATTTACTTTTTCACCATAGCCCTCTATGGGCTTCCAAATATCCCTTTGCCAATTCCACAAGAACAGCCTTAGCGAAAGGCTTCTTGAAGGGAAAGATGTAACTCTGTGAGATGAATTCACAGAACACAGAGCAGTTTCTCAGAAAGCTTCTTTCCACTTTTGAACGGAAGATATTTACTTTTTCACCATAGCCCTCTACGGGCTTCCAAATATCCCTTTGCCAATTCCACAAGAACAGCCTTAGCGAAAGGCTTCTTGAAGGGAAAGATGTAACTCTGTGAGATGAATTCACAGAACACAGAGCAGTTTCTCAGAAAGCTTCTTTCCAGTTTTGAACGGAAGATATTTCCTTTTTCACCATAGCCCTCTATGGGCTTCCAAATATCCCTTTGCCAATTCCACAAGAACAGCCTTAGCGAAAGGCTTCTTGAAGGGAAAGATGTAACTCTGTGAGATGAATTAACAGAACACAGAGCAGTTTCTCAGAAAGCTTCTTTCCAGTTTTGAACGGAAGATATTTCCTTTTTCACCATAGGCCTCTAGGGGCTTCCAAATATAGCTTTGCCAATTCCACAAGAACAGACTTAGCGAAAGTCTTCTTGAATGGAAAGATGTAACTCTGTGAGATGAATTCACAGAACACAGAGCAGTTTCTCAGAAAGCTTCTTTCCAGTTTTGAACGGAAGATATTTACTTTTTCACCATAGCCCTCTATGGGCTTCCAAATATCCCTTTGCCAATTCCACAAGAACAGCCTTAGCGAAAGGCTTCTTGAAGGGAAAGATGTAACTCTGTGAGATGAATTCACAGAACACAGAGCAGTTTCTCAGAAAGCTTCTTTCCAGTTTTGAACGGAAGATATTTCCTTTTTCACCATAGCCCTCTATGGGCTTCCAAATATCCCTTTGCCAATTCCACAAGAACAGCCTTAGCGAAAGGCTTCTTGAAGGGAAAGATGTAACTCTGTGAGATGAATTCACGGAACACAGAGCAGTTTCTCAGAAAGCTTCTTTCCAGTTTTGAACGGAAGATATTTCCTTTTTCACCATAGCCCTCTATGGGCTTCCAAATATCCCTTTGCCAATTCCATAAGAACAGCCTTAGCGAAAGGCTTCTTGAAGGGAAAGATGTAACTCTGTGAGATGAATTCACAGAACACAGAGCAGTTTCTCAGAAAGCTTCTTTCCAGTTTTGAACGGAAGATATTTCCTTTTTCACCATAGCCGTCTATGGGATTTCAAATATCCCTTTGCCAATTCCACAAGAAGAGCCTTAGCGAAAGGCTTCTTGAAAGGAAAGATGTAACTCTGTGAGATGAATTCACAGAACACAGAGCAGTGTCTCAGAAAGCTTCTTTCCAGTTTTGAACGGAAGATATTTCCTTTTTCACCATAGGCCTCTATGGGCTTCCAAATATCCCTTTGCCAATTCCACAAGAACAGCCTTAGCGAAAGGCTTCTTGAAGGGAAAGATGTAACTCTGTGAGATGAATTCACGGAACACAGAGCAGTTTCTCAGAAAGCTTCTTTCCAGTTTTGAACGGAAGATATTTCCTTTTTCACCATAGCCCTCTATGGGCTTCCAAATATCCCTTTGCCAATTCCACAAGAACAGCCTTAGCGAAAGGCTTCTTGAAGGGAAAGATGTAACTCTGTGAGATGAATTTACAGAACACAGAGCAGTTTCTCAGAAAGCTTCTTTCCAGTTTTGAACGGAAGATATTTCCTTTTTCACCATAGCCCTCTATGGGCTTCCAAATATCCCTTTGCCAATTCCACAGGAACAGCCTTAGCGAAAGGCTTCTTGAAGGGAAAGATGTAACTCTGTGAGATGAATTCACGGAACACAGAGCAGTTTCTCAGAAAGCTTCTTTCCAGTTTTGAACGGAAGATATTTCCTTTTTCACCATAGCCCTCTATGGGCTTCCAAATATCCCTTTGCCAATTCCATAAGAACAGCCTTAGCGAAAGGCTTCTTGAAGGGAAAGATGTAACTCTGTGAGATGAATTAACAGAACACAGAGCAGCTTCTCAGAAAGTTTCTTCCCAGTTTTGAACGGAAGATATTTCCTTTTTCACCATAGGCCTCTATGGGCTTCCAAATATCCCTTTGCCAATTCCACAAGAACAGCCTTAGCGAAAGGCTTCTTGAAGGGAAAGATGTAACTCTGTGAGATGAATTCACAGAACACAGAGCAGTTTCTCAGAAAGCTTCTTTCCAGTTTTGAACGGAAGATATTTCCTTTTTCACCATAGCCCTCTATGGGCTTCCAAATATCCCTTTGCCAATTCCACAAGAACAGCCTTAGCGAAAGGCTTCATGAAGGGAAAGATGTAACTCTGTGAGATGAATTCACAGAACACAGAGCAGTTTCTCAGAAAGATTTTTCCAGTTATGAACGGAAGATATTTCCTTTTTTACCACAGCCGTCTACGGGATTTCAAATATCCCTTTGCCAATTCCACAAGAACAGCCTTAGCGAAAGGCTTCTTGAAGGGAAAGATGTAACTCTGTGAGATGAATTCACAGAACACAGAGCAGTTTCTCAGAAAGCCTCTTTCCAGTTTTGAACGGAAGATATTTCCTTTTTCACCATAGCCCTCTATGGGCTTCCAAATATCCCTTTGCCAATTCCACAAGAACAGCCTTAGCGAAAGGCTTCTTGAAAGGAAAGATGTAACTCTGTGAGATGAATTCACAGAACACAGAGCAGTGTCTCAGAAAGCTTCTTTCCAGTTTTGAACGGAAGATATTTCCTTTTTCACCATAGGCCTCTATGGGCTTCCAAATATCCCTTTGCCAATTCCACAAGAACAGCCTTAGCGAAAGGCTTCTTGAAGGGAAAGATGTAACTCTGTGAGATGAATTAACAGAACACAGAGCAGTTTCTCAGAAAGCTTCTTTCCAGTTTTGAACGGAAGATATTTCCTTTTTCACCATAGGCCTCTATGGGCTTCCAAATATCCCTTTGCCAATTCCACAAGAACAGCCTTAGCGAAAGGCTTCTTGAAGGGAAAGATGTAACTCTGTAAGATGAATTCACAGAACACAGAGCAGTTTCTCTGAAAGCTTCTTTCCAGTTTTGAACGGAAGATATTTCCTTTTTCACCATAGCCCTCTATGGGCTTCCAAATATCCCTTTGCCAATTCCACAAGAACAGCCTTAGCGAAAGGCTTCTTGAAGGGAAAGATGTAACTCTGTGAGATGAATTCACAGAACACAGAGCAGTTTCTCAGAAAGCTTCTTTCCAGTTTTGAACGGAAGATATTTCCTTTTTCACCATAGCCCTCTATGGAATTCCAAATATCCCTTTGCCAATTCCACAAGAACAGCCTTAGCAAAAGGCTTCTTGAAGGGAAAGATGTAACTCTGTGAGATGAATTAACAGAACACAGAGCAGTTTCTCAGAAAGCTTCCTTCCAGTTTTGAACGGAAGATATTTCCTTTTTCACCATAGCCCTCTATGGGCTTCCAAATATCCCTTTGCCAATTCCACAAGAACAGCCTTAGCGAAAGGCTTCTTGAAAGGAAAGATGTAACTCTGTGAGATGAATTCACAAAACACAGTGCAGTTTCTCAGAAAGCTTCTTTCCAGTTTTGAACGGAAGATATTTCCTTTTTCACCATAGGCCTCTAAGGGCTTCCAAATATCCCTTTGCCAATTCCACAAGAACAGCATTAGCGAAAGGCTTCTTGAAAGGAAAGATATAACTCTGTGAGATGAATTCACAGAACACAGAGCAGTGTCTCAGAAAGCTTCTTTCCAGTTTTGAACGGAAGATATTTCCTTTTTCACCATAGGCCTCTATGGGCTTCCAAATATCCCTTTGCCAATTACACAAGAACAGACTTAGTGAAAGGCTTCTTGAAGGGAAAGATGTAACTCTGTGAGATGAATTCACAGAACACAGAGCAGTTTCTCAGAAAGCTTCTTTCCAGTTTTAAACGGAAGATATTTCCTTTTTCACCATAGCCGTCTATGGGCTTCCAAATATCCCTTTGCCAATTCCACAAGAACAGCCTTAGCGAAAGGCTTCTTGAAGGGAAAGATGTAACTCTGTGAGATGAATTAACAGAACACAGAGCAGTTTCTCAGAAAGCTTCTTTCCAGTTTTGAACGGAAGATATTTCCTTTTTCACCATAGCCCTCCATGGGCTTCCAAATATCCCTTTGCCAATTCCACAAGAACAGCCTTAGCGAAAGGCTTCTTGAAAGGAAAGATGTAACTCTGTGAGATGAATTCACAGAACACAGAGCAGTGTCTCAGAAAGCTTCTTTCCAGTTTTGAACGGAAGATATTTCCTTTTTCACCATAGGCCTCTATGGGCTTCCAAATATCCCTTTGCCAATTCCACAAGAACAGCCTTAGCGAAAGGCTTCTTGAAGGGAAAGATGTAACTCTGTGAGATGAATTCACAGAACACAGAGCAGTTTCTCAGTAAGCTTCTTTCCAGTTTTGAACGGAAGATATTTCCTTTTTCACCATAGGCCTCTATGGGCTTCCAAATATCCCTTTGCCAATTCCACAAGAACAGCCTTAGCGAAAGGCTTCTTGAAGGGAAAGATGTAACTCTGTGAGATGAATTCACAGAACACAGAGCAGTTTCTCTGAAAGCTTCTTTCCAGTTTTGAACGGAAGATATTTCCTTTTTCACCATAGCCCTCTATGGGCTTCCAAATATCCCTTTGCCAATTCCACAAGAACAGCCTTAGCGAAAGGCTTCTTGAAGGGAAAGATGTAACTCTGTGAGATGAATTCACAGAACACAGAGCAGTTTCTCAGAAAGCTTCTTTCCAGTTTTGAACGGAAGATATTTCCTTTTTCACCATAGGCCTCTAGGGGCTTCCAAATATACCTTTGCCAATTCCACAAGAACAGACTTAGCGAAAGGCTTCTTGAAGGGAAAGATGTAACTCTGTGAGATGAATTCACAGAACACAGAGCAGTTTCTCAGAAAGCTTCTTTCCAGTTTTGAACGGAAGATATTTACTTTTTCACCATAGCCCTCTATGGGCTTCCAAATATCCCTTTGCCAATTCCACAAGAACAGCCTTAGCGAAAGGCTTCTTGAAGGGAAAGATGTAACTCTGTGAGATGAATTCACAGAACACAGAGCAGTGTCTCAGAAAGCTTCTTTCCAGTTTTGAACGGAAGATATTTCCTGTTTCACCATAGCCCTCTATGGGCTTCCAAATATCCCTTTGCCAATTCCACAAGAACAGCCTTAGCGAAAGGCTTCTTGAAGGGAAAGATGTAACTCTGTGAGATGAATTCACAGAACACAGAGCGGTTTCTCAGAAAGCTTCTTTCCAGTTTTGAACGGAAGATATTTACTTTTTCACCATAGCCCTCTATGGGCTTCCAAATATCCCTTTGCCAATTCCACAAGAACAGCCTTAGCGAAAGGCTTCTTGAAGGGAAAGATGTAACTCTGTGAGATGAATTCACAGAACACAGAGCAGTTTCTCAGAAAGCTTCTTTCCAGTTTTGAACGGAAGATATTTACTTTTTCACCATAGCCCTCTACGGGCTTCCAAATATCCCTTTGCCAATTCCACAAGAACAGCCTTAGCGAAAGGCTTCTTGAAGGGAAAGATGTAACTCTGTGAGATGAATTCACAGAACACAGAGCAGTTTCTCAGAAAGCTTCTTTCCAGTTTTGAACGGAAGATATTTCCTTTTTCACCATAGCCCTCTATGGGCTTCCAAATATCCCTTTGCCAATTCCACAAGAACAGCCTTAGCGAAAGGCTTCTTGAAGGGAAAGATGTAACTCTGTGAGATGAATTAACAGAACACAGAGCAGTTTCTCAGAAAACTTCTTTCCAGTTTTGAACGGAAGATATTTCCTTTTTCACCATAGCCCTCTATGGGCTTCCAAATATCCCTTTGCCAATTCCACAAGAACAGCCTTAGCGAAAGGCTTCTTGAAGGGAAAGATGTAACTCTGTGAGATGAATTAACAGAACACAGAGCAGTTTCTCAGAAAGCTTCTTTCCAGTTTTGAACGGAAGATATTTCCTTTTTCACCATAGGCCTCTACGGGCTTCCAAATATCCCTTTGCCAATTCCACAAGAACAGTCTTAGCGAAAGGCTTCTTGAAGGGAAAGATGTAACTCTGTGAGATGAATTCACAGAACACAGAGCAGTTTCTCAGAAAGCTTCTTTCCAGTTTTGAACGGAAGATATTTCCTTTTTCACCATAGCCCTCTATGGGCTTCCAAATATCCCTTTGCCAATTCCACAAGAACAGCCGTAGCGAAAGGCTTCTTGAAGGGAAAGATGTAACTCTGTGAGATGAATTCACAGAACACAGAGCAGTTTCTCAGAAAGCTTCTTTCCAGTTTTGAACGGAAGATATTTACTTTTTCACCATAGCCCTCTACTGGCTTCAAAATATCCCTTTGCCAATTCCACAAGAACAGCCTTAGCGAAAGGCTTCTTGAAGGGAAAGATGTAACTCTGTGAGATTAATTCACAGAACACAGAGCAGTTTCTCAGAAAGCTTCTTTCCAGTTTTGAACGGAAGATATTTCCTTTTTCACCATAGCCCTCTATGGGCTTCCAAATATCCCTTTGCCAATTCCACAAGAACAGCCTTAGCGAAAGGCTTCTTGAAGGGAAAGATGTAACTCTGTGAGATGAATTAACAGAACACAGAGCAGTTTCTCAGAAAGCTTCTTTCCAGTTTTGAACGGAAAATATTTCCTTTTTCACCATAGCCCTCTATGGGCTTCCAAATATCCCTTTGCCAATTCCACAAGAACAGCCTTAGCGAAAGGCTTCTTGAAGGGAAAGATGTAACTTTGTGAGATGAATTCACAGAACACAGAGCAGTTTCTCAGAAAGCTTCTTTCCAGTTTTGAACGGAAGATATTTACTTTTTCACCATAGCCCTCTATGGGCTTCCAAATATCCCTTTGCCAATTCCACAAGAACAGCCTTAGCGAAAGGCTTCTTGAAGGGAAAGATGTAACTCTGTGAGATGAATTCACAGAACACAGAGCAGTGTCTCAGAAAGCTTCTTTCCAGTTTTGAACGGAAGATATTTCCTGTTTCACCATAGCCCTCTATGGGCTTCCAAATATCCCTTTGCCAATTCCACAAGAACAGCCTTAGCGAAAGGCTTCTTGAAGGGAAAGATGTAACTCTGTGAGATGAATTCACAGAACACAGAGCGGTTTCTCAGAAAGCTTCTTTCCAGTTTTGAACGGAAGATATTTACTTTTTCACCATAGCCCTCTATGGGCTTCCAAATATCCCTTTGCCAATTCCACAAGAACAGCCTTAGCGAAAGGCTTCTTGAAGGGAAAGATGTAACTCTGTGAGATGAATTCACAGAACACAGAGCAGTTTCTCAGAAAGCTTCTTTCCACTTTTGAACGGAAGATATTTACTTTTTCACCATAGCCCTCTACGGGCTTCCAAATATCCCTTTGCCAATTCCACAAGAACAGCCTTAGCGAAAGGCTTCTTGAAGGGAAAGATGTAACTCTGTGAGATGAATTCACAGAACACAGAGCAGTTTCTCAGAAAGCTTCTTTCCAGTTTTGAACGGAAGATATTTCCTTTTTCACCATAGCCCTCTATGGGCTTCCAAATATCCCTTTGCCAATTCCACAAGAACAGCCTTAGCGAAAGGCTTCTTGAAGGGAAAGATGTAACTCTGTGAGATGAATTAACAGAACACAGAGCAGTTTCTCAGAAAGCTTCTTTCCAGTTTTGAACGGAAGATATTTCCTTTTTCACCATAGGCCTCTAGGGGCTTCCAAATATAGCTTTGCCAATTCCACAAGAACAGACTTAGCGAAAGTCTTCTTGAATGGAAAGATGTAACTCTGTGAGATGAATTCACAGAACACAGAGCAGTTTCTCAGAAAGCTTCTTTCCAGTTTTGAACGGAAGATATTTACTTTTTCACCATAGCCCTCTATGGGCTTCCAAATATCCCTTTGCCAATTCCACAAGAACAGCCTTAGCGAAAGGCTTCTTGAAGGGAAAGATGTAACTCTGTGAGATGAATTCACAGAACACAGAGCAGTTTCTCAGAAAGCTTCTTTCCAGTTTTGAACGGAAGATATTTCCTTTTTCACCATAGCCCTCTATGGGCTTCCAAATATCCCTTTGCCAATTCCACAAGAACAGCCTTAGCGAAAGGCTTCTTGAAGGGAAAGATGTAACTCTGTGAGATGAATTCACAGAACACAGAGCGGTTTCTCAGAAAGCTTCTTTCCAGTTTTGAACGGAAGATATTTACTTTTTCACCATAGCCCTCTATGGGCTTCCAAATATCCCTTTGCCAATTCCACAAGAACAGCCTTAGCGAAAGGCTTCTTGAAGGGAAAGATGTAACTCTGTGAGATGAATTCACAGAACACAGAGCAGTTTCTCAGAAAGCTTCTTTCCAGTTTTGAACGGAAGATATTTACTTTTTCACCCTAGCCCTCTACTGGCTTCCAAATATCCCTTTGCCAATTCCACAAGAACAGCCTTAGCGAAAGGCTTCTTGAAGGGAAAGATGTAACTCTGTGAGATTAATTCACAGAACACAGAGCAGTTTCTCAGAAAGCTTCTTTCCAGTTTTGAACGGAAGATATTTCCTTTTTCACCATAGCCCTCTATGGGCTTCCAAATATCCCTTTGCCAATTCCACAAGAACAGCCTTAGCGAAAGGCTTCTTGAAGGGAAAGATGTAACTCTGTGAGATGAATTAACAGAACACAGAGCAGTTTCTCAGAAAGCTTCTTTCCAGTTTTGAACGGAAGATATTTCCTTTTTCACCATAGCCCTCTATGGGCTTCCAAATATCCCTTTGCCAATTCCACAAGAACAGCCTTAGCGAAAGGCTTCTTGAAGGGAAAGATGTAACTCTGTGAGATGAATTCACAGAACACAGAGCAGTTTCTCAGAAAGCTTCTTTCCTGTTTTGAACGGAAGATATTTCCTTTTTCACCATAGGCCTCTATGGGCTTCCAAATATCCCTTTGCCAATTCCACAAGAACAGTCTTAGCGAAAGGCTTCTTGAAGGGAAAGATGTAACTCTGTGAGATGAATTCACAGAACACAGAGCAGTTTCTCAGAAAGCTTCTTTCCAGTTTTGAACGGAAGATATTTCCTTTTTCACCATAGCCCTCTATGGGCTTCCAAATATCCCTTTGCCAATTCCATAAGAACAGCCTTAGCGAAAGGCTTCTTGAAGGGAAAGATGTAACTCTGTGAGATGAATTAACAGAACACAGAGCAGTTTCTCAGAAAGTTTCTTTCCAGTTTTGAACGGAAGATATTTCCTTTTTCACCATAGGCCTCTATGGGCTTCCAAATATCCCTTTGCCAATTCCACAAGAACAGCCTTAGCGAAAGGCTTCTTGAAGGGAAAGATGTAACTCTGTGAGATGAATTCACAGAACACAGAGCAGTTTCTCAGAAAGCTTCTTTCCAGTTTTGAACGGAAGATATTTCCTTTTTCACCATAGCCCTCTATGGGCTTCCAAATATCCCTTTGCCAATTCCACAAGAACAGCCTTAGCGAAAGGCTTCTTGAAGGGAAAGATGTAACTCTGTGAGATGAATTTACAGAACACAGAGCAGTTTCTCAGAAAGCTTCTTTCCAGTTTTGAACGGAAGATATTTCCTTTTTCACCATAGCCGTCTATGGGATTTCAAATATCCCTTTGCCAATTCCACAAGAACAGCCTTAGCGAAAGGCTTCTTGAAAGGAAAGATGTAACTCTGTGAGATGAATTCACAGAACACAGAGCAGTGTCTCAGAAAGCTTCTTTCCAGTTTTGAACGGAAGATATTTCCTTTTTCACCATAGGCCTCTATGGGCTTCCAAATATCCCTTTGCCAATTCCACAAGAACAGCCTTAGCGAAAGGCTTCTTGAAGGGAAAGATGTAACTCTGTGAGATGAATTCACGGAACACAGAGCAGTTTCTCAGAAAGCTTCTTTCCAGTTTTGAACGGAAGATATTTCCTTTTTCACCATAGCCCTCTATGGGCTTCCAAATATCCCTTTGCCAATTCCACAAGAACAGCCTTAGCGAAAGGCTTCTTGAAGGGAAAGATGTAACTCTGTGAGATGAATTAACAGAACACAGAGCAGTTTCTCAGAAAGCTTCTTTCCAGTTTTGAACGGAAGATATTTCCTTTTTCACCATAGCCCTCTATGGGCTTCCAAATATCCCTTTGCCAATTCCACAGGAACAGCCGTAGCGAAAGGCTTCTTGAAGGGAAAGATGTAACTCTGTGAGATGAATTCACGGAACACAGAGCAGTTTCTCAGAAAGCTTCTTTCCAGTTTTGAACGGAAGATATTTCCTTTTTCACCATAGCCCTCTATGGGCTTCCAAATATCCCTTTGTCAATTCCATAAGAACAGCCTTAGCGAAAGGCTTCTTGAAGGGAAAGATGTAACTCTGTGAGATGAATTAACAGAACACAGAGCAGCTTCTCAGAAAGTTTCTTTCCAGTTTTGAACGGAAGATATTTCCTTTTTCACCATAGGCCTCTAAGGGCTTCCAAATATCCCTTTGCCAATTCCACAAGAACAGCCTTAGCGAAAGGCTTCTTGAAGGGAAAGATGTAACTCTGTGAGATGAATTCACAGAACACAGAGCAGTTCCTCAGAAAGCTTCTTTCCAGTTTTGAACGGAAGATATTTCCTTTTTCACCATAGCCCTCTATGGGCTTCCAAATATCCCTTTGCCAATTCCACAAGAACAGCCTTAGCGAAAGGCTTCTTGAAGGGAAAGATGTAACTCTGTGAGATGAATTCACAGAACACAGAGCAGTTTCTCAGAAAGCTTTTTCCAGTTTTGAACGGAAGATATTTCCTTTTTTACTACAGCCGTCTATGGGATTTCAAATATCCCTTTGCCAATTCCACAAGAACAGCCTTAGCGAAAGGCTTCTTGAAGGGAAAGATGTAACTCTGTGAGATGAATTCACAGAACACAGAGCAGCTTCTCAGAAAGCTTCTTTCCAGTTTTGAACGGAAGATATTACTTTTTCACCATAGCCCTCTATGGGCTTCCAAATATCCCTTTGCCAATTCCACAAGAACAGCCTTAGCGAAAGGCTTCTTGAAAGGAAAGATGTAACTCTGTGAGATGTATTCACAGAACACAGTGCAGTTTCTCAGAAAGCTTCTTTCCAGTTTTGAACGGAAGATATTTCCTGTTTCACCATAGCCCTCTATGGGCTTTCAAATATCCCTTTGCCAATTGCACAAGAACAGCCTTAGCGAAAGGCTTCTTGAAAGGAAAGATGTAACTCTGTGAGATGAATTCACAGAACACAGAGCAGTGTCTCAGAAAGCGTCTTTCCAGTTTTGAACGGAAGATATTTCCTTTTTCACCATAGGCCTCTATGGGCTTCCAAATATCCCTTTGCCAATTCCACAAGAACAGCCTTAGCGAAAGGCTTCTTGAAGGGAAAGATGTAACTCTGTAAGATGAATTCACAGAACACAGAGCAGTTTCTCTGAAAGCTTCTTTCCAGTTTTGAACGGAAGGTATTTCCTTTTTCACCATAGCCCTCTATGGGCTTCCAAATATCCCTTTGCCAATTCCACAAGAACAGCCTTAGCGAAAGGCTTCTTGAAGGGAAAGATGTAACTCTGTGAGATGAATTAACAGAACACAGAGCAGTTTCTCAGAAAGCTTCTTTCCAGTTTTGAACGGAAGATATTTCCTTTTTCACCATAGGCCTCTAGGGGCTTCCAAATATGCCTTTGCCAATTCCACAAGAACAGACTTAGCGAAAGGCTTCTTGAAGGGAAAGATGTAACTCTGTGAGATGAATTCACAGAACACAGAGCAGTGTCTCAGAAAGCTTCTTTCCAGTTTTGAACGGAAGATATTTACTTTTTCACCATAGCCCTCTACGGGCTTCCAAATATCCCTTTGCCAATTCCACAAGAACAGCCTTAGCGAAAGGCTTCTTGAAGGGAAAGATGTAACTCTGTGAGATGAATTCACAGAACACAGAGCAGTTTCTCAGAAACCTTCTTTCCAGTTTTGAACGGAAGATATTTCCTTTTTCACCATAGCCCTCTATGGGCTTCCAAATATCCCTTTGCCAATTCCACAAGAACAGCCTTAGCGAAAGGCTTCTTGAAGGGAAAGATGTAACTCTGTGAGATGAATTCACAGAACACAGAGCAGTTTCTCAGAAAGCTTCTTTCCTGTTTTGAACGGAAGATATTTCCTTTTTCACCATAGGCCTCTATGGGCTTCCAAATATCCCTTTGCCAATTCCACAAGAACAGTCTTAGCGAAAGGCTTCTTGAAGGGAAAGATGTAACTCTGTGAGATGAATTCACAGAACACAGAGCAGTTTCTCAGAAAGCTTCTTTCCAGTTTTGAACGGAAGATATTTCCTTTTTCACCATAGCCCTCTATGGGCTTCCAAATATCCCTTTGCCAATTCCATAAGAACAGCCTTAGCGAAAGGCTTCTTGAAGGGAAAGATGTAACTCTGTGAGATGAATTAACAGAACACAGAGCAGTTTCTCAGAAAGTTTCTTTCCAGTTTTGAACGGAAGATATTTCCTTTTTCACCATAGGCCTCTATGGGCTTCCAAATATCCCTTTGCCAATTCCACAAGAACAGCCTTAGCGAAAGGCTTCTTGAAGGGAAAGATGTAACTCTGTGAGATGAATTCACAGAACACAGAGCAGTTTCTCAGAAAGCTTCTTTCCAGTTTTGAACGGAAGATATTTCCTTTTTCACCATAGCCCTCTATGGGCTTCCAAATATCCCTTTGCCAATTCCACAAGAACAGCCTTAGCGAAAGGCTTCTTGAAGGGAAAGATGTAACTCTGTGAGATGAATTCACAGAACACAGAGCAGTTTCTCAGAAAGCTTCTTTCCAGTTTTGAACGGAAGATAATTCCTTTTTCACCATAGCCGTCTATGGGATTTCAAATATCCCTTTGCCAATTCCACAAGAACAGCCTTAGCGAAAGGCTTCTTGAAAGGAAAGATGTAACTCTGTGAGATGAATTCACAGAACACAGAGCAGTGTCTCAGAAAGCTTCTTTCCAGTTTTGAACGGAAGATATTTCCTTTTTCACCATAGGCCTCTATGGGCTTCCAAATATCCCTTTGCCAATTCCACAAGAACAGCCTTAGCGAAAGGCTTCTTGAAGGGAAAGATGTAACTCTGTGAGATGAATTCACGGAACACAGAGCAGTTTCTCAGAAAGCTTCTTTCCAGTTTTGAACGGAAGATATTTCCTTTTTCACCATAGCCCTCTATGGGCTTCCAAATATCCCTTTGCCAATTCCACAAGAACAGCCTTAGCGAAAGGCTTCTTGAAGGGAAAGATGTAACTCTGTGAGATGAATTAACAGAACACAGAGCAGTTTCTCAGAAAGCTTCTTTCCAGTTTTGAACGGAAGATATTTCCTTTTTCACCATAGCCCTCTATGGGCTTCCAAATATCCCTTTGCCAATTCCACAGGAACAGCCGTAGCGAAAGGCTTCTTGAAGGGAAAGATGTAACTCTGTGAGATGAATTCACGGAACACAGAGCAGTTTCTCAGAAAGCTTCTTTCCAGTTTTGAACGGAAGATATTTCCTTTTTCACCATAGCCCTCTATGGGCTTCCAAATATCCCTTTGTCAATTCCATAAGAACAGCCTTAGCGAAAGGCTTCTTGAAGGGAAAGATGTAACTCTGTGAGATGAATTAACAGAACACAGAGCAGCTTCTCAGAAAGTTTCTTTCCAGTTTTGAACGGAAGATATTTCCTTTTTCACCATAGGCCTCTAAGGGCTTCCAAATATCCCTTTGCCAATTCCACAAGAACAGACTTAGCGAAAGGCTTCTTGAAGGGAAAGATGTAACTCTGTGAGATGAATTCACAGAACACAGAGCAGTTCCTCAGAAAGCTTCTTTCCAGTTTTGAACGGAAGATATTTCCTTTTTCACCATAGCCCTCTATGGGCTTCCAAATATCCCTTTGCCAATTCCACAAGAACAGCCTTAGCGAAAGGCTTCTTGAAGGGAAAGATGTAACTCTGTGAGATGAATTCACAGAACACAGAGCAGTTTCTCAGAAAGCTTTTTCCAGTTTTGAACGGAAGATATTTCCTTTTTTACTACAGCCGTCTATGGGATTTCAAATATCCCTTTGCCAATTCCGCAAGAACAGCCTTAGCGAAAGGCTTCTTGAAGGGAAAGATGTAACTCTGTGAGATGAATTCACAGAACACAGAGCAGCTTCTCAGAAAGCTTCTTTCCAGTTTTAAAAGGAAGATATTTACTTTTTCACCATAGCCCTCTATGGGCTTCCAAATATCCCTTTGCCAATTCCACAAGAACAGCCTTAGCGAAAGGCTTCTTGAAAGGAAAGATGTAACTCTGTGAGATGTATTCACAGAACACAGTGCAGTTTCTCAGAAAGCTTCTTTCCAGTTTTGAACGGAAGATATTTCCTGTTTCACCATAGCCCTCTATGGGCTTTCAAATATCCCTTTGCCAATTCCACAAGAACAGCCTTAGCGAAAGGCTTCTTGAAGGGAAAGATGTAACTCTGTGAGATGAATTCACAGAACACAGAGCAGTTTCTCAGAAAGCCTCTTTCCAGTTTTGAACGGAAGATATTTCCTTTTTCACCATAGCCCTCTATGGGCTTCCAAATATCCCTTTGCCAATTCCACAAGAACAGCCTTAGCGAAAGGCTTCTTGAAAGGAAAGATGTAACTCTGTGAGATGAATTCACAGAACACAGAGCAGTGTCTCAGAAAGCTTCTTTCCAGTTTTGAACGGAAGATATTTCCTTTTTCACCATAGGCCTCTATGGGCTTCCAAATATCCCTTTGCCAATTCCACAAGAACAGCCTTAGCGAAAGGCTTCTTGAAGGGAAAGATGTAACTCTGTAAGATGAATTCACAGAACACAGAGCAGTTTCTCTGAAAGCTTCTTTCCAGTTTTGAACGGAAGATATTTCCTTTTTCACCATAGCCCTCTATGGGCTTCCAAATATCCCTTTGCCAATTCCACAAGAACAGCCTTAGCGAAAGGCTTCTTGAAAGGAAAGATATAACTCTGTGAGATGAATTCACAGAACACAGAGCAGTGTCTCAGAAAGCTTCTTTCCAGTTTTGAACGGAAGATATTTCCTTTTTCACCATAGGCCTCTATGGGCTTCCAAATATCCCTTTGCCAATTCCACAAGAACAGCCTTAGCGAAAGGCTTCTTGAAGGGAAAGATGTAACTCTGTGAGATGAATTCACAGAACACAGAGCAGTTTCTCAGAAAGCTTCTTTCCAGTTTTGAACGGAAGATATTTCCTTTTTCACCATAGCCCTCTATGGAATTCCAAATATCCCTTTGCCAATTCCACAAGAACAGCCTTAGCAAAAGGCTTCTTGAAGGGAAAGATGTAACTCTGTGAGATGAATTAAGAGAACACAGAGCAGTTTCTCAGAAAGCTTCCTTCCAGTTTTGAACGGAAGATATTTCCTTTTTCACCATAGCCCTCTATGGGCTTCCAAATATCCCTTTGCCAATTCCACAAGAACAGCCTTAGCGAAAGGCTTCTTGAAAGGAAAGATGTAACTCTGTGAGATGAATTCACAGAACACAGTGCAGTTTCTCAGAAAGCTTCTTTCCAGTTTTGAACGGAAGATATTTCCTTTTTCACCATAGGCCTCTATGGGCTTCCAAATATCCCTTTGCCAATTCCACAAGAACAGCCTTAGCGAAAGGCTTCTTGAAGGGAAAGATGTAACTCTGTGAGATGAATTCACAGAACACAGAGCAGTTTCTCAGAAAGCTTCTTTCCAGTTTTGAACGGAAGATATTTACTTTTTCACCATAGCCCTCTATGGGCTTCCAAATATCCCTTTGCCAATTCCACAAGAACAGCCTTAGCGAAAGGCTTCTTGAAGGGAAAGATGTAACTCTGTAAGATGAATTCACAGAACACAGAGCAGTTTCTCTGAAAGCTTCTTTCCAGTTTTGAACGGAAGATATTTCCTTTTTCACCATAGCCCTCTATGGGCTTCCAAATATCCCTTTGCCAATTCCACAAGAACAGCCTTAGCGAAAGGCTTCTTGAATGGAAAGATGTAACTCTGTGAGATGAATTCACAGAACACAGAGCAGTTTCTCAGAAAGCTTCTTTCCAGTTTTGAACGGAAGATATTTCCTTTTTCACCATAGGCCTCTAGGGGCTTCCAAATATCCCTTTGCCAATTCCACAAGAACAGACTTAGCGAAAGGCTTCTTGAAGGGAAAGATGTAACTCTGTGAGATGAATTCACAGAACACAGAGCAGTGTCTCAGAAACCTTCTTTCCAGTTTTGAACGGAAGATATTTACTTTTTCACCATAGCCCTCTACGGGCTTCCAAATATCCCTTTGCCAATTCCACAAGAACAGCCTTAGCGAAAGGCTTCTTTAAGGGAAAGATGTAACTCTGTGAGATGAATTCACAGAACACAGAGCAGTTTCTCAGAAAGCTTCTTTCCAGTTTTGAACGGAAGATATTTCCTTTTTCACCATAGGCCTCTACGGGCTTCCAAATATCCCTTTGCCAATTCCACAAGAACAGCCTTAGCGAAAGGCTTCTTGAAGGGAAAGATGTAACTCTGTGAGATGAATTCACAGAACACAGAGCAGTTTCTCAGAAAGCTTCTTTCCAGTTTTGAACGGAAGATATTTCCTTTTTCACCATAGCCCTCTATGGAATTCCAAATATCCCTTTGCCAATTCCACAAGAACAGCCTTAGCAAAAGGCTTCTTGAAGGGAAAGATGTAACTCTGTGAGATGAATTAACAGAACACAGAGCAGTTTCTCAGAAAGCTTCCTTCCAGTTTTGAACGGAAGATATTTCCTTTTTCACCATAGCCCTCTATGGGCTTCCAAATATCCCTTTGCCAATTCCACAAGAACAGCCTTAGCGAAAGGCTTCTTGAAAGGAAAGATGTAACTCTGTGAGATGAATTCACAGAACACAGTGCAGTTTCTCAGAAAGCTTCTTTCCAGTTTTGAACGGAAGATATTTCCTTTTTCACCATAGGCCTCTATGGCTTCCAAATATCCCTTTGCCAATTCCACAAGAACAGCATTAGCGAAAGGCTTCTTGAAAGGAAAGATATAACTCTGTGAGATGAATTCACAGAACACAGAGCAGTGTCTCAGAAAGCATCTTTCCAGTTTTGAACGGAAGATATTTCCTTTTTCACCATAGGCCTCTATGGGCTTCCAAATATCCCTTTGCCAATTCCACAAGAACAGCCTTAGCGAAAGGCTTCTTGAAGGGAAAGATGTAACTCTGTGAGATGAATTCACAGAACACAGAGCAGTTTCTCAGAAAGCTTCTTTCCAGTTTTAAACGGAAGATATTTCCTTTTTCACCATAGCCCTCTATGGGCTTCCAAATATCCCTTTGCCAATTCCACAAAAACAGCCTTAGCGAAAGGCTTCTTGAAGGGAAAGATGTAACTCTGTGAGATGAATTCACAGAACACAGAGCGGTTTCTCAGAAAGCTTCTTTCCAGTTTTGAACGGAAGATATTTCCTTTTTCACCATAGCCCTCCATGGGCTTCCAAATATCCCTTTGCCAATTCCACAAGAACAGCCTTAGCGAAAGGCTTCTTGAAAGGAAAGATGTAACTCTGTGAGATGAATTCACAGAACACAGAGCAGTTTCTCAGAAAGCTTCTTTCCAGTTTTGAACGGAAGATATTTCCTTTTTCACCATAGCCCTCTATGGGCTTCCAAATATCCCTTTGCCAATTCCACAAGAACAGCCTTAGCGAAAGGCTTCTTGAAGGGAAAGATGTAACTCTGTGAGATGAATTCACAGAACACAGAGCAGTTTCTCAGTAAGCTTCTTTCCAGTTTTGAACGGAAGATACTTCCTTTTTCACCATAGGCCTCTATGGGCTTCCAAATATCCCTTTGCCAATTCCACAAGAACAGCCTTAGCGAAAGGCTTCTTGAAGGGAAAGATGTAACTCTGTGAGATGAATTCACAGAACACAGAGCAGTTTCTCTGAAAGCTTCTTTCCAGTTTTGAACGGAAGATATTTCCTTTTTCACCATAGCCCTCTATGGGCTTCCAAATATCCCTTTGCCAATTCCACAAGAACAGCCTTAGCGAAAGGCTTCTTGAAGGGAAAGATATAACTCTGTGAGATGAATTCACAGAACACAGAGCAGTGTCTCAGAAAGCTTCTTTCCAGTTTTGAACGGAAGATATTTCCTTTTTCACCATAGCCCTCTATGGAATTCCAAATATCCCTTTGCCAATTCCACAAGAACAGCCTTAGCGAAAGGCTTCTTGAAGGGAAAGATGTAACTCTGTGAGATGAATTAACAGAACACAGAGCAGTTTCTCAGAAAGCTTCCTTCCAGGATTGAACGGAAGATATTTCCTTTTTCACCATAGCCCTCTATGGGCTTCCAAATATCCCTTTGCCAATTCCACAAGAACAGCCTTAGCGAAAGGCTTCTTGAAAGGAAAGATGTAACTCTGTGAGATGAATTCACAGAACACAGTGCAGTTTCTCAGAAAGCTTCTTTCCAGTTTTGAACGGAAGATATTTCCTTTTTCACCATAGGCCTCTATGGGCTTCCAAATATCCCTTTGCCAATTCCACAAGAACAGCATTAGCGAAAGGCTTCTTGAAAGGAAAGATATAACTCTGTGAGATGAATTCACAGAACACAGAGCAGTGTCTCAGAAAGCTTCTTTCCAGTTTTGAACGGAAGATATTTCCTTTTTCACCGTAGCCCTCTATTGACTTCCAAATATCCCTTTGCCAATTCCACAAGAACAGCCTTAGCGAAAGGCTTCTTGAAGGGAAAGATGTAACTCTGTGAGATGAATTCACAGAACACAGAGCAGTGTCTCAGAAAGCTTCTTTCCAGTTTTGAACGGAAGATATTTACTTTTTCACCATAGGCCTCTAGGGGCTTTCAAATATACCTTTGCCAATTCCACAAGAACAGACTTAGCGAAAGGCTTCTTGAAGGGAAAGATGTAACTCTGTGAGATGAATTCACAGAACACAGAGCAGTTTCTCAGAAAGCTTCTTTCCAGTTTTGAACGGAAGATATTTCCTTTTTCACCATAGCCCTCTATGGGCTTCCAAATATCCCTTTGCCAATTCCACAAGAACAGCCTTAGCGAAAGGCTTCTTGAAGGGAAAGATGTAACTCTGTGAGATGAATTCACAGAACACAGAGCAGTGTCTCAGAAAGCTTCTTTCCAGTTTTGAACGGAAGATATTTCCTGTTTCACCATAGCCCTCTATGGGCTTCCAAATATCCCTTTGCCAATTCCACAAGAACAGCCTTAGCGAAAGGCTTCTTGAAGGGAAAGATGTAACTCTGTGAGATGAATTCACAGAACACAGAGCGGTTTCTCAGAAAGCTTCTTTCCAGTTTTGTACGGAAGATATTTACTTTTTCACCATAGCCCTCTATGGGCTTCCAAATATCCCTTTGCCAATTCCACAAGAACAGCCTTAGCGAAAGGCTTCTTGAAGGGAAAGATGTAACTCTGTGAGATGAATTCACAGAACACAGAGCAGTTTCTCAGAAAGCTTCTTTCCAGTTTTGAACGGAAGATATTTACTTTTTCACCATAGCCCTCTACTGGCTTCCAAATATCCCTTTGCCAATTCCACAAGAACAGCCTTAGCGAAAGGCTTCTTGAAGGGAAAGATGTAACTCTGTGAGATTAATTCACAGAACACAGAGCAGTTTCTCAGAAAGCTTCTTTCCAGTTTTGAACGGAAGATATTTCCTTTTTCACCATAGCCCTCTATGGGCTTCCAAATATCCCTTTGCCAATTCCACAAGAACAGCCTTAGCGAAAGGCTTCTTGAAGGGAAAGATGTAACTCTGTGAGATGAATTAACAGAACACAGAGCAGTTTCTCAGAAAGCTTCTTTCCAGTTTTGAACGGAAGATATTTCCTTTTTCACCATAGCCCTCTATGGGCTTCCAAATATCCCTTTGCCAATTCCACAGGAACAGCCGTAGCGAAAGGCTTCTTGAAGGGAAAGATATAACTCTGTGAGATGAATTCACGGAACACAGAGCAGTTTCTCAGAAAGCTTCTTTCCAGTTTTGAACGGAAGATATTTCCTTTTTCACCATAGCCCTCTATGGGCTTCCAAATATCCCTTTGTCAATTCCATAAGAACAGCCTTAGCGAAAGGCTTCTTGAAGGGAAAGATGTAACTCTGTGAGATGAATTAACAGAACACAGAGCAGCTTCTCAGAAAGTTTCTTTCCAGTTTTGAACGGAAGATATTTCCTTTTTCACCATAGGCCTCTAAGGGCTTCCAAATATCCCTTTGCCAATTCCACAAGAACAGCCTTAGCGAAAGGCTTCTTGAAGGGAAAGATGTAACTCTGTGAGATGAATTCACAGAACACAGAGCAGTTCCTCAGAAAGCTTCTTTCCAGTTTTGAACGGAAGATATTTCCTTTTTCACCATAGCCCTCTATGGGCTTCCAAATATCCCTTTGCCAATTCCACAAGAACAGCCTTAGCGAAAGGCTTCTTGAAGGGAAAGATGTAACTCTGTGAGATGAATTCACAGAACACAGAGCAGTTTCTCAGAAAGCTTTTTCCAGTTTTGAACGGAAGATATTTCCTTTTTTACTACAGCCGTCTATGGGATTTCAAATATCCCTTTGCCAATTCCACAAGAACAGCCTTAGCGAAAGGCTTCTTGAAGGGAAAGATGTAACTCTGTGAGATGAATTCACAGAACACAGAGCAGCTTCTCAGAAAGCTTCTTTCCAGTTTTGAACGGAAGATATTTACTTTTTCACCATAGCCCTCTATGGGCTTCCAAATATCCCTTTGCCAATTCCACAAGAACAGCCTTAGCGAAAGGCTTCTTGAAAGGAAAGATGTAACTCTGTGAGATGTATTCACAGAACACAGTGCAGTTTCTCAGAAAGCTTCTTTCCAGTTTTGAACGGAAGATATTTCCTGTTTCACCATAGCCCTCTATGGGCTTTCAAATATCCCTTTGCCAATTCCACAAGAACAGCCTTAGCGAAAGGCTTCTTGAAGGGAAAGATGTAACTCTGTGAGATGAATTAACAGAACACAGAGCAGTTTCTCAGAAAGCCTCTTTCCAGTTTTGAACGGAAGATATTTCCTTTTTCACCATAGCCCTCTATGGGCTTCCAAATATCCCTTTGCCAATTCCACAAGAACAGCCTTAGCGAAAGGCTTCTTGAAAGGAAAGATGTAACTCTGTGAGATGAATTCACAGAACACAGAGCAGTGTCTCAGAAAGCTTCTTTCCAGTTTTGAACGGAAGATATTTCCTTTTTCACCATAGGCCTCTATGGGCTTCCAAATATCCCTTTGCCAATTCCACAAGAACAGCCTTAGCGAAAGGCTTCTTGAAGGGAAAGATGTAACTCTGTAAGATGAATTCACAGAACACAGAGCAGTTTCTCTGAAAGCTTCTTTCCAGTTTTGAACGGAAGATATTTCCTTTTTCACCATAGCCCTCTATGGGCTTCCAAATATCCCTTTGCCAATTCCACAAGAACAGCCTTAGCGAAAGGCTTCTTGAAAGGAAAGATATAACTCTGTGAGATGAATTCACAGAACACAGAGCAGTGTCTCAGAAAGCTTCTTTCCAGTTTTGAACGGAAGATATTTCCTTTTTCACCATAGGCCTCTATGGGCTTCCAAATATCCCTTTGCCAATTCCACAAGAACAGCCTTAGCGAAAGGCTTCTTGAAGGGAAAGATGTAACTCTGTGAGATGAATTCACAGAACACAGAGCAGTTTCTCAGAAAGCTTCTTTCCAGTTTTGAACGGAAGATATTTCCTTTTTCACCATAGCCCTCTATGGAATTCCAAATATCCCTTTGCCAATTCCACAAGAACAGCCTTAGCAAAAGGCTTCTTGAAGGGAAAGATGTAACTCTGTGAGATGAATTCACAGAACACAGAGCAGTTTCTCAGAAAGCTTCCTTCCAGTTTTGAACGGAAGATATTTCCTTTTTCACCATAGCCCTCTATGGGCTTCCAAATATCCCTTTGCCAATTCCACAAGAACAGCCTTAGCGAAAGGCTTCTTGAAAGGAAAGATGTAACTCTGTGAGATGAATTCACAGAACACAGTGCAGTTTCTCAGAAAGCTTCTTTCCAGTTTTGAACGGAAGATATTTCCTTTTTCACCATAGGCCTCTATGGGCTTCCAAATATCCCTTTGCCAATTCCACAAGAACAGCCTTAGCGAAAGGCTTCTTGAAGGGAAAGATGTAACTCTGTGAGATGAATTCACAGAACACAGAGCAGTTTCTCAGAAAGCTTCTTTCCAGTTTTGAACGGAAGATATTTACTTTTTCACCATAGCCCTCTATGGGCTTCCAAATATCCCTTTGCCAATTCCACAAGAACAGCCTTAGCGAAAGGCTTCTTGAAGGGAAAGATGTAACTCTGTAAGATGAATTCACAGAAAACAGAGCAGTTTCTCTGAAAGCTTCTTTCCAGTTTTGAACGGAAGATATTTCCTTTTTCACCATAGCCCTCTATGGGCTTCCAAATATCCCTTTGCCAATTCCACAAGAACAGCCTTAGCGAAAGGCTTCTTGAATGGAAAGATGTAACTCTGTGAGATGAATTCACAGAACACAGAGCAGTTTCTCAGAAAGCTTCTTTCCAGTTTTGAACGGAAGATATTTCCTTTTTCACCATAGGCCTCTAGGGGCTTCCAAATATCCCTTTGCCAATTCCACAAGAACAGACTTAGCGAAAGGCTTCTTGAAGGGAAAGATGTAACTCTGTGAGATGAATTCACAGAACACAGAGCAGTGTCTCAGAAAGCTTCTTTCCAGTTTTGAACGGAAGATATTTACTTTTTCACCATAGCCCTCTACGGGCTTCCAAATATCCCTTTGCCAATTCCACAAGAACAGCCTTAGCGAAAGGCTTCTTTAAGGGAAAGATGTAACTCTGTGAGATGAATTCACAGAACACAGAGCAGTCTCTCAGAAAGCTTCTTTCCAGTTTTGAACGGAAGATATTTCCTTTTTCACCATAGGCCTCTACGGGCTTCCAAATATCCCTTTGCCAATTCCACAAGAACAGCCTTAGCGAAAGGCTTCTTGAAGGGAAAGATGTAACTCTGTGAGATGAATTCACAGAACACAGAGCAGTTTCTCAGAAAGATTCTTTCCAGTTTTGAATGGAAGATATTTCCTTTTTCACCATAGCCCTCTATGGAATTCCAAATATCCCTTTGCCAATTCCACAAGAACAGCCTTAGCAAAAGGCTTCTTGAAGGGAAAGATGTAACTCTGTGAGATGAATTAACAGAACACAGTGCAGTTTCTCAGAAAGCTTCTTTCCAGTTTTGAACGGAAGATATTTCCTTTTTCACCATAGGCCTCTATGGCTTCCAAATATCCCTTTGCCAATTCCACAAGAACAGCATTAGCGAAAGGCTTCTTGAAAGGAAAGATATAACTCTGTGAGATGAATTCACAGAACACAGAGCAGTGTCTCAGAAAGCATCTTTCCAGTTTTGAACGGAAGATATTTCCTTTTTCACCATAGGCCTCTATGGGCTTCCAAATATCCCTTTGCCAATTCCACAAGAACAGCCTTAGCGAAAGGCTTCTTGAAGGGAAAGATGTAACTCTGTGAGATGAATTCACAGAACACAGAGCAGTTTCTCAGAAAGCTTCTTTCCAGTTTTAAACGGAAGATATTTCCTTTTTCACCATAGCCCTCTATGGGCTTCCAAATATCCCTTTGCCAATTCCACAAAAACAGCCTTAGCGAAAGGCTTCTTGAAGGGAAAGATGTAACCCTGTGAGATGAATTCACAGAACACAGAGCAGTTTCTCAGAAAGCTTCTTTCCAGTTTTGAACGGAAGATATTTCCTTTTTCACCATAGCCCTCCATGGGCTTCCAAATATCCCTTTGCCAATTCCACAAGAACAGCCTTAGCGAAAGGCTTCTTGAAAGGAAAGATGTAACTCTGTGAGATGAATTCACAGAACACAGAGCAGTTTCTCAGAAAGCTTCTTTCCAGTTTTGAACGGAAGATATTTCCTTTTTCACCATAGCCCTCTATGGGCTTCCAAATATCCCTTTGCCAATTCCACAAGAACAGCCTTAGCGAAAGGCTTCTTGAAGGGAAAGATGTAACTCTGTGAGATGAATTCACAGAACACAGAGCAGTTTCTCAGTAAGCTTCTTTCCAGTTTTGAACGGAAGATACTTCCTTTTTCACCATAGGCCTCTATGGGCTTCCAAATATCCCTTTGCCAATTCCACAAGAACAGCCTTAGCGAAAGGCTTCTTGAAGGGAAAGATGTAACTCTGTGAGATGAATTCACAGAACACAGAGCAGTTTCTCTGAAAGCTTCTTTCCAGTTTTGAACGGAAGATATTTCCTTTTTCACCATAGCCCTCTATGGGCTTCCAAATATCCCTTTGCCAATTCCACAAGAACAGCCTTAGCGAAAGGCTTCTTGAAGGGAAAGATATAACTCTGTGAGATGAATTCACAGAACACAGAGCAGTGTCTCAGAAAGCTTCTTTCCAGTTTTGAACGGAAGATATTTCCTTTTTCACCATAGCCCTCTATGGAATTCCAAATATCCCTTTGCCAATTCCACAAGAACAGCCTTAGCAAAAGGCTTCTTGAAGGGAAAGATGTAACTCTGTGAGATGAATTAACAGAACACAGAGCAGTTTCTCAGAAAGCTTCCTTCCAGGATTGAACGGAAGATATTTCCTTTTTCACCATAGCCCTCTATGGGCTTCCAAATATCCCTTTGCCAATTCCACAAGAACAGCCTTAGCGAAAGGCTTCTTGAAAGGAAAGATGTAACTCTGTGAGATGAATTCACAGAACACAGTGCAGTTTCTCAGAAAGCTTCTTTCCAGTTTTGAACGGAAGATATTTCCTTTTTCACCATAGGCCTCTATGGGCTTCCAAATATCCCTTTGCCAATTCCACAAGAACAGCATTAGCGAAAGGCTTCTTGAAAGGAAAGATATAACTCTGTGAGATGAATTCACAGAACACAGAGCAGTGTCTCAGAAAGCTTCTTTCCAGTTTTGAACGGAAGATATTTCCTTTTTCACCGTAGCCCTCTATTGACTTCCAAATATCCCTTTGCCAATTCCACAAGAACAGCCTTAGCGAAAGGCTTCTTGAAGGGAAAGATGTAACTCTGTGAGATGAATTCACAGAACACAGAGCAGTTTCTCTGAAAGCTTCTTTCCAGTTTTGAACGGAAGATATTTACTTTTTCACCATAGGCCTCTAGGGGCTTCCAAATATACCTTTGCCAATTCCACAAGAACAGACTTAGCGAAAGGCTTCTTGAAGGGAAAGATGTAACTCTGTGAGATGAATTCACAGAACACAGAGCAGTTTCTCAGAAAGCTTCTTTCCAGTTTTGAACGGAAGATATTTCCTTTTTCACCATAGCCCTCTATGGGCTTCCAAATATCCCTTTGCCAATTCCACAAGAACAGCCTTAGCGAAAGGCTTCTTGAAGGGAAAGATGTAACTCTGTGAGATGAATTCACAGAACACAGAGCAGTGTCTCAGAAAGCTTCTTTCCAGTTTTGAACGGAAGATATTTCCTGTTTCACCATAGCCCTCTATGGGCTTCCAAATATCCCTTTGCCAATTCCACAAGAACAGCCTTAGCGAAAGGCTTCTTGAAGGGAAAGATGTAACTCTGTGAGATGAATTCACAGAACACAGAGCGGTTTCTCAGAAAGCTTCTTTCCAGTTTTGAACGGAAGATATTTACTTTTTCACCATAGCCCTCTATGGGCTTCCAAATATCCCTTTGCCAATTCCACAAGAACAGCCTTAGCGAAAGGCTTCTTGAAGGGAAAGATGTAACTCTGTGAGATGAATTCACAGAACACAGAGCAGTTTCTCAGAAAGCTTCTTTCCAGTTTTGAACGGAAGATATTTACTTTTTCACCATAGCCCTCTACTGGCTTCCAAATATCCCTTTGCCAATTCCACAAGAACAGCCTTAGCGAAAGGCTTCTTGAAGGGAAAGATGTAACTCTGTGAGATTAATTCACAGAACACAGAGCAGTTTCTCAGAAAGCTTCTTTCCAGTTTTGAACGGAAGATATTTCCTTTTTCACCATAGCCCTCTATGGGCTTCCAAATATCCCTTTGCCAATTCCACAAGAACAGCCTTAGCGAAAGGCTTCTTGAAGGGAAAGATGTAACTCTGTGAGATGAATTAACAGAACACAGAGCAGTTTCTCAGAAAGCTTCTTTCCAGTTTTGAACGGAAGATATTTCCTTTTTCACCATAGCCCTCTATGGGCTTCCAAATATCCCTTTGCCAATTCCACAAGAACAGCCTTAGCGAAAGGCTTCTTGAAGGGAAAGATGTAACTCTGTGAGATGAATTCACAGAACACAGAGCAGTTTCTCAGAAAGCTTCTTTCCAGTTTTGAACGGAAGATATTTCCTTTTTCACCATAGGCCTCTATGGGCTTCCAAATATCCCTTTGCCAATTCCACAAGAACAGTCTTAGCGAAAGGCTTCTTGAAGGGAAAGATGTAACTCTTTGAGATGAATTCACAGAACACAGAGCAGTTTCTCAGAAAGCTTCTTTCCAGTTTTGAACGGAAGATATTTCCTTTTTCACCATAGCCCTCTATGGGCTTCCAAATATCCCTTTGCCAATTCCATAAGAACAGCCTTAGCGAAAGGCTTCTTGAAGGGAAAGATGTAACTCTGTGAGATGAATTAACAGAACACAGAGCAGTTTCTCAGAAAGTTTCTTTCCAGTTTTGAACGGAAGATATTTCCTTTTTCACCATAGGCCTCTATGGGCTTCCAAATATCCCTTTGCCAATTCCACAAGAACAGCCTTTGCGAAAGGCTTCTTGAAGGGAAAGATGTAACTCTGTGAGCTGAATTCACAGAACACAGAGCAGTTTCTCAGAAAGCTTCTTTCCAGTTTTGAACGGAAGATATTTCCTTTTTCACCATAGCCCTCTATGGGCTTCCAAATATCCCTTTGCCAATTCCACAAGAACAGCCTTAGCGAAAGGCTTCTTGAAGGGAAAGATGTAACTCTGTGAGATGAATTCACAGAACACAGAGCAGTTTCTCAGAAAGCTTCTTTCCAGTTTTGAACGGAAGATATTTCCTTTTTCACCATAGCCGTCTATGGGATTTCAAATATCCCTTTGCCAATTCCACAAGAACAGCCTTAGCGAAAGGCTTCTTGAAAGGAAAGATGTAACTCTGTGAGATGAATTCACAGAACACAGAGCAGTGTCTCAGAAAGCTTCTTTCCAGTTTTGAACGGAAGATATTTCCTTTTTCACCATAGGCCTCTATGGGCTTCCAAATATCCCTTTGCCAATTCCACAAGAACAGCCTTAGCGAAAGGCTTCTTGAAGGGAAAGATGTAACTCTGTGAGATGAATTCACGGAACACAGAGCAGTTTCTCAGAAAGCTTCTTTCCAGTTTTGAACGGAAGATATTTCCTTTTTCACCATAGCCCTCTATGGGCTTCCAAAGATCCCTTTGCCAATTCCACAAGAACAGCCTTAGCGAAAGGCTTCTTGTAGGGAAAGATGTAACTCTGTGAGATGAATTAACAGAACACAGAGCAGTTTCTCAGCAAGCTTCTTTCCAGTTTTGAACGGAAGATATTTCCTTTTTCACCATAGCCCTCTATGGGCTTCCAAATATCCCTTTGCCAATTCCACAGGAACAGCCGTAGCGAAAGGCTTCTTGAAGGGAAAGATGTAACTCTGTGACATGAATTCACGGAACACAGAGCAGTTTCTCAGAAAGCTTCTTTCCAGTTTTGAACGGAAGATATTTCCTTTTTCACCATAGCCCTCTATGGGCTTCCAAATATCCCTTTGTCAATTCCATAAGAACAGCCTTAGCGAAAGGCTTCTTGAAGGGAAAGATGTAACTCTGTGAGATGAATTAACAGAACACAGAGCAGCTTCTCAGAAAGTTTCTTTCCAGTTTTGAACGGAAGATATTTCCTTTTTCACCATAGGCCTCTATGGGCTTCCAAATATCCCTTTGCCAATTCCACAAGAACAGCCTTAGCGAAACGCTTCTTGAAGGGAAAGATGTAACTCGGTGAGATGAATTCACAGAACACAGAGCAGTTCCTCAGAAAGCTTCTTTCCAGTTTTGAACGGAAGATATTTCCTTTTTCACCATAGCCCTCTATGGGCTTCCAAATATCCCTTTGCCAATTCCACAAGAACAGCCTTAGCGAAAGGCTTCTTGAAGGGAAAGATGTAACTCTGTGAGATGAATTCACAGAACACAGAGCAGTGTCTCAGAAAGCTTCTTTCCAGTTTTGAACGGAAGATATTTCCTGTTTCACCATAGCCCTCTATGGGCTTCCAAATATCCCTTTGCCAATTCCACAAGAACAGCCTTAGCGAAAGGCTTCTTGAAGGGAAAGATGTAACTCTGTGAGATGAATTCACAGAACACAGAGCGGTTTCTCAGAAAGCTTCTTTCCAGTTTTGAACGGAAGATATTTACTTTTTCACCATAGCCCTCTATGGGCTTCCAAATATCCCTTTGCCAATTCCACAAGAACAGCCTTAGCGAAAGGCTTCTTGAAGGGAAAGATGTAACTCTGTGAGATGAATTCACAGAACACAGAGCAGTTTCTCAGAAAGCTTCTTTCCAGTTTTGAACGGAAGATATTTACTTTTTCACCATAGCCCTCTACTGGCTTCCAAATATCCCTTTGCCAATTCCACAAGAACAGCCTTAGCGAAAGGCTTCTTGAAGGGAAAGATGTAACTCTGTGAGATTAATTCACAGAACACAGAGCAGTTTCTCAGAAAGCTTCTTTCCAGTTTTGAACGGAAGATAATTCCTTTTTCACCATAGCCCTCTATGGGCTTCCAAATATCCCTTTGCCAATTCCACAAGAACAGCCTTAGCGAAAGGCTTCTTGAAGGGAAAGATGTAACTCTGTGAGATGAATTAACAGAACACAGAGCAGTTTCTCAGAAAGCTTCTTACCAGTTTTGAACGGAAGATATTTCCTTTTTCACCATAGCCCTCTATGGGCTTCCAAATATCCCTTTGCCAATTCCACAAGAACAGCCTTAGCGAAAGGCTTCTTGAAGGGAAAGATGTAACTCTGTGAGATGAATTCACAGAACACAGAGCAGTTTCTCAGAAAGCTTCTTTCCAGTTTTGAACGGAAGATATTTCCTTTTTCACCATAGGCCTCTATGGGCTTCCAAATATCCCTTTGCCAATTCCACAAGAACAGTCTTAGCGAAAGGCTTCTTGAAGGGAAAGATGTAACTCTTTGAGATGAATTAACAGAACACAGAGCAGTTTCTCAGAAAGCTTCTTTCCAGTTTTGAACGGAAGATATTTCCTTTTTCACCATAGCCCTCTATGGGCTTCCAAATATCCCTTTGCCAATTCCATAAGAACAGCCTTAGCGAAAGGCTTCTTGAAGGGAAAGATGTAACTCTGTGAGATGAATTAACAGAACACAGAGCAGTTTCTCAGAAAGCTTCTTTCCAGTTTTGAACGGAAGATATTTCCTTTTTCACCATAGGCCTCTATGGGCTTCCAAATATCCCTTTGCCAATTCCACAAGAACAGCCTTTGCGAAAGGCTTCTTGAAGGGAAAGATGTAACTCTGTGAGCTGAATTCACAGAACACAGAGCAGTTTCTCAGAAAGCTTCTTTCCAGTTTTGAACGGAAGATATTTCCTTTTTCACCATAGCCCTCTATGGGCTTCCAAATATCCCTTTGCCAATTCCACAAGAACAGCCTTAGCGAAAGGCTTCTTGAAGGGAAAGATGTAACTCTGTGAGATGAATTCACAGAACACAGAGCAGTTTCTCAGAAAGCTTCTTTCCAGTTTTGAACGGAAGATATTTCCTTTTTCACCATAGCCGTCTATGGGATTTCAAATATCCCTTTGCCAATTCCACAAGAACAGCCTTAGCGAAAGGCTTCTTGAAAGGAAAGATGTAACTCTGTGAGATGAATTCACAGAACACAGAGCAGTGTCTCAGAAAGCTTCTTTCCAGTTTTGAACGGAAGATATTTCCTTTTTCACCATAGGCCTCTATGGGCTTCCAAATATCCCTTTGCCAATTCCACAAGAACAGCCTTAGCGAAAGGCTTCTTGAAGGGAAAGATGTAACTCTGTGAGATGAATTCACGGAACACAGAGCAGTTTCTCAGAAAGCTTCTTTCCAGTTTTGAACGGAAGATATTTCCTTTTTCACCATAGCCCTCTATGGGCTTCCAAAGATCCCTTTGCCAATTCCACAAGAACAGCCTTAGCGAAAGGCTTCTTGAAGGGAAAGATGTAACTCTGTGAGATGAATTAACAGAACACAGAGCAGTTTCTCAGCAAGCTTCTTTCCAGTTTTGAACGGAAGATATTTCCTTTTTCACCATAGCCCTCTATGGGCTTCCAAATATCCCTTTGCCAATTCCACAGGAACAGCCGTAGCGAAAGGCTTCTTGAAGGGAAAGATGTAACTCTGTGAGATGAATTCACGGAACACAGAGCAGTTTCTCAGAAAGCTTCTTTCCAGTTTTGAACGGAAGATATTTCCTTTTTCACCATAGCCCTCTATGGGCTTCCAAATATCCCTTTGTCAATTCCATAAGAACAGCCTTAGCGAAAGGCTTCTTGAAGGGAAAGATGTAACTCTGTGAGATGAATTAACAGAACACAGAGCAGCTTCTCAGAAAGTTTCTTTCCAGTTTTGAACGGAAGATATTTCCTTTTTCACCATAGGCCTCTATGGGCTTCCAAATATCCCTTTGCCAATTCCACAAGAACAGCCTTAGCGAAACGCTTCTTGAAGGGAAAGATGTAACTCGGTGAGATGAATTCACAGAACACAGAGCAGTTCCTCAGAAAGCTTCTTTCCAGTTTTGAACGGAAGATATTTCCTTTGTCACCATAGCCCTCTATGGGCTTCCAAATATCCCTTTGCCAATTCCACAAGAACAGCCTTAGCGAAAGGCTTCTTGAAGGGAAAGATGTAACTCTGTGAGATGAATTCACAGAACACAGAGCAGTTTCTCTGAAAGCTTCTTTCCAGTTTTGAACGGAAGATATTTCCTTTTTCACCATAGGCCTCTAGGGGCTTCCAAATATACCTTTGCCAATTCCACAAGAACAGACTTAGCGAAAGGCTTCTTGAAGGGAAAGATGTAACTCTGTGAGATGAATTCACAGAACACAGAGCAGTTTCTCAGAAAGCTTCTTTCCAGTTTTGAACGGAAGATATTTACTTTTTCACCATAGCCCTCTATGGGCTTCCAAATATCCCTTTGCCAATTCCACAAGAACAGCCTTAGCGAAAGGCTTCTTGAAGGGAAAGATGTAACTCTGTGAGATGAATTCACAGAACACAGAGCAGTGTCTCAGAAAGCTTCTTTCCAGTTTTGAACGGAAGATATTTCCTGTTTCACCATAGCCCTCTATGGGCTTCCAAATATCCCTTTGCCAATTCCACAAGAACAGCCTTAGCGAAAGGCTTCTTGAAGGGAAAGATGTAACTCTGTGAGATGAATTCACAGAACACAGAGCAGTTTCTCAGAAAGCTTCTTTCCAGTTTTGAACGGAAGATATTTACTTTTTCACCATAGCCCTCTACTGGCTTCCAAATATCCCTTTGCCAATTCCACAAGAACAGCCTTAGCGAAAGGCTTCTTGAAGGGAAAGATGTAACTCTGTGAGATTAATTCACAGAACACAGAGCAGTTTCTCAGAAAGCTTCTTTCCAGTTTTGAACGGAAGATATTTCCTTTTTCACCATAGCCCTCTATGGGCTTCCAAATATCCCTTTGCCAATTCCACAAGAACAGCCTTAGCGAAAGGCTTCTTGAAGGGAAAGATGTAACTCTGTGAGATGAATTAACAGAACACAGAGCAGTTTCTCAGAAAGCTTCTTTCCAGTTTTGAACGGAAGATATTTCCTTTTTCACCATAGCCCTCTATGGGCTTCCAAATATCCCTTTGCCAATTCCACAAGAACAGCCTTAGCGAAAGGCTTCTTGAAGGGAAAGATGTAACTCTGTGAGATGAATTCACAGAACACAGAGCAGTTTCTCAGAAAGCTTCTTTCCAGTTTTGAACGGAAGATATTTCCTTTTTCACCATAGGCCTCTATGGGCTTCCAAATATCCCTTTGCCAATTCCACAAGAACAGTCTTAGCGAAAGGCTTCTTGAAGGGAAAGATGTAACTCTGTGAGATGAATTAACAGAACACAGAGCAGTTTCTCAGAAAGCTTCTTTCCAGTTTTGAACGGAAGATATTTCCTTTTTCACCATAGCCCTCTATGGGCTTCCAAATATCCCTTTGCCAATTCCATAAGAACAGCCTTAGCGAAAGGCTTCTTGAAGGGAAAGATGTAACTCTGTGAGATGAATTAACAGAACACAGAGCAGTTTCTCAGAAAGTTTCTTTCCAGTTTTGAACGGAAGATATTTCCTTTTTCACCATAGGCCTCTATGGGCTTCCAAATATCCCTTTGCCAATTCCACAAGAACAGCCTTAGCGAAAGGCTTCTTGAAGGGAAAGATGTAACTCTGTGAGATGAATTCACAGAACACAGAGCAGTTTCTCAGAAAGCTTCTTTCCAGTTTTGAACGGAAGATATTTCCTTTTTCACCATAGCCCTCTATGGGCTTCCAAATATCCCTTTGCGAATTCCACAAGAACAGCCTTAGCGAAAGGCTTCTTGAAGGGAAAGATGTAACTCTGTGAGATGAATTCACAGAACACAGAGCAGTTTCTCAGAAAGCTTCTTTCCAGTTTTGAACGGAAGATATTTCCTTTTTCACCATAGCCGTCTATGGGATTTCAAATATCCCTTTGCCAATTCCACAAGAACAGCCTTAGCGAAAGGCTTCTTGAAAGGAAAGATGTAACTCTGTGAGATGAATTCACAGAACACAGAGCAGTTTCTCAGCAAGCTTCTTTCCAGTTTTGAACGGAAGATATTTCCTTTTTCACCATAGCCCTCTATGGGCTTCCAAATATCCCTTTGCCAATTCCACAGGAACAGCCGTAGCGAAAGGCTTCTTGAAGGGAAAGATGTAACTCTGTGAGATGAATTCACGGAACACAGAGCAGTTTCTCAGAAAGCTTCTTTCCAGTTTTGAACGGAAGATATTTCCTTTTTCACCATAGCCCTCTATGGGCTTCCAAATATCCCTTTGTCAATTCCATAAGAACAGCCTTAGCGAAAGGCTTCTTGAAGGGAAAGATGTAACTCTGTGAGATGAATTAACAGAACACAGAGCAGTTTCTCAGAAAGTTTCTTTCCAGTTTTGAACGGAAGATATTTCCTTTTTCACCATAGGCCTCTATGGGCTTCCAAATATCCCTTTGCCAATTCCCCAAGAACAGCCTTAGCGAAAGGCTTCTTGAAGGGAAAGATGTAACTCTGTGAGATGAATTCACAGAACACAGAGCAGTTCCTCAGAAAGCTTCTTTCCAGTTTTGAACGGAAGATATTTCCTTTTTCACCATAGCCCTCTATGGGCTTCCAAATATCCCTTTGCCAATTCCACAAGAACAGCCTTAGCGAAAGGCTTCTTGAAGGGAAAGATGTAACTCTGTGAGATGAATTCACAGAACACAGAGCAGTTTCTCAGAAAGCTTTTTCCAGTTTTGAACGGAAGATATTTCCTTTTTTACCACAGCCGTCTATGGGATTTCAAATATCCCTTTGCCAATTCCACAAGAACAGCCTTAGCGAAAGGCTTCTTGAAGGGAAAGATGTAACTCTGTGAGATGAATTCACAGAACACAGAGCAGCTTCTCAGAAAGCTTCTTTCCAGTTTTGAACGGAAGATATTTACTTTTTCACCATAGCCCTCTATGGGCTTCCAAATATCCCTTTGCCAATTCCTCAAGAACAGCCTTAGCGAAAGGCTTCTTGAAAGGAAAGATGTAACTCTGTGAGATGAATTCACAGAACACAGTGCAGTTTCTCAGAAAGCTTCTTTCCAGTTTTGAACGGAAGATATTTCCTTTTTCACCATAGCCCTCTATGGGCTTCCAAATATCCCTTTGCCAATTCCACAAGAACAGCCTTAGCGAAAGGCTTCTTGAAGGGAAAGATGTAACTCTGTGAGATGAATTAACAGGACACAGAGCAGTTTCTCAGAAAGCCTCTTTCCAGTTTTGAACGGAAGATATTTCCTTTTTCACCATAGCCCTCTATGGGCTTCCAAATATCCCTTTGCCAATTCCACAAGAACAGCCTTAGCGAAAGGCTTCTTGAAAGGAAAGATGTAACTCTGTGAGATGAATTCACAGAACACAGAGCAGTGTCTCAGAAAGCTTCTTTCCAGTTTTGAACGGAAGATATTTCCTTTTTCACCATAGGCCTCTATGGGCTTCCAAATATCCCTTTGCCAATTCCACAAGAACAGCCTTAGCGAAAGGCTTCTTGAAGGGAAAGATGTAACTCTGTGAGATGAATTCACAGAACACAGAGCAGTTTCTCAGAAAGCTTCTTTCCAGTTTTGAACGGAAGATATTTCCTTTTTCACCATAGGCCTCTATGGGCTTCCAAATATCCCTTTGCCAATTCCACAAGAACAGCCTTAGCGAAAGGCTTCTTGAAGGGAAAGATGTAACTCTGTGAGATGAATTCACAGAACACAGAGCAGTTTCTCTGAAAGCTTCTTTCCAGTTTTGAACGGAAGATATTTCCTTTTTCACCATAGCCCTCTATGGGCTTCCAAATATCCCTTTGCCAATTCCACAAGAACAGCCTTAGCGAAAGGCTTCTTGAAGGGAAAGATGTTACTCTGTGAGATGAATTCACAGAACACAGAGCAGTTTCTCAGAAAGCTTCTTTCCAGTTTTGAACGGAAGATATTTCCTTTTTCACCATAGGCCTCTAGGGGCTTCCAAATATGCCTTTGCCAATTCCACAAGAACAGACTTAGCGAAAGGCTTCTTGAAGGGAAAGATGTAACTCTGTGAGATGAATTCACAGAACACAGAGCAGTTTCTCAGAAAGCTTCTTTCCAGTTTTGAACGGAAGATATTTCCTTTTTCACCATAGCCCTCTATGGGCTTCCAAATATCCCTTTGCCAATTCCACAAGAACAGCCTTAGCGAAAGGCTTCTTGAAGGGAAAGATGTAACTCTGTGAGATGAATTCACAGAACACAGAGCAGTGTCTCAGAAAGCTTCTTTCCAGTTTTGAACGGAAGATATTTCCTGTTTCACCATAGCCCTCTATGGGCTTCCAAATATCCCTTGCCAATTCCACAAGAACAGCCTTAGCGAAAGGCTTCTTGAAGGGAAAGATGTAACTCTGTGAGATGAATTCACAGAACACAGAGCAGTTTCTCAGAAAGCTTCTTTCCAGTTTTGAACGGAAGATATTTCCTTTTTCACCATAGCCCTCTATGGGCTTCCAAATATCCCTTTCCCAATTCCACAAGAACAGCCTTAGCGAAAGGCTTCTTGAAGGGAAAGATGTAACTCTGTGAGATGAATTCACAGAACACAGAGCAGTTTCTCAGAAAGCTTCTTTCCAGTTTTGAACGGAAGATATTTACTTTTTCACCATAGCCCTCTACGGGCTTCCAAATATCCCTTTGCCAATTCCACAAGAACAGCCTTAGCGAAAGGCTTCTTGAAGGGAAAGATGTAACTCTGTGAGATGAATTCACAGAACACAGAGCAGTTTCTCAGAAAGCTTCTTTCCAGTTTTGAACGGAAGATATTTCCTTTTTCACCATAGCCCTCTATGGGCTTCCAAATATCCCTTTGCCAATTCCACAACAACAGCCTTAGCGAAAGGCTTCTTGAAAGGAAAGATATAACTCTGTGAGATGAATTCACAGAACACAGAGCAGTGTCTCAGAAAGCTTCTTTCCAGTTTTGAACGGAAGATATTTCCTTTTTCACCATAGGCCTCTATGGGCTTCCAAATATCCCTTTGCCAATTCCACAAGAACAGCCTTAGCGAAAGGCTTCTTGAAGGGAAAGATGTAACTCTGTGAGATGAATTCACAGAACACAGAGCAGTTTCTCAGAAAGCTTCTTTCCAGTTTTGAACGGAAGATATTTCCTTTTTCACCATAGCCCTCTATGGAATTCCAAATATCCCTTTGCCAATTCCACAAGAACAGCCTTAGCAAAAGGCTTCTTGAAGGGAAAGATGTAACTCTGTGAGATGAATTAACAGAACACAGAGCAGTTTCTCAGAAAGCTTCCTTCCAGTTTTGAATGGAAGATATTTCCTTTTTCACCATAGCCCTCTATGGGCTTCCAAATATCCCTTTGCCAATTCCACAAGAACAGCCTTAGCGAAAGGCTTCTTGAAAGGAAAGATGTAACTCTGTGAGATGAATTCACAGAACACAGTGCAGTTTCTCAGAAAGCTTCTTTCCAGTTTTGAACGGAAGATATTTCCTTTTTCACCATAGGCCTCTATGGGCTTCCAAATATCCCTTTGCCAATTCCACAAGAACAGCCTTAGCGAAAGGCTTCTTGAAGGGAAAGATGCAACTCTGTGAGATGAATTCACAGAACACAGAGCAGTTTCTCAGAAAGCTTCTTTCCAGTTTTGAACGGAAGATATTTCCTTTTTCACCATAGCCCTCTATGGGCTTCCAAATATCCCTTTGCCAATTCCACAAGAACAGCCTTAGCAAAAGGCTTCTTGAAGGGAAAGATGTAACTCTGTGAGATGAATTCACAGAACACAGAGCAGTTTCTCAGAAAGCTTCTTTCCAGTTTTGAACGGAAGATATTTACTTTTTCACCATAGCCCTCTAAGGGCTTCCAAATATCCCTTTGCCAATTCCACAAGAACAGCCTTAGCGAAAGGCTTCTTGAAGGGAAAGATGTAACTCTGTGAGATGAATTCACAGAACACAGAGCAGTTTCTCAGAAAGCTTCTTTCCAGTTTTGAACGGAAGATATTTCCTTTTTCACCATAGCCCTCTATGGGCTTCCAAATATCCCTTTGCCAATTCCACAAGAACAGCCTTAGCGAAAGGCTTCTTGAAAGGAAAGATATAACTCTGTGAGATGAATTCACAGAACACAGAGCAGTGTCTCAGAAAGCTTCTTTCCAGTTTTGAACGGAAGATATTTCCTTTTTCACCATAGGCCTCTACGGGCTTCCAAATATCCCTTTGCCAATTCCACAAGAACAGCCTTAGCGAAAGGCTTCTTGAAGGGAAAGATGTAACTCTGTGAGATGAATTCACAGAACACAGAGCAGTTTCTCAGAAAGCTTCTTTCCAGTTTTGAACGGAAGATATTTCCTTTTTCACCATAGCCCTCTATGGAATTCCAAATATCCCTTTGCCAATTCCACAAGAACAGCCTTAGCAAAAGGCTTCTTGAAGGGAAAGATGTAACTCTGTGAGATGAATTCACAGAACACAGAGCAGTTTCTCAGAAAGCTTCTTTCCAGTTTTGAACGGAAGATATTTCCTTTTTCACCATAGGCCTCTATGGGCTTCCAAATATCCCTTTGCCAATTCCACAAAAACAGCCTTAGCGAAAGGCTTCTTGAAGGGAAAGATGTAACTCTGTGAGATGAATTCACAGAACACAGAGCAGTTTCTCAGAAAGCTTCTTTCCAGTTTTGAACGGAAGATATTTCCTTTTTCACCATAGCCCTCCATGGGCTTCCAAATATCCCTTTGCCAATTCCACAAGAACAGCCTTAGCGAAAGGCTTCTTGAAAGGAAAGATGTAACTCTGTGAGATGAATTCACAGAACACAGAGCAGTTTCTCAGAAAGCTTCTTTCCAGTTTTGAACGGAAGATATTTCCTTTTTCACCATAGCCCTCTATGGGCTTCCAAATATCCCTTTGCCAATTCCACAAGAACAGCCTTAGCGAAAGGCTTCTTGAAGGGAAAGATGTAACTCTGTGAGATGAATTCACAGAACACAGAGCAGTTTCTCAGTAAGCTTCTTTCCAGTTTTGAACGGAAGATACTTCCTTTTTCACCATAGGCCTCTATGGGCTTCCAAATATCCCTTTGCCAATTCCACAAGAACAGCCTTAGCGAAAGGCTTCTTGAAGGGAAAGATGTAACTCTGTGAGATGAATTCACAGAACACAGAGCAGTTTCTCTGAAAGCTTCTTTCCAGTTTTGAACGGAAGATATTTCCTTTTTCACCATAGCCCTCTATGGGCTTCCAAATATCCCTTTGCCAATTCCACAAGAACAGCCTTAGCGAAAGGCTTCTTGAAGGGAAAGATATAACTCTGTGAGATGAATTCACAGAACACAGAGCAGTGTCTCAGAAAGCTTCTTTCCAGTTTTGAACGGAAGATATTTCCTTTTTCACCATAGCCCTCTATGGAATTCCAAATATCCCTTTGCCAATTCCACAAGAACAGCCTTAGCAAAAGGCTTCTTGAAGGGAAAGATGTAACTCTGTGAGATGAATTAACAGAACACAGAGCAGTTTCTCAGAAAGCTTCCTTCCAGGATTGAACGGAAGATATTTCCTTTTTCACCATAGCCCTCTATGGGCTTCCAAATATCCCTTTGCCAATTCCACAAGAACAGCCTTAGCGAAAGGCTTCTTGAAAGGAAAGATGTAACTCTGTGAGATGAATTCACAGAACACAGTGCAGTTTCTCAGAAAGCTTCTTTCCAGTTTTGAACGGAAGATATTTCCTTTTTCACCATAGGCCTCTATGGGCTTCCAAATATCCCTTTGCCAATTCCACAAGAACAGCATTAGCGAAAGGCTTCTTGAAAGGAAAGATATAACTCTGTGAGATGAATTCACAGAACACAGAGCAGTGTCTCAGAAAGCTTCTTTCCAGTTTTGAACGGAAGATATTTCCTTTTTCACCATAGCCCTCTATTGACTTCCAAATATCCCTTTGCCAATTCCACAAGAACAGCCTTAGCGAAAGGCTTCTTGAAGGGAAAGATGTAACTCTGTGAGATGAATTCACAGAACACAGAGCAGTTTCTCTGAAAGCTTCTTTCCAGTTTTGAACGGAAGATATTTACTTTTTCACCATAGGCCTCTAGGGGCTTCCAAATATACCTTTGCCAATTCCACAAGAACAGACTTAGCGAAAGGCTTCTTGAAGGGAAAGATGTAACTCTGTGAGATGAATTCACAGAACACAGAGCAGTTTCTCAGAAAGCTTCTTTCCAGTTTTGAACGGAAGATATTTACTTTTTCACCATAGCCCTCTATGGGCTTCCAAATATCCCTTTGCCAATTCCACAAGAACAGCCTTAGCGAAAGGCTTCTTGAAGGGAAAGATGTAACTCTGTGAGATGAATTCACAGAACACAGAGCAGTGTCTCAGAAAGCTTCTTTCCAGTTTTGAACGGAAGATATTTCCTGTTTCACCATAGCCCTCTATGGGCTTCCAAATATCCCTTTGCCAATTCCACAAGAACAGCCTTAGCGAAAGGCTTCTTGAAGGGAAAGATGTAACTCTGTGAGATGAATTCACAGAACACAGAGCGCTTTCTCAGAAAGCTTCTTTCCAGTTTTGAACGGAAGATATTTACTTTTTCACCATAGCCCTCTATGGGCTTCCAAATATCCCTTTGCCAATTCCACAAGAACAGCCTTAGCGAAAGGCTTCTTGAAGGGAAAGATGTAACTCTGTGAGATGAATTCACAGAACACAGAGCAGTTTCTCAGAAAGCTTCTTTCCAGTTTTGAACGGAAGATATTTACTTTTTCACCATAGCCCTCTACTGGCTTCCAAATATCCCTTTGCCAATTCCACAAGAACAGCCTTAGCGAAAGGCTTCTTGAAGGGAAAGATGTAACTCTGTGAGATTAATTCACAGAACACAGAGCAGTTTCTCAGAAAGCTTCTTTCCAGTTTTGAACGGAAGATATTTCCTTTTTCACCATAGCCCTCTATGGGCTTCCAAATATCCCTTTGCCAATTCCACAAGAACAGCCTTAGCGAAAGGCTTCTTGAAGGGAAAGATGTAACTCTGTGAGATGAATTAAGAGAAGACAGAGCAGTTTCTCAGAAAGCTTCTTTCCAGTTTTGAACGGAAGATATTTCCTTTTTCACCATAGCCCTCTATGGGCTTCCAAATATCCCTTTGCCAATTCCACAAGAACAGCCTTAGCGAAAGGCTTCTTGAAGGGAAAGATGTAACTCTGTGAGATGAATTCACAGAACACAGAGCAGTTTCTCAGAAAGCTTCTTTCCAGTTTTGAACGGAAGATATTTCCTTTTTCACCATAGGCCTCTATGGGCTTCCAAATATCCCTTTGCCAATTCCACAAGAACAGCCTTAGCGAAAGGCTTCTTGAAGGGAAAGATGTAACTCTGTGAGATGAATTCACAGAACACAGAGCAGTTTCTCAGTAAGCTTCTTTCCAGTTTTGAACGGAAGATACTTCCTTTTTCACCATAGGCCTCTATGGGCTTCCAAATATCCCTTTGCCAATTCCACAAGAACAGCCTTAGCGAAAGGCTTCTTGAAGGGAAAGATGTAACTCTGTGAGATGAATTCACAGAACACAGAGCAGTTTCTCTGAAAGCTTCTTTCCAGTTTTGAACGGAAGATATTTCCTTTTTCACCATAGCCCTCTATGGGCTTCCAAATATCCCTTTGCCAATTCCACAAGAACAGCCTTAGCGAAAGGCTTCTTGAAGGGAAAGATATAACTCTGTGAGATGAATTCACAGAACACAGAGCAGTGTCTCAGAAAGCTTCTTTCCAGTTTTGAACGGAAGATATTTCCTTTTTCACCATAGCCCTCTATGGAATTCCAAATATCCCTTTGCCAATTCCACAAGAACAGCCTTAGCAAAAGGCTTCTTGAAGGGAAAGATGTAACTCTGTGAGATGAATTTACAGAACACAGAGCAGTTTCTCAGAAAGCTTCCTTCCAGGATTGAACGGAAGATATTTCCTTTTTCACCATAGCCCTCTATGGGCTTCCAAATATCCCTTTGCCAATTCCAAAAGAACAGCCTTAGCGAAAGGCTTCTTGAAAGGAAAGATGTAACTCTGTGAGATGAATTCACAGAACACAGTGCAGTTTCTCAGAAAGCTTCTTTCCAGTTTTGAACGGAAGATATTTCCTTTTTCACCATAGGCCTCTATGGGCTTCCAAATATCCCTTTGCCAATTCCACAAGAACAGCATTAGCGAAAGGCTTCTTGAAAGGAAAGATATAACTCTGTGAGATGAATTCACAGAACACAGAGCAGTGTCTCAGAAAGCTTCTTTCCAGTTTTGAACGGAAGATATTTCCTTTTTCACCATAGCCCTCTATTGACTTCCAAATATCCCTTTGCCAATTCCACAAGAACAGCCTTAGCGAAAGGCTTCTTGAAGGGAAAGATGTAACTCTGTGAGATGAATTCACAGAACACAGAGCAGTTTCTCTGAAAGCTTCTTTCCAGTTTTGAACGGAAGATATTTACTTTTTCACCATAGGCCTCTAGGGGCTTCCAAATATACCTTTGCCAATTCCACAAGAACAGACTTAGCGAAAGGCTTCGTGAAGGGAAAGATGTAACTCTGTGAGATGAATTCACAGAACACAGAGCAGTTTCTCAGAAAGCTTCTTTCCAGTTTTGAACGGAAGATATTTACTTTTTCACCATAGCCCTCTATGGGCTTCCAAATATCCCTTTGCCAATTCCACAAGAACAGCCTTAGCGAAAGGCTTCTTGAAGGGAAAGATGTAACTCTGTGAGATGAATTCACAGAACACAGAGCAGTGTCTCAGAAAGCTTCTTTCCAGTTTTGAACGGAAGATATTTCCTGTTTCACCATAGCCCTCTATGGGCTTCCAAATATCCCTTTGCCAATTCCACAAGAACAGCCTTAGCGAAAGGCTTCTTGAAGGGAAAGATGTAACTCTGTGAGATGAATTCACAGAACACAGAGCGATTTCTCAGAAAGCTTCTTTCCAGTTTTGAACGGAAGATATTTACTTTTTCACCATAGCCCTCTATGGGCTTCCAAATATCCCTTTGCCAATTCCACAAGAACAGCCTTAGCGAAAGGCTTCTTGAAGGGAAAGATGTAACTCTGTGAGATGAATTCACAGAACACAGAGCAGTTTCTCAGAAAGCTTCTTTCCAGTTTTGAACGGAAGATATTTACTTTTTCACCATAGCCCTCTATGGGCTTCCAAATATCCCTTTGCCAATTCCACAAGAACAGCCTTAGCGAAAGGCTTCTTGAAGGGAAAGATGTAACTCTGTGAGATGAATTCACAGAACACAGAGCAGTTTCTCAGAAAGCTTCTTTCCAGTTTTGAACGGAAGATATTTCCTTTTTCACCATAGGCCTCTATGGGCTTCCAAATATCCCTTTGCCAATTCCACAAGAACAGTCTTAGCGAAAGGCTTCTTGAAGGGAAAGATGTAACTCTTTGAGATGAATTAACAGAACACAGAGCAGTTTCTCAGAAAGCTTCTTTCCAGTTTTGAACGGAAGATATTTCCTTTTTCACCATAGGCCTCTATGGGCTTCCAAATATCCCTTTGCCAATTCCATAAGAACAGCCTTAGCGAAAGGCTTCTTGAAGGGAAAGATGTAACTCTGTGAGATGAATTAACAGAACACAGAGCAGTTTCTCAGAAAGTTTCTTTCCAGTTTTGAACGGAAGATATTTCCTTTTTCACCATAGGCCTCTATGGGCTTCCAAATATCCCTTTGCCAATTCCACAAGAACAGCCTTTGCGAAAGGCTTCTTGAAGGGAAAGATGTAACTCTGTGAGCTGAATTCACAGAACACAGAGCAGTTTCTCAGAAAGCTTCTTTCCAGTTTTGAACGGAAGATATTTCCTTTTTCACCATAGCCCTCTATGGGCTTCCAAATATCCCTTTGCCAATTCCACAAGAACAGCCTTAGCGAAAGGCTTCTTGAAGGGAAAGATGTAACTCTGTGAGATGAATTCACAGAACACAGAGCAGTTTCTCAGAAAGCTTCTTTCCAGTTTTGAACGGAAGATATTTCCTTTTTCACCATAGCCGTCTATGGGATTTCAAATATCCCTTTGCCAATTCCACAAGAACAGCCTTAGCGAAAGGCTTCTTGAAAGGAAAGATGTAACTCTGTGAGATGAATTCACAGAACACAGAGCAGTGTCTCAGAAAGCTTCTTTCCAGTTTTGAACGGAAGATATTTCCTTTTTCACCATAGGCCTCTATGGGCTTCCAAATATCCCTTTGCCAATTCCACAAGAACAGCCTTAGCGAAAGGCTTCTTGAAGGGAAAGATGTAACTCTGTGAGATGAATTCACGGAACACAGAGCAGTTTCTCAGAAAGCTTCTTTCCAGTTTTGAACGGAAGATATTTCCTTTTTCACCATAGCCCTCTATGGGCTTCCAAAGATCCCTTTGCCAATTCCACAAGAACAGCCTTAGCGAAAGGCTTCTTGAAGGGAAAGATGTAACTCTGTGAGATGAATTAACAGAACACAGAGCAGTTTCTCAGCAAGCTTCTTTCCAGTTTTGAACGGAAGATATTTCCTTTTTCACCATAGCCCTCTATGGGCTTCCAAATATCCCTTTGCCAATTCCACAGGAACAGCCGTAGCGAAAGGCTTCTTGAAGGGAAAGATGTAACTCTGTGAGATGAATTCACGGAACACAGAGCAGTTTCTCAGAAAGCTTCTTTCCAGTTTTGAACGGAAGATATTTCCTTTTTCACCATAGCCCTCTATGGGCTTCCAAATATCCCTTTGTCAATTCCATAAGAACAGCCTTAGCGAAAGGCTTCTTGAAGGGAAAGATGTAACTCTGTGAGATGAATTAACAGAACACAGAGCAGCTTCTCAGAAAGTTTCTTTCCAGTTTTGAACGGAAGATATTTCCTTTTTCACCATAGGCCTCTATGGGCTTCCAAATATCCCTTTGCCAATTCCACAAGAACAGCCTTAGCGAATCGCTTCTTGAAGGGAAAGATGTAACTCGGTGAGATGAATTCACAGAACACAGAGCAGTTCCTCAGAAAGCTTCTTTCCAGTTTTGAACGGAAGATATTTCCTTTTTCACCATAGCCCTCTATGGGCTTCCAAATATCCCTTTGCCAATTCCACAAGAACAGCCTTAGCGAAAGGCTTCTTGAAGGGAAAGATGTAACTCTGTGAGATGAATTCACAGAACACAGAGCAGTTTCTCTGAAAGCTTCTTTCCAGTTTTGAACGGAAGATATTTCCTTTTTCACCATAGGCCTCTAGGGGCTTCCAAATATACCTTTGCCAATTCCACAAGAACAGACTTAGCGAAAGGCTTCTTGAAGGGAAAGATGTAACTCTGTGAGATGAATTCACAGAACACAGAGCAGTTTCTCAGAAAGCTTCTTTCCAGTTTTGAACGGAAGATATTTACTTTTTCACCATAGCCCTCTATGGGCTTCCAAATATCCCTTTGCCAATTCCACAAGAACAGCCTTAGCGAAAGGCTTCTTGAAGGGAAAGATGTAACTCTGTGAGATGAATTCACAGAACACAGAGCAGTGTCTCAGAAAGCTTCTTTCCAGTTTTGAACGGAAGATATTTCCTGTTTCACCATAGCCCTCTATGGGCTTCCAAATATCCCTTTGCCAATTCCACAAGAACAGCCTTAGCGAAAGGCTTCTTGAAGGGAAAGATGTAACTCTGTGAGATGAATTCACAGAACACAGAGCAGTTTCTCAGAAAGCTTCTTTCCAGTTTTGAACGGAAGATATTTACTTTTTCACCATAGCCCTCTACTGGCTTCCAAATATCCCTTTGCCAATTCCACAAGAACAGCCATAGCGAAAGGCTTCTTGAAGGGAAAGATGTAACTCTGTGAGATTAATTCACAGAACACAGAGCAGTTTCTCAGAAAGCTTCTTTCCAGTTTTGAACGGAAGATATTTCCTTTTTCACCATAGCCCTCTATGGGCTTCCAAATGTCCCTTTGCCAATTCCTCAAGAACAGCCTTAGCGAAAGGCTTCTTGAAGGGAAAGATGTAACTCTGTGAGATGAATTAACAGAACACAGAGCAGTTTCTCAGAAAGCTTCTTTCCAGTTTTGAACGGAAGATATTTCCTTTTTCACCATAGCCCTCTATGGGCTTCCAAATATCCCTTTGCCAATTCCACAAGAACAGCCTTAGCGAAAGGCTTCTTGAAGGGAAAGATGTAACTCTGTGAGATGAATTCACAGAACACAGAGCAGTTTCTCAGAAAGCTTCTTTCCAGTTTTGAACGGAAGATATTTCCTTTTTCACCATAGGCCTCTATGGGCTTCCAAATATCCCTTTGCCAATTCCACAAGAACAGTCTTAGCGAAAGGCTTCTTGAAGGGAAAGATGTAACTCTGTGAGATGAATTAACAGAACACAGAGCAGTTTCTCAGAAAGCTTCTTTCCAGTTTTGAACGGAAGATATTTCCTTTTTCACCATAGCCCTCTATGGGCTTCCAAATATCCCTTTGCCAATTCCATAAGAACAGCCTTAGCGAAAGGCTTCTTGAAGGGAAAGATGTAACTCTGTGAGATGAATTAACAGAACACAGAGCAGTTTCTCAGAAAGTTTCTTTCCAGTTTTGAACGGAAGATATTTCCTTTTTCACCATAGGCCTCTATGGGCTTCCAAATATCCCTTTGCCAATTCCACAAGAACAGCCTTAGCGAAAGGCTTCTTGAAGGGAAAGATGTAACTCTGTGAGATGAATTCACAGAACACAGAGCAGTTTCTCAGAAAGCTTCTTTCCAGTTTTGAACGGAAGATATTTCCTTTTTCACCATAGCCCTCTATGGGCTTCCAAATATCCCTTTGCGAATTCCACAAGAACAGCCTTAGCGAAAGGCTTCTTGAAGGCAAAGATGTAACTCTGTGAGATGAATTCACAGAACACAGAGCAGTTTCTCAGAAAGCTTCTTTCCAGTTTTGAACGGAAGATATTTCCTTTTTCACCATAGCCGTCTATGGGATTTCAAATATCCCTTTGCCAATTCCACAAGAACAGCCTTAGCGAAAGGCTTCTTGAAAGGAAAGATGTAACTCTGTGAGATGAATTCACAGAACACAGAGCAGTTTCTCAGCAAGCTTCTTTCCAGTTTTGAACGGAAGATATTTCCTTTTTCACCATAGCCCTCTATGGGCTTCCAAATATCCCTTTGCCAATTCCACAGGAACAGCCGTAGCGAAAGGCTTCTTGAAGGGAAAGATGTAACTCTGTGAGATGAATTCACGGAACACAGAGCAGTTTCTCAGAAAGCTTCTTTCCAGTTTTGAACGGAAGATATTTCCTTTTTCACCATAGCCCTCTATGGGTTTCCAAATATCCCTTTGTCAATTCCATAAGAACAGCCTTAGCGAAAGGCTTCTTGAAGGGAAAGATGTAACTCTGTGAGATGAATTAACAGAACACAGAGCAGTTTCTCAGAAAGTTTCTTTCCAGTTTTGAACGGAAGATATTTCCTTTTTCACCATAGGCCTCTATGGGCTTTCAAATATCCCTTTGCCAATTCCCCAAGAACAGCCTTAGCGAAAGGCTTCTTGAAGGGAAAGATGTAACTCTGTGAGATGAATTCACAGAACACAGAGCAGTTCCTCAGAAAGCTTCTTTCCAGTTTTGAACGGAAGATATTTCCTTTTTCACCATAGCCCTCTATGGGCTTCCAAATATCCCTTTGCCAATTCCACAAGAACAGCCTTAGCGAAAGGCTTCTTGAAGGGAAAGATGTAACTCTGTGAGATGAATTCACAGAACACAGAGCAGTTTCTCAGAAAGCTTTTTCCAGTTTTGAACGGAAGATATTTCCTTTTTTACCACAGCCGTCTATGGGATTTCAAATATCTCTTTGCCAATTCCACAAGAACAGACTTAGCGAAAGGCTTCTTGAAGGGAAAGATGTAACTCTGTGAGATGAATTCACAGAACACAGAGCAGCTTCTCAGAAAGCTTCTTTCCAGTTTTGAACGGAAGATATTTACTTTTTCACCATAGCCCTCTAGGGGCTTCCAAATATCCCTTTGCCAATTCCTCAAGAACAGCCTTAGCGAAAGGCTTCTTGAAAGGAAAGATGTAACTCTGTGAGATGAATTCACAGAACACAGTGCAGTTTCTCAGAAAGCTTTTTTCCAGTTTTGAACGGAAGATATTTCCTTTTTCACCATAGCCCTCTATGGGCTTCCAAATATCCCTTTGCCAATTCCACAAGAACAGCCTTAGCGAAAGGCTTCTTGAAGGGAAAGATGTAACTCTGTGAGATGAATTAACAGGACACAGAGCAGTTTCTCAGAAAGCCTCTTTCCAGTTTTGAACGGAAGATAGTTCCTTTTTCACCATAGCCCTCTATGGGCTTCCAAATATCCCTTTGCCAATTCCACAAGAACAGCCTTAGCGAAAGGCTTCTTGAAAGGAAAGATGTAACTCTGTGAGATGAATTCACAGAACACAGAGCAGTGTCTCAGAAAGCTTCTTTCCAGTTTTGAACGGAAGATATTTCCTTTTTCACCATAGGCCTCTATGGGCTTCCAAATATCCCTTTGCCAATTCCACAAGAACAGCCTTAGCGAAAGGCTTCTTGAAGGGAAAGATGTAACTCTGTGAGATGAATTCACAGAACACAGAGCAGTTTCTCAGCAAGCTTCTTTCCAGTTTTGAACGGAAGATATTTCCTTTTTCACCATAGGCCTCTATGGGCTTCCAAATATCCCTTTGCCAATTCCACAAGAACAGCCTTAGCTAAAGGCTTCTTGAAGGGAAAGATGTAACTCTGTGAGATGAATTCACAGAACACAGAGCAGTTTCTCAGAAAGCTTCTTTCCAGTTTTGAACGGAAGATATTTCCTTTTTCACCATAGGCCTCTATGGGCTTCCAAATATCCCTTTGCCAATTCCACAAGAACAGCCTTAGCGAAAGGCTTCTTGAAGGGAAAGATGTAACTCTGTGAGATGAATTCACAGAACACAGAGCAGTTTCTCTGAAAGCTTCTTTCCAGTTTTGAACGGAAGATATTTCCTTTTTCACCATAGCCCTCTATGGGCTTCCAAATATCCCTTTGCCAATTCCACAAGAACAGCCTTAGCGAAAGGCTTCTTGAAGGGAAAGATGTAACTCTGTGAGATGAATTCACAGAACACAGAGCAGTTTCTCAGAAAGCTTCTTTCCAGTTTTGAACGGAAGATATTTCCTTTTTCACCATAGGCCTCTAGGGGCTTCCAAATATGCCTTTGCCAATTCCACAAGAACAGACTTAGCGAAAGGCTTCTTGAAGGGAAAGATGTAACTCTGTGAGATGAATTCACAGAACACAGAGCAGTTTCTCAGAAAGCTTCTTTCCAGTTTTGAACGGAAGATATTTCCTTTTTCACCATAGCCCTCTATGGGCTTCCAAATATCCCTTTGCCAATTCCACAAGAACAGCCTTAGCGAAAGGCTTCTTGAAGGGAAAGATGTAACTCTGTGAGATGAATTCACAGAACACAGAGCAGTGTCTCAGAAAGCTTCTTTCCAGTTTTGAACGGAAGATATTTCCTGTTTCACCATAGCCCTCTATGGGCTTCCAAATATCCCTTGCCAATTCCACAAGAACAGCCTTAGCGAAAGGCTTCTTGAAGGGAAAGATGTAACTCTGTGAGATGAATTCACAGAACACAGAGCAGTTTCTCAGAAAGCTTCTTTCCAGTTTTGAACGGAAGATATTTCCTTTTTCACCATAGCCCTCTATGGGCTTCCAAATATCCCTTTGCCAATTCCACAAGAACAGCCTTAGCGAAAGGCTTCTTGAAGGGAAAGATGTAACTCTGTGAGATGAATTCACAGAACACAGAGCAGTTTCTCAGAAAGCTTCTTTCCAGTTTTGAACGGAAGATATTTACTTTTTCACCATAGCCCTCTACGGGCTTCCAAATATCCCTTTGCCAATTCCACAAGAACAGCCTTAGCGAAAGGCTTCTTGAAGGGAAAGATGTAACTCTGTGAGATGAATTCACAGAACACAGAGCAGTTTCTCAGAAAGCTTCTTTCCAGTTTTGAACGGAAGATATTTCCTTTTTCACCATAGCCCTCTATGGGCTTCCAAATATCCCTTTGCCAATTCCACAAGAACAGCCTTAGCGAAAGGCTTCTTGAAAGGAAAGATATAACTCTGTGAGATGAATTCACAGAACACAGAGCAGTGTCTCAGAAAGCTTCTTTCCAGTTTTGAACGGAAGATATTTCCTTTTTCACCATAGGCCTCTATGGGCTTCCAAATATCCCTTTGCCAATTCCACAAGAACAGCCTTAGCGAAAGGCTTCTTGAAGGGAAAGATGTAACTCTGTGAGATGAATTCACAGAACACAGAGCAGTTTCTCAGAAAGCTTCTTTCCAGTTTTGAACGGAAGATATTTCCTTTTTCACCATAGCCCTCTATGGAATTCCAAATATCCCTTTGCCAATTCCACAAGAACAGCCTTAGCAAAAGGCTTCTTGAAGGGAAAGATGTAACTCTGTGAGATGAATTAACAGAACACAGAGCAGTTTCTCAGAAAGCTTCCTTCCAGTTTTGAATGGAAGATATTTCCTTTTTCACCATAGCCCTCTATGGGCTTCCAAATATCCCTTTGCTAATTCCACAAGAACAGCCTTAGCGAAAGGCTTCTTGAAAGGAAAGATGTAACTCTGTGAGATGAATTCACAGAACACAGTGCAGTTTCTCAGAAAGCTTCTTTCCAGTTTTGAACGGAAGATATTTCCTTTTTCACCTTAGGCCTCTATGGGCTTCCAAATATCCCTTTGCCAATTCCACAAGAACAGCCTTAGCGAAAGGCTTCTTGAAGGGAAAGATGTAACTCTGTGAGATGAATTCACAGAACACAGAGCAGTTTCTCAGAAAGCTTTTTCCAGTTTTGAACGGAAGATATTTCCTTTTTTACCACAGCCGTCTATGGGATTTCAAATATCCCTTTGCCAATTCCACAAGAACAGCCTTAGCGAAAGGCTTCTTGAAGGGAAAGATGTAACTCTGTGAGATGAATTCACAGAACACAGAGCAGCTTCTCAGAAAGCTTCTTTCCAGTTTTGAACGGAAGATATTTACTTTTTCACCATAGCCCTCTATGGGCTTCCAAATATCCCTTTGCCAATTCCTCAAGAACAGCCTTAGCGAAAGGCTTCTTGAAAGGAAAGATGTAACTCTGTGAGATGAATTCACAGAACACAGTGCAGTTTCTCAGAAAGCTTCTTTCCAGTTTTGAACGGAAGATATTTCCTTTTTCACCATAGCCCTCTATGGGCTTCCAAATATCCCTTTGCCAATTCCACAAGAACAGCCTTAGCGAAAGGCTTCTTGAAGGGAAAGATGTAACTCTGTGAGATGAATTAACAGGACACAGAGCAGTTTCTCAGAAAGCCTCTTTCCAGTTTTGAACGGAAGATATTTCCTTTTTCACCATAGCCCTCTATGGGCTTCCAAATATCCCTTTGCCAATTCCACAAGAACAGCCTTAGCGAAAGGCTTCTTGAAAGGAAAGATGTAACTCTGTGAGATGAATTCACAGAACACAGAGCAGTGTCTCAGAAAGCTTCTTTCCAGTTTTGAACGGAAGATATTTCCTTTTTCACCATAGGCCTCTATGGGCTTCCAAATATCCCTTTGCCAATTCCACAAGAACAGCCTTAGCGAAAGGCTTCTTGAAGGGAAAGATGTAACTCTGTGAGATGAATTCACAGAACACAGAGCAGTTTCTCAGAAAGCTTCTTTCCAGTTTTGAACGGAAGATATTTCCTTTTTCACCATAGGCCTCTATGGGCTTCCAAATATCCCTTTGCCAATTCCACAAGAACAGCCTTAGCGAAAGGCTTCTTGAAGGGAAAGATGTAACTCTGTGAGATGAATTCACAGAACACAGAGCAGTTTCTCTGAAAGCTTCTTTCCAGTTTTGAACGGAAGATATTTCCTTTTTCACCATAGCCCTCTATGGGCTTCCAAATATCCCTTTGCCAATTCCACAAGAACAGCCTTAGCGAAAGGCTTCTTGAAGGGAAAGATGTAACTCTGTGAGATGAATTCACAGAACACAGAGCAGTTTCTCAGAAAGCTTCTTTCCAGTTTTGAACGGAAGATATTTCCTTTTTCACCATAGGCCTCTAGGGGCTTCCAAATATGCCTTTGCCAATTCCACAAGAACAGACTTAGCGAAAGGCTTCTTGAAGGGAAAGATGTAACTCTGTGAGATGAATTCACAGAACACAGAGCAGTTTCTCAGAAAGCTTCTTTCCAGTTTTGAACGGAAGATATTTCCTTTTTCACCATAGCCCTCTATGGGCTTCCAAATATCCCTTTGCCAATTCCACAAGAACAGCCTTAGCGAAAGGCTTCTTGAAGGGAAAGATGTAACTCTGTGAGATGAATTCACAGAACACAGAGCAGTGTCTCAGAAAGCTTCTTTCCAGTTTTGAACGGAAGATATTTCCTGTTTCACCATAGCCCTCTATGGGCTTCCAAATATCCCTTGCCAATTCCACAAGAACAGCCTTAGCGAAAGGCTTCTTGAAGGGAAAGATGTAACTCTGTGAGATGAATTCACAGAACACAGAGCAGTTTCTCAGAAAGCTTCTTTCCAGTTTTGAACGGAAGATATTTCCTTTTTCACCATAGCCCTCTATGGGCTTCCAAATATCCCTTTGCCAATTCCACAAGAACAGCCTTAGCGAAAGGCTTCTTGAAGGGAAAGATGTAACTCTGTGAGATGAATTCACAGAACACAGAGCAGTTTCTCAGAAAGCTTCTTTCCAGTTTTGAACGGAAGATATTTCCTTTTTCACCATAGCCCTCTATGGGCTTCCAAATATCCCTTTGCCAATTCCACAAGAACAGCCTTAGCAAAAGGCTTCTTGAAGGGAAAGATGTAACTCTGTGAGATGAATTCACAGAACACAGAGCAGTTTCTCGGAAAGCTTCTTTCCAGTTTTGAACGGAAGATATTTACTTTTTCACCATAGCCCTCTACGGGCTTCCAAATATCCCTTTGCCAATTCCACAAGAACAGCCTTAGCGAAAGGCTTCTTGAAGGGAAAGATGTAACTCTGTGAGATGAATTCACAGAACACAGAGCAGTTTCTCAGAAAGCTTCTTTCCAGTTTTGAACGGAAGATATTTCCTTTTTCACCATAGCCCTCTATGGGCTTCCAAATATCCCTTTGCCAATTCCACAAGAACAGCCTTAGCGAAAGGCTTCTTGAAAGGAAAGATATTACTCTGTGAGATGAATTCACAGAACACAGAGCAGTGTCTCAGAAAGCTTCTTTCCAGTTTTGAACGGAAGATATTTCCTTTTTCACCATAGGCCTCTACGGGCTTCCAAATATCCCTTTGCCAATTCCATAAGAACAGCCTTAGCGAAAGGCTTCTTGAAGGGAAAGATGTAACTCTGTGAGATGAATTCACAGAACACAGAGCAGTTTCTCAGAAAGCTTCTTTCCAGTTTTGAACGGAAGATATTTCCTTTTTCACCATAGCCCTCTATGGAATTCCAAATATCCCTTTGCCAATTCCACAAGAACAGCCTTAGCAAAAGGCTTCTTGAAGGGAAAGATGTAACTCTGTGAGATGAATTCACAGAACACAGAGCAGTTTCTCAGAAAGCTTCTTTCCAGTTTTGAACGGAAGATATTTCCTTTTTCACCATAGGCCTCTATGGGCTTCCAAATATCCCTTTGCCAATTCCACAAGAACAGCCTTAGCGAAAGGCTTCTTGAAGGGAAAGATGTAACTCTGTGAGATGAATTCACAGAACACAGAGCAGTTTCTCAGTAAGCTTCTTTCCAGTTTTGAACGGAAGATACTTCCTTTTTCACCAAAGGCCTCTATGGGCTTCCAAATATCCCTTTGCCAATTCCACAAGAACAGACTTAGCGAAAGGCTTTTTGAAGGGAAAGATGTAACTCTGTGAGATCAATTCACAAAACACAGAGCAGTTTCTCTGAAAGCTTCTTTCCAGTTTTGAACGGAAGATATTTCCTTTTTCACCATGGCCCTCTATGGGCTTCCAAATATCCCTTTGCCAATTCCACAAGAACAGCCTTAGCGAAAGGCTTCTTGAAGGGAAAGATGTAACTCTGTGAGATGAATTCACAGAACACAGAGCAGTTTCTCAGAAAGCTTCTTTCCAGTTTTGAACGGAAGATATTTCCTTTTTCACCATAGGCCTCTAGGGGCTTCCAAATATCCCTTTGCCAATTCCACAAGAACAGACTTAGCGAAAGGCTTCTTGAAGGGAAAGATGTAACTCTGTGAGATGAATTCACAGAACACAGAGCAGTTTCTCAGAAAGCTTCTTTCCAGTTTTGAACGGAAGATATTTACTTTTTCACCATAGCCCTCTATGGGCTTCCAAATATCCCTTTGCCAATTCCACAAGAACAGCCTTAGCGAAAGGCTTCTTGAAGGGAAAGATGTAACTCTGTGAGATGAATTCACAGAACACAGAGCAGTGTCTCAGAAAGCTTCTTTCCAGTTTTGAACGGAAGATATTTCCTGTTTCACCATAGCCCTCTATGGGCTTCCAAATATCCCTTTGCCAATTCCACAAGAACAGCCTTAGCGAAAGGCTTCTTGAAGGGAAAGATGTAACTCTCTGAGATGAATTCACAGAACACAGAGCAGTGTCTCAGAAAGCTTCTTTCCAGTTTTGAACGGAAGATATTTACTTTTTCACCATAGCCCTCTATGGGCTTCCAAATATCCCTTTGCCAATTCCACAAGAACAGCCTTAGCGAAAGGCTTCTTGAAGGGAAAGATGTAACTCTGTGAGATGAATTCACAGAACACAGAGCAGTTTCTCAGAAAGCTTCTTTCCAGTTTTGAACGGAAGATATTTACTTTTTCACCATAGCCCTCTATGGGCTTCCAAATATCCCTTTGCCAATTCCACAAGAACAGCCTTAGCGAAAGGCTTCTTGAAGGGAAAGATGTAACTCTGTGAGATGAATTCACAGAACACAGAGCAGTTTCTCAGAAAGCTTCTTTCCAGTTTTGAACGGAAGATATTTCCTTTTTCACCATAGGCCTCTATGGGCTTCCAAATATCCCTTTGCCAATTCCACAAGAACTGTCTTAGCGAAAGGCTTCTTGAAGGGAAAGATGTAACTCTGTGAGATGAATTAACAGAACACAGAGCAGTTTCTCAGAAAGCTTCTTTCCAGTTTTGAACGGAAGATATTTCCCTTTTCACCATAGCCCTCTATGGGCTTCCAAATATCCCTTTGCCAATTCCACAAGAACAGCCTTAGCAAAAGGCTTCTGGAAGGGAAAGATGTAACTTTGTGAGATGAATTCACAGAACACAGAACAGTTTCTCAGAAAGCTTCTTTCCAGTTTTGAACGGAAGATATTTCCTTTTTCACCATCGCCCTCTAGGGGCTTCCAAATATCCCTTTGCCAATTCCACAAGAACAGCCTTAGCGAAAGGCTTCTTGAAGGGAAAGATGTAACTCTGTGAGATGAATTCACAGAACACAGAGCAGTTTCTCAGAGAGCTTCTTTCCAGTTTTGAACGGAAGATATTTCCTTTTTCACCATAGTCCTCTATGGGCTTCCAAATATCCCTTTGCCAATTCCACAAGAACAGCCTTAGCGAAAGGCTTCTAGAAGGGAAAGATGTAACTCTGTGAGATGAATTCACAGAACACAGAGCAGTTTCTCAGAAAGCTTCTTTCCAGTTTTGAACGGAAGATATTTCCTTTTTCACCATAGCCCTCTAAGGGCTTCCAAATATCCCTTTGCCAATTCCACAAGAACAGCCTTAGCGAAAGGATTCTTGAAGGGAAAGATGTAACTCTGTGAGATGAATTCACAGAACACAGAGCAGTTTCTCAGAAAGCGTCTTTCCAGTTTTGAACGGAAGATATTTCCTTTTTCACCATAGGCCTCTATGGGCTTCCAAATATCTCTTTGCCAATTCCACAAGAACAGCCTTAGCGAAAGGCTTCTTGAAGGGAAAGATGTAACTCTGTGAGATGAATTCACAGAACACAGAGCAGTTTCTCAGAAAGCTTCTTTCCAGTTTTGAACGGAAGATATTTCCTTTTTCACCATAGCCCTCTAAGGGCTTCCAAATATCCCTTTGCCAATTCCACAAGAACAGCCTTAGCGAAAGGCTTCTTGAGGGGAAAGATGTAACTCTGTGAGATGAATTAACAGAACACAGAGCAGTTTCTCAGAAAGCTTCTTTCCAGTTTTGAACGGAAGATATTTACTTTTTCACCATAGCCCTCTATGGGCTTCCAAATATCCCTTTGCCAATTCCACAAGAACAGCCTTAGCGAAAGGCTTCTTGAAGGGAAAGATGTAACTCTGTGAGATGAATTCACAGAACACAGAGCAGTTTCTCAGAAAGCTTCTTTCCAGTTTTGAACGGAAGATATTTCCTTTTTCACCATAGCCCTCTATGGGCTTCAAAATATCCCTTTGCCAATCCCACAAGAACAGCCTTACCGAGAGGCTTCTTGAAGGGAAAGATGTAACTCTGTGAGATGAATTCACAGAACACAGAGCAGTTTCTCAGAAAGCTTCTTTCCAGTTTTGAACGGAAGATATTTCCTTTTTCACCATAGGCCTCTATGGGCTTCCAAATATCCCTTTGCCAATTCCACAAGAACAGCATTAGCGAAAGGCTTCTTGAAAGGAAAGATGTAACTCTGTGAGATGAATTCACAGAACACAGTGCAGTTTCTCAGAAAGCTTCTTTCCAGTTTTGAACGGAAGATATTTCCTTTTTCACCATAGGCCTCTATGGGCTTCCAAATATCCCTTTGCCAATTCCACAAGAACAGCATTAGCGAAAGGCTTCTTGAAAGGAAAGATGTAACTCTGTGAGATGAATTCACAGAACACAGAGCAGTTTCTCAGAAAGCTTCTTTCCAGTTTTGAACGGAAGATATTTCCTTTTTCACCATAGCCCTCTATGGGCTTCCAAATATCCCTTTGCCAATTCCACAAGAACAGCCTTAGCGAAAGGCTTCTTGAAGGGAAAGATGTAACTCTGTGAGATGAATTCACAGAACACAGAGCAGTTTCTCTGAAAGCTTTTTTCCAGTTTTGAACGGAAGATATTTCCTGTTTCACCATAGCCCTCTATGGGCTTCCAAATATCCCTTTGCCAATTCCACAAGAACAGCCTTAGCGAAAGGCTTCTTGAAGGGAAAGATGTAACTCTGTGAGATGAATTCACAGAACACAGAGCAGTTTCTCAGAAAGCTTCTTTCCAGTTTTGAACGGAAGATATTTCCTTTTTCACCATAGCCCTCTATGGGCTTCCAAATATCCCTTTGCCAATTCCACAAGAACAGCCTTAGCGAAAGGCTTCTTGAAGGGAAAGATGTAACTCTGTGAGATGAATTCACAGAACACAGAGCAGTTTCTCAGAAAGCTTCTTTCCAGTTTTGAACGGAAGATATTTACTTTTTCACCATAGCCCTCTACGGGCTTCCAAATATCCCTTTGCCAATTCCACAAGAACAGCCTTAGCGAAAGGCTTCTTGAAGGGAAAGATGTAACTCTGTGAGATGAATTCACAGAACACAGAGCAGTTTCTCAGAAAGCTTCTTTCCAGTTTTGAACGGAAGATAATTCCTTTTTCACCATAGCCCTCTATGGGCTTCCAAATATCCCTTTGCCAATTCCACAAGAACAGCCTTAGCGAAAGGCTTCTTGAAAGGAAAGATATAACTCTGTGAGATGAATTCACAGAACACAGAGCAGTGTCTCAGAAAGCTTCTTTCCAGTTTTGAACGGAAGATATTTCCTTTTTCACCATAGGCCTCTATGGGCTTCCAAATATCCCTTTGCCAATTCCACAAGAACAGCCTTAGCGAAAGGCTTCTTGAAGGGAAAGATGTAACTCTGTGAGATGAATTCACAGAACACAGAGCAGTTTCTCAGAAAGCTTCTTTCCAGTTTTGAACGGAAGATATTTCCTTTTTCACCATAGCCCTCTATGGAATTCCAAATATCCCTTTGCCAATTCCACAAGAACAGCCTTAGCAAAAGGCTTCTTGAAGGGAAAGATGTAACTCTGTGAGATGAATTCACAGAACACAGAGCAGTTTCTCAGAAAGCTTCCTTCCAGTTTTGAACGGAAGATATTTCCTTTTTCACCATAGCCCTCTATGGGCTTCCAAATATCCCTTTGCCAATTCCACAAGAACAGCCTTAGCGAAAGGCTTCTTGAAAGGAAAGATGTAACTCTGTGAGATGAATTCACAGAACACAGTGCAGTTTCTCAGAAAGCTTCTTTCCAGTTTTGAACGGAAGATATTTCCTTTTTCACCATAGGCCTCTATGGGCTTCCAAATATCCCTTTGCCAATTCCACAAGAACAGCCTTAGCGAAAGGCTTCTTGAAGGGAAAGATGTAACTCTGTGAGATGAATTCACAGAACACAGAGCAGTTTCTCAGAATGCTTCTTTCCAGTTTTGAACGGAAGATATTTCCTTTTTCACCATAGGCCTCTATGGGCTTCCAAATATCCCTTTGCCAATTCCACAAGAACAGTCTTAGCGAAAGGCTTCTTGAAGGGAAAGATGTAACTCTGTGAGATGAATTAACAGAACACAGAGCAGTTTCTCAGAAAGCTTCTTTCCAGTTTTGAACGGAAGATATTTCCTTTTTCACCATAGCCCTCTATGGGCTTCCAAATATCCCTTTGCCAATTCCATAAGAACAGCCTTAGCGAAAGGCTTCTTGAAGGGAAAGATGTAACTCTGTGAGATGAATTAACAGAACACAGAGCAGTTTCTCAGAAAGTTTCTTTCCAGTTTTGAACGGAAGATATTTCCTTTTTCACCATAGGCCTCTATGGGCTTCCAAATATCCCTTTGCCAATTCCACAAGAACAGCCTTAGCGAAAGGCTTCTTGAAGGGAAAGATGTAACTCTGTGAGATGAATTCACAGAACACAGAGCAGTTTCTCAGAAAGCTTCTTTCCAGTTTTGAACGGAAGATATTTCCTTTTTCACCATAGCCCTCTATGGGCTTCCAAATATCCCTTTGCCAATTCCACAAGAACAGCCTTAGCGAAAGGCTTCTTGAAGGGAAAGATGTAACTCTGTGAGATGAATTCACAGAACACAGAGCAGTTTCTCAGAAAGCTTCTTTCCAGTTTTGAACGGAAGATATTTCCTTTTTCACCATAGCCGTCTATGGGATTTCAAATATCCCTTTGCCAATTCCACAAGAACAGCCTTAGCGAAAGGCTTCTTGAAAGGAAAGATGTAACTCTGTGAGATGAATTCACAGAACACAGAGCAGTGTCTCAGAAAGCTTCTTTCCAGTTTTGAACGGAAGATATTTCCTTTTTCACCATAGGCCTCTATGGGCTTCCAAATATCCCTTTGCCAATTCCACAAGAACAGCCTTAGCGAAAGGCTTCTTGAAGGGAAAGATGTAACTCTGTGAGATGAATTCACGGAACACAGAGCAGTTTCTCAGAAAGCTTCTTTCCAGTTTGGAACGGAAGATATTTCCTTTTTCACCATAGCCCTCTATGGGCTTCCAAATATCCCTTTGCCAATTCCACAAGAACAGCCTTCGCGAAAGGCTTCTTGAAGGGAAAGATGTAACTCTGTGAGATGAATTAACAGAACACAGAGCAGTTTCTCAGAAAGCTTCTTTCCAGTTTTGAACGGAAGATATTTCCTTTTTCACCATAGCCCTCTATGGGCTTCCAAATATCCCTTTTCCAATTCCACAGGAACAGCCGTAGCGAAAGGCTTCTTGAAGGGAAAGATGTAACTCTGTGAGATGAATTCACGGAACACAGAACAGTTTCTCAGAAAGCTTCTTTCCAGTTTTGAACGGAAGATATTTCCTTTTTCACCATAGCCCTCTATGGGCTTCCAAATATCCCTTTGTCAATTCCATAAGAACAGCCTTAGCGAAAGGCTTCTTGAAGGGAAAGATGTAACTCTGTGAGATGAATTCACAGAACACAGAGCAGTTTCTCAGTAACCTTCTTTCCAGTTTTGAACGGAAGATATTTCCTTTTTCACCATAGGCCTCTATGGGCTTCCAAATATCCCTTTGCCAATTCCACAAGAACAGCCTTAGCGAAAGGCTTCTTGAAGGGAAAGATGTAACTCTGTGAGATGAATTAACAGAACACAGAGCAGTTCCTCAGAAAGCTTCTTTCCAGTTTTGAACGGAAGATATTTCCTTTTTCACCATAGCCCTCTATGGGCTTCCAAATATCCCTTTGCCAATTCCACAAGAACAGCCTTAGCGAAAGGCTTCTTGAAGGGAAAGATGTAACTCTGTGAGATGAATTCACAGAACACAGAGCAGTGTCTCAGAAAGCTTCTTTCCAGTTTTGAACGGAAGATATTTCCTGTTTCACCATAGCCCTCTATGGGCTTCCAAATATCCCTTTGCCAATTCCACAAGAACAGCCTTAGCGAAAGGCTTCTTGAAGGGAAAGATGTAACTCTGTGAGATGAATTCACAGAACACAGAGCAGTTTCTCAGAAAGCTTCTTTCCAGTTTTGAACGGAAGGTATTTCCTTTTTCACCATAGCCCTCTACGGGCTTCCAAATATCCCTTTGCCAATTCCACAAGAACAGCCTTAGCGAAAGGCTTCTTGAAGGGAAAGATGTAACTCTGTGAGATGAATTCACAGAACACAGAGCAGTTTCTCAGAAAGCTTCTTTCCAGTTTTGAACGGAAGATATTTCCTTTTTCACCATAACCCTCTATGGGCTTCCAAATATCCCTTTGCCAATTCCACAAGAACAGCCTTAGCGAAAGGCTTCTTGAAAGGAAAGATATAACTCTGTGAGATGAATTCACAGAACACAGAGCAGTGTCTCAGAAAGCTTCTTTCCAGTTTTGAACGGAAGATATTTCCTTTTTCACCATAGGCCTCTATGGGCTTCCAAATATCCCTTTGCCAATTCCACAAGAACAGCCTTAGCGAAAGGCTTCTTGAAGGGAAAGATGTAACTCTGTGAGATGAATTCACAGAACACAGAGCAGTTTCTCAGAAAGCTTCTTTCCAGTTTTGAACGGAAGATATTTACTTTTTCACCATAGCCCTCTATGGAATTCCAAATATCCCTTTGCCAATTCCACAAGAACAGCCTTCGCGAAAGGCTTCTTGAAGGGAAAGATGTAACTCTGTGAGATGAATTAACAGAACACAGAGCAGTTTCTCAGAAAGCTTCTTTCCAGTTTTGAACGGAAGATATTTCCTTTTTCACCATAGCCCTCTATGGGCTTCCAAATATCCCTTTTCCAATTCCACAGGAACAGCCGTAGCGAAAGGCTTCTTGAAGGGAAAGATGTAACTCTGTGAGATGAATTCACGGAACACAGAACAGTTTCTCAGAAAGCTTCTTTCCAGTTTTGAACGGAAGATATTTCCTTTTTCACCATAGCCCTCTATGGGCTTCCAAATATCCCTTTGTCAATTCCATAAGAACAGCCTTAGCGAAAGGCTTCTTGAAGGGAAAGATGTAACTCTGTGAGATGAATTCACAGAACACAGAGCAGTTTCTCAGTAACCTTCTTTCCAGTTTTGAACGGAAGATATTTCCTTTTTCACCATAGGCCTCTATGGGCTTCCAAATATCCCTTTGCCAATTCCACAAGAACAGCCTTAGCGAAAGGCTTCTTGAAGGGAAAGATGTAACTCTGTGAGATGAATTAACAGAACACAGAGCAGTTCCTCAGAAAGCTTCTTTCCAGTTTTGAACGGAAGATATTTCCTTTTTCACCATAGCCCTCTATGGGCTTCCAAATATCCCTTTGCCAATTCCACAAGAACAGCCTTAGCGAAAGGCTTCTTGAAGGGAAAGATGTAACTCTGTGAGATGAATTCACAGAACACAGAGCAGTGTCTCAGAAAGCTTCTTTCCAGTTTTGAACGGAAGATATTTCCTGTTTCACCATAGCCCTCTATGGGCTTCCAAATATCCCTTTGCCAATTCCACAAGAACAGCCTTAGCGAAAGGCTTCTTGAAGGGAAAGATGTAACTCTGTGAGATGAATTCACAGAACACAGAGCAGTTTCTCAGAAAGCTTCTTTCCAGTTTTGAACGGAAGGTATTTCCTTTTTCACCATAGCCCTCTACGGGCTTCCAAATATCCCTTTGCCAATTCCACAAGAACAGCCTTAGCGAAAGGCTTCTTGAAGGGAAAGATGTAACTCTGTGAGATGAATTCACAGAACACAGAGCAGTTTCTCAGAAAGCTTCTTTCCAGTTTTGAACGGAAGATATTTCCTTTTTCACCATAACCCTCTATGGGCTTCCAAATATCCCTTTGCCAATTCCACAAGAACAGCCTTAGCGAAAGGCTTCTTGAAAGGAAAGATATAACTCTGTGAGATGAATTCACAGAACACAGAGCAGTGTCTCAGAAAGCTTCTTTCCAGTTTTGAACGGAAGATATTTCCTTTTTCACCATAGGCCTCTATGGGCTTCCAAATATCCCTTTGCCAATTCCACAAGAACAGCCTTAGCGAAAGGCTTCTTGAAGGGAAAGATGTAACTCTGTGAGATGAATTCACAGAACACAGAGCAGTTTCTCAGAAAGCTTCTTTCCAGTTTTGAACGGAAGATATTTACTTTTTCACCATAGCCCTCTATGGAATTCCAAATATCCCTTTGCCAATTCCACAAGAACAGCCTTAGCAAAAGGCTTCTTGAAGGGAAAGATGTAACTCTGTCAGATGAATTAACAGAACACAGAGCAGTTTCTCAGAAAGCTTCCTTCCAGTTTTGAACGGAAGATAATTCCTTTTTCACCATAGCCCTCTATGGGCTTCCAAATATCCCTTTGCCAATTCCACAAGAACAGCCTTAGCGAAAGGCTTCTTGAAAGGAAAGATGTAACTCTGTGAGATGAATTCACAGAACACAGTGCAGTTTCTCAGAAAGCTTCTTTCCAGTTTTGAACGGAAGATATTTCTTTTTTCACCATAGGCCTCTATGGGCTTCCAAATATCCCTTTGCCAATTCCACAAGAACAGCCTTAGCGAAAGGCTTCTTGAAGGGAAAGATGTAACTCTGTGAGATGAAATCACAGAACACAGAGCAGTTTCTCAGAAAGCTTCTTTCCAGTTTTGAACGGAAGATATTTCCTTTTTCACCATAGCCCTCTATGGGCTTCCAAATATCCCTTTTCCAATTCCACAAGAACAGCCTTAGCGAAAGGCTTCTTGAAGGGAAAGATGTAACTCTGTGAGATGAATTCACAGAACACAGAGCAGTTTCTCAGAAAGCTTCTTTCCAGTTTTGAACGGAAGATATTTCCTTTTTCACCATAGCCCTCTACGGGCTTCCAAATATCCCTTTGCCAATTCCACAAGAACAGCCTTAGCGAAAGGCTTCTTGAAGGGAAAGATGTAACTCTGTGAGATGAATTCACAGAACACAGAGCAGTTTCTCAGAAAGCTTCTTTCCAGTTTTGAACGGAAGATATTTCCTTTTTCACCATAGCCCTCTATGGGCTTCCAAATATCCCTTTGCCAATTCCACAAGAACAGCCTTAGCGAAAGGCTTCTTGAAAGGAAAGATATAACTCTGTGAGATGAATTCACAGAACACAGAGCAGTGTCTCAGAAAGCTTCCTTCCAGTTTTGAACGGAAGATATTTCCTTTTTCACCATAGGCCTCTATGGGCTTCCAAATATCCCTTTGCCAATTCCACAAGAACAGCCTTAGCGAAAGGCTTCTTGAAAGGAAAGATGTAACTCTGTGAGATGAATTCACAGAACACAGTGCAGTTTCTCAGAAAGCTTCTTTCCAGTTTTGAACGGAAGATATTTCCTTTTTCACCATAGGCCTCTATGGGCTTCCAAATATCCCTTTGCCAATTCCACAAGAACAGCATTAGCGAAAGGCTTCTTGAAAGGAAAGATATAACTCTGTGAGATGAATTCACAGAACACAGAGCAGTGTCTCAGAAAGCTTCTTTCCAGTTTTGAACGGAAGATATTTCCTTTTTCACCATAGGCCTCTATGTGCTTCCAAATATCCCTTTGCCAATTCCACAAGAACAGCCTTAGCGAAAGGCTTCTTGAAGGGAAAGATGTAACTCTGTGAGATGAATTCACAGAACACAGAGCAGTTTCTCAGAAAGCTTCTTTCCAGTTTTAAACGGAAGATATTTCCTTTTTCACCATAGCCCTCTATGGGCTTCCAAATATCCCTTTGCCAATTCCACAAGAACAGCCTTAGCGAAAGGCTTCTTGAAGGGAAAGATGTAACTCTGTGAGATGAATTCACAGAACACAGAGCAGTTTCTCAGAAAGCTTCTTTCCAGTTTTGAACGGAAGATATTTCCTTTTTCACCATAGCCCTCCATGGGCTTCCAAATATCCCTTTGCCAATTCCACAAGAACAGCCTTAGCGAAAGGCTTCTTGAAAGGAAAGATGTAACTCTGTGAGATGAATTCATAGAACACAGAGCAGTTTCTCAGAAAGCTTCTTTCCAGTTTTGAACGGAAGATATTTCCTTTTTCACCATAGGCCTCTATGGGCTTCCAAATATCCCTTTGCCAATTCCACAAGAACAGCCTTAGCGAAAGGCTTCTTGAAGGGAAAGATGTAACTCTGTGAGATGAATTAACAGAACACAGAGCAGTTTCTCAGAAAGCTTCTTTCCAGTTTTGAACGGAAGATATTTCCTTTTTCACCATAGCCCTCTATGGGCTTCCAAATATCCCTTTGCCAATTCCACAAGAACAGCCTTAGCGAAAGGCTTCTTGAAGGGAAAGATGTAACTCTGTGAGATGAATTAACAGAACAAAGAGCAGTTTCTCAGAAAGCTTCTTTCCAGTTTTGAACGGAAGATATTTCCTTTTTCACCATAGCCCTCTAAGGGCTTCCAAATATCCCTTTGCCAATTCCACAAGAACAGCCTTAGCGAAAGGATTCTTGAAGGGAAAGATGTAACTCTGTGAGATGAATTCACAGAACACAGAGCAGTTTCTCAGAAAGCGTCTTTCCAGTTTTGAACGGAAGATATTTCCTTTTTCACCATAGGCCTCTATGGGCTTCCAAATATCTCTTTGCCAATTCCACAAGAACAGCCTTAGCGAAAGGCTTCTTGAAGGGAAAGATGTAACTCTGTGAGATGAATTCACAGAACACAGAGCAGTTTCTCAGAAAGCTTCTTTCCAGTTTTGAACGGAAGATATTTCCTTTTTCACCATAGCCCTCTAAGGGCTTCCAAATATCCCTTTGCCAATTCCACAAGAACAGCCTTAGCGAAAGGCTTCTTGAGGGGAAAGATGTAACTCTGTGAGATGAATTAACAGAACACAGAGCAGTTTCTCAGAAAGCTTCTTTCCAGTTTTGAACGGAATATATTTACTTTTTCACCATAGCCCTCTATGGGCTTCCAAATATCCCTTTGCCAATTCCACAAGAACAGCCTTAGCGAAAGGCTTCTTGAAGGGAAAGATGTAACTCTGTGAGATGAATTCACAGAACAGAGAGCAGTTTCTCAGAAAGCTTCTTTCCAGTTTTGAACGGAAGATATTTCCTTTTTCACCATAGCCCTCTATGGGCTTCCAAATATCCCTTTGCCAATCCCACAAGAACAGCCTTACCGAGAGGCTTCTTGAAGGGAAAGATGTAACTCTGTGAGATGAATTAACAGAACACAGAGCAGTTTCTCAGAAAGCTTCTTTCCAGTTTTAAACGGAAGATATTTCCTTTTTCACCATAGCCCTCAATGGGCTTCCAAATATCCCTTTGCCAATTCCACAAGAACAGCCTTAGCGAAAGGCTTCTTGAAGGGAAAGATGTAACTCTGTGAGATGAATTAACAGAACACAGAGCAGTTTCTCAGAAAGCTTCTTTCCAGTTTTGAACGGAAGATATTTCCTTTTTCACCATAGCCCTCCATGGGCTTCCAAATATCCCTTTGCCAATTCCACAAGAACAGCCTTAGCGAAAGGCTTCTTGAAAGGAAAGATGTAACTCTGTGAGATGAATTCACAGAACACAGAGCAGTGTCTCAGAAAGCTTCTTTCCAGTTTTGAACGGAAGATATTTCCTTTTTCACCATAGGCCTCTATGGGCTTCCAAATATCCCTTTGCCAATTCCACAAGAACAGCCTTAGCGAAAGGCTTCTTGAAGGGAAAGATGTAACTCTGTGAGATGAATTCACAGAACACAGAGCAGTTTCTCAGTAAGCTTCTTTCCAGTTTTGAACGGAAGATATTTACTTTTTCACCATAGCCCTCTACGGGCTTCCAAATATCCCTTTGCCAATTCCACAAGAACAGCCTTAGCGAAAGGCTTCTTGAAGGGAAAGATGTAACTCTGTGAGATGAATTCACAGAACACAGAGCAGTTTCTCAGAAACCTTCTTTCCAGTTTTGAACGGAAGGTATTTCCTTTTTCACCATAGGCCTCATTGGGCTTCCAAATATCCCTTTGCCAATTCCACAAGAACAGCCTTAGCGAAAGGCTTCTTGAAGGGAAAGATGTAACTCTGTGAGATGAATTAACAGAACACAGAGCAGTTTCTCAGAAAGCTTCTTTCCAGTTTTGAACGGAAGATATTTCCTTTTTCACCATAGCCCTCTATGGGCTTCCAAATATCCCTTTGCCAATTCCACAAGAACAGCCTTAGCGAAAGGCTTCTTGAAGGGAAAGATGTAACTCTGTGAGATGAATTAACAGAACAAAGAGCAGTTTCTCAGAAAGCTTCTTTCCAGTTTTGAACGGAAGATATTTCCTTTTTCACCATAGCCCTCTAAGGGCTTCCAAATATCCCTTTGCCAATTCCACAAGAACAGCCTTAGCGAAAGGATTCTTGAAGGGAAAGATGTAACTCTGTGAGATGAATTCACGGAACACAGAGCAGTTTCTCAGAAAGCGTCTTTCCAGTTTTGAACGGAAGATATTTCCTTTTTCACCATAGGCCTCTATGGGCTTCCAAATATCTCTTTGCCAATTCCACAAGAACAGCCTTAGCGAAAGGCTTCTTGAAGGGAAAGATGTAACTCTGTGAGATGAATTCACAGAACACAGAGCAGTTTCTCAGAAAGCTTCTTTCCAGTTTTGAACGGAAGATATTTCCTTTTTCACCATAGCCCTCTAAGGGCTTCCAAATATCCCTTTGCCAATTCCACAAGAACAGCCTTAGCGAAAGGCTTCTTGAAGGGAAAGATGTAACTCTGTGAGATGAATTAACAGAACACAGAGCAGTTTCTCAGAAAGCTTCTTTCCAGTTTTGAACGGAATATATTTACTTTTTCACCATAGCCCTCTATGGGCTTCCAAATATCCCTTTGCCAATTCCACAAGAACAGCCTTAGCGAAAGGCTTCTTGAAGGGAAAGATGTAACTCTGTGAGATGAATTCACAGAACAGAGAGCAGTTTCTCAGAAAGCTTCTTTCCAGTTTTGAACGGAAGATATTTCCTTTTTCACCATAGCCCTCTATGGGCTTCCAAATATCCCTTTGCCAATCACACAAGAACAGCCTTACCGAGAGGCTTCTTGAAGGGAAAGATGTAACTCTGTGAGATGAATTAACAGAACACAGAGCAGTTTCTCAGAAAGCTTCTTTCCAGTTTTGAACGGAAGATATTTCCTTTTTCACCATAGCCCTCCATGGGCTTCCAAATATCCCTTTGCCAATTCCACAAGAACAGCCTTAGCGAAAGGCTTCTTGAAAGGAAAGATGTAACTCTGTGAGATGAATTCACAGAACACAGAGCAGTGTCTCAGAAAGCTTCTTTCCAGTTTTGAACGGAAGATATTTCCTTTTTCACCATAGGCCTCTATGGGCTTCCAAATATCCCTTTGCCAATTCCACAAGAACAGCCTTAGCGAAAGGCTTCTTGAAGGGAAAGATGTAACTCTGTGAGATGAATTCACAGAACACAGAGCAGTTTCTCAGTAAGCTTCTTTCCAGTTTTGAACGGAAGATATTTACTTTTTCACCATAGCCCTCTACGGGCTTCCAAATATCCCTTTGCCAATTCCACAAGAACAGCCTTAGCGAAAGGCTTCTTGAAGGGAAAGATGTAACTCTGTGAGATGAATTCACAGAACACAGAGCAGTTTCTCAGAAACCTTCTTTCCAGTTTTGAACGGAAGGTATTTCCTTTTTCACCATAGGCCTCATTGGGCTTCCAAATATCCCTTTGCCAATTCCACAAGAACAGCCTTAGCGAAAGGCTTCTTGAAGGGAAAGATGTAACTCTGTGAGATGAATTAACAGAACACAGAGCAGTTTCTCAGAAAGCTTCTTTCCAGTTTTGAACGGAAGATATTTCCTTTTTCACCATAGCCCTCTATGGGCTTCCAAATATCCCTTTGCCAATTCCACAAGAACAGCCTTAGCGAAAGGCTTCTTGAAGGGAAAGATGTAACTCTGTGAGATGAATTAACAGAACAAAGAGCAGTTTCTCAGAAAGCTTCTTTCCAGTTTTGAACGGAAGATATTTCCTTTTTCACCATAGCCCTCTAAGGGCTTCCAAATATCCCTTTGCCAATTCCACAAGAACAGCCTTAGCGAAAGGATTCTTGAAGGGAAAGATGTAACTCTGTGAGATGAATTCACAGAACACAGAGCAGTTTCTCAGAAAGCGTCTTTCCAGTTTTGAACGGAAGATATTTCCTTTTTCACCATAGGCCTCTATGGGCTTCCAAATATCTCTTTGCCAATTCCACAAGAACAGCCTTAGCGAAAGGCTTCTTGAAGGGAAAGATGTAACTCTGTGAGATGAATTCACAGAACACAGAGCAGTTTCTCAGAAAGCTTCTTTCCAGTTTTGAACGGAAGATATTTCCTTTTTCACCATAGCCCTCTAAGGGCTTCCAAATATCCCTTTGCCAATTCCACAAGAACAGCCTTAGCGAAAGGCTTCTTGAAGGGAAAGATGTAACTCTGTGAGATGAATTAACAGAACACAGAGCAGTTTCTCAGAAAGCTTCTTTCCAGTTTTGAACGGAATATATTTACTTTTTCACCATAGCCCTCTATGGGCTTCCAAATATCCCTTTGCCAATTCCACAAGAACAGCCTTAGCGAAAGGCTTCTTGAAGGGAAAGATGTAACTCTGTGAGATGAATTCACAGAACAGAGAGCAGTTTCTCAGAAAGCTTCTTTCCAGTTTTGAACGGAAGATATTTCCTTTTTCACCATAGCCCTCTATGGGCTTCCAAATATCCCTTTGCCAATCACACAAGAACAGCCTTACCGAGAGGCTTCTTGAAGGGAAAGATGTAACTCTGTGAGATGAATTAACAGAACACAGAGCAGTTTCTCAGAAAGCTTCTTTCCAGTTTTAAACGGAAGATATTTCCTTTTTCACCATAGCCCTCTATGGGCTTCCAAATATCCCTTTGCCAATTCCACAAGAACAGCCTTAGCGAAAGGCTTCTTGAAGGGAAAGATGTAACTCTGTGAGATGAATTAACAGAACACAGAGCAGTTTCTCAGAAAGCTTCTTTCCAGTTTTGAACGGAAGATATTTCCTTTTTCACCATAGCCCTCCATGGGCTTCCAAATATCCCTTTGCCAATTCCACAAGAACAGCCTTAGCGAAAGGCTTCTTGAAAGGAAAGATGTAACTCTGTGAGATGAATTCACAGAACACAGAGCAGTGTCTCAGAAAGCTTCTTTCCAGTTTTGAACGGAAGATATTTCCTTTTTCACCATAGGCCTCTATGGGCTTCCAAATATCCCTTTGCCAATTCCACAAGAACAGCCTTAGCGAAAGGCTTCTTGAAGGGAAAGATGTAACTCTGTGAGATGAATTCACAGAACACAGAGCAGTTTCTCAGTAAGCTTCTTTCCAGTTTTGAACGGAAGATATTTACTTTTTCACCATAGGCCTCTATGGGCTTACAAATATCCCTTTGCCAATTCCACAAGAACAGCCTTAGCGAAAGGCTTCTTGAAGGGAAAGATGTAACTCTGTGAGATGAATTCACAGAACACAGAGCAGTTTCTCTGAAAGCTTCTTTCCAGTTTTGAACGGAAGATATTTCCTTTTTCACCATAGCCCTCTATGGGCTTCCAAATATCCCTTTGCCAATTCCACAAGAACAGCCTTAGCGAAAGGCTTCTTGAAGGGAAAGATGTAACTCTGTGAGATGAATTCACAGAACACAGAGCAGTTTCTCAGAAAGCTTCTTTCCAGTTTTGAACGGAAGATATTTCCTTTTTCACCATCGCCCTGTAGGGGCTTCCAAATATCCCTTTGCCAATTCCACAAGAACAGCCTTAGCGAAAGGCTTCTTGAAGGGAAAGATGTAACTCTGTGAGATGAATTCACAGAACACAGAGCAGTTTCTCAGAGAGCTTCTTTCCAGTTTTGAACGGAAGATATTTCCTTTTTCACCATAGTCCTGTATGGGCTTCCAAATATCCCTTTGTCAATTCCACAAGAACAGCCTTAGCGAAAGGCTTCTTGAAGGGAAAGATGTAACTCTGTGAGATGAATTCACAGAACACAGAGCAGTTTCTCAGAAAGCTTCTTTCCAGTTTTGAATGGAAGGTATTTCCTTTTTCACCATAGACCTCATTGGGCTTCCAAATATCCCTTTGCCAATTCCACAAGAACAGCCTTAGCGAAAGGCTTCTTGAAGGGAAAGATGTAACTCTGTGAGATGAATTAACAGAACACAGAGCAGTGTCTCAGAAAGCTTCTTTCCAGTTTTGAACGGAAGATATTTCCTTTTTCACCATAGACCTCTATGGGCTTCCAAATATCCCTTTGCCAATTCCACAAGAACAGCCTTAGCGAAAGGCTTCTTGAAGGGAAAGATGTAACTCTGTGAGATGAATTAACAGAACACAGAGCAGTTTCTCAGAAAGCTTCTTTCCAGTTTTGAACGGAAGATATTTCCTTTTTCACCATAGCCCTCTAAGGGCTTCCAAATATCCCTTTGCCAATTCCACAAGAACAGCCTTAGCGAAAGGATTCTTGAAGGGAAAGATGTAACTCTGTGAGATGAATTCACAGAACACAGAGCAGTTTCTCAGAAAGCGTCTTTCCAGTTTTGAACGGAAGATATTTCCTTTTTCACCATAGGCCTCTATGGGCTTCCAAATATCTCTTTGCCAATTCCACAAGAACAGCCTTAGCGAAAGGCTTCTTGAAGGGAAAGATGTAACTCTGTGAGATGAATTCACAGAACACAGAGCAGTTTCTCAGAAAGCTTCTTTCCAGTTTTGAACGGAAGATATTTCCTTTTTCACCATAGCCCTCTACGGGCTTCCAAATATCCCTTTGCCAATTCCACAAGAACAGCCTTAGCGAAAGGCTTCTTGAGGGGAAAGATGTAACTCTGTGAGATGAATTAACAGAACACAGAGCAGTTTCTCAGAAAGCTTCTTTCCAGTTTTGAACGGAAGATATTTACTTTTTCACCATAGCCCTCTATGGGCTTCCAAATATCCCTTTGCCAATTCCACAAGAACAGCCTTAGCGAAAGGCTTCTTGAAAGGAAAGATATAACTCTGTGAGATGAATTCACAGAACACAGAGCAGTGTCTCAGAAAGCTTCCTTCCAGTTTTGAACGGAAGATATTTCCTTTTTCACCATAGGCCTCTATGGGCTTCCAAATATCCCTTTGCCAATTCCACAAGAACAGCCTTAGCGAAAGGCTTCTTGAAAGGAAAGATGTAACTCTGTGAGATGAATTCACAGAACACAGTGCAGTTTCTCAGAAAGCTTCTTTCCAGTTTTGAACGGAAGATATTTCCTTTTTCACCATAGGCCTCTATGGGCTTCCAAATATCCCTTTGCCAATTCCACAAGAACAGCATTAGCGAAAGGCTTCTTGAAAGGAAAGATATAACTCTGTGAGATGAATTCACAGAACACAGAGCAGTGTCTCAGAAAGCTTCTTTCCAGTTTTGAACGGAAGATATTTCCTTTTTCACCATAGGCCTCTATGTGCTTCCAAATATCCCTTTGCCAATTCCACAAGAACAGCCTTAGCGAAAGGCTTCTTGAAGGGAAAGATGTAACTCTGTGAGATGAATTCACAGAACACAGAGCAGTTTCTCAGAAAGCTTCTTTCCAGTTTTAAACGGAAGATATTTCCTTTTTCACCATAGCCCTCTATGGGCTTCCAAATATCCCTTTGCCAATTCCACAAGAACAGCCTTAGCGAAAGGCTTCTTGAAGGGAAAGATGTAACTCTGTGAGATGAATTAACAGAACACAGAGCAGTTTCTCAGAAAGCTTCTTTCCAGTTTTGAACGGAAGATATTTCCTTTTTCACCATAGCCCTCCATGGGCTTCCAAATATCCCTTTGCCAATTCCACAAGAACAGCCTTAGCGAAAGGCTTCTTGAAAGGAAAGATGTAACTCTGTGAGATGAATTCATAGAACACAGAGCAGTTTCTCAGAAAGCTTCTTTCCAGTTTTGAACGGAAGATATTTCCTTTTTCACCATAGGCCTCTATGGGCTTCCAAATATCCCTTTGCCAATTCCACAAGAACAGCCTTAGCGAAAGGCTTCTTGAAGGGAAAGATGTAACTCTGTGAGATGAATTCACAGAACACAGAGCAGTTTCTCAGAAAGCTTCTTTCCAGTTTTGAACGGAAGATATTTACTTTTTCACCATAGCCCTCTATGGGCTTCCAAATATCCCTTTGCCAATTCCACAAGAACAGCCTTAACGAAAGGCTTCTTGAAGGGAAAGATGTAACTCTGTGAGATGAATTCACAGAACACAGAGCAGTGTCTCAGAAAGCTTCTTTCCAGTTTTGAACGGAAGATATTTCCTGTTTCACCATAGCCCTCTATGGGCTTCCAAATATCCCTTTGCCAATTCCACAAGAACAGCCTTAGCGAAAGGCTTCTTGAAGGGAAAGATGTAACTCTGTGAGATGAATTCACAGAACACAGAGCAGTGTCTCAGAAAGCTTCTTTCCAGTTTTGAACGGAAGATATTTCCTTTTTCACCATAGCCCTCTATGGGCTTCCAAATATCCCTTTGCCAATTCCACAAGAACAGCCTTAGCGAAAGGCTTCTTGAAGGGAAAGATGTAACTCTGTGAGATGAATTAACAGAACACAGAGCAGTTTCTCAGAAAGCTTCTTTCCAGTTTTGAACGGAAGATATTTACTTTTTCACCATAGCCCTCTACGGGCTTCCAAATATCCCTTTCCCAATTCCACAAGAACAGCCTTAGCGAAAGGCTTCTTGAAGGGAAAGATGTAACTCTGTGAGATGAATTCACAGAACACAGAGCAGTTTCTCAGAAACCTTCTTTCCAGTTTTGAACGGAAGGTATTTCCTTTTTCACCATAGGCCTCATTGGGCTTCCAAATATCCCTTTGCCAATTCCACAAGAACAGCCTTAGCGAAAGGCTTCTTGAAGGGAAAGATGTAACTCTGTGAGATGAATTAACAGAACACAGAGCAGTTTCTCAGAAAGCTTCTTTCCAGTTTTGAACGGAAGATATTTCCTTTTTCACCATAGCCCTCTATGGGCTTCCAAATATCCCTTTGCCAATTCCACAAGAACAGCCTTAGCGAAAGGCTTCTTGAAGGGAAAGATGTAACTCTGTGAGATGAATTAACAGAACAAAGAGCAGTTTCTCAGAAAGCTTCTTTCCAGTTTTGAACGGAAGATATTTCCTTTTTCACCATAGCCCTCTAAGGGCTTCCAAATATCCCTTTGCCAATTCCACAAGAACAGCCTTAGCGAAAGGATTCTTGAAGGGAAAGATGTAACTCTGTGAGATGAATTCACAGAACACAGAGCAGTGTCTCAGAAAGCTTCTTTCCAGTTTTGAACGGAAGATATTTCCTTTTTCACCATAGACCTCTATGGGCTTCCAAATATCCCTTTGCCAATTCCACAAGAACAGCCTTAGCGAAAGGCTTCTTGAAGGGAAAGATGTAACTCTGTGAGATGAATTAACAGAACACAGAGCAGTTTCTCAGAAAGCTTCTTTCCAGTTTTGAACGGAAGATATTTCCTTTTTCACCATAGCCCTCTAAGGGCTTCCAAATATCCCTTTGCCAATTCCACAAGAACAGCCTTAGCGAAAGGATTCTTGAAGGGAAAGATGTAACTCTGTGAGATGAATTCACAGAACACAGAGCAGTTTCTCAGAAAGCGTCTTTCCAGTTTTGAACGGAAGATATTTCCTTTTTCACCATAGGCCTCTATGGGCTTCCAAATATCTCTTTGCCAATTCCACAAGAACAGCCTTAGCGAAAGGCTTCTTGAAGGGAAAGATGTAACTCTGTGAGATGAATTCACAGAACACAGAGCAGTTTCTCAGAAAGCTTCTTTCCAGTTTTGAACGGAAGATATTTCCTTTTTCACCATAGCCCTCTACGGGCTTCCAAATATCCCTTTGCCAATTCCACAAGAACAGCCTTAGCGAAAGGCTTCTTGAGGGGAAAGATGTAACTCTGTGAGATGAATTAACAGAACACAGAGCAGTTTCTCAGAAAGCTTCTTTCCAGTTTTGAACGGAAGATATTTACTTTTTCACCATAGCCCTCTATGGGCTTCCAAATATCCCTTTGCCAATTCCACAAGAACAGCCTTAGCGAAAGGCTTCTTGAAAGGAAAGATATAACTCTGTGAGATGAATTCACAGAACACAGAGCAGTGTCTCAGAAAGCTTCCTTCCAGTTTTGAACGGAAGATATTTCCTTTTTCACCATAGGCCTCTATGGGCTTCCAAATATCCCTTTGCCAATTCCACAAGAACAGCCTTAGCGAAAGGCTTCTTGAAAGGAAAGATGTAACTCTGTGAGATGAATTCACAGAACACAGTGCAGTTTCTCAGAAAGCTTCTTTCCAGTTTTGAACGGAAGATATTTCCTTTTTCACCATAGGCCTCTATGGGCTTCCAAATATCCCTTTGCCAATTCCACAAGAACAGCATTAGCGAAAGGCTTCTTGAAAGGAAAGATATAACTCTGTGAGATGAATTCACAGAACACAGAGCAGTGTCTCAGAAAGCTTCTTTCCAGTTTTGAACGGAAGATATTTCCTTTTTCACCATAGGCCTCTATGTGCTTCCAAATATCCCTTTGCCAATTCCACAAGAACAGCCTTAGCGAAAGGCTTCTTGAAGGGAAAGATGTAACTCTGTGAGATGAATTCACAGAACACAGAGCAGTTTCTCAGAAAGCTTCTTTCCAGTTTTAAACGGAAGATATTTCCTTTTTCACCATAGCCCTCTATGGGCTTCCAAATATCCCTTTGCCAATTCCACAAGAACAGCCTTAGCGAAAGGCTTCTTGAAGGGAAAGATGTAACTCTGTGAGATGAATTAACAGAACACAGAGCAGTTTCTCAGAAAGCTTCTTTCCAGTTTTGAACGGAAGATATTTCCTTTTTCACCATAGCCCTCCATGGGCTTCCAAATATCCCTTTGCCAATTCCACAAGAACAGCCTTAGCGAAAGGCTTCTTGAAAGGAAAGATGTAACTCTGTGAGATGAATTCATAGAACACAGAGCAGTTTCTCAGAAAGCGTCTTTCCAGTTTTGAACGGAAGATATTTCCTTTTTCACCATAGGCCTCTATGGGCTTCCAAATATCCCTTTGCCAATTCCACAAGAACAGCCTTAGCGAAAGGCTTCTTGAAGGGAAAGATGTAACTCTGTGAGATGAATTCACAGAACACAGAGCAGTTTCTCAGAAAGCTTCTTTCCAGTTTTGAACGGAAGATATTTACTTTTTCACCATAGCCCTCTATGGGCTTCCAAATATCCCTTTGCCAATTCCACAAGAACAGCCTTAACGAAAGGCTTCTTGAAGGGAAAGATGTAACTCTGTGAGATGAATTCACAGAACACAGAGCAGTGTCTCAGAAAGCTTCTTTCCAGTTTTGAACGGAAGATATTTCCTGTTTCACCATAGCCCTCTATGGGCTTCCAAATATCCCTTTGCCAATTCCACAAGAACAGCCTTAGCGAAAGGCTTCTTGAAGGGAAAGATGTAACTCTGTGAGATGAATTCACAGAACACAGAGCAGTGTCTCAGAAAGCTTCTTTCCAGTTTTGAACGGAAGATATTTCCTTTTTCACCATAGCCCTCTATGGGCTTCCAAATATCCCTTTGCCAATTCCACAAGAACAGCCTTAGCGAAAGGCTTCTTGAAGGGAAAGATGTAACTCTGTGAGATGAATTAACAGAACACAGAGCAGTTTCTCAGAAAGCTTCTTTCCAGTTTTGAACGGAAGATATTTACTTTTTCACCATAGCCCTCTACGGGCTTCCAAATATCCCTTTGCCAATTCCACAAGAACAGCCTTAGCGAAAGGCTTCTTGAAGGGAAAGATGTAACTCTGTGAGATGAATTCACAGAACACAGAGCAGTTTCTCAGAAACCTTCTTTCCAGTTTTGAACGGAAGGTATTTCCTTTTTCACCATAGGCCTCATTGGGCTTCCAAATATCCCTTTGCCAATTCCACAAGAACAGCCTTAGCGAAAGGCTTCTTGAAGGGAAAGATGTAACTCTGTGAGATGAATTAACAGAACACAGAGCAGTTTCTCAGAAAGCTTCTTTCCAGTTTTGAACGGAAGATATTTCCTTTTTCACCATAGCCCTCTATGGGCTTCCAAATATCCCTTTGCCAATTCCACAAGAACAGCCTTAGCGAAAGGCTTCTTGAAGGGAAAGATGTAACTCTGTGAGATGAATTAACAGAACAAAGAGCAGTTTCTCAGAAAGCTTCTTTCCAGTTTTGAACGGAAGATATTTCCTTTTTCACCATAGCCCTCTAAGGGCTTCCAAATATCCCTTTGCCAATTCCACAAGAACAGCCTTAGCGAAAGGATTCTTGAAGGGAAAGATGTAACTCTGTGAGATGAATTCACAGAACACAGAGCAGTTTCTCAGAAAGCGTCTTTCCAGTTTTGAACGGAAGATATTTCCTTTTTCACCATAGGCCTCTATGGGCTTCCAAATATCTCTTTGCCAATTCCACAAGAACAGCCTTAGCGAAAGGCTTCTTGAAGGGAAAGATGTAACTCTGTGAGATGAATTCACAGAACACAGAGCAGTTTCTCAGAAAGCTTCTTTCCAGTTTTGAACGGAAGATATTTCCTTTTTCACCATAGCCCTCTAAGGGTTTCCAAATATCCCTTTGCCAATTCCACAAGAACAGCCTTAGCGAAAGGCTTCTTGAGGGGAAAGATGTAACTCTGTGAGATGAATTAACAGAACACAGAGCAGTTTCTCAGAAAGCTTCTTTCCAGTTTTGAACGGAATATATTTACTTTTTCACCATAGCCCTCTATGGGCTTCCAAATATCCCTTTGCCAATTCCACAAGAACAGCCTTAGCGAAAGGCTTCTTGAAGGGAAAGATGTAACTCTGTGAGATGAATTCACAGAACAGAGAGCAGTTTCTCAGAAAGCTTCTTTCCAGTTTTGAACGGAAGATATTTCCTTTTTCACCATAGCCCTCTATGGGCTTCCAAATATCCCTTTGCCAATCCCACAAGAACAGCCTTACCGAGAGGCTTCTTGAAGGGAAAGATGTAACTCTGTGAGATGAATTAACAGAACACAGAGCAGTTTCTCAGAAAGCTTCTTTCCAGTTTTGAACGGAAGATATTTCCTTTTTCACCATAGCCCTCTATGGGCTTCCAAATATCCCTTTGCCAATTCCACAAGAACAGCCTTAGCGAAAGGCTTCTTGAAGGGAAAGATGTAACTCTGTGAGATGAATTAACAGAACAAAGAGCAGTTTCTCAGAAAGCTTCTTTCCAGTTTTGAACGGAAGATATTTCCTTTTTCACCATAGCCCTCTAAGGGCTTCCAAATATCCCTTTGCCAATTCCACAAGAACAGACTTAGCGAAAGGATTCTTGAAGGGAAAGATGTAACTCTGTGAGATGAATTCACAGAACACAGAGCAGTTTCTCAGAAAGCGTCTTTCCAGTTTTGAACGGAAGATATTTCCTTTTTCACCATAGGCCTCTATGGGCTTCCAAATATCTCTTTGCCAATTCCACAAGAACAGCCTTAGCGAAAGGCTTCTTGAAGGGAAAGATGTAACTCTGTGAGATGAATTCACAGAACACAGAGCAGTTTCTCAGAAAGCTTCTTTCCAGTTTTGAACGGAAGATATTTCCTTTTTCACCATAGCCCTCTAAGGGCTTCCAAATATCCCTTTGCCAATTCCACAAGAACAGCCTTAGCGAAAGGCTTCTTGAAGGGAAAGATGTAACTCTGTGAGATGAATTAACAGAACACAGAGCAGTTTCTCAGAAAGCTTCTTTCCAGTTTTGAACGGAATATATTTACTTTTTCACCATAGCCCTCTATGGGCTTCCAAATATCCCTTTGCCAATTCCACAAGAACAGCCTTAGCGAAAGGCTTCTTGAAGGGAAAGATGTAACTCTGTGAGATGAATTCACAGAACAGAGAGCAGTTTCTCAGAAAGCTTCTTTCCAGTTTTGAACGGAAGATATTTCCTTTTTCACCATAGCCCTCTATGGGCTTCCAAATATCCCTTTGCCAATCACACAAGAACAGCCTTACCGAGAGGCTTCTTGAAGGGAAAGATGTAACTCTGTGAGATGAATTAACAGAACACAGAGCAGTTTCTCAGAAAGCTTCTTTCCAGTTTTAAACGGAAGATATTTCCTTTTTCACCATAGCCCTCTATGGGCTTCCAAATATCCCTTTGCCAATTCCACAAGAACAGCCATAGCGAAAGGCTTCTTGAAGGGAAAGATGTAACTCTGTGAGATGAATTAACAGAACACAGAGCAGTTTCTCAGAAAGCTTCTTTCCAGTTTTGAACGGAAGATATTTCCTTTTTCACCATAGCCCTCCATGGGCTTCCAAATATCCCTTTGCCAATTCCACAAGAACAGCCTTAGCGAAAGGCTTCTTGAAAGGAAAGATGTAACTCTGTGAGATGAATTCACAGAACACAGAGCAGTGTCTCAGAAAGCTTCTTTCCAGTTTTGAACGGAAGATATTTCCTTTTTCACCATAGGCCTCTATGGGCTTCCAAATATCCCTTTGCCAATTCCACAAGAACAGCCTTAGCGAAAGGCTTCTTGAAGGGAAAGATGTAACTCTGTGAGATGAATTCACAGAACACAGAGCAGTTTCTCAGTAAGCTTCTTTCCAGTTTTGAACGGAAGATATTTACTTTTTCACCATAGCCCTCTACGGGCTTCCAAATATCCCTTTGCCAATTCCACAAGAACAGCCTTAGCGAAAGGCTTCTTGAAGGGAAAGATGTAACTCTGTGAGATGAATTCACAGAACACAGAGCAGTTTCTCAGAAACCTTCTTTCCAGTTTTGAACGGAAGGTATTTCCTTTTTCACCATAGGCCTCATTGGGCTTCCAAATATCCCTTTGCCAATTCCACAAGAACAGCCTTAGCGAAAGGCTTCTTGAAGGGAAAGATGTAACTCTGTGAGATGAATTAACAGAACACAGAGCAGTTTCTCAGAAAGCTTCTTTCCAGTTTTGAACGGAAGATATTTCCTTTTTCACCATAGCCCTCTATGGGCTTCCAAATATCCCTTTGCCAATTCCACAAGAACAGCCTTAGCGAAAGGCTTCTTGAAGGGAAAGATGTAACTCTGTGAGATGAATTAACAGAACAAAGAGCAGTTTCTCAGAAAGCTTCTTTCCAGTTTTGAACGGAAGATATTTCCTTTTTCACCATAGCCCTCTAAGGGCTTCCAAATATCCCTTTGCCAATTCCACAAGAACAGCCTTAGCGAAAGGATTCTTGAAGGGAAAGATGTAACTCTGTGAGATGAATTCACAGAACACAGAGCAGTTTCTCAGAAAGCGTCTTTCCAGTTTTGAACGGAAGATATTTCCTTTTTCACCATAGGCCTCTATGGGCTTCCAAATATCTCTTTGCCAATTCCACAAGAACAGCCTTAGCGAAAGGCTTCTTGAAGGGAAAGATGTAACTCTGTGAGATGAATTCACAGAACACAGAGCAGTTTCTCAGAAAGCTTCTTTCCAGTTTTGAACGGAAGATATTTCCTTTTTCACCATAGCCCTCTAAGGGCTTCCAAATATCCCTTTGCCAATTCCACAAGAACAGCCTTAGCGAAAGGCTTCTTGAAGGGAAAGATGTAACTCTGTGAGATGAATTAACAGAACACAGAGCAGTTTCTCAGAAAGCTTCTTTCCAGTTTTGAACGGAATATATTTACTTTTTCACCATAGCCCTCTATGGGCTTCCAAATATCCCTTTGCCAATTCCACAAGAACAGCCTTAGCGAAAGGCTTCTTGAAGGGAAAGATGTAACTCTGTGAGATGAATTCACAGAACAGAGAGCAGTTTCTCAGAAAGCTTCTTTCCAGTTTTGAACGGAAGATATTTCCTTTTTCACCATAGCCCTCTATGGGCTTCCAAATATCCCTTTGCCAATCACACAAGAACAGCCTTACCGAGAGGCTTCTTGAAGGGAAAGATGTAACTCTGTGAGATGAATTAACAGAACACAGAGCAGTTTCTCAGAAAGCTTCTTTCCAGTTTTAAACGGAAGATATTTCCTTTTTCACCATAGCCCTCTATGGGCTTCCAAATATCCCTTTGCCAATTCCACAAGAACAGCCTTAGCGAAAGGCTTCTTGAAGGGAAAGATGTAACTCTGTGAGATGAATTAACAGAACACAGAGCAGTTTCTCAGAAAGCTTCTTTCCAGTTTTGAACGGAAGATATTTCCTTTTTCACCATAGCCCTCCATGGGCTTCCAAATATCCCTTTGCCAATTCCACAAGAACAGCCTTAGCGAAAGGCTTCTTGAAAGGAAAGATGTAACTCTGTGAGATGAATTCACAGAACACAGAGCAGTGTCTCAGAAAGCTTCTTTCCAGTTTTGAACGGAAGATATTTCCTTTTTCACCATAGGCCTCTATGGGCTTCCAAATATCCCTTTGCCAATTCCACAAGAACAGCCTTAGCGAAAGGCTTCTTGAAGGGAAAGATGTAACTCTGTGAGATGAATTCACAGAACACAGAGCAGTTTCTCAGTAAGCTTCTTTCCAGTTTTGAACGGAAGATATTTACTTTTTCACCATAGGCCTCTATGGGCTTACAAATATCCCTTTGCCAATTCCACAAGAACAGCCTTAGCGAAAGGCTTCTTGAAGGGAAAGATGTAACTCTGTGAGATGAATTCACAGAACACAGAGCAGTTTCTCTGAAAGCTTCTTTCCAGTTTTGAACGGAAGATATTTCCTTTTTCACCATAGCCCTCTATGGGCTTCCAAATATCCCTTTGCCAATTCCACAAGAACAGCCTTAGCGAAAGGCTTCTTGAAGGGAAAGATGTAACTCTGTGAGATGAATTCACAGAACACAGAGCAGTTTCTCAGAAAGCTTCTTTCCAGTTTTGAACGGAAGATATTTCCTTTTTCACCATCGCCCTGTAGGGGCTTCCAAATATCCCTTTGCCAATTCCACAAGAACAGCCTTAGCGAAAGGCTTCTTGAAGGGAAAGATGTAACTCTGTGAGATGAATTCACAGAACACAGAGCAGTTTCTCAGAGAGCTTCTTTCCAGTTTTGAACGGAAGATATTTCCTTTTTCACCATAGTCCTGTATGGGCTTCCAAATATCCCTTTGTCAATTCCACAAGAACAGACTTAGCGAAAGGCTTCTTGAAGGGAAAGATGTAACTCTGTGAGATGAATTCACAGAACACAGAGCAGTTTCTCAGAAAGCTTCTTTCCAGTTTTGAACGGAAGGTATTTCCTTTTTCACCATAGACCTCATTGGGCTTCCAAATATCCCTTTGCCAATTCCACAAGAACAGCCTTAGCGAAAGGCTTCTTGAAGGGAAAGATGTAACTCTGTGAGATGAATTAACAGAACACAGAGCAGTGTCTCAGAAAGCTTCTTTCCAGTTTTGAACGGAAGATATTTCCTTTTTCACCATAGACCTCTATGGGCTTCCAAATATCCCTTTGCCAATTCCACAAGAACAGCCTTAGCGAAAGGCTTCTTGAAGGGAAAGATGTAACTCTGTGAGATGAATTAACAGAACACAGAGCAGTTTCTCAGAAAGCTTCTTTCCAGTTTTGAACGGAAGATATTTCCTTTTTCACCATAGCCCTCTAAGGGCTTCCAAATATCCCTTTGCCAATTCCACAAGAACAGCCTTAGCGAAAGGATTCTTGAAGGGAAAGATGTAACTCTGTGAGATGAATTCACAGAACACAGAGCAGTTTCTCAGAAAGCGTCTTTCCAGTTTTGAACGGAAGATATTTCCTTTTTCACCATAGGCCTCTATGGGCTTCCAAATATCTCTTTGCCAATTCCACAAGAACAGCCTTAGCGAAAGGCTTCTTGAAGGGAAAGATGTAACTCTGTGAGATGAATTCACAGAACACAGAGCAGTTTCTCAGAAAGCTTCTTTCCAGTTTTGAACGGAAGATATTTCCTTTTTCACCATAGCCCTCTACGGGCTTCCAAATATCCCTTTGCCAATTCCACAAGAACAGCCTTAGCGAAAGGCTTCTTGAGGGGAAAGATGTAACTCTGTGAGATGAATTAACAGAACACAGAGCAGTTTCTCAGAAAGCTTCTTTCCAGTTTTGAACGGAAGATATTTACTTTTTCACCATAGCCCTCTATGGGCTTCCAAATATCCCTTTGCCAATTCCACAAGAACAGCCTTAGCGAAAGGCTTCTTGAAGGGAAAGATGTAACTCTGTGAGATGAATTCACAGAACACAGAGCAGTTTCTCAGAAAGCTTCTTTCCAGTTTTGAACGGAAGATATTTCCTTTTTCACCATAGCCCTCTATGGGCTTCCAAATATCCCTTTGCCAATCCCACAAGAACAGCCTTACCGAGAGGCTTCTTGAAGGGAAAGATGTAACTCTGTGAGATGAATTCACAGAACACAGAGCAGTTTCTCAGAAAGCTTCTTTCCAGTTTTGAACGGAAGATATTTCCTTTTTCACCATAGGCCTCTATGGGCTTCCAAATATCGCTTTGCCAATTCCACAAGAACAGCATTAGCGAAAGGCTTCTTGAAAGGAAAGATGTAACTCTGTGAGATGAATTCACAGAACACAGTGCAGTTTCTCAGAAAGCTTCTTTCCAGTTTTGAACGGAAGATATTTCCTTTTTCACCATAGGCCTCTAGGGGCTTCCAAATATCCCTTTGCCAATTCCACAAGAATAGCATTAGCGAAAGGCTTCTTGAAAGGAAAGATATAACTCTGTGAGATGAATTCACAGAACACAGAGCAGTGTCTCAGAAAGCTTCTTTCCAGTTTTGAACGGAAGATATTTCCTTTTTCACCATAGGCCTCTATGGGCTTCCAAATATCCCTTTGCCAATTCCACAAGAACAGCCTTAGCGAAAGGCTTCTCGAAAGGAAAGATGTAACTCTGTGAGATGAATTCACAGAACACAGTGCAGTTTCTCAGAAAGCTTCTTTCCAGTTTTGAACGGAAGATATTTCCTTTTTCACCATAGGCCTCTATCGGCTTCCAAATATCCCTTTGCCAATTCCACAAGAACAGCATTAGCGAAAGGCTTCTTGAAACGAAAGATATAACTCTGTGAGATGAATTCACAGAACACAGAGCAGTGTCTCAGAAAGCTTCTTTCCAGTTTTGAACGGAAGATAATTCCTTTTTCACCATAGGCCTCTATGGGCTTCCAAATATCCCTTTGCCAATTCCACAAGAACAGCCTTAGCGAAAGGCTTCTTGAAGGGAAAGATGTAACTCTGTGAGATGAATTCACAGAACACAGAGCAGTTTCTCAGAAAGCTTCTTTCCAGTTTTAAACGGAAGATATTTCCTTTTTCACCATAGCCCTCTATGTTCTTCCAAATATCCCTTTGCCAATTCCACAAGAACAGCCTTAGCGAAAGGCTTCTTGAAGGGAAAGATGTAACTCTGTGAGATGAATTAACAGAACACAGAGCAGTTTCTCAGAAAGCTTCTTTCCAGTTTTTAACGGAAGATATTTCCTTTTTCACCATAGCCCTCCATGGGCTTCCAAATATCCCTTTGCCAATTCCACAAGAACAGCCTTAGCGAAAGGCTTCTTGAAAGGAAAGATGTAACTCTGTAAGATGAATTCACAGAACACAGAGCAGTGTCTCAGAAAGCTTCTTTCCAGTTTTGAACGGAAGATATTTCCTTTTTCACCATAGGCCTCTATGGGCTTCCAAATATCCCTTTGCCAATTCCACAAGAACAGCCTTAGCGAAAGGCTTCTTGAAGGGAAAGATGTAACTCTGTGAGATGAATTCACAGAACACAGAGCAGTTTCTCAGTAAGCTTCTTTCCAGTTTTGAACGGAAGATATTTCCTTTTTCACCATAGGCCTCTATGGGCTTCCAAATATCCCTTTGCCAATTCCACAAGAACAGCCTTAGCGAAAGGCTTCTTGAAGGGAAAGATGTAACTCTGTGAGATGAATTCACAGAACACAGAGCAGTTTCTCTGAAAGCTTCTTTCCAGTTTTGAACGGAAGATATTTCCTTTTTCACCATAGCCCTCTATGGGCTTCCAAATATCCCTTTGCCAATTCCACAAGAACAGCCTTAGCGAAAGGCTTCTTGAAGGGAAAGATGTAACTCTGTGAGATGAATTCACGGAACACAGAGCAGTTTCTCAGAAAGCTTCTTTCCAGTTTTGAACGGAAGATATTTCCTTTTTCACCATAGGCCTCTAGGGGCTTCCAAATATCCCTTTGCCAATTCCACAAGAACAGACTTAGCGAAAGGCTTCTTGAAGGGAAAGATGTAACTCTGTGAGATGAATTCACAGAACACAGAGCAGTTTCTCAGAAAGCTTCTTTCCAGTTTTGAACGGAAGATATTTACTTTTTCACCATAGCCCTCTATGGGCTTCCAAATATCCCTTTGCCAATTCCACAGGAACAGCCTTAGCGAAAGGCTTCTTGAAGGGAAAGATGTAACTCTGTGAGATGAATTCACAGAACACAGAGCAGTGTCTCAGAAAGCTTCTTTCCAGTTTTGAACGGAAGATATTTCCTGTTTCACCATAGCCCTCTATGGGCTTCCAAATATCCCTTTGCCAATTCCACAAGAACAGCCTTAGCGAAAGGCTTCTTGAAGGGAAAGATGTAACTCTGTGAGATGAATTCACAGAACACAGAGCAGTTTCTCAGAAAGCTTCTTTCCAGTTTTGAACGGAAGATATTTACTTTTTCACCATAGCCCTCTATGGGCTTCCAAATATCCCTTTGCCAATTCCACAAGAACAGCCTTAGCGAAAGGCTTCTTGAAGGGAAAGATGTAACTCTGTGAGATGAATTCACAGAACACAGAGCAGTTTCTCAGAAAGCTTCTTTCCAGTTTTGAACGGAAGATATTTACTTTTTCACCATAGCCCTCTACGGGCTTCCAAATATCCCTTTGCCAATTCCACAAGAACAGCCTTAGCGAAAGGCTTCTTGAAGGGAAAGATGTAACTCTGTGAGATGAATTCACAGAACACAGAGCAGTTTCTCAGAAAGCTTCTTTCCAGTTTTGAACGGAAGATATTTCCTTTTTCACCATAGCCCTCTATGGGCTTCCAAATATCCCTTTGCCAATTCCACAAGAACAGCCTTAGCGAAAGGCTTCTTGAAGGGAAAGATGTAACTCTGTGAGATGAATTAACACAACACAGAGCAGTTTCTCAGAAAGCTTCTTTCCAGTTTTGAACGGAAGATATTTACTTTTTCACCATAGCCCTCTATGGGCTTCCAAATATCCCTTTGCCAATTCCACAAGAACAGCCTTAGCGAAAGGCTTCTTGAAGGGAAAGATGTAACTCTGTGAGATGAATTCACAGAACACAGAGCAGTTTCTCAGAAAGCTTCTTTCCAGTTTTGAACGGAAGATATTTCCTTTTTCACCATAGCCCTCTATGGGCTTCCAAATATCCCTTTGCCAATTCCACAAGAACAGCCTTAGCGAAAGGCTTCTTGAAGGGAAAGATGTAACTCTGTGAGATGAATTAACAGAACACAGAGCAGTTTCTCAGAAAGCTTCTTTCCAGTTTTGAACGGAAGATATTTCCTTTTTCACCATAGCCCTCTATGGGCTTCCAAATATCCCTTTGCCAATCCCACAAGAACAGCCTTACCGAGAGGCTTCTTGAAGGGAAAGATGTAACTCTGTGAGATGAATTCACAGAACACAGAGCAGTTTCTCAGAAAGCTTCTTTCCAGTTTTGAACGGAAGATATTTCCTTTTTCACCATAGGCCTCTATGGGCTTCCAAATATCCCTTTGCCAATTCCACAAGAACAGCATTAGCGAAAGGCTTCTTGAAAGGAAAGATGTAACTCTGTGAGATGAATTCACAGAACACAGTGCAGTTTTCAGAAAGCTTCTTTCCAGTTTTGAACGGAAGATATTTCCTTTTTCACCATAGGCCTCTATGGGCTTCCAAATATCCCTTTGCCAATTCCACAAGAACAGCATTAGCGAAAGGCTTCTTGAAAGGAAAGATATAACTCTGTGAGATGAATTCACAGAACACAGAGCAGTGTCTCAGAAAGCTTCTTTCCAGTTTTGAACGGAAGATATTTCCTTTTTCACCATAGGCCTCTATGGGCTTCCAAATATCCCTTTGCCAATTCCACAAGAACAGCCTTAGCGAAAGGCTTCTTGAAAGGAAAGATGTAACTCTGTGAGATGAATTCACAGAACACAGTGCAGTTTCTCAGAAAGCTTCTTTCCAGTTTTGAACGGAAGATATTTCCTTTTTCACCATAGGCCTCTATGGGCTTCCAAATATCCCTTTGCCAATTCCACAAGAACAGCATTAGCGAAAGGCTTCTTGAAAGGAAAGATATAACTCTGTGAGATGAATTCACAGAACACAGAGGAGTGTCTCAGAAAGCTTCTTTCCAGTTTTGAACGGAAGATATTTCCTTTTTCACCATAGGCCTCTATGGGCTTCCAAATATCCCTTTGCCAATTCCACAAGAACAGCCTTAGCGAAAGGCTTCTTGAAGGGAAAGATGTAACTCTGTGAGATGAATTCACAGAACACAGAGCAGTTTCTCAGAAAGCTTCTTTCCAGTTTTAAACGGAAGATATTTCCTTTTTCACCATAGCCCTCTATGGGCTTCCAAATATCCCTTTGCCAATTCCACAAGAACAGCCTTAGCGAAAGGCTTCTTGAAGGGAAAGATGTAACTCTGTGAGATGAATTAACAGAACACAGAGCAGTTTCTCAGAAAGCTTCTTTCCAGTTTTTAACGGAAGATATTTCCTTTTTCACCATAGCCCTCCATGGGCTTCCAAATATCCCTTTGCCAATTCCACAAGAACAGCCTTAGCGAAAGGCTTCTTGAAAGGAAAGATGTAACTCTGTGAGATGAATTCACAGAACACAGAGCAGTGTCTCAGAAAGCTTCTTTCCAGTTTTGAACGGAAGATATTTCCTTTTTCACCATAGGCCTCTATGGGCTTCCAAATATCCCTTTGCCAATTCCACAAGAACAGCCTTAGCGAAAGGCTTCTTGAAGGGAAAGATGTAACTCTGTGAGATGAATTCACAGAACACAGAGCAGTTTCTCAGTAAGCTTCTTTCCAGTTTTGAACGGAAGATATTTCCTTTTTCACCATAGGCCTCTATGGGCTTGCAAATATCCCTTTGCCAATTCCACAAGAACAGCCTTAGCGAAAGGCTTCTTGAAGGGAAAGATGTAACTCTGTGAGATGAATTCACAGAACACAGAGCAGTTTCTCTGAAAGCTTCTTTCCAGTTTTGAACGGAAGATATTTCCTTTTTCACCATAGCCCTCTATGGGCTTCCAAATATCCCTTTGCCAATTCCACAAGAACAGCCTTACCGAAAGGCTTCTTGAAGGGAAAGATGTAACTCTGTGAGATGAATTCACGGAACACAGAGCAGTTTCTCAGAAAGCTTCTTTCCAGTTTTGAACGGAAGATATTTCCTTTTTCACCATAGGCCTCTAGGGGCTTCCAAATATCCCTTTGCCAATTCCACAAGAACAGACTTAGCGAAAGGCTTCTTGAAGGGAAAGATGTAACTCTGTGAGATGAATTCACAGAACACAGAGCAGTTTCTCAGAAAGCTTCTTTCCAGTTTTGAACGGAAGATATTTACTTTTTCACCATAGCCCTCTATGGGCTTCCAAATATCCCTTTGCCAATTCCACAAGAACAGCCTTAGCGAAAGGCTTCTTGAAGGGAAAGATGTAACTCTGTGAGATGAATTCACAGAACACAGAGCAGTGTCTCAGAAAGCTTCTTTCCAGTTTTGAACGGAAGATATTTCCTGTTTCACCATAGCCCTCTATGGGCTTCCAAATATCCCTTTGCCAATTCCACAAGAACAGCCTTAGCGAAAGGCTTCTTGAAGGGAAAGACGTAACTCTGTGAGATGAATTCACAGAACACAGAGCAGTTTCTCAGAAAGCTTCTTTCCAGTTTTGAACGGAAGATATTTACTTTTTCACCATAGCCCTCTATGGGCTTCCAAATATCCCTTTGCCAATTCCACAAGAACAGCCTTAGCGAAAGGCTTCTAGAAGGGAAAGATGTAACTCTGTGAGATGAATTCACAGAACACAGAGCAGTTTCTCAGAAAGCTTCTTTCCAGTTTTGAACGGAAGATATTTACTTTTTCACCATAGCCCTCTACGGGCTTCCAAATATCCCTTTGCCAATTCCACAAGAACAGCCTTAGCGAAAGGCTTCTTGAAGGGAAAGATGTAACTCTGTGAGATGAATTCACAGAACACAGAGCAGTTTCTCAGAAAGCTTCTTTCCAGTTTTGAACGGAAGATATTTCCTTTTTCACCATAGCCCTCTATGGGCTTCCAAATATCCCTTTGCCAATTCCACAAGAACAGCCTTAGCGAAAGGCTTCTTGAAGGGAAAGATGTAACTCTGTGAGATGAATTAACACAACACAGAGCAGTTTCTCAGAAAGCTTCTTTCCAGTTTTGAACGGAAGATATTTCCTTTTTCACCATAGCCCTCTATGGGCTTCCAAATATCCCTTTGCCAATTCCACAAGAACAGCCTTAGCGAAAGGCTTCTTGAAGGGAAAGATGTAACTCTGTGAGATGAATTCACAGAACACAGAGCAGTTTCTCAGAAAGCTTCTTTCCAGTTTTGAACGGAAGATATTTCCTTTTTCACCATAGCCCTCTATGGAATTCCAAATATCCCTTTGCCAATTCCACAAGAACAGCCTTAGCAAAAGGCTTCTTGAAGGGAAAGATGTAACTCTGTGAGATGAATTCACAGAACACAGAGCAGTTTCTCAGAAAGCTTCCTTCCAGTTTTGAACGGAAGATATTTCCTTTTTCACCATAGCCCTCTATGGGCTTCCAAATATCCCTTTGCCAATTCCACAAGAACAGCCTTAGCGAAAGGCTTCTTGAAAGGAAAGATGTAACTCTGTGAGATGAATTCACAGAACACAGTGCAGTTTCTCAGAAAGCTTCTTTCCAGTTTTGAACGGAAGATATTTCCTTTTTCACCATAGGCCTCTATGGGCTTCCAAATATCCCTTTGCCAATTCCACAAGAACAGCCTTAGCGAAAGGCTTCTTGAAGGGAAAGATGTAACTCTGTGAGATGAATTCACAGAACACAGAGCAGTTTCTCAGAAAGCTTCTTTCCAGTTTTGAACGGAAGATATTTCCTTTTTCACCATAGGCCTCTATGGGCTTCCAAATATCCCTTTGCCAATTCCACAAGAACAGTCTTAGCGAAAGGCTTCTTGAAGGGAAAGATGTAACTCTGTGAGATGAATTAACAGAACACAGAGCAGTTTCTCAGAAAGCTTCTTTCCAGTTTTGAACGGAAGATATTTCCTTTTTCACCATAGCCCTCTATGGGCTTCCAAATATCCCTTTGCCAATTCCATAAGAACAGCCTTAGCGAAAGGCTTCTTGAAGGGAAAGATGTAACTCTGTGAGATGAATTAACAGAACACAGAGCAGTTTCTCAGAAAGTTTCTTTCCAGTTTTGAACGGAAGATATTTCCTTTTTCACCATAGGCCTCTATGGGCTTCCAAATATCCCTTTGCCAATTCCACAAGAACAGCCTTAGCGAAAGGCTTCTTGAAGGGAAAGATGTAACTCTGTGAGATGAATTCACAGAACACAGAGCAGTTTCTCAGAAAGCTTCTTTCCAGTTTTGAACGGAAGATATTTCCTTTTTCACCATAGCCCTCTATGGGCTTCCAAATATCCCTTTGCCAATTCCACAAGAACAGCCTTAGCGAAAGGCTTCTTGAAGGGAAAGATGTAACTCTGTGAGATGAATTCACAGAACACAGAGCAGTTTCTCAGAAAGCTTCTTTCCAGTTTTGAACGGAAGATATTTCCTTTTTCACCATAGCCGTCTATGGGATTTCAAATATCCCTTTGCCAATTCCACAAGAACAGCCTTAGCGAAAGGCTTCTTGAAAGGAAAGATGTAACTCTGTGAGATGAATTCACAGAACACAGAGCAGTGTCTCAGAAAGCTTCTTTCCAGTTTTGAACGGAAGATATTTCCTTTTTCACCATAGGCCTCTATGGGCTTCCAAATATCCCTTTGCCAATTCCACAAGAACAGCCTTAGCGAAAGGCTTCTTGAAGGGAAAGATGTAACTCTGTGAGATGAATTCACGGAACACAGAGCAGTTTCTCAGAAAGCTTCTTTCCAGTTTGGAACGGAAGATATTTCCTTTTTCACCATAGCCCTCTATGGGCTTCCAAATATCCCTTTGCCAATTCCACAAGAACAGCCTTCGCGAAAGGTTTCTTGAAGGGAAAGATGTAACTCTGTGAGATGAATTAACAGAACACAGAGCAGTTTCTCAGAAAGCTTCTTTCCAGTTTTGAACGGAAGATATTTCCTTTTTCACCATAGCCCTCTATGGGCTTCCAAATATCCCTTTTCCAATTCCACAGGAACAGCCGTAGCGAAAGGCTTCTTGAAGGGAAAGATGTAACTCTGTGAGATGAATTCACGGAACACAGAACAGTTTCTCAGAAAGCTTCTTTCCAGTTTTGAACGGAAGATATTTCCTTTTTCACCATAGCCCTCTATGGGCTTCCAAATATCCCTTTGTCAATTCCATAAGAACAGTCTTAGCGAAAGGCTTCTTGAAGGGAAAGATGTAACTCTGTGAGATGAATTCACAGAACACAGAGCAGTTTCTCAGTAAGCTTCTTTCCAGTTTTGAACGGAAGATATTTCCTTTTTCACCATAGGCCTCTATGGGCTTCCAAATATCCCTTTGCCAATTCCACAAGAACAGCCTTAGCGAAAGGCTTCTTGAAGGGAAAGATGTAACTCTGTGAGATGAATTAACAGAACACAGAGCAGTTCCTCAGAAAGCTTCTTTCCAGTTTTGAACGGAAGATATTTCCTTTTTCACCATAGCCCTCTATGGGCTTCCAAATATCCCTTTGCCAATTCCACAAGAACAGCCTTAGCGAAAGGCTTCTTGAAGGGAAAGATGTAACTCTGTGAGATGAATTCACAGAACACAGAGCAGTGTCTCAGAAAGCTTCTTTCCAGTTTTGAACGGAAGATATTTCCTGTTTCACCATAGCCCTCTATGGGCTTCCAAATATCCCTTTGCCAATTCCACAAGAACAGCCTTAGCGAAAGGCTTCTTGAAGGGAAAGATGTAACTCTGTGAGATGAATTCACAGAACACAGAGCAGTTTCTCAGAAAGCTTCTTTCCAGTTTTGAACGGAAGATATTTCCTTTTTCACCATAGCCCTCTATGGGCTTCCAAATATCCCTTTGCCAATTCCACAAGAACAGCCTTAGCGAAAGGCTTCTTGAAGGGAAAGATGTAACTCTGTGAGATGAATTCACAGAACACAGAGCAGTTTCTCAGAAAGCTTCTTTCCAGTTTTGAACGGAAGATATTTCCTTTTTCACCATAGCCCTCTACGGGCTTCCAAATATCCCTTTGCCAATTCCACAAGAACAGCCTTAGCGAAAGGCTTCTTGAAGGGAAAGATGTAACTCTGTGAGATGAATTCACAGAACACAGAGCAGTTTCTCAGAAAGCTTCTTTCCAGTTTTGAACGGAAGATATTTCCTTTTTCACCATAACCCTCTATGGGCTTCCAAATATCCCTTTGCCAATTCCACAAGAACAGCCTTAGCGAAAGGCTTCTTGAAAGGAAAGATATAACTCTGTGAGATGAATTCACAGAACACAGAGCAGTGTCTCAGAAAGCTTCTTTCCAGTTTTGAACGGAAGATATTTCCTTTTTCACCATAGGCCTCTATGGGCTTCCAAATATCCCTTTGCCAATTCCACAAGAACAGCCTTAGCGAAAGGCTTCTTGAAGGGAAAGATGTAACTCTGTGAGATGAATTCACAGAACACAGAGCAGTTTCTCAGAAAGCTTCTTTCCAGTTTTGAACGGAAGATATTTCCTTTTTCACCATAGCCCTCTATGGAATTCCAAATATCCCTTTGCCAATTCCACAAGAACAGCCTTAGCAAAAGGCTTCTTGAAGGGAAAGATGTAACTCTGTCAGATGAATTAACAGAACACAGAGCAGTTTCTCAGAAAGCTTCCTTCCAGTTTTGAACGGAAGATATTTCCTTTTTCACCATAGCCCTCTATGGGCTTCCAAATATCCCTTTGCCAATTCCACAAGAACAGCCTTAGCGAAAGGCTTCTTGAAAGGAAAGATGTAACTCTGTGAGATGAATTCACAGAACACAGTGCAGTTTCTCAGAAAGCTTCTTTCCAGTTTTGAACGGAAGATATTTCTTTTTTCACCATAGGCCTCTATGGGCTTCCAAATATCCCTTTGCCAATTCCACAAGAACAGCCTTAGCGAAAGGCTTCTTGAAGGGAAAGATGTAACTCTGTGAGATGAATTCACAGAACACAGAGCAGTTTCTCAGAAAGCTTCTTTCCAGTTTTGAACGGAAGATATTTCCTTTTTCACCATAGCCCTCTATGGGCTTCCAAATATCCCTTTGCCAATTCCACAAGAACAGCCTTAGCGAAAGGCTTCTTGAAGGGAAAGATGTAACTCTGTGAGATGAATTCACAGAACACAGAGCAGTTTCTCAGAAAGCTTCTTTCCAGTTTTGAACGGAAGATATTTCCTTTTTCACCATAGCCCTCTACGGGCTTCCAAATATCCCTTTGCCAATTCCACAAGAACAGCCTTAGCGAAAGGCTTCTTGAAGGGAAAGATGTAACTCTGTGAGATGAATTCACAGAACACAGAGCAGTTTCTCAGAAAGCTTCTTTCCAGTTTTGAACGGAAGATATTTCCTTTTTCACCATAGCCCTCTATGGGCTTCCAAATATCCCTTTGCCAATTCCACAAGAACAGCCTTAGCGAAAGGCTTCTTGAAAGGAAAGATATAACTCTGTGAGATGAATTCACAGAACACAGAGCAGTGTCTCAGAAAGCTTCCTTCCAGTTTTGAACGGAAGATATTTCCTTTTTCACCATAGCCCTCTATGGGCTTCCAAATATCCCTTTGCCAATTCCACAAGAACAGCCTTAGCGAAAGGCTTCTTGAAAGGAAAGATGTAACTCTGTGAGATGAATTCACAGAACACAGTGCAGTTTCTCAGAAAGCTTCTTTCCAGTTTTGAACGGAAGATATTTCCTTTTTCACCATAGGCCTCTATGGGCTTCCAAATATCCCTTTCCCAATTCCACAAGAACAGCATTAGCGAAAGGCTTCTTGAAAGGAAAGATATAACTCTGTGAGATGAATTCACAGAACACAGAGCAGTGTCTCAGAAAGCTTCTTTCCAGTTTTGAACGGAAGATATTTCCTTTTTCACCATAGGCCTCTATGTGCTTCCAAATATCCCTTTGCCAATTCCACAAGAACAGCCTTAGCGAAAGGCTTCTTGAAGGGAAAGATGTAACTCTGTGAGATGAATTCACAGAACACAGAGCAGTTTCTCAGAAAGCTTCTTTCCAGTTTTAAACGGAAGATATTTCCTTTTTCACCATAGCCCTCTATGGGCTTCCAAATATCCCTTTGCCAATTCCACAAGAACAGCCTTAGCGAAAGGCTTCTTGAAGGGAAAGATGTAACTCTGTGAGATGAATTAACAGAACACAGAGCAGTTTCTCAGAAAGCTTCTTTCCAGTTTTGAACGGAAGATATTTCCTTTTTCACCATAGCCCTCCATGGGCTTCCAAATATCCCTTTGCCAATTCCACAAGAACAGCCTTAGCGAAAGGCTTCTTGAAAGGAAAGATGTAACTCTGTGAGATGAATTCATAGAACACAGAGCAGTTTCTCAGAAAGCTTCTTTCCAGTTTTGAACGGAAGATATTTCCTTTTTCACCATAGGCCTCTATGGGCTTCCAAATATCCCTTTGCCAATTCCACAAGAACAGCCTTAGCGAAAGGCTTCTTGAAGGGAAAGATGTAACTCTGTGAGATGAATTCACAGAACACAGAGCAGTTTCTCAGAAAGCTTCTTTCCAGTTTTGAACGGAAGATATTTACTTTTTCACCATAGCCCTCTATGGGCTTCCAAATATCCCTTTGCCAATTCCACAAGAACAGCCTTAACGAAAGGCTTCTTGAAGGGAAAGATGTAACTCTGTGAGATGAATTCACAGAACACAGAGCAGTGTCTCAGAAAGCTTCTTTCCAGTTTTGAACGGAAGATATTTCCTGTTTCACCATAGCCCTCTATGGGCTTCCAAATATCCCTTTGCCAATTGCACAAGAACAGCCTTAGCGAAAGGCTTCTTGAAGGGAAAGATGTAACTCTGTGAGATGAATTCACAGAACACAGAGCAGTGTCTCAGAAAGCTTCTTTCCAGTTTTGAACGGAAGATATTTCCTTTTTCACCATAGCCCTCTATGGGCTTCCAAATATCCCTTTGCCAATTCCACAAGAACAGCCTTAGCGAAAGGCTTCTTGAAGGGAAAGATGTAACTCTGTGAGATGAATTAACAGAACACAGAGCAGTTTCTCAGAAAGCTTCTTTCCAGTTTTGAACGGAAGATATTTACTTTTTCACCATAGCCCTCTACGGGCTTCCAAATATCCCTTTGCCAATTCCACAAGAACAGCCTTAGCGAAAGGCTTCTTGAAGGGAAAGATGTAACTCTGTGAGATGAATTCACAGAACACAGAGCAGTTTCTCAGAAACCTTCTTTCCAGTTTTGAACGGAAGGTATTTCCTTTTTCACCATAGGCCTCATTGGGCTTCCAAATATCCCTTTGCCAATTCCACAAGAACAGCCTTAGCGAAAGGCTTCTTGAAGGGAAAGATGTAACTCTGTGAGATGAATTCACAGAACACAGAGCAGTTTCTCTGAAAGCTTCTTTCCAGTTTTGAACGGAAGATATTTCCTTTTTCACCATAGCCCTCTATGGGCTTCCAAATATCCCTTTGCCAATTCCACAAGAACAGCCTTAGCGAAAGGCTTCTTGAAGGGAAAGATGTAACTCTGTGAGATGAATTAACAGAACAAAGAGCAGTTTCTCAGAAAGCTTCTTTCCAGTTTTGAACGGAAGATATTTCCTTTTTCACCATAGCCCTCTAAGGGCTTCCAAATATCCCTTTGCCAATTCCACAAGAACAGCCTTAGCGAAAGGATTCTTGAAGGGAAAGATGTAACTCTGTGAGATGAATTCACAGAACACAGAGCAGTTTCTCAGAAAGCGTCTTTCCAGTTTTGAACGGAAGATATTTCCTTTTTCACCATAGGCCTCTATGGGCTTCCAAATATCTCTTTGCCAATTCCACAAGAACAGCCTTAGCGAAAGGCTTCTTGAAGGGAAAGATGTAACTCTGTGAGATGAATTCACAGAACACAGAGCAGTTTCTCAGAAAGCTTCTTTCCAGTTTTGAACGGAAGATATTTCCTTTTTCACCATAGCCCTCTAAGGGCTTCCAAATATCCCTTTGCCAATTCCACAAGAACAGCCTTAGCGAAAGGCTTCTTGAGGGGAAAGATGTAACTCTGTGAGATGAATTAACAGAACACAGAGCAGTTTCTCAGAAAGCTTCTTTCCAGTTTTGAACGGAATATATTTACTTTTTCACCATAGCCCTCTATGGGCTTCCAAATATCCCTTTGCCAATTCCACAAGAACAGCCTTAGCGAAAGGCTTCTTGAAGGGAAAGATGTAACTCTGTGAGATGAATTCACAGAACAGAGAGCAGTTTCTCAGAAAGCTTCTTTCCAGTTTTGAACGGAAGATATTTCCTTTTTCACCATAGCCCTCTATGGGCTTCCAAATATCCCTTTGCCAATCCCACAAGAACAGCCTTACCGAGAGGCTTCTTGAAGGGAAAGATGTAACTCTGTGAGATGAATTAACAGAACACAGAGCAGTTTCTCAGAAAGCTTCTTTCCAGTTTTAAACGGAAGATATTTCCTTTTTCACCATAGCCCTCTAGGGGCTTCCAAATATCCCTTTGCCAATTCCACAAGAACAGCCTTAGCGAAAGGCTTCTTGAAGGGAAAGATGTAACTCTGTGAGATGAATTAACAGAACACAGAGCAGTTTCTCAGAAAGCTTCTTTCCAGTTTTGAACGGAAGATATTTCCTTTTTCACCATAGCCCTCTAGGGGCTTCCAAATATCCCTTTGCCAATTCCACAAGAACAGCCTTAGCGAAAGGCTTCTTGAAAGGAAAGATGTAACTCTGTGAGATGAATTCACAGAACACAGAGCAGTGTCTCAGAAAGCTTCTTTCCAGTTTTGAACGGAAGATATTTCCTTTTTCACCATAGGCCTCTATGGGCTTCCAAATATCCCTTTGCCAATTCCACAAGAACAGCCTTAGCGAAAGGCTTCTTGAAGGGAAAGATGTAACTCTGTGAGATGAATTAACAGAACACAGAGCAGTTTCTCAGAAAGCTTCTTTCCAGTTTTGAACGGAAGATATTTACTTTTTCACCATAGCCCTCTACGGGCTTCCAAATATCCCTTTGCCAATTCCACAAGAACAGCCTTAGCGAAAGGCTTCTTGAAGGGAAAGATGTAACTCTGTGAGATGAATTCACAGAACACAGAGCAGTTTCTCAGAAACCTTCTTTCCAGTTTTGAACGGAAGGTATTTCCTTTTTCACCATAGGCCTCATTGGGCTTCCAAATATCCCTTTGCCAATTCCACAAGAACAGCCTTAGCGAAAGGCTTCTTGAAGGGAAAGATGTAACTCTGTGAGATGAATTCACAGAACACAGAGCAGTTTCTCTGAAAGCTTCTTTCCAGTTTTGAACGGAAGATATTTCCTTTTTCACCATAGCCCTCTATGGGCTTCCAAATATCCCTTTGCCAATTCCACAAGAACAGCCTTAGCGAAAGGCTTCTTGAAGGGAAAGATGTAACTCTGTGAGATGAATTAACAGAACAAAGAGCAGTTTCTCAGAAAGCTTCTTTCCAGTTTTGAACGGAAGATATTTCCTTTTTCACCATAGCCCTCTAAGGGCTTCCAAATATCCCTTTGCCAATTCCACAAGAACAGCCTTAGCGAAAGGATTCTTGAAGGGAAAGATGTAACTCTGTGAGATGAATTCACAGAACACAGAGCAGTTTCTCAGAAAGCGTCTTTCCAGTTTTGAACGGAAGATATTTCCTTTTTCACCATAGGCCTCTATGGGCTTCCAAATATCTCTTTGCCAATTCCACAAGAACAGCCTTAGCGAAAGGCTTCTTGAAGGGAAAGATGTAACTCTGTGAGATGAATTCACAGAACACAGAGCAGTTTCTCAGAAAGCTTCTTTCCAGTTTTGAACGGAAGATATTTCCTTTTTCACCATAGCCCTCTAAGGGCTTCCAAATATCCCTTTGCCAATTCCACAAGAACAGCCTTAGCGAAAGGCTTCTTGAGGGGAAAGATGTAACTCTGTGAGATGAATTAACAGAACACAGAGCAGTTTCTCAGAAAGCTTCTTTCCAGTTTTGAACGGAATATATTTACTTTTTCACCATAGCCCTCTATGGGCTTCCAAATATCCCTTTGCCAATTCCACAAGAACAGCCTTAGCGAAAGGCTTCTTGAAGGGAAAGATGTAACTCTGTGAGATGAATTCACAGAACAGAGAGCAGTTTCTCAGAAAGCTTCTTTCCAGTTTTGAACGGAAGATATTTCCTTTTTCACCATAGCCCTCTATGGGCTTCCAAATATCCCTTTGCCAATCCCACAAGAACAGCCTTACCGAGAGGCTTCTTGAAGGGAAAGATGTAACTCTGTGAGATGAATTAACAGAACACAGAGCAGTTTCTCAGAAAGCTTCTTTCCAGTTTTAAACGGAAGATATTTCCTTTTTCACCATAGCCCTCTAGGGGCTTCCAAATATCCCTTTGCCAATTCCACAAGAACAGCCTTAGCGAAAGGCTTCTTGAAGGGAAAGATGTAACTCTGTGAGATGAATTAACAGAACACAGAGCAGTTTCTCAGAAAGCTTCTTTCCAGTTTTGAACGGAAGATATTTCCTTTTTCACCATAGCCCTCTAGGGGCTTCCAAATATCCCTTTGCCAATTCCACAAGAACAGCCTTAGCGAAAGGCTTCTTGAAAGGAAAGATGTAACTCTGTGAGATGAATTCACAGAACACAGAGCAGTGTCTCAGAAAGCTTCTTTCCAGTTTTGAACGGAAGATATTTCCTTTTTCACCATAGGCCTCTATGGGCTTCCAAATATCCCTTTGCCAATTCCACAAGAACAGCCTTAGCGAAAGGCTTCTTGAAGGGAAAGATGTAACTCTGTGAGATGAATTAACAGAACACAGAGCAGTTTCTCAGAAAGCTTCTTTCCAGTTTTGAACGGAAGATATTTACTTTTTCACCATAGCCCTCTACGGGCTTCCAAATATCCCTTTGCCAATTCCACAAGAACAGCCTTAGCGAAAGGCTTCTTGAAGGGAAAGATGTAACTCTGTGAGATGAATTCACAGAACACAGAGCAGTTTCTCAGAAACCTTCTTTCCAGTTTTGAACGGAAGGTATTTCCTTTTTCACCATAGGCCTCATTGGGCTTCCAAATATCCCTTTGCCAATTCCACAAGAACAGCCTTAGCGAAAGGCTTCTTGAAGGGAAAGATGTAACTCTGTGAGATGAATTCACAGAACACAGAGCAGTTTCTCTGAAAGCTTCTTTCCAGTTTTGAACGGAAGATATTTCCTTTTTCACCATAGCCCTCTATGGGCTTCCAAATATCCCTTTGCCAATTCCACAAGAACAGCCTTAGCGAAAGGCTTCTTGAAGGGAAAGATGTAACTCTGTGAGATGAATTAACAGAACAAAGAGCAGTTTCTCAGAAAGCTTCTTTCCAGTTTTGAACGGAAGATATTTCCTTTTTCACCATAGCCCTCTAAGGGCTTCCAAATATCCCTTTGCCAATTCCACAAGAACAGCCTTAGCGAAAGGATTCTTGAAGGGAAAGATGTAACTCTGTGAGATGAATTCACAGAACACAGAGCAGTTTCTCAGAAAGCGTCTTTCCAGTTTTGAACGGAAGATATTTCCTTTTTCACCATAGGCCTCTATGGGCTTCCAAATATCTCTTTGCCAATTCCACAAGAACAGCCTTAGCGAAAGGCTTCTTGAAGGGAAAGATGTAACTCTGTGAGATGAATTCACAGAACACAGAGCAGTTTCTCAGAAAGCTTCTTTCCAGTTTTGAACGGAAGATATTTCCTTTTTCACCATAGCCCTCTAAGGGCTTCCAAATATCCCTTTGCCAATTCCACAAGAACAGCCTTAGCGAAAGGCTTCTTGAGGGGAAAGATGTAACTCTGTGAGATGAATTAACAGAACACAGAGCAGTTTCTCAGAAAGCTTCTTTCCAGTTTTGAACGGAATATATTTACTTTTTCACCATAGCCCTCTATGGGCTTCCAAATATCCCTTTGCCAATTCCACAAGAACAGCCTTAGCGAAAGGCTTCTTGAAGGGAAAGATGTAACTCTGTGAGATGAATTCACAGAACAGAGAGCAGTTTCTCAGAAAGCTTCTTTCCAGTTTTGAACGGAAGATATTTCCTTTTTCACCATAGCCCTCTATGGGCTTCCAAATATCCCTTTGCCAATCCCACAAGAACAGCCTTACCGAGAGGCTTCTTGAAGGGAAAGATGTAACTCTGTGAGATGAATTAACAGAACACAGAGCAGTTTCTCAGAAAGCTTCTTTCCAGTTTTAAACGGAAGATATTTCCTTTTTCACCATAGCCCTCTAGGGGCTTCCAAATATCCCTTTGCCAATTCCACAAGAACAGCCTTAGCGAAAGGCTTCTTGAAGGGAAAGATGTAACTCTGTGAGATGAATTAACAGAACACAGAGCAGTTTCTCAGAAAGCTTCTTTCCAGTTTTGAACGGAAGATATTTCCTTTTTCACCATAGCCCTCTAGGGGCTTCCAAATATCCCTTTGCCAATTCCACAAGAACAGCCTTAGCGAAAGGCTTCTTGAAAGGAAAGATGTAACTCTGTGAGATGAATTCACAGAACACAGAGCAGTGTCTCAGAAAGCTTCTTTCCAGTTTTGAACGGAAGATATTTCCTTTTTCACCATAGGCCTCTATGGGCTTCCAAATATCCCTTTGCCAATTCCACAAGAACAGCCTTAGCGAAAGGCTTCTTGAAGGGAAAGATGTAACTCTGTGAGATGAATTCACAGAACACAGAGCAGTTTCTCAGTAAGCTTCTTTCCAGTTTTGAACGGAAGATATTTACTTTTTCACCATAGGCCTCTATGGGCTTACAAATATCCCTTTGCCAATTCCACAAGAACAGCCTTAGCGAAAGGCTTCTTGAAGGGAAAGATGTAACTCTGTGAGATGAATTCACAGAACACAGAGCAGTTTCTCTGAAAGCTTCTTTCCAGTTTTGAACGGAAGATATTTCCTTTTTCACCATAGCCCTCTATGGGCTTCCAAATATCCCTTTGCCAATTCCACAAGAACAGCCTTAGCGAAAGGCTTCTTGAAGGGAAAGATGTAACTCTGTGAGATGAATTCATAGAACACAGAGCAGTTTCTCAGAAAGCTTCTTTCCAGTTTTGAACGGAAGATATTTCCTTTTTCACCATAGGCCTCTAGGGGCTTCCAAATATCCCTTTGCCAATTCCACAAGAACAGACTTAGCGAAAGGCTTCTTGAAGGGAAAGATGTAACTCTGTGAGATGAATTTACAGAACACAGAGCAGTTTCTCAGAAAGCTTCTTTCCAGTTTTGAACGGAAGATATTTACTTTTTCACCATAGCCCTCTATGGGCTTCCAAATATCCCTTTGCCTATTCCACAAGAACAGCCTTAGCGAAAGGCTTCTTGAAGGGAAAGATGTAACTCTGTGAGATGAATTCACAGAACACAGAGCAGTGTCTCAGAAAGCTTCTTTCCAGTTTTGAACGGAAGATATTTCCTGTTTCACCATAGCCCTCTATGGGCTTCCAAATATCCCTTTGCCAATTCCACAAGAACAGCCTTAGCGAAAGGCTTCTTGAAGGGAAAGATGTAACTCTGTGAGATGAATTCACAGAACACAGAGCAGTTTCTCAGAAAGCTTCTTTCCAGTTTTGAACGGAAGATATTTCCTTTTTCACCATCGCCCTCTAGGGGCTTCCAAATATCCCTTTGCCAATTCCACAAGAACAGCCTTAGCGAAAGGCTTCTTGAAGGGAAAGATGTAACTCTGTGAGATGAATTCACAGAACACAGAGCAGTTTCTCAGAAAGCTTCTTTCCAGTTTTGAACGGAAGATATTTCCTTTTTCACCATAGTCCTGTATGGGCTTCCAAATATCCCTTTGCCAATTCCACAAGAACAGCCTTAGCGAAAGGCTTCTTGAAGGGAAAGATGTAACTCTGTGAGATGAATTCACAGAACACAGAGCAGTTTCTCAGAAAGCTTCTTTCCAGTTTTGAACGGAAGGTATTTCCTTTTTCACCATAGACCTCATTGGGCTTCCAAATATCCCTTTGCCAATTCCACAAGAACAGCCTTAGCGAAAGGCTTCTTGAAGGGAAAGATGTAGCTCTGTGAGATGAATTAACAGAACACAGAGCAGTGTCTCAGAAAGCTTCTTTCCAGTTTTGAACGGAAGATATTTCCTTTTTCACCATAGACCTCTATGGGCTTCCAAATATCCCTTTGCCAATTCCACAAGAACAGCCTTAGCGAAAGGCTTCTTGAAGGGAAAGATGTAACTCTGTGAGATGAATTAACAGAACACAGAGCAGTTTCTCAGAAAGCTTCTTTCCAGTTTTGAACGGAAGATATTTCCTTTTTCACCATAGCCCTCTAAGGGCTTCCAAATATCCCTTTGCCAATTCCACAAGAACAGCCTTAGCGAAAGGCTTCTTGAAGGGAAAGATGTAACTCTGTGAGATGAATTCACAGAACACAGAGCAGTTTCTCAGAAAGCGTCTTTCCAGTTTTGAACGGAAGATATTTCCTTTTTCACCATAGGCCTCTATGGGCTTCCAAATATCTCTTTGCCAATTCCACAAGAACAGCCTTAGCGAAAGGCTTCTTGAAGGGAAAGATGTAACTCTGTGAGATGAATTCACAGAACACAGAGCAGTTTCTCAGAAAGCTTCTTTCCAGTTTTGAACGGAAGATATTTCCTTTTTCACCATAGCCCTCTACGGGCTTCCAAATATCCCTTTGCCAATTCCACAAGAACAGCCTTAGCGAAAGGCTTCTTGAGGGGAAAGATGTAACTCTGTGAGATGAATTCACAGAACACAGAGCAGTTTCTCAGAAAGCTTCTTTCCAGTTTTGAACGGAAGATATTTACTTTTTCACCATAGCCCTCTATGGGCTTCCAAATATCCCTTTGCCAATTCCACAAGAACAGCCTTAGCGAAAGGCTTCTTGAAGGGAAAGATGTAACTCTGTGAGATGAATTCACAGAACAGAGAGCAGTTTCTCAGAAAGCTTCTTTCCAGTTTTGAACGGAAGATATTTCCTTTTTCACCATAGCCCTCTATGGGCTTCCAAATATCCCTTTGCCAATCCCACAAGAACAGCCTTACCGAGAGGCTTCTTGAAGGGAAAGATGTAACTCTGTGAGATGAATTCACAGAACACAGAGCAGTTTCTCAGAAAGCTTCTTTCCAGTTTTGAACGGAAGATATTTCCTTTTTCACCATAGGCCTCTATGGGCTTCCAAATATCCCTTTGCCAATTCCACAAGAACAGTATTAGCGAAAGGCTTCTTGAAAGGAAAGATGTAACTCTGTGAGATGAATTCACAGAACACAGTGCAGTTTCTCAGAAAGCTTCTTTCCAGTTTTGAACGGAAGACATTTCCTTTTTCACCATAGGCCTCTATGGGCTTCCAAATATCCCTTTGCCAATTCCACAAGAATAGCATTAGCGAAAGGCTTCTTGAAAGGAAAGATATAACTCTGTGAGATGAATTCACAGAACACAGAGCAGTGTCTCAGAAAGCTTCTTTCCAGTTTTGAACGGAAGATATTTCCTTTTTCACCATAGGCCTCTATGGGCTTCCAAATATCCCTTTGCCAATTCCACAAGAACAGCCTTAGCGAAAGGCTTCTCGAAAGGAAAGATGTAACTCTGTGAGATGAATTCACAGAACACAGTGCAGTTTCTCAGAAAGCTTCTTTCCAGTTTTGAACGGAAGATATTTCCTTTTTCACCATAGGCCTCTATGGGCTTCCAAATATCCCTTTGCCAATTCCACAAGAACAGCATTAGCGAAAGGCTTCTTGAAAGGAAAGATATAACTCTGTGAGATGAATTCACAGAACACAGAGCAGTGTCTCAGAAAGCTTCTTTCCAGTTTTGAACGGAAGATATTTCCTTTTTCACCATAGGCCTCTATGGGCTTCCAAATATCCCTTTGCCAATTCCACAAGAACAGCCTTAGCGAAAGGCTTCTTGAAGGGAAAGATGTAACTCTGTGAGATGAATTCACAGAACACAGAGCAGTTTCTCAGAAAGCTTCTTTCCAGTTTTAAACGGAAGATATTTCCTTTTTCACCATAGCCCTCTATGGGCTTCCAAATATCCCTTTGCCAATTCCACAAGAACAGCCTTAGCGAAAGGCTTCTTGAAGGGAAAGATGTAACTGTGTGAGATGAATTAACAGAACACAGAGCAGTTTCTCAGAAAGCTTCTTTCCAGTTTTGAACGGAAGATATTTCCTTTTTCACCATAGCCCTCCATGGGCTTCCAAATATCCCTTTGCCAATTCCACAAGAACAGCCTTAGCGAAAGGCTTCTTGAAAGGAAAGATGTAACTCTGTGAGATGAATTCCCAGAACACAGAGCAGTGTCTCAGAAAGCTTCTTTCCAGTTTTGAACGGAAGATATTTCCTTTTTCACCATAGGCCTCTATGGGCTTCCAAATATCCCTTTGCCAATTCCACAAGAACAGCCTTAGCGAAAGGCTTCTTGAAGGGAAAGATGTAACTCTGTGAGATGAATTCACAGAACACAGAGCAGTTTCTCAGTAAGCTTCTTTCCAGTTTTGAACGGAAGATATTTCCTTTTTCACCATAGGCCTCTATGGGCTTCCAAATATCCCTTTGCCAATTCCACAAGAACAGCCTTAGCGAAAGGCTTCTGAAGGGAAAGATGTAACTCTGTGAGATGAATTCACAGAACACAGAGCAGTTTCTCTGAAAGCTTCTTTCCAGTTTTGAACGGAAGATATTTCCTTTTTCACCATAGCCCTCTATGGGCTTCCAAATATCCCTTTGCCAATTCCACAAGAACAGCCTTAGCGAAAGGCTTCTTGAAGGGAAAGATGTAACTCTGTGAGATGAATTCACGGAACACAGAGCAGTTTCTCAGAAAGCTTCTTTCCAGTTTTGAACGGAAGATATTTCCTTTTTCACCATAGGCCTCTAGGGGCTTCCAAATATCCCTTTGCCAATTCCACAAGAACAGACTTAGCGAAAGGCTTCTTGAAGGGAAAGATGTAACTCTGTGAGATGAATTCACAGAACACAGAGCAGTTTCTCAGAAAGCTTCTTTCAAGTTTTGAACGGAAGATATTTACTTTTTCACCATAGCCCTCTATGGGCTTCCAAATATCCCTTTGCCAATTCCACAAGAACAGCCTTAGCGAAAGGCTTCTTGAAGGGAAAGATGTAACTCTGTGAGATGAATTCACAGAACACAGAGCAGTGTCTCAGAAAGCTTCTTTCCAGTTTTGAACGGAAGATATTTCCTGTTTCACCATAGCCCTCTATGGGCTTCCAAATATCCCTTTGCCAATTCCACAAGAACAGCCTTAGCGAAAGGCTTCTTGAAGGGAAAGATGTAACTCTGTGAGATGAATTCACAGAACACAGAGCAGTTTCTCAGAAAGCTTCTTTCCAGTTTTGAACGGAAGATATTTACTTTTTCACCATAGCCCTCTATGGGCTTCCAAATATCCCTTTGCCAATTCCACAAGAACAGCCTTAGCGAAAGGCTTCTTGAAGGGAAAGATGTAACTCTGTGAGATGAATTCACAGAACACAGAGCAGTTTCTCAGAAAGCTTCTTTCCAGTTTTGAACGGAAGATATTTACTTTTTCACCATAGCCCTCTACGGGCTTCCAAATATCCCTTTGCCAATTCCACAAGAACAGCCTTAGCGAAAGGCTTCTTGAAGGGAAAGATGTAACTCTGTGAGATGAATTCACAGAACACAGAGCAGTTTCTCAGAAAGCTTCTTTCCAGTTTTGAACGGAAGATATTTCCTTTTTCACCATAGCCCTCTATGGGCTTCCAAATATCCCTTTGCCAATTCCACAAGAACAGCCTTAGCGAAAGGCTTCTTGAAGGGAAAGATGTAACTCTGTGAGATGAATTAACACAACACAGAGCAGTTTCTCAGAAAGCTTCTTTCCAGTTTTGAACGGAAGATATTTACTTTTTCACCATAGCCCTCTATGGGCTTCCAAATATCCCTTTGCCAATTCCACAAGAACAGCCTTAGCGAAAGGCTTCTTGAAGGGAAAGATGTAACTCTGTGAGATGAATTCACAGAACACAGAGCAGTTTCTCAGAAAGCTTCTTTCCAGTTTTGAACGGAAGATATTTCCTTTTTCACATTAGCCCTCTATGGGCTTCCAAATATCCCTTTGCCAATTCCACAAGAACAGCCTTAGCGAAAGACTTCTTGAAGGGAAAGATGTAACTCTGTGAGATGAATTAACAGAACACAGAGCAGTTTCTCAGAAAGCTTCTTTCCAGTTTTGAACGGAAGATATTTCCTTTTTTACCATAGCCCTCTATGGGCTTCCAAATATCCCTTTGCCAATCCCACAAGAACAGCCTTACCGAGAGGCTTCTTGAAGGGAAAGATGTAACTCTGTGAGATGAATTCACAGAACACAGAGCAGTTTCTCAGAGAGCTTCTTTCCAGTTTTGAACGGAAGATATTTCCTTTTTCACCATAGGCCTCTATGGGCTTCCAAATATCCCTTTGCCAATTCCACAAGAACAGCATTAGCGAAAGGCTTCTTGAAAGGAAAGATGTAACTCTGTGAGATAAATTCACAGAACACAGTGCAGTTTCTCAGAAAGCTTCTTTCCAGTTTTGAACGGAAGATATTTCCTTTTTCACCATAGGCCTCTATGGGCTTCCAAATATCCCTTTGCCAATTCCACAAGAACAGCATTAGCGAAAGGCTTCTTGAAAGGAAAGATGTAACTCTGTGAGATGAATTCACAGAACACAGTGCAGTTTCTCAGAAAGCTTCTTTCCAGTTTTGAACGGAAGATATTTCCTTTTTCACCATAGGCCTCTATGGGCTTCCAAATATCCCTTTGCCAATTCCACAAGAATAGCATTAGCGAAAGGCTTCTTGAAAGGAAAGATATAACTCTGTGAGATGAATTCACAGAACACAGAGCAGTGTCTCAGAAAGCTTCTTTCCAGTTTTGAACGGAAGATATTTCCTTTTTCACCATAGGCCTCTATGGGCTTCCAAATATCCCTTTGCCAATTCCACAAGAACAGCCTTAGCGAAAGGCTTCTCGAAAGGAAAGATGTAACTCTGTGAGATGAATTCACAGAACACAGTGCAGTTTCTCAGAAAGCTTCTTTCCAGTTTTGAACGGAAGATATTTCCTTTTTCACCATAGGCCTCTATGGGCTTCCAAATATCCCTTTGCCAATTCCACAAGAACAGCATTAGCGAAAGGCTTCTTGAAAGGAAAGATATAACTCTGTGAGATGAATTCACAGAACACAGAGCAGTGTCTCAGAAAGCTTCTTTCCAGTTTTGAACGGAAGATATTTCCTTTTTCACCATAGGCCTCTATGGGCTTCCAAATATCCCTTTGCCAATTCCACAAGAACAGCCTTAGCGAAAGGCTTCTTGAAGGGAAAGATGTAACTCTGTGAGATGAATTCACAGAACACAGAGCAGTTTCTCAGAAAGCTTCTTTCCAGTTTTAAACGGAAGATATTTCCTTTTTCACCATAGCCCTCTATGGGCTTCCAAATATCCCTTTGCCAATTCCACAAGAACAGCCTTAGCGAAAGGCTTCTTGAAGGGAAAGATGTAACTCTGTGAGATGAATTAACAGAACACAGAGCAGTTTCTCAGAAAGCTTCTTTCCAGTTTTGAACGGAAGATATTTCCTTTTTCACCATAGCCCTCCATGGGCTTCCAAATATCCCTTTGCCAATTCCACAAGAACAGCCTTAGCGAAAGGCTTCTTGAAAGGAAAGATGTAACTCTGTGAGATGAATTCACAGAACACAGAGCAGTGTCTCAGAAAGCTTCTTTCCAGTTTTGAACGGAAGATATTTCCTTTTTCACCATAGGCCTCTATGGGCTTCCAAATATGCCTTTGCCAATTCCACAAGAACAGCCTTAGCGAAAGGCTTCTTGAAGGGAAAGATGTAACTCTGTGAGATGAATTCACAGAACACAGAGCAGTTTCTCAGTAAGCTTCTTTCCAGTTTTGAACGGAAGATATTTCCTTTTTCACCATAGGCCTCTATGGGCTTCCAAATATCCCTTTGCCAATTCCACAAGAACAGCCTTAGCGAAAGGCTTCTTGAAGGGAAAGATGTAACTCTGTGAGATGAATTCACAGAACACAGAGCAGTTTCTCTGAAAGCTTCTTTCCAGTTTTGAACGGAAGATATTTCCTTTTTCACCATAGCCCTCTATGGGCTTCCAAATATCCCTTTGCCAATTCCACAAGAACAGCCTTAGCGAAAGGCTTCTTGAAGGGAAAGATGTAACTCTGTGAGATGAATTCACGGAACACAGAGCAGTTTCTCAGAAAGCTTCTTTCCAGTTTTGAACGGAAGATATTTCCTTTTTCACCATAGGCCTCTAGGGGCTTCCAAATATCCCTTTGCCAATTCCAAAAGAACAGACTTAGCGAAAGGCTTCTTGAAGGGAAAGATGTAACTCTGTGAGATGAATTCACAGAACACAGAGCAGTTTCTCAGAAAGCTTCTTTCAAGTTTTGAACGGAAGATATTTACTTTTTCACCATAGCCCTCTATGGGCTTCCAAATATCCCTTTGCCAATTCCACAAGAACAGCCTTAGCGAAAGGCTTCTTGAAGGGAAAGATGTAACTCTGTGAGATGAATTCACAGAACACAGAGCAGTGTCTCAGAAAGCTTCTTTCCAGTTTTGAACGGAAGATATTTCCTGTTTCACCATAGCCCTCTATGGGCTTCCAAATATCCCTTTGCCAATTCCACAAGAACAGCCTTAGCGAAAGGCTTCTTGAAGGGAAAGATGTAACTCTGTGAGATGAATTCACAGAACACAGAGCAGTTTCTCAGAAAGCTTCTTTCCAGTTTTGAACGGAAGATATTTACTTTTTCACCATAGCCCTCTATGGGCTTCCAAATATCCCTTTGCCAATTCCACAAGAACAGCCTTAGCGAAAGGCTTCTTGAAGGGAAAGATGTAACTCTGTGAGATGAATTCACAGAACACAGAGCAGTTTCTCAGAAAGCTTCTTTCCAGTTTTGAACGGAAGATATTTCCTTTTTCACCATAGCCCTCTATGGGCTTCCAAATATCCCTTTGCCAATTCCACAAGAACAGCCTTAGCGAAAGGCTTCTTGAAGGGAAAGATGTAACTCTGTGAGATGAATTAACAGAACACAGAGCAGTTTCTCAGAAAGCTTCTTTCCAGTTTTGAACGGAAGATATTTCCTTTTTTACCATAGCCCTCTATGGGCTTCCAAATATCCCTTTGCCAATCCCACAAGAACAGCCTTACCGAGAGGCTTCTTGAAGGGAAAGATGTAACTCTGTGAGATGAATTCACAGAACACAGAGCAGTTTCTCAGAGAGCTTCTTTCCAGTTTTGAACGGAAGATATTTCCTTTTTCACCATAGGCCTCTATGGGCTTCCAAATATCCCTTTGCCAATTCCACAAGAACAGCATTAGCGAAAGGCTTCTTGAAAGGAAAGATGTAACTCTGTGAGATGAATTCACAGAACACAGTGCAGTTTCTCAGAAAGCTTCTTTCCAGTTTTGAACGGAAGATATTTCCTTTTTCACCATAGGCCTCTATGGGCTTCCAAATATCCCTTTGCCAATTCCACAAGAACAGCCTTAGCGAAAGGCTTCTTGAAAGGAAAGATGTAACTCTGTGAGATGAATTCACAGAACACAGTGCAGTTTCTCAGAAAGCTTCTTTCCAGTTTTGAACGGAAGATATTTCCTTTTTCACCATAGGCCTCTATGGGCTTCCAAATATCCCTTTGCCAATTCCACAAGAACAGCATTAGCGAAAGGCTTCTTGAAAGGAAAGATATAACTCTGTGAGATGAATTCACAGAACACAGAGCAGTGTCTCAGAAAGCTTCTTTCCAGTTTTGAACGGAAGATATTTCCTTTTTCACCATAGGCCTCTATGGGCTTCCAAATATCCCTTTGCCAATTCCACAAGAACAGCCTTAGCGAAAGGCTTCTTGAAGGGAAAGATGTAACTCTGTGAGATGAATTCACAGAACACAGAGCAGTTTCTCAGAAAGCTTCTTTCCAGTTTTAAACGGAAGATATTTCCTTTTTCACCATAGCCCTCTATGGGCTTCCAAATATCCCTTTGCCAATTCCACAAGAACAGCCTTAGCGAAAGGCTTCTTGAAGGGAAAGATGTAACTCTGTGAGATGAATTAACAGAACACAGAGCAGTTTCTCAGAAAGCTTCTTTCCAGTTTTTAACGGAAGATATTTCCTTTTTCACCATAGCCCTCCATGGGCTTCCAAATATCCCTTTGCCAATTCCACAAGAACAGCCTTAGCGAAAGGCTTCTTGAAAGGAAAGATGTAACTCTGTGAGATGAATTCACAGAACACAGAGCAGTGTCTCAGAAAGCTTCTTTCCAGTTTTGAACGGAAGATATTTCCTTTTTCACCATAGGCCTCTATGGGCTTCCAAATATCCCTTTGCCAATTCCACAAGAACAGCCTTAGCGAAAGGCTTCTTGAAGGGAAAGATGTAACTCTGTGAGATGAATTCACAGAACACAGAGCAGTTTCTCAGTAAGCTTCTTTCCAGTTTTGAACGGAAGATATTTCCTTTTTCACCATAGGCCTCTATGGGCTTCCAAATATCCCTTTGCCAATTCCACAAGAACAGCCTTAGCGAAAGGCTTCTTGAAGGGAAAGATGTAACTCTGTGAGATGAATTCACAGAACACAGAGCAGTTTCTCTGAAAGCTTCTTTCCAGTTTTGAACGGAAGATATTTCCTTTTTCACCATAGCCCTCTATGGGCTTCCAAATATCCCTTTGCCAATTCCACAAGAACAGCCTTAGCGAAAGGCTTCTTGAAGGGAAAGATGTAACTCTGTGAGATGAATTCACGGAACACAGAGCAGTTTCTCAGAAAGCTTCTTTCCAGTTTTGAACGGAAGATATTTCCTTTTTCACCATAGGCCTCTAGGGGCTTCCAAATATCCCTTTGCCAATTCCACAAGAACAGACTTAGCGAAAGGCTTCTTGAAGGGAAAGATGTAACTCTGTGAGATGAATTCACAGAACACAGAGCAGTTTCTCAGAAAGCTTCTTTCCAGTTTTGAACGGAAGATATTTACTTTTTCACCATAGCCCTCTATGGGCTTCCAAATATCCCTTTGCCAATTCCACAAGAACAGCCTTAGCGAAAGGCTTCTTGAAGGGAAAGATGTAACTCTGTGAGATGAATTCACAGAACACAGAGCAGTGTCTCAGAAAGCTTCTTTCCAGTTTTGAACGGAAGATATTTCCTGTTTCACCATAGCCCTCTATGGGCTTCCAAATATCCCTTTGCCAATTCCACAAGAACAGCCTTAGCGAAAGGCTTCTTGAAGGGAAAGATGTAACTCTGTGAGATGAATTCACAGAACACAGAGCAGTTTCTCAGAAAGCTTCTTTCCAGTTTTGAACGGAAGATATTTCCTTTTTCACCATAGCCCTCTATGGGCTTCCAAATATCCCTTTGCCAATTCCACAAGAACAGCCTTAGCGAAAGGCTTCTAGAAGGGAAAGATGTAACTCTGTGAGATGAATTCACAGAACACAGAGCAGTTTCTCAGAAAGCTTCTTTCCAGTTTTGAACGGAAGATATTTACTTTTTCACCATAGCCCTCTATGGGCTTCCAAATATCCCTTTGCCAATTCCACAAGAACAGCCTTAGCGAAAGGCTTCTTGAAGGGAAAGATGTAACTCTGTGAGATGAATTCACAGAACACAGAGCAGTTTCTCAGAAAGCTTCTTTCCAGTTTTGAACGGAAGATATTTACTTTTTCACCATAGCCCTCTACGGGCTTCCAAATATCCCTTTGCCAATTCCACAAGAACAGCCTTAGCGAAAGGCTTCTTGAAGGGAAAGATGTAACTCTGTGAGATGAATTCACAGAACACAGAGCAGTTTCTCAGAAAGCTTCTTTCCAGTTTTGAACGGAAGATATTTCCTTTTTCACCATAGCCCTCTATGGGCTTCCAAATATCCCTTTGCCAATTCCACAAGAACAGCCTTAGCGAAAGGCTTCTTGAAGGGAAAGATGTAACTCTGTGAGATGAATTAACACAACACAGAGCAGTTTCTCAGAAAGCTTCTTTCCAGTTTTGAACGGAAGATATTTACTTTTTCACCATAGCCCTCTATGGGCTTCCAAATATCCCTTTGCCAATTCCACAAGAACAGCCTTAGCGAAAGGCTTCTTGAAGGGAAAGATGTAACTCTGTGAGATGAATTCACAGAACACAGAGCAGTTTCTCAGAAAGCTTCTTTCCAGTTTTGAACGGAAGATATTTCCTTTTTCACCATAGCCCTCTATGGGCTTCCAAATATCCCTTTGCCAATTCCACAAGAACAGCCTTAGCGAAAGGCTTCTTGAAGGGAAAGATGTAACTCTGTGAGATGAATTAACAGAACACAGAGCAGTTTCTCAGAAAGCTTCTTTCCAGTTTTGAACGGAAGATATTTCCTTTTTTACCATAGCCCTCTATGGGCTTCCAAATATCCCTTTGCCAATCCCACAAGAACAGCCTTACCGAGAGGCTTCTTGAAGGGAAAGATGTAACTCTGTGAGATGAATTCACAGAACACAGAGCAGTTTCTCAGAGAGCTTCTTTCCAGTTTTGAACGGAAGATATTTCCTTTTTCACCATAGGCCTCTATGGGCTTCCAAATATCCCTTTGCCAATTCCACAAGAACAGCATTAGCGAAAGGCTTCTTGAAAGGAAAGATGTAACTCTGTGAGATGAATTCACAGAACACAGTGCAGTTTCTCAGAAAGCTTCTTTCCAGTTTTGAACGGAAGATATTTCCTTTTTCACCATAGGCCTCTATGGGCTTCCAAATATCCCTTTGCCAATTCCACAAGAACAGCATTAGCGAAAGGCTTCTTGAAAGGAAAGATGTAACTCTGTGAGATGAATTCACAGAACACAGTGCAGTTTCTCAGAAAGCTTCTTTCCAGTTTTGAACGGAAGATATTTCCTTTTTCACCATAGGCCTCTATGGGCTTCCAAATATCCCTTTGCCAATTCCACAAGAATAGCATTAGCGAAAGGCTTCTTGAAAGGAAAGATATAACTCTGTGAGATGAATTCACAGAACACAGAGCAGTGTCTCAGAAAGCTTCTTTCCAGTTTTGAACGGAAGATATTTCCTTTTTCACCATAGGCCTCTATGGGCTTCCAAATATCCCTTTGCCAATTCCACAAGAACAGCCTTAGCGAAAGGCTTCTCGAAAGGAAAGATGTAACTCTGTGAGATGAATTCACAGAACACAGTGCAGTTTCTCAGAAAGCTTCTTTCCAGTTTTGAACGGAAGATATTTCCTTTTTCACCATAGGCCTCTATGGGCTTCCAAATATCCCTTTGCCAATTCCACAAGAACAGCATTAGCGAAAGGCTTCTTGAAAGGAAAGATGTAACTCTGTGAGATGAATTCACAGAACACAGAGCAGTGTCTCAGAAAGCTTCTTTCCAGTTTTGAACGGAAGATATTTCCTTTTTCACCATAGGCCTCTATGGGCTTCCAAATATCCCTTTGCCAATTCCACAAGAACAGCCTTAGCGAAAGGCTTCTTGAAGGGAAAGATGTAACTCTGTGAGATGAATTCACAGAACACAGAGCAGTTTCTCAGAAAGCTTCTTTCCAGTTTTAAACGGAAGATATTTCCTTTTTCACCATAGCCCTCTATGGGCTTCCAAATATCCCTTTGCCAATTCCACAAGAACAGCCTTAGCGAAAGGCTTCTTGAAGGGAAAGATGTAACTCTGTGAGATGAATTAACAGAACACAGAGCAGTTTCTCAGAAAGCTTCTTTCCAGTTTTGAACGGAAGATATTTCCTTTTTCACCATAGCCCTCCATGGGCTTCCAAATATCCCTTTGCCAATTCCACAAGAACAGCCTTAGCGAAAGGCTTCTTGAAAGGAAAGATGTAACTCTGTGAGATGAATTCACAGAACACAGAGCAGTGTCTCAGAAAGCTTCTTTCCAGTTTTGAACGGAAGATATTTCCTTTTTCACCATAGGCCTCTATGGGCTTCCAAATATGACTTGGCCAATTCCACAAGAACAGCCTTAGCGAAAGGCTTCTTGAAGGGAAAGATGTAACTCTGTGAGATGAATTCACAGAACACAGAGCAGTTTCTCAGTAAGCTTCTTTCCAGTTTTGAACGGAAGATATTTCCTTTTTCACCATAGGCCTCTATGGGCTTCCAAATATCCCTTTGCCAATTCCACAAGAACAGCCTTAGCGAAAGGCTTCTTGAAGGGAAAGATGTAACTCTGTGAGATGAATTCACAGAACACAGAGCAGTTTCTCTGAAAGCTTCTTTCCAGTTTTGAACGGAAGATATTTCCTTTTTCACCATAGCCCTCTATGGGCTTCCAAATATCCCTTTGCCAATTCCACAAGAACAGCCTTAGCGAAAGGCTTCTTGAAGGGAAAGATGTAACTCTGTGAGATGAATTCACGGAACACAGAGCAGTTTCTCAGAAAGCTTCTTTCCAGTTTTGAACGGAAGATATTTCCTTTTTCACCATAGGCCTCTAGGGGCTTCCAAATATCCCTTTGCCAATTCCAAAAGAACAGACTTAGCGAAAGGCTTCTTGAAGGGAAAGATGTAACTCTGTGAGATGAATTCACAGAACACAGAGCAGTTTCTCAGAAAGCTTCTTTCAAGTTTTGAACGGAAGATATTTACTTTTTCACCATAGCCCTCTATGGGCTTCCAAATATCCCTTTGCCAATTCCACAAGAACAGCCTTAGCGAAAGGCTTCTTGAAGGGAAAGATGTAACTCTGTGAGATGAATTCACAGAACACAGAGCAGTGTCTCAGAAAGCTTCTTTCCAGTTTTGAACGGAAGATATTTCCTGTTTCACCATAGCCCTCTATGGGCTTCCAAATATCCCTTTGCCAATTCCACAAGAACAGCCTTAGCGAAAGGCTTCTTGAAGGGAAAGATGTAACTCTGTGAGATGAATTCACAGAACACAGAGCAGTTTCTCAGAAAGCTTCTTTCCAGTTTTGAACGGAAGATATTTACTTTTTCACCATAGCCCTCTATGGGCTTCCAAATATCCCTTTGCCAATTCCACAAGAACAGCCTTAGCGAAAGGCTTCTTGAAGGGAAAGATGTAACTCTGTGAGATGAATTCACAGAACACAGAGCAGTTTCTCAGAAAGCTTCTTTCCAGTTTTGAACGGAAGATATTTCCTTTTTCACCATAGCCCTCTATGGGCTTCCAAATATCCCTTTGCCAATTCCACAAGAACAGCCTTAGCGAAAGGCTTCTTGAAGGGAAAGATGTAACTCTGTGAGATGAATTAACAGAACACAGAGCAGTTTCTCAGAAAGCTTCTTTCCAGTTTTGAACGGAAGATATTTCCTTTTTTACCATAGCCCTCTATGGGCTTCCAAATATCCCTTTGCCAATCCCACAAGAACAGCCTTACCGAGAGGCTTCTTGAAGGGAAAGATGTAACTCTGTGAGATGAATTCACAGAACACAGAGCAGTTTCTCAGAGAGCTTCTTTCCAGTTTTGAACGGAAGATATTTCCTTTTTCACCATAGGCCTCTATGGGCTTCCAAATATCCCTTTGCCAATTCCACAAGAACAGCATTAGCGAAAGGCTTCTTGAAAGGAAAGATGTAACTCTGTGAGATGAATTCACAGAACACAGTGCAGTTTCTCAGAAAGCTTCTTTCCAGTTTTGAACGGAAGATATTTCCTTTTTCACCATAGGCCTCTATGGGCTTCCAAATATCCCTTTGCCAATTCCACAAGAACAGCCTTAGCGAAAGGCTTCTTGAAAGGAAAGATGTAACTCTGTGAGATGAATTCACAGAACACAGTGCAGTTTCTCAGAAAGCTTCTTTCCAGTTTTGAACGGAAGATATTTCCTTTTTCACCATAGGCCTCTATGGGCTTCCAAATATCCCTTTGCCAATTCCACAAGAACAGCATTAGCGAAAGGCTTCTTGAAAGGAAAGATATAACTCTGTGAGATGAATTCACAGAACACAGAGCAGTGTCTCAGAAAGCTTCTTTCCAGTTTTGAACGGAAGATATTTCCTTTTTCACCATAGGCCTCTATGGGCTTCCAAATATCCCTTTGCCAATTCCACAAGAACAGCCTTAGCGAAAGGCTTCTTGAAGGGAAAGATGTAACTCTGTGAGATGAATTCACAGAACACAGAGCAGTTTCTCAGAAAGCTTCTTTCCAGTTTTAAACGGAAGATATTTCCTTTTTCACCATAGCCCTCTATGGGCTTCCAAATATCCCTTTGCCAATTCCACAAGAACAGCCTTAGCGAAAGGCTTCTTGAAGGGAAAGATGTAACTCTGTGAGATGAATTAACAGAACACAGAGCAGTTTCTCAGAAAGCTTCTTTCCAGTTTTTAACGGAAGATATTTCCTTTTTCACCATAGCCCTCCATGGGCTTCCAAATATCCCTTTGCCAATTCCACAAGAACAGCCTTAGCGAAAGGCTTCTTGAAAGGAAAGATGTAACTCTGTGAGATGAATTCACAGAACACAGAGCAGTGTCTCAGAAAGCTTCTTTCCAGTTTTGAACGGAAGATATTTCCTTTTTCACCATAGGCCTCTATGGGCTTCCAAATATCCCTTTGCCAATTCCACAAGAACAGCCTTAGCGAAAGGCTTCTTGAAGGGAAAGATGTAACTCTGTGAGATGAATTCACAGAACACAGAGCAGTTTCTCAGTAAGCTTCTTTCCAGTTTTGAACGGAAGATATTTCCTTTTTCACCATAGGACTCTATGGGCTTCCAAATATCCCTTTGCCAATTCCACAAGAACAGCCTTAGCGAAAGGCTTCTTGAAGGGAAAGATGTAACTCTGTGAGATGAATTCACAGAACACAGAGCAGTTTCTCTGAAAGCTTCTTTCCAGTTTTGAACGGAAGATATTTCCTTTTTCACCATAGCCCTCTATGGGCTTCCAAATATCCCTTTGCCAATTCCACAAGAACAGCCTTAGCGAAAGGCTTCTTGAAGGGAAAGATGTAACTCTGTGAGATGAATTCACGGAACACAGAGCAGTTTCTCAGAAAGCTTCTTTCCAGTTTTGAACGGAAGATATTTCCTTTTTCACCATAGGCCTCTAGGGGCTTCCAAATATCCCTTTGCCAATTCCACAAGAACAGACTTAGCGAAAGGCTTCTTGAAGGGAAAGATGTAACTCTGTGAGATGAATTCACAGAACACAGAGCAGTTTCTCAGAAAGCTTCTTTCCAGTTTTGAACGGAAGATATTTACTTTTTCACCATAGCCCTCTATGGGCTTCCAAATATCCCTTTGCCAATTCCACAAGAACAGCCTTAGCGAAAGGCTTCTTGAAGGGAAAGATGTAACTCTGTGAGATGAATTCACAGAACACAGAGCAGTGTCTCAGAAAGCTTCTTTCCAGTTTTGAACGGAAGATATTTCCTGTTTCACCATAGCCCTCTATGGGCTTCCAAATATCCCTTTGCCAATTCCACAAGAACAGCCTTAGCGAAAGGCTTCTTGAAGGGAAAGATGTAACTCTGTGAGATGAATTCACAGAACACAGAGCAGTTTCTCAGAAAGCTTCTTTCCAGTTTTGAACGGAAGATATTTCCTTTTTCACCATAGCCCTCTATGGGCTTCCAAATATCCCTTTGCCAATTCCACAAGAACAGCCTTAGCGAAAGGCTTCTAGAAGGGAAAGATGTAACTCTGTGAGATGAATTCACAGAACACAGAGCAGTTTCTCAGAAAGCTTCTTTCCAGTTTTGAACGGAAGATATTTACTTTTTCACCATAGCCCTCTACGGGCTTCCAAATATCCCTTTGCCAATTCCACAAGAACAGCCTTAGCGAAAGGCTTCTTGAAGGGAAAGATGTAACTCTGTGAGATGAATTCACAGAACACAGAGCAGTTTCTCAGAAAGCTTCTTTCCAGTTTTGAACGGAAGATATTTCCTTTTTCACCATAGCCCTCTATGGGCTTCCAAATATCCCTTTGCCAATTCCACAAGAACAGCCTTAGCGAAAGGCTTCTTGAAGGGAAAGATGTAACTCTGTGAGATGAATTAACACAACACAGAGCAGTTTCTCAGAAAGCTTCTTTCCAGTTTTGAACGGAAGATATTTCCTTTTTCACCATAGCCCTCTATGGGCTTCCAAATATCCCTTTGCCAATTCCACAAGAACAGCCTTAGCGAAAGGCTTCTTGAAGGGAAAGATGTAACTCTGTGAGATGAATTCACAGAACACAGAGCAGTTTCTCAGAAAGCTTCTTTCCAGTTTTGAACGGAAGATATTTCCTTTTTCACCATAGCCCTCTATGGGCTTCCAAATATCCCTTTGCCAATTCCACAAGAACAGCCTTAGCGAAAGGCTTCTTGAAGGGAAAGATGTAACTCTGTGAGATGAATTAACAGAACACAGAGCAGTTTCTCAGAAAGCTTCTTTCCAGTTTTGAACGGAAGATATTTCCTTTTTCACCATAGCCCTCTAGGGGCTTCCAAATATCCCTTTGCCAATTCCACAAGAACAGCCTTAGCGAAAGGCTTCTTGAAGGGAAAGATGTAACTCTGTGAGATGAATTCACAGAACACAGAGCAGTTTCTCAGAAAGCTTCTTTCCAGTTTTGAACGGAAGATATTTCCTTTTTCACCATAGCCCTCTAAGGGCTTCCAAATATCCCTTTGCCAATTCCACAAGAACAGCCTTAGCGAAAGGCTTCTTGAAGGGAAAGATGTAACTCTGTGAGATGAATTCACAGAACACAGAGCAGTTTCTCAGAAAGCTTCTTTCCAGTTTTGAACGGAAGATATTTCCTTTTTCACTATAGGCCTCTATGGGCTTCCAAATATCCCTTTGCCAATTCCACAAGAACAGCCTTAGCGAAAGGCTTCTTGAAGGGAAAGATGTAACTCTGTGAGATGAATTCACAGAACACAGAGCAGTTTCTCAGAAAGCTTCTTTCCAATTTTGAACGGAAGATATTTCCTTTTTCACCATAGGCCTCTATGGGCTTCCAAATATCCCTTTGCCAATTCCACAAGAACAGCCTTAGCGAAAGGCTTCTTGAAGGGAAAGATGTAACTCTGTGAGATGAATTCACAGAACACAGAGCAGTTTCTCAGAAAGCTTCTTTCCAGTTTTGAACGGAAGATATTTACTTTTTCACCGTAGCCCTCTATGGGCTTCCAAATATCCCTTTGCCAATTCCACAAGAACAGCCTTAGCGAAAGGCTTCTTGAAGGGAAAGATGTAACTCTGTGAGATGAATTCACGGAACACAGAGCAGTTTCTCAGAAAGCTTCTTTCCAGTTTTGAACGGAAGATATTTCCTTTTTCACCATAGCCCTCTATGGGCTTCCAAATATCCCTTTGCCAATTCCATAAGAACAGCCTTAGCGAAAGGCTTCTTGAAGGGAAAGATGTAACTCTGTGAGATGAATTCACAGAACACAGAGCAGTTTCTCAGAAAGCTTCTTTCCAGTTTTGAACGGAAGATATTTCCTTTTTCACCGTAGCCCTCTATGGGCTTCCAAATATCCCTTTGCCAATTCCACAAGAACACCCGTAGCGAAAGGCTTCTTGAAGGGAAAGATGTAACTCTGTGAGATGAATTCACAGAACACAGAGCAGTTTCTCAGAAAGCTTCTTTCCAGTTTTGAACGGAAGATATTTCCTTTTTCACCATAGCCCTCTATGGGCTTCCAAATATCCCTTTGCCAATTCCACAAGAACAGCCTTAGCAAAAGGCTTCTTGAAGGGAAAGATGTAACTTTGTGAGATGAATTCACAGAACGCAGAGCCGTTTCTCAGAAAGCTTCTTTCCAGTTTTGAACGGAAGATATTTCCTTTTTCACCATAGCCCTCTATGGGCTTCCAAATATCCCTTTGCCAATTCCACAAGAACAGCCTTAGCGAAAGGCTTCTTGAAGGGAAAGATGTAACTCGGTGAGATGAATTCACAGAACACAGAGCAGTTTCTCAGAAAGCTTCTTTCCAGTTTTGAACGGAAGATATTTCCTTTTTCACCATAGCCGTCTATGGGCTTCCAAATATCCCTTTGCCAATTCCACAAAAACAGCCTTAGCGAAAGGCTTCTTGAAGGGAAAGATGTAACTCTGTGAGATGAATTAACAGAACACAGAGCAGTTTCTCAGAAAGCTTCTTTCCAGTTTTGAACGGAAGATATTTCCTTTTTCACCAGAGGCCTCTAAGGGCTTCCAAATATCCCTTTGCCAATTCCACAAGAACAGCCATAGCGAAAGGCTTCTTGAGGGGAAAGATGTAACTCTGTGAGATGAATTAACAGAACACAGAGCAGTTTCTCAGAAAGCTTCTTTCCAGTTTTGAACGGAAGATATTTCCTTTTTCACCATAGCCCTCTATGGGCTTCCAAATATCCCTTTGCCAATTCCACAAGAACAGCCTTAGCGAAAGGCTTCTTGAAGAGAAAGATGTAACTCTGTGAGATGAATTCACAGAACACAGAGCAGTTTCTCAGAAAGCTTCTTTCCAGTTTTGAACGGAAGATACTTACTTTTTCACCATAGCCCTCTATGGGCTTCCAAAAATCCCTTTGCCAATTCCACAAGAACAGCCTTAGCGAAAGGCTTCTTGAAGGGAAAGATGTAACTCTGTGAGATGAATTCACAGAACACAGAGCAGTTTCTCAGAAAGCTTCTTTCCAGTTTTGAACGGAAGATATTTACTTTTTCACCATAGCCCTCTACGGGCTTCCAAATATCCCTTTGCCAATTCCACAAGAACAGCCTTAGCGAAAGGCTTCTTGAAGGGAAAGATGTAACTCTGTGAGATGAATTCACAGAACACAGAGCAGTTTCTCAGAAAGCTTCTTTCCAGTTTTGAACGGAAGATATTTCCTTTTTCACCATAGCCCTCTATGGGCTTCCAAATATCCCTTTGCCAATTCCACAAGAACAGACTTAGCGAAAGGCTTCTTGAAGGGAAAGATGTAACTCTGTGAGATGAATTAACAGAACACAGAGCAGTTTCTCAGAAAGCTTCTTTCCAGTTTTGAACGGAAGATATTTCCTTTTTCACCATAGCCCTCTATGGGCTTCCAAATATCCCTTTGCCAATCCCACAAGTACAGCCTTACAGAGAGGCTTCTTGAAGGGAAAGATGTAACTCTGTGAGATGAATTCACAGAACACAGAGCAGTTTCTCAGAAAGCTTCTTTCCAGTTTTGAACGGAAGATATTTCCTTTTTCACCATAGGCCTCTAAGGGCTTCCAAATATCCCTTTGCCAATTCCACAAGAACAGCATTAGCGAAAGGCTTCTTGAAAGGAAAGATGTAACTCTGTGAGATGAATTCACAGAACACAGTGCAGTTTCTCAGAAAGCTTCTTTCCAGTTTTGAACGGAAGATATTTCCTTTTTCACCATAGGACTCTATGGGCTTCCAAATATCCCTTTGCCAATTCCACAAGAACAGCATTAGCGAAAGGCTTCTTGAAAGGAAAGATATAACTCTGTGAGATGAATTCACAGAACACAGAGCAGTGTCTCAGAAAGCTTCTTTCCACTTTTGAACGGAAGATATTTCCTTTTTCACCATAGGCCTCTATGGGCTTCCAAATATCCCTTTGCCAATTCCACAAGAACAGCCTTAGCGAAAGGCTTCTTGAAAGGAAAGATGTAACTCTGTGAGATGAATTCACAGAACACAGTGCAGTTTCTCAGAAAGCTTCTTTCCAGTTTTGAACGGAAGATATTTCCTTTTTCACCATAGGCCTCTGTGTGCTTCCAAATATCCCTTTGCCAATTCCACAAGAACAGCATTAGCGAAAGGCTTCTTGAAAGGAAAGATATAACTCTGTGAGATGAATTCACAGAACACAGAGCAGTGTCTCAGAAAGCTTCCTTCCAGTTTTGAACGGAAGATATTTCCTTTTTCACCATAGCCCTCTATGGGCTTCCAAATATCCCTTTGCCAATTCCACAAGAACAGCCTTAGCGAAAGGCTTCTTGAAGGGAAAGATCTAACTCTGTGAGATGAATTCACAGAACACAGAGCAGTTTCTCAGAAAGCTTCTTTCCAGTTTTAAACGGAAGATATTTCCTTTTTCACCATAGCCCTCTATGGGCTTCCAAATATCCCTTTGCCAATTCCACAAGAACAGCCTTAGCGAAAGGCTTCTTGAAGGGAAAGATGTAACTCTGTGAGATGAATTAACAGAACACAGAGCAGTTTCTCAGAAAGCTTCTTTCCAGTTTTGAACGGAAGATATTTCCTTTTTCACCATAGCCCTCCATGGGCTTCCAAATATCCCTTTGCCAATTCCACAAGAACAGCCTTAGCGAAAGGCTTCTTCAAAGGAAAGATGTAACTCTGTGAGATGAATTCACAGAACACAGAGCAGTGTCTCAGAAAGCTTCTTTCCAGTTTTGAACGGAAGATATTTCCTTTTTCACCATAGGCCTCTATGGGCTTCCAAATATCCCTTTGCCAATTCCACAAGAACAGCCTTAGCGAAAGGCTTCTTGAAGGGAAAGATGTAACTCTGTGAGATGAATTCACAGAACACAGAGCAGTTTCTCAGTAAGCTTCTTTCCAGTTTTGAACGGAAGATATTTCCTTTTTCACCATAGGCCTCTATGGGCTTCCAAATATCCCTTTGCCAATTCCACAAGAACAGCCTTAGCGAAAGGCTTCTTGAAGGGAAAGATGTAACTCTGTGAGATGAATTCACAGAACACAGAGCAGTTTCTCTGAAAGCTTCTTTCCAGTTTTGAACGGAAGATATTTCCTTTTTCACCATAGCCCTCTATGGGCTTCCAAATATCCCTTTGCCAATTCCACAAGAACAGCCTTAGCGAAAGGCTTCTTGAAGGGAAAGATGTAACTCTGTGAGATGAATTCACGGAACACAGAGCAGTTTCTCAGAAAGCTTCTTTCCAGTTTTGAACGGAAGATATTTCCTTTTTCACCATAGGCCTCTAGGGGCTTCCAAATATCCCTTTGCCAATTCCACAAGAACAGACTTAGCGAAAGGCTTCTTGAAGGGAAAGATGTAACTCTGTGAGATGAATTCACAGAACACAGAGCAGTTTCTCAGAAAGCTTCTTTCCAGTTTTGAACGGAAGATATTTTCCTTTTTCACCATAGCCCTCTATGGGCTTCCAAATATCCCTTTGCCAATTCCACAAGAACAGCCTTAGCGAAAGGCTTCTTGAAGGGAAAGATGTACCTCTGTGAGATGAATTCCCAGAACACAGAGCAGTGTCTCAGAAAGCTTCTTTCCAGTTTTGAACGGAAGATATTTCCTGTTTCACCATAGGCCTCTATGGGCTTCCAAATATCCCTTTGCCAATTCCACAAGAACAGCCTTAGCGAAAGGCTTCTTGAAGGGAAAGATGTAACTCTGTGAGATGAATTCACAGAACACAGAGCAGTTTCTCAGTAAGCTTCTTTCCAGTTTTGAACGGAAGATATTTCCTTTTTCACCATAGGCCTCTATGGGCTTCCAAATATCCCTTTGCCAATTCCACAAGAACAGCCTTAGCGAAAGGCTTCTTGAAGGGAAAGATGTAACTCTGTGAGATGAATTCACAGAACACAGAGCAGTTTCTCTGAAAGCTTCTTTCCAGTTTTGAACGGAAGATATTTCCTTTTTCACCATAGCCCTCTATGGGCTTCCAAATATCCCTTTGCCAATTCCACAAGAACAGCCTTAGCGAAAGGCTTCTTGAAGGGAAAGATGTAACTCTGTGAGATGAATTCACGGAACACAGAGCAGTTTCTCAGAAAGCTTCTTTCCAGTTTTGAACGGAAGATATTTCCTTTTTCACCATAGGCCTCTAGGGGCTTCCAAATATCCCTTTGCCAATTCCACAAGAACAGACTTAGCGAAAGGCTTCTTGAAGGGAAAGATGTAACTCTGTGAGATGAATTCACAGAACACAGAGCAGTTTCTCAGAAAGCTTCTTTCAAGTTTTGAACGGAAGATATTTACTTTTTCACCATAGCCCTCTATGGGCTTCCAAATATCCCTTTGCCAATTCCACAAGAACAGCCTTAGCGAAAGGCTTCTTGAAGGGAAAGATGTAACTCTGTGAGATGAATTCACAGAACACAGAGCAGTGTCTCAGAAAGCTTCTTTCCAGTTTTGAACGGAAGATATTTCCTGTTTCACCATAGCCCTCTATGGGCTTCCAAATATCCCTTTGCCAATTCCACAAGAACAGCCTTAGCGAAAGGCTTCTTGAAGGGAAAGATGTAACTCTGTGAGATGAATTCACAGAACACAGAGCAGTTTCTCAGAAAGCTTCTTTCCAGTTTTGAACGGAAGATATTTACTTTTTCACCATAGCCCTCTATGGGCTTCCAAATATCCCTTTGCCAATTCCACAAGAACAGCCTTAGCGAAAGGCTTCTTGAAGGGAAAGATGTAACTCTGTGAGATGAATTCACAGAACACAGAGCAGTTTCTCAGAAAGCTTCTTTCCAGTTTTGAACGGAAGATATTTACTTTTTCACCATAGCCCTCTACGGGCTTCCAAATATCCCTTTGCCAATTCCACAAGAACAGCCTTAGCGAAAGGCTTCTTGAAGGGAAAGATGTAACTCTGTGAGATGAATTCACAGAACACAGAGCAGTTTCTCAGAAAGCTTCTTTCCAGTTTTGAACGGAAGATATTTCCTTTTTCACCATAGCCCTCTATGGGCTTCCAAATATCCCTTTGCCAATTCCACAAGAACAGCCTTAGCGAAAGGCTTCTTGAAGGGAAAGATGTAACTCTGTGAGATGAATTAACACAACACAGAGCAGTTTCTCAGAAAGCTTCTTTCCAGTTTTGAACGGAAGATATTTACTTTTTCACCATAGCCCTCTATGGGCTTCCAAATATCCCTTTGCCAATTCCACAAGAACAGCCTTAGCGAAAGGCTTCTTGAAGGGAAAGATGTAACTCTGTGAGATGAATTCACAGAACACAGAGCAGTTTCTCAGAAAGCTTCTTTCCAGTTTTGAACGGAAGATATTTCCTTTTTCACCATAGCCCTCTATGGGCTTCCAAATATCCCTTTGCCAATTCCACAAGAACAGCCTTAGCGAAAGGCTTCTTGAAGGGAAAGATGTAACTCTGTGAGATGAATTAACAGAACACAGAGCAGTTTCTCAGAAAGCTTCTTTCCAGTTTTGAACGGAAGATATTTCCTTTTTTACCATAGCCCTCTATGGGCTTCCAAATATCCCTTTGCCAATCCCACAAGAACAGCCTTACCGAGAGGCTTCTTGAAGGGAAAGATGTAACTCTGTGAGATGAATTCACAGAACACAGAGCAGTTTCTCAGAGAGCTTCTTTCCAGTTTTGAACGGAAGATATTTCCTTTTTCACCATAGGCCTCTATGGGCTTCCAAATATCCCTTTGCCAATTCCACAAGAACAGCATTAGCGAAAGGCTTCTTGAAAGGAAAGATGTAACTCTGTGAGATGAATTCACAGAACACAGTGCAGTTTCTCAGAAAGCTTCTTTCCAGTTTTGAACGGAAGATATTTCCTTTTTCACCATAGGCCTCTATGGGCTTCCAAATATCCCTTTGCCAATTCCACAAGAACAGCATTAGCGAAAGGCTTCTTGAAAGGAAAGATGTAACTCTGTGAGATGAATTCACAGAACACAGTGCAGTTTCTCAGAAAGCTTCTTTCCAGTTTTGAACGGAAGATATTTCCTTTTTCACCATAGGCCTCTATGGGCTTCCAAATATCCCTTTGCCAATTCCACAAGAATAGCATTAGCGAAAGGCTTCTTGAAAGGAAAGATATAACTCTGTGAGATGAATTCACAGAACACAGAGCAGTGTCTCAGAAAGCTTCTTTCCAGTTTTGAACGGAAGATATTTCCTTTTTCACCATAGGCCTCTATGGGCTTCCAAATATCCCTTTGCCAATTCCACAAGAACAGCCTTAGCGAAAGGCTTCTCGAAAGGAAAGATGTAACTCTGTGAGATGAATTCACAGAACACAGTGCAGTTTCTCAGAAAGCTTCTTTCCAGTTTTGAACGGAAGATATTTCCTTTTTCACCATAGGCCTCTATGGGCTTCCAAATATCCCTTTGCCAATTCCACAAGAACAGCATTAGCGAAAGGCTTCTTGAAAGGAAAGATATAACTCTGTGAGATGAATTCACAGAACACAGAGCAGTGTCTCAGAAAGCTTCTTTCCAGTTTTGAACGGAAGATATTTCCTTTTTCACCATAGGCCTCTATGGGCTTCCAAATATCCCTTTGCCAATTCCACAAGAACAGCCTTAGCGAAAGGCTTCTTGAAGGGAAAGATGTAACTCTGTGAGATGAATTCACAGAACACAGAGCAGTTTCTCAGAAAGCTTCTTTCCAGTTTTAAACGGAAGATATTTCCTTTTTCACCATAGCCCTCTATGGGCTTCCAAATATCCCTTTGCCAATTCCACAAGAACAGCCTTAGCGAAAGGCTTCTTGAAGGGAAAGATGTAACTCTGTGAGATGAATTAACAGAACACAGAGCAGTTTCTCAGAAAGCTTCTTTCCAGTTTTGAACGGAAGATATTTCCTTTTTCACCATAGCCCTCCATGGGCTTCCAAATATCCCTTTGCCAATTCCACAAGAACAGCCTTAGCGAAAGGCTTCTTGAAAGGAAAGATGTAACTCTGTGAGATGAATTCACAGAACACAGAGCAGTGTCTCAGAAAGCTTCTTTCCAGTTTTGAACGGAAGATATTTCCTTTTTCACCATAGGCCTCTATGGGCTTCCAAATATGCCTTTGCCAATTCCACAAGAACAGCCTTAGCGAAAGGCTTCTTGAAGGGAAAGATGTAACTCTGTGAGATGAATTCACAGAACACAGAGCAGTTTCTCAGTAAGCTTCTTTCCAGTTTTGAACGGAAGATATTTCCTTTTTCACCATAGGCCTCTATGGGCTTCCAAATATCCCTTTGCCAATTCCACAAGAACAGCCTTAGCGAAAGGCTTCTTGAAGGGAAAGATGTAACTCTGTGAGATGAATTCACAGAACACAGAGCAGTTTCTCTGAAAGCTTCTTTCCAGTTTTGAACGGAAGATATTTCCTTTTTCACCATAGCCCTCTATGGGCTTCCAAATATCCCTTTGCCAATTCCACAAGAACAGCCTTAGCGAAAGGCTTCTTGAAGGGAAAGATGTAACTCTGTGAGATGAATTCACGGAACACAGAGCAGTTTCTCAGAAAGCTTCTTTCCAGTTTTGAACGGAAGATATTTCCTTTTTCACCATAGGCCTCTAGGGGCTTCCAAATATCCCTTTGCCAATTCCAAAAGAACAGACTTAGCGAAAGGCTTCTTGAAGGGAAAGATGTAACTCTGTGAGATGAATTCACAGAACACAGAGCAGTTTCTCAGAAAGCTTCTTTCAAGTTTTGAACGGAAGATATTTACTTTTTCACCATAGCCCTCTATGGGCTTCCAAATATCCCTTTGCCAATTCCACAAGAACAGCCTTAGCGAAAGGCTTCTTGAAGGGAAAGATGTAACTCTGTGAGATGAATTCACAGAACACAGAGCAGTGTCTCAGAAAGCTTCTTTCCAGTTTTGAACGGAAGATATTTCCTGTTTCACCATAGCCCTCTATGGGCTTCCAAATATCCCTTTGCCAATTCCACAAGAACAGCCTTAGCGAAAGGCTTCTTGAAGGGAAAGATGTAACTCTGTGAGATGAATTAACACAACACAGAGCAGTTTCTCAGAAAGCTTCTTTCCAGTTTTGAACGGAAGATATTTACTTTTTCACCATAGCCCTCTATGGGCTTCCAAATATCCCTTTGCCAATTCCACAAGAACAGCCTTAGCGAAAGGCTTCTTGAAGGGAAAGATGTAACTCTGTGAGATGAATTCACAGAACACAGAGCAGTTTCTCAGAAAGCTTCTTTCCAGTTTTGAACGGAAGATATTTCCTTTTTCACCATAGCCCTCTATGGGCTTCCAAATATCCCTTTGCCAATTCCACAAGAACAGCCTTAGCGAAAGGCTTCTTGAAGGGAAAGATGTAACTCTGTGAGATGAATTAACAGAACACAGAGCAGTTTCTCAGAAAGCTTCTTTCCAGTTTTGAACGGAAGATATTTCCTTTTTTACCATAGCCCTCTATGGGCTTCCAAATATCCCTTTGCCAATCCCACAAGAACAGCCTTACCGAGAGGCTTCTTGAAGGGAAAGATGTAACTCTGTGAGATGAATTCACAGAACACAGAGCAGTTTCTCAGAGAGCTTCTTTCCAGTTTTGAACGGAAGATATTTCCTTTTTCACCATAGGCCTCTATGGGCTTCCAAATATCCCTTTGCCAATTCCACAAGAACAGCATTAGCGAAAGGCTTCTTGAAAGGAAAGATGTAACTCTGTGAGATGAATTCACAGAACACAGTGCAGTTTCTCAGAAAGCTTCTTTCCAGTTTTGAACGGAAGATATTTCCTTTTTCACCATAGGCCTCTATGGGCTTCCAAATATCCCTTTGCCAATTCCACAAGAACAGCATTAGCGAAAGGCTTCTTGAAAGGAAAGATATAACTCTGTGAGATGAATTCACAGAACACAGAGCAGTGTCTCAGAAAGCTTCTTTCCAGTTTTGAACGGAAGATATTTCCTTTTTCACCATAGGCCTCTATGGGCTTCCAAATATCCCTTTGCCAATTCCACAAGAACAGCCTTAGCGAAAGGCTTCTTGAAAGGAAAGATGTAACTCTGTGAGATGAATTCACAGAACACAGTGCAGTTTCTCAGAAAGCTTCTTTCCAGTTTTGAACGGAAGATATTTCCTTTTTCACCATAGGCCTCTATGGGCTTCCAAATATCCCTTTGCCAATTCCACAAGAACAGCATTAGCGAAAGGCTTCTTGAAAGGAAAGATATAACTCTGTGAGATGAATTCACAGAACACAGAGCAGTGTCTCAGAAAGCTTCTTTCCAGTTTTGAACGGAAGATATTTCCTTTTTCACCATAGGCCTCTATGGGCTTCCAAATATCCCTTTGCCAATTCCACAAGAACAGCCTTAGCGAAAGGCTTCTTGAAGGGAAAGATGTAACTCTGTGAGATGAATTCACAGAACACAGAGCAGTTTCTCAGAAAGCTTCTTTCCAGTTTTAAACGGAAGATATTTCCTTTTTCACCATAGCCCTCTATGGGCTTCCAAATATCCCTTTGCCAATTCCACAAGAACAGCCTTAGCGAAAGGCTTCTTGAAGGGAAAGATGTAACTCTGTGAGATGAATTAACAGAACACAGAGCAGTTTCTCAGAAAGCTTCTTTCCAGTTTTTAACGGAAGATATTTCCTTTTTCACCATAGCCCTCCATGGGCTTCCAAATATCCCTTTGCCAATTCCACAAGAACAGCCTTAGCGAAAGGCTTCTTGAAAGGAAAGATGTAACTCTGTGAGATGAATTCACAGAACACAGAGCAGTGTCTCAGAAAGCTTCTTTCCAGTTTTGAACGGAAGATATTTCCTTTTTCACCATAGGCCTCTATGGGCTTCCAAATATCCCTTTGCCAATTCCACAAGAACAGCCTTAGCGAAAGGCTTCTTGAAGGGAAAGATGTAACTCTGTGAGATGAATTCACAGAACACAGAGCAGTTTCTCAGTAAGCTTCTTTCCAGTTTTGAACGGAAGATATTTCCTTTTTCACCATAGGCCTCTATGGGCTTCCAAATATCCCTTTGCCAATTCCACAAGAACAGCCTTAGCGAAAGGCTTCTTGAAGGGAAAGATGTAACTCTGTGAGATGAATTCACAGAACACAGAGCAGTTTCTCTGAAAGCTTCTTTCCAGTTTTGAACGGAAGATATTTCCTTTTTCACCATAGCCCTCTATGGGCTTCCAAATATCCCTTTGCCAATTCCACAAGAACAGCCTTAGCGAAAGGCTTCTTGAAGGGAAAGATGTAACTCTGTGAGATGAATTCACGGAACACAGAGCAGTTTCTCAGAAAGCTTCTTTCCAGTTTTGAACGGAAGATATTTCCTTTTTCACCATAGGCCTCTAGGGGCTTCCAAATATCCCTTTGCCAATTCCACAAGAACAGACTTAGCGAAAGGCTTCTTGAAGGGAAAGATGTAACTCTGTGAGATGAATTCACAGAACACAGAGCAGTTTCTCAGAAAGCTTCTTTCCAGTTTTGAACGGAAGATATTTACTTTTTCACCATAGCCCTCTATGGGCTTCCAAATATCCCTTTGCCAATTCCACAAGAACAGCCTTAGCGAAAGGCTTCTTGAAGGGAAAGATGTAACTCTGTGAGATGAATTCACAGAACACAGAGCAGTGTCTCAGAAAGCTTCTTTCCAGTTTTGAACGGAAGATATTTCCTGTTTCACCATAGCCCTCTATGGGCTTCCAAATATCCCTTTGCCAATTCCACAAGAACAGCCTTAGCGAAAGGCTTCTTGAAGGGAAAGATGTAACTCTGTGAGATGAATTCACAGAACACAGAGCAGTTTCTCAGAAAGCTTCTTTCCAGTTTTGAACGGAAGATATTTCCTTTTTCACCATAGCCCTCTATGGGATTCCAAATATCCCTTTGCCAATTCCACAAGAACAGCCTTAGCGAAAGGCTTCTAGAAGGGAAAGATGTAACTCTGTGAGATGAATTCACAGAACACAGAGCAGTTTCTCAGAAAGCTTCTTTCCAGTTTTGAACGGAAGATATTTACTTTTTCACCATAGCCCTCTACGGGCTTCCAAATATCCCTTTGCCAATTCCACAAGAACAGCCTTAGCGAAAGGCTTCTTGAAGGGAAAGATGTAACTCTGTGAGATGAATTCACAGAACACAGAGCAGTTTCTCAGAAAGCTTCTTTCCAGTTTTGAACGGAAGATATTTCCTTTTTCACCATAGCCCTCTATGGGCTTCCAAATATCCCTTTGCCAATTCCACAAGAACAGCCTTAGCGAAAGGCTTCTTGAAGGGAAAGATGTAACTCTGTGAGATGAATTAACACAACACAGAGCAGTTTCTCAGAAAGCTTCTTTCCAGTTTTGAACGGAAGATATTTCCTTTTTCACCATAGCCCTCTATGGGCTTCCAAATATCCCTTTGCCAATTCCACAAGAACAGCCTTAGCGAAAGGCTTCTTGAAGGGAAAGATGTAACTCTGTGAGATGAATTCACAGAACACAGAGCAGTTTCTCAGAAAGCTTCTTTCCAGTTTTGAACGGAAGATATTTCCTTTTTCACCATAGCCCTCTATGGGCTTCCAAATATCCCTTTGCCAATTCCACAAGAACAGCCTTAGCGAAAGGCTTCTTGAAGGGAAAGATGTAACTCTGTGAGATGAATTAACAGAACACAGAGCAGTTTCTCAGAAAGCTTCTTTCCAGTTTTGAACGGAAGATATTTCCTTTTTCACCATAGCCCTCTAGGGGCTTCCAAATATCCCTTTGCCAATTCCACAAGAACACCCGTAGCGAAAGGCTTGTTGAAGGGAAAGATGTAACTCTGTGAGATGAATTCACAGAACACAGAGCAGTTTCTCAGAAAGCTTCTTTCCAGTTTTGAACGGAAGATACTTACTTTTTCACCATAGCCCTCTAAGGGCTTCCAAATATCCCTTTGCCAATTCCACAAGAACAGCCTTAGCGAAAGGCTTCTTGAAGGGAAAGATGTAACTCTGTGAGATGAATTCACAGAACACAGAGCAGTTTCTCAGAAAGCTTCTTTCCAGTTTTGAACGGAAGATATTTCCTTTTTCACTATAGGCCTCTATGGGCTTCCAAATATCCCTTTGCCAATTCCACAAGAACAGCCTTAGCGAAAGGCTTCTTGAAGGGAAAGATGTAACTCTGTGAGATGAATTCACAGAACACAGAGCAGTTTCTCAGAAAGCTTCTTTCCAATTTTGAACGGAAGATATTTCCTTTTTCACCATAGGCCTCTATGGGCTTCCAAATATCCCTTTGCCAATTCCACAAGAACAGCCTTAGCGAAAGGCTTCTTGAAGGGAAAGATGTAACTCTGTGAGATGAATTCACAGAACACAGAGCAGTTTCTCAGAAAGCTTCTTTCCAGTTTTGAACGGAAGATATTTACTTTTTCACCGTAGCCCTCTATGGGCTTCCAAATATCCCTTTGCCAATTCCACAAGAACAGCCTTAGCGAAAGGCTTCTTGAAGGGAAAGATGTAACTCTGTGAGATGAATTCACGGAACACAGAGCAGTTTCTCAGAAAGCTTCTTTCCAGTTTTGAACGGAAGATATTTCCTTTTTCACCATAGCCCTCTATGGGCTTCCAAATATCCCTTTGCCAATTCCATAAGAACAGCCTTAGCGAAAGGCTTCTTGAAGGGAAAGATGTAACTCTGTGAGATGAATTCACAGAACACAGAGCAGTTTCTCAGAAAGCTTCTTTCCAGTTTTGAACGGAAGATATTTCCTTTTTCACCGTAGCCCTCTATGGGCTTCCAAATATCCCTTTGCCAATTCCACAAGAACACCCGTAGCGAAAGGCTTCTTGAAGGGAAAGATGTAACTCTGTGAGATGAATTCACAGAACACAGAGCAGTTTCTCAGAAAGCTTCTTTCCAGTTTTGAACGGAAGATATTTCCTTTTTCACCATAGCCCTCTATGGGCTTCCAAATATCCCTTTGCCAATTCCACAAGAACAGCCTTAGCAAAAGGCTTCTTGAAGGGAAAGATGTAACTTTGTGAGATGAATTCACAGAACGCAGAGCCGTTTCTCAGAAAGCTTCTTTCCAGTTTTGAACGGAAGATATTTCCTTTTTCACCATAGCCCTCTATGGGCTTCCAAATATCCCTTTGCCAATTCCACAAGAACAGCCTTAGCGAAAGGCTTCTTGAAGGGAAAGATGTAACTCGGTGAGATGAATTCACAGAACACAGAGCAGTTTCTCAGAAAGCTTCTTTCCAGTTTTGAACGGAAGATATTTCCTTTTTCACCATAGCCGTCTATGGGCTTCCAAATATCCCTTTGCCAATTCCACAAAAACAGCCTTAGCGAAAGGCTTCTTGAAGGGAAAGATGTAACTCTGTGAGATGAATTAACAGAACACAGAGCAGTTTCTCAGAAAGCTTCTTTCCAGTTTTGAACGGAAGATATTTCCTTTTTCACCAGAGGCCTCTAAGGGCTTCCAAATATCCCTTTGCCAATTCCACAAGAACAGCCATAGCGAAAGGCTTCTTGAGGGGAAAGATGTAACTCTGTGAGATGAATTAACAGAACACAGAGCAGTTTCTCAGAAAGCTTCTTTCCAGTTTTGAACGGAAGATATTTCCTTTTTCACCATAGCCCTCTATGGGCTTCCAAATATCCCTTTGCCAATTCCACAAGAACAGCCTTAGCGAAAGGCTTCTTGAAGAGAAAGATGTAACTCTGTGAGATGAATTCACAGAACACAGAGCAGTTTCTCAGAAAGCTTCTTTCCAGTTTTGAACGGAAGATACTTACTTTTTCACCATAGCCCTCTATGGGCTTCCAAAAATCCCTTTGCCAATTCCACAAGAACAGCCTTAGCGAAAGGCTTCTTGAAGGGAAAGATGTAACTCTGTGAGATGAATTCACAGAACACAGAGCAGTTTCTCAGAAAGCTTCTTTCCAGTTTTGAACGGAAGATATTTACTTTTTCACCATAGCCCTCTACGGGCTTCCAAATATCCCTTTGCCAATTCCACAAGAACAGCCTTAGCGAAAGGCTTCTTGAAGGGAAAGATGTAACTCTGTGAGATGAATTCACAGAACACAGAGCAGTTTCTCAGAAAGCTTCTTTCCAGTTTTGAACGGAAGATATTTCCTTTTTCACCATAGCCCTCTATGGGCTTCCAAATATCCCTTTGCCAATTCCACAAGAACAGACTTAGCGAAAGGCTTCTTGAAGGGAAAGATGTAACTCTGTGAGATGAATTAACAGAACACAGAGCAGTTTCTCAGAAAGCTTCTTTCCAGTTTTGAACGGAAGATATTTCCTTTTTCACCATAGCCCTCTATGGGCTTCCAAATATCCCTTTGCCAATCCCACAAGTACAGCCTTACAGAGAGGCTTCTTGAAGGGAAAGATGTAACTCTGTGAGATGAATTCACAGAACACAGAGCAGTTTCTCAGAAAGCTTCTTTCCAGTTTTGAACGGAAGATATTTCCTTTTTCACCATAGGCCTCTATGGGCTTCCAAATATCCCTTTGCCAATTCCACAAGAACAGCATTAGCGAAAGGCTTCTTGAAAGGAAAGATGTAACTCTGTGAGATGAATTCACAGAACACAGTGCAGTTTCTCAGAAAGCTTCTTTCCAGTTTTGAACGGAAGATATTTCCTTTTTCACCATAGGACTCTATGGGCTTCCAAATATCCCTTTGCCAATTCCACAAGAACAGCATTAGCGAAAGGCTTCTTGAAAGGAAAGATATAACTCTGTGAGATGAATTCACAGAACACAGAGCAGTGTCTCAGAAAGCTTCTTTCCACTTTTGAACGGAAGATATTTCCTTTTTCACCATAGGCCTCTATGGGCTTCCAAATATCCCTTTGCCAATTCCACAAGAACAGCCTTAGCGAAAGGCTTCTTGAAAGGAAAGATGTAACTCTGTGAGATGAATTCACAGAACACAGTGCAGTTTCTCAGAAAGCTTCTTTCCAGTTTTGAACGGAAGATATTTCCTTTTTCACCATAGGCCTCTGTGGCTTCCAAATATCCCTTTGCCAATTCCACAAGAACAGCATTAGCGAAAGGCTTCTTGAAAGGAAAGATATAACTCTGTGAGATGAATTCACAGAACACAGAGCAGTGTCTCAGAAAGCTTCCTTCCAGTTTTGAACGGAAGATATTTCCTTTTTCACCATAGCCCTCTATGGGCTTCCAAATATCCCTTTGCCAATTCCACAAGAACAGCCTTAGCGAAAGGCTTCTTGAAGGGAAAGATCTAACTCTGTGAGATGAATTCACAGAACACAGAGCAGTTTCTCAGAAAGCTTCTTTCCAGTTTTAAACGGAAGATATTTCCTTTTTCACCATAGCCCTCTATGGGCTTCCAAATATCCCTTTGCCAATTCCACAAGAACAGCCTTAGCGAAAGGCTTCTTGAAGGGAAAGATGTAACTCTGTGAGATGAATTAACAGAACACAGAGCAGTTTCTCAGAAAGCTTCTTTCCAGTTTTGAACGGAAGATATTTCCTTTTTCACCATAGCCCTCCATGGGCTTCCAAATATCCCTTTGCCAATTCCACAAGAACAGCCTTAGCGAAAGGCTTCTTCAAAGGAAAGATGTAACTCTGTGAGATGAATTCACAGAACACAGAGCAGTGTCTCAGAAAGCTTCTTTCCAGTTTTGAACGGAAGATATTTCCTTTTTCACCATAGGCCTCTATGGGCTTCAAAATATCCCTTTGCCAATTCCACAAGAACAGCCTTAGCGAAAGGCTTCTTGAAGGGAAAGATGTAACTCTGTGAGATGAATTCACAGAACACAGAGCAGTTTCTCAGTAAGCTTCTTTCCAGTTTTGAACGGAAGATATTTCCTTTTTCACCATAGGCCTCTATGGGCTTCCAAATATCCCTTTGCCAATTCCACAAGAACAGCCTTAGCGAAAGGCTTCTTGAAGGGAAAGATGTAACTCTGTGAGATGAATTCACAGAACACAGAGCAGTTTCTCTGAAAGCTTCTTTCCAGTTTTGAACGGAAGATATTTCCTTTTTCACCATAGCCCTCTATGGGCTTCCAAATATCCCTTTGCCAATTCCACAAGAACAGCCTTAGCGAAAGGCTTCTTGAAGGGAAAGATGTAACTCTGTGAGATGAATTCACGGAACACAGAGCAGTTTCTCAGAAAGCTTCTTTCCAGTTTTGAACGGAAGATATTTCCTTTTTCACCATAGGCCTCTAGGGGCTTCCAAATATCCCTTTGCCAATTCCACAAGAACAGACTTAGCGAAAGGCTTCTTGAAGGGAAAGATGTAACTCTGTGAGATGAATTCACAGAACACAGAGCAGTTTCTCAGAAAGCTTCTTTCCAGTTTTGAACGGAAGATATTTTCCTTTTTCACCATAGCCCTCTATGGGCTTCCAAATATCCCTTTGCCAATTCCACAAGAACAGCCTTAGCGAAAGGCTTCTTGAAGGGAAAGATGTAACTCTGTGAGATGAATTCACAGAACACAGAGCAGTGTCTCAGAAAGCTTCTTTCCAGTTTTGAACGGAAGATATTTCCTGTTTCACCATAGCCCTCTATGGGCTTCCAAATATCCCTTTGCCAATTCCACAAGAACAGCCTTAGCGAAAGGCTTCTTGAAGGGAAAGATGTAACTCTGTGAGATGAATTCACAGAACACAGAGCAGTTTCTCAGAAAGCTTCTTTCCAGTTTTGAACGGAAGATATTTACTTTTTCACCATAGCCCTCTATGGGCTTCCAAATATCCCTTTGCCAATTCCACAAGAACAGCCTTAGCGAAAGGCTTCTTGAAGGTAAAGATGTAACTCTGTGAGATGAATTCACAGAACACAGAGCAGTTTCTCAGAAAGCTTCTTTCCAGTTTTGAACGGAAGATATTTACTTTTTCACCATAGCCCTCTACGGGCTTCCAAATATCCCTTTGCCAATTCCACAAGAAGAGTCTTAGCGAAAGGCTTCTTGAAGGGAAAGATGTAACTCTGTGAGATGAATTCACAGAACACAGAGCAGTTTCTCAGAAAGCTTCTTTCCAGTTTTGAACGGAAGATATTTCCTTTTTCACCATAGGCCTCTATGGGCTTCCAAATATCCCTTTGCCAATTCCACAAGAACAGCATTAGCGAAAGGCTTCTTGAAAGGAAAGATGTAACTCTGTGAGATGAATTCACAGAACACAGTGCAGTTTCTCAGAAAGCTTCTTTCCAGTTTTGAACGGAAGATATTTCCTTTTTCACCATAGGACTCTATGGGCTTCCAAATATCCCTTTGCCAATTCCACAAGAACAGCATTAGCGAAAGGCTTCTTGAAAGGAAAGATATAACTCTGTGAGATGAATTCACAGAACACAGAGCAGTGTCTCAGAAAGCTTCTTTCCACTTTTGAACGGAAGATATTTCCTTTTTCACCATAGGCCTCTATGGGCTTCCAAATATCCCTTTGCCAATTCCACAAGAACAGCCTTAGCGAAAGGCTTCTTGAAAGGAAAGATGTAACTCTGTGAGATGAATTCACAGAACACAGTGCAGTTTCTCAGAAAGCTTCTTTCCAGTTTTGAACGGAAGATATTTCCTTTTTCACCATAGGCCTCTGTGGGCTTCCAAATATCCCTTTGCCAATTCCACAAGAACAGCATTAGCGAAAGGCTTCTTGAAAGGAAAGATATAACTCTGTGAGATGAATTCACAGAACACAGAGCAGTGTCTCAGAAAGCTTCCTTCCAGTTTTGAACGGAAGATATTTCCTTTTTCACCATAGCCCTCTATGGGCTTCCAAATATCCCTTTGCCAATTCCACAAGAACAGCCTTAGCGAAAGGCTTCTTGAAGGGAAAGATCTAACTCTGTGAGATGAATTCACAGAACACAGAGCAGTTTCTCAGAAAGCTTCTTTCCAGTTTTAAACGGAAGATATTTCCTTTTTCACCATAGCCCTCTATGGGCTTCCAAATATCCCTTTGCCAATTCCACAAGAACAGCCTTAGCGAAAGGCTTCTTGAAGGGAAAGATGTAACTCTGTGAGATGAATTAACAGAACACAGAGCAGTTTCTCAGAAAGCTTCTTTCCAGTTTTGAACGGAAGATATTTCCTTTTTCACCATAGCCCTCCATGGGCTTCCAAATATCCCTTTGCCAATTCCACAAGAACAGCCTTAGCGAAAGGCTTCTTCAAAGGAAAGATGTAACTCTGTGAGATGAATTCACAGATCACAGAGCAGTGTCTCAGAAAGCTTCTTTCCAGTTTTGAACGGAAGATATTTCCTTTTTCACCATAGGCCTCTATGGGCTTCCAAATATCCCTTTGCCAATTCCACAAGAACAGCCTTAGCGACAGGCTTCTTGAAGGGAAAGATGTAACTCTGTGAGATGAATTCACAGAACACAGAGCAGTTTCTCAGTAAGCTTCTTTCCAGTTTCGAACGGAAGATATTTCCTTTTTCACCATAGGCCTCTATGGGCTTCCAAATATCCCTTTGCCAATTCCACAAGAACAGCCTTAGCGAAAGGCTTCTTGAAGGGAAAGATGTAACTCTGTGAGATGAATTCACAGAACACAGAGCAGTTTCTCTGAAAGCTTCTTTCCAGTTTTGAACGGAAGATATTTCCTTTTTCACCATAGCCCTCTATGGGCTTCCAAATATCCCTTTGCCAATTCCACAAGAACAGCCTTAGCGAAAGGCTTCTTGAAGGGAAAGATGTAACTCTGTGAGATGAATTCACGGAACACAGAGCAGTTTCTCAGAAAGCTTCTTTCCAGTTTTGAACGGAAGATATTTCCTTTTTCACCATAGGCCTCTAGGGGCTTCCAAATATCCCTTTGCCAATTCCACAAGAACAGACTTAGCGAAAGGCTTCTTGAAGGGAAAGATGTAACTCTGTGAGATGAATTCACAGAACACAGAGCAGTTTCTCAGAAAGCTTCTTTCCAGTTTTGAACGGAAGATATTTTCCTTTTTCACCATAGCCCTCTATGGGCTTCCAAATATCCCTTTGCCAATTCCACAAGAACAGCCTTAGCGAAAGGCTTCTTGAAGGGAAAGATGTAACTCTGTGAGATGAATTCACAGAACACAGAGCAGTGTCTCAGAAAGCTTCTTTCCAGTTTTGAACGGAAGATATTTCCTGTTTCACCATAGCCCTCTATGGGCTTCCAAATATCCCTTTGCCAATTCCACAAGAACAGCCTTAGCGAAAGGCTTCTTGAAGGGAAAGATGTAACTCTGTGAGATGAATTCACAGAACACAGAGCAGTTTCTCAGAAAGCTTCTTTCCAGTTTTGAACGGAAGATATTTACTTTTTCACCATAGCCCTCTATGGGCTTCCAAATATCCCTTTGCCAATTCCACAAGAACAGCCTTAGCGAAAGGCTTCTTGAAGGGAAAGATGTAACTCTGTGAGATGAATTCACAGAACACAGAGCAGTTTCTCAGAAAGCTTCTTTCCAGTTTTGAACGGAAGATATTTACTTTTTCACCATAGCCCTCTACGGGCTTCCAAATATCCCTTTGCCAATTCCACAAGAACAGCCTTAGCGAAAGGCTTCTTGAAGGGAAAGATGTAACTCTGTGAGATGAATTCACAGAACACAGAGCAGTTTCTCAGAAAGCTTCTTTCCAGTTTTGAACGGAAGATATTTCCTTTTTCACCGTAGCCCTCTATGGGCTTCCAAATATCCCTTTGCCAATTCCACAAGAACAGCCTTAGCGAAAGGCTTCTTGAAGGGAAAGATGTAACTCTGTGAGATGAATTAACACAACACAGAGCAGTTTCTCAGAAAGCTTCTTTCCAGTTTTGAACGGAAGATATTTCCTTTTTCACCATAGCCCTCTACGGGCTTCCAAATATCCCTTTGCCAATTCCACAAGAACAGCCTTAGCGAAAGGCTTCTTGAAGGGAAAGATGTAACTCTGTGAGATGAATTCACAGAACACAGAGCAGTTTCTCAGAAAGCTTCTTTCCAGTTTTGAACGGAAGATATTTCCTTTTTCACCATAGCCCTCTATGGGCTTCCAAATATCCCTTTGCCAATTCCACAAGAACAGCCTTAGCGAAAGGCTTCTTGAAGGGAAAGACGTAACTCTGTGAGATGAATTAACAGAACACAGAGCAGTTTCTCAGAAAGCTTCTTTCCAGTTTTGAACGGAAGATATTTCCTTTTTCACCATAGGCCTCTAAGGGCTTCCAAATATCCCTTTGCCAATTCCACAAGAACAGCCATAGCGAAAGGCTTCTTGAGGGGAAAGATGTAACTCTGTGAGATGAATGAACAGAACACAGAGCAGTTTCTCAGAAAGCTTCTTTCCAGTTTTGAACGGAAGATATTTCCTTTTTCACCATAGCCCTCTATGGGCTTCCAAATATCCCTTTGCCAATTCCAGAAGAACAGCCTTAGCGAAAGGCTTCTTGAAGGGAAAGATGTAACTCTGTGAGATGAATTCACAGAACACAGAGCAGTTTCTCAGAAAGCTTCTTTCCAGTTTTGAACGGAAGATACTTACTTTTTCACCATAGCCCTCTATGGGCTTCCAAAAATCCCTTTGCCAATTCCACAAGAACAGCCTTAGCGAAAGGCTTCTTGAAGGGAAAGATGTAACTCTGTGAGATGAATTCACAGAACACAGAGCAGTTTCTCAGAAAGCTTCTTTCCAGTTTTGAACGGAAGATATTTCCTTTTTCACCATAGCCCTCTACGGGCTTCCAAATATCCCTTTGCCAATTCCACAAGAACAGCCTTAGCGAAAGGCTTCTTGAAGGGAAAGATGTAACTCTGTGAGGTGAATTAACAGAACACAGAGCAGTTTCTCAGAAAGCTTCTTTCCAGTTTTGAACGGAAGATATTTCCTTTTTCACCATAGCCCTCTAAGGGCTTCCAAATATCCCTTTGCCAATTCCACAAGAACAGCCTTAGCGAAAGGCTTCTTGAAGGGAAAGATGTAACTCTGTGAGATGAATTAACAGAACACAGAGCAGTTTCTCAGAAAGCTTCTTTCCAGTTTTGAACGGAAGATATTTCCTTTTTCACCATAGCCCTCTATGGGCTTCCAAATATCCCTTTGCCAATTCCACAAGAACAGCCTTAGCGAAAGGCTTCTTGAAGGGAACGATGTAACTCGGTGAGATGAATTCACAGAACACAGAGCAGTTTCTCAGAAAGCTTCTTTCCAGTTTTGAACGGAAGATATTTCCTTTTTCACCATAGCCGTCTATGGGCTTCCAAATATCCCTTTGCCAATTCCACAAGAACAGCCTTAGCGAAAGGCTTCTTGAAGGGAAAGATGTAACTCTGTGAGATGAATTAACAGAACACAGAGCAGTTTCTCAGAAAGCTTCTTTCCAGTTTTGAACGGAAGATATTTCCTTTTTCACCATAGGCCTCTAAGGGCTTCCAAATATCCCTTTGCCAATTCCACAAGAACAGCCATAGCGAAAGGCTTCTTGAGGGGAAAGATGTAACTCTGTGAGATGAATTGACAGAACACAGAGCAGTTTCTCAGAAAGCTTCTTTCCAGTTTTGAACGGAAGATATTTCCTTTTTCACCATAGCCCTCTATGGGCTTCCAAATATCCCTTTGCCAATTCCACAAGAACAGCCTTAGCGAAAGGCTTCTTGAAGGGAAAGATGTAACTCTGTGAGATGAATTCACAGAACACAGAGCAGTTTCTCAGAAAGCTTCTTTCCAGTTTTGAACGGAAGATATTTACTTTTTCACCATAGCCCTCTATGGGCTTCCAAAAATCCCTTTGCCAATTCCACAAGAACAGCCTTAGCGAAAGGCTTCTTGAAGGGAAAGATGTAACTCTGTGAGATGAATTCACAGAACACAGAGCAGTTTCTCAGAAAGCTTCTTTAAAGTTTTGAACGGAAGATATTTACTTTTTCACCATAGCCCTCTACGGGCTTCCAAATATCCCTTTGCCAATTCCACAAGAACAGCCTTAGCGAAAGGCTTCTTGAAGGGAAAGATGTAACTCTGTGAGATGAATTCACAGAACACAGAGCAGTTTCTCAGAAAGCTTCTTTCCAGTTTTGAACGGAAGATATTTCCTTTTTCACCATAGCCCTCTATGGGCTTCCAAATATCCCTTTGCCAATTCCACAAGAACAGCCTTAGCGAAAGGCTTCTTGAAGGGAAAGATGTAACTCTGTGAGATGAATTAACAGAACACAGAGCAGTTTCTCAGAAAGCTTCTTTCCAGTTTTGAACGGAAGATATTTCCTTTTTCACCATAGCCCTCTATGGGCTTCCAAATATCCCTTTGCCAATTCCACAAGAACAGCCTTAGCGAAAGGCTTCTTGAAGGGAAAGATGTAACTCTGTGAGATGAATTCACAGAACACAGAACAGTTTCTCAGAAAGCTTCTTTCCAGTTTTGAACGGAAGATATTTCCTTTTTCACCATAGGCCTCTATGGGCTTCCAAATATCCCTTTGCCAATTCCACAAGAACAGTCTTAGCGAAAGGCTTCTTGGAGGGAAAGATGTAACTCTGTGAGATGAACTAACAGAACACAGAGCAGTTTCTCAGAAAGCTTCTTTCCAGTTTTGAACGGAAGATATTTCCTTTTTCACCATAGCCCTCTATGGGCTTCCAAATATCCCTTTGCCAATTCCACAAGAACAGCCTTAGCAAAAGGCTTCTGGAAGGGAAAGATGTAACTTTGTGAGATGAATTCACAGAACACAGAGCAGTTTCTCAGAAAGCTTCTTTCCAGTTTTGAACGGAAGATATTTCCTTTTTCACCATAGCCCTCTAGGGGCTTCCAAATATCCCTTTGCCAATTCCACAAGAACAGCCTTAGCGAAAGGCTTCTTGAAGGGAAAGATGTAACTCTGTGAGATGAATTCACAGAACACAGAGCAGTTTCTCAGAGAGCTTCTTTCCAGTTTTGAACGGAAGATATTTCCTTTTTCACCATAGCCCTCTATGGGCTTCCAAATATCCCTTTGCCAATTCCACAAGAACAGCCTTAGCGAAAGGCTTCTTGAAGGGAAAGATGTAACTCTGTGAGATGAATTCACAGAACACAGAGCAGTTTCTCAGAAAGCTTCTTTCCAGTTTTGAACGGAAGATATTTCCTTTTTCACCATAGGCCTCATTGGGTTTCCAAATATCCCTTTGCCAATTCCACAAGAACAGCCTTAGCAAAAGGCTTCTTGAAGGGAAAGATGTAACTGTGTGAGATGAATTAACAGAACACAGAGCAGTTTCTCAGAAAGGTTCTTTCCAGTTTTGAACGGAAGATATTTCCTTTTTCACCATAGACCTCTATGGGCTTCCAAATATCCCTTTGCCAATTCCACAAGAACAACCTTAGCGAAAGGCTTCTTGAAGGGAAAGATGTAACTCTGTGAGATGAATTAACAGAACACAGAGCAGTTTCTCAGAAAGCTTCTTTCCAGTTTTGAACGGAAGATATTTCCTTTTTCACCATAGCCCTCTAAGGGCTTCCAAATATCCCTTGGCCAATCCCACAAGAACAGCCTTACCGAAAGGCTTCTTGAAGGGAAAGATGTAACTCTGTGAGATGAATTCACAGAACACAGAGCAGTTTCTCAGAAAGCTTCTTTCCAGTTTTGAACGGAAAATATTTCCTTTTTCACCATAGCCCTCTACGGGCTTCCAAATATCCCTTTGCCAATTCCACAAGAACAGCCTTAGCGAAAGGCTTCTTGAAGGGAAAGATGTAACTCTGTGAGATGAATTAACAGAACACAGAGCAGTTTCTCAGAAAGCTTCTTTCCAGTTTTGAACGGAAGATATTTCCTTTTTCACCATAGCCCTCTATGGGCTTCCAAATATCCCTTTGCCAATTCCACAAGAACAGCCTTAGCGAAAGGCTTCTTGAAGGGAAAGATGTAACTCTGTGAGATGAATTCACAGAACACAGAGCAGTTTCTCAGAAAGCTTCTTTCCAGTTTTGAACGGAAGATATTTCCTTTTTCACCATAGCCCTCTATGGGCTTCCAAATATCCCTTTGCCAATTCCACAAGAACAGCCTTAGCGAAAGGCTTCTTGAAGGGAAAGATGTAACTCTGTGAGATGAATTCACAGAACACAGAGCAGTTTCTCAGAAAGCTTCTTTAAAGTTTTGAACGGAAGATATTTACTTTTTCACCATAGCCCTCTACGGGCTTCCAAATATCCCTTGGCCAATTCCACAAGAACAGCCTTAGCGAAAGGCTTCTTGAAGGGAAAGATGTAACTCTGTGAGATGAATTCACAGGACACAGAGCAGTTTCTCAGAAAGCTTCTTTCCAGTTTTGAACGGAAGATATTTCCTTTTTCACCATAGCCCTCTATGGGCTTCCAAATATCCCTTTGCCAATTCCACAAGAACAGCCTTAGCGAAAGGCTTCTTGAAGGGAAAGATGTAACTCTGTGAGATGAATTCACAGAACACAGAGCAGTTTCTCAGAAAGCTTCTTTCCAGTTTTGAACGGAAGATATTTCCTTTTTCACCATAGCCCTCTATGGGCTTCCAAATATCCCTTTGCCAATTCCACAAGAACAGCCTTAGTGAAAGGCTTCTTGAAGGGAAAGATGTAACTCTGTGAGATGAAATCACAGAACACAGAGCAGTTTCTCAGAAAGCTTCTTTCCAGTTTTGAACGGAAGATATTTCCTTTTTCACCATAGGCGTGTATGGGCTTCCAAATATCCCTTTGCCAATTCCACAAGAACAGCCTTAGCGAAAGGCTTCTTGAGGGGAAAGATGTAACTCTGTGAGATGAATTAACAGAACACAGAGCAGTTTCTCAGTAAGCTTCTTTCCAGTTTTGAACGGAAGATATTTACTTTTTCACCATAGCCCTCTATGGGCTTCCAAATATCCCTTTGCCAATTCCACAAGAACAGCCTTAGCGAAAGGCTTCTTGAAGGGAAAGATGTAACTCTGTGAGATGAATTCACAGAACACAGAGCAGTTTCTCAGAAAGCTTCTTTCCAGTTTTGAACGGAAGATATTTCCTTTTTCACCATAGCCCTCTATGGGCTTCCAAATATCCCTTTGCCAATTCCACAAGAACAGCCTTAGCGAAAGGCTTCTTGAAGGGAAAGATGTAACTCTGTGAGATGAATTCACAGAACACAGAGCAGTTTCTCAGAAAGCTTCTTTCCAGTTTTGAACGGAAGATATTTCCTTTTTCACCATAGCCGTCTATGGGATTTCAAATATCCCTTTGCCAATTCCACAAGAACAGCCTTAGCGAAAGGCTTCTTGAAGGGAAAGATGTAACTCTGTGAGATGAATTCACAGAACACAGAGCAGTTTCTCAGAAAGCTTCTTTCCAGTTTTGAACGGAAGATATTTCCTTATTCACCATAGCCCTCTATGGGCTTCCAAATATCCCTTTGCCAATCCCACAAGAACAGCCTTACCGAGAGGCTTCTTGAAGGGAAAGATGTAACTCTGTGAGATGAATTCACAGAACACAGAGCAGTTTCTCAGAAAGCTTCTTTCCAGTTTTGAACGGAAGATATTTACTTTTTCACCATAGCCCTCTATGGGCTTCCAAATATCCCTTTGCCAATTCCACAAGAACAGCCTTAGCGAAAGGCTTCTTGAAGGGAAAGATGTAACTCTGTGAGATGAATTCACAGAACACAGAGCAGTTTCTCAGAAAGATTCTTTCCATATTTGAACGGAAGATATTTCCTTTTTCACCATAGCCCTCTATGGGCTTCCAAATATCCCTTTGCAAATTCAACAAGAACAGCCTTAGCGAAAGGCTTCTTGAAGGGAAAGATGTAACTCTGTGAAATGAATTAACAGAACACAGAGCAGTTTCTCAGAAAGCTTCTTTCCAGTTTCGAACGGAAGGTATTTCCTTTTTCACCATAGCCCTCTATGGGCTTCCAAATATCCCTTTGAAAATTCCACAAGAACAGCCTTAGCGAAAGGCTTCCTGAAGGGAAAGATGTAACTCTGTGAGATGAATTCACAGAACACAGAGCAGTTTCTCAGAAAGCTTCTTTCCAGTTTTGAACGGAAGATATTTCCTTTTTCACCATAGGCCTCTATGGGTTTCCAAATATCCCTTTGCCAATTCCACAAGAACAGCCTTAGCGAAAGGCTTCTTGAAGGGAAAGATGTAACTCTGTGAGATGAATTCACAGAACACAGAGCAGTTTCTCAGAAAGCTTCTTTCCAGTTTTGAACAGAAGATATTTACTTTTTCACCGTAGCCCTCTATGTTCTTCCAAATATCCCTTTGCCAATTCCACAAGAACAGCCTTAGTGAAAGGCTTCTTGAAGGGAAAGATGTAACTCTGTGAGATGAATTCACGGAACACAGAGCAGTTTCTCAGAAAGGTTCTTTCCAGTTTTGAACGGAAGATATTTCCTTTTTCACCATAGCCCTCTATGGGCTTCCAAATATCCCTTTGCCAATTCCATAAGAACAGCCTTAGTGAAAGGCTTCTTGAAGGGAAAGATGTAACTCTGTGAGATGAATTAACAGAACACAGAGCAGTTTCTCAGAAAGCTTCTTTCCAGTTTTGAACGGAAGATATATCCTTTTTCACCATAGCCCTCTATGGGTTTCCAAATATCCCTTTGCCAATTCCACAAGAACAGCCTTAGCGAAAGGCTTCCTGAAGGGAAAGATGTAACTCTGTGAGATGAATTCACAGAACACAGAGCAGTTTCTCAGAAAGCTTCTTTCCAGTTTTGAACGGAAGATATTTCCTTTTTCACCATAGGCCTCTATGGGTTTCCAAATATCCCTTTGCCAATTCCACAAGAAGAGCCTTAGCGAAAGGCTTCTTGAAGGGAAAGATGTAACTCTGTGAGATGAATTCACAGAACACAGAGCAGTTTCTCAGAAAGCTTCTTTCCAGTTTTGAACGCAAGATATTTCCTTTTTCACCATAGCCCTCTACGGGCTTCCAAATATCCCTTTGCCAATTCCCCAAGAACAGCCTTACCGAAAGGCTTCTTGAAGGGAAAGATGTAACTCTGTGAGATGAATTAACAGAACACAGAGCAGTTTCTCAGAAAGATTCTTTCCAATTTTGAACGGAAGATATTTCCTTTTTCACCATAGATCTCTATGGGCTTCCAAATATCCCTTTGCAAATTCAACAAGAACAGCCTTAGCGAAAGGCTTCTTGAAGGGAAAGATGTATCTCTGTGAAATGAATTAACAGAACACAGAGCAGTTTCTCAGAAAGCTTCTTTCCAGTTTTGAACGGAAGGTATTTCCTTTTTCACCATAGCCCTCTATGGGCTTCCAAATATCCCTTTGAAAATTCCACAATAACAGCCTTAGCGAAAGGCTTCCTGAAGGGAAAGATGTAACTCTGTGAGATGAATTCACAGAACACAGAGCAGTTTCTCAGAAAGCTTCTTTACAGTTTTGAACGGAAGATATTTCCTTTTTCACCATAGGCCTCTATGGGCTTCCAAATATCCCTTTGCCAATTCCACAAGAACAGCCTTAGCGAAAGGCTTCTTGAAGGGAAAGATGTAACTCTGTGAGATGAATTCACAGAACACAGAGCAGTTTCTCAGAAAGCTTCTTTCCAGTTTTGAACGGAAGATATTTACTTTTTCACCGTAGCCCTCTATGGGCTTCCAAATATCCCTTTGCCAATTCCACAAGAACAGCCTTAGCGAAAGGCTTCTTGAAGGGAAAGATGTAACTCTGTGAGATGAATTCACGGAACACAGAGCAGTTTCTCAGAAAGCTTCTTTCCAGTTTTGAACGGAAGATATTTCCTTTTTCACCCTAGCCCTCTATGGGCTTCCAAATATCCCTTTGCCAATTCCATAAGAACAGCCTTAGTGAAAGGCTTCTTGAAGGGAAAGATGTAACTCTGTGAGATGAATTAACAGAACACAGAGCAGTTTCTCAGAAAGCTTCTTTCCAGTTTTGAACGGAAGATATATCCTTTTTCACCATAGCCCTCTATGGGCTTCCAAATATCCCTTTGCCAATTCCACAAGAACAGCCTTAGCGAAAGGCTTCTTGAAGGGAAAGATGTAACTCTGTGAGATGAATTCACAGAACACAGAGCAGTTTCTCAGAAAGCTTCTTTCCAGTTTTGAACGGAAGATATTTCCTTTTTCACCATAGCCCTCTATGGGCTTCCAAATATCCCTTTGCCAATTCCACAAGAACAGCCGTAGCGAAAGGCTTCTTGAAGGGAAAGATGTAACTCTGTGAGATGAATTCACAGAACACAGAGCAGTTTCTCAGAAAGCTTCTTTCCAGTTTTGAACGGAAGATATTTCCTTTTTCACCATAGCCCTCTATGGACTTCCAAATATCCCTTTGCCAATTCCACAAGAACAGCCTTAGCAAAAGGCTTCTTGAAGGGAAAGATATAACTTTCTGAGATGAAGTCACAGAACGCAGAGCAGTTTCTCAGAAAGCTTCTTTCCAGTTTTGAACGGAAGATATTTCCTTTTTCACCATAGCCCTCTATGGGCTTCCAAATATCCCTTTGCCAATTCCACAAGAACAGCCTTAGCGAAAGGCTTCTTGAAGGGAAAGATGTAACTCTGTGAGATGAATTCATAGAACACAGAGCAGTTTCTCAGAAAGCTTCTTTCCAGTTTTGAACGGAAGATATTTCCTTTTTCACCATAGCCGTCTATAGGCTTCCAAATATCCCTTTGCCAATTCCACAAGAACAGCCTTAGCGAAAGGCTTCTTGAAGGGAAAGATGTAACTCTGTGAGATGAATTAACAGAACACAGAGCAGTTTCTCAGAAAGCTTCTTTCCAGTTTTGAACGGAAGATATTTCCTTTTTCACCATAGGCCTCTAAGGGCTTCCAAATATCCCTTTGCCAATTCCACAAGAACAGCCATAGCGAAAGGCTTCTTGAGGGGAAAGATGTAACTCTGTGAGATGAATTCACAGAACACAGAGCAGTTTCTCAGAAAGCTTCTTTCCAGTTTTGAACGGAAGATATTTCCTTTTTCACCATAGCCCTCTATGGGCTTCCAAATATCCCTTTGCCAATTCCACAAGAACAGCCTTAGCGAAAGGCTTCTTGAAGGGAAAGATGTAACTCTGTGAGATGAATTCAAAGAACACAGAGCAGTTTCTCAGAAAGCTTCTTTCCAGTTTTGAACGGAAGATATTTCCTTTTTCACCATAGCCGTCTATGGGATTTCAAATATCCCTTTGCCAATTCCGCAAGAACAGCCTTAGCGAAAGGCTTCTTGAAGGGAAAGATGTAACTCTGTGAGATGAATTCACAGAACACAGAGCAGTTTCTCAGAAAGCTTCTTTCCAGTTTTGAACGGAAGATATTTCCTTTTTCACCATAGCCCTCTATGGGCTTCCAAATATCCCTTTGCCAATTCCACAAGAACAGCCTTAGCGAAAGGCTTCTTGAAAGGAAAGATGTAACTCTGTGAGATGAATTAACAGAACACAGAGCAGTTTCTCAGAAAGCTTCTTTCCAGTTTTGAACGGAAGATATTTCCTTTTTCACCATAGCCCTCTATGGGCTTCCAAATATCCATTTGCCAATTCCACAAGAACAGCCGTAGCGAAAGGCTTCTTGAAGGGAAAGATGTAACTCTGTGAGATGAATTCACAGAACACAGAGCAGTTTCTCAGAAAGCTTCTTTCCAGTTTTGAACGGAAGATATTTCCTTTTTCACCATAGCCCTCTATGGGCTTCCAAATATCCCTTTGCCAATTCCACAAGAACAGCCTTAGCGAAAGGCTTCTTGAAAGGAAAGATGTAACTCTGTGAGATGAATTCACAGAACACAGAGCAGTGTCTCAGAAAGCTTCTTTCCAGTTTTGAACGGAAGATATTTCCTTTTTCACCATAGGCCTCTATGGGCTTCCAAATATACCTTTGCCAATTCCACAAGAACAGCCTTAGCGAAAGGCTTCTTGAAGGGAAAGATGTAACTCTGTGAGACGAATTCACAGAACACAGAGCAGTTTCTCAGAAAGCTTCTTTCCAGTTTTGAACGGAAGATATTTCCTTTTTCACCATAGGCCTCTATGGGCTTCCAAATATCCCTTTGCCAATTCCACAAGAACAGCCTTAGCGAAAGGCTTCTTGAAGGGAAAGATGTAACTCTGTAAGATGAATTCACAGAACACAGAGCAGTTTCTCTGAAAGCTTCTTTCCAGTTTTGAACGGAAGATATTTCCTTTTTCACCGTAGCCCTCTATGGGCTTCCAAATATCCCTTTGCCAATTCCACAAGAACAGCCTTAGCGAAAGGCTTCTTGAAGGGAAAGATGTAACTCTGTGAGATGAATTAGCAGAACACAGAGCAGTTTCTCAGAAAGCTTCTTTCCAGTTTTGAACGGAAGATATTTCCTTTTTCACCATAGGCCTCTAGGGGCTTCCAAATATCCCTTTGCCAATTCCACAAGAACAGACTTAGCGAAAGGCTTCTTGAAGGGAAAGATGTAACTCTGTGAGATGAATTCACAGAACACAGAGCAGTTTCTCAGAAAGCTTCTTTCCAGTTTTGAACGGAAGATATTTACTTTTTCACCATAGCCCTCTATGGGCTTCCAAATATCCCTTTGCCAATTCCACAAGAACAGCCTTAGCGAAAGGCTTCTTGAAGGGAAAGATGTAACTCTGTGAGATGAATTCACAGAACACAGAGCAGTGTCTCAGAAAGCTTCTTTCCAGTTTTGAACGGAAGATATTTCCTGTTTCACCATAGCCCTCTATGGGCTTCCAAATATCCCTTTGCCAATTCCACAAGAACAGCCTTAGCGAAAGGCTTCTTGAAGGGAAAGATGTAACTCTGTGAGATGAATTCACAGAACACAGAGCAGATTCTCAGAAAGCTTCTTTCCAGTTTTGAACGGAAGATATTTCCTTTTTCACCATAGCCCTCTATGGGCTTCCAAATATCCCTTTGCCAATTCCACAAGAACAGCCTTAGCGAAAGGCTTCTTGAAGGGAAAGATGTAACTCTGTGAGATGAATTCACAGAACACAGAGCAGTTTCTCAGAAAGCTTCTTTCCAGTTTTGAACGGAAGATATTTACTTTTTCACCATAGCCCTCTACGGGCTTCCAAATATCCCTTTGCCAATCCCACAAGAAAAGCCTTAGCGAAAGGCTTCTTGAAGGGAAAGATGTAACTCTGTGAGATGAATTCACAGAACACAGAGCAGTTTCTCAGAAAGCTTCTTTCCAGTTTTGAACGGAAGATATTTCCTTTTTCACCATAGCCCTCTATGGGCTTCCAAATATCCCTTTGCCAATTCCACAAGAACAGCCTTAGCGAAAGGCTTCTTGAAAGGAAAGATATAACTCTGTGAGATGAATTCACAGAACACAGAGCAGTGTCTCAGAAAGCTTCTTTCCAGTTTTGAACGGAAGATATTTCCTTTTTCACCATAGGCCTCTATGGGCTTCCAAATATCCCTTTGCCAATTCCACAAGAACAGCCTTAGCGAAAGGCTTCTTGAAGGGAAAGATGTAACTCTGTGAGATGAATTCACAGAACACAGAGCAGTTTCTCAGAAAGCTTCTTTCCAGTTTTGAACGGAAGATATTTCCTTTTTCACCATAGGCCTCTATGGGCTTCCAAATATCCCTTTGCCAATTCCACAAGAACAGCCTTAGCGAAAGGCTTCTTGAAGGGAAAGATGTAACTCTGTAAGATGAATTCACAGAACACAGAGCAGTTTCTCTGAAAGCTTCTTTCCAGTTTTGAACGGAAGATATTTCCTTTTTCACCATAGCCCTCTATGGGCTTCCAAATATCCCTTTGCCAATTCCACAAGAACAGCCTTAGCGAAAGGCTTCTTGAAGGGAAAGATGTAACTCTGTGAGATGAATTAACAGAACACAGAGCAGTTTCTCAGAAAGCTTCTTTCCAGTTTTGAACGGAAGAAATTTCCTTTTTCACCATAGGCCTCTAGGGGCTTCCAAATATCCCTTTGCCAATTCCACAAGAACAGACTTAGCGAAAGGCTTCTTGAAGGGAAAGATGTAACTCTGTGAGATGAATTCACAGAACACAGAGCAGTTTCTCAGAAAGCTTCTTTCCAGTTTTGAACGGAAGATATTTACTTTTTCACCATAGCCCTCTATGGGCTTCCAAATATCCCTTTGCCAATTCCACAAGAACAGCCTTAGCGAAAGGCTTCTTGAAGGGAAAGATGTAACTCTGTGAGATGAATTCACGGAACACAGAGCAGTGTCTCAGAAAGCTACTTTCCAGTTTTGAACGGAAGATATTTCCTGTTTCACCATAGCCCTCTATGGGCTTCCAAATATCCCTTTGCCAATTCCAGAAGAACAGCCTTAGCGAAAGGCTTCTTGAAGGGAAAGATGTAACTCTGTGAGATGAATTCACAGAACACAGAGCAGTTTCTCAGAAAGCTTCTTTCCAGTTTTGAACGGAAGATACTTACTTTTTCACCATAGCCCTCTATGGGCTTCCAAAAATCCCTTTGCCAATTCCACAAGAACAGCCTTAGCGAAAGGCTTCTTGAAGGGAAAGATGTAACTCTGTGAGATGAATTAACAGAACACAGAGCAGTTTCTCAGAAAGCTTCTTTCCAGTTTTGAACGGAAGATATTTCCTTTTTCACCATAGCCCTCTATGGGCTTCCAAATATCCCTTTGCCAATTCCACAAGAACAGCCTTAGCGAAAGGCTTCTTGAAGAGAAAGATGTAACTCTGTGAGATGAATTCACAGAACACAGAGCAGTTTCTCAGAAAGCTTCTTTCCAGTTTTGAACGGAAGATATTTCCTTTTTCACCATAGCCGTCTATGGGCTTCCAAATATCCCTTTGCCAATTCCACAAGAACAGCCTTAGCGAAAGGCTTCTTGAAGGGAAAGATGTAACTCTGTGAGATGAATTAACAGAACACAGAGCAGTTTCTCAGAAAGCTTCTTTCCAGTTTTGAACGGAAGATATTTCCTTTTTCACCATAGGCCTCTAAGGGCTTCCAAATATCCCTTTGCCAATGCCACAAGAACAGCCATAGCGAAAGGCTTCTTGAGGGGAAAGATGTAACTCTGTGAGATGAATTCACAGAACACAGAGCAGTTTCTCAGAAAGCTTCTTTCCAGTTTTGAACGGAAGATATTTACTTTTTCACCATAGCCCTCTATGGGCTTCCAAATATCCCTTTGCCAATTCCACAAGAACAGCCTTAGCGAAAGGCTTCTTGAAGGGAAAGATGTAACTCTGTGAGATGAATTCACAGAACACAGAGCAGTTTCTCAGAAAGCTTCTTTCCAGTTTTGAACGGAAGATATTTCCTTTTTCACCATAGCCCTCTATGGGCTTCCAAAAATCCCTTTGCCAATTCCACAAGAACGGCCTTAGCGAAAGGCTTCTTGAAGGGAAAGATGTAACTCTGTGAGATGAATTCACAGAACACAGAGCAGTTTCTCAGAAAGCTTCTTTAAATTTTGAACGGAAGATATTTACTTTTTCACCATAGCCCTCTACGGGCTTCCAAATATCCCTTTTCCAATTCCACAAGAACAGCCTTAGCGAAAGGCTTCTTGAAGGGAAAGATGTAACTCTGTGAGATGAATTCACAGAACACAGAGCAGTTTCTCAGAAAGCTTCTTTCCAGTTTTGAACGGAAGATATTTCCTTTTTCACCATAGCCCTCTATGGGCTTCCAAATATCCCTTTGCCAATTCCACAAGAACAGACTTAGCGAAAGGCTTCTTGAAGGGAAAGATGTAACTCTGTGAGATGAATTAACAGAACACAGAGCAGTTTCTCAGAAAGCTTCTTTCCAGTTTTGAACGGAAGATATTTCCTTTTTCACCATAGCCCTCTATGGGCTTCCAAATATCCCTTTGCCAATTCCACAAGAACAGCCTTAGCGAAAGGCTTCTTGAAGGGAAAGATGTAACTCTGTGAGATGAATTCACAGAACACAGAACAGTTTCTCAGAAAGCTTCTTTCCAGTTTTGAACGGAAGATATTTCCTTTTTCACCATAGGCCTCTATGGGCTTCCAAATATCCCTTTGCCAATTCCACAAGAACAGTCTTAGCGAAAGGCTTCTTGGAGGGAAAGATGTAACTCTGTGAGATGAATTAACAGAACACAGAGCAGTTTCTCAGAAAGCTTCTTTCCAGTTTTGAACGGAAGATATTTCCTTTTTCACCATAGCCCTCTATGGGCTTCCAAATATCCCTTTGCCAATTCCAAAAGAACAGCCTTAGCAAAAGGCTTCTTTAAAGGGTAAGATGTAACTTTGTGAGATGAATTCACAGAACACAGAGCAGTTTCTCAGAAAGCTTCTTTCCAGTTTTGAACGGAAGATATTTCCTTTTTCACCATAGCCCTCTAGGGGCTTCCAAATATCCCTTTGCCAATTCCACAAGAACAGCCTTAGCGAAAGGCTTCTTGAAGGGAAAGATGTAACTCTGTGAGATGAATTCACAGAACACAGAGCAGTTTCTCAGAGAGCTTCTTTCCAGTTTTGAACGGAAGATATTTCCTTTTTCACCATAGCCCTCTATGGGCTTCCAAATATCCCTTTGCCAATTCCACAAGAACAGCCTTAGCGAAAGGCTTCTTGAAGGGAAAGATGTAACTCTGTGAGATGAATTCACAGAACACAGAGCAGTTTCTCAGAAAGCTTCTTTCCAGTTTTGAACGGAAGATATTTCCTTTTTCACCATAGGCCTCATTGGGTTTCCAAATATCCCTTTGCCAATTCCACAAGAACAGCCTTAGCAAAAGGCTTCTTGAAGGGAAAGATGTAACTGTGTGAGATGAATTAACAGAACACAGAGCAGTTTCTCAGAAAGGTTCTTTCCAGTTTTGAACGGAAGATATTTCCTTTTTCACCATAGCCCTCTATGGGCTTCCAAATATCCCTTTGCCAATTCCACAAGAACAACCTTAGCGAAAGGCTTCTTGAAGGGAAAGATGTAACTCTGTGAGATGAATTAACAGAACACAGAGCAGTTTCTCAGAAAGCTTCTTTCCAGTTTTGAACGGAAGATATTTCCTTTTTCACCATAGCCCTCTAAGGGCTTCCAAATATCCCTTGGCCAATCCCACAAGAACAGCCTTACCGAAAGGCTTCTTGAAGGGAAAGATGTAACTCTGTGAGATGAATTCACAGAACACAGAGCAGTTTCTCAGAAAGCTTCTTTCCAGTTTTGAACGGAAGATATTTCCTTTTTCACCATAGCCCTCTACGGGCTTCCAAATATCCCTTTGCCAATTCCACAAGGACAGCCTTAGCGAAAGGCTTCTTGAAGGGAAAGATGTTACTCTGTGAGATGAATTAACAGAACACAGAGCAGTTTCTCAGAAAGATTCTTTCCAATTTTGAACGGAAGATATTTCCTTTTTCACCATAGCCCTCTATGGGCTTCCAAATATCCCTTTGCAAATTCAACAAGAACAGCCTTAGCGAAAGGCTTCTTGAAGGGAAAGATGTAACTCTGTGAAATGAATTAACAGAACACAGAGCAGTTTCTCAGAAAGCTTCTTTCCAGTTTTGAACGGAAGGTATTTCCTTTTTCACCATAGCCCTCTATGGGCTTCCAAATATCCCTTTGAAAATTCCACAAGAACAGCCTTAGCGAAAGGCTTCCTGAAGGGAAAGATGTAACTCTGTGAGATGAATTCACAGAACACAGAGCAGTTTCTCAGAAAGCTTCTTTCCAGTTTTGAACGGAAGATATTTCCTTTTTCACCATAGGCCTCTATGGGCTTCCAAATATCCCTTTGCCAATTCCACAAGAACAGCCTTAGCGAAAGGCTTCTTGAAGGGAAAGATGTAACTCTGTGAGATGAATTCACAGAACACAGAGCAGTTTCTCAGAAAGCTTCTTTCCAGTATTGAACAGAAGATATTTACTTTTTCACCGTAGCCCTCTATGGGCTTCCAAATATCCCTTTGCCAATTCCACAAGAACAGCCTTAGCGAAAGGCTTCTTGAAGGGAAAGATGTAACTCTGTGAGATGAATTCACGGAACACAGAGCAGTTTCTCAGAAAGCTTCTTTCCAGTTTTGAACGGAAGATATTTCCTTTTTCACCATAGCCCTCTATGGGCTTCCAAATATCCCTTTGCCAATTCCATAAGAACAGCCTTAGTGAAAGGCTTCTTGAAGGGAAAGATGTAACTTTGTGAGATGAATTAACAGAACACAGAGCAGTTTCTCAGAAAGCTTCTTTCCAGTTTTGAACGGAAGATATATCCTTTTTCACCATAGGCCTCTATGGGCTTCCAAATATCCCTTTGCCAATTCCACAAGAACAGCCTTAGCGAAAGGCTTCTTGAAGGGAAAGATGTAACTTTGTGAGATGAATTAACAGAACACAGAGCAGTTTCTCAGAAAGCTTCTTTCCAGTTTTGAACGGAAGATATTTCCTTTTTCACCATAGGCCTCTAAGGGCTTCCAAATATCCCTTTGCCAATTCCACAAGAACAGCCTTAGCGAAAGGCTTCTTGAAGGGAAAGATGTAACTCTGTGAGATGAATTCACAGAACACAGAGCAGTGTCTCAGAAAGCTTCTTTCCAGTTTTGAACGGAAGATATTTCCTGTTTCACCATAGCCCTCTATGGGCTTCCAAATATCCCTTTGCCAATTCCACAAGAACAGCCTTAGCGAAAGGCTTCTTGAAGGGAAAGATGTAACTCTGTGAGATGAATTCACAGAACACAGAGCAGTTTCTCAGAAAGCTTCTTTCCAGTTTTGAACGGAAGATATTTACTTTTTCACCATAGCCCTCTATGGGCTTCCAAATATCCCTTTGCCAATTCCACAAGAACAGCCTTAGCGAAAGGCTTCTTGAAGGGAAAGATGTAACTCTGTGAGATGAATTCACAGAACACAGAGCAGTTTCTCAGAAAGCTTCTTTCCAGTTTTGAACGGAAGATATTTACTTTTTCACCATAGCCCTCTACGGGCTTCCAAATATCCCTTTGCCAATTCCACAAGAACAGCCTTAGCGAAAGGCTTCTTGAAGGGAAAGATGTAACTCTGTGAGATGAATTCACAGAACACAGAGCAGTTTCTCAGAAAGCTTCTTTCCAGTTTTGAACGGAAGATATTTCCTTTTTCACCATAGGCCTCTATGGGCTTCCAAATATCCCTTTGCCAATTCCACAAGAACAGCATTAGCGAAAGGCTTCTTGAAAGGAAAGATGTAACTCTGTGAGATGAATTCACAGAACACAGTGCAGTTTCTCAGAAAGCTTCTTTCCAGTTTTGAACGGAAGATATTTCCTTTTTCACCATAGGACTCTATGGGCTTCCAAATATCCCTTTGCCAATTCCACAAGAACAGCATTAGCGAAAGGCTTCTTGAAAGGAAAGATATAACTCTGTGAGATGAATTCACAGAACACAGAGCAGTGTCTCAGAAAGCTTCTTTCCACTTTTGAACGGAAGATATTTCCTTTTTCACCATAGGCCTCTATGGGCTTCCAAATATCCCTTTGCCAATTCCACAAGAACAGCCTTAGCGAAAGGCTTCTTGAAAGGAAAGATGTAACTCTGTGAGATGAATTCACAGAACACAGTGCAGTTTCTCAGAAAGCTTCTTTCCAGTTTTGAACGGAAGATATTTCCTTTTTCACCATAGGCCTCTGTGGGCTTCCAAATATCCCTTTGCCAATTCCACAAGAACAGCATTAGCGAAAGGCTTCTTGAAAGGAAAGATATAACTCTGTGAGATGAATTCACAGAACACAGAGCAGTGTCTCAGAAAGCTTCCTTCCAGTTTTGAACGGAAGATATTTCCTTTTTCACCATAGCCCTCTATGGGCTTCCAAATATCCCTTTGCCAATTCCACAAGAACAGCCTTAGCGAAAGGCTTCTTGAAGGGAAAGATCTAACTCTGTGAGATGAATTCACAGAACACAGAGCAGTTTCTCAGAAAGCTTCTTTCCAGTTTTAAACGGAAGATATTTCCTTTTTCACCATAGCCCTCTATGGGCTTCCAAATATCCCTTTGCCAATTCCACAAGAACAGCCTTAGCGAAAGGCTTCTTGAAGGGAAAGATGTAACTCTGTGAGATGAATTAACAGAACACAGAGCAGTTTCTCAGAAAGCTTCTTTCCAGTTTTGAACGGAAGATATTTCCTTTTTCACCATAGCCCTCCATGGGCTTCCAAATATCCCTTTGCCAATTCCACAAGAACAGCCTTAGCGAAAGGCTTCTTCAAAGGAAAGATGTAACTCTGTGAGATGAATTCACAGAACACAGAGCAGTGTCTCAGAAAGCTTCTTTCCAGTTTTGAACGGAAGATATTTCCTTTTTCACCATAGGCCTCTATGGGCTTCCAAATATCCCTTTGCCAATTCCACAAGAACAGCCTTAGCGAAAGGCTTCTTGAAGGGAAAGATGTAACTCTGTGAGATGAATTCACAGAACACAGAGCAGTTTCTCAGTAAGCTTCTTTCCAGTTTCGAACGGAAGATATTTCCTTTTTCACCATAGGCCTCTATGGGCTTCCAAATATCCCTTTGCCAATTCCACAAGAACAGCCTTAGCGAAAGGCTTCTTGAAGGGAAAGATGTAACTCTGTGAGATGAATTCACAGAACACAGAGCAGTTTCTCTGAAAGCTTCTTTCCAGTTTTGAACGGAAGATATTTCCTTTTTCACCATAGCCCTCTATGGGCTTCCAAATATCCCTTTGCCAATTCCACAAGAACAGCCTTAGCGAAAGGCTTCTTGAAGGGAAAGATGTAACTCTGTGAGATGAATTCACGGAACACAGAGCAGTTTCTCAGAAAGCTTCTTTCCAGTTTTGAACGGAAGATATTTCCTTTTTCACCATAGGCCTCTAGGGGCTTCCAAATATCCCTTTGCCAATTCCACAAGAACAGACTTAGCGAAAGGCTTCTTGAAGGGAAAGATGTAACTCTGTGAGATGAATTCACAGAACACAGAGCAGTTTCTCAGAAAGCTTCTTTCCAGTTTTGAACGGAAGATATTTTCCTTTTTCACCATAGCCCTCTATGGGCTTCCAAATATCCCTTTGCCAATTCCACAAGAACAGCCTTAGCGAAAGGCTTCTTGAAGGGAAAGATGTAACTCTGTGAGATGAATTCACAGAACACAGAGCAGTGTCTCAGAAAGCTTCTTTCCAGTTTTGAACGGAAGATATTTCCTGTTTCACCATAGCCCTCTATGGGCTTCCAAATATCCCTTTGCCAATTCCACAAGAACAGCCTTAGCGAAAGGCTTCTTGAAGGGAAAGATGTAACTCTGTGAGATGAATTCACAGAACACAGAGCAGTTTCTCAGAAAGCTTCTTTCCAGTTTTGAACGGAAGATATTTACTTTTTCACCATAGCCCTCTATGGGCTTCCAAATATCCCTTTGCCAATTCCACAAGAACAGCCTTAGCGAAAGGCTTCTTGAAGGGAAAGATGTAACTCTGTGAGATGAATTCACAGAACACAGAGCAGTTTCTCAGAAAGCTTCTTTCCAGTTTTGAACGGAAGATATTTACTTTTTCACCATAGCCCTCTACGGGCTTCCAAATATCCCTTTGCCAATTCCACAAGAACAGCCTTAGCGAAAGGCTTCTTGAAGGGAAAGATGTAACTCTGTGAGATGAATTCACAGAACACAGAGCAGTTTCTCAGAAAGCTTCTTTCCAGTTTTGAACGGAAGATATTTCCTTTTTCACCGTAGCCCTCTATGGGCTTCCAAATATCCCTTTGCCAATTCCACAAGAACAGCCTTAGCGAAAGGCTTCTTGAAGGGAAAGATGTAACTCTGTGAGATGAATTAACACAACACAGAGCAGTTTCTCAGAAAGCTTCTTTCCAGTTTTGAACGGAAGATATTTCCTTTTTCACCATAGCCCTCTACGGGCTTCCAAATATCCCTTTGCCAATTCCACAAGAACAGCCTTAGCGAAAGGCTTCTTGAAGGGAAAGATGTAACTCTGTGAGATGAATTCACAGAACACAGAGCAGTTTCTCAGAAAGCTTCTTTCCAGTTTTGAACGGAAGATATTTCCTTTTTCACCATAGCCCTCTATGGGCTTCCAAATATCCCTTTGCCAATTCCACAAGAACAGCCTTAGCGAAAGGCTTCTTGAAGGGAAAGATGTAACTCTGTGAGATGAATTAACAGAACACAGAGCAGTTTCTCAGAAAGGTTCTTTCCAGTTTTGAACGGAAGATATTTCCTTTTTCACCATAGCCCTCTAGGGGCTTCCAAATATCCCTTTGCCAATTCCACAAGAACACCCGTAACGAAAGGCTTCTTGAAGGGAAAGATGTAACTCTGTGAGATGAATTCACAGAACACAGAGCAGTTTCTCAGAAAGCTTCTTTCCAGTTTTGAACGGAAGATATTTCCTTTTTCACCATAGCCCTCTAAGGGCTTCCAAATATCCCTTTGCCAATTCCACAAGAACAGTCTTAGCGAAAGGCTTCTTGAAGGGAAAGATGTAACTCTGTGAGATGAATTCACAGAACACAGAGCAGTTTCTCAGAAAGCTTCTTTCCAGTTTTGAACGGAAGATATTTCCTTTTTCACCATAGGCCTCTATGGGCTCCCAAATATCCCTTTGCCAATTCCACAAGAACAGCCTTAGCGAAAGGCTTCTTGAAGGGAAAGATGTAACTCTGTGAGATGAATTCACAGAACACAGAGCAGTTTCTCAGAAAGCTTCTTTCCAGTTTTGAACGGAAGATATTTCCTTTTTCACCATAGGCCTCTATGGGCTTCCAAATATCCCTTTGCCAATTCCACAAGAACAGCCTTAGCGAAAGGCTTCTTGAAGGGAAAGATGTAACTCTGTGAGATGAATTCACAGAACACAGAGCAGTTTCTCAGAAAGCTTCTTTCCAGTTTTGAACGGAAGATATTTACTTTTTCACCGTAGCCCTCTATGGGCTTCCAAATATCCCTTTGCCAATTCCACAAGAACAGCCTTAGCGAAAGGCTTCTTGAAGGGAAAGATGTAACTCTGTGAGATGAATTCACGGAACACAGAGTAGTTTCTCAGAAAGCTTCTTTCCAGTTTTGAACGGAAGATATTTCCTTTTTCACCATAGCCCTCTATGGGCTTCCAAATATCCCTTTGCCAATTCCATAAGAACAGCCTTAGCGAAAGGCTTCTTGAAGGGAAAGATGTAACTCTGTGAGATGAATTAACAGAACACAGAGCAGTTTCTCAGAAAGCATCTTTCCAGTTTTGAACGGAAGATATTTCCTTTTTCACCATAGCCCTCTATGGGCTTCCAAATATCCCTTTGCCAATTCCACAAGAACAGCCTTAGCGAAAGGCTTCTTGAAGGGAAAGATGTAACTCTGTGAGATGAATTAACAGAAAACAGAGCAGTTTCTCAGAAAGCTTCTTTCCAGTTTTGAACGGAAGATATTTCCTTTTTCACCATAGCCCTCTATGGGCTTCCAAATATCCCTTTGCCAATTCCACAAGAACACCCGTAGCGAAAGGCTTCTTGAAGGGAAAGATGTAACTCTGTGAGATGAATTCACAGAACACAGAGCAGTTTCTCAGAAAGCTTCTTTGCAGTTTTGAACGGAAGATATTTCCTTTTTCACCATAGCCCTCTATGGGCTTCCAAATATCCCTTTGCCAATTCCACAAGAACAGCCTTAGCAAAAGGCTTCTTGAAGGGAAAGATGTAACTTTGTGAGATGAATTCACAGAACGCAGAGCCGTTTCTCAGAAAGCTTCTTTCCAGTTTTGAACGGAAGATGTTTCCTTTTTCACCATAGCCCTCTATGGGCTTCCAAATATCCCTTTGCCAATTCCACAAGAACAGCCTTAGCGAAAGGCTTCTTGAAGGGAAAGACGTAACTCGGTGAGATGAATTCACAGAACACAGAGCAGTTTCTCAGAAAGCTTCTTTCCAGTTTTGAACGGAAGATATTTCCTTTTTCACCATAGCCGTCTATGGGCTTCCAAATATCCCTTTGCCAATTCCACAAGAACAGCCTTAGCGAAAGGCTTCTTGAAGGGAAAGACGTAACTCTGTGAGATGAATTAACAGAACACAGAGCAGTTTCTCAGAAAGCTTCTTTCCAGTTTTGAACGGAAGATATTTCCTTTTTCACCATAGGCCTCTAAGGGCTTCCAAATATCCCTTTGCCAATTCCACAAGAACAGCCATAGCGAAAGGCTTCTTGAGGGGAAAGATGTAACTCTGTGAGATGAATGAACAGAACACAGAGCAGTTTCTCAGAAAGCTTCTTTCCAGTTTTGAACGGAAGATATTTCCTTTTTCACCATAGCCCTCTATGGGCTTCCAAATATCCCTTTGCCAATTCCAGAAGAACAGCCTTAGCGAAAGGCTTCTTGAAGGGAAAGATGTAACTCTGTGAGATGAATTCACAGAACACAGAGCAGTTTCTCAGAAAGCTTCTTTCCAGTTTTGAACGGAAGATACTTACTTTTTCACCATAGCCCTCTATGGGCTTCCAAAAATCCCTTTGCCAATTCCACAAGAACAGCCTTAGCGAAAGGCTTCTTGAAGGGAAAGATGTAACTCTGTGAGATGAATTCACAGAACACAGAGCAGTTTCTCAGAAAGCTTCTTTCCAGTTTTGAACGGAAGATATTTCCTTTTTCACCATAGCCCTCTACGGGCTTCCAAATATCCCTTTGCCAATTCCACAAGAACAGCCTTAGCGAAAGGCTTCTTGAAGGGAAAGATGTAACTCTGTGAGATGAATTAACAGAACACAGAGCAGTTTCTCAGAAAGCTTCTTTCCAGTTTTGAACGGAAGATATTTCCTTTTTCACCATAGCCCTCTATGGGCTTCCAAATATCCCTTTGCCAATTCCACAAGAACAGCCTTAGCGAAAGGCTTGTTGAAGGGAAAGATGTAACTCTGTGAGATGAATTCACAGAACACAGAGCAGTTTCTCAGAAAGCTTCTTTCCAGTTTTGAACGGAAGATATTTCCTTTTTCACCATAGCCCTCTATGGGCTTCCAAATATCCCTTTGCCAATTCCACAAGAACAGCCTTAGCGAAAGGCTTCTTGAAGGGAAAGATGTAACTCGGTGAGATGAATTCACAGAACACAGAGCAGTTTCTCAGAAAGCTTCTTTCCAGTTTTGAACGGAAGATATTTCCTTTTTCACCATAGCCGTCTATGGGCTTCCAAATATCCCTTTGCCAATTCCACAAGACAGCCTTAGCGAAAGGCTTTTGAAGGGAAAGATGTAACTCTGTGAGATGAATTAACAGAACACAGAGCAGTTTCTCAGAAAGCTTCTTTCCAGTTTTGAACGGAAGATATTTCCTTTTTCACCATAGGCCTCTAAGGGCTTCCAAATATCCCTTTGCCAATTCCACAAGAACAGCCATAGCGAAAGGCTTCTTGAGGGGAAAGATGTAACTCTGTGAGATGAATTGACAGAACACAGAGCAGTTTCTCAGAAAGCTTCTTTCCAGTTTTGAACGGAAGATATTTCCTTTTTCACCATAGCCCTCTATGGGCTTCCAAATATCCCTTTGCCAATTCCACAAGAACAGCCTTAGCGAAAGGCTTCTTGAAGGGAAAGATGTAACTCTGTGAGATGAATTAACAGAACACAGAGCAGTTTCTCAGAAAGCTTCTTTCCAGTTTTGAACGGAAGATATTTCCTTTTTCACCATAGCCCTCTATGGGCTTCCAAATATCCCTTTGCCAATTCCACAAGAACAGTCTTAGCGAAAGGCTTCTTGGAGGGAAAGATGTAACTCTGTGAGATGAACTAACAGAACACAGAGCAGTTTCTCAGAAAGCTTCTTTCCAGTTTTGAACGGAAGATATTTCCTTTTTCACCATAGCCCTCTATGGGCTTCCAAATATCCCTTTGCCAATTCCACAAGAACAGCCTTAGCAAAAGGCTTCTGGAAGGGAAAGATGTAACTTTGTGAGATGAATTCACAGAACACAGAGCAGTTTCTCAGAAAGCTTCTTTCCAGTTTTGAACGGAAGATATTTCCTTTTTCACCATAGCCCTCTAGGGGCTTCCAAATATCCCTTTGCCAATTCCACAAGAACAGCCTTAGCGAAAGGCTTCTTGAAGGGAAAGATGTAACTCTGTGAGATGAATTCACAGAACACAGAGCAGTTTCTCAGAGAGCTTCTTTCCAGTTTTGAACGGAAGATATTTCCTTTTTCACCATAGCCCTCTATGGGCTTCCAAATATCCCTTTGCCAATTCCACAAGAACAGCCTTAGCGAAAGGCTTCTTGAAGGGAAAGATGTAACTCTGTGAGATGAATTCACAGAACACAGAGCAGTTTCTCAGAAAGCTTCTTTCCAGTTTTGAACGGAAGATATTTCCTTTTTCACCATAGGCCTCATTGGGTTTCCAAATATCCCTTTGCCAATTCCACAAGAACAGCCTTAGCAAAAGGCTTCTTGAAGGGAAAGATGTAACTGTGTGAGATGAATTAACAGAACACAGAGCAGTTTCTCAGAAAGGTTCTTTCCAGTTTTGAACGGAAGATATTTCCTTTTTCACCATAGCCCTCTATGGGCTTCCAAATATCCCTTTGCCAATTCCACAAGAACAACCTTAGCGAAAGGCTTCTTGAAGGGAAAGATGTAACTCTGTGAGATGAATTAACAGAACACAGAGCAGTTTCTCAGAAAGCTTCTTTCCAGTTTTGAACGGAAGATATTTCCTTTTTCACCATAGGCCTCATTGGGTTTCCAAATATCCCTTTGCCAATTCCACAAGAACAGCCTTAGCAAAAGGCTTCTTGAAGGGAAAGATGTAACTGTGTGAGATGAATTAACAGAACACAGAGCAGTTTCTCAGAAAGGTTCTTTCCAGTTTTGAACGGAAGATATTTCCTTTTTCACCATAGCCCTCTATGGGCTTCCAAATATCCCTTTGCCAATTCCACAAGAACAACCTTAGCGAAAGGCTTCTTGAAGGGAAAGATGTAACTCTGTGAGATGAATTAACAGAACACAGAGCAGTTTCTCAGAAAGCTTCTTTCCAGTTTTGAACGGAAGATATTTCCTTTTTCACCATAGCCCTCTAAGGGCTTCCAAATATCCCTTGGCCAATCCCACAAGAACAGCCTTACCGAAAGGCTTCTTGAAGGGAAAGATGTAACTCTGTGAGATGAATTCACAGAACACAGAGCAGTTTCTCAGAAAGCTTCTTTCCAGTTTTGAACGGAAGATATTTCCTTTTTCACCATAGCCCTCTACGGGCTTCCAAATATCCCTTTGCCAATTCCACAAGAACAGCCTTAGCGAAAGGCTTCTTGAAGGGAAAGATGTAACTCTGTGAGATGAATTAACAGAACACAGAGCAGTTTCTCAGAAAGATTCTTTCCAATTTTGAACGGAAGATATTTCCTTTTTCACCATAGCCCTCTATGGGCTTCCAAATATCCCTTTGCAAATTCAACAAGAACAGCCTTAGCGAAAGGCTTCTTGAAGGGAAAGATGTAACTCTGTGAAATGAATTAACAGAACACAGAGCAGTTTCTCAGAAAGCTTCTTTCCAGTTTTGAACGGAAGGTATTTCCTTTTTCACCATAGCCCTCTATGGGCTTCCAAATATCCCTTTGAAAATTCCACAAGAACAGCCTTAGCGAAAGGCTTCCTGAAGGGAAAGATGTAACTCTGTGAGATGAATTCACAGAACACAGAGCAGTTTCTCAGAAAGCTTCTTTCCAGTTTTGAACGGAAGATATTTCCTTTTTCACCATAGGCCTCTATGGGCTTCCAAATATCCCTTTGCCAATTCCACAAGAACAGCCTTAGCGAAAGGCTTCTTGAATGGAAAGATGTAACTCTGTGAGATGAATTCACAGAACACAGAGCAGTTTCTCAGAAAGCTTCTTTCCAGTTTTGAACAGAAGATATTTACTTTTTCACCGTAGCCCTCTATGGGCTTCCAAATATCCCTTTGCCAATTCCACAAGAACAGCCTTAGCGAAAGGCTTCTTGAAGGGAAAGATGTAACTCTGTGAGATGAATTCACGGAACACAGAGCAGTTTCTCAGAAAGCTTCTTTCCAGTTTTGAACGGAAGATATTTCCTTTTTCACCATAGCCCTCTATGGGCTTCCAAATATCCCTTTGCCAATTCCATAAGAACAGCCTTAGTGAAAGGCTTCTTGAAGGGAAAGATGTAACTCTGTGAGATGAATTAACAGAACACAGAGCAGTTTCTCAGAAAGCTTCTTTCCAGTTTTGAACGGAAGGTATATCCTTTTTCACCATAGGCCTCTATGGGCTTCCAAATATCCCTTTGCCAATTCCACAAGAACAGCCTTAGCGAAAGGCTTCTTGAAGGGAAAGATGTAACTCTGTGAGATGAATTAACAGAACACAGAGCAGTTTCTCAGAAAGCTTCTTTCCAGTTTTGAACGGAAGATATTTCCTTTTCCACCATAGCCCTCTATGGGCTTCCAAATATCCCTTTGCCAATTCCACAAGAACAGCCGTAGCGAAAGGCTTCTTGAAGGGAAAGATGTAACTCTGTGAGATGAATTCACAGAACACAGAGCAGTTTCTCAGAAAGCTTCTTTCCAGTTTTGAACGGAAGATATTTCCTTTTTCACCATAGCCCTCTATGGGCTTCCAAATATCCCTTTGCCAATTCCACAGGAACAGCCTTAGCGAAAGGCTTCTTGAAGGGAAAGATGTAACTTTGTGAGATGAATTCACAGAACGCAGAGCAGTTTCTCAGAAAGCTTCTTTCCAGTTTTGAACGGAAGATATTTCCTTTTTCACCATAGCCCTCTAGGGGCTTCCAAATATCCCTTTGCCAATTCCACAAGAACAGCCTTAGCGAAAGGCTTCTTGAAGGGAAAGATGTAACTCTGTGAGATGAATTCACAGAACACAGAGCAGTTTCTCAGAAAGCTTCTTTCCAGTTTTGAACGGAAGATATTTCCTTTTTCACCATAGCCGTCTATGGGCTTCCAAATATCCCTTTGCCAATTCCACAAGAACAGCCTTAGCGAAAGGCTTCTTGAAGGGAAAGATGTAACTCTGTGAGATGAATTAACAGAACACAGAGCAGTTTCTCAGAAAGCTTCTTTCCAGTTTTGAACGGAAGATATTTCCTTTTTCACCATAGGCCTCTAAGGGCTTCCAAATATCCCTTTGCCAATTCCACAAGAACAGACATAGCGAAAGGCTTCTTGAGGGGAAAGATGTAACTCTGTGAGATGAATTAACAGAACACAGAGCAGTTTCTCAGAAAGCTTCTTTCCAGTTTTGAACGGAAGATATTTCCTTTTTCACCATAGCCCTCTATGGGCTTCCAAATATCCCTTTGCCAATTCCACAAGAACAGCCTTAGCGAAAGGCTTCTTGAAGGGAAAGATGTAACTCTGTGAGATGAATTCACGGAACACAGAGCAGTTTCTCAGAAAGCTTCTTTCCAGTTTTGAACGGAAGATATTTCCTTTTTCACCATAGCCCTCTATGGGCTTCCAAATATCCCTTTGCCAATTCCATAAGAACACCCTTAGCGAAAGGCTTCTTGAAGGGAAAGATGTAACTCTGTGAGATGAATTAACAGAACACAGAGCAGTTTCTCAGAAAGTTTCTTTCCAGTTTTGAACGGAAGATATTTCCTTTTTCACCATAGGCCTCTATGGGCTTCCAAATATCCCTTTGCCAATTCCACAAGAACAGCCTTAGCGAAAGGCTTCTTGAAGGGAAAGATGTAACTCTGTGAGATGAATTCACAGAACACAGAGCAGTTTCTCAGAAAGCTTCTTTCCAGTTTTGAACGGAAGATATTTCCTTTTTCACCATAGCCCTCTATGGGCTTCCAAATATCCCTTTGCCAATTCCACAAGAACAGCCTTAGCGAAAGGCTTCTTGAAGGGAAAGATGTAACTCTGTGAGATGAATTCACAGAACACAGAGCAGTTTCTCAGAAAGCTTCTTTCCAGTTTTGAACGGAAGATATTTCCTTTTTCACCATAGCCGTCTATGGGATTTCAAATATCCCTTTGCCAATTCCACAAGAACAGCCTTAGCGAAAGGCTTCTTGAAGGGAAAGATGTAACTCTGTGAGATGAATTCACAGAACACAGAGCAGTTTCTCAGAAAGCTTCTTTCCAGTTTTGAACGGAAGATATTTACTTTTTCACCATAGCCCTCTATGGGCTTCCAAATATCCCTTTGCCAATTCCACAAGAACAGCCTTAGCGAAAGGCTTCTTGAACGGAAAGATGTAACTCTGTGAGATGAATTAACAGAACACAGAGCAGTTTCTCAGAAAGCTTCTTTCCAGTTTTGAACGGAAGATATTTCCTTTTTCACCATAGCCCTCTATGGGCTTCCAAATATCCATTTGCCAATTCCACAAGAACAGCCTTAGCGAAAGGCTTCTTGAAGGGAAAGATGTAACTCTGTGAGATGAATTAACAGAACACAGAGCAGTTTCTCAGAAAGCTTCTTTCCAGTTTTGAACGGAAGATATTTCCTTTTTCACCATAGCCCTCTATGGGCTTCCAAATATCCCTTTGCCAATTCCACAAGAACAGCCTTAGCGAAAGGCTTCTTGAAAGGAAAGATGTAACTCTGTGAGATGAATTCACAGAACACAGAGCAGTGTCTCAGAAAGCTTCTTTCCAGTTTTGAACGGAAGATATTTCCTTTTTCACCATAGGCCTCTATGGGCTTCCAAATATCCCTTTGCCAATTCCACAAGAACAGCCTTAGCGAAAGGCTTCTTGAAGGGAAAGATGTAACTCTGTGAGATGAATTCACAGAACACAGAGCAGTTTCTCAGAAAGCTTCTTTCCAGTTTTGAACGGAAGATATTTCCTTTTTCACCATAGGCCTCTATGGGCTTCCAAATATCCCTTTGCCAATTCCACAAGAACAGCCTTAGCGAAAGGCTTCTTGAAGGGAGAGATGTAACTCTGTAAGATGAATTCACAGAACACACAGCAGTTTCTCTGAAAGCTTCTTTCCAGTTTTGAAAGGAAGATATTTCCTTTTTCACCATAGCCCTCTATGGGCTTCCAAATATCCATTTGCCAATTCCACAAGAACAGCCTTAGCGAAAGGCTTCTTGAAGGGAAAGATGTAACTCTGTGAGATGAATTAACAGAACACAGAGCAGTTTCTCAGAAAGCTTCTTTCCAGTTTTGAACGGAAGATATTTCCTTTTTCACCATAGGCCTCTAGGGGCTTCCAAATATCCCTTTGCCAATTCCACAAGAACAGCCTTAGCGAAAGGCTTCTTGAAGGGAAAGATGTAACTCTGTGAGATGAATTCACAGAACACAGAGCAGTTTCTCAGAAAGCTTCTTTCCAGTTTTGAACGGAAGATATTTACTTTTTCACCATAGCCCTCTATGGGCTTCCAAATATCCCTTTGCCAATTCCACAAGAACAGCCTTAGCGAAAGGCTTCTTGAAGGGAAAGATGTAACTCTGTGAGATGAATTCACAGAACACAGAGCAGTTTCTCAGAAAGCTTCTTTCCAGTTTTGAACGGAAGATATTTCCTTTTTCAAAATAGCCCTCTAAGGGCTTCCAAATATCCCTTTGCCAATTCCACCAGAACAGCCTTAGCGCAAGGATTCTTGAAGGGAAAGATGTAACTCTGTGAGATGAATTCACAGAACACAGAGCAGTTTCTCAGAAAGCTTCTTTCCAGTTTTGAACGGAAGATATTTCCTTTTTCACCATAGGCCTCTATGGGCTTCCAAATATCTCTTTGCCAATTCCACAAGAACAGCCTTAGCGAAAGGCTTCTTGAAGGGAAAGATGTAACTCTGTGAGATGAATTCACAGAACACAGAGCAGTTTCTCAGAAAGCTTCTTTCCAGTTTTGAACGGAAGATATTTCCTTTTTCACCATAGCCCTCTATGGGCTTCCAAATATCCCTTTGCCAATTCCACAAGAACAGCCTTAGCGAAAGGCTTCCTCAAGGGAAAGATGTAACTCTGTGAGATGAATTAACAGAACACAGAGCAGTTTCTCAGAAAGCTTCTTTCCAGTTTTGAACGGAAGATATTTCCTTTTTCACCATAGCCGTCTATGGGCTTCCAAATATCCCTTTGCCAATTCCACAAGAACAGCCTTAGCGAAAGGCTTCTTGAAGGGAAAGATGTAACTCTGTGAGATGAATTAACAGAACACAGAGCAGTTTCTCAGAAAGCTTCTTTCCAGTTTTGAACGGAAGATATTTCCTTTTTCACCATAGGCCTCTAAGGGCTTCCAAATATCCCTTTGCCATTTCCACAAGAACAGCCTTAGCGAAAGGCTTCTTGAAGGGAAAGATGTAACTCTGTGAGATGAATTAACAGAACACAGAGCAGTTTCTCAGAAAGCTTCTTTCCAGTTTTGAACGGAAGATATTTCCTTTTTCACCATAACCCTCCATGGGCTTCCAAATATCCCTTTGCCAATCCCACAAGAACAGCGTTACCGAAAGGCTTCTTGAAGGGATAGATGTAACTTTGTGAGATGAATTCACAGAACGCAGAGCAGTTTCTCAGAAAGCTTCTTTCCAGTTTTGAACGGAAGATATTTCCTTTTTCACCATAGCCCTCTATGGGCTTCCAAATATCCCTTTGCCAATTCTACAAGAACAGCCTTAGCGAAAGGCTTCTTGAAGGGAAAGATGTAACTCTGTGAGATGAATTGACAGAACACAGAGCAGTTTCTCAGAAAGCTTCTTTCCAGTTTTGAACGGAAGATATTTCCTTTTTCACCATAGCCGTCTATGGGCTTCCAAATATCCCTTTGCCAATTCCACAAGAACAGCCTTAGCGAAAGGCTTCTTGAAGGGAAAGATGTAACTCTGTGAGATGAATTAACAGAACACAGAGCAGTTTCTCAGAAAGCTTCTTTCCAGTTTTGAACGGAAGATATTTCCTTTTTCACCATAGGCCTCTAAGGGCTTCCAAATATCCCTTTGCCAATTCCACAAGAACAGCCATAGCGAAAGGCTTCTTGAGGGGAAAGATGTAACTCTGTGAGATGAATTAACAGAACACAGAGCAGTTTCTCAGAAAGCTTCTTTCCAGTTTTGAACGGAAGATATTTCCTTTTTCACCATAGCCCTCTATGGGCTTCCAAATATCCCTTTGCCAATTCCACAAGAACAGCCTTAGCGAAAGGCTTCTTGAAGGGAAAGATGTAACTCTGTGAGATGAATTCACAGAACACAGAGCAGTTTCTCAGAAAGCTTCTTTCCAGTTTTGAACGGAAGATATTTCCTTTTTCACCATAGGCCTCTATGGGCTTCCAAATATCCCTTTGCCAATTCCACAAGAACAGCCTTAGCGAAAGGCTTCTTGAAGGGAAAGATGTAACTCTGTGAGATGAATTCACAGAACACAGAGCAGTTTCTCAGAAAGCTTCTTTCCAGTTTTGAACGGAAGATATTTCCTTTTTCACCATAGCCCTCTACGGGCTTCCAAATATCCCTTTGCCAATTCCACAAGAACAGCCTTAGCGAAAGGCTTCTTGAAGGGAAAGATGTAACTCTGTGAGATGAATTAACAGAACACAGAGCAGTTTCTCAGAAAGATTCTTTCCAATTTTGAACGGAAGATATTTCCTTTTTCACCATAGCCCTCTATGGGCTTCCAAATATCCCTTTGCAAATTCAACAAGAACAGCCTTAGCGAAAGGCTTCTTGAAGGGAAAGATGTAATCTGTGAAATGAATTAACAGAACACAGAGCAGTTTCTCAGAAAGCTTCTTTCCAGTTTTGAACGGAAGGTATTTCCTTTTTCACCATAGCCCTCTATGGGCTTCCAAATATCCCTTTGAAAATTCCACAAGAACAGCCTTAGCGAAAGGCTTCTTGAAGGGAAAGATGTAACTCTGTGAGATGAATTCACAGAACACAGAGCAGTTTCTCAGAAAGCTTCTTTCCAGTTTTGAACGGAAGATATTTCCTTTTTCACCATAGCCCTCTATGGGCTTCCAAATATCCCTTTGCCAATTCCACAAGAACAGCCTTAGCGAAAGGCTTCTTGAAGGGAAAGATGTAACTCTGTGAGATGAAATCACAGAACACAGAGCAGTTTCTCAGAAAGCTTCTTTCCAGTTTTGAACGGAAGATATTTCCTTTTTCACCATAGGCGTGTATGGGCTTCCAAATATCCCTTTGCCAATTCCACAAGAACAGCCTTAGCGAAAGGCTTCTTGAGGGGAAAGATGTAACTCTGTGAGATGAATTAACAGAACACAGAGCAGTTTCTCAGTAAGCTTCATTCCAGTTTTGAACGGAAGATATTTCCTTTTTCACCATAGCCCTCTATGGGCTTCCAAATATCCCTTTGCCAATTCCACAAGAACAGCCTTAGCGAAAGGCTTCTTGAAGGGAAAGATGTAACTCTGTGAGATGAATTCACAGAACACAGAGCAGTTTCTCAGAAAGATTCTTTCCATATTTGAACGGAAGATATTTCCTTTTTCACCATAGCCCTCTATGGGCTTCCAAATATCCCTTTGCCAATTCCACAAGAACAGCCTTAGCGAAAGGCTTCTTGAAGGGAAAGATGTAACTCTGTGAAATGAATTAACAGAACACAGAGCAGTTTCTCAGAAAGCTTCTTTCCAGTTTTGAACGGAAGGTATTTCCTTTTTCACCATAGCCCTCTATGGGCTTCCAAATATCCCTTTGAAAATTCCACAAGAACAGCCTTAGCGAAAGGCTTCCTGAAGGGAAAGATGTAACTCTGTGAGATGAATTCACAGAACACAGAGCAGTTTCTCAGAAAGCTTCTTTCCAGTTTTGAACGGAAGATATTTCCTTTTTCACCATAGGCCTCTATGGGTTTCCAAATATCCCTTTGCCAATTCCACAAGAACAGCCTTAGCGAAAGGCTTCTTGAAGGGAAAGATGTAACTCTGTGAGATGAATTCACAGAACACAGAGCAGTTTCTCAGAAAGCTTCTTTCCAGTTTTGAACAGAAGATATTTACTTTTTCACCGTAGCCCTCTATGTTCTTCCAAATATCCCTTTGCCAATTCCACAAGAACAGCCTTAGCGAAAGGCTTCTTGAAGGGAAAGATGTAACTCTGTGAGATGAATTCACGGAACACAGAGCAGTTTCTCAGAAAGGTTCTTTCCAGTTTTGAACGGAAGATATTTCCTTTTTCACCATAGCCCTCTATGGGCTTCCAAATATCCCTTTGCCAATTCCATAAGAACAGCCTTAGTGAAAGGCTTCTTGAAGGGAAAGATGTAACTCTGTGAGATGAATTAACAGAACACAGAGCAGTTTCTCAGAAAGCTTCTTTCCAGTTTTGAACGGAAGATATATCCTTTTTCACCATAGCCCTCTATGGGCTTCCAAATATCCCTTTGCCAATTCCACAAGAACAGCCTTAGCGAAAGGCTTCCTGAAGGGAAAGATGTAACTCTGTGAGATGAATTCACAGAACACAGAGCAGTTTCTCAGAAAGCTTCTTTCCAGTTTTGAACGGAAGATATTTCCTTTTTCACCATAGGCCTCTATGGGTTTCCAAATATCCCTTTGCCAATTCCACAAGAACAGCCTTAGCGAAAGGCTTCTTGAAGGGAAAGATGTAACTCTGTGAGATGAATTCACAGAACACAGAGCAGTTTCTCAGAAAGCTTCTTTCCAGTTTTGAACGCAAGATATTTCCTTTTTCACCATAGCCCTCTATGGGCTTCCAAATATCCCTTTGCCAATCCCACAAGAACAGCCTTACCGAAAGGCTTCTTGAAGGGAAAGATGTAACTCTGTGAGATGAATTCACAGAACACAGAGCAGTTTCTCAGAAAGCTTCTTTCCAGTTTTGAACGGAAGATATTTCCTTTTTCACCATAGCCCTCTACGGGCTTCCAAATATCCCTTTGCCAATTCCCCAAGAACAGCCTTAGCGAAAGGCTTCTTGAAGGGAAAGATGTAACTCTGTGAGATGAATTAACAGAACACAGAGCAGTTTCTCAGAAAGATTCTTTCCAATTTTGAACGGAAGATATTTCCTTTTTCACCATAGATCTCTATGGGCTTCCAAATATCCCTTTGCAAATTCAACAAGAACAGCCTTAGCGAAAGGCTTCTTGAAGGGAAAGATGTATCTCTGTGAAATGAATTAACAGAACACAGAGCAGTTTCTCAGAAAGCTTCTTTCCAGTTTTGAACGGAAGGTATTTCCTTTTTCACCATAGCCCTCTATGGGCTTCCAAATATCCCTTTGCCAATTCCACAAGAACAGCCTTAGCGAAAGGCTTCTTGAAGGGAAAGATGTAACTCTGTGAGATGAATTCACAGAACACAGAGCAGTTTCTCAGAAAGCTTCTTTCCAGTTTTGAACGGAAGATATTTCCTTTTTCACCATAGCCCTCTATGGGCTTCCAAATATCCCTTTGCCAATTCCAAAAGAACAGCCGTAGCGAAAGGCTTCTTGAAGGGAAAGATGTAACTCTGTGAGATGAATTCACAGAACACAGAGCAGTTTCTCAGAAAGCTTCTTTCCAGTTTTGAACGGAAGATATTTCCTTTTTCACCATAGCCCTCTATGGACTTCCAAATATCCCTTTGCCAATTCCACAAGAACAGCCTTAGCAAAAGGCTTCTTGAAGGGAAAGATATAACTTTCTGAGATGAAGTCACAGAACGCAGAGCAGTTTCTCAGAAAGCTTCTTTCCAGTTTTGAACGGAAGATATTTCCTTTTTCACCATAGCCCTCTATGGGCTTCCAAATATCCCTTTGCCAATTCCACAAGAACAGCCTTAGCGAAAGGCTTCTTGAAGGGAAAGATGTAACTCTGTGAGATGAATTCATAGAACACAGAGCAGTTTCTCAGAAAGCTTCTTTCCAGTTTTGAACGGAAGATATTTCCTTTTTCACCATAGCCGTCTATAGGCTTCCAAATATCCCTTTGCCAATTCCACAAGAACAGCCTTAGCGAAAGGCTTCTTGAAGGGAAAGATGTAACTCTGTGAGATGAATTAACAGAACACAGAGCAGTTTCTCAGAAAGCTTCTTTCCAGTTTTGAACGGAAGATATTTCCTTTTTCACCATAGGCCTCTAAGGGCTTCCAAATATCCCTTTGCCAATTCCACAAGAACAGCCATAGCGAAAGGCTTCTTGAGGGGAAAGATGTAACTCTGTGAGATGAATTAACACAACACAGAGCAGTTTCTCAGAAAGCTTCTTTCCAGTTTTGAACGGAAGATATTTCCTTTTTCACCATAGCCCTCTATGGGCTTCCAAATATCCCTTTGCCAATTCCACAAGAACAGCCTTAGCGAAAGGCTTCTTGAAGGGAAAGATGTAACTCTGTGAGATGAATTCACGGAACACAGAGCAGTTTCTCAGAAAGTTTCTTTCCAGTTTTGAACGGAAGATATTTCCTTTTTCACCATAGCCCTCTATGGGCTTCCAAATATCCCTTTGGCAATTCCATAAGAACAGCCTTAGCGAAAGGCTTCTTGAAGGGAAAGATGTAACTCTGTGAGATGAATTAACAGAACACAGAGCAGTTTCTCAGAAAGTTTCTTTCCAGTTTTGAACGGAAGATATTTCCTTTTTCACCATAGGCCTCTATGGGCTTCCAAATATCCCTTTGCCAATTCCACAAGAACAGCCTTAGCGAAAGGCTTCTTGAAGGGAAAGATGTAACTCTGTGAGATGAATTCACAGAACACAGAGCAGTTTCTCAGAAAGCTTCTTTCCAGTTTTGAACGGAAGATATTTCCTTTTTCACCATAGCCCTCTATGGGCTTCCAAATATCCCTTTGCCAATTCCACAAGAACAGCCTTAGCGAAAGGCTTCTTGAAGGGAAAGATGTAACTCTGTGAGATGAATTCACAGAACACAGAGCAGTTTCTCAGAAAGCTTCTTTCCAGTTTTGAACGGAAGATATTTCCTTTTTCACCATAGCCGTCTATGGGATTTCAAATATCCCTTTGCCAATTCCGCAAGAACAGCCTTAGCGAAAGGCTTCTTGAAGGGAAAGATGTAACTCTGTGAGATGAATTCACAGAACACAGAGCAGTTTCTCAGAAAGCTTCTTTCCAGTTTTGAACGGAAGATATTTCCTTTTTCACCATAGCCCTCTATGGGCTTCCAAATATCCCTTTGCCAATTCCACAAGAACAGCCTTAGCGAAAGGCTTCTTGAAAGGAAAGATGTAACTCTGTGAGATGAATTAACAGAACACAGAGCAGTTTCTCAGAAAGCTTCTTTCCAGTTTTGAACGGAAGATATTTCCTTTTTCACCATAGCCCTCTATGGGCTTCCAAATATCCATTTGCCAATTCCACAAGAACAGCCGTAGCGAAAGGCTTCTTGAAGGGAAAGATGTAACTCTGTGAGATGAATTCACAGAACACAGAGCAGTTTCTCAGAAAGCTTCTTTCCAGTTTTGAACGGAAGATATTTCCTTTTTCACCATAGGCCTCTAGGGGCTTCCAAATATCCCTTTGCCAATTCCACAAGAACAGACTTAGCGAAAGGCTTCTTGAAGGGAAAGATGTAACTCTGTGAGATGAATTCACAGAACACAGAGCAGTTTCTCAGAAAGCTTCTTTCCAGTTTTGAACGGAAGATATTTACTTTTTCACCATAGCCCTCTATGGGCTTCCAAATATCCCTTTGCCAATTCCACAAGAACAGCCTTAGCGAAAGGCTTCTTGAAGGGAAAGATGTAACTCTGTGAGATGAATTCACAGAACACAGAGCAGTGTCTCAGAAAGCTTCTTTCCAGTTTTGAACGGAAGATATTTCCTGTTTCACCATAGCCCTCTATGGGCTTCCAAATATCCCTTTGCCAATTCCACAAGAACAGCCTTAGCGAAAGGCTTCTTGAAGGGAAAGATGTAACTCTGTGAGATGAATTCACAGAACACAGAGCAGATTCTCAGAAAGCTTCTTTCCAGTTTTGAACGGAAGATATTTCCTTTTTCACCATAGCCCTCTATGGGCTTCCAAATATCCCTTTGCCAATTCCACAAGAACAGCCTTAGCGAAAGGCTTCTTGAAGGGAAAGATGTAACTCTGTGAGATGAATTCACAGAACACAGAGCAGTTTCTCAGAAAGCTTCTTTCCAGTTTTGAACGGAAGATATTTACTTTTTCACCATAGCCCTCTACGGGCTTCCAAATATCCCTTTGCCAATCCCACAAGAAAAGCCTTAGCGAAAGGCTTCTTGAAGGGAAAGATGTAACTCTGTGAGATGAATTCACAGAACACAGAGCAGTTTCTCAGAAAGCTTCTTTCCAGTTTTGAACGGAAGATATTTCCTTTTTCACCATAGCCCTCTATGGGCTTCCAAATATCCCTTTGCCAATTCCACAAGAACAGCCTTAGCGAAAGGCTTCTTGAAAGGAAAGATATAACTCTGTGAGATGAATTCACAGAACACAGAGCAGTGTCTCAGAAAGCTTCTTTCCAGTTTTGAACGGAAGATATTTCCTTTTTCACCATAGGCCTCTATGGGCTTCCAAATATCCCTTTGCCAATTCCACAAGAACAGCCTTAGCGAAAGGCTTCTTGAAGGGAAAGATGTAACTCTGTGAGATGAATTCACAGAACACAGAGCAGTTTCTCAGAAAGCTTCTTTCCAGTTTTGAACGGAAGATATTTCCTTTTTCACCATAGGCCTCTATGGGCTTCCAAATATCCCTTTGCCAATTCCACAAGAACAGCCTTAGCGAAAGGCTTCTTGAAGGGAAAGATGTAACTCTGTAAGATGAATTCACAGAACACAGAGCAGTTTCTCTGAAAGCTTCTTTCCAGTTTTGAACGGAAGATATTTCCTTTTTCACCATAGCCCTCTATGGGCTTCCAAATATCCCTTTGCCAATTCCACAAGAACAGCCTTAGCGAAAGGCTTCTTGAAGGGAAAGATGTAACTCTGTGAGATGAATTAACAGAACACAGAGCAGTTTCTCAGAAAGCTTCTTTCCAGTTTTGAACGGAAGATATTTACTTTTTCACCATAGCCCTCTATGGGCTTCCAAATATCCCTTTGCCAATTCCACAAGAACAGCCTTAGCGAAAGGCTTCTTGAAGGGAAAGATGTAACCCTGTGAGATGAATTCACAGAACACAGAGCAGTGTCTCAGAAAGCTACTTTCCAGTTTTGAACGGAAGATATTTCCTGTTTCACCATAGCCCTCTATGGGCTTCCAAATATCCCTTTGCCAATTCCAGAAGAACAGCCTTAGAGAAAGGCTTCTTGAAGGGAAAGATGTAACTCTGTGAGATGAATTCACAGAACACAGAGCAGTTTCTCAGAAAGCTTCTTTCCAGTTTTGAACGGAAGATACTTACTTTTTCACCATAGCCCTCTATGGGCTTCCAAAAATCCCTTTGCCAATTCCACAAGAACAGCCTTAGCGAAAGGCTTCTTGAAGGGAAAGATGTAACTCTGTGAGATGAATTCACAGAACACAGAGCAGTTTCTCAGAAAGCTTCTTTCCAGTTTTGAACGGAAGATATTTACTTTTTCACCATAGCCCTCTACGGGCTTCCAAATATCCCTTTGCCAATTCCACAAGAACAGCCTTAGCGAAAGGCTTCTTGAAGGGAAAGATGTAACTCTGTGAGATGAATTAACAGAACACAGAGCAGTTTCTCAGAAAGCTTCTTTCCAGTTTTGAACGGAAGATATTTCCTTTTTCACCATAGCCCTCTATGGGCTTCCAAATATCCCTTTGCCAATTCCACAAGAACAGCCTTAGCGAAAGGCTTCTTGAAGGGAAAGATGTAACTCTGTGAGATGAATTAACAGAACACAGAGCAGTTTCTCAGAAAGCTTCTTTCCAGTTTTGAACGGAAGATATTTCCTTTTTCACCATAGCCCTCTATGGGCTTCCAAATATCCCTTTGCCAATTCCACAAGAACAGCCTTAGCGAAAGGCTACTTGAAGGGAAGGATGTAACTCGGTGAGATGAATTCACAGAACACAGAGCAGTTTCTCAGAAAGCTTCTTTCCAGTTTTGAACGGAAGATATTTCCTTTTTCACCATAGCCGTCTAGGGGCTTCCAAATATCCCTTTGCCAATTCCACAAGAACAGCCTTAGCGAAAGGCTTCTTGAAGGGAAAGATGTAACTCTGTGAGATGAATTAACAGAACACAGAGCAGTTTCTCAGAAAGCTTCTTTCCAGTTTTGAACGGAAGATATTTCCTTTTTCACCATAGGCCTCTAAGGGCTTCCAAATATCCCTTTGCCAATGCCACAAGAACAGCCATAGCGAAAGGCTTCTTGAGGGGAAAGATGTAACTCTGTGAGATGAATTAACAGAACACAGAGCAGTTTCTCAGAAAGCTTCTTTCCAGTTTTGAACGGAAGATATTTCCTTTTTCACCATAGCCCTCTATGGGCTTCCAAATATCCCTTTGCCAATTCCACAAGAACAGCCTTAGCGAAAGGCTTCTTGAAGGGAAAGATGTAACTCTGTGAGATGAATTCACAGAACACAGAGCAGTTTCTCAGAAAGCTTCTTTCCAGTTTTGAACGGAAGATATTTCCTTTTTCACCATAGCCCTCTATGGGCTTCCAAAAATCCCTTTGCCAATTCCACAAGAACAGCCTTAGCGAAAGGCTTCTTGAAGGGAAAGATGTAACTCTGTGAGATGAATTCACAGAACACAGAGCAGTTTCTCAGAAAGCTTCTTTAAATTTTGAACGGAAGATATTTACTTTTTCACCATAGCCCTCTACGGGCTTCCAAATATCCCTTTGCCAATTCCACAAGAACAGCCTTAGCGAAAGGCTTCTTGAAGGGAAAGATGTAACTCTGTGAGATGAATTCACAGAACACAGAGCAGTTTCTCAGAAAGCTTCTTTCCAGTTTTGAACGGAAGATATTTCCTTTTTCACCATAGCCCTCTATGGGCTTCCAAATATCCCTTTGCCAATTCCACAAGAACAGCCTTAGCGAAAGGCTTCTTGAAGGGAAAGATGTAACTCTGTGAGATGAATTAACAGAACACAGAGCAGTTTCTCAGAAAGCTTCTTTCCAGTTTTGAACGGAAGATATTTCCTTTTTCACCATAGCCCTCTATGGGCTTCCAAATATCCCTTTGCCAATTCCACAAGAACAGCCTTAGCGAAAGGCTTCTTGAAGGGAAAGATGTAACTCTGTGAGATGAATTCACAGAACACAGAACAGTTTCTCAGAAAGCTTCTTTCCAGTTTTGAACGGAAGATATTTCCTTTTTCACCATAGGCCTCTATGGGCTTCCAAATATCCCTTTGCCAATTCCACAAGAACAGTCTTAGCGAAAGGCTTCTTGGAGGGAAAGATGTAACTCTGTGAGATGAATTAACAGAACACAGAGCAGTTTCTCAGAAAGCTTCTTTCCAGTTTTGAACGGAAGATATTTCCTTTTTCACCATAGCCCTCTATGGGCTTCCAAATATCCCTTTGCCAATTCCAAAAGAACAGCCTTAGCAAAAGGCTTCTTTAAAGGGTAAGATGTAACTTTGTGAGATGAATTCACAGAACACAGAGCAGTTTCTCAGAAAGCTTCTTTCCAGTTTTGAACGGAAGATATTTCCTTTTTCACCATAGCCCTCTAGGGGCTTCCAAATATCCCTTTGCCAATTCCACAAGAACAGCCTTAGCGAAAGGCTTCTTGAAGGGAAAGATGTAACTCTGTGAGATGAATTCACAGAACACAGAGCAGTTTCTCAGAGAGCTTCTTTCCAGTTTTGAACGGAAGATATTTCCTTTTTCACCATAGCCCTCTATGGGCTTCCAAATATCCCTTTGCCAATTCCACAAGAACAGCCTTAGCGAAAGGCTTCTTGAAGGGAAAGATGTAACTCTGTGAGATGAATTCACAGAACACAGAGCAGTTTCTCAGAAAGCTTCTTTCCAGTTTTGAACGGAAGATATTTCCTTTTTCACCATAGGCCTCATTGGGTTTCCAAATATCCCTTTGCCAATTCCACAAGAACAGCCTTAGCAAAAGGCTTCTTGAAGGGAAAGGTGTAACTGTGTGAGATGAATTAACAGAACACAGAGCAGTTTCTCAGAAAGGTTCTTTCCAGTTTTGAACGGAAGATATTTCCTTTTTCACCATAGCCCTCTATGGGCTTCCAAATATCCCTTTGCCAATTCCACAAGAACAACCTTAGCGAAAGGCTTCTTGAAGGGAAAGATGTAACTCTGTGAGATGAATTAACAGAACACAGAGCAGTTTCTCAGAAAGCTTCTTTCCAGTTTTGAACGGAAGATATTTCCTTTTTCACCATAGCCCTCTAAGGGCTTCCAAATATCCCTTGGCCAATCCCACAAGAACAGCCTTACCGAAAGGCTTCTTGAAGGGAAAGATGTAACTCTGTGAGATGAATTCACAGAACACAGAGCAGTTTCTCAGAAAGCTTCTTTCCAGTTTTGAACGGAAGATATTTCCTTTTTCACCATAGCCCTCTACGGGCTTCCAAATATCCCTTTGCCAATTCCACAAGAACAGCCTTAGCGAAAGGCTTCTTGAAGGGAAAGATGTAACTCTGTGAGATGAATTAACAGAACACAGAGCAGTTTCTCAGAAAGATTCTTTCCAATTTTGAACGGAAGATATTTCCTTTTTCACCATAGCCCTCTATGGGCTTCCAAATATCCCTTTGCAAATTCAACAAGAACAGCCTTAGCGAAAGGCTTCTTGAAGGGAAAGATGTAACTCTGTGAAATGAATTAACAGAACACAGAGCAGTTTCTCAGAAAGCTTCTTTCCAGTTTTGAACGGAAGGTATTTCCTTTTTCACCATAGCCCTCTATGGGCTTCCAAATATCCCTTTGAAAATTCCACAAGAACAGCCTTAGCGAAAGGCTTCCTGAAGGGAAAGATGTAACTCTGTGAGATGAATTCACAGAACACAGAGCAGTTTCTCAGAAAGCTTCTTTCCAGTTTTGAACGGAAGATATTTCCTTTTTCACCATAGGCCTCTATGGGCTTCCAAATATCCCTTTGCCAATTCCACAAGAACAGCCTTAGCGAAAGGCTTCTTGAAGGGAAAGATGTAACTCTGTGAGATGAATTCACAGAACACAGAGCAGTTTCTCAGAAAGCTTCTTTCCAGTATTGAACAGAAGATATTTACTTTTTCACCGTAGCCCTCTATGGGCTTCCAAATATCCCTTTGCCAATTCCACAAGAACAGCCTTAGCGAAAGGCTTCTTGAAGGGAAAGATGTAACTCTGTGAGATGAATTCACGGAACACAGAGCAGTTTCTCAGAAAGCTTCTTTCCAGTTTTGAACGGAAGATATTTCCTTTTTCACCATAGCCCTCTATGGGCTTCCAAATATCCCTTTGCCAATTCCATAAGAACAGCCTTAGTGAAAGGCTTCTTGAAGGGAAAGATGTAACTTTGTGAGATGAATTAACAGAACACAGAGCAGTTTCTCAGAAAGCTTCTTTCCAGTTTTGAACGGAAGATATATCCTTTTTCACCATAGGCCTCTATGGGCTTCCAAATATCCCTTTGCCAATTCCACAAGAACAGCCTTAGCGAAAGGCTTCTTGAAGGGAAAGATGTAACTCTGTGAGATGAATTAACAGAACACAGAGCAGTTTCTCAGAAAGCTTCTTTCCAGTTTTGAACGGAAGATATTTCCTTTTTCACCATAGCCCTCTATGGGCTTCCAAATATCCCTTTGCCAATTCCACAAGAACAGCCGTAGCGAAAGGCTTCTTGAAGGGAAAGATGTAACTCTGTGAGATGAATTCACAGAACACAGAGCAGTTTCTCAGAAAGCTTCTTTCCAGTTTTGAACGGAAGATATTTCCTTTTTCACCATAGCCCTCTATGGGCTTCCAAATATCCCTTTGCCAATTCCACAGGAACAGCCTTAGCAAAAGGCTTCTTGAAGGGAAAGATGTAACTTTGTGAGATGAATTCACAGAACGCAGAGCAGTTTCTCAGAAAGCTTCTTTCCAGTTTTGAACGGAAGATATTTCCTTTTTCACCATAACCCTCTATGGGCTTCCAAATATCCCTTTGCCAATTCCACAAGAACAGCCTTAGCGAAAGGCTTCTTGAAGGGAAAGATGTAACTCTGTGAGATGAATTCACAGAACACAGAGCAGTTTCTCAGAAAGCTTCTTTCCAGTTTTGAACGGAAGATATTTCCTTTTTCACCATAGCCGTCTATGGGCTTCCAAATATCCCTTTGCCAATTCCACAAGAACAGCCTTAGCGAAAGGCTTCTTGAAGGGAAAGATGTAACTCTGTGAGATGAATTAACAGAACACAGAGCAGTTTCTCAGAAAGCTTCTTTCCAGTTTTGAACGGAAGATATTTCCTTTTTCACCATAGGCCTCTAAGGGCTTCCAAATATCCCTTTGCCAATTCCACAAGAACAGCCATAGCGAAAGGCTTCTTGAGGGGAAAGATGTAACTCTGTGAGATGAATTAACAGAACACAGAGCAGTTTCTCAGAAAGCTTCTTTCCAGTTTTGAACGGAAGATATTTCCTTTTTCACCATAGCCCTCTATGGGCTTCCAAATATCCCTTTGCCAATTCCACAAGAACAGCCTTAGCGAAAGGCTTCTTGAAGGGAAAGATGTAACTCTGTGAGATGAATTAACAGAACACAGAGCAGTTTCTCAGAAAGCTTCTTTCCAGTTTTGAACGGAAGATATTTCCTTTTTCACCATAGGCCTCTAGGGGCTTCCAAATATCCCTTTGCCAATTCCACAAGAACAGACTTAGCGAAAGGCTTCTTGAAGGGAAAGATGTAACTCTGTGAGATGAATTAACAGAACACAGAGCAGTTTCTCAGAAAGCTTCTTTCCAGTTTTGAACGGAAGATATTTACTTTTTCACCATAGCCCTCTATGGGCTTCCAAATATCCCTTTGCCAATTCCACAAGAACAGCCTTAGCGAAAGGCTTCTTGAAGGGAAAGATGTAACTCTGTGAGATGAATTCACAGAACACAGAGCAGTTTCTCAGAAAGCTTCTTTCCAGTTTTGAACGGAAGATATTTCCTTTTTCAAAATAGCCCTCTAAGGGCTTCCAAATATCCCTTTGCCAATTCCACCAGAACAGCCTTAGCGCAAGGATTCTTGAAGGGAAAGATGTAACTCTGTGAGATGAATTCACAGAACACAGAGCAGTTTCTCAGAAAGCTTCTTTCCAGTTTTGAACGGAAGATATTTCCTTTTTCACCATAGGCCTCTATGGGCTTCCAAATATCTCTTTGCCAATTACACAAGAACAGCCTTAGCGAAAGGCTTCTTGAAGGGAAAGATGTAACTCTGTGAGATGAATTCACAGAACACAGAGCAGTTTCTCAGAAAGCTTCTTTCCAGTTTTGAACGGAAGGTATTTCCTTTTTCACCATAGCCCTCTATGGGCTTCCAAATATCCCTTTGCCAATTCCACAAGAACAGCCTTAGCGAAAGGCTTCTTGAAGGGAAAGATGTAACTCTGTGAGATGAATTCACAGAACACAGAGCAGTTTCTCAGAAAGCTTCTTTCCAGTTTTGAACGGAAGATATTTCCTTTTTCACCATAGCCGTCTATGGGCTTCCAAATATCCCTTTGCCAATTCCACAAGAACAGCCTTAGCGAAAGGCTTCTTGAAGGGAAAGATGTAACTCTGTGAGATGAATTAACAGAACACAGAGCAGTTTCTCAGAAAGCTTCTTTCCAGTTTTGAACGGAAGATATTTCCTTTTTCACCCTAGGCCTCTAAGGGCTTCCAAATATCCCTTTGCCATTTCCACAAGAACAGCCTTAGCGAAAGGCTTCTTGAAGGGAAAGATGTAACTCTGTGAGATGAATTAACAGAACACAGAGCAGTTTCTCAGAAAGCTTCTTTCCAGTTTTGAACGGAAGATATTTCCTTTTTCACCATAACCCTCTATGGGCTTCCAAATATCCCTTTGCCAATCCCAGAAGAACAGCGTTACCGAAAGGCTTCTTGAAGGGAAAGATGTAACTTTGTGAGATGAATTCACAGAACGCAGAGCAGTTTCTCAGAAAGCTTCTTTCCAGTTTTGAACGGAAGATATTTCCTTTTTCACCATAGCCCTCTATGGGCTTCCAAATATCACTTTGCCAATTCCACAAGAACAGCCTTAGCGAAAGGCTTCTTGAAGGGAAAGATGTAACTCTGTGAGATGAATTAACACAACACAGAGCAGTTTCTCAGAAAGCTTCTTTCCAGTTTTGAACGGAAGATATTTCCTTTTTCACCATAGACCTCTATGGGCTTCCAAATATCCCTTTGCCAATTCCACAAGAACAGCCTTAGCGAAAGGCTTCTTGAAGGGAAAGATGTAACTCTGTGAGATGAATTCACAGAACACAGAGCAGTTTCTCAGAAAGCTTCTTTCCAGTTTTGAACGGAAGATATTTCCTTTTTCACCATAGCCCTCTATGGGCTTTCAAATATCCCTTTGCCAATTCCACAAGAACAGCCTTAGCGAAAGGCTTCTTGAAGGGAAAGATGTAACTCTGTGAGATGAATTAACAGAACACAGAGCAGTTTCTCAGAAAGCTTCTTTCCAGTTTTGAACGGAAGATATTTCCTTTTTCACCATAGCCCTCTAGGGGCTTCCAAATATCCCTTTGCCAATTCCACAAGAACACCCGTAGCGAAAGGCTTCTTGAAGGGAAAGATGTAACTCTGTGAGATGAATTCACAGAACACAGAGCAGTTTCTCAGAAAGCTTCTTTCCAGTTTTGAACGGAAGATATTTCCTTTTTCACCATAGCCCTCTAAGGGCTTCCAAATATCCCTTTGCCAATTCCACAAGAACAGCCTTAGCGAAAGGCTTCTTGAAGGGAAAGATGTAACTCTGTGAGATGAATTCACAGAACACAGAGCAGTTTCTCAGAAAGCTTCTTTCCAGTTTTGAACGGAAGATATTTCCTTTTTCACTATAGGCCTCTATGGGCTTCCAAATATCCCTTTGCCAATTCCACAAGAACAGACTTAGCGAAAGGCTTCTTGAAGGGAAAGATGTAACTCTGTGAGATGAATTCACAGAACACAGAGCAGTTTCTCAGAAAGCTTCTTTCCAGTTTTGAACGGAAGATATTTCCTTTTTCACCATAGGCCTCTATGGGCTTCCAAATATCCCTTTGCCAATTCCACAAGAACAGCCTTAGCGAAAGGCTTCTTGAAGGGAAAGATGTAACTCTGTGAGATGAATTCACAGAACACAGAGCAGTTTCTCAGAAAGCTTCTTTCCAGTTTTGAACGGAAGATATTTACTTTTTCACCGTAGCCCTCTATGGGCTTCCAAATATCCCTTTGCCAATTCCACAAGAACAGCCTTAGCGAAAGGCTTCTTGAAGGGAAAGATGTAACTCTGTGAGATGAATTCACGGAACACAGAGCAGTTTCTCAGAAAGCTTCTTTCCAGTTTTGAACGGAAGATATTTCCTTTTTCACCATAGCCCTCTATGGGCTTCCAAATATCCCTTTGCCAATTCCATAAGAACAGCCTTAGCGAAAGGCTTCTTGAAGGGAAAGATGTAACTCTGTGAGATGAATTAACAGAACACAGAGCAGTTTCTCAGAAAGCTTCTTTCCAGTTTTGAACGGAAGATATTTCCTTTTTCACCATAGCCCTCTATGGGCTTCCAAATATCCCTTTGCCAATTCCACAAGAACAGCCTTAGCGAAAGGCTTCTTGAAGGGAAAGATGTAACTCTGTGAGATGAATTCACAGAACACAGAGCAGTTTCTCAGAAAGCTTCTTTCCAGTTTTGAACGGAAGATATTTCCTTTTTCACCATAGCCCTCTATGGGCTTCCAAATATCCCTTTGCAAATTCCACAAGAACACCCGTAGCGAAAGGCTTCTTGAAGGGAAAGATGTAACTCTGTGAGATGAATTCACAGAACACAGAGCAGTTTCTCAGAAAGCTTCTTTCCAGTTTTGAACGGAAGATATTTCCTTTTTCACCATAGCCCTCTATGGGCTTCCAAATATCCCTTTGCCAATTCCACAAGAACAGCCTTAGCAAAAGGCTTCTTGAAGGGAAAGATGTAACTTTGTGAGATGAATTCACAGAACGCAGAGCCGTTTCTCAGAAAGCTTCTTTCCAGTTTTGAACGGAAGATATTTCCTTTTTCACCATAGCCCTCTATGGGCTTCCAAATATCCCTTTGCCAATTCCACAAGAACAGCCTTAGCGAAAGGCTTCTTGAAGGGAAAGATGTAACTCGGTGAGATGAATTCACAGAACACAGAGCAGTTTCTCAGAAAGCTTCTTTCCAGTTTTGAACGGAAGATATTTCCTTTTTCACCATAGCCGTCTATGGGCTTCCAAATATCCCTTTGCCAATTCCACAAAAACAGCCTTAGCGAAAGGCTTCTTGAAGGGAAAGATGTAACTCTGTGAGATGAATTAACAGAACACAGAGCAGTTTCTCAGAAAGCTTCTTTCCAGTTTTGAACGGAAGATATTTCCTTTTTCACCATAGGCCTCTAAGGGCTTCCAAATATCCCTTTGCCAATTCCACAAGAACAGCCATAGCGAAAGGCTTCTTGAGGGGAAAGATGTAACTCTGTGAGATGAATTCACAGAACACAGAGCAGTTTCTCAGAAAGCTTCTTTCCAGTTTTGAACGGAAGATATTTCCTTTTTCACCATAGCCCTCTATGGGCTTCCAAATATCCCTTTGCCAATTCCAGAAGAACAGCCTTAGCGAAAGGCTTCTTGAAGAGAAAGATGTAACTCTGTGAGATGAATTCACAGAACACAGAGCAGTTTCTCAGAAAGCTTCTTTCCAGTTTTGAACGGAAGATACTTACTTTTTCACCTTAGTCCTCTATGGGCTTCCAAAAATCCCTTTGCCAATTCCACAAGAACAGCCTTAGCGAAAGGCTTCTTGAAGGGAAAGATGTAACTCTGTGAGATGAATTCACAGAACACAGAGCAGTTTCTCAGAAAGCTTCTTTCCAGTTTTGAACGGAAGATATTTACTTTTTCACCATAGCCCTCTAGGGGCTTCCAAATATCCCTTTGCCAATTCCACAAGAACAGCCTTAGCGAAAGGCTTCTTGAAGGGAAAGATGTAACTCTGTGAGATGAATTCACAGAACACAGAGCAGTTTCTCAGAAAGCTTCTTTCCAGTTTTGAACGGAAGATATTTCCTTTTTCACCATAGCCCTCTATGGGCTTCCAAATATCCCTTTGCCAATTCCACAAGAACAGACTTAGCGAAAGGCTTCTTGAAGGGAAAGATGTAACTCTGTGAGATGAATTAACAGAACACAGAGCAGTTTCTCAGAAAGCTTCTTTCCAGTTTTGAACGGAAGATATTTCCTTTTTCACCATAGCCCTCTATGGGCTTCCAAATATCCCTTTGCCAATCCCACAAGTACAGCCTTACAGAGAGGCTTCTTGAAGGGAAAGATGTAACTCTGTGAGATGAATTCACAGAACACAGAGCAGTTTCTCAGAAAGCTTCTTTCCAGTTTTGAACGGAAGATATTTCCTTTTTCACCATAGGCCTCTATGGGCTTCCAAATATCCCTTTGCCAATTCCACAAGAACAGCATTAGCGAAAGGCTTCTTGAAAGGAAAGATGTAACTCTGTGAGATGAATTCACAGAACACAATGCAGTTTCTCAGAAAGCTTCTTTCCAGTTTTGAACGGAAGATATTTCCTTTTTCACCATAGGACTCTATGGGCTTCCAAATATCCCTTTGCCAATTCCACAAGAACAGCATTAGCGAAAGGCTTCTTGAAAGGAAAGATATAACTCCGTGAGATGAATTCACAGAACACAGAGCAGTGTCTCAGAAAGCTTCTTTCCACTTTTGAACGGAAGATATTTCCTTTTTCACCATAGGCCTCTATGGGCTTCCAAATATCCCTTTGCCAATTCCACAAGAACAGCCTTAGCGAAAGGCTTCTTGAAAGGAAAGATGTAACTCTGTGAGATGAATTCACAGAACACAGTGCAGTTTCTCAGAAAGCTTCTTTCCAGTTTTGAACGGAAGATATTTCCTTTTTCACCATAGGCCTCTGTGGGCTTCCAAATATCCCTTTGCCAATTCCACAAGAACAGCATTAGCGAAAGGCTTCTTGAAAGGAAAGATATAACTCTGTGAGATGAATTCACAGAACACAGAGCAGTGTCTCAGAAAGCTTCCTTCCAGTTTTGAACGGAAGATATTTCCTTTTTCACCATAGCCCTCTATGGGCTTCCAAATATCCCTTTGCCAATTCCACAAGAACAGCCTTAGCGAAAGGCTTCTTGAAGGGAAAGATCTAACTCTGTGAGATGAATTCACAGAACACAGAGCAGTTTCTCAGAAAGCTTCTTTCCAGTTTTGAACGGAAGATATTTCCTTTTTCACCATAGCCCTCCATGGGCTTCCAAATATCCCTTTGCCAATTCCACAAGAACAGCCTTAGCGAAAGGCTTCTTCAAAGGAAAGATGTAACTCTGTGAGATGAATTCACAGAACACAGAGCAGTGTCTCAGAAAGCTTCTTTCCAGTTTTGAACGGAAGATATTTCCTTTTTCACCATAGGCCTCTATGGGCTTCCAAATATCCCTTTGCCAATTCCACAAGAACAGCCTTAGCGAAAGGCTTCTTGAAGGGAAAGATGTAACTCTGTGAGATGAATTCACAGAACACAGAGCAGTTTCTCAGTAAGCTTCTTTCCAGTTTTGAACGGAAGATATTTCCTTTTTCACCATAGGCCTCTATGGGCTTCCAAATATCCCTTTGCCAATTCCACAAGAACAGCCTTAGCGAAAGGCTTCTTGAAGGGAAAGATGTAACTCTGTGAGATGAATTCACGGAACACAGAGCAGTTTCTCAGAAAGCTTCTTTCCAGTTTTGAACGGAAGATATTTCCTTTTTCACCATAGGCCTCTAGGGGCTTCCAAATATCCCTTTGCCAATTCCACAAGAACAGACTTAGCGAAAGGCTTCTTGAAGGGAAAGATGTAACTCTGTGAGATGAATTCACAGAACACAGAGCAGTTTCTCAGAAAGCTTCTTTCCAGTTTTGAACGGAAGATATTTTCCTTTTTCACCATAGCCCTCTATGGGCTTCCAAATATCCCTTTGCCAATTCCACAAGAACAGCCTTAGCGAAAGGCTTCTTGAAGGGAAAGATGTAACTCTGTGAGATGAATTCACAGAACACAGAGCAGTGTCTCAGAAAGCTTCTTTCCAGTTTTGAACGGAAGATATTTCCTGTTTCACCATAGCCCTCTATGGGCTTCCAAATATCCCTTTGCCAATTCCACAAGAACAGCCTTAGCGAAAGGCTTCTTGAAGGGAAAGATGTAACTCTGTGAGATGAATTCACAGAACACAGAGCAGTTTCTCAGAAAGCTTCTTTCCAGTTTTGAACGGAAGATATTTACTTTTTCACCATAGCCCTCTATGGGCTTCCAAATATCCCTTTGCCAATTCCACAAGAACAGCCTTAGCGAAAGGCTTCTTGAAGGGAAAGATGTAACTCTGTGAGATGAATTCACAGAACACAGAGCAGTTTCTCAGAAAGCTTCTTTCCAGTTTTGAACGGAAGATATTTACTTTTTCACCATAGCCTTCTACGGGCTTCCAAATATCCCTTTGCCAATTCCACAAGAACAGCCTTAGCGAAAGGCTTCTTGAAGGGAAAGATGTAACTCTGTGAGATGAATTCACAGAACACAGAGCAGTTTCTCAGAAAGCTTCTTTCCAGTTTTGAACGGAAGATATTTCCTTTTTCACCATAGGCCTCTATGGGCTTCCAAATATCCCTTTGCCAATTCCACAAGAACAGCATTAGCGAAAGGCTTCTTGAAAGGAAAGATGTAACTCTGTGAGATGAATTCACAGAACACAGTGCAGTTTCTCAGAAAGCTTCTTTCCAGTTTTGAACGGAAGATATTTCCTTTTTCACCATAGGACTCTATGGGCTTCCAAATATCCCTTTGCCAATTCCACAAGAACAGCATTAGCGAAAGGCTTCTTGAAAGGAAAGATATAACTCTGTGAGATGAATTCACAGAACACAGAGCAGTGTCTCAGAAAGCTTCTTTCCACTTTTGAACGGAAGATATTTCCTTTTTCACCATAGGCCTCTATGGGCTTCCAAATATCCCTTTGCCAATTCCACAAGAACAGCCTTAGCGAAAGGCTTCTTGAAAGGAAAGATGTAACTCTGTGAGATGAATTCACAGAACACAGTGCAGTTTCTCAAAAAGCTTCTTTCCAGTTTTGAACGGAAGATATTTCCTTTTTCACCATAGGCCTCTGTGGGCTTCCAAATATCCCTTTGCCAATTCCACAAGAACAGCATTAGCGAAAGGCTTCTTGAAAGGAAAGATATAACTCTGTGAGATGAATTCACAGAACACAGAGCAGTGTCTCAGAAAGCTTCCTTCCAGTTTTGAACGGAAGATATTTCCTTTTTCACCATAGCCCTCTATGGGCTTCCAAATATCCCTTTGCCAATTCCACAAGAACAGCCTTAGCGAAAGGCTTCTTGAAGGGAAAGATCTAACTCTGTGAGATGAATTCACAGAACACAGAGCAGTTTCTCAGAAAGCTTCTTTCCAGTTTTAAACGGAAGATATTTCCTTTTTCACCATAGCCCTCTATGGGCTTCCAAATATCCCTTTGCCAATTCCACAAGAACAGCCTTAGCGAAAGGCTTCTTGAAGGGAAAGATGTAACTCTGTGAGATGAATTAACAGAACACAGAGCAGTTTCTCAGAAAGCTTCTTTCCAGTTTTGAACGGAAGATATTTCCTTTTTCACCATAGCCCTCCATGGGCTTCCAAATATCCCTTTGCCAATTCCACAAGAACAGCCTTAGCGAAAGGCTTCTTCAAAGGAAAGATGTAACTCTGTGAGATGAATTCACAGAACACAGAGCAGTGTCTCAGAAAGCTTCTTTCCAGTTTTGAACGGAAGATATTTCCTTTTTCACCATAGGCCTCTATGGGCTTCCAAATATCCCTTTGCCAATTCCACAAGAACAGCCTTAGCGAAAGGCTTCTTGAAGGGAAAGATGTAACTCTGTGAGATGAATTCACAGAACACAGAGCAGTTTCTCAGTAAGCTTCTTTCCAGTTTTGAACGGAAGATATTTCCTTTTTCACCATAGGCCTCTATGGGCTTCCAAATATCCCTTTGCCAATTCCACAAGAACAGCCTTAGCGAAAGGCTTCTTGAAGGGAAAGATGTAACTCTGTGAGATGAATTCACAGAACACAGAGCAGTTTCTCTGAAAGCTTCTTTCCAGTTTTGAACGGAAGATATTTCCTTTTTCACCATAGCCCTCTATGGGCTTCCAAATATCCCTTTGCCAATTCCACAAGAACAGCCTTAGCGAAAGGCTTCTTGAAGGGAAAGATGTAACTCTGTGAGATGAATTCACGGAACACAGAGCAGTTTCTCAGAAAGCTTCTTTCCAGTTTTGAACGGAAGATATTTCCTTTTTCACCATAGGCCTCTAGGGGCTTCCAAATATCCCTTTGCCAATTCCACAAGAACAGACTTAGCGAAAGGCTTCTTGAAGGGAAAGATGTAACTCTGTGAGATGAATTCACAGAACACAGAGCAGTTTCTCAGAAAGCTTCTTTCCAGTTTTGAACGGAAGATATTTTCCTTTTTCACCATAGAACTCTGTGGGCTTCCAAATATCCCTTTGCCAATTCCACAAGAACAGCCTTAGCGAAAGGCTTCTTGAAGGGAAAGATGTAACTCTGTGAGATGAATTCACAGAACACAGAGCAGTGTCTCAGAAAGCTTCTTTCCAGTTTTGAACGGAAGATATTTCCTGTTTCACCATAGCCCTCTATGGGCTTCCAAATATCCCTTTGCCAATTCCACAAGAACAGCCTTAGCGAAAGGCTTCTTGAAGGGAAAGATGTAACTCTGTGAGATGAATTCACAGAACACAGAGCAGTTTCTCAGAAAGCTTCTTTCCAGTTTTGAACGGAAGATATTTACTTTTTCACCATAGCCCTCTATGGGCTTCCAAATATCCCTTTGCCAATTCCACAAGAACAGCCTTAGCGAAAGGCTTCTTGAAGGGAAAGATGTAACTCTGTGAGATGAATTCACAGAACACAGAGCAGTTTCTCAGAAAGCTTCTTTCCAGTTTTGAACGGAAGATATTTACTTTTTCACCATAGCCCTCTACGGGCTTCCAAATATCCCTTTGCCAATTCCACAAGAACAGCCTTAGCGAAAGGCTTCTTGAAGGGAAAGATGTAACTCTGTGAGATGAATTCACAGAACACAGAGCAGTTTCTCAGAAAGCTTCTTTCCAGTTTTGAACGGAAGATATTTCCTTTTTCACCGTAGCCCTCTATGGGCTTCCAAATATCCCTTTGCCAATTCCACAAGAACAGCCTTAGCGAAAGGCTTCTTGAAGGGAAAGATGTAACTCTGTGAGATGAATTAACACAACACAGAGCAGTTTCTCAGAAAGCTTCTTTCCAGTTTTGAACGGAAGATATTTCCTTTTTCACCATAGCCCTCTACGGGCTTCCAAATATCCCTTTGCCAATTCCACAAGAACAGCCTTAGCGAAAGGCTTCTTGAAGGGAAAGATGTAACTCTGTGAGATGAATTCACAGAACACAGAGCAGTTTCTCAGAAAGCTTCTTTCCAGTTTTGAACGGAAGATATTTCCTTTTTCACCATAGCCCTCTATGGGCTTCCAAATATCCCTTTGCCAATTCCACAAGAACAGCCTTAGCGAAAGGCTTCTTGAAGGGAAAGATGTAACTCTGTGAGATGAATTAACAGAACACAGAGCAGTTTCTCAGAAAGGTTCTTTCCAGTTTTGAACGGAAGATATTTCCTTTTTCACCATAGCCCTCTAGGGGCTTCCAAATATCCCTTTGCCAATTCCACAAGAACACCCGTAGCGAAAGGCTTCTTGAAGGGAAAGATGTAACTCTGTGAGATGAATTCACAGAACACAGAGCAGTTTCTCAGAAAGCTTCTTTCCAGTTTTGAACGGAAGATATTTCCTTTTTCACCATAGCCCTCTAAGGGCTTCCAAATATCCCTTTGCCAATTCCACAAGAACAGCCTTAGCGAAAGGCTTCTTGAAGGGAAAGATGTAACTCTGTGAGATGAATTCACAGAACACAGAGCAGTTTCTCAGAAAGCTTCTTTCCAGTTTTGAACGGAAGATATTTCCTTTTTCACCATAGGCCTCTATGGGCTTCCAAATATCCCTTTGCCAATTCCACAAGAACAGCCTTAGCGAAAGGCTTCTTGAAGGGAAAGATGTAACTCTGTGAGATGAATTCACAGAACACAGAGCAGTTTCTCAGAAAGCTTCTTTCCAGTTTTGAACGGAAGATATTTACTTTTTCACCGTAGCCCTCTATGGGCTTCCAAATATCCCTTTGCCAATTCCACAAGAACAGCCTTAGCGAAAGGCTTCTTGAAGGGAAAGATGTAACTCTGTGAGATGAATTCACGGAACACAGAGCAGTTTCTCAGAAAGCTTCTTTCCAGTTTTGAACAGAAGATATTTCCTTTTTCCCCATAGCCCTCTATGGGCTTCCAAATATCCCTTTGCCAATTCCATAAGAACAGCCTTAGCGAAAGGCTTCTTGAAGGGAAAGATGTAACTCTGTGAGATGAATTAACAGAACACAGAGCAGTTTCTCAGAAAGCTTCTTTCCAGTTTTGAACGGAAGATATTTCCTTTTTCACCATAGCCCTCTATGGGCTTCCAAATATCCCTTTGCCAATTCCACAAGAACAGCCTTAGCGAAAGGCTTCTTGAAGGGAAAGATGTAACTCTGTGAGATGAATTAACAGAACACAGAGCAGTTTCTCAGAAAGCTTCTTTCCAGTTTTGAACGGAAGATATTTCCTTTTTCACCATAGCCCTCTATGGGCTTCCAAATATCCCTTTGCCAATTCCACAAGAACACCCGTAGCGAAAGGCTTCTTGAAGGGAAAGATGTAACTCTGTGAGATGAATTCACAGAACACAGAGCAGTTTCTCAGAAAGCTTCTTTCCAGTTTTGAACGGAAGATATTTCCTTTTTCACCATAGCCCTCTATGGGCTTCCAAATATCCCTTTGCCAATTCCACAAGAACAGCCTTAGCAAAAGGCTTCTTGAAGGGAAAGATGTAACTTTGTGAGATGAATTCACAGAACGCAGAGCCGTTTCTCAGAAAGCTTCTTTCCAGTTTTGAACGGAAGATGTTTCCTTTTTCACCATAGCCCTCTATGGGCTTCCAAATATCCCTTTGCCAATTCCACAAGAACAGCCTTAGCGAAAGGCTTCTTGAAGGGAAAGACGTAACTCGGTGAGATGAATTCACAGAACACAGAGCAGTTTCTCAGAAAGCTTCTTTCCAGTTTTGAACGGAAGATATTTCCTTTTTCACCATAGCCGTCTATGGGCTTCCAAATATCCCTTTGCCAATTCCACAAGAACAGCCTTAGCGAAAGGCTTCTTGAAGGGAAAGACGTAACTCTGTGAGATGAATTAACAGAACACAGAGCAGTTTCTCAGAAAGCTTCTTTCCAGTTTTGAACGGAAGATATTTCCTTTTTCACCATAGGCCTCTAAGGGCTTCCAAATATCCCTTTGCCAATTCCACAAGAACAGCCATAGCGAAAGGCTTCTTGAGGGGAAAGATGTAACTCTGTGAGATGAATGAGCAGAACACAGAGCAGTTTCTCAGAAAGCTTCTTTCCAGTTTTGAACGGAAGATATTTCCTTTTTCACCATAGCCCTCTATGGGCTTCCAAATATCCCTTTGCCAATTCCAGAAGAACAGCCTTAGCGAAAGGCTTCTTGAAGGGAAAGATGTAACTCTGTGAGATGAATTAACAGAACACAGAGCAGTTTCTCAGAAAGCTTCTTTCCAGTTTTGAACGGAAGATATTTCCTTTTTCACCATAGCCCTCTATGGGCTTCCAAATATCCCTTTGCCAATTCCACAAGAACAGCCTTAGCGAAAGGCTTCTTGAAGGGAAAGATGTAACTCTGTGAGATGAATTAACAGAACACAGAGCAGTTTCTCAGAAAGCTTCTTTCCAGTTTTGAACGGAAGATATTTCCTTTTTCACCATAGCCCTCTATGGGCTTCCAAATATCCCTTTGCCAATTCCACAAGAACAGCCTTAGCGAAAGGCTTCTTGAAGGGAAAGATGTAACTCGGTGAGATGAATTCACAGAACACAGAGCAGTTTCTCAGAAAGCTTCTTTCCAGTTTTGAACGGAAGATATTTCCTTTTTCACCATAGCCGTCTATGGGCTTCCAAATATCCCTTTGCCAATTCCACAAGAACAGCCTTAGCGAAAGGCTTCTTGAAGGGAAAGATGTAACTCTGTGAGATGAATTAACAGAACACAGAGCAGTTTCTCAGAAAGCTTCTTTCCAGTTTTGAACGGAAGATATTTCCTTTTTCACCATAGGCCTCTAAGGGCTTCCAAATATCCCTTTGCCAATTCCACAAGAACAGCCATAGCGAAAGGCTTCTTGAGGGGAAAGATGTAACTCTGTGAGATGAATTGACAGAACACAGAGCAGTTTCTCAGAAAGCTTCTTTCCAGTTTTGAACGGAAGATATTTCCTTTTTCACCATAGCCCTCTATGGGCTTCCAAATATCCCTTTGCCAATTCCACAAGAACAGCCTTAGCGAAAGGCTTCTTGAAGGGAAAGATGTAACTCTGTGAGATGAATTCACAGAACACAGAGCAGTTTCTCAGAAAGCTTCTTTCCAGTTTTGAACGGAAGATATTTACTTTTTCACCATAGCCCTCTATGGGCTTCCAAATATCCCTTTGCCAATTCCACAAGAACAGCCTTAGCGAAAGGCTTCTTGAAGGGAAAGATGTAACTCTGTGAGATGAATTCACAGAACACAGAGCAGTTTCTCAGAAAGCTTCTTTAAAGTTTTGAACGGAAGATATTTACTTTTTCACCATAGCCCTCTACGGGCTTCCAAATATCCCTTTGCCAATTCCACAAGAACAGCCTTAGCGAAAGGCTTCTTGAAGGGAAAGATGTAACTCTGTGAGATGAATTCACAGGACACAGAGCAGTTTCTCAGAAAGCTTCTTTCCAGTTTTGAACGGAAGATATTTCCTTTTTCACCATAGCCCTCTATGGGCTTCCAAATATCCCTTTGCCAATTCCACAAGAACAGCCTTAGCGAAAGGCTTCTTGAAGGGAAAGATGTAACTCTGTGAGATGAATTAACAGAACACAGAGCAGTTTCTCAGAAAGCTTCTTTCCAGTTTTGAACGGAAGATATTTCCTTTTTCACCATAGCCCTCTATGGGCTTCCAAATATCCCTTTGCCAATTCCACAAGAACAGCCTTAGCGAAAGGCTTCTTGAAGGGAAAGATGTAACTCTGTGAGATGAATTCACAGAACACAGAACAGTTTCTCAGAAAGCTTCTTTCCAGTTTTGAACGGAAGATATTTCCTTTTTCACCATAGGCCTCTATGGGCTTCCAAATATCCCTTTGCCAATTCCACAAGAACAGTCTTAGCGAAAGGCTTCTTGGAGGGAAAGATGTAACTCTGTGAGATGAATTAACAGAACACAGAGCAGTTTCTCAGAAAGCTTCTTTCCAGTTTTGAACGGAAGATATTTCCTGTTTCACCATAGCCCTCTATGGGCTTCCAAATATCCCTTTGCCAATTCCACAAGAACAGCCTTAGCAAAAGGCTTCTGGAAGGGAAAGATGTAACTTTGTGAGATGAATTCACAGAACACAGAGCAGTTTCTCAGAAAGCTTCTTTCCAGTTTTGAACGGAAGATATTTCCTTTTTCACCATAGCCCTCTAGGGGCTTCCAAATATCCCTTTGCCAATTCCACAAGAACAGCCTTAGCGAAAGGCTTCTTGAAGGGAAAGATGTAACTCTGTGAGATGAATTCACAGAACACAGAGCAGTTTCTCAGAGAGCTTCTATCCAGTTTTGAACGGAAGATATTTCCTTTTTCACCATAGCCCTCTATGGGCTTCCAAATATCCCTTTGCCAATTCCACAAGAACAGCCTTAGCGAAAGGCTTCTTGAAGGGAAAGATGTAACTCTGTGAGATGAATTCACAGAACACAGAGCAGTTTCTCAGAAAGCTTCTTTCCAGTTTTGAACGGAAGATATTTCCTTTTTCACCATAGGCCTCATTGGGTTTCCAAATATCCCTTTGCCAATTCCACAAGAACAGCCTTAGCAAAAGGCTTCTTGAAGGGAAAGATGTAACTGTGTGAGATGAATTAACAGAACACAGAGCAGTTTCTCAGAAAGCTTCTTTCCAGTTTTGAACGGAAGATATTTCCTTTTTCACCATAGCCCTCTAAGGGCTTCCAAATATCCCTTGGCCAATCCCACAAGAACAGCCTTACCGAAAGGCTTCTTGAAGGGAAAGATGTAACTCTGTGAGATGAATTCACAGAACACAGAGCAGTTTCTCAGAAAGCTTCTTTCCAGTTTTGAACGGAAGATATTTCCTTTTTCACCATAGCCCTCTACGGGCTTCCAAATATCCCTTTGCCAATTCCACAAGAACAGCCTTAGCGAAAGGCTTCTTGAAGGGAAAGATGTAACTCTGTGAGATGAATTAACAGAACACAGAGCAGTTTCTCAGAAAGATTCTTTCCAATTTTGAACGGAAGATATTTCCTTTTTCACCATAGCCCTCTATGGGCTTCCAAATATCCCTTTGCAAATTCAACAAGAACAGCCTTAGCGAAAGGCTTCTTGAAGGGAAAGATGTAACTCTGTGAAATGAATTAACAGAACACAGAGCAGTTTCTCAGAAAGCTTCTTTCCAGTTTTGAACGGAAGGTATTTCCTTTTTCACCATAGCCCTCTATGGGCTTCCAAATATCCCTTTGAAAATTCCACAAGAACAGCCTTAGCGAAAGGCTTTCTGAAGGGAAAGATGTAACTCTGTGAGATGAATTCACAGAACACAGAGCAGTTTCTCAGAAAGCTTCTTTCCAGTTTTGAACGGAAGATATTTCCTTTTTCACCATAGGCCTCTATGGGCTTTCAAATATCCCTTTGCCAATTCCACAAGAACAGCCTTAGCGAAAGGCTTCTTGAATGGAAAGATGTAACTCTGTGAGATGAATTCACAGAACACAGAGCAGTTTCTCAGAAAGCTTCTTTCCAGTTTTGAACAGAAGATATTTACTTTTTCACCGTAGCCCTCTATGGGCTTCCAAATATCCCTTTGCCAATTCCACAAGAACAGCCTTAGCGAAAGGCTTCTTGAAGGGAAAGATGTAACTCTGTGAGATGAATTCACGGAACACAGAGCAGTTTCTCAGAAAGCTTCTTTCCAGTTTTGAACGGAAGATATTTCCTTTTTCACCATAGCCCTCTATGGGCTTCCAAATATCCCTTTGCCAATTCCATAAGAACAGCCTTAGTGAAAGGCTTCTTGAAGGGAAAGATGTAACTCTGTGAGATGAATTAACAGAACACAGAGCAGTTTCTCAGAAAGCTTCTTTCCAGTTTTGAACGGAAGGTATATCCTTTTTCACCATAGGCCTCTATGGGCTTCCAAATATCCCTTTGCCAATTCCACAAGAACAGCCTTAGCGAAAGGCTTCTTGAAGGGAAAGATGTAACTCTGTGAGATGAATTAACAGAACACAGAGCAGTTTCTCAGAAAGCTTCTTTCCAGTTTTGAACGGAAGATATTTCCTTTTTCACCATAGCCCTCTATGGGCTTCCAAATATCCCTTTGCCAATTCCACAAGAACAGCCGTAGCGAAAGGCTTCTTGAAGGGAAAGATGTAACTCTGTGAGATGAATTCACAGAACACAGAGCAGTTTCTCAGAAAGCTTCTTTCCAGTTTTGAACGGAAGATATTTCCTTTTTCACCATAGCCCTCTATGGGCTTCCAAATATCCCTTTGCCAATTCCACAGGAACAGCCTTAGCAAAAGGCTTCTTGAAGGGAAAGATGTAACTTTGTGAGATGAATTCACAGAACGCAGAGCAGTTTCTCAGAAAGCTTCTTTCCAGTTTTGAACGGAAGATATTTCCTTTTTCACCATAGCCCTCTATGGGCTTCCAAATATCCCTTTGCCAATTCCACAAGAACAGCCTTAGCGAAAGGCTTCTTGAAGGGAAAGATGTAACTCTGTGAGATGAATTCACAGAACACAGAGCAGTTTCTCAGAAAGCTTCTTTCCAGTTTTGAACGGAAGATATTTCCTTTTTCACCATAGCCGTCTATGGGCTTCCAAATATCCCTTTGCCAATTCCACAAGAACAGCCTTAGCGAAAGGCTTCTTGAAGGGAAAGATGTAACTCTGTGAGATGAATTAACAGAACACAGAGCAGTTTCTCAGAAAGCTTCTTTCCAGTTTTGAACGGAAGATATTTCCTTTTTCACCATAGGCCTCTAAGGGCTTCCAAATATCCCTTTGCCAATTCCACAAGAACAGACATAGCGAAAGGCTTCTTGAGGGGAAAGATGTAACTCTGTGAGATGAATTAACAGAACACAGAGCAGTTTCTCAGAAAGCTTCTTTCCAGTTTTGAACGGAAGATATTTCCTTTTTCAGCATAGCCCTCTATGGGCTTCCAAATATCCCTTTGCCAATTCCACAAGAACAGCCTTAGCGAAAGGCTTCTTGAAGGGAAAGATGTAACTCTGTGAGATGAATTCACGGAACACAGAGCAGTTTCTCAGAAAGCTTCTTTCCAGTTTTGAACGGAAGATATTTCCTTTTTCACCATAGCCCTCTATGGGCTTCCAAATATCCCTTTGCCAATTCCATAAGAACACCCTTAGCGAAAGGCTTCTTGAAGGGAAAGATGTAACTCTGTGAGATGAATTAACAGAACACAGAGCAGTTTCTCAGAAAGTTTCTTTCCAGTTTTGAACGGAAGATATTTCCTTTTTCACCATAGGCCTCTATGGGCTTCCAAATATCCCTTTGCCAATTCCACAAGAACAGCCTTAGCGAAAGGCTTCTTGAAGGGAAAGATGTAACTCTGTGAGATGAATTCACAGAACACAGAGCAGTTTCTCAGAAAGCTTCTTTCCAGTTTTGAACGGAAGATATTTCCTTTTTCACCATAGCCCTCTATGGGCTTCCAAATATCCCTTTGCCAATTCCACAAGAACAGCCTTAGCGAAAGGCTTCTTGAAGGGAAAGATGTAACTCTGTGAGATGAATTCACAGAACACAGAGCAGTTTCTCAGAAAGCTTCTTTCCAGTTTTGAACGGAAGATATTTCCTTTTTCACCATAGCCGTCTATGGGATTTCAAATATCCCTTTGCCAATTCCACAAGAACAGCCTTAGCGAAAGGCTTCTTGAAGGGAAAGATGTAACTCTGTGAGATGAATTCACAGAACACAGAGCAGTTTCTCAGAAAGCTTCTTTCCAGTTTTGAACGGAAGATATTTACTTTTTCACCATAGCCCTCTATGGGCTTCCAAATATCCCTTTGCCAATTCCACAAGAACAGCCTTAGCGAAAGGCTTCTTGAAAGGAAAGATGTAACTGTGTGAGATGAATTAACAGAACACAGAGCAGTTTCTCAGAAAGGTTCTTTCCAGTTTTGAACGGAAGATATTTCCTTTTTCACCATAGCCCTCTATGGGCTTCCAAATATCCCTTTGCCAATTCCACAAGAACAACCTTAGCGAAAGGCTTCTTGAAGGGAAAGATGTAACTCTGTGAGATGAATTAACAGAACACAGAGCAGTTTCTCAGAAAGCTTCTTTCCAGTTTTGAACGGAAGATATTTCCTTTTTCACCATAGCCCTCTAAGGGCTTCCAAATATCCCTTGGCCAATCCCACAAGAACAGCCTTACCGAAAGGCTTCTTGAAGGGAAAGATGTAACTCTGTGAGATGAATTCACAGAACACAGAGCAGTTTCTCAGAAAGCTTCTTTCCAGTTTTGAACGGAAGATATTTCCTTTTTCACCATAGCCCTCTACGGGCTTCCAAATATCCCTTTGCCAATTCCACAAGAACAGCCTTAGCGAAAGGCTTCTTGAAGGGAAAGATGTAACTCTGTGAGATGAATTAACAGAACACAGAGCAGTTTCTCAGAAAGCTTCTTTCCAGTTTTGAACGGAAGATATTTCCTTTTTCACCATAGGCCTCTAAGGGCTTCCAAATATCCCTTTGCCAATTCCACAAGAACAGCCATAGCGAAAGGCTTCTTGAGGGGAAAGATGTAACTCTGTGAGATGAATTAACAGAACACAGAGCAGTTTCTCAGAAAGCTTCTTTCCAGTTTTGAACGGAAGATATTTCCTTTTTCACCATAGCCCTCTATGGGCTTCCAAATATCCCTTTGCCAATTCCACAAGAACAGCCTTAGCGAAAGGCTTCTTGAAGGGAAAGATGTAACTCTGTGAGATGAATTCACAGAACACAGAGCAGTTTCTCAGAAAGCTTCTTTCCAGTTTTGAACGGAAGATATTTACTTTTTCACCATAGCCCTCTATGGGCTTCCAAATATCCCTTTGCCAATTCCACAAGAACAGCCTTAGCGAAAGGCTTCTTGAAGGGAAAGATGTAACTCTGTGAGATGAATTCACAGAACACAGAGCAGTTTCTCAGAAAGCTTCTTTAAAGTTTTGAACGGAAGATATTTACTTTTTCCCCATAGCCCTCTACGGGCTTCCAAATATCCCTTTGCCAATTCCACAAGAACAGCCTTAGCGAAAGGCTTCTTGAAGGGAAAGATGTAACTCTGTGAGATGAATTCACAGGACACAGAGCAGTTTCTCAGAAAGCTTCTTTCCAGTTTTGAACGGAAGATATTTCCTTTTTCACCATAGCCCTCTATGGGCTTCCAAATATCCCTTTGCCAATTCCACAAGAACAGCCTTAGCGAAAGGCTTCTTGAAGGGAAAGATGTAACTCTGTGAGATGAATTAACAGAACACAGAGCAGTTTCTCAGAAAGCTTCTTTCCAGTTTTGAACGGAAGATATTTCCTTTTTCACCATAGCCCTCTATGGGCTTCCAAATATCCCTTTGCCAATTCCACAAGAACAGCCTTAGCGAAAGGCTTCTTGAAGGGAAAGATGTAACTCTGTGAGATGAATTCACAGAACACAGAACAGTTTCTCAGAAAGCTTCTTTCCAGTTTTGAACGGAAGATATTTCCTTTTTCACCATAGGCCTCTATGGGCTTCCAAATATCCCTTTGCCAATTCCACAAGAACAGTCTTAGCGAAAGGATTCTTGGAGGGAAAGATGTAACTCTGTGAGATGAATTAACAGAACACAGAGCAGTTTCTCAGAAAGCTTCTTTCCAGTTTTGAACGGAAGATATTTCCTGTTTCACCATAGCCCTCTATGGGCTTCCAAATATCCCTTTGCCAATTCCACAAGAACAGCCTTAGCAAAAGGCTTCTGGAAGGGAAAGATGTAACTTTGTGAGATGAATTCACAGAACACAGAGCAGTTTCTCAGAAAGCTTCTTTCCAGTTTTGAACGGAAGATATTTCCTTTTTCACCATAGCCCTCTAGGGGCTTCCAAATATCCCTTTGCCAATTCCACAAGAACAGCCTTAGCGAAAGGCTTCTTGAAGGGAAAGATGTAACTCTGTGAGATGAATTCACAGAACACAGAGCAGTTTCTCAGAGAGCTTCTTTCCAGTTTTGAACGGAAGATATTTCCTTTTTCACCATAGCCCTCTATGGGCTTCCAAATATCCCTTTGCCAATTCCACAAGAACAGCCTTAGCGAAAGGCTTCTTGAAGGGAAAGATGTAACTCTGTGAGATGAATTCACAGAACACAGAGCAGTTTCTCAGAAAGCTTCTTTCCAGTTTTGAACGGAAGATATTTCCTTTTTCACCATAGGCCTCATTGGGTTTCCAAATATCCCTTTGCCAATTCCACAAGAACAGCCTTAGCAAAAGGCTTCTTGAAGGGAAAGATGTAACTGTGTGAGATGAATTTACAGAACACAGAGCAGTTTCTCAGAAAGGTTCTTTCCAGTTTTGAACGGAAGATATTTCCTTTTTCACCATAGCCCTCTATGGGCTTCCAAATATCCCTTTGCCAATTCCACAAGAACAACCTTAGCGAAAGGCTTCTTGAAGGGAAAGATGTAACTCTGTGAGATGAATTCACAGAACACAGAGCAGTTTCTCAGAAAGCTTCTTTCCAGTTTTGAACGGAAGATATTTCCTTTTTCACCATAGCCCTCTAAGGGCTTCCAAATATCCCTTGGCCAATCCCACAAGAACAGCCTTACCGAAAGGCTTCTTGAAGGGAAAGATGTAACTCTGTGAGATGAATTCACAGAACACAGAGCAGTTTCTCAGAAAGCTTCTTTCCAGTTTTGAACGGAAGATATTTCCTTTTTCACCATAGCCCTCTACGGGCTTCCAAATATCCCTTTGCCAATTCCACAAGAACAGCCTTAGCGAAAGGCTTCTTGAAGGGAAAGATGTAACTCTGTGAGATGAATTAACAGAACACAGAGCAGTTTCTCAGAAAGATTCTTTCCAATTTTGAACGGAAGATATTTCCTTTTTCACCATAGCCCTCTATGGGCTTCCAAATATCCCTTTGCAAATTCAACAAGAACAGCCTTAGCGAAAGGCTTCTTGAAAGGAAAGATGTAACTCTGTGAGATGAATTAACAGAACACAGAGCAGTTTCTCAGAAAGCTTCTTTCCAGTTTTGAACGGAAGATATTTCCTTTTTCACCATAGCCCTCTATGGGCTTCCAAATATCCATTTGCCAATTCCACAAGAACAGCCTTAGCGAAAGGCTTCTTGAAGGGAAAGATGTAACTCTGTGAGATGAATTAACAGAACACAGAGCAGTTTCTCAGAAAGCTTCTTTCCAGTTTTGAACGGAAGATATTTCCTTTTTCACCATAGCCCTCTATGGGCTTCCAAATATCCCTTTGCCAATTCCACAAGAACAGCCTTAGCGAAAGGCTTCTTGAAAGGAAAGATGTAACTCTGTGAGATGAATTCACAGAACACAGAGCAGTGTCTCAGAAAGCTTCTTTCCAGTTTTGAACGGAAGATATTTCCTTTTTCACCATAGGCCTCTATGGGCTTCCAAATATCCCTTTGCCAATTCCACAAGAACAGCCTTAGCGAAAGGCTTCTTGAAGGGAAAGATGTAACTCTGTGAGATGAATTCACAGAACACAGAGCAGTTTCTCAGAAAGCTTCTTTCCAGTTTTGAACGGAAGATATTTCCTTTTTCACCATAGGCCTCTATGGGCTTCCAAATATCCCTTTGCCAATTCCACAAGAACAGCCTTAGCGAAAGGCTTCTTGAAGGGAGAGATGTAACTCTGTAAGATGAATTCACAGAACACACAGCAGTTTCTCTGAAAGCTTCTTTCCAGTTTTGAACGGAAGATATTTCCTTTTTCACCATAGCCCTCTATGGGCTTCCAAATATCCATTTGCCAATTCCACAAGAACAGCCTTAGCGAAAGGCTTCTTGAAGGGAAAGATGTAACTCTGTGAGATGAATTAACAGAACACAGAGCAGTTTCTCAGAAAGCTTCTTTCCAGTTTTGAACGGAAGATATTTCCTTTTTCACCATAGGCCTCTAGGGGCTTCCAAATATCCCTTTGCCAATTCCACAAGAACAGCCTTAGCGAAAGGCTTCTTGAAGGCAAAGATGTAACTCTGTGAGATGAATTCACAGAACACAGAGCAGTTTCTCAGAAAGCTTCTTTCCAGTTTTGAACGGAAGATATTTACTTTTTCACCATAGCCCTCTATGGGCTTCCAAATATCCCTTTGCCAATTCCACAAGAACAGCCTTAGCGAAAGGCTTCTTGAAGGGAAAGATGTAACTCTGTGAGATGAATTCACAGAACACAGAGCAGTTTCTCAGAAAGCTTCTTTCCAGTTTTGAACGGAAGATATTTCCTTTTTCAAAATAGCCCTCTAAGGGCTTCCAAATATCCCTTTGCCAATTCCACCAGAACAGCCTTAGCGCAAGGATTCTTGAAGGGAAAGATGTAACTCTGTGAGATGAATTCACAGAACACAGAGCAGTTTCTCAGAAAGCTTCTTTCCAGTTTTGAACGGAAGATATTTCCTTTTTCACCATAGGCCTCTATGGGCTTCCAAATATCTCTTTGCCAATTCCACAAGAACAGCCTTAGCGAAAGGCTTCTTGAAGGGAAAGATGTAACTCTGTGAGGTGAATTCACAGAACACAGAGCAGTTTCTCAGAAAGCTTCTTTCCAGTTTTGAACGGAAGATATTTCCTTTTTCACCATAGCCCTCTATGGGCTTCCAAATATCCCTTTGCCAATTCCACAAGAACAGCCTTAGCGAAAGACTTCCTCAAGGGAAAGATGTAACTCTGTGAGATGAATTAACAGAACACAGAGCAGTTTCTCAGAAAGCTTCTTTCCAGTTTTGAACGGAAGATATTTCCTTTTTCACCATAGCCGTCTATGGGCTTCCAAATATCCCTTTGCCAATTCCACAAGAACAGCCTTAGCGAAAGGCTTCTTGAAGGGAAAGATGTAACTCTGTGAGATGAATTAACAGAACACAGAGCAGTTTCTCAGAAAGCTTCTTTCCAGTTTTGAACGGAAGATAATTCCTTTTTCACCATAGGCCTCTAAGGGCTTCCAAATATCCCTTTGCCATTTCCACAAGAACAGCCTTAGCGAAAGGCTTCTTGAAGGGAAAGATGTAACTCTGTGAGATGAATTAACAGAACACAGAGCAGTTTCTCAGAAAGCTTCTTTCCAGTTTTGAACGGAAGATATTTCCTTTTTCACCATAACCCTCTATGGGCTTCCAAATATCCCTTTGCCAATCCCACAAGAACAGCGTTACCGAAAGGCTTCTTGAAGGGATAGATGTAACTTTGTGAGATGAATTCACAGAACGCAGAGCAGTTTCTCAGAAAGCTTCTTTCCAGTTTTGAACGGAAGATATTTCCTTTTTCACCATAGCCCTCTATGGGCTTCCAAATATCCCTTTGCCAATTCTACAAGAACAGCCTTAGCGAAAGGCTTCTTGAAGGGAAAGATGTAACTCTGTGAGATGAATTGACAGAACACAGAGCAGTTTCTCAGAAAGCTTCTTTCCAGTTTTGAACGGAAGATATTTCCTTTTTCACCATAGCCGTCTATGGGCTTCCAAATATCCCTTTGCCAATTCCACAAGAACAGCCTTAGCGAAAGGCTTCTTGAAGGGAAAGATGTAACTCTGTGAGATGAATTAACAGAACACAGAGCAGTTTCTCAGAAAGCTTCTTTCCAGTTTTGAACGGAAGATATTTCCTTTTTCACCATAGGCCTCTAAGGGCTTCCAAATATCCCTTTGCCAATTCCACAAGAACAGCCATAGCGAAAGGCTTCTTGAGGGGAAAGATGTAACTCTGTGAGATGAATTAACAGAACACAGAGCAGTTTCTCAGAAAGCTTCTTTCCAGTTTTGAACGGAAGATATTTCCTTTTTCACCATAGCCCTCTATGGGCTTCCAAATATCCCTTTGCCAATTCCACAAGAACAGCCTTAGCGAAAGGCTTCCTGAAGGGAAAGATGTAACTCTGTGAGATGAATTCACAGAACACAGAGCAGTTTCTCAGAAAGCTTCTTTCCAGTTTTGAACGGAAGATATTTCCTTTTTCACCATAGGCCTCTATGGGTTTCCAAATATCCCTTTGCCAATTCCACAAGAACAGCCTTAGCGAAAGGCTTCTTGAAGGGAAAGATGTAACTCTGTGAGATGAATTCACAGAACACAGAGCAGTTTCTCAGAAAGCTTCTTTCCAGTTTTGAACGCAAGATATTTCCTTTTTCACCATAGCCCTCTATGGGCTTCCAAATATCCCTTTGCCAATCCCACAAGAACAGTCTTACCGAAAGGCTTCTTGAAGGGAAAGATGTAACTCTGTGAGATGAATTCACAGAACACAGAGCAGTTTCTCAGAAAGCTTCTTTCCAGTTTTGAACGGAAGATATTTCCTTTTTCACCATAGCCCTCTACGGGCTTCCAAATATCCCTTTGCCAATTCCCCAAGAACAGCCTTAGCGAAAGGCTTCTTGAAGGGAAAGATGTAACTCTGTGAGATGAATTAACAGAACACAGAGCAGTTTCTCAGAAAGATTCTTTCCAATTTTGAACGCAAGATATTTCCTTTTTCACCATAGATCTCTATGGGCTTCCAAATATCCCTTTGCAAATTCAACAAGAACAGCCTTAGCGAAAGGCTTCTTGAAGGGAAAGATGTATCTCTGTGAAATGAATTAACAGAACACAGAGCAGTTTCTCAGAAAGCTTCTTTCCAGTTTTGAACGGAAGGTATTTCCTTTTTCACCATAGCCCTCTATGGGCTTCCAAATATCCCTTTGAAAATTCCACAATAACAGCCTTAGCGAAAGGCTTCCTGAAGGGAAAGATGTAACTCTGTGAGATGAATTCACAGAACACAGAGCAGTTTCTCAGAAAGCTTCTTTCCAGTTTTGAACGGAAGATATTTCCTTTTTCACCATAGGCCTCTATGGGCTTCCAAATATCCCTTTGCCAATTCCACAAGAACAGCCTTAGCGAAAGGCTTCTTGAAGGGAAAGATGTAACTCTGTGAGATGAATTCACAGAACACAGAGCAGTTTCTCAGAAAGCTTCTTTCCAGTTTTGAACGGAAGATATTTACTTTTTCACCGTAGCCCTCTATGGGCTTCCAAATATCCCTTTGCCAATTCCACAAGAACAGCCTTAGCGAAAGGCTTCTTGAAGGGAAAGATGTAACTCTGTGAGATGAATTCACGGAACACAGAGCAGTTTCTCAGAAAGCTTCTTTCCAGTTTTGAACGGAAGATATTTCCTTTTTCACCCTAGCCCTCTATGGGCTTCCAAATATCCCTTTGCCAATTCCATAAGAACAGCCTTAGTGAAAGGCTTCTTGAAGGGAAAGATGTAACTCTGTGAGATGAATTAACAGAACACAGAGCAGTTTCTCAGAAAGCTTCTTTCCAGTTTTGAACGGAAGATATATCCTTTTTCACCATAGCCCTCTATGGGCTTCCAAATATCCCTTTGCCAATTCCACAAGAACAGCCTTAGCGAAAGGCTTCTTGAAGGGAAAGATGTAACTCTGTGAGATGAATTAACAGAACACAGAGCAGTTTCTCAGAAAGCTTCTTTCCAGTTTTGAACGGAAGATATTTCCTTTTTCACCATAGCCCTCTATGGGCTTCCAAATATCCCTTTGCCAATTCCACAAGAACAGCCGTAGCGAAAGGCTTCTTGAAGGGAAAGATGTAACGCTGTGAGATGAATTCACAGAACACAGAGCAGTTTCTCAGAAAGCTTCTTTCCAGTTTTGAACGGAAGATATTTCCTTTTTCACCATAGCCCTCTATGGACTTCCAAATATCCCTTTGCCAATTCCACAAGAACAGCCTTAGCAAAAGGCTTCTTGAAGGGAAAGATATAACTTTCTGAGATGAAGTCACAGAACGCAGAGCAGTTTCTCAGAAAGCTTCTTTCCAGTTTTGAACGGAAGATATTTCCTTTTTCACCATAGCCCTCTATGGGCTTCCAAATATCCCTTTGCCAATTCCACAAGAACAGCCTTAGTGAAAGGCTTCTTGAAGGGAAAGATGTAACTCTGTGAGATGAATTCATAGAACACAGAGCAGTTTCTCAGAAAGCTTCTTTCCAGTTTTGAACGGAAGATATTTCCTTTTTCACCATAGCCGTCTATAGGCTTCCAAATATCCCTTTGCCAATTCCACAAGAACAGCCTTAGCGAAAGGCTTCTTGAAGGGAAAGATGTAACTCTGTGAGATGAATTAACAGAACACAGAGCAGTTTCTCAGAAAGCTTCTTTCCAGTTTTGAACGGAAGATATTTCCTTTTTCACCATAGGCCTCTAAGGGCTTCCAAATATCCCTTTGCCAATTCCACAAGAACAGCCATAGCGAAAGGCTTCTTGAGGGGAAAGATGTAACTCTGTGAGATGAATTAACACAACACAGAGCAGTTTCTCAGAAAGCTTCTTTCCAGTTTTGAACGGAAGATATTTCCTTTTTCACCATAGCCCTCTATGGGCTTCCAAATATCCCTTTGCCAATTCCACAAGAACAGCCTTAGCGAAAGGCTTCCTGAAGGGAAAGATGTAACTCTGTGAGATGAATTCACAGAACACAGAGCAGTTTCTCAGAAAGCTTCTTTCCAGTTTTGAACGGAAGATATTTCCTTTTTCACCATAGGCCTCTATGGGTTTCCAAATATCCCTTTGCCAATTCCACAAGAACAGCCTTAGCGAAAGGCTTCTTGAAGGGAAAGATGTAACTCTGTGAGATGAATTCACAGAACACAGAGCAGTTTCTCAGAAAGCTTCTTTCCAGTTTTGAACGCAAGATATTTCCTTTTTCACCATAGCCCTCTATGGGCTTCCAAATATCCCTTTGCCAATCCCACAAGAACAGTCTTACCGAAAGGCTTCTTGAAGGGAAAGATGTAACTCTGTGAGATGAATTCACAGAACACAGAGCAGTTTCTCAGAAAGCTTCTTTCCAGTTTTGAACGGAAGATATTTCCTTTTTCACCATAGCCCTCTACGGGCTTCCAAATATCCCTTTGCCAATTCCCCAAGAACAGCCTTAGCGAAAGGCTTCTTGAAGGGAAAGATGTAACTCTGTGAGATGAATTAACAGAACACAGAGCAGTTTCTCAGAAAGATTCTTTCCAATTTTGAACGGAAGATATTTCCTTTTTCACCATAGATCTCTATGGGCTTCCAAATATCCCTTTGCAAATTCAACAAGAACAGCCTTAGCGAAAGGCTTCTTGAAGGGAAAGATGTATCTCTGTGAAATGAATTAACAGAACACAGAGCAGTTTCTCAGAAAGCTTCTTTCCAGTTTTGAACGGAAGGTATTTCCTTTTTCACCATAGCCCTCTATGGGCTTCCAAATATCCCTTTGAAAATTCCACAATAACAGCCTTAGCGAAAGGCTTCCTGAAGGGAAAGATGTAACTCTGTGAGATGAATTCACAGAACACAGAGCAGTTTCTCAGAAAGCTTCTTTCCAGTTTTGAACGGAAGATATTTCCTTTTTCACCATAGGCCTCTATGGGCTTCCAAATATCCCTTTGCCAATTCCACAAGAACAGCCTTAGCGAAAGGCTTCTTGAAGGGAAAGATGTAACTCTGTGAGATGAATTCACAGAACACAGAGCAGTTTCTCAGAAAGCTTCTTTCCAGTTTTGAACGGAAGATATTTACTTTTTCACCGTAGCCCTCTATGGGCTTCCAAATATCCCTTTGCCAATTCCACAAGAACAGCCTTAGCGAAAGGCTTCTTGAAGGGAAAGATGTAACTCTGTGAGATGAATTCACGGAACACAGAGCAGTTTCTCAGAAAGCTTCTTTCCAGTTTTGAACGGAAGATATTTCCTTTTTCACCCTAGCCCTCTATGGGCTTCCAAATATCCCTTTGCCAATTCCATAAGAACAGCCTTAGTGAAAGGCTTCTTGAAGGGAAAGATGTAACTCTGTGAGATGAATTAACAGAACACAGAGCAGTTTCTCAGAAAGCTTCTTTCCAGTTTTGAACGGAAGATATATCCTTTTTCACCATAGCCCTCTATGGGCTTCCAAATATCCCTTTGCCAATTCCACAAGAACAGCCTTAGCGAAAGGCTTCTTGAAGGGAAAGATGTAACTCTGTGAGATGAATTAACAGAACACAGAGCAGTTTCTCAGAAAGCTTCTTTCCAGTTTTGAACGGAAGATATTTCCTTTTTCACCATAGCCCTCTATGGGCTTCCAAATATCCCTTTGCCAATTCCACAAGAACAGCCGTAGCGAAAGGCTTCTTGAAGGGAAAGATGTAACTCTGTGAGATGAATTCACAGAACACAGAGCAGTTTCTCAGAAAGCTTCTTTCCAGTTTTGAACGGAAGATATTTCCTTTTTCACCATAGCCCTCTATGGACTTCCAAATATCCCTTTGCCAATTCCACAAGAACAGCCTTAGCAAAAGGCTTCTTGAAGGGAAAGATATAACTTTCTGAGATGAAGTCACAGAACGCAGAGCAGTTTCTCAGAAAGCTTCTTTCCAGTTTTGAACGGAAGATATTTCCTTTTTCACCATAGCCCTCTATGGGCTTCCAAATATCCCTTTGCCAATTCCACAAGAACAGCCTTAGTGAAAGGCTTCTTGAAGGGAAAGATGTAACTCTGTGAGATGAATTCATAGAACACAGAGCAGTTTCTCAGAAAGCTTCTTTCCAGTTTTGAACGGAAGATATTTCCTTTTTCACCATAGCCGTCTATAGGCTTCCAAATATCCCTTTGCCAATTCCACAAGAACAGCCTTAGCGAAAGGCTTCTTGAAGGGAAAGATGTAACTCTGTGAGATGAATTAACAGAACACAGAGCAGTTTCTCAGAAAGCTTCTTTCCAGTTTTGAACGGAAGATATTTCCTTTTTCACCATAGGCCTCTAAGGGCTTCCAAATATCCCTTTGCCAATTCCACAAGAACAGCCATAGCGAAAGGCTTCTTGAGGGGAAAGATGTAACTCTGTGAGATGAATTAACACAACACAGAGCAGTTTCTCAGAAAGCTTCTTTCCAGTTTTGAACGGAAGATATTTCCTTTTTCACCATAGCCCTCTATGGGCTTCCAAATATCCCTTTGCCAATTCCACAAGAACAGCCTTAGCGAAAGGCTTCTTGAAGGGAAAGATGTAACTCTGTGAGATGAATTCACGGAACACAGAGCAGTTTCTCAGAAAGTTTCTTTCCAGTTTTGAACGGAAGATATTTCCTTTTTCACCATAGCCCTCTATGGGCTTCCAAATATCCCTTTGCCAATTCCATAAGAACAGCCTTAGCGAAAGGCTTCTTGAAGGGAAAGATGTAACTCTGTGAGATGAATTAACAGAACACAGAGCAGTTTCTCAGAAAGTTTCTTTCCAGTTTTGAACGGAAGATATTTCCTTTTTCACCATAGGCCTCTATGGGCTTCCAAATATCCCTTTGCCAATTCCACAAGAACAGCCTTAGCGAAAGGCTTCTTGAAGGGAAAGATGTAACTCTGTGAGATGAATTCACAGAACACAGAGCAGTTTCTCAGAAAGCTTCTTTCCAGTTTTGAACGGAAGATATTTCCTTTTTCACCATAGCCCTCTATGGGCTTCCAAATATCCCTTTGCCAATTCCACAAGAACAGCCTTAGCGAAAGGCTTCTTGAAGGGAAAGATGTAACTCTGTGAGATGAATTCACAGAACACAGAGCAGTTTCTCAGAAAGCTTCTTTCCAGTTTTGAACGGAAGATATTTCCTTTTTCACCATAGCCGTCTATGGGATTTCAAATATCCCTTTGCCAATTCCGCAAGAACAGCCTTAGCGAAAGGCTTCTTGAAGGGAAAGATGTAACTCTGTGAGATGAATTCACAGAACACAGAGCAGTTTCTCAGAAAGCTTCTTTCCAGTTTTGAACGGAAGATATTTCCTTTTTCACCATAGCCCTCTATGGGCTTCCAAATATCCCTTTGCCAATTCCACAAGAACAGCCTTAGCGAAAGGCTTCTTGAAAGGAAAGATGTAACTCTGTGAGATGAATTCACAGAACACAGAGCAGTGTCTCAGAAAGCTTCTTTCCAGTTTTGAACGGAAGATATTTCCTTTTTCACCATAGGCCTCTATGGGCTTCCAAATATACCTTTGCCAATTCCACAAGAACAGCCTTAGCGAAAGGCTTCTTGAAGGGAAAGATGTAACTCTTTGAGACGAATTCACAGAACACAGAGCAGTTTCTCAGAAAGCTTCTTTCCAGTTTTGAACGGAAGATATTTCCTTTTTCACCATAGGCCTCTATGGGCTTCCAAATATCCCTTTGCCAATTCCATAAGAACAGCCTTAGCGAAAGGCTTCTTGAAGGGAAAGATGTAACTCTGTAAGATGAATTCACAGAACACAGAGCAGTTTCTCTGAAAGCTTCTTTCCAGTTTTGAACGGAAGATATTTCCGTTTTCACCGTAGCCCTCTATGGGCTTCCAAATATCCCTTTGCCAATTCCACAAGAACAGCCTTAGCGAAAGGCTTCTTGAAGGGAAAGATGTAACTCTGTGAGATGAATTAACAGAACACAGAGCAGTTTCTCAGAAAGCTTCTTTCCAGTTTTGAACGGAAGATATTTCCTTTTTCACCATAGGCCTCTAGGGGCTTCCAAATATCCCTTTGCCAATTCCACAAGAACAGACTTAGCGAAAGGCTTCTTGAAGGGAAAGATGTAACTCTGTGAGATGAATTCACAGAACACAGAGCAGTTTCTCAGAAAGCTTCTTTCCAGTTTTGAACGGAAGATATTTACTTTTTCACCATAGCCCTCTATGGGCTTCCAAATATCCCTTTGCCAATTCCACAAGAACAGCCTTAGCGAAAGGCTTCTTGAAGGGAAAGATGTAACTCTGTGAGATGAATTCACAGAACACAGAGCAGTGTCTCAGAAAGCTTCTTTCCAGTTTTGAACGGAAGATATTTCCTGTTTCACCATAGCCCTCTATGGGCTTCCAAATATCCCTTTGCCAATTCCACAAGAACAGCCTTAGCGAAAGGCTTCTTGAAGGGAAAGATGTAACTCTGTGAGATGAATTCACAGAACACAGAGCAGATTCTCAGAAAGCTTCTTTCCAGTTTTGAACGGAAGATATTTCCTTTTTCACCATAGCCCTCTATGGGCTTCCAAATATCCCTTTGCCAATTCCACAAGAACAGCCTTAGCGAAAGGCTTCTTGAAGGGAAAGATGTAACTCTGTGAGATGAATTCACAGAACACAGAGCAGTTTCTCAGAAAGCTTCTTTCCAGTTTTGAACGGAAGATATTTACTTTTTCACCATAGCCCTCTACGGGCTTCCAAATATCCCTTTGCCAATCCCACAAGAAAAGCCTTAGCGAAAGGCTTCTTGAAGGGAAAGATGTAACTCTGTGAGATGAATTCACAGAACACAGAGCAGTTTCTCAGAAAGCTTCTTTCCAGTTTTGAAGGGAAGATATTTCCTTTTTCACCATAGCCCTCTATGGGCTTCCAAATATCCCTTTGCCAATTCCACAAGAACAGCCTTAGCGAAAGGCTTCTTGAAAGGAAAGATATAACTCTGTGAGATGAATTCACAGAACACAGAGCAGTGTCTCAGAAAGCTTCTTTCCAGTTTTGAACGGAAGATATTTCCTTTTTCACCATAGGCCTCTATGGGCTTCCAAATATCCCTTTGCCAATTCCACAAGAACAGCCTTAGCGAAAGGCTTCTTGAAGGGAAAGATGTAACTCTGTGAGATGAATTCACAGAACACAGAGCAGTTTCTCAGAAAGCTTCTTTCCAGTTTTGAACGGAAGATATTTCCTTTTTCACCATAGGCCTCTATGGGCTTCCAAATATCCCTTTGCCAATTCCACAAGAACAGCCTTAGCGAAAGGCTTCTTGAAGGGAAAGATGTAACTCTGTAAGATGAATTCACAGAACACAGAGCAGTTTCTCTGAAAGCTTCTTTCCAGTTTTGAACGGAAGATATTTCCTTTTTCACCATAGCCCTCTATGGGCTTCCAAATATCCCTTTGCCAATTCCACAAGAACAGCCTTAGCGAAAGGCTTCTTGAAGGGAAAGATGTAACTCTGTGAGATGAATTAACAGAACACAGAGCAGTTTCTCAGAAAGCTTCTTTCCAGTTTTGAACGGAAGATATTTCCTTTTTCACCATAGGCCTCTAGGGGCTTCCAAATATCCCTTTGCCAATTCCACAAGAACAGACTTAGCGAAAGGCTTCTTGAAGGGAAAGATGTAACTCTGTGAGATGAATTCACAGAACACAGAGCAGTTTCTCAGAAAGCTTCTTTCCAGTTTTGAACGGAAGATATTTACTTTTTCACCATAGCCCTCTATGGGCTTCCAAATATCCCTTTGCCAATTCCACAAGAACAGCCTTAGCGAAAGGCTTCTTGAAGGGAAAGATGTAACTCTGTGAGATGAATTCACAGAACACAGAGCAGTGTCTCAGAAAGCTACTTTCCAGTTTTGAACGGAAGATATTTCCTGTTTCACCATAGCCCTCTATGGGCTTCCAAATATCCCTTTGCCAATTCCAGAAGAACAGCCTTAGCGAAAGGCTTCTTGAAGGGAAAGATGTAACTCTGTGAGATGAATTCACAGAACACAGAGCAGTTTCTCAGAAAGCTTCTTTCCAGTTTTGAACGGAAGATACTTACTTTTTCACCATAGCCCTCTATGGGCTTCCAAAAATCCCTTTGCCAATTCCACAAGAACAGCCTTAGCGAAAGGCTTCTTGAAGGGAAAGATGTAACTCTGTGAGATGAATTCACAGAACACAGAGCAGTTTCTCAGAAAGCTTCTTTCCAGTTTTGAACGGAAGATATTTACTTTTTCACCATAGCCCTCTACGGGCTTCCAAATATCCCTTTGCCAATTCCACAAGAACAGCCTTAGCGAAAGGCTTCTTGAAGGGAAAGATGTAACTCTGTGAGATGAATTAACAGAACACAGAGCAGTTTCTCAGAAAGCTTCTTTCCAGTTTTGAACGGAAGATATTTCCTTTTTCACCATAGACCTCTATGGGCTTCCAAATATCCCTTTGCCAATTCCACAAGAACAGCCTTAGCGAAAGGCTTCTTGAAGGGAAAGATGTAACTCTGTGAGATGAATTAACAGAACACAGAGCAGTTTCTCAGAAAGCTTCTTTCCAGTTTTGAACGGAAGATATTTCCTTTTTCACCATAGCCCTCTATGGGCTTCCAAATATCCCTTTGCCAATTCCACAAGAACAGCCTTAGCGAAAGGCTTCTTGAAGGGAAAGATGTAACTCGGTGAGATGAATTCACAGAACACAGAGCAGTTTCTCAGAAAGCTTCTTTCCAGTTTTGAACGGAAGATATTTCCTTTTTCACCATAGCCGTCTATGGGCTTCCAAATATCCCTTTGCCAATTCCACAAGAACAGCCTTAGCGAAAGGCTTCTTGAAGGGAAAGATGTAACTCTGTGAGATGAATTAACAGAACACAGAGCAGTTTCTCAGAAAGCTTCTTTCCAGTTTTGAACGGAAGATATTTCCTTTTTCACCATAGGCCTCTAAGGGCTTCCAAATATCCCTTTGCCAATGCCACAAGAACAGCCATAGCGAAAGGCTTCTTGAGGGGAAAGATGTAACTCTGTGAGATGAATTAACAGAACACAGAGCAGTTTCTCAGAAAGCTTCTTTCCAGTTTTGAACGGAAGATATTTCCTTTTTCACCATAGCCCTCTATGGGCTTCCAAATATCCCTTTGCCAATTCCACAAGAACAGCCTTAGCGAAAGGCTTCTTGAAGGGAAAGATATAACTCTGTGAGATGAATTCACAGAACACAGAGCAGTTTCTCAGAAAGCTTCTTTCCAGTTTTGAACGGAAGATATTTCCTTTTTCACCATAGCCCTCTATGGGCTTCCAAAAATCCCTTTGCCAATTCCACAAGAACAGCCTTAGCGAAAGGCTTCTTGAAGGGAAAGATGTAACTCTGTGAGATGAATTCACAGAACACAGAGCAGTGTCTCAGAAAGCTTCTTTAAATTTTGAACGGAAGATATTTACTTTTTCACCATAGCCCTCTACGGGCTTCCAAATATCCCTTTGCCAATTCCACAAGAACAGCCTTAGCGAAAGGCTTCTTGAAGGGAAAGATGTAACTCTGTGAGATGAATTCACAGAACACAGAGCAGTTTCTCAGAAAGCTTCTTTCCAGTTTTGAACGGAAGATATTTCCTTTTTCACCATAGCCCTCTATGGGCTTCCAAATATCCCTTTGCCAATTCCACAAGAACAGCCTTAGCGAAAGGCTTCTTGAAGGGAAAGATGTAACTCTGTGAGATGAATTAACAGAACACAGAGCAGTTTCTCAGAAAGCTTCTTTCCAGTTTTGAACGGAAGATATTTCCTTTTTCACCATAGCCCTCTATGGGCTTCCAAATATCCCTTTGAAAATTCCACAAGAACAGCCTTAGCGAAAGGCTTCCTGAAGGGAAAGATGTAACTCTGTGAGATGAATTCACAGAACACAGAGCAGTTTCTCAGAAAGCTTCTTTCCAGTTTTGAACGGAAGATATTTCCTTTTTCACCATAGGCCTCTATGGGCTTCCAAATATCCCTTTGCCAATTCCACAAGAACAGCCTTAGCGAAAGGCTTCTTGAAGGGAAAGATGTAACTCTGTGAGATGAATTCACAGAACACAGAGCAGTTTCTCAGAAAGCTTCTTTCCAGTATTGAACAGAAGATATTTACTTTTTCACCGTAGCCCTCTATGGGCTTCCAAATATCCCTTTGCCAATTCCACAAGAACAGCCTTAGCGAAAGGCTTCTTGAAGGGAAAGATGTAACTCTGTGAGATGAATTCACGGAACACAGAGCAGTTTCTCAGAAAGCTTCTTTCCAGTTTTGAACGGAAGATATTTCCTTTTTCACCATAGCCCTCTATGGGCTTCCAAATATCCCTTTGCCAATTCCATAAGAACAGCCTTAGTGAAAGGCTTCTTGAAGGGAAAGATGTAACTTTGTGAGATGAATTAACAGAACACAGAGCAGTTTCTCAGAAAGCTTCTTTCCAGTTTTGAACGGAAGATATATCCTTTTTCACCATAGGCCTCTATGGGCTTCCAAATATCCCTTTGCCAATTCCACAAGAACAGCCTTAGCGAAAGGCTTCTTGAAGGGAAAGATGTAACTCTGTGAGATGAATTAACAGAACACAGAGCAGTTTCTCAGAAAGCTTCTTTCCAGTTTTGAACGGAAGATATTTCCTTTTTCACCATAGCCCTCTATGGGCTTCCAAATATCCCTTTGCCAATTCCACAAGAACAGCCGTAGCGAAAGGCTTCTTGAAGGGAAAGATGTAACTCTGTGAGATGAATTCACAGAACACAGAGCAGTTTCTCAGAAAGCTTCTTTCCAGTTTTGAACGGAAGATATTTCCTTTTTCACCATAGCCCTCTATGGGCTTCCAAATATCCCTTTGCCAATTCCACAGGAACAGCCTTAGCAAAAGGCTTCTTGAAGGGAAAGATGTAACTTTGTGAGATGAATTCACAGAACGCAGAGCAGTTTCTCAGAAAGCTTCTTTCCAGTTTTGAACGGAAGATATTTCCTTTTTCACCATAACCCTCTATGGGCTTCCAAATATCCCTTTGCCAATTCCACAAGAACAGCCTTAGCGAAAGGCTTCTTGAAGGGAAAGATGTAACTCTGTGAGATGAATTCACAGAACACAGAGCAGTTTCTCAGAAAGCTTCTTTCCAGTTTTGAACGGAAGATATTTCCTTTTTCACCATAGCCGTCTATGGGCTTCCAAATATCCCTTTGCCAATTCCACAAGAACAGCCTTAGCGAAAGGCTTCTTGAAGGGAAAGATGTAACTCTGTGAGATGAATTAACAGAACACAGAGCAGTTTCTCAGAAAGCTTCTTTCCAGTTTTGAACGGAAGATATTTCCTTTTTCACCCTAGGCCTCTAAGGGCTTCCAAATATCCCTTTGCCAATTCCATAAGAACACCCTTAGCGAAAGGCTTCTTGAAGGGAAAGATGTAACTCTGTGAGATGAATTAACAGAACACAGAGGAGTTTCTCAGAAAGTTTCTTTCCAGTTTTGAACGGAAGATATTTCCTTTTTCACCATAGGCCTCTATGGGCTTCCAAATATCCCTTTGCCAATTCCACAAGAACAGCCTTAGCGAAAGGCTTCTTGAAGGGAAAGATGTAACTCTGTGAGATGAATTCACAGAACACAGAGCAGTTTCTCAGAAAGCTTCTTTCCAGTTTTGAACGGAAGATATTTCCTTTTTCACCATAGCCCTCTATGGGCTTCCAAATATCCCTTTGCCAATTCCACAAGAACAGCCTTAGCGAAAGGCTTCTTGAAGGGAAAGATGTAACTCTGTGAGATGAATTAACAGAACACAGAGCAGTTTCTCAGAAAGCTTCTTTCCAGTTTTGAACGGAAGATATTGCCTTTTTCACCATAGCCGTCTATGGGATTTCAAATATCCCTTTGCCAATTCCACAAGAACAGCCTTAGCGAAAGGCTTCTTGAAGGGAAAGATGTAACTCTGTGAGATGAATTCACAGAACACAGAGCAGTTTCTCAGAAAGCTTCTTTCCAGTTTTGAACGGAAGATATTTACTTTTTCACCATAGCCCTCTATGGGCTTCCAAATATCCCTTTGCCAATTCCACAAGAACAGCCTTAGCGAAAGGCTTCTTGAAGGGAAAGATGTAACTCTTTGAGATGAATTGACAGAACACAGAGCAGTTTCTCAGAAAGCTTCTTTCCAGTTTTGAACGGAAGATATTTCCTTTTTCACCATAGCCGTCTAAGGGCTTCCAAATATCCCTTTGCCAATTCCACAAGAACAGCCTTAGCGAAAGGCTTCTTGAAGGGAAAGATGTAACTCTGTGAGATGAATTAACAGAACACAGAGCAGTTTCTCAGAAAGCTTCTTTCCAGTTTTGAACGGAAGATATTTCCTTTTTCACCATAGGCCTCTAAGGGCTTCCAAATATCCCTTTGCCAATTCCACAAGAACAGCCATAGCGAAAGGTTTCTTGAGGGGAAAGATGTAACTCTGTGAGATGAATTAACAGAACACAGAGCAGTTTCTCAGAAAGCTTCTTTCCAGTTTTGAACGGAAGATATTTCCTTTTTCACCATAGCCCTCTATGGGCTTCCAAATATCCCTTTGCCAATTCCACAAGAACAGCCTTAGCGAAAGGCTTCTTGAAGGGAAAGATGTAACTCTGTGAGATGAATTCACAGAACACAGAGCAGTTTCTCAGAAAGCTTCTTTAAAATTTTGAACGGAAGATATTTCCTTTTTCACCATAGGCCTCTATGATCTTCCAAATATCCCTTTGCCAATTCCACAAGAACAGCCTTAGCGAAAGGCTTCTTGAAGGGAAAGATGTAACTCTGTGAGATGAATTCACAGAACACAGAGCAGTTTCTCAGAAAGCTTCTTTCCAGTTTTGAACGGAAGATATTTCCTTTTTCACCATAGCCCTCTACGGTCTTCCAAATATCCCTTTGCCAATTCCACAAGAACAGCCTTAGCGAAAGGCTTCTTGAAGGGAAAGATGTAACTCTGTGAGATGAATTAACAGAACACAGAGCAGTTTCTCAGAAAGATTCTTTCCAATTTTGAACGGAAGATATTTCCTTTTTCACCATAGCCCTCTATGGGCTTCCAAATATCCCTTTGCAAATTCAACAAGAACAGCCTTAGCGAAAGGCTTCTTGAAGGGAAAGATATAACTCTGTGAAATGAATTAACAGAACACAGAGCAGTTTCTCAGAAAGCTTCTTTCCAGTTTTGAACGGAAGGTATTTCCTTTTTCACCATAGCCCTCTATGGGCTTCCAAATATCCCTTTGAAAATTCCACAAGAACAGCCTTAGCGAAAGGCTTCTTGAAGGGAAAGATGTAACTCTGTGAGATGAATTAACAGAACACAGAGCAGTTTCTCAGAAAGCTTCTTTCCAGTTTTGAACGGAAGATATTTCCTTTTTCACCATAGCCCTCTATGGGCTTCCAAATATCCCTTTGCCAATTCCACAAGAACAGCCTTAGCGAAAGGCTTCTTGAAGGGAAAGATGTAACTCTGTGAGATGAAATCACAGAACACAGAGCAGTTTCTCAGAAAGCTTCTTTCCAGTTTTGAACGGAAGATATTTCCTTTTTCACCATAGGCGTGTATGGGCTTCCAAATATCCCTTTGCCAATTCCACAAGAACAGCCTTAGCGAAAGGCTTCTTGAGGGGAAAGATGTAACTCTGTGAGATGAATTAACAGAACACAGAGCAGTTTCTCAGTAAGCTTCTTTCCAGTTTTGAACGGAAGATATTTACTTTTTCACCATAGCCCTCTATGGGCTTCCAAATATCCCTTTGCCAATTCCACAAGAACAGCCTTAGCGAAAGGCTTCTTGAAGGGAAAGATGTAACTCTGTGAGATGAATTCACAGAACACAGAGCAGTTTCTCAGAAAGCTTCTTTCCAGTTTTGAACGGAAGATATTTCCTTTTTCACCATAGCCCTCTATGGGCTTCCAAATATCCCTTTGCCAATTCCACAAGAACAGCCTTAGCGAAAGGCTTCTTGAAGGGAAAGATGTAACTCTGTGAGATGAATTCACAGAACACAGAGCAGTTTCTCAGAAAGATTCTTTCCATATTTGAACGGAAGATATTTCCTTTTTCACCATAGCCCTCTATGGGCTTCCAAATATCCCTTTGCAAATTCAACAAGAACAGCCTTAGCGAAAGGCTTCTTGAAGGGAAAGATGTAACTCTGTGAAATGAATTAACAGAACACAGAGCAGTTTCTCAGAAAGCTTCTTTCCAGTTTTGAACGGAAGGTATTTCCTTTTTCACCATAGCCCTCTATGGGCTTCCAAATATCCCTTTCAAAATTCCACAAGAACAGCCTTAGCCAAAGGCTTCCTGAAGGGAAAGATGTAACTCTGTGAGATGAATTCACAGAACACAGAGCAGTTTCTCAGAAAGCTTCTTTCCAGTTTTGAACGGAAGATATTTCCTTTTTCACCATAGGCCTCTATGGGCTTCCAAATATCCCTTTGCCAATTCCACAAGAACAGCCTTAGCGAAAGGCTTCTTGAAAGGAAAGATGTAACTCTGTGAGATGAATTCACAGAACACAGAGCAGTGTCTCAGAAAGCTTCTTTCCAGTTTTGAACGGAAGATATTTCCTGTTTCACCATAGCCCTCTATGGGCTTCCAAATATCCCTTTGCCAATTCCACAAGAACAGCCTTAGCGAAAGGCTTCTTGAAGGGAAAGATGTAACTCTGTGAGATGAATTCACAGAACACAGAGCAGATTCTCAGAAAGCTTCTTTCCAGTTTTGAACGGAAGATATTTCCTTTTTCACCATAGCCCTCTATGGGCTTCCAAATATCCCTTTGCCAATTCCACAAGAACAGCCTTAGCGAAAGGCTTCTTGAAAGGAAAGATGTAACTCTGTGAGATGAATTAACAGAACACAGAGCAGTTTCTCAGAAAGCTTCTTTCCAGTTTTGAACGGAAGATATTTCCTTTTTCACCATAGCCCTCTATGGGCTTCCAAATATCCATTTGCCAATTCCACAAGAACAGCCGTAGCGAAAGGCTTCTTGAAGGGAAAGATGTAACTCTGTGAGATGAATTCACAGAACACAGAGCAGTTTCTCAGAAAGCTTCTTTCCAGTTTTGAACGGAAGATATTTCCTTTTTCACCATAGCCCTCTATGGGCTTCCAAATATCCCTTTGCCAATTCCACAAGAACAGCCTTAGCGAAAGGCTTCTTGAAGGGAAAGATGTAACTCTGTGAGATGAATTAACAGAACACAGAGCAGTTTCTCAGAAAGCTTCTTTCCAGTTTTGAACGGAAGATATTTCTTTTTTCACCATAGGCCTCTATGGGCTTCCAAATATCCCTTTGCCAATTCCACAAGAACAGACTTAGCGAAAGGCTTCTTGAAGGGAAAGATGTAACTCTGTGAGATGAATTCACAGAACACAGAGCAGTTTCTCAGAAAGCTTCTTTCCAGTTTTGAACGGAAGATATTTCCTTTTTCACCATAGGCCTCTAGGGGCTTCCAAATATCCCTTTGCCAATTCCACAAGAACAGACTTAGCGAAAGGCTTCTTGAAGGGAAAGATGTAACTCTGTGAGATGAATTCACAGAACACAGAGCAGTTTCTCAGAAAGCTTCTTTCCAGTTTTGAACGGAAGATATTTACTTTTTCACCATAGCCCTCTATGGGCTTCCAAATATCCCTTTGCCAATTCCACAAGAACAGCCTTAGCGAAAGGCTTCTTGAAGGGAAAGATGTAACTCTGTGAGATGAATTCACAGAACACAGAGCAGTTTCTCAGAAAGCTTCTTTCCAGTTTTGAACGGAAGATATTTCCTTTTTCAAAATAGCCCTCTAAGGGCTTCCAAATATCCCTTTGCCAATTCCACCAGAACAGCCTTAGCGCAAGGATTCTTGAAGGGAAAGATGTAACTCTGTGAGATGAATTCACAGAACACAGAGCAGTTTCTCAGAAAGCTTCTTTCCAGTTTTGAACGGAAGATATTTCCTTTTTCACCATAGGCCTCTATGGGCTTCCAAATATCTCTTTGCCAATTCCACAAGAACAGCCTTAGCGAAAGGCTTCTTGAAGGGAAAGATGTAACTCTGTGAGATGAATTCACAGAACACAGAGCAGTTTCTCAGAAAGCTTCTTTCCAGTTTTGAACGGAAGATATTTCCTTTTTCACCATAGCCCTCTATGGGCTTCCAAATATCCCTTTGCCAATTCCACAAGAACAGCCTTAGCGAAAGGCTTCTTGAAGGGAAAGATGTAACTCTGTGAGATGAATTCACAGAACACAGAGCAGTTTCTCAGAAAGCTTCTTTCCAGTTTTGAACGGAAGATATTTCCTTTTTCACCATAGCCGTCTATGGGCTTCCAAATATCCCTTTGCCAATTCCACAAGAACAGCCTTAGCGAAAGGCTTCTTGAAGGGAAAGATGTAACTCTGTGAGATGAATTCACAGAACACAGAGCAGTTTCTCAGAAAGCTTCTTTCCAGTTTTGAACGGAAGATATTTCCTTTTTCACCGTAGCCGTCTATGGGCTTCCAAATATCCCTTTGCCAATTCCACAAGAACAGCCTTAGCGAAAGGCTTCTTGAAGGGAAAGATGTAACTCTGTGAGATGAATTAACAGAACACAGAGCAGTTTCTCAGAAAGCTTCTTTCCAGTTTTGAACGGAAGATATTTCCTTTTTCACCATAACCCTCTATGGGCTTCCAAATATCCCTTTGCCAATCCCAGAAGAACAGCGTTACTGAAAGGCTTCTTGAAGGGAAAGATGTAACTTTGTGAGATGAATTCACAGAACGCAGAGCAGTTTCTCAGAAAGCTTCTTTCCAGTTTTGAACGGAAGATATTTCCTTTTTCACCATAGCCCTCTATGGGCTTCCAAATATCCCTTTGCCAATTCTACAAGAACAGCCTTAGCGAAAGGCTTCTTGAAGGGAAAGATGTAACTCTTTGAGATGAATTGACAGAACACAGAGCAGTTTCTCAGAAAGCTTCTTTCCAGTTTTGAACGGAAGATATTTCCTTTTTCACCATAGCCGTCTAAGGGCTTCCAAATATCCCTTTGCCAATTCCACAAGAACAGCCTTAGCGAAAGGCTTCTTGAAGGGAAAGATGTAACTCTGTGAGATGAATTAACAGAACACAGAGCAGTTTCTCAGAAAGCTTCTTTCCAGTTTTGAACGGAAGATATTTCCTTTTTCACCATAGGCCTCTAAGGGCTTCCAAATATCCCTTTGCCAATTCCACAAGAACAGCCATAGCGAAAGGTTTCTTGAGGGGAAAGATGTAACTCTGTGAGATGAATTAACAGAACACAGAGCAGTTTCTCAGAAAGCTTCTTTCCAGTTTTGAACGGAAGATATTTCCTTTTTCACCATAGCCCTCTATGGGCTTCCAAATATCCCTTTGCCAATTCCACAAGAACAGCCTTAGCGAAAGGCTTCTTGAAGGGAAAGATGTAACTCTGTGAGATGAATTCACAGAACACAGAGCAGTTTCTCAGAAAGCTTCTTTCCAATTTTGAACGGAAGATATTTCCTTTTTCACCATAGGCCTCTATGATCTTCCAAATATCCCTTTGCCAATTCCACAAGAACAGCCTTAGCGAAAGGCTTCTTGAAGGGAAAGATGTAACTCTGTGAGATGAATTCACAGAACACAGAGCAGTTTCTCAGAAAGCTTCTTTCCAGTTTTGAACGGAAGATATTTCCTTTTTCACCATAGCCCTCTACGGTCTTCCAAATATCCCTTTGCCAATTCCACAAGAACAGCCTTAGCGAAAGGCTTCTTGAAGGGAAAGATGTAACTCTGTGAGATGAATTAACAGAACACAGAGCAGTTTCTCAGAAAGATTCTTTCCAATTTTGAACGGAAGATATTTCCTTTTTCACCATAGCCCTCTATGGGCTTCCAAATATCCCTTTGCAAATTCAACAAGAACAGCCTTAGCGAAAGGCTTCTTGAAGGGAAAGATATAACTCTGTGAAATGAATTAACAGAACACAGAGCAGTTTCTCAGAAAGCTTCTTTCCAGTTTTGAACGGAAGGTATTTCCTTTTTCACCATAGCCCTCTATGGGCTTCCAAATATCCCTTTGAAAATTCCACAAGAACAGCCTTAGCGAAAGGCTTCTTGAAGGGAAAGATGTAACTCTGTGAGATGAATTCACAGAACACAGAGCAGTTTCTCAGAAAGCTTCTTTCCAGTTTTGAACGGAAGATATTTCCTTTTTCACCATAGCCCTCTATGGGCTTCCAAATATCCCTTTGCCAATTCCACAAGAACAGCCTTAGCGAAAGGCTTCTTGAAGGGAAAGATGTAACTCTGTGAGATGAAATCACAGAACACAGAGCAGTTTCTCAGAAAGCTTCTTTCCAGTTTTGAACGGAAGATATTTCCTTTTTCACCATAGGCGTGTATGGGCTTCCAAATATCCCTTTGCCAATTCCACAAGAACAGCCTTAGCGAAAGGCTTCTTGAGGGGAAAGATGTAACTCTGTGAGATGAATTAACAGAACACAGAGCAGTTTCTCAGTAAGCTTCTTTCCAGTTTTGAACGGAAGATATTTACTTTTTCACCATAGCCCTCTATGGGCTTCCAAATATCCCTTTGCCAATTCCACAAGAACAGCCTTAGCGAAAGGCTTCTTGAAGGGAAAGATGTAACTCTGTGAGATGAATTCACAGAACACAGAGCAGTTTCTCAGAAAGCTTCTTTCCAGTTTTGAACGGAAGATATTTCCTTTTTCACCATAGCCCTCTATGGGCTTCCAAATATCCCTTTGCCAATTCCACAAGAACAGCCTTAGCGAAAGGCTTCTTGAAGGGAAAGATGTAACTCTGTGAGATGAATTCACAGAACACAGAGCAGTTTCTCAGAAAGATTCTTTCCATATTTGAACGGAAGATATTTCCTTTTTCACCATAGCCCTCTATGGGCTTCCAAATATCCCTTTGCAAATTCAACAAGAACAGCCTTAGCGAAAGGCTTCTTGAAGGGAAAGATGTAACTCTGTGAAATGAATTAACAGAACACAGAGCAGTTTCTCAGAAAGCTTCTTTCCAGTTTTGAACGGAAGGTATTTCCTTTTTCACCATAGCCCTCTATGGGCTTCCAAATATCCCTTTCAAAATTCCACAAGAACAGCCTTAGCCAAAGGCTTCCTGAAGGGAAAGATGTAACTCTGTGAGATGAATTCACAGAACACAGAGCAGTTTCTCAGAAAGCTTCTTTCCAGTTTTGAACGGAAGATATTTCCTTTTTCACCATAGGCCTCTATGGGCTTCCAAATATCCCTTTGCCAATTCCACAAGAACAGCCTTAGCGAAAGGCTTCTTGAAAGGAAAGATGTAACTCTGTGAGATGAATTCACAGAACACAGAGCAGTGTCTCAGAAAGCTTCTTTCCAGTTTTGAACGGAAGATATTTCCTGTTTCACCATAGCCCTCTATGGGCTTCCAAATATCCCTTTGCCAATTCCACAAGAACAGCCTTAGCGAAAGGCTTCTTGAAGGGAAAGATGTAACTCTGTGAGATGAATTCACAGAACACAGAGCAGATTCTCAGAAAGCTTCTTTCCAGTTTTGAACGGAAGATATTTCCTTTTTCACCATAGCCCTCTATGGGCTTCCAAATATCCCTTTGCCAATTCCACAAGAACAGCCTTAGCGAAAGGCTTCTTGAAAGGAAAGATGTAACTCTGTGAGATGAATTAACAGAACACAGAGCAGTTTCTCAGAAAGCTTCTTTCCAGTTTTGAACGGAAGATATTTCCTTTTTCACCATAGCCCTCTATGGGCTTCCAAATATCCCTTTGCCAATTCCACAAGAACAGCCGTAGCGAAAGGCTTCTTGAAGGGAAAGATGTAACTCTGTGAGATGAATTCACAGAACACAGAGCAGTTTCTCAGAAAGCTTCTTTCCAGTTTTGAACGGAAGATATTTCCTTTTTCACCATAGCCCTCTATGGGCTTCCAAATATCCCTTTGCCAATTCCACAAGAACAGCCTTAGCGAAAGGCTTCTTGAAGGGAAAGATGTAACTCTGTGAGATGAATTAACAGAACACAGAGCAGTTTCTCAGAAAGCTTCTTTCCAGTTTTGAACGGAAGATATTTCCTTTTTCACCATAGGCCTCTATGGGCTTCCAAATATCCCTTTGCCAATTCCACAAGAACAGACTTAGCGAAAGGCTTCTTGAAGGGAAAGATGTAACTCTGTGAGATGAATTCACAGAACACAGAGCAGTTTCTCAGAAAGCTTCTTTCCAGTTTTGAACGGAAGATATTTACTTTTTCACCATAGCCCTCTATGGGCTTCCAAATATCCCTTTGCCAATTCCACAAGAACAGCCTTAGCGAAAGGCTTCTTGAAGGGAAAGATGTAACTCTGTGAGATGAATTCACAGAACACAGAGCAGATTCTCAGAAAGCTTCTTTCCAGTTTTGAAGGGAAGATATTTCCTTTTTCACCATAGCCCTCTATGGGCTTCCAAATATCCCTTTGCCAATTCCACAAGAACAGCCTTAGCGAAAGGCTTCTTGAAGGGAAAGATGTAACTCTGTGAGATGAATTCACAGAACACAGAGCAGTTTCTCAGAAAGCTTCTTTCCAGTTTTGAACGGAAGATATTTACTTTTTCACCATAGCCCTCTACGGGCTTCCAAATATCCCTTTGCCAATTCCACAAGAAAAGCCTTAGCGAAAGGCTTCTTGAAGGGAAAGATGTAACTCTGTGAGATGAATTCACAGAACACAGAGCAGTTTCTCAGAAAGCTTCTTTCCAGTTTTGAACGGAAGATATTTCCTTTTTCACCATAGCCCTCTATGGGCTTCCAAATATCCCTTTGCCAATTCCACAAGAACAGCCTTAGCGAAAGGCTTCTTGAAAGGAAAGATATAACTCTGTGAGATGAATTCACAGAACACAGAGCAGTGTCTCAGAAAGCTTCTTTCCAGTTTTGAACGAAAGATATTTCCTTTTTCACCATAGGCCTCTATGGGCTTCCAAATATCCCTTTGCCAATTCCACAAGAACAGCCTTAGCGAAAGGCTTCTTGAAGGGAAAGATGTAACTCTGTGAGATGAATTCACAGAACACAGAGCAGTTTCTCAGTAAGCTTCTTTCCAGTTTTGAACGGAAGATATTTCCTTTTTCACCATAGGCCTCTATGGGCTTCCAAATATCCCTTTGCCAATTCCACAAGAACAGCCTTAGCGAAAGGCTTCTTGAAAGGAAAGATGTAACTCTGTGAGATGAATTAACAGAACACAGAGCAGTTTCTCAGAAAGCTTCTTTCCAGTTTTGAACGGAAGATATTTCCTTTTTCACCATAGCCCTCTATGGGCTTCCAAATATCCCTTTGCCAATTCCACAAGAACAGCCTTAGCGAAAGGCTTCTTGAAAGGAAAGATGTAACTCTGTGAGATGAATTCACAGAACACAGAGCAGTGTCTCAGAAAGCTTCTTTCCAGTTTTGAACGGAAGATATTTCCTGTTTCACCATAGCCCTGTATGGGCTTCCAAATATCCCTTTGCCAATTCCACAAGAACAGCCTTAGCGAAAGGCTTCTTGAAGGGAAAGATGTAACTCTGTGAGATGAATTCACAGAACACAGAGCAGATTCTCAGAAAGCTTCTTTCCAGTTTTGAACGGAAGATATTTCCTTTTTCACCATAGCCCTCTATGGGCTTCCAAATATCCCTTTGCCAATCCTACAAGAAAAGCCTTAGCGAAAGGCTTCTTGAAGGGAAAGATGTAACTCTGTGAGATGAATTCACAGAACACAGAGCAGTTTCTCAGAAAGCTTCTTTCCAGTTTTGAACGGAAGATATTTACTTTTTCACCATAGCCCTCTATGGGCTTCCAAATATCCCTTTGCCAATTCCACAAGAACAGCCTTAGCGAAAGGCTTCTTGAAGGGAAAGATGTAACCCAGTGAGATGAATTCACAGAACACAGAGCAGTGTCTCAGAAAGCTTCTTTCCAGTTTTGAACGGAAGATATTTCCTGTTTCACCATAGCCCTCTATGGGCTTCCAAATATCCCTTTGCCAATTCCACAAGAACAGCCTTAGCGAAAGGCTTCTTGAAGGGAAAGATGTAACTCTGTGAGATGAATTCACAGAACACAGAGCAGTTTCTCAGAAAGCTTCTTTCCAGTTTTGAACGGAAGATATTTACTTTTTCACCATAGCCCTCTATGGGCTTCCAAATATCCCTTTGCCAATTCCATAAGAACAGCCTTAGCGAAAGGCTTCTTGAAGGGAAAGATGTAACTCTGTGAGATGAATTAACAGAACACAGAGCAGTTTCTCAGAAAGCTTCTTTCCAGTTTTGAACGGAAGATATTTCCTTTTTCACCATAGGCCTCTAAGGGCTTCCAAATATCCCTTTGCCAATTCCACAAGAACAGCCATAGCGAAAGGCTTCTTGAGGGGAAAGATGTAACTCTGTGAGATGAATTAACAGAACACAGAGCAGTTTCTCAGAAAGCTTCTTTCCAGTTTTGAACGGAAGATATTTCCTTTTTCACCATAGCCCTCTATGGGCTTCCAAATATCCCTTTGCCAATGCCACAAGAACAGCCTTAGCGAAAGGCTTCTTGAAGGGAAAGATGTAACTCTGTGAGATGAATTCACGGAACACAGAGCAGTTTCTCAGAAAGCTTCTTTCCAGTTTTGAACGGAAGATATTTCCTTTTTCACCATAGCCCTCTATGGGCTTCCAAATATCCCTTTGCCAATTCCATAAGAACAGCCTTAGCGAAAGGCTTCTTGAAGGGAAAGATGTAACTCTGTGAGATGAATTAACAGAACACAGAGCAGTTTCTCAGAAGGTTTCTTTCCAGTTTTTAACGGAAGATATTTCCTTTTTCACCATAGGCCTCTATGGGCTTCCAAATATCCCTTTGCCAATTCCACAAGAACAGCCTTAGCGAAAGGCTTCTTGAAGGGAAAGATGTAACTCTGTGAGATGAATTCACAGAACACAGAGCAGTTTCTCAGAAAGCTTCTTTCCAGTTTTGAACGGAAGGTATTTCCTTTTTCACCATAGCCGTCTATGGGATTTCAAATATCCCTTTGCCAATTCCACAAAACAGCCTTAGCGAAAGGCTTCTTGAAGGGAAAGATGTAACTCTGTGAGATGAATTCACAGAACACAGAGCAGTTTCTCAGAAAGCTTCTTTCCAGTTTTGAACGGAAGATATTTCCTTTTTCACCATAGCCCTCTATGGGCTTCCAAATATCCCTTTGCCAATTCCACAAGAACAGCCTTAGCGAAAGGCTTCTTGAAAGGAAAGATGTAACTCTGTGAGATGAATTCACAGAACACAGTGCAGTTTCTCAGAAAGGTTCTTTCCAGTTTTGAACGGAAGATATTTCCTTTTTCACCATAGCCCTCTATGGGCTTCCAAATATCCATTTGCCAATTCCACAAGAACAGCCTTAGCGAAAGGTTTCTTGAAGGGAAAGATGTAACTCTGTGAGATGAATTAACAGAACACAGAGCAGTTTCTCAGAAAGCTTCTTTCCAGTTTTGAACGGAAGATATTTACTTTTTCACCATAGCACTCTATGGGCTTCCAAATATCCCTTTGCCAATTCCACAAGAACAGCCTTAGCGAAATGCTTCTTGAAGGGAAAGATGTAACTCTGTGAGATGAATTCACAGAACACAGAGCAGTGTCTCAGAAAGCTTCTTTCCAGTTTTGAACGGAAGATATTTCCTGTTTCACCATAGCCCTCTGTGGGCTTCCAAATATCCCTTTGCCAATTCCACAAGAACAGCCTTAGCGAAAGGCTTCTTGAAGGGAAAGATGTAACTCTGTGAGATGAATTCACAGAACACAGAGCAGTTTCTCAGAAAGCTTCTTTCCAGTTTTGAACGGAAGATATTTCCTTTTTCACCATAGCCCTCTATGGGCTTCCAAATATCCCTTTGCCAATTCCACAAGAACAGCCTTAGCGAAAGGCTTGTTGAAGGGAAAGATGTAACTCTGTGAGATGAATTCACAGAACACAGAGCAGTTTCTCAGAAAGCTTCTTTCCAGTTTTGAACGGAAGATATTTACTTTTTCACCATAGCCCTCTACGGGCTTCCAAATATCCCTTTGCCAATTCCACAAGAACAGCCTTAGCGAAAGGCTTCTTGAAGGGAAAGATGTAACTCTGTGAGATGAATTCACAGAACACAGAGCAGTTTCTCAGAAAGCTTCTTTCCAGTTTTGAACGGAAGATATTTCCTTTTTCACCATAGCCCTCTATGGGCTTCCAAATATCCCTTTGCCATTTCCACAAGAACAGCCTTAGCGAAAGGCTTCTTGAAAGGAAAGATATAACTCTGTGAGATGAATTCACAGAACACAGAGCAGTTTCTCAGAAAGCTTCTTTCCAGTTTGGAACGGAAGATATTTCCTTTTTCACCATAGCCCTCTATGGGCTTCCAAATATCCCTTTGCCAATTCCACAAGAACAGCCTTAGCAAAAGGCTTCTTGAAGGGAAAGATGTAACTTTGTGAGATGAATTCACAGAACGCAGAGCAGTTTCTCAGAAAGCTTCTTTCCAGTTTTGAACGGAAGATATTTCCTTTTTCACCATAGCCCTCTATGGGCTTCCAAATATCCCTTTGCCAATTCCACAAGAACAGCCTTAGCGAAAGGCTTCTTGAAGGGAAAGATGTAACTCTGTGAGATGAATTCACAGAACACAGAGCAGTTTCTCAGAAAGCTTCTTTCCAGTTTTGAACGGAAGATAGTTGCTTTTTCACCATAGCCGTCTATGGGCTTCCAAATATCCCTTTGCCAATTCCACAAGAACAGCCTTAGCGAAAGGCTTCTTGAAGGGAAAGATGTAACTCTGTGAGATGAATTAACAGAACACAGAGCAGTTTCTCAGAAAGCTTCTTTCCAGTTTTGAACGGAAGATATTTCCTTTTTCACCATAGGCCTCTAAGGGCTTCCAAATATCCCTTTGCCAATTCCACAAGAACAGCCATAGCGAAAGGCTTCTTGACGGGAAAGATGTAACTCTGTGAGATGAATTAACAGAACACAGAGCAGTTTCTCAGAAAGCTTCTTTCCAGTTTTGAACGGAAGATATTTCCTTTTTCACCATAGCCCTCTATGGGCTTCCAAATATCTCTTTGCCAATTCCACAAGAACAGCCTTAGCGAAAGGCTTCTTGAAGGGAAAGATGTAACTCTGTGAGATGAATTAACAGAACACAGAGCAGTTTCTCAGAAAGCTTCTTTCCAGTTTTGAACGGAAGATATTTCCTTTTTCACCATAGGCCTCTAAGGGCTTCCAAATATCCCTTTGCCAATTCCACAAGAACAGCCATAGCGAAAGGCTTCTTGAGGGGAAAGATGTAACTCTGTGAGATGAATTAACAGAACACAGAGCAGTTTCTCAGAAAGCTTCTTTCCAGTTTTGAACGGAAGATATTTCCTTTTTCACCATAGCCCTCTATGGGCTTCCAAATATCCCTTTGCCAATTCCACAAGAACAGCCTTAGCGAAAGGCTTCTTGAAGGGAAAGATGTAACTCTGTGAGATGAATTCACGGAACACAGGGCAGTTTCTCAGAAAGCTTCTTTCCAGTTTTGAACGGAAGATATTTCCTTTTTCACCATAGCCCTCTATGGGCTTCCAAATATCCCTTTGCCAATTCCATAAGAACAGCCTTAGCGAAAGGCTTCTTGAAGGGAAAGATGTAACTCTGTGAGATGAATTCACAGAACACAGAGCAGTTTCTCAGAAAGCTTCTTTCCAGTTTTGAACGGAAGAGATTTCCTTTTTCACCATAGCCCTCTATGGGCTTCCAAATATCCCTTTGCCAATTCCACAAGAACAGCCTTAGCGAAAGACTTCTTGAAGGGAAAGATGTAACTCTGTGAGATGAATTCACAGAACACAGAGCAGTTTATCAGAAAGCTTCTTTCCAGTTTTGAACGGAAGATATTTCCTTTTTCACCATAGGCCTCTATGGGCTTCCAAATATCCCTTTGCCAATTCCACAAGAACAGCCTTAGCGAAAGGCTTCTTGAAGGGAAAGATGTAACTCTGTGAGATGAATTAACAGAACACAGAGCAGTTTCTCAGAAAGCTTCTTTCCAGTTTTGAACGGAAGATATTTCCTTTTTCACCATAGGCCTCTAGGGGCTTCCAAATATCCCTTTGCCAATTCCAAAATAACAGACTTAGAGAAAGGCTTCTTGAAGGGAAAGATGTAACTCTGTGATATGAATTAACAGAACACAGAGCAGTTTCTCAGAAAGCTTCTTTCCAGTTTTGAACGGAAGATATTTCCTTTTTCACCATAGCCCTCTATGGGCTTCCAAATATCCCTTTGCCAATTCCACAAGAACAGCCTTAGCGAAAGGCTTCTTGAAGGGAAAGATGTAACTCTGTGAGATGAATTCACAGAACACAGAGCAGTGTCTCAGAAAGCTTCTTTCCAGTTTTGAACGGAAGATATTTCCTGTTTCACCATAGCCCTCTATGGGCTTCCAAATATCCCTTTGCCAATTCCACAAGAACAGCCTTAGCGAAAGGCTTCTTGAAGGGAAAGATGTAACTCTGTGAGATGAATTCACAGAACACAGAGCAGTTTCTCAGAAAGCTTCTTTCCAGTTTTGAACGGAAGAGATTTCCTTTTTCACCATAGCCCTCTATGGGCTTCCAAATATCCCTTTGCAAATTCCACAAGAACAGCCTTAGCGAAAGGCTTCTTGAAGGGAAAGATGTAACTCTGTGAGATGAATTCACAGAACACAGAGCAGTTTCTCAGAAAGCTTCTTTCCAGTTTTGAACGGAAGATATTTACTTTTTCACCATAGCCCTCTACGGGCTTCCAAATATCCCTTTGCCAATTCCACAAGAACAGCCTTAGCGAAAGGCTTCTTGAAGGGAAAGATGTAACTCTGTGAGATGAATTAACAGAACACAGAGCAGTTTCTCAGAAAGCTTCTTTCCAGTTTTGAACGGAAGATATTTCCTTTTTCACCATAGCCCTCTATGGGCTTCCAAATATCCCTTTGCCAATTCCACAAGAACAGCCTTAGCGAAAGGCTTCTTGAAAGGAAAGATATAACTCTGTGAGATGAATTCACAGAACACAGAGCAGTTTCTCAGAAAGCTTCTTTCCAGTTTGGAACGGAAGATATTTCCTTTTTCACCATAGCCCTCTATGGGCTTCCAAATATCCCTTTGCCAATTCCACAAGAACAGCCTTAGCAAAAGGCTTCTTGAAGGGAAAGATGTAACTTTGTGAGATGAATTCACAGAACGCAGAGCAGTTTCTCAGAAAGCTTCTTTCCAGTTTTGAACGGAAGATAGTTCCTTTTTCACCATAGCCCTCTATGGGCTTCCAAATATACCTTTGCCAATTCCACAAGAACAGCCTTAGCGAAAGGCTTCTTGAAGGGAAAGATGTAACTCTGTGAGATGAATTCACAGAACACAGAGCAGTTTCTCAGAAAGTTTCTTTCCAGTTTTGAACGGAAGATATTTCCTTTTTCACCATAGGCCTCTATGGGCTTCCAAATATCCCTTTGCCAATTCCACAAGAACAGCCTTAGCGAAAGGCTTCTTGAAGGGAAAGATGTAACTCTGTGAGATGAATTCACAGAACACAGAGCAGTTTCTCAGAAAGCTTCTTTCCAGTTTTGAACGGAAGATATTTCCTTTTTCACCATAGCCCTCTATGGGCTTCCAAATATCCCTTTGCCAATTCCACAAGAACAGCCTTAGCGAAAGGCTTCTTGAAGGGAAAGATGTAACTCTGTGAGATGAATTCACAGAACACAGAGAAGTTTCTCAGAAAGCATCTTTCCAGTTTTGAACGGAAGATATTTCCTTTTTCACCATAGCCGTCTATGGGATTTCAAATATCCCTTTGCCAATTCCACAAGAACAGCCTTAGCGAAAGGCTTCTTGAAGGGAAAGATGTAACTCTGTGAGATGAATTCACAGAACACAGAGCAGTTTCTCAGAAAGCTTCTTTCCAGTTTTGAACGGAAGATATTTCCTTTTTCACCATAGCCCTCTATGGGCTTCCAAATATCCCTTTGCCAATTCCACAAGAACAGCCTTAGCGAAAGGCTTCTTGAAAGGAAAGATGTAACTCTGTGAGATGAATTCACAGAACACAGTGCAGTTTCTCAGAAAGCTTCTTTCCAGTTTTGAACGGAAGATATTTCCTTTTTCACCATAGCCCTCTATGGGCTTCCAAATATCCATTTGCCAATTCCACAAGAACAGCCTTAGCGAAAGGTTTCTTGAAGGGAAAGATGTAACTCTGTGAGATGAATTAACAGAACACAGAGCAGTTTCTCAGAAAGCTTCTTTCCAGTTTTGAACGGAAGATATTTCCTTTTTCACCATAGCCCTCTATGGGCTTCCAAATATCACTATGCCAATTCCACAAGAACAGCCTTAGCGAAAGGCTTCTTGAGGGGAAAGATGTAACTCTGTGAGATGAATTCACAGAACACAGAGCAGTGTCTCAGAAAGCTTCTTTCCAGTTTTGAACGGAAGATATTTCCTTTTTCACCATAGGCCTCTATGGGCTTCCAAATATCCCTTTGCCAATTCCACAAGAACAGCCTTAGCGAAAGGCTTCTTGAAGGGAAAGATGTAACTCTGTGAGATGAATTCACAGAACACAGAGCAGTTTCTCAGAAAGCTTCTTTCCAGTTTTGAATGGAAGATATTTCCTTTTTCACCATAGGCCTCTATGGGCTTCCAAATATCCCTTTGCCAATTCCACAAGAACAGCCTTAGCGAAAGGCTTCTTGAAGGGAAAGATGTAACTCTGTAAGATGAATTCACAGAACACAGAGCAGTTTCTCTGAAAGCTTCTTTCCAGTTTTGAACGGAAGTTATATCCTTTTTCACCATAGCCCTCTATGGGCTTCCAAATATCCCTTTGCCAATTCCACAAGAACAGCCTTAGCGAAAGGCTTCTTGAAGGGAAAGATGTAACTCTGTGAGATGAATTAACAGAACACAGAGCAGTTTCTCAGAAAGCTTCTTTCCAGTTTTGAACGGAAGATATTTCCTTTTTCACCATAGGCCTCTAGGGGCTTCCAAATATCCCTTTGCCAATTCCAAAAGAACAGACTTAGCGAAAGGCTTCTTGAAGGGAAAGATGTAACTCTGTGAGATGAATTAACAGAACACAGAGCAGTTTATCAGAAAGCTTCTTTCCAGTTTTGAACGGAAGATATTTACTTTTTCACCATAGCCCTCTACGGGCTTCCAAATATCCCTTTGCCAATTCCACAAGAACAGCCTTAGCGAAAGGCTTCTTGAAGGGAAAGATGTAACTCTGTGAGATGAATTAACAGAACACAGAGCAGTTTCTCAGAAAGCTTCTTTCCAGTTTTGAACGGAAGATATTTCCTTTTTCACCATAGCCCTCTATGGGCTTCCAAATATCCCTTTGCCAATTCCACAAGAACAGCCTTAGCGAAAGGCTTCTTGAAAGGAAAGATATAACTCTGTGAGATGAATTCACAGAACACAGAGCAGTTTCTCAGAAAGCTTCTTTCCAGTTTGGAACGGAAGATATTTCCTTTTTCACCATAGCCCTCTATGGGCTTCCAAATATCCCTTTGCCAATTCCACAAGAACAGCCTTAGCAAAAGGCTTCTTGAAGGGAAAGATGTAACTTTGTGAGATGAATTCACAGAACGCAGAGCAGTTTCTCAGAAAGCTTCTTTCCAGTTTTGAACGGAAGATATTTCCTTTTTCACCATAGCCCTCTATGGGCTTCCAAATATCCCTTTGCCAATTCCACAAGAACAGCCTTAGCGAAAGGCTTCTTGAAGGGAAAGATGTAACTCTGTGAGATGAATTCACAGAACACAGAGCAGTTTCTCAGAAAGCTTCTTTCCAGTTTTGAACGGAAGATATTTGCTTTTTCACCATAGCCGTCTATGGGCTTCCAAATATCCCTTTGCCAATTCCACAAGAACAGCCTTAGCGAAAGGCTTCTTGAAGGGAAAGATGTAACTCTGTGAGATGAATTCACAGAACACAGAGCAGTTTCTCAGAAAGCTTCTTTCCAGTTTTGAACGGAAGATAGTTGCTTTTTCACCATAGCCGTCTATGGGCTTCCAAATATCCCTTTGCCAATTCCACAAGAACAGCCTTAGCGAAAGGCTTCTTGAAGGGAAAGATGTAACTCTGTGAGATGAATTAACAGAACACAGAGCAGTTTCTCAGAAAGCTTCTTTCCAGTTTTGAACGGAAGATATTTCCTTTTTCACCATAGGCCTCTAAGGGCTTCCAAATATCCCTTTGCCAATTCCACAAGAACAGCCATAGCGAAAGGCTTCTTGACGGGAAAGATGTAACTCTGTGAGATGAATTAACAGAACACAGAGCAGTTTCTCAGAAAGCTTCTTTCCAGTTTTGAACGGAAGATATTTCCTTTTTCACCATAGCCCTCTATGGGCTTCCAAATATCCCTTTGCCAATTCCACAAGAACAGCCTTAGCGAAAGGCTTCTTGAAGGGAAAGATGTAACTCTGTGAGATGAATTAACAGAACACAGAGCAGTTTCTCAGAAAGCTTCTTTCCAGTTTTGAACGGAAGATATTTCCTTTTTCACCATAGGCCTCTAAGGGCTTCCAAATATCCCTTGCCAATTCCACAAGAACAGCCATAGCGAAAGGCTTCTTGAGGGGAAAGATGTAACTCTGTGAGATGAATTAACAGAACACAGAGCAGTTTCTCAGAAAGCTTCTTTCCAGTTTTGAACGGAAGATATTTCCTTTTTCACCATAGCCCTCTATGGGCTTCCAAATATCCCTTTGCCAATTCCACAAGAACAGCCTTAGCGAAAGGTTTCTTGAAGGGAAAGATGTAACTCTGTGAGATGAATTAACAGAACACAGAGCAGTTTCTCAGAAAGCTTCTTTCCAGTTTTGAACGGAAGATATTTCCTTTTTCACCATAGCCCTCTATGGGCTTCCAAATATCCCTATGCCAATTCCACAAGAACAGCCTTAGCGAAAGGCTTCTTGAGGGGAAAGATGTAACTCTGTGAGATGAATTCACAGAACACAGAGCAGTGTCTCAGAAAGCTTCTTTCCAGTTTTGAACGGAAGATATTTCCTTTTTCACCATAGGCCTCTATGGGCTTCCAAATATCCCTTTGCCAATTCCACAAGAACAGCCTTAGCGAAAGGCTTCTTGAAGGGAAAGATGTAACTCTGTGAGATGAATTCACAGAACACAGAGCAGTTTCTCAGAAAGCTTCTTTCCAGTTTTGAATGGAAGATATTTCCTTTTTCACCATAGGCCTCTATGGGCTTCCAAATATCCCTTTGCCAATTCCACAAGAACAGCCTTAGCGAAAGGCTTCTTGAAGGGAAAGATGTAACTCTGTAAGATGAATTCACAGAACACAGAGCAGTTTCTCTGAAAGCTTCTTTCCAGTTTTGAACGGAAGATATTTCCTTTTTCACCATAGCCCTCTATGGGCTTCCAAATATCCCTTTGCCAATTCCACAAGAACAGCCTTAGCGAAAGGCTTCTTGAAGGGAAAGATGTAACTCTGTGAGATGAATTAACAGAACACAGAGCAGTTTCTCAGAAAGCTTCTTTCCAGTTTTGAACGGAAGATATTTCCTTTTTCACCATAGGCCTCTAGGGGCTTCCAAATATCCCTTTGCCAATTCCAAAAGAACAGACTTAGCGAAAGGCTTCTTGAAGGGAAAGATGTAACTCTGTGAGATGAATTAACAGAACACAGAGCAGTTTATCAGAAAGCTTCTTTCCAGTTTTGAACGGAAGATATTTACTTTTTCACTATAGCCCTCTATGGGCTTCCAAATATCCCTTTGCCAATTCCACAAGAACAGCCTTAGCGAAAGGCTTCTTGAAGGGAAAGATGTAACTCTGTGAGATGAATTAACAGAACACAGAGCAGTTTCTCAGAAAGCTTCTTTCCAGTTTTGAACGGAAGATATTTCCTTTTTCACCATAGCCCTCTATGGGCTTCCAAATATCCCTTTGCCAATTCCACAAGAACAGCCTTAGCGAAAGGCTTCTTGAAAGGAAAGATATAACTCTGTGAGATGAATTCACAGAACACAGAGCAGTTTCTCAGAAAGCTTCTTTCCAGTTTTGAACGGAAGATATTTCCTTTTTCACCATAGCCCTCTATGGGCTTCCAAATATCCCTTTGCCAATTCCACAAGAACAGCCTTAGCGAAAGGCTTCTTGAAGGGAAAGATGTAACTCTGTGAGATGAATTCACAGAACACAGAGCAGTTTCTCAGAAAGCTTCTTTCCAGTTTTGAACGGAAGATATTTCCTTTTTCACCATAGGCCTCTATGGGCTTCCAAATATCCCTTTGCCAATTCCACAAGAACAGCCTTAGCGAAAGGCTTCTTGAAAGGAAAGATATAACTCTGTGAGATGAATTCACAGAACACAGAGCAGTTTCTCAGAAAGCTTCTTTCCAGTTTGGAACGGAAGATATTTCCTTTTTCACCATAGCCCTCTATGGGCTTCCAAATATCCCTTTGCCAATTCCACAAGAACAGCCTTAGTAAAAGGCTTCTTGAAGGGAAAGATGTAACTTTGTGAGATGAATTCACAGAACGCAGAGCAGTTTCTCAGAAAGCTTCTTTCCAGTTTTGAACGGAAGATATTTACTTTTTCACCATAGGCCTCTATGGGCTTCCAAATATCCCTTTGCCAATTCCACAAGAACAGCCTTAGCGAAAGGCTTCTTGAAGGGAAAGATGTAACTCTGTGAGATGAATTCACAGAACACAGAGCAGTTTCTCAGAAAGCTTCTTTCCAGTTTTGAATGGAAGATATTTCCTTTTTCACCATAGGCCTCTATGGGCTTCCAAATATCCCTTTGCCAATTCCATAAGAACAGCCTTAGCGAAAGGCTTCTTGAAGGGAAAGATGTAACTCTGTAAGATGAATTCACAGAACACAGAGCAGTTTCTCTGAAAGCTTCTTTCCAGTTTTGAACGGAAGATATTTCCTTTTTCACCATAGCCCTCTATGGGCTTCCAAATATCCCTTTGCCAATTCCACAAGAACAGCCTTAGCGAAAGGCTTCTTGAAGGGAAAGATGTAACTCTGTGAGATGAATTAACAGAACACAGAGCAGTTTCTCAGAAAGCTTCTTTCCAGTTTTGAACGGAAGATATTTCCTTTTTCACCATAGGCCTCTAGGGGCTTCCAAATATCCCTTTGCCAATTCCAAAAGAACAGACTTAGCGAAAGGCTTCTTGAAGGGAAAGATGTAACTCTGTGAGATCAATTAACAGAACACAGAGCAGTTTCTCAGAAAGCTTCTTTCCAGTTTTGAACGGAAGATATTTTCTTGTTCACCATAGCCCTCTATGGGCTTCCAAATATCCCTTTGCCAATTCCACAAGAACAGCCTTAGCGAAAGGCTTCTTGAAGGGAAAGATGTAACTCTGTGAGATGAATTCACAGAACACAGAGCAGTGTCTCAGAAAGCTTCTTTCCAGTTTTGAACGGAAGATATTTCCTGTTTCACCATAGCCCTCTATGGGCTTCCAAATATCCCTTTGCCAATTCCACAAGAACAGCCTTAGCGAAAGGCTTCTTGAAGGGAAAGATGTAACTCTGTGAGATGAATTCACAGAACACAGAGCAGTTTCTCAGAAAGCTTCTTTCCAGTTTTGAACGGAAGAGATTTCCTTTTTCACCATAGCCCTCTATGGGCTTCCAAATATCCCTTTGCCAATTCCACAAGAACAGCCTTAGCGAAAGGCTTCTTGAAAGGAAAGATATAACTCTGTGAGATGAATTCACAGAACACAGAGCAGTGTCTCAGAAAGCTTCTTACCAGTTTTGAACGGAAGATATTTCCTTTTTCACCATAGGCCTCTATGGGCTTCCAAATATCCCTTTGCCAATTCCACAAGAACAGCCTTAGCGAAAGGCTTCTTGAAGGGAAAGATGTAACTCTGTGAGATGAATTCACAGAACACAGAGCAGTTTCTCAGAAAGCTTCTTTCCAGTTTTGAACGGAAGATATTTCCTTTTTCACCATAGCCCTCTATGGGCTTCCAAATATCCCTTTGCAAATTCCACAAGAACAGCCTTAGCAAAAGGCTTCTTGAAGGGAAAGATGTAACTCTGTGAGATGAATTAACAGAACACAGAGCAGTTTCTCAGAAAGCTTCCTTCCAGTTTTGAACGGAAGATATTTCCTTTTTCACCATAGCCCTCTATGGGCTTCCAAATATCCCTTTGCCAATTCCACAAGAACAGCCTTAGCGAAAGGCTTCTTGAAAGGAAAGATATAACTCTGTGAGATGAATTCACAGAACACAGAGCAGTGTCTCAGAAAGCTTCTTACCAGTTTTGAACGGAAGATATTTCCTTTTTCACCATAGGCCTCTATGGGCTTCCAAATATCCCTTTGCCAATTCCACAAGAACAGCCTTAGCGAAAGGCTTCTTGAAGGGAAAGATGTAACTCTGTGAGATGAATTCACAGAACACAGAGCAGTTTCTCAGAAAGCTTCCTTCCAGTTTTGAACGGAAGATATTTCCTTTTTCACCATAGCCCTCTATGGGCTTCCAAATATCCCTTTGCCAATTCCACAAGAACAGCCTTAGCAAAAGGCTTCTTGAAGGGAAAGATGTAACACTGTGAGATGAATTAACAGAACACAGAGCAGTTTCTCAGAAAGCTTCCTTCCAGTTTTGAACGGAAGATATTTCCTTTTTCACCATAGCCCTCTATGGGCTTCCAAATATCCCTTTGCCAATTCCACAAGAACAGCCTTAGCGAAAGGCTTCTTGAAAGGAAAGATGTAACTCTGTGAGATGAATTCACAGAACACAGTGCAGTTTCTCAGGAAGCTTCTTTCCAGTTTTGAACGGAAGATATTTCCTTTTTCACCATAGGCCTCTATGGGCTTCCAAATATCCCTTTGCCAATTCCACAAGAACAGCATTAGCGAAAGGCTTCTTGAAAGGAAAGATATAACTCTGTGAGATGAATTCACAGAACACAGAGCAGTGTCTCAGAAAGCTTCTTTCCAGTTTTGAACGGAAGATATTTCCTTTTTCAACATAGGCCTCTATGGGCTTCCAAATATCCCTTTGCCAATTCCACAAGAACAGCCTTAGCGAAAGGCTTCTTGAAGGGAAAGATGTAACTCTGTGAGATGAATTCACAGAACACAGAGCAGTTTCTCAGAAAGCTTCTTTCCAGTTTTAAACGGAAGATATTTCCTTTTTCACCATAGCCCTCTATGGGCTTCCAAATATCCCTTTGCCAATTCCACAAGAACAGCCTTAGCGAAAGGCTTCTTGAAGGGAAAGATGTAACTCTGTGAGATGAATTAACAGAACACAGAGCAGTTTCTCAGAAAGCTTCTTTCCAGTTTTTAACGGAAGATATTTCCTTTTTCACCATAGCCCTCTAAGGGCTTCCAAATATCCCTTTGCCAATTCCACCAGAACAGCCTTAGCGCAAGGATTCTTGAAGGGAAAGATGTAACTCTGTGAGATGAATTCACAGAACATAGAGCAGTTTCTCAGAAAGCTTCTTTCCAGTTTTGAACCGAAGATATTTCCTTTTTCACCATAGGCCTCTATGGGCTTCCAAATATGTCTTTGCCAATTACACAAGAACAGCCTTAGCGAAAGGCTTCTTGAAGGGAAAGATGTAACTCTGTGAGATGAATTCACAGAACACAGAGCAGTTTCTCAGAAAGCTTCTTTCCAGTTTTGAATGGAAGATATTTCCTTTTTCACCATAGGCCTCTATGGGCTTCCAAATATCCCTTTGCCAATTCCACAAGAACAGCCTTAGCGAAAGGCTTCTTGAAGGGAAAGATGTAACTCTGTAAGATGAATTCACAGAACACAGAGCAGTTTCTCTGAAAGCTTCTTTCCAGTTTTGAACGGAAGATATTTCCTTTTTCACCATAGCCCTCTATGGGCTTCCAAATATCCCTTTGCCAATTCCACAAGAACAGCCTTAGCGAAAGGCTTCTTGAAGGGAAAGATGTAACTCTGTGAGATGAATTAACAGAACACAGAGCAGTTTCTCAGAAAGCTTCTTTCCAGTTTTGAACGGAAGATATTTCCTTTTTCACCATAGGCCTCTAGGGGCTTCCAAATATCCCTTTGCCAATTCCAAAAGAACAGACTTAGCGAAAGGCTTCTTGAAGGGAAAGATGTAACTCTGTGAGATGAATTAACAGAACACAGAGCAGTTTCTCAGAAAGCTTCTTTCCAGTTTTGAACGGAAGATATTTTCTTGTTCACCATAGCCCTCTATGGGCTTCCAAATATCCCTTTGCCAATTCCACAAGAACAGCCTTAGCGAAAGGCTTCTTGAAGGGAAAGATGTAACTCTGTGAGATGAATTCACAGAACACAGAGCAGTGTCTCAGAAAGCTTCTTTCCAGTTTTGAACGGAAGATATTTCCTGTTTCACCATAGCCCTCTATGGGCTTCCAAATATCCCTTTGCCAATTCCACAAGAACAGCCTTAGCGAAAGGCTTCTTGAAGGGAAAGATGTAACTCTGTGAGATGAATTCACAGAACACAGAGCAGTTTCTCAGAAAGCTTCTTTCCAGTTTTGAACGGAAGAGATTTCCTTTTTCACCATAGCCCTGTATGGGCTTCCAAATATCCCTTTGCCAATTCCACAAGAACAGCCTTAGCGAAAGGCTTCCTGAAGGGAAAGATGTAACTCTGTGAGATGAATTCACAGAACACAGAGCAGTTTCTGAGAAAGCTTCTTTCCAGTTTTGAACGGAAGATATTTACTTTTTCACCATAGCCCTCTACGGGCTTCCAAATATCCCTTTGCCAATTCCACAAGAACAGCCTTAGCGAAAGGCTTCTTGAAGGGAAAGATGTAACTCTGTGAGATGAATTCACAGAACACAGAGCAGTTTCTCAGAAAGCTTCTTTCCAGTTTTGAACGGAAGATATTTCCTTTTTCACCATAGCCCTCTATGGGCTTCCAAATATCCCTTTGCAAATTCCACAAGAACAGCCTTAGCGAAAGGCTTCTTGAAGGGAAAGATGTAACTCTGTGAGATGAATTAACAGAACACAGAGCAGTTTCTCAGAAAGCTTCCTTCCAGTTTTGAACGGAAGATATTTCCTTTTTCACCATAGCCCTCTATGGGCTTCCAAATATCCCTTTGCCAATTCCACAAGAACAGCCTTAGCGAAACGCTTCTTGAAAGGAAAGATATAACTCTGTGAGATGAATTCACAGAACACAGAGCAGTGTCTCAGAAAGCTTCTTACCAGTTTTGAACGGAAGATATTTCCTTTTTCACCATAGGCCTCTATGGGCTTCCAAATATCCCTTTGCCAATTCCACAAGAACTGCCTTAGCGAAAGGCTTCTTGAAGGGAAAGATTTAACTCTGTGAGATGAATTCACAGAACACAGAGCAGTTTCTCAGAAAGCTTCCTTCCAGTTTTGAACGGAAGATATTTCCTTTTTCACCATAGCCCTCTATGGGCTTCCAAATATCCCTTTGCCAATTCCACAAGAACAGCCTTAGCAAAAGGCTTCTTGAAGGGAAAGATGTAACTCTGTGAGATGAATTAACAGAACACAGAGCAGTTTCTCAGAAAGCTTCCTTCCAGTTTTGAACGGAAGATATTTCCTTTTTCACCATAGCCCTCTATGGGCTTCCAAATATCCCTTTGCCAATTCCACAAGAACAGCCTTAGCGAAAGGCTTCTTGAAAGGAAAGATGTAACTCTGTGAGATGAATTCACAGAACACAGTGCAGTTTCTCAGAAAGCTTCTTTCCAGCTTTGAACGGAAGATATTTCCTTTTTCACCATAGGCCTCTATGGGCTTCCAAATATCCCTTTGCCAATTCCACAAGAACAGCATTAGCGAAAGGCTTCTTGAAAGGAAAGATATAACTCTGTGAGATGAATTCACAGAACACAGAGCAGTGTCTCAGAAAGCTTCTTTCCAGTTTTGAACGGAAGATATTTCCTTTTTCACCATAGGCCTCTATGGGCTTCCAAATATCCCTTTGCCAATTCCACAAGAACAGCCTTAGCGAAAGGCTTCTTGAAGGGAAAGATGTAACTCTGTGAGATGAATTCACAGAACACAGAGCAGTTTCTCAGAAAGCTTCTTTCCAGTTTTAAACGGAAGATATTTCCTTTTTCACCATAGCCCTCTATGGGCTTCCAAATATCCCTTTGCCAATTCCACAAGAACAGCCTTAGCGAAAGGCTTCTTGAAGGGAAAGATGTAACTCTGTGAGATGAATTAACAGAACACAGAGCAGTTTCTCAGAAAGCTTCTTTCCAGTTTTTAACGGAAGATATTTCCTTTTTCACCATAGCCCTCTAAGGGCTTCCAAATATCCCTTTGCCAATTCCACCAGAACAGCCTTAGCGCAAGGATTCTTGAAGGGAAAGATGTAACTCTGTGAGATGAATTCACAGAACATAGAGCAGTTTCTCAGAAAGCTTCTTTCCAGTTTTGAACCGAAGATATTTCCTTTTTCACCATAGGCCTCTATGGGCTTCCAAATATCTCTTTGCCAATTCCACAAGAAAAGCCTTAGCGAAAGGCTTCTTGAAGGGAAAGATGTAACTCTGTGAGATGAATTCACAGAACACAGAGCAGTTTCTCAGAAAGCTTCTTTCCAGTTTTGAACGGAAGATATTTCCTTTTTCACCATAGCCCTCTAAGGGCTTCCAAATATCCCTTTGCCAATTCCACAAGAACAGCCTTAGCGAAAGGCTTCTTGAAGGGAAAGATGTAACTCTGTGAGATGAATTCACAGAACACAGAGCAGTTTCTCAGAAAGCTTCTTTCCAGTTTTGAACGGAAGATATTTCCTTTTTCACCATAGGCCTCTATGGGCTTCCAAATATCCCTTTGCCAATTCCACAAGAACAGCCTTAGCGAAAGGCTTCTTGAAGGGAAAGATGTAACTCTGTGAGATGAATTCACAGAACACAGAGCAGTTTCTCAGAAAGCTTCTTTCCAGTTTTGAACGGAAGATATTTCCTTTTTCACCATAGCCCTCTATGGGCTTCCAAATATCCCTTTGCCAATTCCACAAGAACAGCCTTAGCGAAAGGCTTCTTGAAGGGAAAGATGTAACTCTGTGAGATGAAATCACAGAACACAGAGCAGTTTCTCAGAAAGCTTCTTTCCAGTTTTGAACGGAAGATATTTCCTTTTTCACCATAGGCGTCTATGGGCTTCCAAATATCCCTTTGCCAATTCCACAAGAACAGCCTTAGCGAAAGGCTTCTTGAGGGGAAAGATGTAACTCTGTGAGATGAATTAACAGAACACAGAGCAGTTTCTCAGTAAGCTTCTTTCCAGTTTTGAACGGAAGATATTTACTTTTTCACCATAGCCCTCTATGGGCATCCAAATATCCCTTTGCCAATTCCACAAGAACAGCCTTAGCGAAAGGCTTCTTGAAGGGAAAGATGTAACTCTGTGAGATGAATTCACAGAACACAGAGCACTTTCTCAGAAAGCTTCTTTCCAGTTTTGAACGGAAGATATTTCCTTTTTCACCATAGCCCTCTATGGGCTTCCAAATATCCCTTTGCCAATCCCACAAGAACAGCCTTACCGAAAGGCTTCTTGAAGGGAAAGATGTAACTCTGTGAGATGAATTCACAGAACACAGAGCAGTTTCTCAGAAAGCTTCTTTCCAGTTTTGAACGGAAGATATTTCCTTTTTCACCATGGCCCTCTACGGGCTTCCAAATATCCCTTTGCCAATTCCACAAGAACAGCCTTAGCGAAAGGCTTCTTGAAGGGAAAGATGTAACTCTGTGAGATGAATTAACAGAACACAGAGCAGTTTCTCAGAAAGATTCTTTCCAATTTTGAACGGAAGATATTTCCTTTTTCACCATAGCCCTCTATGGGCTTCCAAATATCCCTTTGCCAATTCCACAAGAACAGCCTTAGCGAAAGGCTTCTTGAAGGGAAAGATGTAACTCTGTGAGATGAATTAACAGAACACAGAGCAGTTTCTCAGAAAGCTTCTTTCCAGTTTTGAACGGAAGATATTTCCTTTTTCACCATAGCCCTCTATGGGCTTCCAAATATCCCTTTGCCAATTCCACAAGAACAGCCTTAGCGAAAGGCTTCTTGAAGGGAAAGATGTAACTTTGTGAGATGAATTCACAGAACACAGAGCAGTTTCTCAGAAAGCTTCTTTCCAGTTTTCAACGGAAGATATTTCCTTTTTCACCATAGCCCTCTAGGGGCTTCCAAATATCCCTTTGCCAATTCCACAAGAACAGCCTTAGCGAAAGGCTTCTTGAAGGGAAAGATGTAACTCTGTGAGATGAATTCACAGAACACAGAGCAGTTTCTCAGAAAGCTTCTTTCCAGTTTTGAACGGAAGATATTTCCTTTTTCACCATAGCCGTCTATGGGCTTCCAAATATCCCTTTGCCCATTCCACAAGAACAGCCTTAGCGAAAGGCTTCTTGAAGGGAAAGATGTAACTCTGTGAGATGAATTAACAGAACACAGAGCAGTTTCTCAGAAAGCTTCTTTCCAGTTTTGAACGGAAGATATTTCCTTTTTCACCATAGGCCTCTAAGGGCTTCCAAATATCCCTTTGCCAATTCCACAAGAACAGCCATAGCAAAAGGCTTCTTGAGGGGAAAGATGTAACTCTGTGAGATGAATTAACAGAACACAGAGCAGTTTCTCAGAAAGCTTCTTTCCAGTTTTGAACGGAAGATATTTCCTTTTTCACCATAGCCCTCTATGGGCTTCCAAATATCCCTTTGCCAATTCCACAGGAACAGCCTTAGCGAAAGGCTTCTTGAAGGGAAAGATGTAACTCTGTGAGATGAATTCACGGAACACAGAGCAGTTTCTCAGAAAGCTTCTTTCCAGTTTTGAACGGAAGATATTTCCTTTTTCACCATAGCCCTCTATGGGCTTCCAAATATCCCTTTGCCAATTCCATAAGAACAGCTTTAGCGAAAGGCTTCTTGAAGGGAAAGATGTAACTCTGTGAGATGAATTAACAGAACACAGAGCAGTTTCTCAGAAAGTTTCTTTCCAGTTTTGAACGGAAGATATTTCCTTTTTCACCATAGGCCTCTATGGGCTTCCAAATATCCCTTTGCCAATTCCACAAGAACAGCCTTAGCGAAAGGCTTCTTGAAGGGAAAGATGTAACTCTGTGAGATGAATTCACAGAACACAGAGCAGTTTCTCAGAAAGCTTCTTTCCAGTTTTGAACGGAAGATATTTCCTTTTTCACCATAGCCCTCTATGGCCTTCCAAATATCCCTTTGCCAATTCCACAAGAACAGCCTTAGCGAAAGGCTTCTTGAAGGGAAAGATGTAACTCTGTGAGATGAATTCACAGAACACAGAGCAGTTTCTCAGAAACCTTCTTTCCAGTTTTGAACGGAAGATATTTCCTTTTTCACCATAGCCGTCTATGGGATTTCAAATATCCCTTTGCCAATTCCACAAGAAGAGCCTTAGCGAAAGGCTTCTTGAAGGGAAAGATGTAACTCTGTGAGATGAATTCACAGAACACAGAGCAGTTTCTCAGAAAGCTTCTTTCCAGTTTTGAACGGAAGATATTTACTTTTTCACCATAGCCATCTATGGGCTTCAAAATATCCCTTTGCCAATTCCACAAGAACAGCCTTAGCGAAAAGCTTCTTGAAAGTAAAGATGTAACTCTCTGAGATGAATTCACAGAACACAGTGCAGTTTCTCAGAAAGCTTCTTTCCAGTTTTGAACGGAAGATATTTCCTTTTTCACCATAGCCCTCTACGGGCTTCCAAATATCCATTTGCCAATTCCACAAGAACAGCCTTAGCGAAAGGCTTCTTGAAGGGAAAGATGTAACTCTGTGAGATGAATTAACAGAACACAGAGCAGTTTGTCAGAAAGCTTCTTTCCAGTTTTGAACGGAAGATATTTCCTTTTTCACCTTAGCCCTCTATGGGCTTCCAAATATCCCTTTGCCAATTCCACAAGAACAGCCTTAGCGAAAGGCTTCTTGAAAGGAAAGATGTAACTTTGTGAGATGAATTCACAGAACACAGAGCAGTGTCTCAGAAAGCTTCTTTCCAGTTTTGAACGGAAGATATTTCCTTTTTCACCATAGGCCTCTATGGGCTTCCAAATATCCCTTTGCCAATTCCACAAGAACAGCCTTAGCGAAAGGCTTCTTGAAGGGAAAGATGTAACTCTGTGAGATGAATTCACAGAACACAGAGCAGTTTCTCAGAAAGCTTCTTTCCAGTTTTGAACGGAAGATATTTCCTTTTTCACCATAGGCCTCTATGGGCTTCCAAATATGCCTTTGCCAATTCCACAAGAACAGCCTTAGCGAAAGGCTTCTTGAAGGGAAAGATGTAACTCTGTGAGATGAATTCACAGAACACAGAGCAGTTTCTCAGAAAGCTTCTTTCCAGTTTTAAACGGAAGATATTTCCTTTTTCACCATAGCCCTCTATGGGCTTCCAAATATCCCTTTGCCAATTCCACAAGAACAGCCTTAGCGAAAGGCTTCTTGAAGGGAAAGATGTAACTCTGTGAGATTAATTAACAGAACACAGAGCAGTTTCTCAAAAAGCTTCTTTCCAGTTTGGAACAGAAGATATTTCCTTTTTCACCATAGCCCTCTATGGGCTTCCAAATATCCCTTTGCCAATTCCACAAGAACAGCCTTAGCGAAAGGCTTCTTGAAAGGAAAGATGTAACTCTGTGAGATGAATTCACAGAACACAGAGCAGTGTCTCAGAAAGCTTCTTTCCAGTTTTGAACGGAAGATATTTCCTTTTTCACCATAGGCCTCTATGGGCTTCCAAATATCCCTTTGCCAATTCCACAAGAACAGCCTTAGCGAAAGGCTTCTTGAAGGGAAAGATGTAACTCTGTGAGATGAATTCACAGAACACAGAGCAGTTTCTCAGAAAGCTTCTTTCCAGTTTTAAACGGAAGATATTTCCTTTTTCACCATAGCCCTCTATGGGCTTCCAAATATCCCTTTGCCAATTCCACAAGAACAGCCTTAGCGAAAGGCTTCTTGAAGGGAAAGATGTAACTCTGTGAGATTAATTAACAGGAACACAGAGCAGTTTCTCAAAAAGCTTCTTTCCAGTTTGGAACAGAAGATATTTCCTTTTTCACCATAGCCCTCTATGGGCTTCCAAATATCCCTTTGCCAATTCCACAAGAACAGCCTTAGCGAAAGGCTTCTTGAAAGGAAAGATGTAACTCTGTGAGATGAATTCACAGAAGACAGAGCAGTGTCTCAGAAAGCTTCTTTCCAGTTTTGAACGGAAGATATTTCCTTTTTCACCATAGGCCTCTATGGGCTTCCAAATATCCCTTTGCCAATTCCACAAGAACAGCCTTAGCGAAAGGCTTCTTGAAGGGAAAGATGTAACTCTGTGAGATGAATTCACAGAACACAGAGCAGTTTCTCAGTAAGCTTCTTTCCAGTTTTGAACGGAAGATATTTCCTTTTTCACCATAGGCCTCTATGGGCTTCCAAATATCCCTTTGCCAATTCCACAAGAACAGCCTTAGCGAAAGGCTTCTTGAAGGGAAATATGTAACTCTGTGAGATGAATTCACAGAACACAGAGCAGTTTCTCTGAAATCTTCTTTCCAGTTTTGAACGGAAGATATTTCCTTTTTCGCCATAGCCCTCTATGGGCTTCCAAATATCCCTTTGCCAATTCCACAAGAACAGCCTTAGCGAAAGGCTTCTTGAAGGGAAAGATGTAACTCTGTGAGATGAATTAACAGAACACAGAGCAGTTTCTCAGAAAGCTTCTTTCCAGTTTTGAACGGAAGATATTTACTTTTTCACCATAGCCCTCTACGGGCTTTCAAATATCCCTTTGCCAATTCCACAAGAACAGCCTTATCGAAAGGCTTCTTGAAGGGAAAGATGTAACTCTGTGAGATGAATTCACAGAACACAGAGCAGTTTCTCAGAAAGCTTCTTTCCAGGTTTGAACGGAAGATATTTCCTTTTTCACCATAGCCCTCTATGGGCTTCCAAATATCCCTTTGCCAATTCCACAAGAACAGCCTTAGCGAAAGGCTTCTTGAAGGGAAAGATGTAACTCTGTGAGATGAATTAACAGAACACAGAGCAGTTTCTCAGAAAGCTTCTTTCCAGTTTTGAACGGAAGATATTTCCTTTTTCACCATAGCCCTCTATGGGCTTCCAAATATCCCTTTGCCAATTCCACAAGAACAGCCTTAGCGAAAGGCTTCTTGAAGGGAAAGATGTAACTCTGTGAGATGAATTCACAGAACACAGAGCAGTGTCTCAGAAAGCTTCTTTCCAGTTTTGAACGGAAGATATTTCCTGTTTCACCATAGCCCTCTATGGGCTTCCAAATATCCCTTTGCCAATTCCACAAGAACAGCCTTAGCGAAAGGCTTCTTGAAGGGAAAGATGTAACTCTGTGAGATGAATTCACAGAACACAGAGCAGTTTCTCAGAAAGCTTCTTTCCAGTTTTGAATGGAAGAGATTTCCTTTTTCACCATAGCCCTCTATGGGCTTCCAAATATCCCTTTGCCAATTCCACAAGAACAGCCTTAGCGAAAGGCTTCTTGAAGGGAAAGATGTAACTCTGTGAGATGAATTCACAGAACACAGAGCAGTTTCTCAGAAAGCTTCTTTCCAGTTTTGAACGGAAGATATTTACTTTTTCACCACAGCCCTCTACGGGCTTCCAAATATCCCTTTGCCAATTCCACAAGAACAGCCTTAGCGAAAGGCTTCTTGAAGGGAAAGATGTAACTCTGTGAGATGAATTCACAGAACACAGAGCAGTTTCTCAGAAAGCTTCTTTCCAGTTTTGAACGGAAGATATTTCCTTTTTCACCATAGCCCTCTATGGGCTTCCAAATATCCCTTTGCCAATTCCACAAGAACAGCCTTAGCGAAAGGCTTCTTGAAAGCAAAGATATAACTCTGTGAGATGAATTCAAAGAACACAGAGCAGTTTCTCAGAAAGCTTCTTTCCAGTTTGGAACGGAAGATATTTCCTTTTTCACCATAGCCCTCTATGGGCTTCCAAATATCCCTTTGCCAATTCCACAAGAACAGCCTTAGCAAAAGGCTTCTTGAAGGGAAAGATGTAACTTTGTGAGATGAATTCACAGAACGCAGAGCAGTTTCTCAGAAAGCTTCTTTCCAGTTTTGAACGGAAGATATTTCCTTTTTCACCATAGCCCTCTATGGGCTTCCAAATATCCCTTTGCCAATTCCACAAGAACAGCCTTAGCGAAAGGCTTCTTGAAGGGAAAGATGTAACTCTGTGAGATGAATTCACAGAACACAGAGCAGTTTCTCAGAAAGCTTCTTTCCAGTTTTGAACGGAAGATATTTGCTTTTTCACCATAGCCGTCTATGGGCTTCCAAATATCCCTTTGCCAATTCCACAAGAACAGCCTTAGCGAAAGGCTTCTTGAAGGGAAAGATGTAACTCTGTGAGATGAATTAACAGAACACAGAGCAGTTTCTCAGAAAGCTTCTTTCCAGTTTTGAACGGAAGATATTTCCTTTTTCACCATAGGCCTCTAAGGGCTTCCAAATATCCCTTTGCCAATTCCACAAGAACAGCATAGCGAAAGGCTTCTTGAGGGGAAAGATGTAACTCTGTGAGATGAATTAACAGAACACAGAGCAGTTTCTCAGAAAGCTTCTTTCCAGTTTTGAACGGAAGATATTTCCTTTTTCACCATAGCCCTCTATGGGCTTCCAAATATCCCTTTGCCAATTCCACAAGAACAGCCTTAGCGAAAGGCTTCTTGAAGGGAAAGATGTAACTCTGTGAGATGAATTCACGGAACACAGAGCAGTTTCTCAGAAAGCTTCTTTCCAGTTTTGAACGGAAGATATTTCCTTTTTCACCATAGCCCTCTATGGGCTTCCAAATATCCCTTTGCCAATTCCCTAAGAACAGCCTTAGCGAAAGGCTTCTTGAAGGGAAAGATGTAACTCTGTGAGATGAATTAACAGAACACAGAGCAGTTTCTCAGAAAGTTTCTTTCCAGTTTTTAACGGAAGATATTTCCTTTTTCACCATAGGCCTCTATGGGCTTCCAAATATCCCTTTGCCAATTCCACAAGAACAGCCTTACCGAAAGGCTTCTTGAAGGGAAAGATGTAACTCTGTGAGATGAATTCACAGAACACAGAGCAGTTTCTCAGAAAGCTTCTTTCCAGTTTTGAACGGAAGATATTTCCTTTTTCACCATAGCCCTCTATGGGCTTCCAAATATCCCTTTGCCAATTCCACAAGAACAGCCTTAGCGAAAGGCTTCTTGAAGGGAAAGATGTAACTCTGTGAAATGAATTGACAGAACACAGAGCAGTTTCTCAGAAAGCTTCTTTCCAGTTTTGAACGGAAGATATTTACTTTTTCACCATAGCCCTCTATGGGCTTCCAAATATCCCTTTGCCAATTCCACAAGAACAGCCTTAGCGAAAGGCTTCTTGAAAGGAAAGATGTAACTCTGTGAGATGAATTCACAGAACACAGTGCAGTTTCTCAGAAAGGTTCTTTCCAGTTTTGAACGGAAGATATTTCCTTTTTCACCATAGCCCTCTATGGGCTTCCAAATATCCATTTGCCAATTCCACAAGAACAGCCTTAGCGAAAGGTTTCTTGAAGGGAAAGATGTAACTCTGTGAGATGAATTAACAGAACACAGAGTAGTTTCTCAGAAAGCTTCTTTCCAGTTTTGAACGGAAGATATTTCCTTTTTCACCATAGCCCTCTATGGGCTTCCAAATATCCCTTTGCCAATTCCACAAGAACAGCCTTAGCGAAAGGCTTCTTGAAAGGAAAGATGTAACTCTGTGAGATGAATTCACAGAACACAGAGCAGTGTCTCAGAAAGCTTCTTTCCAGTTTTGAACGGAAGATATTTCCTTTTTCACCATAGGCCTCTATGGGCTTCCAAATATCCCTTTGCCAATTCCACAAGAACAGCCTTAGCGAAAGGCTTCTTGAAGGGAAAGATGTAACTCTGTGAGATGAATTCACAGAACACAGAGCAGTTTCTCAGAAAGCTTCTTTCCAGTTTTGAACGGAAGATATTTCCTTTTTCACCATAGGCCTCTATGGGCTTCCAAATATCCCTTTGCCAATTCCACAAGAACAGCCTTAGCGAAAGGCTTCTTGAAGGGAAAGATGTAACTCTGTAAGATGAATTCACAGAACACAGAGCAGTTTCTCTGAAAGCTTCTTTCCAGTTTTGAACGGAAGATATTTCCTTTTTCACCATAGCCCTCTAAGGGCTTCCAAATATCCCTTTGCCAATTCCACAAGAACAGCCTTAGCGAAAGGCTTCTTGAAGGGAAAGATGTAACTCTGTGAGATGAATTAACAGAACACAGAGCAGTTTCTCAGAAAGCTTCTTTCCAGTTTTGAACGGAAGATATTTCCTTTTTCACCATAGGCCTCTAGGGGCTTCCAAATATCCCTTTGCCAATTCCAAAATAACAGACTTAGCGAAAGGCTTCTTGAAGGGAAAGATGTAACTCTGTGATATGAATTAACAGAACACAGAGCAGTTTCTCAGAAAGCTTCTTTCCAGTTTTGAACGGAAGATATTTACTTTTTCACCATAGCCCTCTATGGGCTTCCAAATATCCCTTTGCCAATTCCACAAGAACAGCCTTAGCGAAAGGCTTCTTGAAGGGAAAGATGTAACTCTGTGAGATGAATTCACAGAACACAGAGCAGTGTCTCAGAAAGCTTCTTTCCAGTTTTGAACGGAAGATATTTCCTTTTTCACCATAGCCCTCTATGGGCTTCCAAATATCCCTTTGCCAATCCCACAAGAACAGCCTTACCGAAAGCCTTCTTGAAGGGAAAGATGTAACTCTGTGAGATGAATTCACAGAACACAGAGCAGTTTCTCAGAAAGCTTCTTTCCAGTTTTGAACGGAAGATATTTCCTTTTTCACCATAGCCCTCTACGGGCTTCCAAATATCCCTTTGCCAATTCCAGAAGAACAGCCTTAGCGAAAGGCTTCTTGAAGGGAAAGATGTAACTCTGTGAGATGAATTCACAGAACACAGAGCAGTTTCTCAGAAAGATTCTTTTCAATTTTGAACGGAAGATATTTCCTTTTTCACCATAGCCCTCTATGGGCTTCCAAATATCCCTTTGCCAATTCCACAAGAACAGCCTTAGCGAAAGGCTTCTTGAAGGGAAAGATGTAACTCTGTGAGATGAATTCACAGAACACAGAGCAGTTTCTCAGAAAGCTTCTTTCCAGTTTTGAACGGAAGATATTTCCTTTTTCACCATAGCCCTCTATGGGCTTCCAAATATCCCTTTGCCAATTCCACAAGAACAACCGTAGCGAAAGGCTTCTTGAAGGGAAAGATGTAACTCTGTGAGATGAATTCTCAGAACACAGAGCAGTTTCTCAGAAAGCTTCTTTCCAGTTTTGAACGGAAGATATTTCCTTTTTCACCATAGCCCTCTATGGGCTTCCAATTATCCCTTTGCCAATTCCACAAGAACAGCCTTAGCAAAAGGCTTCTTGAAGGGAAAGATGTAACTTTGTGAGATGAATTCACAGAACGCAGAGCAGTTTCTCAGAAAGCTTCTTTCCAGTTTTGAACGGAAGATATTTACTTTTTCACCATAGCCCTCTATGGGCTTCCAAATATCCCTTTGCCAATTCCACAAGAACAGCCTTAGCGAAAGGCTTCTTGAAGGGAAAGATGTAACTCTGTGAGATGAATTCACAGAACACAGAGCAGTTTCTCAGAAAGATTCTTTCCAGTTTTGAACGGAAGATATTTCCTTTTTCACCATAGCCGTCTATGGGCTTCCAAATATCCCTTTGCCAATTCCACAAGAACAGCCTTAGCGAAAGGCTTCTTGAAGGGAAAGATGTAACTCTGTGAGATGAATTAACAGAACACAGAGCAGTTTCTCAGAAAGCTTCTTTCCAGTTTTGAACGGAAGATATTTCCTTTTTCACCATAGGCCTCTAAGGGCTTCCAAATATCCCTTTGCCAATTCCACAAGAACAGCCATAGCGAAAGGCTTCTTGAGGGGAAAGATGTAACTCTGTGAGATGAATTAACAGAACACAGAGCAGTTTCTCAGAAAGCTTCTTTCCAGTTTTGAACGGAAGATATTTCCTTTTTCACCATAGCCCTCTATGGGCTTCCAAATATCCCTTTGCCAATTCCACAAGAACAGCCTTAGCGAAAGGCTTCTTGAAGGGAAAGATGTAACTCTGTGAGATGAATTCACGGAACACAGAGCAGTTTCTCAGAAAGCTTCTTTCCAGTTTTGAACGGAAGATATTTCCTTTTTCACCATAGCCCTCTATGGGCTTCCAAATATCCCTTTGCCAATTCCATAAGAACAGCCTTAGCGAAAGGCTTCTTGAAGGGAAATATGTAACTTTGTGAGATGAATTAACCGAACACAGAGCAGTTTCTCAGAAAGTTTCTTTCCAGTTTTGAACGGAAGATATTTCCTTTTTCACGATAGGCCTCCATGGGCTTCCAAATATCCCTTTGCCAATTCCACAAGAACAGCCTTAGCGAAAGGCTTCTTGAAGGGAAAGATGTAACTCTGTGAGATGAATTCACAGAACACAGAGCAGTTTCTCAGAAAGCTTCTTTCCAGTTTTGAACGGAAGATATTTCCTTTTTCACCATAGGCCTCTATGGGCTTCCAAATATGCCTTTGCCAATTCCACAAGAACAGCCTTAGCGAAAGGCTTCTTGAAGGGAAAGATGTAGCTCTGTGAGATGAATTCACAGAACACAGAGCAGTTTCTCAGAAAGCTTCTTTCCAGTTTTGAACGGAAGATATTTCCTTTTTCACCATAGCCCTCTATGGGATTTCAAATATCCCTTTGCCAATTCCACAAGAACAGCCTTAGCGAAAGGCTTCTTGAAGGGAAAGATGTAACTCTGTGAGATGAATTCACAGAACACAGAGCAGTTTCTCAGAAAGCTTCTTTCCAGTTTTGAACGGAAGATATTTCCTTTTTCACCATAGCCCTCTATGGGCTTCCAAATATCCCTTTGCCAATTCCACAAGAACAGCCTTAGCGAAAGGCTTCTTGAAGGGAAAGATGTAACTCTGTGAGATGAATTCACAGAACACAGAGCAGTTTCTCAGAAAGCTTCTTTCCAGTTTTGAACGGAAGATATTTCCTTTTTCACCATAGGCCTCATTGGGCTTCCAAATATCCCTTTGCCAATTCCACAAGAACAGCCTTAGCGAAAGGCTTCTTGAAGGGAAAGATGTAACTCTGTGAGATGAATTAACAGAACACAGAGCAGTTTCTCAGAAAGCTTCTTTCCAGTTTTGAACGGAAGATATTTCCTTTTTCACCATAGCCCTCTAAGGGCTTCCAAATATCCCTTTGCCAATTCCACAAGAACAGCCTTAGCGAAAGGCTTCTTGAAGGGAAAGATGTAACTCTGTGAGATGAATTAACAGAACACAGAGCAGTGTCTCAGAAAGCTTCTTTCCAGTTTTGAACGGAAGATATTTCCTTTTTCACCATAGCCCTCTAAGGGCTTCCAAATATCCCTTTGCCAATTTCACAAGAACAGCCTTAGCGAAAGGCTTCTTGAAGGGAAAGATGTAACTCTGTGAGATGAATTCACAGAACACAGAGCAGTTTCTCAGAAAGCTTCTTTCCAGTTTTGAACGGAAGATATTTCCTTTTTCACCATAGGCCTCTATGGGCTTCCAAATATCTCTTTGCCAATTCCACAAGAACAGCCTTAGCGAAAGGCTCCTTGAAGGGAAAGATGTAACTCTGTGAGATGAATTCACAGAACACAGAGCAGTTTCTCAGAAAGCTTCTTTCCAGTTTTGAACGGAAGATATTTACTTTTTCACCATAGCCCTCTAAGGGCTTCCAAATATCCCTTTGCCAATTCCAAAAGAACAGACTTAGCGAAAGGCTTCTTGAAGGGAAAGATGTAACTCTGTGAGATGAATTAAGAGAACACAGAGCAGTTTCTCAGAAAGATTCTTTCCAGTTTTGAACGGAAGATATTTACTTTTTCACCATAGCCCTCTATGGGCTTCCAAATATCCCTTTGCCAATTCCACAAGAACAGCCTTAGCGAAAGGCTTCTTGAAGGGAAAGATGTAACTCTGTGAGATGAATTCACAGAACACAGAGCAGTGTCTCAGAAAGCTTCTTTCCAGTTTTGAACGGAAGATATTTCCTGTTTCACCATAGCCCTCTATGGGCTTCCAAATATCCCTTTGCCAATTCCACAAGAACAGCCTTAGCGAAAGGCTTCTTGAAGGGAAAGATGTAACTCTGTGAGATGAATTAACAGAACACAGAGCAGTTTCTCAGAAAGCTTCTTTCCAGTTTTGAACGGAAGATATTTCCTTTTTCACCATAGGCCTCTATGGGCTTCCAAATATCTCTTTGCCAATTCCACAAGAACAGCCTTAGCGTAAGGCTTCTTGAAGGGAAAGATGTAACTCTGTGAGATGAATTCACAGAACACAGAGCAGTTTCTCAGAAAGCTTCTTTCCAGTTTTGAACGGAAGATATTTCCTTTTTCACCATAGCCCTCTAAGGGCTTCCAAATATCCCTTTGCCAATTCCACAAGAACAGCCTTAGCGAAAGGCTTCTTGAAGGGAAAGATGTAACTCTGTGAGATGAATTCACAGAACACAGAGCAGTTTCTCAGAAAGCTTCTTTCCAGTTTTGAACGGAAGATATTTCCTTTTTCACCATAGGCCTCTATGGTCTTCCAAATATCCCTTTGCCAATTCCACAAGAACAGCCTTAGCGAAAGGCTTCTTGAAGGGAAAGATGTAACTCTGTGAGATGAATTCACAGAACACAGAGCAGTTTCTCAGAAAGCTTCTTTCCAGTTTTGAATGGAAGATATTTCCTTTTTCACCATAGCCCTCTATGGGCTTCCAAATATCCCTTTGCCAATTCCACAAGAACAGCCTTAGCGAAAGGCTTCTTGAAGGGAAAGATGTAACTCTGTGAGATGAAATCACAGAACACAGAGCAGTTTCTCAGAAAGCTTCTTTCCAGTTTTGAACGGAAGATATTCCCTTTTTCACCATAGGCGTCTATGGGCTTCCAAATATCCCTTTGCCAATTCCACAAGAACAGCCTTAGCGAAAGGCTTCTTGAAGGGAAAGATGTAACTCTGTGAGATGAATTAACAGAACACACAGCAGTTTCTCAGTAAGCTTCTTTCCAGTTTTGAACGGAAGATATTTACTTTTTCACCATAACCCTCTATGGGCTTCCAAATATCCCTTTGCCAATTTCACAAGAACAGCCTTAGCGAAAGGCTTCTTGAAGGGAAAGATGTAACTCTGTGAGATGAATTCACAGAACACAGAGCAGTTTCTCAGAAAGCTTCTTTCCAGTTTTGAACGGAAGATATTTCCTTTTTCACCATAGCCCTCTATGGGCTTCCAAATATCCCTTTGCAAATCCCACAAGAACAGCCTTACCGAAAGGCTTCTTGAAGGGAAAGATGTAACTCTGTGAGATGAATTCACAGAACACAGAGCAGTTTCTCAGAAAGCTTCTTTCCAGTTTTGAACGGAAGATATTTCCTTTTTCACCATAGCCCTCTACGGGCTTCCAAATATCCCTTTGCCAATTCCACAAGAACAGCCTTAGCGAAAGGCTTCTTGAAGGGAAAGATGTAACTCTGTGAGATGAATTAAGAGAACACAGAGCAGTTTCTCAGAAAGATTCTTTCCAATTTTGAACGGAAGATATTTCCTTTTTCACCATAGCCCTCTATGGGCTTCCAAATATCCCTTTGCTAATTCCACAAGAACAGCCTTAGCGAAAGGCTTCTTGAAGGGAAAGATGTAACTCTGTGAGATGAATTAACAGAACACAGAGCAGTTTCTCAGAAAGCTTCTTTCCAGTTTTGAACGGAAGATATTTCCTTTTTCACCATAGCCCTCTATGGGCTTCCAAACATCCCTTTGCCAATTCCACAAGAACAGCCGTAGCGAAAGGCTTCTTGAAGGGAAAGATGTAACTCTGTGAGATGAATTCACAGAACACAGAGCAGATTCTCAGAAAGCTTCTTTCCAGTTTTGAACGGAAGATATTTCCTTTTTCACCATAGCCCTCTATGGGCTTCCAAATATCCCTTTGCCAATTCCACAAGAACAGCCTTAGCAAAAGGCTTCTTGAAGGGAAAGATGTAACTTTGTGAGATGAATTCACAGAACGCAGAGCAGTTTCTCAGAAAGCTTCTTTCCAGTTTTGAACGGAAGATATTTCCTTTTTCACCATAGCCCTCTATGGGCTTCCAAATATCCCTTTGCCAATTCCACAAGAACAGCCTTAGCGAAAGGCTTCTTGAAGGGAAAGATGTAACTCTGTGAGATGAATTCACAGAACACAGAGCAGTTTCTCAGAAAGCTTCTTTCCAGTTTTTAACGGAAGATATTTCCTTTTTCACCATAGCCCTCTATGGGCTTCCAAATATCCCTTTGCCAATTCCACAAGAACAGCCTTAGCGAAAGGCTTCTTGAAAGGAAAGATGTAACTCTGTGAGATGAATTAACAGAACACAGAGCAGTGTCTCAGAAAGCTTCTTTCCAGTTTTGAACGGAAGATATTTCCTTTTTCACCATAGGCCTCTATGGGCTTCCAAATATCCCTTTGCCAATTCCACAAGAACAGCCTTAGCGAAAGGCTTCTTGAAGGGAAAGATGTAACTCTGTGAGATGAATTCACAGAACACAGAGCAGTTTCTCAGAAAGCTTCTTTCCAGTTTTGAACGGAAGATATTTCCTTTTTCACCATAGACCTCTATGGGCTTCCAAATATCCCTTTGCCAATTCCACAAGAACAGCCTTAGCGAAAGGCTTCTTGAAGGGAAAGATGTAACTCTGTAAGATGAATTCACAGAACACAGAGCAGTTTCTCTGAAAGCTTCTTTCCAGTTTTGAACGGAAGATATTTCCTTTTTCACCATAGCCCTCTATGGGCTTCTAAATATCCCTTTGCCAATTCCACAAGAACAGCCTTAGCGAAAGGCTTCTTGAAGGGAAAGATGTAACTCTGTGAGATGAATTAACAGAACACAGAGCAGTTTCTCAGAAAGCTTCTTTCCAGTTTTGAACGGAAGATATTTCCTTTTTCACCATAGGCCTCTAGGGGCTTCCAAATATCCCTTTGCCAATTCCAAAAGAACAGACTTAGCGAAAGGCTTCTTGAAGGGAAAGATGTAACTCTGTGAGATGAATTAACAGAACACAGAGCAGTTTCTCAGAAAGCTTCTTTCCAGTTTTGAACGGAAGATATTTACTTTTTCACCATAGCCCTCTATGGGCTTCCAAATATCCCTTTGCCAATTCCACAAGAACAGCCTTAGCGAAAGGCTTCTTGAAGGGAAAGATGTAACTCTGTGAGATGAATTCACAGAACACAGAGCAGTGTCTCAGAAAGCTTCTTTCCAGTTTTGAACGGAAGATATTTCCTGTTTCACCATAGCCCTCTATGGGCTTCCAAATATCCCTTTGCCAATTCCACAAGAACAGCCTTAGCGAAAGGCTTCTTGAAGGGAAAGATGTAACTCTGTGAGATGAATTCACAGAACACAGAGCAGTTTCTCAGAAAGCTTCTTTCCAGTTTTGAACGGAAGATATTTCCTTTTTCACCATAGCCCTCTATGGTCTTCCAAATATCCCTTTGCCAATTCCACAAGAACAGCCTTAGCGAAAGGCTTCTTGAAGGGAAAGATGTAACTCTGTGAGATGAATTCACAGAACACAGAGCAGTTTCTCAGAAAGCTTCTTTCCAGTTTTGAACGGAAGATATTTCCTATTTCACCATAGCCCTCTACGGGCTTCCAAATATCCCTTTGCCAATTCCACAAGAACAGCCTTAGCGAAAGGCTTCTTGAAGGGAAAGATGTAACTCTGTGAGATGAATTAACAGAACACAGAGCAGTTTCTCAGAAAGCTTCTTTCCAGTTTTGAACGGAAGATATTTCCTTTTTCACCATAGCCCTCTATGGGCATCCAAATATCCCTTTGCCAATTCCACAAGAACAGCCTTAGCGAAAGGCTTCTTGAAAGGAAAGATGTAACTCTGTGAGATGAATTCACAGAACACAGAGCAGTGTCTCAGAAAGCTTCTTTCCAGTTTTGAACGGAAGATATTTCCTTTTTCACCATAGGCCTCTATGGGCTTCCAAATATCCCTTTGCCAATTCCACAAGAACAGCCTTAGCGAAAGGTTTCTTGAAGGGAAAGATGTAACTCTGTGAGATGAATTAACAGAACACAGAGCAGTTTCTCAGAAAGCTTCTTTCCAGTTTTGAACGGAAGATATTTCCTTTTTCACCATAGGCCTCTATGGGCTTCCAAATATCCCTTTGCCAATTCCACAAGAACAGCCTTAGCGAAAGGCTTCTTGAAGGGAAAGATGTAACTCTGTGAGATGAATTCACAGAACACAGAGCAGTTTCTCAGAAAGCTTCTTTCCAGTTTTGAAGGGAAGATATTTCCTTTTTCACCATAGCCCTCTATGGGCTTCCAAATATCCCTTTGCCAATTCCACAAGAACAGCCTTAGCGAAAGGCTTCTTGAAGGGAAAGATGTAACTCTGTGAGATGAATGCACAGAACACAGAGCAGTGTCTCAGAAAGCTTCTTTCCAGTTTTGAACGGAAGATATTTCCTGTTTCACCATAGCCCTCTATGGGCTTCCAAATATCCCTTTGCCAATTCCACAAGAACAGCCTTAGCGAAAGGCTTCTTGAAGGGAAAGATGTAACTCTGTGAGATGAATTCACAGAACACAGAGCAGTTTCTCAGAAAGCTTCTTTCCAGTTTTGAACGGAAGATATTTCCTTTTTCACCATAGCCCTCTATGGGCTTCCAAATATCCCTTTGCCAATTCCACAAGAACAGCCTTAGCGAAAGGCTTCTTGAAGGGAAAGATGTAACTCTGTGAGATGAATTCACAGAACACAGAGCAGTGTCTCAGAAAGCTTCTTTCCAGTTTTGAACGGAAGATATTTCCTGTTTCACCATAGCCCTCTATGGGCTTCCAAATATCCCTTTGCCAATTCCACAAGAACAGCCTTAGCGAAAGGCTTCTTGAAGGGAAAGATGTAACTCTGTGAGATGAATTCACAGAACACAGAGCAGTTTCTCAGAAAGCTTCTTTCCAGTTTTGAACGGAAGATATTTCCTTTTTCACCATAGCCCTCTATGGTCTTCCAAATATCCCTTTGCCAATTCCACAAGAACAGCCTTAGCGAAAGGCTTCTTGAAGGGAAAGATGTAACTCTGTGAGATGAATTCACAGAACACAGAGGAGTTTCTCAGAAAGCTTCTTTCCAGTTTTGAACGGAAGATATTTCCTATTTCACCATAGCCCTATACGGGCTTCCAAATATCCCTTTGCCAATTCCACAAGAACAGCCTTAGCGAAAGGCTTCTTGAAGGGAAAGATGTAACTCTGTGAGATGAATTAACAGAACACAGAGCAGTTTCTCAGAAAGCTTCTTTCCAGTTTTGAACGGAAGATATTTCCTTTTTCACCATAGCCCTCTATGGGCATCCAAATATCCCTTTGCCAATTCCACAAGAACAGCCTTAGCGAAAGGCTTCTTGAAAGGAAAGATGTAACTCTGTGTGATGAATTCACAGAACACAGAGCAGTGTCTCAGAAAGCTTCTTTCCAGTTTTGAACGGAAGATATTTCCTTTTTCACCATAGGCCTCTATGGGCTTCCAAATATCCCTTTGCCAATTCCACAAGAACAGCCTTAGCGAAAGGTTTCTTGAAGGGAAAGATGTAACTCTGTGAGATGAATTAACAGAACACAGAGCAGTTTCTCAGAAAGCTTCTTTCCAGTTTTGAACGGAAGATATTTCCTTTTTCACCATAGGCCTCTATGGGCTTCCAAATATCCCTTTGCCAATTCCACAAGAACAGCCTTAGCGAAAGGCTTCTTGAAGGGAAAGATGTAACTCTGTGAGATGAATTCACAGAACACAGAGCAGTTTCTCAGAAAGCTTCTTTCCAGTTTTGAACAGAAGATATTTCCTTTTTCACCATAGCCCTCTATGGGCTTCCAAATATCCCTTTGCCAATTCCACAAGAACAGCCTTAGCGAAAGGCTTCTTGTAGGGAAAGATGTAACTCTGTGAGATGAATTCACAGAACACAGAGCAGTGTCTCAGAAAGCTTCTTTCCAGTTTTGAACGGAAGATATTTCCTGTTTCACCATAGCCCTCTATGGGCTTCCAAATATCCCTTTGCCAATTCCACAAGAACAGCCTTAGCGAAAGGCTTCTTGAAGGGAAAGATGTAACTCTGTGAGATGAATTCACAGAACACAGAGCAGTTTCTCAGAAAGCTTCTTTCCAGTTTTGAACGGAAGATATTTCCTTTTTCACCATAGCCCTCTATGGGCTTCCAAATATCCCTTTGCCAATTCCACAAGAACAGCCTTAGCGAAAGGCTTCTTGAAGGGAAAGATGTAACTCTGTGAGATGAATTCACAGAACACAGAGCAGTTTCTCAGAAAGCTTCTTTCCAGTTTTGAACGGAAGATATTTACTTTTTCACCATAGCCCTCTACGGGCTTCCAAATATCCCTTTGCCAATTCCACAAGAACAGCCTTAGCGAAAGGCTTCTTGAAGGGAAAGATGTAAATCTGTGAGATGAATTCACAGAACACAGCGCAGTTTCTCAGAAAGCTTCTTTCCAGTTTTGAACGGAAGATATTTCCTTTTTCACCATAGCCCTCTATGGGCTTCCAAATATCCCTTTGCCAATTCCACAAGAACAGCCTTAGCGAAAGGCTTCTTGAAAGGAAAGATATAACTCTGTGAGATGAATTCACAGAACACAGAGCAGTGTCTCAGAAAGCTTCTTTCCAGTTTTGAACGGAAGATATTTCCTTTTTCACCATAGGCCTCTATGGGCTTCCAAATATCCCTTTGCCAATTCCACAAGAACAGCCTTAGCGAAAGGCTTCTTGAAGGGAAAGATGTAACTCTGTGAGATGAATTCACAGAACACAGAGCAGTTTCTCAGAAAGCTTCTTTCCAGTTTTAAACGGAAGATATTTCCTTTTTCACCATAGCCCTCTATGGGCTTCCAAATATCCCTTTGCCAATTCCACAAGAACAGCCTTAGCGAAAGGCTTCTTGAAGGGAAAGATGTAACTCTGTGAGATGAATTCACAGAACACAGAGCAGTTTCTCAGAAAGCTTCTTTCCAGTTTTGAACGGAAGATATTTCCTTTTTCACCATAGGCCTCTATGGGCTTCCAAATATCCCTTTGCCAATTCCACAAGAACAGCCTTAGCGAAAGGCTTCTTGAAGGGAAAGATGTAACTCTGTGAGATGAATTCACAGAACACAGAGCAGTTTCTCAGAAAGCTTCTTTCCAGTTTTGAACGGAAGATATTTCCTTTTTCACCATAGCCCTCTATGGGCTTCCAAATATCCCTTTGCCAATTCCACAAGAACAGCCTTAGCGAAAGGCTTCTTGAAGGGAAAGATGTAACTCTGTGAGATGAATTAACAGAACACAGAGCAGTGTCTCAGAAAGCTTCTTTCCAGTTTTGAACGGAAGATATTTCCTGTTTCACCATAGCCCTCTATGGGCTTCCAAATATCCCTTTGCCAATTCCACAAGAACAGCCTTAGCGAAAGGCTTCTTGAAGGGAAAGATGTAACTCTGTGAGATGAATTCACAGAACACAGAGCAGTTTCTCAGAAAGCTTCTTTCCAGTTTTGAACGGAAGATATTTCCTTTTTCACCATAGCCCTCTATGGGCTTCCAAATATCCCTTTGCCAATTCCACAAGAACAGCCTTAGCGAAAGGCTTCTTGAAGGGAAAGATGTAACTCTGTGAGATGAATTCACAGAACACAGAGCAGTTTCTCAGAAAGCTTCTTTCCAGTTTTGAACGGAAGATATTTCCTTTTTCAACATAGGCCTCTATGGGCTTCCAAATATCCCTTTGCCAATTCCACAAGAACAGCCTTAGCGAAAGGCTTCTTGAAAGGAAAGATGTAACTCTGTGAGATGAATTCACAGAACACAGAGCAGTGTCTCAGAAAGCTTCTTTCCAGTTTTGAACGGAAGATATTTCCTTTTTCACCATAGGCCTCTATGGGCTTCCAAATATCCCTTTGCCAATTCCACAAGAACAGCCTTAGCGAAAGGTTTCTTGAAGGGTAAGATGTAACTCTGTGAGATGAATTCACAGAACACAGAGCAGTTTCTCAGAAAGCTTCTTTCCAGTTTTGAATGGAAGATATTTCCTTTTTCACCATAGGCCTCTAGGGGTTCCCAATATCCCTTTGCCAATTCCACAAGAACAGCCTTAGCGAAAGGCTTCCTGAAGGGAAAGATGTAACTCTGTGAGATGAATTCACAGAACACAGAGCAATTTCTCAGAAAGCTTCTTTCCAGTTTTGAACGGAAGATATTTCCTTTTTCACCATAGCCCTCTATGGGCTTCCAAATATCCCTTTGCCAATTCCACAAGAACAGCCTTAGCGAAAGGCTTCCTCAAGGGAAAGATGTAACTCTGTGAGATGAATTAACAGAACACAGAGCAGTTTCTCAGAAAGCTTCTTTCCAGTTTTGAACGGAAGATATTTCCTTTTTCACCATAGCCCTCTATGGGCTTCCAAATATTGCTTTGCCAATTCTACAAGAACAGCCTTAGCGAAAGGCTTCTTGAAGGGAGAGATGTAACTCTGTGAGATGAACTCAAAGAACACAGAGCAGTTTCTCAGAAAGCTTCTTTCCAGTTTTGAACGGAAGATATTTCCTTTTTCACCATAGGCCTCTATGGGCTTCCAAATATCCCTTTGCCAATTCCACAAGAGCAGCCTTAGCGAAAGGCTTCTTGAAGGGAAAGATGTAACTCTGTGAGATGAATTAACAGAACACAGAGCAGTTTCTCAGAGAGCTTCTTTCCAGTTTTGAACGGAAGATATTTCCTTTTTCACCATAGCCCTCTATGGGCTTCCAAATATCCCTTTGCCAATTCCACAAGAACAGCCTTAGCGAAAGGCTTCTTGAAGGGAAAGATGTAACTCTGTGAGATGAATTAACAGAACACAGAGCAGTTTCTCAGAAAGCTTCTTTCCAGTTTTGAACGGAAGATATTTACTTTTTCACCATAGAACTTTATGGGCTTCCAAATATCCCTTTGCCAATTCCACAAGAACAGCCTTAGCGAAAGGCTTCTTGAAGGGAAAGATGTAACTCTGTGAGATGAATTCACAGAACACAGAGCAGTTTCTCAGAAAGCTTCTTTCCAGTTTTGAACGGAAGATATTTCCTTTTTCAACATAGGCCTCTATGGGCTTCCAAATATCCCTTTGCCAATTCCACAAGAACAGCCTTAGCGAAAGGCTTCTTGAAGGGAAAGATGTAACTCTGTGAGATGAATTCACAGAACACAGAGCAGTTTCTCAGAAAGCTTCTTTCCAGTTTTGAACGGAAGATATTTCCTTTTTCACCATAGCCCTCTAAGGGCTTCCAAATATCCCTTTGCCATTTCCACAAGAACAGCCTTAGCGAAAGGCTTCTTGAAGGGAAAGATGTAACTCTGTGAGATGAATTAACAGAACACAGAGCAGTTTCTCAGAAAGATTCTTTCCAATTTTGAACGGAAGATATTTCCTTTTTCACCATAGGCTTCTATGGGCTTCCAAATATCCCTTTGCCAATTCCACAAGAACAGCCGTAGGGAAAGGCTTCTTGAAAGGAAAGATGTAATTCTGTGAGATGAATTAACAGAACACTGAGCAGTTTCTCAGAAAGCTTCTTTCCAGTTTTGAACGGAAGATATTTCCTTTTTCAGCATAGCCCTCTATGGGCTTCCAAATATCCCTTTGCCAATTCCACAAGAACAGCCTTAGCGAAAGGATTCCTGAAGGGAAAGATGTAACTCTGTGAGATGAATTAACAGAACACAGAGCAGTTTCTCATAGAGCTTCTTTCCAGTTTTGAACGGAAGATATTTCCTTTTTCACCATAGCCCTCGATGGGCTTCCAAATATCCCTTTGCCAATTCCACAAGAACAGCCTTAGCGAAAGGCTTCTTGAAGGGAAAGATGTAACTCTGTGAGATGAATTCACAGAACACAGAGCAGTTTCTCAGAAAGCTTCTTTCCAGTTTTGAACGGAAGATATTTCCTTTTTCACCATAGAACTTTATGGGCTTCCAAATATCCCTTTGCCAATTCCACAAGAACAGCCTTAGCGAAAGGCTTTTTGAAGGGAAAGATGTAACTCTGTGAGATGAATTAACAGAACACAGAGCAGTTTCTCAGAAAGCTTCTTTCCAGTTTTGAACGGAAGATATTTCCTTTTTCACCATAGCCCTCTATGGGCTTCCAAATATCCCTTTGCCAATTCCACAAGAACAGCCTTAGCGAAAGGCTTCTTGAAGGGAAAGATGTAACTCTGTGAGATGAATTCACAGAACACAGAGCAGTTTCTCAGAAAGCTTCTTTCCAGTTTTGAACGGAAGATATTTCCGTTTTCAACATAGGCCTCTATGGGCTTCCAAATATCCCTTTGCCAATTCCACAAGAACAGCCTTAGCGAAAGGCTTCTTGAAGGGAAAGATGTAACTCTGTGAGATGAATTCACAGAACACAGAGCAGTTTCTCAGAAAGCTTCTTTCCAGTTTTGAACGGAAGATATTTACTTTTTCACCATAGCCCTCTATGGGCTTCCAAATATCCCTTTGCCAAATCCACCAGAAGAGCCTTAGCGAAAGGCTTCTTGAAAGGAAAGATATAACTCTGTGAGATGAATTCACAGAACTCAGAGCAGTTTCTCAGAAAGCTTCTTTCCAGTTTTGAACGGAAGATATTTCCTTTTTCACCATAGCCCTCTATGGGCTTCCAAATATCCCTTTGCCAATTCCACAAGAACAGCCTTAGCGAAAGGCTTCTTGAAGGGAAAGATGTAACTCTGTGACATGAATTCAGAGAACACAGAGCAGTTTCTCAGAAAGCTTCTTTCCAGTTTTGAACGGAAGATATTTCCTTTTTCACCAGAGCCCTCTATGAGCTTCCAAATATCCCTTTGCCAATTCCACAAGAACAGCCTTAGCGAAAGGCTTCTTGAAGGGAAAGACGTAACTCTGTGAGATAAATTCACAGAACACAGAGCAGTTTCTCAGAAAGCTTCTTTCCAGTTTTGAATGGAAGATATTTCCTTTTTCACCATAGGCCTCTATGGGCTTCCAAATATCCCTTTGCCAATTCCACAAGAACAGCCTTAGCGAAAGGCTTCTTGAAGGGAAAGATGTAACTCTGTGAGATGAATTAACAGAACACAGAGCAGTTTCTCAGAAAGCTTCTTTCCAGTTTTGAACGGAAGATATTTACTTTTTCACCATAGCCCTTTATGGGCTTCCAAATATCCCTTTGCCAATTCCACAAGAACAGCCTTAGCGAAAGGCTTCTTGAAGGGAAAGATGTAACTCTGTGACATGAATTCACAGAACACAGAGCAGTTTCTCAGAAAGATTCTTTCCAGTTTTGAACGGAAGATATTTCCTTTTTCACCATAGGCCTCTATGGGCTTCCAAATATCCCTTTGCCAATTCCACAAGAACAGCCTTAGCGAAAGGCTTCTTGAGGGGAAACATGTAACTCTGTGAGATGAATTAACAGAACACAGAGCAGTTTCTCAGAAAGCTTCTTTCCAGTTTTGAACGGAAGATATTTCCTTTTTCACCATAGCCCTCTATGGGCTTCCAAATATCCCTTTGCCAATTCCACAAGAACAGCCTTAGCGAAAGGCTTCTTGAAGGGAAAGATGTAACTCTGTGAGATGAATTCATGGAACACAGAGCAGTTTCTCAGAAAGCTTCTTTCCAGTTTTGAACGGAAGATATTTCCTTTTTCTCCATAGCCCTCTATGGGCTTCCAAATATCCCTTTGCCAATTCCATAAGAACAGCCTTAGCGAAAGGCTTCTTGAAGGGAAAGATGTAACTCTGTGAGATGAATTCACAGAACACAGAGCAGTTTCTCAGAAAGCTTCTTTCCAGTTTTGAACGGAAGATATTTCCTTTTTCACCATAGCCCTCTATGGGCTTCCAAATATCCCTTTGCCAATTCCACAAGAACAGCCTTAGCGAAAGGCTTCTTGAAGGGAAAGATGTAACTCTGTGAGATGAATTCACAGAACACAGAGCAGTTTCTCAGAAAGCTTCTTTCCAGTTTTGAACGGAAGATATTTCCTTTTTCACCATAGCCCTCTATGGGCTTCCAAATATCCCTTTGCCAATTCCACAAGAACAGCCGTAGCGAAAGGCTTCTTGAAGGGAAAGATGTAACTCTGTGAGATGAATTCACAGAACACAGAGCAGTTTCTCAGAAAGCTTCTTTCCAGTTTTGAACGGAAGATATTTCCTTTTTCACCATAGCCCTCTATGGGCTTCCAAATATCCCTTTGCCAATTCCACAAGAACAGCCTTAGCGAAAGGCTTCTTGAAGGGAAAGATATAACTTTGTGAGATGAATTCACAGAACACAGAGCAGTTTCTCAGAAAGCTTCTTTCCAGTTTTGAACGGAAGATATTTCCTTTTTCACCATAGCCCTCTATGGGCTTCCAAATATCCCTTTGCCAATTCCACAAGAACAGCCTTAGCGAAAGGCTTCTTGAAGGGAAAGATGTAACTCTGTGAGATGAATTCACAGAACACAGAGCAGTTTCTCAGAAAGCTTCTTTCCAGTTTTGAACGGAAGATATTTCCTTTTTCACCATAGCCGTCTATGGGCTTCCAAATATCCCTTTGCCAATTCCACAAGAACAGCCTTAGCGCAAGGCTTCTTGAAGGGAAAGATGTAACTCTGTGAGATGAATTAACAGAACACAGAGCAGTTTCTCAGAAAGCTTCTTTCCAGTTTTGAACGGAAGATATTTCCTTTTTCACCATAGGCCTCTAAGGGCTTCCAAATATCCGTTTGCCAATTCCACAAGAACAGCCATAGCGAAAGGCTTTTTGAGGGGAAAGATGTAACTCTGTGAGATGAATTAACAGAACACAGAGCAGTTTCTCAGAAAGCTTCTTTCCAGTTTTGAACGGAAGATATTTCCTTTTTCACCATAGCCCTCTATGGGCTTCCAAATATCCCTTTGCCAATTCCACAAGAACAGCCTTAGCGAAAGGCTTCTTGAAGGGAAAGATGTAACTCTGTGAGATGAATTCACGGAACACAGAGCAGTTTCTCAGAAAGCTTCTTTCCAGTTTTGAACGGAAGATATTTCCTTTTTCACCATAGCCCTCTATGGGCTTCCAAATATCCCTTTGCCAATTCCATAAGAACAGCCTTAGCGAAAGGCTTCTTGAAGGGAAAGATGTAACTCTGTGAGATGAATTAGCAGAACACAGAGCAGTTTCTCAGAAAGTTTCTTTCCAGTTTTGAACGGAAGATATTTCCTTTTTCACCATAGGCCTCTATGGACTTCCAAATATCCCTTTGCCAATTCCACAAGAACAGCCTTAGCGAAAGGCTTCTTGAAGGGAAAGATGTAACTCTGTGAGATGAATTCACAGAACACAGAGCAGTTTCTCAGAAAGCTTCTTTCCAGTTTTGAACGGAAGATATTTCCTTTTTCACCATAGCCCTCTATGGGCTTCCAAATATCCCTTTGCCAATTCCACAAGAACAGCCTTAGCGAAAGGCTTCTTGAAGGGAAAGATGTAACTCTGTGAGATGAATTCACAGAACACAGAGCAGTTTCTCAGAAAGCTTCTTTCCAGTTTTGAACGGAAGATATTTCCTTTTTCACCATAGCCGTCTATGGGATTTCAAATATCCCTTTGCCAATTCCACAAGAACAGCCTTAGCGAAAGGCTTCTTGAAGGTAAAGATGTAACTCTGTGAGATGAATTAACAGAACACAGAGCAGTTTCTCAGAAAGCTTCTTTCCAGTTTTGAACGGAAGATATTTACTTTTTCACCATAGCCCTCTATGGGCTTCCAAATATCCCTTTGCCAATTCCACAAGAACAGCCTTAGCGAAAGGCTTCTTGAAAGGAAAGATGTAACTCTGTGAGATGAATTCACAGAACACAGTGCAGTTTCTCAGAAAGCTTCTTTCCAGTTTTGAACGGAAGATATTTCCTTTTTCACCATAGCCCTCTATGGGCTTCCAAATATCCCTTTGCCAATTCCACAAGAACAGCCTTAGCGAAAGGCTTCTTGAAAGGAAAGATGTAACTCTCTGAGATGAATTCACAGAACACAGAGCAGTGTCTCAGAAAGCTTCTTTCCAGTTTTGAACGGAAGATATTTCCTTTTTCACCATAGGCCTCTATGGGCTTCCAAATATCCCTTTGCCAATTCCACAAGAACAGCCTTAGCGAAAGGCTTCTTGAAGGGAAAGATGTAACTCTGTGAGATGAATTCACGGAACACAGAGCAGTTTCTCAGAAAGCTTCTTTCCAGTTTTGAACGGAAGATATTTCCTTTTTCACCATAGCCCTCTATGGGCTTCCAAATATCCCTTTGCCAATTCCATAAGAAGAGCCTTAGCGAAAGGCTTCTTGAAGGGAAAGGTGTAACTCTGTGAGATGAATTAACAGAACACAGAGCAGTTTCTCAGAAAGCTTCTTTCCAGTTTTGAACGGAAGATATTTCCTTTTTCACCATAGCCCTCTATGGGCTTCCAAATATCCCTTTGCCAATTCCACAAGAACAGCCTTAGCAAAAGGCTTCTTGAAGGTAAAGATGTAACTTTGTGAGATGAATTCACAGAACGCAGAGCAGTTTCTCAGAAAGCTTCTTTCCAGTTTTGAACGGAAGATATTTCCTTTTTCACCATAGCCCTCTATGGGCTTCCAAATATCCCTTTGCCAATTCCACAAGAAGAGCCTTAGCGAAAGGCTTCTTGAAGGGAAAGATGTAACTCTGTGAGATGAATTCACAGAACACAGAGCAGTTTCTCAGAAAGCTTCTTTCCAGTTTTGAACGGAAGATATTTCCTTTTTCACCATAGCCGTCTATGGGCTTCCAAATATCCCTTTGCCAATTCCACAAGAACAGCCTTAGCGAAAGGCTTCTTGAAGGGAAAGATGTAACTCTGTGAGATGAATTAACAGAACACAGAGCAGTTTCTCAGAAAGCTTCTTTCCAGTTTTGAACGGAAGATATTTCCTTTTTCACCATAGGCCTCTAAGGGCTTCCAAATATCCCTTTGCCAATTCCACAAGAACGGCCATAGCGAAAGGCTTCTTGAGGGGAAAGATGTAACTCTGTGAGATGAATTAACAGAACACAGAGCAGTTTCTCAGAAAGCTTCTTTCCAGTTTTGAACGGAAGATATTTCCTTTTTCACCATAGCCCTCTACGGGCTTCCAAATATCCCTTTGCCAATTCCACAAGAACAGCCTTAGCGAAAGGCTTCTTGAAGGGAAAGATGTAACTCTGTGAGATGAATTCACGGAACACAGAGCAGTTTCTCAGAAAGCTTCTTTCCAGTTTTGAACGAAAGATATTTCCTTTTTCACCATAGCCCTCTAAGGGCTTCCAAATATCCCTTTGCCAATTCCATAAGAACAGCCTTAGAGAAAGGCTTCTTGAAGGGAAAGATGTAACTCTGTGAGATGAATTAACAGAACACAGAGCAGTTTCTCAGAAAGTTTCTTTCCAGTTTTGAACGGAAGATATTTCCTTTTTCACCGTAGGCCTCTATGGGCTTCCAAATATCCCTTTGCCAATTCCACAACAACAGCCTTAGCGAAAGGCTTCTTGAAGGGAAAGATGTAACTCTGTGAGATGAATTCACAGAACACAGAGCAGTTTCTCAGAAAGCTTCTTTCCAGTTTTGAACGGAAGATATTTCCTTTTTCACCATAGCCCTCTATGGGCTTCCAAATATCCCTTTGCCAATTCCACAAGAACAGCCTTAGCGAAAGGCTTCTTGAAGGGAAAGATGTAACTCTGTGAGATGAATTCACAGAACACAGAGCAGTTTCTCAGAAAGCTTCTTTCCAGTTTTGAACGGAAGATATTTACTTTTTCACCATAGCCCTCTATGGGCTTCCAAATATCCCTTTGCCAATTCCACAAGAACAGCCTTAGCGAAAGGCTTCTTGAAAGGAAAGATGTAACTCTGTGAGATGAATTCACAGAACACAGTGCAGTTTCTCAGAAAGCTTCTTTCCAGTTTTGAACGGAAGATATTTCCTTTTTCACCATAGCCGTCTATGGGCTTCCAAATATCCCTTTGCCAATTCCACAAGAACAGCCTTAGCGAAAGGCTTCTTGAAGGGAAAGATGTAACTCTGTGAGATGAATTAACAGAACACAGAGCAGTTTCTCAGAAAGCTTCTTTCCAGTTTTGAACGGAAGATATTTCCTTTTTCACCATAGGCCTCTAAGGGCTTCCAAATATCCGTTTGCCAATTCCACAAGAACAGCCATAGCGAAAGGCTTTTTGAGGGGAAAGATGTAACTCTGTGAGATGAATTAACAGAACACAGAGCAGTTTCTCAGAAAGCTTCTTTCCAGTTTTGAACGGAAGATATTTCCTTTTTCACCATAGCCCTCTATGGGCTTCCAAATATCCCTTTGCCAATTCCACAAGAACAGCCTTAGCGAAAGGCTTCTTGAAGGGAAAGATGTAACTCTGTGAGATGAATTCACGGAACACAGAGCAGTTTCTCAGAAAGCTTCTTTCCAGTTTTGAACGGAAGATATTTCCTTTTTCACCATAGCACTCTATGGGCTTCCAAATATCCCTTTGCCAATTCCATAAGAACAGCCTTAGCGAAAGGCTTCTTGAAGGGAAAGATGTAACTCTGTGAGATGAATTAGCAGAACACAGAGCAGTTTCTCAGAAAGTTTCTTTCCAGTTTTGAACGGAAGATATTTCCTTTTTCACCATAGGCCTCTATGGACTTCCAAATATCCCTTTGCCAATTCCACAAGAACAGCCTTAGCGAAAGGCTTCTTGAAGGGAAAGATGTAACTCTGTGAGATGAATTCACAGAACACAGAGCAGTTTCTCAGAAAGCTTCTTTCCAGTTTTGAACGGAAGATATTTCCTTTTTCACCATAGCCCTCTATGGGCTTCCAAATATCCCTTTGCCAATTCCACAAGAACAGCCTTAGCGAAAGGCTTCTTGAAGGGAAAGATGTAACTCTGTGAGATGAATTCACAGAACACAGAGCAGTTTCTCAGAAAGCTTCTTTCCAGTTTTGAACGGAAGATATTTCCTTTTTCACCATAGCCGTCTATGGGATTTCAAATATCCCTTTGCCAATTCCACAAGAACAGCCTTAGCGAAAGGCTTCTTGAAGGGAAAGATGTAACTCTGTGAGATGAATTAACAGAACACAGAGCAGTTTCTCAGAAAGCTTCTTTCCAGTTTTGAACGGAAGATATTTACTTTTTCACCATAGCCCTCTATGGGCTTCCAAATATCCCTTTGCCAATTCCACAAGAACAGCCTTAGCGAAAGGCTTCTTGAAAGGAAAGATGTAACTCTGTGAGATGAATTCACAGAACACAGTGCAGTTTCTCAGAAAGCTTCTTTCCAGTTTTGAACGGAAGATATTTCCTTTTTCACCATAGCCCTCTATGGGCTTCCAAATATCCCTTTGCCAATTCCACAAGAACAGCCTTAGCGAAAGGCTTCTTGAGGGGAAAGATGTAACTCTGTGAGATGAATTCACAGAACACAGAGCAGTGTCTCAGAAAGCTTCTTTCCAGTTTTGAACGGAAGATATTTCCTTTTTCACCATAGGCCTCTATGGGCTTCCAAATATCCCTTTGCCAATTCCACAAGAACAGCCTTAGCGAAAGGCTTCTTGAAGGGAAAGATGTAACTCTGTGAGATGAATTCACGGAACACAGAGCAGTTTCTCAGAAAGCTTCTTTCCAGTTTTGAACGGAAGATATTTCCTTTTTCACCATAGCCCTCTATGGGCTTCCAAATATCCCTTTGCCAATTCCATAAGAAGAGCCTTAGCGAAAGGCTTCTTGAAGGGAAAGGTGTAACTCTGTGAGATGAATTAACAGAACACAGAGCAGTTTCTCAGAAAGCTTCTTTCCAGTTTTGAACGGAAGATATTTCCTTTTTCACCATAGCCCTCTATGGGCTTCCAAATATCCCTTTGCCAATTCCACAAGAACAGCCTTAGCAAAAGGCTTCTTGAAGGTAAAGATGTAACTTTGTGAGATGAATTCACAGAACGCAGAGCAGTTTCTCAGAAAGCTTCTTTCCAGTTTTGAACGGAAGATATTTCCTTTTTCACCATAGCCCTCTATGGGCTTCCAAATATCCCTTTGCCAATTCCACAAGAACAGCCTTAGCGAAAGGCTTCTTGAAGGGAAAGATGTAACTCTGTGAGATGAATTCACAGAACACAGAGCAGTTTCTCAGAAAGCTTCTTTCCAGTTTTGAACGGAAGATATTTCCTTTTTCACCATAGCCGTCTATGGGCTTCCAAATATCCCTTTGCCAATTCCACAAGAACAGCCTTAGCGAAAGGCTTCTTGAAGGGAAAGATGTAACTCTGTGAGATGAATTCACAGAACACAGAGCAGTTTCTCAGAAAGCTTCTTTCCAGTTTTGAACGGAAGATATTTACTTTTTCACCATAGCCCTCTACGGGCTTCCAAATATCCCTTTGCCAATTCCACAAGAACAACCTTAGCGAAAGGCTTCTTGAAGGGAAAGATGTAAATCTGTGAGATGAATTCACAGAACACAGCGCAGTTTCTCAGAAAGCTTCTTTCCAGTTTTGAACGGAAGATATTTCCTTTTTCACCATAGCCCTCTATGGGCTTCAAAATATCCCTTTGCCAATTCCACAAGAACAGCCTTAGCGAAAGGCTTCTTGAAAGGAAAGATATAACTCTGTGAGATGAATTCACAGAACACAGAGCAGTGTCTCAGAAAGCTTCTTTCCAGTTTTGAACGGAAGATATTTCCTTTTTCACCATAGGCCTCTATGGGCTTCCAAATATCCCTTTGCCAATTCCACAAGAACAGCCTTAGCGAAAGGCTTCTTGAAGGGAAAGATGTAACTCTGTGAGATGAATTCACAGAACACAGAGCAGTTTCTCAGAAAGCTTCTTTCCAGTTTTAAACGGAAGATATTTCCTTTTTCACCATAGCCCTCTATGGGCTTCCAAATATCCCTTTGCCAATTCCACAAGAACAGCCTTAGCGAAAGGCTTCTTGAAGGGAAAGATGTAACTCTGTGAGATGAATTCACAGAACACAGAGCAGTTTCTCAGAAAGCTTCTTTCCAGTTTTGAACGGAAGATATTTCCTTTTTCACCATAGGCCTCTATGGGCTTCCAAATATCCCTTTGCCAATTCCACAAGAACAGCCTTAGCGAAAGGCTTCTTGAAGGGAAAGATGTAACTCTGTGAGATGAATTCACAGAACACAGAGCAGTTTCTCAGAAAGCTTCTTTCCAGTTTTGAACGGAAGATATTTCCTTTTTCACCATAGCCCTCTATGGGCTTCCAAATATCCCTTTGCCAATTCCACAAGAACAGCCTTAGCGAAAGGCTTCTTGAAGGGAAAGATGTAACTCTGTGAGATGAATTAACAGAACACAGAGCAGTGTCTCAGAAAGCTTCTTTCCAGTTTTGAACGGAAGATATTTCCTGTTTCACCATAGCCCTCTATGGGCTTCCAAATATCCCTTTGCCAATTCCACAAGAACAGCCTTAGCGAAAGGCTTCTTGAAGGGAAAGATGTAACTCTGTGAGATGAATTCACAGAACACAGAGCAGTTTCTCAGAAAGCTTCTTTCCAGTTTTGAACGGAAGATATTTCCTTTTTCACCATAGCCCTCTATGGGCTTCCAAATATCCCTTTGCCAATTCCACAAGAACAGCCTTAGCGAAAGGCTTCTTGAAGGGAAAGATGTAACTCTGTGAGATGAATTCACAGAACACAGAGCAGTTTCTCAGAAAGCTTCTTTCCAGTTTTGAACGGAAGATATTTCCTTTTTCAACATAGGCCTCTATGGGCTTCCAAATATCCCTTTGCCAATTCCACAAGAACAGCCTTAGCGAAAGGCTTCTTGAAAGGAAAGATGTAACTCTGTGAGATGAATTCACAGAACACAGAGCAGTGTCTCAGAAAGCTTCTTTCCAGTTTTGAACGGAAGATATTTCCTTTTTCACCATAGGCCTCTATGGGCTTCCAAATATCCCTTTGCCAATTCCACAAGAACAGCCTTAGCGAAAGGTTTCTTGAAGGGTAAGATGTAACTCTGTGAGATGAATTCACAGAACACAGAGCAGTTTCTCAGAAAGCTTCTTTCCAGTTTTGAATGGAAGATATTTCCTTTTTCACCATAGGCCTCTAGGGGTTCCCAATATCCCTTTGCCAATTCCACAAGAACAGCCTTAGCGAAAGGCTTCCTGAAGGGAAAGATGTAACTCTGTGAGATGAATTCACAGAACACAGAGCAATTTCTCAGAAAGCTTCTTTCCAGTTTTGAACGGAAGATATTTCCTTTTTCACCATAGCCCTCTATGGGCTTCCAAATATCCCTTTGCCAATTCCACAAGAACAGCCTTAGCGAAAGGCTTCCTCAAGGGAAAGATGTAACTCTGTGAGATGAATTAACAGAACACAGAGCAGTTTCTCAGAAAGCTTCTTTCCAGTTTTGAACGGAAGATATTTCCTTTTTCACCATAGCCCTCTATGGGCTTCCAAATATTGCTTTGCCAATTCTACAAGAACAGCCTTAGCGAAAGGCTTCTTGAAGGGAAAGATGTAACTCTGTGAGATGAACTCAAAGAACACAGAGCAGTTTCTCAGAAAGCTTCTTTCCAGTTTTGAACGGAAGATATTTCCTTTTTCACCATAGGCCTCTATGGGCTTCCAAATATCCCTTTGCCAATTCCACAAGAGCAGCCTTAGCGAAAGGCTTCTTGAAGGGAAAGATGTAACTCTGTGAGATGAATTAACAGAACACAGAGCAGTTTCTCAGAGAGCTTCTTTCCAGTTTTGAACGGAAGATATTTCCTTTTTCACCATAGCCCTCTAAGGGCTTCCAAATATCCCTTTGCCATTTCCACAAGAACAGCCTTAGCGAAAGGCTTCTTGAAGGGAAAGATGTAACTCTGTGAGATGAATTAACAGAACACAGAGCAGTTTCTCAGAAAGATTCTTTCCAATTTTGAACGGAAGATATTTCCTTTTTCACCATAGGCTTCTATGGGCTTCCAAATATCCCTTTGCCAATTCCACAAGAACAGCCTTAGGGAAAGGCTTCTTGAAAGGAAAGATGTAATTCTGTGAGATGAATTAACAGAACACTGAGCAGTTTCTCAGAAAGCTTCTTTCCAGTTTTGAACGGAAGATATTTCCTTTTTCAGCATAGCCCTCTATGGGCTTCCGAATATCCCTTTGCCAATTCCACAAGAACAGCCTTAGCGAAAGGATTCCTGAAGGGAAAGATGTAACTCTGTGAGATGAATTAACAGAACACAGAGCAGTTTCTCAGAGAGCTTCTTTCCAGTTTTGAACGGAAGATATTTCCTTTTTCACCATAGCCCTCGATGGGCTTCCAAATATCCCTTTGCCAATTCCACAAGAACAGCCTTAGCGAAAGGCTTCTTGAAGCGAAAGATGTAACTCTGTGAGATGAATTCACAGAACACAGAGCAGTTTCTCAGAAAGCTTCTTTCCAGTTTTGAACGGAAGATATTTCCTTTTTCACCATAGAACTTTATGGGCTTCCAAATATCCCTTTGCCAATTCCACAAGAACAGCCTTAGCGAAAGGCTTCTTGAAGGGAAAGATGTAACTCTGTGAGATGAATTAACAGAACACAGAGCAGTTTCTCAGAAAGCTTCTTTCCAGTTTTGAACGGAAGATATTTCCTTTTTCACCATAGCCCTCTATGGGCTTCCAAATATCCCTTTGCCAATTCCACAAGAACAGCCTTAGCGAAAGGCTTCTTGAAGGGAAAGATGTAACTCTGTGAGATGAATTCACAGAACACAGAGCAGTTTCTCAGAAAGCTTCTTTCCAGTTTTGAACGGAAGATATTTCCGTTTTCAACATAGGCCTCTATGGGCTTCCAAATATCCCTTTGCCAATTCCACAAGAACAGCCTTAGCGAAAGGCTTCTTGAAGGGAAAGATGTAACTCTGTGAGATGAATTCACAGAACACAGAGCAGTTTCTCAGAAAGCTTCTTTCCAGTTTTGAACGGAAGATATTTACTTTTTCACCATAGCCCTCTATGGGCTTCCAAATATCCCTTTGCCAAATCCACAAGAAGAGCCTTAGCGAAAGGCTTCTTGAAAGGAAAGATATAACTCTGTGAGATGAATTCACAGAACTCAGAGCAGTTTCTCAGAAAGCTTCTTTCCAGTTTTGAACGGAAGATATTTCCTTTTTCACCATAGCCCTCTATGGGCTTCCAAATATCCCTTTGCCAATTCCACAAGAACAGCCTTAGCGAAAGGCTTCTTGAAGGGAAAGATGTAACTCTGTGACATGAATTCAGAGAACACAGAGCAGTTTCTCAGAAAGCTTCTTTCCAGTTTTGAACGGAAGATATTTCCTTTTTCACCAGAGCCCTCTATGAGCTTCCAAATATCCCTTTGCCAATTCCACAAGAACAGCCTTAGCGAAAGGCTTCTTGAAGGGAAAGACGTAACTCTGTGAGATAAATTCACAGAACACAGAGCAGTTTCTCAGAAAGCTTCTTTCCAGTTTTGAATGGAAGATATTTCCTTTTTCACCATAGGCCTCTATGGGCTTCCAAATATCCCTTTGCCAATTCCACAAGAACAGCCTTAGCGAAAGGCTTCTTGAAGGGAAAGATGTAACTCTGTGAGATGAATTAACAGAACACAGAGCAGTTTCTCAGAAAGCTTCTTTCCAGTTTTGAACGGAAGATATTTACTTTTTCACCATAGCCCTTTATGGGCTTCCAAATATCCCTTTGCCAATTCCACAAGAACAGCCTTAGCGAAAGGCTTCTGGAAGGGAAAGATGTAACTCTGTGACATGAATTCACAGAACACAGAGCAGTTTCTCAGAAAGATTCTTTCCAGTTTTGAACGGAAGATATTTCCTTTTTCACCATAGGCCTCTATGGGCTTCCAAATATCCCTTTGCCAATTCCACAAGAACAGCCTTAGCGAAAGGCTTCTTGAGGGGAAACATGTAACTCTGTGAGATGAATTAACAGAACACAGAGCAGTTTCTCAGAAAGCTTCTTTCCAGTTTTGAACGGAAGATATTTCCTTTTTCACCATAGCCCTCTATGGGCTTCCAAATATCCCTTTGCCAATTCCACAAGAACAGCCTTAGCGAAAGGCTTCTTGAAGGGAAAGATGTAACTCTGTGAGATGAATTCATGGAACACAGAGCAGTTTCTCAGAAAGCTTCTTTCCAGTTTTGAACGGAAGATATTTCCTTTTTCTCCATAGCCCTCTATGGGCTTCCAAATATCCCTTTGCCAATTCCATAAGAACAGCCTTAGCGAAAGGCTTCTTGAAGGGAAAGATGTAACTCTGTGAGATGAATTCACAGAACACAGAGCAGTTTCTCAGAAAGCTTCTTTCCAGTTTTGAACGGAAGATATTTCCTTTTTCACCATAGCCCTCTATGGGCTTCCAAATATCCCTTTGCCAATTCCACAAGAACAGCCTTAGCGAAAGGCTTCTTGAAGGGAAAGATGTAACTCTGTGAGATGAATTCACAGAACACAGAGCAGTTTCTCAGAAAGCTTCTTTCCAGTTTTGAACGGAAGATATTTCCTTTTTCACCATAGCCCTCTATGGGCTTCCAAATATCCCTTTGCCAATTCCACAAGAACAGCCGTAGCGAAAGGCTTCTTGAAGGGAAAGATGTAACTCTGTGAGATGAATTCACAGAACACAGAGCAGTTTCTCAGAAAGCTTCTTTCCAGTTTTGAACGGAAGATATTTCCTTTTTCACCATAGCCCTCTATGGGCTTCCAAATATCCCTTTGCCAATTCCACAAGAACAGCCTTAGCGAAAGGCTTCTTGAAGGGAAAGATATAACTTTGTGAGATGAATTCACAGAACACAGAGCAGTTTCTCAGAAAGCTTCTTTCCAGTTTTGAACGGAAGATATTTCCTTTTTCACCATAGCCCTATATGGGCTTCCAAATATCCCTTTGCCAATTCCACAAGAACAGCCTTAGCGAAAGGCTTCTTGAAGGGAAAGATGTAACTCTGTGAGATGAATTCACAGAACACAGAGCAGTTTCTCAGAAAGCTTCTTTCCAGTTTTGAACGGAAGATATTTCCTTTTTCACCATAGCCGTCTATGGGCTTCCAAATATCCCTTTGCCAATTCCACAAGAACAGCCTTAGCGCAAGGCTTCTTGAAGGGAAAGATGTAACTCTGTGAGATGAATTAACAGAACACAGAGCAGTTTCTCAGAAAGCTTCTTTCCAGTTTTGAACGGAAGATATTTCCTTTTTCACCATAGGCCTCTAAGGGCTTCCAAATATCCGTTTGCCAATTCCACAAGAACAGCCATAGCGAAAGGCTTTTTGAGGGGAAAGATGTAACTCTGTGAGATGAATTAACAGAACACAGAGCAGTTTCTCAGAAAGCTTCTTTCCAGTTTTGAACGGAAGATATTTCCTTTTTCACCATAGCCCTCTATGGGCTTCCAAATATCCCTTTGCCAATTCCACAAGAACAGCCTTAGTGAAAGGCTTCTTGAAGGGAAAGATGTAACTCTGTGAGATGAATTCACGGAACACAGAGCAGTTTCTCAGAAAGCTTCTTTCCAGTTTTGAACGGAAGATATTTCCTTTTTCACCATAGCCCTCTATGGGCTTCCAAATATCCCTTTGCCAATTCCATAAGAACAGCCTTAGCGAAAGGCTTCTTGAAGGGAAAGATGTAACTCTGTGAGATGAATTAGCAGAACACAGAGCAGTTTCTCAGAAAGTTTCTTTCCAGTTTTGAACGGAAGATATTTCCTTTTTCACCATAGGCCTCTATGGACTTCCAAATATCCCTTTGCCAATTCCACAACAACAGCCTTAGCGAAAGGCTTCTTGAAGGGAAAGATGTAACTCTGTGAGATGAATTCACAGAACACAGAGCAGTTTCTCAGAAAGCTTCTTTCCAGTTTTGAACGGAAGATATTTCCTTTTTCACCATAGCCCTCTATGGGCTTCCAAATATCCCTTTGCCAATTCCACAAGAACAGCCTTAGCGAAAGGCTTCTTGAAGGGAAAGATGTAACTCTGTGAGATGAATTCACAGAACACAGAGCAGTTTCTCAGAAAGCTTCTTTCCAGTTTTGAACGGAAGATATTTCCTTTTTCACCATAGCCGTCTATGGGATTTCAAATATCCCTTTGCCAATTCCACAAGAACAGCCTTAGCGAAAGGCTTCTTGAAGGGAAAGATGTAACTCTGTGAGATGAATTAACAGAACACAGAGCAGTTTCTCAGAAAGCTTCTTTTCAGTTTTGAACGGAAGATATTTCCTTTTTCACCATAGCCGTCTATGGGCTTCCAAATATCCCTTTGCCAATTCCACAAGAACAGCCTTAGCGAAAGGCTTCTTGAAGGGAAAGATGTAACTCTGTGAGATGAATTCACAGAACACAGAGCAGTTTCTCAGAAAGCTTCTTTCCAGTTTTGAACGGAAGATATTTACTTTTTCACCATAGCCCTCTACGGGCTTCCAAATATCCCTTTGCCAATTCCACAAGAACAACCTTAGCGAAAGGCTTCTTGAAGGGAAAGATGTAAATCTGTGAGATGAATTCACAGAACACAGCGCAGTTTCTCAGAAAGCTTCTTTCCAGTTTTGAACGGAAGATATTTCCTTTTTCACCATAGCCCTCTATGGGCTTCAAAATATCCCTTTGCCAATTCCACAAGAACAGCCTTAGCGAAAGGCTTCTTGAAAGGAAAGATATAACTCTGTGAGATGAATTCACAGAACACAGAGCAGTGTCTCAGAAAGCTTCTTTCCAGTTTTGAACGGAAGATATTTCCTTTTTCACCATAGGCCTCTATGGGCTTCCAAATATCCCTTTGCCAATTCCACAAGAACAGCCTTAGCGAAAGGCTTCTTGAAGGGAAAGATGTAACTCTGTGAGATGAATTCACAGAACACAGAGCAGTTTCTCAGAAAGCTTCTTTCCAGTTTTAAACGGAAGATATTTCCTTTTTCACCATAGCCCTCTATGGGCTTCCAAATATCCCTTTGCCAATTCCACAAGAACAGCCTTAGCGAAAGGCTTCTTGAAGGGAAAGATGTAACTCTGTGAGATGAATTCACAGAACACAGAGCAGTTTCTCAGAAAGCTTCTTTCCAGTTTTGAACGGAAGATATTTCCTTTTTCACCATAGGCCTCTATGGGCTTCCAAATATCCCTTTGCCAATTCCACAAGAACAGCCTTAGCGAAAGGCTTCTTGAAGGGAAAGATGTAACTCTGTGAGATGAATTCACAGAACACAGAGCAGTTTCTCAGAAAGCTTCTTTCCAGTTTTGAACGGAAGATATTTCCTTTTTCACCATAGCCCTCTATGGGCTTCCAAATATCCCTTTGCCAATTCCACAAGAACAGCCTTAGCGAAAGGCTTCTTGAAGGGAAAGATGTAACTCTGTGAGATGAATTAACAGAACACAGAGCAGTGTCTCAGAAAGCTTCTTTCCAGTTTTGAACGGAAGATATTTCCTGTTTCACCATAGCCCTCTATGGGCTTCCAAATATCCCTTTGCCAATTCCACAAGAACAGCCTTAGCGAAAGGCTTCTTGAAGGGAAAGATGTAACTCTGTGAGATGAACTCAAAGAACACAGAGCAGTTTCTCAGAAAGCTTCTTTCCAGTTTTGAACGGAAGATATTTCCTTTTTCACCATAGGCCTCTATGGGCTTCCAAATATCCCTTTGCCAATTCCACAAGAGCAGCCTTAGCGAAAGGCTTCTTGAAGGGAAAGATGTAACTCTGTGAGATGAATTAACAGAACACAGAGCAGTTTCTCAGAGAGCTTCTTTCCAGTTTTGAACGGAAGATATTTCCTTTTTCACCATAGCCCTCTAAGGGCTTCCAAATATCCCTTTGCCATTTCCACAAGAACAGCCTTAGCGAAAGGCTTCTTGAAGGGAAAGATGTAACTCTGTGAGATGAATTAACAGAACACAGAGCAGTTTCTCAGAAAGATTCTTTCCAATTTTGAACGGAAGATATTTCCTTTTTCACCATAGGCTTCTATGGGCTTCCAAATATCCCTTTGCCAATTCCACAAGAACAGCCTTAGGGAAAGGCTTCTTGAAAGGAAAGATGTAATTCTGTGAGATGAATTAACAGAACACTGAGCAGTTTCTCAGAAAGCTTCTTTCCAGTTTTGAACGGAAGATATTTCCTTTTTCAGCATAGCCCTCTATGGGCTTCCGAATATCCCTTTGCCAATTCCACAAGAACAGCCTTAGCGAAAGGATTCCTGAAGGGAAAGATGTAACTCTGTGAGATGAATTAACAGAACACAGAGCAGTTTCTCAGAGAGCTTCTTTCCAGTTTTGAACGGAAGATATTTCCTTTTTCACCATAGCCCTCGATGGGCTTCCAAATATCCCTTTGCCAATTCCACAAGAACAGCCTTAGCGAAAGGCTTCTTGAAGCGAAAGATGTAACTCTGTGAGATGAATTCACAGAACACAGAGCAGTTTCTCAGAAAGCTTCTTTCCAGTTTTGAACGGAAGATATTTCCTTTTTCACCATAGAACTTTATGGGCTTCCAAATATCCCTTTGCCAATTCCACAAGAACAGCCTTAGCGAAAGGCTTCTTGAAGGGAAAGATGTAACTCTGTGAGATGAATTAACAGAACACAGAGCAGTTTCTCAGAAAGCTTCTTTCCAGTTTTGAACGGAAGATATTTCCTTTTTCACCATAGCCCTCTATGGGCTTCCAAATATCCCTTTGCCAATTCCACAAGAACAGCCTTAGCGAAAGGCTTCTTGAAGGGAAAGATGTAACTCTGTGAGATGAATTCACAGAACACAGAGCAGTTTCTCAGAAAGCTTCTTTCCAGTTTTGAACGGAAGATATTTCCGTTTTCAACATAGGCCTCTATGGGCTTCCAAATATCCCTTTGCCAATTCCACAAGAACAGCCTTAGCGAAAGGCTTCTTGAAGGGAAAGATGTAACTCTGTGAGATGAATTCACAGAACACAGAGCAGTTTCTCAGAAAGCTTCTTTCCAGTTTTGAACGGAAGATATTTACTTTTTCACCATAGCCCTCTATGGGCTTCCAAATATCCCTTTGCCAAATCCACAAGAAGAGCCTTAGCGAAAGGCTTCTTGAAAGGAAAGATATAACTCTGTGAGATGAATTCACAGAACTCAGAGCAGTTTCTCAGAAAGCTTCTTTCCAGTTTTGAACGGAAGATATTTCCTTTTTCACCATAGCCCTCTATGGGCTTCCAAATATCCCTTTGCCAATTCCACAAGAACAGCCTTAGCGAAAGGCTTCTTGAAGGGAAAGATGTAACTCTGTGACATGAATTCAGAGAACACAGAGCAGTTTCTCAGAAAGCTTCTTTCCAGTTTTGAACGGAAGATATTTCCTTTTTCACCAGAGCCCTCTATGAGCTTCCAAATATCCCTTTGCCAATTCCACAAGAACAGCCTTAGCGAAAGGCTTCTTGAAGGGAAAGACGTAACTCTGTGAGATAAATTCACAGAACACAGAGCAGTTTCTCAGAAAGCTTCTTTCCAGTTTTGAATGGAAGATATTTCCTTTTTCACCATAGGCCTCTATGGGCTTCCAAATATCCCTTTGCCAATTCCACAAGAACAGCCTTAGCGAAAGGCTTCTTGAAGGGAAAGATGTAACTCTGTGAGATGAATTAACAGAACACAGAGCAGTTTCTCAGAAAGCTTCTTTCCAGTTTTGAACGGAAGATATTTACTTTTTCACCATAGCCCTTTATGGGCTTCCAAATATCCCTTTGCCAATTCCACAAGAACAGCCTTAGCGAAAGGCTTCTGGAAGGGAAAGATGTAACTCTGTGACATGAATTCACAGAACACAGAGCAGTTTCTCAGAAAGATTCTTTCCAGTTTTGAACGGAAGATATTTCCTTTTTCACCATAGGCCTCTATGGGCTTCCAAATATCCCTTTGCCAATTCCACAAGAACAGCCTTAGCGAAAGGCTTCTTGAGGGGAAACATGTAACTCTGTGAGATGAATTAACAGAACACAGAGCAGTTTCTCAGAAAGCTTCTTTCCAGTTTTGAACGGAAGATATTTCCTTTTTCACCATAGCCCTCTATGGGCTTCCAAATATCCCTTTGCCAATTCCACAAGAACAGCCTTAGCGAAAGGCTTCTTGAAGGGAAAGATGTAACTCTGTGAGATGAATTCATGGAACACAGAGCAGTTTCTCAGAAAGCTTCTTTCCAGTTTTGAACGGAAGATATTTCCTTTTTCTCCATAGCCCTCTATGGGCTTCCAAATATCCCTTTGCCAATTCCATAAGAACAGCCTTAGCGAAAGGCTTCTTGAAGGGAAAGATGTAACTCTGTGAGATGAATTCACAGAACACAGAGCAGTTTCTCAGAAAGCTTCTTTCCAGTTTTGAACGGAAGATATTTCCTTTTTCACCATAGCCCTCTATGGGCTTCCAAATATCCCTTTGCCAATTCCACAAGAACAGCCTTAGCGAAAGGCTTCTTGAAGGGAAAGATGTAACTCTGTGAGATGAATTCACAGAACACAGAGCAGTTTCTCAGAAAGCTTCTTTCCAGTTTTGAACGGAAGATATTTCCTTTTTCACCATAGCCCTCTATGGGCTTCCAAATATCCCTTTGCCAATTCCACAAGAACAGCCGTAGCGAAAGGCTTCTTGAAGGGAAAGATGTAACTCTGTGAGATGAATTCACAGAACACAGAGCAGTTTCTCAGAAAGCTTCTTTCCAGTTTTGAACGGAAGATATTTCCTTTTTCACCATAGCCCTCTATGGGCTTCCAAATATCCCTTTGCCAATTCCACAAGAACAGCCTTAGCGAAAGGCTTCTTGAAGGGAAAGATATAACTTTGTGAGATGAATTCACAGAACACAGAGCAGTTTCTCAGAAAGCTTCTTTCCAGTTTTGAACGGAAGATATTTCCTTTTTCACCATAGCCCTATATGGGCTTCCAAATATCCCTTTGCCAATTCCACAAGAACAGCCTTAGCGAAAGGCTTCTTGAAGGGAAAGATGTAACTCTGTGAGATGAATTCACAGAACACAGAGCAGTTTCTCAGAAAGCTTCTTTCCAGTTTTGAACGGAAGATATTTCCTTTTTCACCATAGCCGTCTATGGGCTTCCAAATATCCCTTTGCCAATTCCACAAGAACAGCCTTAGCGCAAGGCTTCTTGAAGGGAAAGATGTAACTCTGTGAGATGAATTAACAGAACACAGAGCAGTTTCTCAGAAAGCTTCTTTCCAGTTTTGAACGGAAGATATTTCCTTTTTCACCATAGGCCTCTAAGGGCTTCCAAATATCCGTTTGCCAATTCCACAAGAACAGCCATAGCGAAAGGCTTTTTGAGGGGAAAGATGTAACTCTGTGAGATGAATTAACAGAACACAGAGCAGTTTCTCAGAAAGCTTCTTTCCAGTTTTGAACGGAAGATATTTCCTTTTTCACCATAGCCCTCTATGGGCTTCCAAATATCCCTTTGCCAATTCCACAAGAACAGCCTTAGTGAAAGGCTTCTTGAAGGGAAAGATGTAACTCTGTGAGATGAATTCACGGAACACAGAGCAGTTTCTCAGAAAGCTTCTTTCCAGTTTTGAACGGAAGATATTTCCTTTTTCACCATAGCCCTCTATGGGCTTCCAAATATCCCTTTGCCAATTCCATAAGAACAGCCTTAGCGAAAGGCTTCTTGAAGGGAAAGATGTAACTCTGTGAGATGAATTAGCAGAACACAGAGCAGTTTCTCAGAAAGTTTCTTTCCAGTTTTGAACGGAAGATATTTCCTTTTTCACCATAGGCCTCTATGGACTTCCAAATATCCCTTTGCCAATTCCACAACAACAGCCTTAGCGAAAGGCTTCTTGAAGGGAAAGATGTAACTCTGTGAGATGAATTCACAGAACACAGAGCAGTTTCTCAGAAAGCTTCTTTCCAGTTTTGAACGGAAGATATTTCCTTTTTCACCATAGCCCTCTATGGGCTTCCAAATATCCCTTTGCCAATTCCACAAGAACAGCCTTAGCGAAAGGCTTCTTGAAGGGAAAGATGTAACTCTGTGAGATGAATTCACAGAACACAGAGCAGTTTCTCAGAAAGCTTCTTTCCAGTTTTGAACGGAAGATATTTCCTTTTTCACCATAGCCGTCTATGGGATTTCAAATATCCCTTTGCCAATTCCACAAGAACAGCCTTAGCGAAAGGCTTCTTGAAGGGAAAGATGTAACTCTGTGAGATGAATTAACAGAACACAGAGCAGTTTCTCAGAAAGCTTCTTTCCAGTTTTGAACGGAAGATATTTACTTTTTCACCATAGCCCTCTATGGGCTTCCAAATATCCCTTTGCCAATTCCACAAGAACAGCCTTAGCGAAAGGCTTCTTGAAAGGAAAGATGTAACTCTGTGAGATGAATTCACAGAACACAGTGCAGTTTCTCAGAAAGCTTCTTTCCAGTTTTGAACGGAAGATATTTCCTTTTTCACCATAGCCCTCTATGGGCTTCCAAATATCCCTTTGCCAATTCCACAAGAACAGCCTTAGCGAAAGGCTTCTTGAAAGGAAAGATGTAACTCTCTGAGATGAATTCACAGAACACAGAGCAGTGTCTCAGAAAGCTTCTTTCCAGTTTTGAACGGAAGATATTTCCTTTTTCACCATAGGCCTCTAAGGGCTTCCAAATATCCCTTTGCCAATTCCACAAGAACGGCCATAGCGAAAGGCTTCTTGAGGGGAAAGGTGTAACTCTGTGAGATGAATTAACAGAACACAGAGCAGTTTCTCAGAAAGCTTCTTTCCAGTTTTGAACGGAAGATATTTACTTTTTCACCATAGCCCTCTATGGGCTTCCAAATATCCCTTTGCCAATTCCACAAGAACAGCCTTAGCGAAAGGCTTCTTGAAAGGAAAGATGTAACTCTGTGAGATGAATTCACAGAACACAGTGCAGTTTCTCAGAAAGCTTCTTTCCAGTTTTGAACGGAAGATATTTCCTTTTTCACCATAGCCCTCTATGGGCTTCCAAATATCCCTTTGCCAATTCCACAAGAACAGCCTTAGCGAAAGGCTTCTTGAAGGGAAAGATGTAACTCTGTGAGATGAATTAACAGAACACAGAGCAGTTTCTCAGAAAGCTTCTTTCCAGTTTTGAACGGAAGATATTTCCTTTTTCACCATAGGCCTCTAAGGGCTTCCAAATATCCCTTTGCCAATTCCACAAGAACGGCCATAGCGAAAGGCTTCTTGAGGGGAAAGATGTAACTCTGTGAGATGAATTAACAGAACACAGAGCAGTTTCTCAGAAAGCTTCTTTCCAGTTTTGAACGGAAGATATTTCCTTTTTCACCATAGCCCTCTACGGGCTTCCAAATATCCCTTTGCCAATTCCACAAGAACAGCCTTAGCGAAAGGCTTCTTGAAGGGAAAGATGTAACTCTTTGAGATGATTTCACGGAACACAGAGCAGTTTCTCAGAAAGCTTCTTTCCAGTTTTGAACGGAAGATATTTCCTTTTTCACCATAGCCCTCTATGGGCTTCCAAATATCCCTTTGCCAATTCCATAAGAACAGCCTTAGAGAAAGGCTTCTTGAAGGGAAAGATGTAACTCTGTGAGATGAATTAACAGAACACAGAGCAGTTTCTCAGAAAGTTTCTTTCCAGTTTTGAACGGAAGATATTTCCTTTTTCACCATAGGCCTCTATGGGCTTCCAAATATCCCTTTGCCAATTCCACAACAACAGCCTTAGCGAAAGGCTTCTTGAAGGGAAAGATGTAACTCTGTGAGATGAATTCACAGAACACAGAGCAGTTTCTCAGAAAGCTTCTTTCCAGTTTTGAACGGAAGATATTTCCTTTTTCACCATAGCCCTCTATGGGCTTCCAAATATCCCTTTGCCAATTCCACAAGAACAGCCTTAGCGAAAGGCTTCTTGAAGGGAAAGATGTAACTCTGTGAGATGAATTCACAGAACACAGAGCAGTTTCTCAGAAAGCTTCTTTCCAGTTTTGAACGGAAGATATTTACTTTTTCACCATAGCCCTCTATGGGCTTCCAAATATCCCTTTGCCAATTCCACAAGAACAGCCTTAGCGAAAGGCTTCTTGAAAGGAAAGATGTAACTCTGTGAGATGAATTCACAGAACACAGTGCAGTTTCTCAGAAAGCTTCTTTCCAGTTTTGAACGGAAGATATTTCCTTTTTCACCATAGCCGTCTATGGGCTTCCAAATATCCCTTTGCCAATTCCACAAGAACAGCCTTAGCGAAAGGCTTCTTGAAGGGAAAGATGTAACTCTGTGAGATGAATTAACAGAACACAGAGCAGTTTCTCAGAAAGCTTCTTTCCAGTTTTGAACGGAAGATATTTCCTTTTTCACCATAGGCCTCTAAGGGCTTCCAAATATCCGTTTGCCAATTCCACAAGAACAGCCATAGCGAAAGGCTTTTTGAGGGGAAAGATGTAACTCTGTGAGATGAATTAACAGAACACAGAGCAGTTTCTCAGAAAGCTTCTTTCCAGTTTTGAACGGAAGATATTTCCTTTTTCACCATAGCCCTCTATGGGCTTCCAAATATCCCTTTGCCAATTCCACAAGAACAGCCTTAGCGAAAGGCTTCTTGAAGGGAAAGATGTAACTCTGTGAGATGAATTCACGGAACACAGAGCAGTTTCTCAGAAAGCTTCTTTCCAGTTTTGAACGGAAGATATTTCCTTTTTCACCATAGCACTCTATGGGCTTCCAAATATCCCTTTGCCAATTCCATAAGAACAGCCTTAGCGAAAGGCTTCTTGAAGGGAAAGATGTAACTCTGTGAGATGAATTAGCAGAACACAGAGCAGTTTCTCAGAAAGTTTCTTTCCAGTTTTGAACGGAAGATATTTCCTTTTTCACCATAGGCCTCTATGGACTTCCAAATATCCCTTTGCCAATTCCACAAGAACAGCCTTAGCGAAAGGCTTCTTGAAGGGAAAGATGTAACTCTGTGAGATGAATTCACAGAACACAGAGCAGTTTCTCAGAAAGCTTCTTTCCAGTTTTGAACGGAAGATATTTCCTTTTTCACCATAGCCCTCTATGGGCTTCCAAATATCCCTTTGCCAATTCCACAAGAACAGCCTTAGCGAAAGGCTTCTTGAAGGGAAAGATGTAACTCTGTGAGATGAATTCACAGAACACAGAGCAGTTTCTCAGAAAGCTTCTTTCCAGTTTTGAACGGAAGATATTTCCTTTTTCACCTTAGCCGTCTATGGGATTTCAAATATCCCTTTGCCACTTCCACAACAACAGCCTTAGCGAAAGGCTTCTTGAAAGGAAAGATGTAACTCTGTGAGATGAATTCACAGAACACAGTGCAGTTTCTCAGAAAGCTTCTTTCCAGTTTTGAACGGAAGATATTTCCTTTTTCACCATAGCCGTCTATGGGATTTCAAATATCCCTTTGCCAATTCCACAAGAACAGCCTTAGCGAAAGGCTTCTTGAAGGGAAAGATGTAACTCTGTGAGATGAATTAACAGAACACAGAGCAGTTTCTCAGAAAGCTTCTTTCCAGTTTTGAACGGAAGATATTTACTTTTTCACCATAGCCCTCTATGGGCTTCCAAATATCCCTTTGCCAATTCCACAAGAACAGCCTTAGCGAAAGGCTTCTTGAAAGGAAAGATGTAACTCTGTGAGATGAATTCACAGAACACAGTGCAGTTTCTCAGAAAGCTTCTTTCCAGTTTTGAACGGAAGATATTTCCTTTTTCACCATAGCCCTCTATGGGCTTCCAAATATCCCTTTGCCAATTCCACAAGAACAGCCTTAGCGAAAGTCTTCTTGAAAGGAAAGATGTAACTCTGTGTGATGAATTCACAGAACACAGAGCAGTGTCTCAGAAAGCTTCTTTCCAGTTTTGAACGGAAGATATTTCCTTTTTCACCATAGGCCTCTATGGGCTTCCAAATATCCCTTTGCCAATTCCACAAGAACAGCCTTAGCGAAAGGCTTCTTGAAGGGAAAGATGTAACTCTGTGAGATGAATTCACGGAACCCAGAGCAGTTTCTCAGAAAGCTTCTTTCCAGTTTTGAACGGAAGATATTTCCTTTTTCACCATAGCCCTCTATGGGCTTCCAAATATCCCTTTGCCAATTCCATAAGAAGAGCCTTAGCGAAAGGCTTCTTGAAGGGAAAGGTGTAACTCTGTGAGATGAATTAACAGAACACAGAGCAGTTTCTCAGAAAGCTTCTTTCCAGTTTTGAACGGAAGATATTTCCTTTTTCACCATAGCCCTCTATGGGCTTCCAAATATCCCTTTGCCAATTCCACAAGAACAGCCTTAGCAAAAGGCTTCTTCAAGGTAAAGATGTAACTTTGTGAGATGAATTCACAGAACGCAGAGCAGTTTCTCAGAAAGCTTCTTTCCAGTTTTGAACGGAAGATATTTCCTTTTTCACCATAGCCCTCTATGGGCTTCCAAATATCCCTTTGCCAATTCCACAAGAACAGCCTTAGCGAAAGGCTTCTTGAAAGGAAAGATGTAACTCTGTGAGATGAATTAACAGAACACAGAGCAGTTTCTCAGAAAGCTTCTTTCCAGTTTTGAACGGAAGATATTTCCTTTTTCACCATAGGCCTCTAAGGGCTTCCAAATATCCGTTTGCCAATTCCACAAGAACAGCCATAGCGAAAGGCTTTTTGAGGGGAAAGATGTAACTCTGTGAGATGAATTAACAGAACACAGAGCAGTTTCTCAGAAAGCTTCTTTCCAGTTTTGAACGGAAGATATTTCCTTTTTCACCATAGCCCTCTATGGGCTTCCAAATATCCCTTTGCCAATTCCACAAGAACAGCCTTAGCGAAAGGCTTCTTGAAGGGAAAGATGTAACTCTGTGAGATGAATTCACGGAACACAGAGCAGTTTCTCAGAAAGCTTCTTTCCAGTTTTGAACGGAAGATATTTCCTTTTTCACCATAGCACTCTATGGGCTTCCAAATATCCCTTTGCCAATTCCATAAGAACAGCCTTAGCGAAAGGCTTCTTGAAGGGAAAGATGTAACTCTGTGAGATGAATTAGCAGAACACAGAGCAGTTTCTCAGAAAGTTTCTTTCCAGTTTTGAACGGAAGATATTTCCTTTTTCACCATAGGCCTCTATGGACTTCCAAATATCCCTTTGCCAATTCCACAAGAACAGCCTTAGCGAAAGGCTTCTTGAAGGGAAAGATGTAACTCTGTGAGATGAATTAACAGAACACAGAGCAGTTTCTCAGAAAGTTTCTTTCCAGTTTTGAACGGAAGATATTTCCTTTTTCACCATAGGCCTCTATGGGCTTCCAAATATCCCTTTGCCAATTCCACAAGAACAGCCTTAGCGAATGGCTTCTTGAAGGGAAAGATGTAACTCTGTGAGATGAATTCACAGAACACAGAGCAGTTTCTCAGAAAGCTTCTTTCCAGTTTTGAACGGAAGATATTTCCTTTTTCACCATAGCCCTCTATGGGCTTCCAAATATCCCTTTGCCAATTCCACAAGAACAGCCTTAGCGAAAGGCTTCTTGAAGGGAAAGATGTAACTCTGTGAGATGAATTCACAGAACACAGAGCAGTGTCTCAGAAAGCTTCTTTCCAGTTTTGAACGGAAGATATTTCCTGTTTCACATTAGCCGTCTATGATATTTCAAATATCCCTTTGCCAATTCCACAAGAACAGCCGTAGCGAAAGGCTTCTTGAAGGGAAAGATGTAACTCTGTGAGATGAATTCACAGAACACAGAGCAGTTTCTCAGAAAGCTTCTTTCCAGTTTTGAACGGAAGATATTTCCTTTTTCACCATAGCCCTCTATGGGCTTCCAAATATCCCTTTGCCAATTCCACAAGAACAGCCTTAGCAAAAGGCTTCTTGAAGGGAAAGATGTAACTTTGTGAGATGAATTCACAGAACGCAGAGCAGTTTCTCAGAAAGCTTCTTTCCAGTTTTGAACGGAAGATATTTCCTTTTTCACCATAGCCCTCTATGGGCTTCCAAATATCCCTTTGCCAATTCCACAAGAACAGCCTTAGCGAAAGGCTTCTTGAAGGGAAAGATGTAACTCTGTGAGATGAATTAAAAGAACACAGAGCAGTTTCTCAGAAAGCTTCTTTCCAGTTTTGAACGGAAGATATTTCCTTTTTCACCATAGGCCTCTAAGGGCTTCCAAATATCCCTTTGCCAATCCCACAAGAACAGCCATAGCGAAAGGCTTCTTGAGGGGAAAGATGTAACTCTGTGAGATGAATTAACAGAACACAGAGCAGTTTCTCAGAAAGCTTCTTTCCAGTTTTGAACGGAAGATATTTCCTTTTTCACCATAGGCCTCTATGGGCTTCCAAATATCCCTTTGCCAATTCCACAAGAACAGCCTTAGCGAAAGGCTTCTTGAAGGGAAAGATGTAACTCTGTGAGATGAATTCACGGAACACAGAGCAGTTTCTCAGAAAGCTTCTTTCCAGTTTTGAACGGAAGATATTTCCTTTTTCACCATAGCACTCTATGGGCTTCCAAATATCCCTTTGCCAATTCCATAAGAACAGCCTTAGCGAAAGGCTTCTTGAAGGGAAAGATGTAACTCTGTGAGATGAATTAGCAGAACACAGAGCAGTTTCTCAGAAAGTTTCTTTCCAGTTTTGAACGGAAGATATTTCCTTTTTCACCATAGGCCTCTATGGACTTCCAAATATCCCTTTGCCAATTCCACAAGAACAGCCTTAGCGAAAGGCTTCTTGAAGGGAAAGATGTAACTCTGTGAGATGAATTCACAGAACACAGAGCAGTTTCTCAGAAAGCTTCTTTCCAGTTTTGAACGGAAGATATTTCCTTTTTCACCATAGCCCTCTATGGGCTTCCAAATATCCCTTTGCCAATTCCACAAGAACAGCCTTAGCGAAAGGCTTCTTGAAGGGAAAGATGTAACTCTGTGAGATGAATTCACAGAACACAGAGCAGTTTCTCAGAAAGCTTCTTTCCAGTTTTGAACGGAAGATATTTCCTTTTTCACCTTAGCCGTCTATGGGATTTCAAATATCCCTTTGCCACTTCCACAACAACAGCCTTAGCGAAAGGCTTCTTGAAAGGAAAGATGTAACTCTGTGAGATGAATTCACAGAACACAGTGCAGTTTCTCAGAAAGCTTCTTTCCAGTTTTGAACGGAAGATATTTCCTTTTTCACCATAGCCGTCTATGGGATTTCAAATATCCCTTTGCCAATTCCACAAGAACAGCCTTAGCGAAAGGCTTCTTGAAGGGAAAGATGTAACTCTGTGAGATGAATTAACAGAACACAGAGCAGTTTCTCAGAAAGCTTCTTTCCAGTTTTGAACGGAAGATATTTACTTTTTCACCATAGCCCTCTATGGGCTTCCAAATATCCCTTTGCCAATTCCACAAGAACAGCCTTAGCGAAAGGCTTCTTGAAAGGAAAGATGTAACTCTGTGAGATGAATTCACAGAACACAGTGCAGTTTCTCAGAAAGCTTCTTTCCAGTTTTGAACGGAAGATATTTCCTTTTTCACCATAGCCCTCTATGGGCTTCCAAATATCCCTTTGCCAATTCCACAAGAACAGCCTTAGCGAAAGTCTTCTTGAAAGGAAAGATGTAACTCTGTGTGATGAATTCACAGAACACAGAGCAGTGTCTCAGAAAGCTTCTTTCCAGTTTTGAACGGAAGATATTTCCTTTTTCACCATAGGCCTCTATGGGCTTCCAAATATCCCTTTGCCAATTCCACAAGAACAGCCTTAGCGAAAGGCTTCTTGAAGGGAAAGATGTAACTCTGTGAGATGAATTCACGGAACCCAGAGCAGTTTCTCAGAAAGCTTCTTTCCAGTTTTGAACGGAAGATATTTCCTTTTTCACCATAGCCCTCTATGGGCTTCCAAATATCCCTTTGCCAATTCCATAAGAAGAGCCTTAGCGAAAGGCTTCTTGAAGGGAAAGGTGTAACTCTGTGAGATGAATTAACAGAACACAGAGCAGTTTCTCAGAAAGCTTCTTTCCAGTTTTGAACGGAAGATATTTCCTTTTTCACCATAGCCCTCTATGGGCTTCCAAATATCCCTTTGCCAATTCCACAAGAACAGCCTTAGCAAAAGGCTTCTTCAAGGTAAAGATGTAACTTTGTGAGATGAATTCACAGAACGCAGAGCAGTTTCTCAGAAAGCTTCTTTCCAGTTTTGAACGGAAGATATTTCCTTTTTCACCATAGCCCTCTATGGGCTTCCAAATATCCCTTTGCCAATTCCACAAGAACAGCCTTAGCGAAAGGCTTCTTGAAAGGAAAGATGTAACTCTGTGAGATGAATTAACAGAACACAGAGCAGTTTCTCAGAAAGCTTCTTTCCAGTTTTGAACGGAAGATATTTCCTTTTTCACCATAGGCCTCTAAGGGCTTCCAAATATCCGTTTGCCAATTCCACAAGAACAGCCATAGCGAAAGGCTTTTTGAGGGGAAAGATGTAACTCTGTGAGATGAATTAACAGAACACAGAGCAGTTTCTCAGAAAGCTTCTTTCCAGTTTTGAACGGAAGATATTTCCTTTTTCACCATAGCCCTCTATGGGCTTCCAAATATCCCTTTGCCAATTCCACAAGAACAGCCTTAGCGAAAGGCTTCTTGAAGGGAAAGATGTAACTCTGTGAGATGAATTCACGGAACACAGAGCAGTTTCTCAGAAAGCTTCTTTCCAGTTTTGAACGGAAGATATTTCCTTTTTCACCATAGCACTCTATGGGCTTCCAAATATCCCTTTGCCAATTCCATAAGAACAGCCTTAGCGAAAGGCTTCTTGAAGGGAAAGATGTAACTCTGTGAGATGAATTAGCAGAACACAGAGCAGTTTCTCAGAAAGTTTCTTTCCAGTTTTGAACGGAAGATATTTCCTTTTTCACCATAGGCCTCTATGGACTTCCAAATATCCCTTTGCCAATTCCACAAGAACAGCCTTAGCGAAAGGCTTCTTGAAGGGAAAGATGTAACTCTGTGAGATGAATTCACAGAACACAGAGCAGTTTCTCAGAAAGTTTCTTTCCAGTTTTGAACGGAAGATATTTCCTTTTTCACCATAGGCCTCTATGGGCTTCCAAATATCCCTTTGCCAATTCCACAAGAACAGCCTTAGCGAATGGCTTCTTGAAGGGAAAGATGTAACTCTGTGAGATGAATTCACAGAACACAGAGCAGTTTCTCAGAAAGCTTCTTTCCAGTTTTGAACGGAAGATATTTCCTTTTTCACCATAGCCCTCTATGGGCTTCCAAATATCCCTTTGCCAATTCCACAAGAACAGCCTTAGCGAAAGGCTTCTTGAAGGGAAAGATGTAACTCTGTGAGATGAATTCACAGAACACAGAGCAGTGTCTCAGAAAGCTTCTTTCCAGTTTTGAACGGAAGATATTTCCTGTTTCACATTAGCCGTCTATGATATTTCAAATATCCCTTTGCCAATTCCACAAGAACAGCCGTAGCGAAAGGCTTCTTGAAGGGAAAGATGTAACTCTGTGAGATGAATTCACAGAACACAGAGCAGTTTCTCAGAAAGCTTCTTTCCAGTTTTGAACGGAAGATATTTCCTTTTTCACCATAGCCCTCTATGGGCTTCCAAATATCCCTTTGCCAATTCCACAAGAACAGCCTTAGCAAAAGGCTTCTTGAAGGGAAAGATGTAACTTTGTGAGATGAATTCACAGAACGCAGAGCAGTTTCTCAGAAAGCTTCTTTCCAGTTTTGAACGGAAGATATTTCCTTTTTCACCATAGCCCTCTATGGGCTTCCAAATATCCCTTTGCCAATTCCACAAGAACAGCCTTAGCGAAAGGCTTCTTGAAGGGAAAGATGTAACTCTGTGAGATGAATTAAAAGAACACAGAGCAGTTTCTCAGAAAGCTTCTTTCCAGTTTTGAACGGAAGATATTTCCTTTTTCACCATAGGCCTCTAAGGGCTTCCAAATATCCCTTTGCCAATCCCACAAGAACAGCCATAGCGAAAGGCTTCTTGAGGGGAAAGATGTAACTCTGTGAGATGAATTAACAGAACACAGAGCAGTTTCTCAGAAAGCTTCTTTCCAGTTTTGAACGGAAGATATTTCCTTTTTCACCATAGGCCTCTATGGGCTTCCAAATATCCCTTTGCCAATTCCACAAGAACAGCCTTAGCGAAAGGCTTCTTGAAGGGAAAGATGTAACTCTGTGAGATGAATTCACGGAACACAGAGCAGTTTCTCAGAAAGCTTCTTTCCAGTTTTGAACGGAAGATATTTCCTTTTTCACCATAGGCCTCTAGGGGTTCCAAATATCCCTTTGCCAATTCCATAAGAACAGCCTTAGCGAAAGGCTTCTTGAAGGGAAAGATGTAACTCTGTGAGATGAATTAACAGAACACAGAGCAGTTTCTCAGAAAGTTTCTTTCCAGTTTTGAACGGAAGATATTTCCTTTTTCACCATAGGCCTCTATGGGCTTCCAAATATCCCTTTGCCAATTCCACAAGAACAGCCTTAGCGAAAGGCTTCTTGAAGGGAAAGATGTAACTCTGTGAGATGAATTCACAGAACACAGAGCAGTTTCTCAGAAAGCTTCTTTCCAGTTTTGAACGGAAGATATTTCCTTTTTCACCATAGCCCTCTATGGGCTTCCAAATATCCCTTTGCCAATTCCACAAGAACAGCCTTAGCGAAAGGCTTCTTGAAGGGAAAGATGTAACTCTGTGAGATGAATTCACAGAACACAGAGCAGTTTCTCAGAAAGCTTCTTTCCAGTTTTGAACGGAAGATATTTCCTTTTTCACCATAGGCCTCTATGGGCTTCCAAATATCCCTTTGCCAATTCCACAAGAACAGCCTTAGCGAAAGGCTTCTTGAAGGGAAAGATGTAACTCTGTGAGATGAATTCACAGAACACAGAGCAGTTTCTCAGAAAGCTTCTTTCCAGTTTTGAACGGAAGATATTTCCTTTTTCACCATAGCCCTCTATGGGCTTCCAAATATCCCTTTGCCAATTCCACAAGAACAGCCTTAGCGAAAGGCTTCTTGAAGGGAAAGATGTAACTCTGTGAGATGAATTCACAGAACACAGAGCAGTTTCTCAGAAAGCTTCTTTCCAGTTTTGAACGGAAGATATTTCCTTTTTCACCATAGCCCTCTAGGGGCTTCCAAATATCCCTTTGCCAATTCCACAAGAACAGCCTTAGCAAAAGGCTTCTTGAAGGGAAAGATGTAACTTTGTGAGATCAATTCACAGAACGCAGAGCAGTTTCTCAGAAAGCTTCTTTCCAGTTTTGAACGGAAGATATTTCCTTTTTCACTGTAGCCCTCTATGGGCTTCCAAATATCCCTTTGCCAATTCCACAAGAACAGCCTTAGCGAAAGGCTTCTTGAAGGGAAAGATGTAACTCTGTGAGATGAATTCACAGAACACAGAGCAGTTTCTCAGAAAGCTTCTTTCCAGTTTTGAACGGAAGATATTTCCTTTTTCACCATAGCCGTCTATGGGCTTCCAAATATCCCTTTGCCAATTCCACAAGAACAGCCTTAGCGAAAGGCTTCTTGAAGGGAAAGATGTAACTCTGTGAGATGAATTAACAGAACACAGAGCAGTTTCTCAGAAAGCTTCTTTCCAGTTTTGAACGGAAGATATTTCCTTTTTCACCATAGGCCTCTAAGGGCTTCCAAATATCCCTTTGCCAATTCCCCAAGAACAGCCATAGCGAAAGGCTTCTTGAGGGGCAAGATGTAACTCTGTGAGATGAATTAACAGAACACAGAGCAGTTTCTCAGAAAGCTTCTTTCCAGTTTTGAACGGAAGATATTTCCTTTTTCACCATAGGCCTCTATGGGCTTCCAAATACCCCTTTGCCAATTCCACAAGAACAGCCTTAGCGAAAGGCTTCTTGAAGGGAAAGATGTAACTCTGTGAGATGAATTCACGGAACACAGAGCAGTTTCTCAGAAAGCTTCTTTCCAGTTTTGAACGGAAGATATTTCCTTTTTCACCATAGCCCTCTATGGGCTTCCAAATATCCCTTTGCCAATTCCTTAACAACAGCCTTAGCGAAAGGCTTCTTGAAGGGAAAGATGTATCTCTGTGAGATGAATTAACAGAACACAGAGCAGTTTCTCAGAAAGTTTCTTTCCAGTTTTGAACGGAAGATATTTCCTTTTTCACCATAGGCCTCTATGGGCTTCCAAATATCCCTTTGCCAATGCCACAAGAACAGCCTTAGCGAAAGGCTTCTTGAAGGGAAAGATGTAACTCTGTGAGACGAATTCACAGAACACAGAGCAGTTTCTCAGAAAGCTTCTTTCCAGTTTTGAACGGAAGATATTTCCTTTTTCACCATAGCCCTCTATGGGCTTCCAAATATCCCTTTGCCAATTCCACAAGAACAGCCTTAGCGAAAGGCTCCTTGAAGGGAAAGATGTAACTCTGTGAGATGAATTCACACAACACAGAGCAGTTTCTCAGAAAGCTTCTTTCCAGTTTTGAACGGAAGATATTTCCTTTTTCACCATAGCCGTCTATGGGATTTCAAATATCCCTTTGCCAATTCCACAACAACAGCCTTAGCGAAAGGCTTCTTGAAGGGAAAGATGTAACTCTGTGAGATGAATTCACAGAACACAGAGCAGTTTCTCAGAAAGCTTCTTTCCAGTTTTGAACGGAAGATATTTACTTTTTCACCATAGCCCTCTATGGGCTTTCAAATATCCCTTTGCCAATTCCACAAGAACAGCCTTAGCGAAAGGCTTCTTGAAAGGAAAGATGTAACTCTGTGAGATGAATTCACAGAACACAGTGCAGTTTCTCAGAAAGCTTCTTTCCAGTTTTGAACGGAAGATATTTCCTTTTTCACCATAGCCCTCTATGGGCTTCCAAATATCCCTTTGCCAATTCCACAAGAACAGCCTTAGCGAAAGGCTTCTTGAAGGGAAAGATGTAACTCTGTGAGATGAATTAACAGAACACAGAGCAGTTTCTCAGAAAGCTTCTTTCCAGTTTTGAACGGAAGATATTTCCTTTTTCACCATAGCCCTCTATGGGCTTCCAAATATCCCTTTGCCAATTCCACAAGAACAGCCTTAGCGAAAGGCTTCTTGAAAGGAAAGATGTAACTCTGTGAGATGAAATCACAGAACACAGAGCAGTGTCTCAGAAAGCTTCTTTCCAGTTTTGAACGGAAGATATTTCCTTTTTCACCATAGGCCTCTATGGGCTTCCAAATATCCCTTTGCCAATTCCACAAGAACAGCCTTAGCGAAAGGCTTCTTGAAGGGAAAGATGTAACTCTGTGAGATGAATTCACGGAACACAGAGCAGTTTCTCAGAAAGCTTCTTTCCAGTTTTGAACGGAAGATATTTCCTTTTTCACCATAGCCCTCTATGGGCTTCCAAATATCCCTTGGCCAATTCCATAAGAACAGCCTTAGCGAAAGGCTTCTTGAAGGGAAAGATGTAACTCTGTGAGATGAATTAACAGAACACAGAGCAGTTTCTCAGAAAGCTTCTTTCCAGTTTTGAACGGAAGATATTTCCTTTTTCACCATAGACCTCTATGGGCTTCCAAATATCCCTTTGCCAATTCCACAAGAACAGCCTTAGCAAAAGGCTTCTTGAAGGTAAAGATGTAACTTTGTGAGATGAATTCACAGAACGCAGAGCAGTTTCTCAGAAAGCTTCTTTCCAGTTTTGAACGGAAGATATTTCCTTTTTCACCATAGCCCTCTATGGGCTTCCAAATATCCCTTTGCCAATTCCACAAGAACAGCCTTAGCGAAAGGCTTCTTGAAGGGAAAGATGTAACTCTGTGAGATGAATTCACAGAACACAGAGCAGTTTCTCAGAAAGCTTCTTTCCAGTTTTGAACGGAAGATATTTCCTTTTTCACCATAGCCGTCTATGGGCTTCCAAATATCCCTTTGCCAATTCCACAAGAACAGCCTTAGCGGAAGGCTTCTTGAAGGGAAAGATGTAACTCTGTGAGATGAATTAACAGAACACAGAGCAGTTTCTCAGAAAGCTTCTTTCCAGTTTTGAACGGAAGATATTTCCTTTTTCACCATAGGCCTCTAAGGGCTTCCAAATATCCCTTTGCCAATTCCACAAGAACAGCCATAGCGAAAGGCTTCTTGAGGGGAAAGATGGAACTCTGTGAGATGAATTCACAGAACACAGAGCAGTTTCTCAGAAAGCTTCTTTCCAGTTTTGACCGGAAGATATGTCCTTTTTCACCATAGCCCTGTATGGGCTTCCAAATATCCCTTTGCCAATTCCACAAGAACAGCCTTAGCGAAAGGCTTCTTGAAGGGAAAGATGTAACTCTGTGAGATGAATTCACGGAACACAGAGCAGTTTCTCAGAAAGCTTCTTTCCAGTTTTGGACGGAAGATATTTCCTTTTTCACCATAGCACTCTATGGGCTTCCAAATATCCCTTTGCCAATTCCATAAGAACAGCCTTAGTGAAAGGCTTCTTGAAGGGAAAGATGTAACTCTGTGAGATGAATTAGCAGAACACAGAGCAGTTTCTCAGAAAGTTTCTTTCCAGTTTTGAACGGAAGATATTTCCTTTTTCACCATAGGCCTCTATGGACTTCCAAATATCCCTTTGCCAATTCCACAAGAACAGCCTTAGCGAAAGGCTTCTTGAAGGGAAAGATGTAACTCTGTGAGATGAATTCACAGAACACAGAGCAGTTTCTCAGAAAGCTTCTTTCCAGTTTTGAACGGAAGATATTTCCTTTTTCACCATAGCCCTCTATGGGCTTCCAAATATCCCTTTGCCAATTCCACAAGAACAGCCTTAGCGAAAGGCTTCTTGAAGGGAAAGATGTAACTCTGTGAGATGAATTCACAGAACACAGAGCAGTTTCTCAGAAAGCTTCTTTCCAGTTTTGAACGGAAGATATTTCCTTTTTCACCATAGCCGTCTATGGGATTTCAAATATCCCTTTGCCAATTCCACAAGAACAGCCTTAGCAAAAGGCTTCTTGAAGGTAAAGATGTAACTTTGTGAGATGAATTCACAGAACGCACAGCAGTTTCTCAGAAAGCTTCTTTCCAGTTTTGAACCGAAGATATTTCCTTTTTCACCATAGCCCTCTATGGGCTTCCAAATATCCCTTTGCCAATTAAACAAGAACAGCCTTAGCGAAAGGCTTCTTGAAGGGAAAGATGTAACTCTGTGAGATGAATTCACAGAACACAGAGCAGTTTCTCAGAAAGCTTCTTTCCAGTTTTGAACGGAAGATATTTCCTTTTTCACCATAGCCGTCTATGGGCTTCAAAATATCCCCTTGCCAATTCCACAAGAACAGCCTTAGCGAAAGGCTTCTTGAAGGGAAAGATGTAACTCTGTGAGATGAATTAACAGAACACAGAGCAGTTTCTCAGAAAGCTTCTTTCCAGTTTTGAACGGAAGATATTTCCTTTTTCACCATAGGCCTCTAAGGGCTTCCAAATATCCCTTTGCCAATTCCACAAGAACAGCCATAGCGAAAGGCTTCCTGAGGGGAAAGATGTAACTCTGTGAGATGAATTAACAGAACACAGAGCAGTTTCTCAGAAAGCTTCTTTCCAGTTTTGAACGGAAGATATTTCCTTTTTCACCATAGCCCTCTATGGGCTTCCAAATATCCCTTTGCCAATTCCACAAGAACAGCCTTAGCGAAAGGCTTCTTGAAGGGAAAGATGTAACTCTGTGAGATGAATTCACAGAACACAGAGCAGTTTCTCAGAAACCTTCATTCCAGTTTTGAACGGAAGATATTTACTTTTTCACCATTGCCCTCTATGGGCTTCCAAATATCCCTTTGCCAATTCCACAAGAACAGCCTTAGCGAAAGGCTTCTTGAAAGGAAAGATGTAACTCTGTGAGATGAATTCACAGAACACAGTGCAGTTTCTCAGAAAGCTTCTTTCCAGTTTTGAACGGAAGATATTTCCTTTTTCACCATAGGCCTCTATGGGCTTCCAAATATCCCTTTGCCAATTCCACAAGAACAGCCGTAGCGAAAGGCTTCTTGAAGGGAAAGATGTAACTCTGTGAGATGAATTCACAGAACACAGAGCAGTTTCTCAGAAAGCTTCTTTCCAGTTTTGAACGGAAGATATTTCCTTTTTCACCATAGCCCTCTATGGGCTTCCAAATATCCCTTTGCCAATTCCACAAGAACAGCCTTAGCAAAAGGCTTCTTGAAGGGAAAGATGTAACTCTGTGAGATGAATTCACAGAACGCAGAGCAGTTTCTCAGAAAGCTTCTTTCCAGTTTTGAACGGAAGATATTTCCTTTTTCACCATAGCCCTCTATGGGCTTCCAAATATCCCTTTGCCAGTTCCACAAGAACAGCCTTAGCGAAAGGCTTCTTGAAGGGAAAGATGTAACTCTGTGAGATGAATTAACAGAACACAGAGCAGTTTCTCAGAAAGCTTCTTTCCAGTTTTGAACGGAAGATATTTCCTTTTTCACCATAGGCCTCTAAGGGCTTCCAAATATCCCTTTGCCAATCCCACAAGAACAGCCATAGCGAAAGGCTTCTTGAGGGGAAAGATGTAACTCTGTGAGATGAATTAACAGAACACAGAGCAGTTTCTCAGAAAGCTTCTTTCCAGTTTTGAACGGAAGATATTTCCTTTTTCACCATAGCCCTCTATGGGCTTCCAAATATCCCTTTGCCAATTCCACAAGAACAGCCTTAGCGAAAGGCTTCTTGAAGGGAAAGATGTAACTCTGTGAGATGAATTCACGGAACACAGAGCAGTTTCTCAGAAAGCTTCTTTCCAGTTTTGAACGAAAGATATTTCCTTTTTCACCATAGCCCTCTATGGGCTTCCAAATATCCCTTTGCCAATTCCATAAGAACAGCCTTAGCGAAAGGCTTCTTGAAGGGAAAGATGTAACTCTGTGAGATGAATTAACAGAACACAGAGCAGTTTCTCAGAAAGTTTCTTTCCAGTTTTGAACGGAAGATATTTCCTTTTTCACCATAGGCCTCTATGGGCTTCCAAATATCCCTTTGCCAATTCCACAACAACAGCCTTAGCGAAAGGCTTCTTGAAGGGAAAGATGTAACTCTGTGAGATGAATTCACAGAACACAGAGCAGTTTCTCAGAAAGCTTCTTTCCAGTTTTGAACGGAAGATATTTCCTTTTTCACCATAGCCCTCTATGGGCTTCCAAATATCCCTTTGCCAATTCCACAAGAACAGCCTTAGCGAAAGGCTTCTTGAAGGGAAAGATGTAACTCTGTGAGATGAATTCACAGAACACAGAGCAGTTTCTCAGAAAGCTTCTTTCCAGTTTTGAACGGAAGATATTTCCTTTTTCACCATAGCCCTCTATGGGCTTCCAAATACCCCTTTCCCAATTCCACAAAAACAGCCTTAGCGAAAGGCTTCTTGAATGGAAAGATGAAACTCTGTGAGATGAATTCACGGAACACAGAGCAGTTTCTCAGAAAGCTTCTTTCCAGTTTTGAACGGAAGATATTTCCTTTTTCACCATAGCCCTCTATGGGCTTCCAAATATCCCTTTGCCAATTCCATAAGAACAGCCTTAGCGAAAGGCTTCTTGAAGGGAAAGATGTATCTCTGTGAGATGAATTAACAGAACACAGAGCAGTTTCTCAGAAAGTTTCTTTCCAGTTTTGAACGGAAGATATTTCCTTTTTCACCATAGGCCTCTATGGGCTTCCAAATATCCCTTTGCCAATTCCACAAGAACAGCCTTACCGAAAGGCTTCTTGAAGGGAAAGATGTAATTCTGTGAGATGAATTCACAGAACACAGAGCAGTTTCTCAGAAAGCTTCTTTCCAGTTTTGAACGGAAGATATTTCCTTTTTCACCATAGCCCTCTATGGGCTTCCAAATATCCCTTTGCCAATTCCACAAGAACAGCCTTAGCGAAAGGCTTCTTGAAGGGAAAGATGTAACTCTGTGAGATGAATTCACAGAACACAGAGCAGTTTCTCAGAAAGCTTCTTTCCAGTTTTGAACGGAAGATATTTCCTTTTTCACCATAGCCGTCTATGGGATTTCAAATATCCATTTGCCAATTCCACAAGAACAGCCTTAGCGAAAGGCTTCTTGAAGGGAAAGATGTAACTCTGTGAGATGAATTCACAGAACACAGAGCAGTTTCTCAGAAAGCTTCTTTCCAGTTTTGAACGGAAGATATTTACTTTTTCACCGTAGCCGTCTATGTGCTTCCAAATATCCCTTTGCCAATTCCACAAGAACAGCCTTAGCGAAAGGCTTCTTGAAAGGAAAGATGTAACTCTGTGAGATGAATTCACAGAACACAGTGCAGTTTCTCAGAAAGCTTCTTTCCAGTTTTGAACGGAAGATATTTCCTTTTTCACCGTAGCCCTCTATGGGCTTCCAAATATCCCTTTGCCAATTCCACAAGAACAGCCTTAGCGAAAGGCTTCTTGAAGGGAAAGATGTAACTCTGTGAGATGAATTAACAGAACACAGAGCAGTTTCTCAGAAAGCTTCTTTCCAGTTTTGAACGGAAGATATTTCCTTTTTCACCATAGCCCTCTTTGGGCTTCCAAATACCCCTTTGCCAATTCCACAAAAACAGCCTTAGCGAAAGGCTCCTTGAATGGAAAGATGAAACTCTGTGAGATGAATTCACGGAACACAGAGCAGTTTCTCAGAAAGCTTCTTTCCAGTTTTGAACGGAAGATATTTCCTTTTTCACCATAGCCCTCTATGGGCTTCCAAATATCCCTTTGCCAATTCCATAAGAACAGCCTTAGCGAAAGGCTTCTTGAAGGGAAAGATGTATCTCTGTGAGATGAATTAACAGAACACAGAGCAGTTTCTCAGAAAGTTTCTTTCCAGTTTTGAACGGAAGATATTTCCTTTTTCACCATAGGCCTCTATGGGCTTCCAAATATCCCTTTGCCAATTCCACAAGAACAGCCTTAGCGAAAGGCTTCTTGAAGGGAAAGATGTAACTCTGTGAGATGAATTAACAGAACACAGAGCAGTTTCTCAGAAAGTTTCTTTCCAGTTTTGAACGGAAGATATTTCCTTTTTCACCATAGGCCTCTATGGGCTTCCAAATATCCCTTTGCCAATTCCACAACAACAGCCTTAGCGAAAGGCTTCTTGAAGGGAAAGATGTAACTCTGTGAGATGAATTCACAGAACACAGAGCAGTTTCTCAGAAAGCTTCTTTCCAGTTTTGAACGGAAGATATTTCCTTTTTCACCATAGCCCTCTATGGGCTTCCAAATATCCCTTTGCCAATTCCACAAGAACAGCCTTAGCGAAAGGCTTCTTGAAGGGAAAGATGTAACTCTGTGAGATGAATTCACAGAACACAGAGCAGTTTCTCAGAAAGCTTCTTTCCAGTTTTGAACGGAAGATATTTCCTTTTTCACCATAGCCCTCTATGGGCTTCCAAATACCCCTTTCCCAATTCCACAAAAACAGCCTTAGCGAAAGGCTTCTTGAATGGAAAGATGAAACTCTGTGAGATGAATTCACGGAACACAGAGCAGTTTCTCAGAAAGCTTCTTTCCAGTTTTGAACGGAAGATATTTCCTTTTTCACCATAGCCCTCTATGGGCTTCCAAATATCCCTTTGCCAATTCCATAAGAACAGCCTTAGCGAAAGGCTTCTTGAAGGGAAAGATGTATCTCTGTGAGATGAATTAACAGAACACAGAGCAGTTTCTCAGAAAGTTTCTTTCCAGTTTTGAACGGAAGATATTTCCTTTTTCACCATAGGCCTCTATGGGCTTCCAAATATCCCTTTGCCAATTCCACAAGAACAGCCTTACCGAAAGGCTTCTTGAAGGGAAAGATGTAATTCTGTGAGATGAATTCACAGAACACAGAGCAGTTTCTCAGAAAGCTTCTTTCCAGTTTTGAACGGAAGATATTTCCTTTTTCACCATAGCCCTCTATGGGCTTCCAAATATCCCTTTGCCAATTCCACAAGAACAGCCTTAGCGAAAGGCTTCTTGAAGGGAAAGATGTAACTCTGTGAGATGAATTCACAGAACACAGAGCAGTTTCTCAGAAAGCTTCTTTCCAGTTTTGAACGGAAGATATTTCCTTTTTCACCATAGCCGTCTATGGGATTTCAAATATCCATTTGCCAATTCCACAAGAACAGCCTTAGCGAAAGGCTTCTTGAAGGGAAAGATGTAACTCTGTGAGATGAATTCACAGAACACAGAGCAGTTTCTCAGAAAGCTTCTTTCCAGTTTTGAACGGAAGATATTTACTTTTTCACCGTAGCCGTCTATGTGCTTCCAAATATCCCTTTGCCAATTCCACAAGAACAGCCTTAGCGAAAGGCTTCTTGAAAGGAAAGATGTAACTCTGTGAGATGAATTCACAGAACACAGTGCAGTTTCTCAGAAAGCTTCTTTCCAGTTTTGAACGGAAGATATTTCCTTTTTCACCGTAGCCCTCTATGGGCTTCCAAATATCCCTTTGCCAATTCCACAAGAACAGCCTTAGCGAAAGGCTTCTTGAAGGGAAAGATGTAACTCTGTGAGATGAATTAACAGAACACAGAGCAGTTTCTCAGAAAGCTTCTTTCCAGTTTTGAACGGAAGATATTTCCTTTTTCACCATAGCCCTCTTTGGGCTTCCAAATACCCCTTTGCCAATTCCACAAAAACAGCCTTAGCGAAAGGCTCCTTGAATGGAAAGATGAAACTCTGTGAGATGAATTCACGGAACACAGAGCAGTTTCTCAGAAAGCTTCTTTCCAGTTTTGAACGGAAGATATTTCCTTTTTCACCATAGCCCTCTATGGGCTTCCAAATATCCCTTTGCCAATTCCATAAGAACAGCCTTAGCGAAAGGCTTCTTGAAGGGAAAGATGTATCTCTGTGAGATGAATTAACAGAACACAGAGCAGTTTCTCAGAAAGTTTCTTTCCAGTTTTGAACGGAAGATATTTCCTTTTTCACCATAGGCCTCTATGGGCTTCCAAATATCCCTTTGCCAATTCCACAAGAACAGCCTTAGCGAAAGGCTTCTTGAAGGGAAAGATGTAACTCTGTGAGATGAATTCACAGAACACAGAGCAGTTTCTCAGAAAGCTTCTTTCCAGTTTTGAACGGAAGATATTTCCTTTTTCACCATAGCCGTCTATGGGATTTCAAATATCCATTTGCCAATTCCACAAGAACAGCCTTAGCGAAAGGCTTCTTGAAGGGAAAGATGTAACTCTGTGAGATGAATTCACAGAACACAGAGCAGTTTCTCAGAAAGCTTCTTTCCAGTTTTGAACGGAAGATATTTACTTTTTCACCATAGCCGTCTATGGGCTTCCAAATATCCCTTTGCCAATTCCACAAGAACAGCCTTAGCGAAAGGCTTCTTGAAGGGAAAGATGTAACTCTGTGAGATGAATTCACAGAACACAGAGCAGTTTCTCAGAAAGCTTCTTTCCAGTTTTGAACGGAAGATATTTACTTTTTCACCGTAGCCGTCTATGGGCTTCCAAATATCCCTTTGCCAATTCCACAAGAACAGCCTTAGCGAAAGGCTTCTTGAAAGGAAAGATGTAACTCTGTGAGATGAATTAACAGAACACAGAGCAGTTTCTCAGAAAGCTTCTTTCCAGTTTTGAACGGAAGATATTTCCTTTTTCACCATAGCCCTCTATGGGCTTCCAAATATCCCTTTGCCAATTCCACAAGAACAGCCTTAGCGAAAGGCTTCTTGAAAGGAAAGATGTAACTCTGTGAGATGAATTCACAGAACACAGAGCAGTGTCTCAGAAAGCTTCTTTCCATTTTTGAACGGAAGATATTTCCTTTTTCACCATAGGCCTCTATGGGCTTCCAAATATCCCTTTGCCAATTCCACAAGAACAGCCTTAGCGAAAGGCTTCTTGAAGGGAAAGATGTAACTCTGTGAGATGAATTCACGGAACACAGAGCAGTTTCTCAGAAAGCTTCTTTCCAGTTTTGAACGGAAGATATTTCCTTTTTCACCATAGCCCTCTATGGGATTTCAAATATCCCTTTGCCAATTCCACAAGAACAGCCTTAGCGAAAGGCTTCTTGAAGGGAAAGATGTAACTCTGTGAGATGAATTAACAGAACACAGAGCAGTTTCTCAGAAAGCTTCTTTCCAGTTTTGAACGGAAGATATTTCCTTTTTCACCATAGCCGTCTATGGGCTTCCAAATATCCCTTTGCCAATTCCACAAGAACAGCCTTAGCGGAAGGCTTCTTGAAGGGAAAGATGTAACTCTGTGAGATGAATTAACAGAACACAGTGCAGTTTCTCAGAAAGCTTCTTTCCAGTTTTGAACGGAAGATATTTCCTTTTTCACCATAGGCCTCTATGGGCTTCCAAATATCCCTTTGCCAATTCCACAAGAACAGCCTTAGCGAAAGGCTTCTTGAAGGGAAAGATGTAACTCTGTGAGATGAATTAACAGAACACAGAGCAGTTTCTCAGAAAGCTTCTTTCCAGTTTTGAACGGAAGATATTTCCTTTTTCACCATAGCCCTCTATGGGCTTCCAAATATCCCTTTGCCAATTCCATAAGAACAGCCTTAGCGAAAGGCTTCTTGAAGGGAAAGATGTAACTCTGTGAGATGAATTAACAGAACACAGAGCAGTTTCTCAGAAAGTTTCTTTCCAGTTTTGAACGGAAGATGTTTCCTTTTTCACCATAGGCCTCTATGGGCTTCCAAATATCCCTTTTCCAATTCCACAACAACAGCCTTAGCGAAAGGCTTCTTGAAGGGAAAGATGTAACTCTGTGAGATGAATTCACAGAACACAGAGCAGTTTCTCAGAAAGCTTCTTTCCAGTTTTGAACGGAAGATATTTCCTTTTTCACCATAGCCCTCTATGGGCTTCCAAATATCCCTTTGCCAATTCCACAAGAACAGCCTTAGCGAAAGGCTTCTTGAAGGGAAAGATGTAACTCTGTGAGATGAATTCACAGAACACAGAGCAGTTTCTCAGAAAGCTTCTTTCCAGTTTTGAACGGAAGATATTTCCTTTTTCACCATAGCCCTCTATGGGCTTCCAAATATCCCTTTGCCAATTCCACAAGAACAGCCTTAGCGATAGGCTTCTTGAAAGGAAAGATGTAACTCTGTGAGATGAATTCACAGAACACAGTGCAGTTTCTCAGAAAGCTTCTTTCCAGTTTTGAACGGAAGATATTTCCTTTTTCACCATAGCCGTCTATGGGCTTCCAAATATCCCTTTGCCAATTCCACAAGAACAGCCTTAGCGAAAGGCTTCTTGAAGGGAAAGATGTAACTCTGTGAGATGAATTAACAGAACACAGAGCAGTTTCTCAGAAAGCTTCTTTCCGGTTTTGAACGGAAGATATTTCCTTTTTCACCATAGGCCTCTAGGGGCTTCCAAATATCCCTTTGCCAATTCCACAAGAACAGACTTAGCGAAAGGCTTCTTGAAGGGAAAGATGTAACTCTGTGAGATGAATTCACAGAACACAGAGCAGTTTCTCAGAAAGCTTCTTTCCAGTTTTGAACGGAAGATATTTCCTTTTTCACCATAGGCCTCTAAGGTCTTCCAAATATCCCTTTGCCAATTCCACAAGAACAGCCTTAGCGAAAGGCTTCTTGAGGGGAAATATGTAACTCTGTGAGATGAATTAACAGAACACAGAGCAGTTTCTCAGAAAGCTTCTTTCCAGTTTTGAACGGAAGATATTTCCTTTTTCACCATAGCCCTCTATGGGCTTCCAAATATCCCTTTGCCAATTCCACAAGAACAGCCTTAGCGAAAGGCTTCTTGAAGGGAAAGATGTAACTCTGTGAGATGAATTCACGGAACACAGAGCAGTTTCTCAGAAAGCTTCTTTCCAGTTTTGAACGGAAGATATTTCCTTTTTCACCATAGCCCTCTATGGGATTTCAAATATCCCTTTGCCAATTCCACAAGAACAGCCTTAGCGAAAGGCTTCTTGAAGGGAAAGATGTAACTCTGTGAGATGAATTAACAGAACACAGAGCAGTTTCTCAGAAAGCTTCTTTCCAGTTTTGAACGGAAGATATTTCCTTTTTCACCATAGGCCTCTAAGGGCTTCCAAATATCCCTTTGCCAATTCCACAAGAACAGCCATAGCGAAAGGCTTCCTGAGGGGAAAGATGTAACTCTGTGAGATGAATTAACAGAACACAGAGCAGTTTCTCAGAAAGCTTCTTTCCAGTTTTGAACGGAAGATATTTCCTTTTTCACCATAGCCCTCTATGGGCTTCCAAATATCCCTTTGCCAATTCCACAAGAACAGCCTTAGCGAAAGGCTTCTTGAAGGGAAAGATGTAACTCTGTGAGATGAATTAACAGAACACAGAGCAGTTTCTCAGAAAGCTTCTTTCCAGTTTTGAACGGAAGATATTTCCTTTTTCACCATAGGCCTCTAAGGGCTTCCAAATATCCCTTTGCCAATCCCACAAGAACAGCCATAGCGAAAGGCTTCTTGAGGGGAAAGATGTAACTCTGTGAGATGAATTAACAGAACACAGAGCAGTTTCTCAGAAAGCTTCTTTCCAGTTTTGAACGGAAGATATTTCCTTTTTCACCATAGCCCTCTATGGGCTTCCAAATATCCCTTTGCCAATTCCACAAGAACAGCCTTAGCGAAAGGCTTCTTGAAGGGAAAGATGTAACTCTGTGAGATGAATTCACGGAACACAGAGCAGTTTCTCAGAAAGCTTCTTTCCAGTTTTGAACGAAAGATATTTCCTTTTTCACCATAGCCCTCTATGGGCTTCCAAATATCCCTTTGCCAATTCCATAAGAACAGCCTTAGCGAAAGGCTTCTTGAAGGGAAAGATGTAACTCTGTGAGATGAATTCACAGAACACAGAGCAGTTTCTCAGAAAGTTTCTTTCCAGTTTTGAACGGAAGATATTTCCTTTTTCACCATAGGCCTCTATGGGCTTCCAAATATCCCTTTGCCAATTCCACAACAACAGCCTTAGCGAAAGGCTTCTTGAAGGGAAAGATGTAACTCTGTGAGATGAATTCACAGAACACAGAGCAGTTTCTCAGAAAGCTTCTTTCCAGTTTTGAACGGAAGATATTTCCTTTTTCACCATAGCCCTCTATGGGCTTCCAAATATCCCTTTGCCAATTCCACAAGAACAGCCTTAGCGAAAGGCTTCTTGAAGGGAAAGATGTAACTCTGTGAGATGAATTCACAGAACACAGAGCAGTTTCTCAGAAAGCTTCTTTCCAGTTTTGAACGGAAGATATTTCCTTTTTCACCATAGCCCTCTATGGGCTTCCAAATACCCCTTTCCCAATTCCACAAAAACAGCCTTAGCGAAAGGCTTCTTGAATGGAAAGATGAAACTCTGTGAGATGAATTCACGGAACACAGAGCAGTTTCTCAGAAAGCTTCTTTCCAGTTTTGAACGGAAGATATTTCCTTTTTCACCATAGCCCTCTATGGGCTTCCAAATATCCCTTTGCCAATTCCATAAGAACAGCCTTAGCGAAAGGCTTCTTGAAGGGAAAGATGTATCTCTGTGAGATGAATTAACAGAACACAGAGCAGTTTCTCAGAAAGTTTCTTTCCAGTTTTGAACGGAAGATATTTCCTTTTTCACCATAGGCCTCTATGGGCTTCCAAATATCCCTTTGCCAATTCCACAAGAACAGCCTTACCGAAAGGCTTCTTGAAGGGAAAGATGTAATTCTGTGAGATGAATTCACAGAACACAGAGCAGTTTCTCAGAAAGCTTCTTTCCAGTTTTGAACGGAAGATATTTCCTTTTTCACCATAGCCCTCTATGGGCTTCCAAATATCCCTTTGCCAATTCCACAAGAACAGCCTTAGCGAAAGGCTTCTTGAAGGGAAAGATGTAACTCTGTGAGATGAATTCACAGAACACAGAGCAGTTTCTCAGAAAGCTTCTTTCCAGTTTTGAACGGAAGATATTTCCTTTTTCACCATAGCCGTCTATGGGATTTCAAATATCCATTTGCCAATTCCACAAGAACAGCCTTAGCGAAAGGCTTCTTGAAGGGAAAGATGTAACTCTGTGAGATGAATTCACAGAACACAGAGCAGTTTCTCAGAAAGCTTCTTTCCAGTTTTGAACGGAAGATATTTACTTTTTCACCGTAGCCGTCTATGTGCTTCCAAATATCCCTTTGCCAATTCCACAAGAACAGCCTTAGCGAAAGGCTTCTTGAAAGGAAAGATGTAACTCTGTGAGATGAATTCACAGAACACAGTGCAGTTTCTCAGAAAGCTTCTTTCCAGTTTTGAACGGAAGATATTTCCTTTTTCACCGTAGCCCTCTATGGGCTTCCAAATATCCCTTTGCCAATTCCACAAGAACAGCCTTAGCGAAAGGCTTCTTGAAGGGAAAGATGTAACTCTGTGAGATGAATTAACAGAACACAGAGCAGTTTCTCAGAAAGCTTCTTTCCAGTTTTGAACGGAAGATATTTCCTTTTTCACCATAGCCCTCTTTGGGCTTCCAAATACCCCTTTGCCAATTCCACAAAAACAGCCTTAGCGAAAGGCTTCTTGAATGGAAAGATGAAACTCTGTGAGATGAATTCACGGAACACAGAGCAGTTTCTCAGAAAGCTTCTTTCCAGTTTTGAACGGAAGATATTTCCTTTTTCACCATAGCCCTCTATGGGCTTCCAAATATCCCTTTGCCAATTCCATAAGAACAGCCTTAGCGAAAGGCTTCTTGAAGGGAAAGATGTATCTCTGTGAGATGAATTAACAGAACACAGAGCAGTTTCTCAGAAAGTTTCTTTCCAGTTTTGAACGGAAGATATTTCCTTTTTCACCATAGGCCTCTATGGGCTTCCAAATATCCCTTTGCCAATTCCACAAGAACAGCCTTAGCGAAAGGCTTCTTGAAGGGAAAGATGTAACTCTGTGAGATGAATTCACAGAACACAGAGCAGTTTCTCAGAAAGCTTCTTTCCAGTTTTGAACGGAAGATATTTCCTTTTTCACCATAGCCGTCTATGGGATTTCAAATATCCATTTGCCAATTCCACAAGAACAGCCTTAGCGAAAGGCTTCTTGAAGGGAAAGATGTAACTCTGTGAGATGAATTCACAGAACACAGAGCAGTTTCTCAGAAAGCTTCTTTCCAGTTTTGAACGGAAGATATTTACTTTTTCACCATAGCCGTCTATGGGCTTCCAAATATCCCTTTGCCAATTCCACAAGAACAGCCTTAGCGAAAGGCTTCTTGAAGGGAAAGATGTAACTCTGTGAGATGAATTCACAGAACACAGAGCAGTTTCTCAGAAAGCTTCTTTCCAGTTTTGAACGGAAGATATTTACTTTTTCACCGTAGCCGTCTATGGGCTTCCAAATATCCCTTTGCCAATTCCACAAGAACAGCCTTAGCGAAAGGCTTCTTGAAAGGAAAGATGTAACTCTGTGAGATGAATTAACAGAACACAGAGCAGTTTCTCAGAAAGCTTCTTTCCAGTTTTGAACGGAAGATATTTCCTTTTTCACCATAGCCCTCTATGGGCTTCCAAATATCCCTTTGCCAATTCCACAAGAACAGCCTTAGCGAAAGGCTTCTTGAAAGGAAAGATGTAACTCTGTGAGATGAATTCACAGAACACAGAGCAGTGTCTCAGAAAGCTTCTTTCCATTTTTGAACGGAAGATATTTCCTTTTTCACCATAGGCCTCTATGGGCTTCCAAATATCCCTTTGCCAATTCCACAAGAACAGCCTTAGCGAAAGGCTTCTTGAAGGGAAAGATGTAACTCTGTGAGATGAATTCACGGAACACAGAGCAGTTTCTCAGAAAGCTTCTTTCCAGTTTTGAACGGAAGATATTTCCTTTTTCACCATAGCCCTCTATGGGATTTCAAATATCCCTTTGCCAATTCCACAAGAACAGCCTTAGCGAAAGGCTTCTTGAAGGGAAAGATGTAACTCTGTGAGATGAATTAACAGAACACAGAGCAGTTTCTCAGAAAGCTTCTTTCCAGTTTTGAACGGAAGATATTTCCTTTTTCACCATAGCCGTCTATGGGCTTCCAAATATCCCTTTGCCAATTCCACAAGAACAGCCTTAGCGGAAGGCTTCTTGAAGGGAAAGATGTAACTCTGTGAGATGAATTAACAGAACACAGAGCAGTTTCTCAGAAAGCTTCTTTCCAGTTTTGAACGGAAGATATTTCCTTTTTCACCATAGGCCTCTATGGGCTTCCAAATATCCCTTTGCCAATTCCACAAGAACAGCCTTAGCGAAAGGCTTCTTGAAGGGAAAGATGTAACTCTGTGAGATGAATTAACAGAACACAGAGCAGTTTCTCAGAAAGCTTCTTTCCAGTTTTGAACGGAAGATATTTCCTTTTTCACCATAGCCCTCTATGGGCTTCCAAATATCCCTTTGCCAATTCCATAAGAACAGCCTTAGCGAAAGGCTTCTTGAAGGGAAAGATGTAACTCTGTGAGATGAATTAACGGAACACAGAGCAGTTTCTCAGAAAGTTTCTTTCCAGTTTTGAACGGAAGATGTTTCCTTTTTCACCATAGGCCTCTATGGGCTTCCAAATATCCCTTTTCCAATTCCACAACAACAGCCTTAGCGAAAGGCTTCTTGAAGGGAAAGATGTAACTCTGTGAGATGAATTCACAGAACACAGAGCAGTTTCTCAGAAAGCTTCTTTCCAGTTTTGAACGGAACATATTTCCTTTTTCACCATAGCCCTCTATGGGCTTCCAAATATCCCTTTGCCAATTCCACAAGAACAGCCTTAGCGAAAGGCTTCTTGAAGGGAAAGATGTAACTCTGTGAGATGAATTCACAGAACACAGAGCAGTTTCTCAGAAAGCTTCTTTCCAGTTTTGAACGGAAGATATTTCCTTTTTCACCATAGCCCTCTATGGGCTTCCAAATATCCCTTTGCCAATTCCACAAGAACAGCCTTAGCGATAGGCTTCTTGAAAGGAAAGATGTAACTCTGTGAGATGAATTCACAGAACACAGTGCAGTTTCTCAGAAAGCTTCTTTCCAGTTTTGAACGGAAGATATTTCCTTTTTCACCATAGCCGTCTATGGGCTTCCAAATATCCCTTTGCCAATTCCACAAGAACAGCCTTAGCGAAAGGCTTCTTGAAGGGAAAGATGTAACTCTGTGAGATGAATTAACAGAACACAGAGCAGTTTCTCAGAAAGCTTCTTTCCGGTTTTGAACGGAAGATATTTCCTTTTTCACCATAGGCCTCTATGGGCTTCCAAATATCCCTTTGCCAATTCCACAAGAACAGCCTTAGCGAAAGGCTTCTTGAAGGGAAAGATGTAACTCTGTGAGATGAATTAACAGAACACAGAGCAGTTTCTCAGAAAGCTTCTTTCCAGTTTTGAACGGAAGATATTTCCTTTTTCACCATAGCCCTCTATGGGCTTCCAAATATCCCTTTGCCAATTCCATAAGAACAGCCTTAGCGAAAGGCTTCTTGAAGGGAAAGATGTAACTCTGTGAGATGAATTAACGGAACACAGAGCAGTTTCTCAGAAAGTTTCTTTCCAGTTTTGAACGGAAGATGTTTCCTTTTTCACCATAGGCCTCTATGGGCTTCCAAATATCCCTTTTCCAATTCCACAACAACAGCCTTAGCGAAAGGCTTCTTGAAGGGAAAGATGTAACTCTGTGAGATGAATTCACAGAACACAGAGCAGTTTCTCAGAAAGCTTCTTTCCAGTTTTGAACGGAAGATATTTCCTTTTTCACCATAGCCCTCTATGGGCTTCCAAATATCCCTTTGCCAATTCCACAAGAACAGCCTTAGCGAAAGGCTTCTTGAAGGGAAAGATGTAACTCTGTGAGATGAATTCACAGAACACAGAGCAGTTTCTCAGAAAGCTTCTTTCCAGTTTTGAACGGAAGATATTTCCTTTTTCACCATAGCCCTCTATGGGCTTCCAAATATCCCTTTGCCAATTCCACAAGAACAGCCTTAGCGATAGGCTTCTTGAAAGGAAAGATGTAACTCTGTGAGATGAATTCACAGAACACAGTGCAGTTTCTCAGAAAGCTTCTTTCCAGTTTTGAACGGAAGATATTTCCTTTTTCACCATAGCCGTCTATGGGCTTCCAAATATCCCTTTGCCAATTCCACAAGAACAGCCTTAGCGAAAGGCTTCTTGAAGGGAAAGATGTAACTCTGTGAGATGAATTAACAGAACACAGAGCAGTTTCTCAGAAAGCTTCTTTCCGGTTTTGAACGGAAGATATTTCCTTTTTCACCATAGGCCTCTAGGGGCTTCCAAATATCCCTTTGCCAATTCCACAAGAACAGACTTAGCGAAAGGCTTCTTGAAGGGAAAGATGTAACTCTGTGAGATGAATTCACAGAACACAGAGCAGTTTCTCAGAAAGCTTCTTTCCAGTTTTGAACGGAAGATATTTCCTTTTTCACCATAGGCCTCTAAGGTCTTCCAAATATCCCTTTGCCAATTCCACAAGAACAGCCTTAGCGAAAGGCTTCTTGAGGGGAAATATGTAACTCTGTGAGATGAATTAACAGAACACAGAGCAGTTTCTCAGAAAGCTTCTTTCCAGTTTTGAACGGAAGATATTTCCTTTTTCACCATAGCCCTCTATGGGCTTCCAAATATCCCTTTGCCAATTCCACAAGAACAGCCTTAGCGAAAGGCTTCTTGAAGGGAAAGATGTAACTCTGTGAGATGAATTCACGGAACACAGAGCAGTTTCTCAGAAAGCTTCTTTCCAGTTTTGAACGGAAGATATTTCCTTTTTCACCATAGCCCTCTATGGGATTTAAAATATCCCTTTGCCAATTCCACAAGAACAGCCTTAGCGAAAGGCTTCTTGAAGGGAAAGATGTAACTCTGTGAGATGAATTAACAGAACACAGAGCAGTTTCTCAGAAAGCTTCTTTCCAGTTTTGAACGGAAGATATTTCCTTTTTCACCATAGGCCTCTAAGGGCTTCCAAATATCCCTTTGCCAATTCCACAAGAACAGCCATAGCGAAAGGCTTCCTGAGGGGAAAGATGTAACTCTGTGAGATGAATTAACAGAACACAGAGCAGTTTCTCAGAAAGCTTCTTTCCAGTTTTGAACGGAAGATATTTCCTTTTTCACCATAGCCCTCTATGGGCTTCCAAATATCCCTTTGCCAATTCCACAAGAACAGCCTTAGCGAAAGGCTTCTTGAAGGGAAAGATGTAACTCTGTGAGATGAATTCACAGAACACAGAGCAGTTTCTCAGAAAGCTTCTTTCCAGTTTTGAACGGAAGATATTTCCTTTTTCACCATAGCCCTCTATGGGCTTCCAAATATCCCTTTGCCAATTCCACAAGAACAGCCTTAGCGATAGGCTTCTTGAAAGGAAAGATGTAACTCTGTGAGATGAATTCACAGAACACAGTGCAGTTTCTCAGAAAGCTTCTTTCCAGTTTTGAACGGAAGATATTTCCTTTTTCACCATAGCCGTCTATGGGCTTCCAAATATCCCTTTGCCAATTCCACAAGAACAGCCTTAGCGAAAGGCTTCTTGAAGGGAAAGATGTAACTCTGTGAGATGAATTAACAGAACACAGAGCAGTTTCTCAGAAAGCCTCTTTCCAGTTTTGAACGGAAGATATTTCCTTTTTCACCATAGCCCTCTATGGGCTTCCAAATATGCCTTTGCCAATTCCACAAGAACAGCCTTAGCGAAAGGCTTCTTGAAAGGAAAGATGTAACTCTGTGAGATGAATTCACAGAACACAGAGCAGTGTCTCAGAAAGCTTCTTTCCAGTTTTGAACGGAAGATATTTCCTTTTTCACCATAGGCCTCTATGGGCTTCCAAATATCCCTTTGCCAATTCCACAAGAACAGCCTTAGCGAAAGGCTTCTTGAAGGGAAAGATGTAACTCTGTGAGATGAATTCACAGAACACAGAGCAGTTTCTCAGAAAGCTTCTTTCCAGTTTTGAACGGAAGATATTTCCTTTTTCACCATAGGCCTCTAAGGTCTTCCAAATATCCCTTTGCCAATTCCACAAGAACAGCCTTAGCGAAAGGCTTCTTGAGGGGAAATATGTAACTCTGTGAGATGAATTAACAGAACACAGAGCAGTTTCTCAGAAAGCTTCTTTCCAGTTTTGAACGGAAGATATTTCCTTTTTCACCATAGCCCTCTATGGGCTTCCAAATATCCCTTTGCCAATTCCACAAGAACAGCCTTAGCGAAAGGCTTCTTGAAGGGAAAGATGTAACTCTGTGAGATGAATTCACGGAACACAGAGCAGTTTCTCAGAAAGCTTCTTTCCAGTTTTGAACGGAAGATATTTCCTTTTTCACCATAGCCCTCTATGGGATTTAAAATATCCCTTTGCCAATTCCACAAGAACAGCCTTAGCGAAAGGCTTCTTGAAGGGAAAGATGTAACTCTGTGAGATGAATTAACAGAACACAGAGCAGTTTCTCAGAAAGCTTCTTTCCAGTTTTGAACGGAAGATATTTCCTTTTTCACCATAGGCCTCTAAGGGCTTCCAAATATCCCTTTGCCAATTCCACAAGAACAGCCATAGCGAAAGGCTTCCTGAGGGGAAAGATGTAACTCTGTGAGATGAATTAACAGAACACAGAGCAGTTTCTCAGAAAGCTTCTTTCCAGTTTTGAACGGAAGATATTTCCTTTTTCACCATAGCCCTCTATGGGCTTCCAAATATCCCTTTGCCAATTCCACAAGAACAGCCTTAGCGAAAGGCTTCTTGAAGGGAAAGATGTAACTCTGTGAGATGAATTCACAGAACACAGAGCAGTTTCTCAGAAAGCTTCTTTCCAGTTTTGAACGGAAGATATTTCCTTTTTCACCATAGCCCTCTATGGGCTTCCAAATATCCCTTTGCCAATTCCACAAGAACAGCCTTAGCGAAAGGCTTCTTGAAGGGAAAGATGTAACTCTGTGAGATGAATTCACAGAACACAGAGCAGTTTCTCAGAAAGCTTCTTTCCAGTTTTGAACGGAAGATATTTCCTTTTTCACCATAGCCCTCTATGGGCTTCCAAATACCCCTTTGCCAATTCCACAAGAACAGCCTTAGCGAAAGGCTTCTTGAATGGAAAGATGAAACTCTGTGAGATGAATTCACGGAACACAGAGCAGTTTCTCAGAAAGCTTCTTTCCAGTTTTGAACGGAAGATATTTCCTTTTTCACCATAGCCCTCTATGGGCTTCCAAATATCCCTTTGCCAATTCCATAAGAACAGCCTTAGCGAAAGGCTTCTTGAAGGGAAAGATGTATCTCTGTGAGATGAATTAACAGAACACAGAGCAGTTTCTCAGAAAGTTTCTTTCCAGTTTTGAACGGAAGATATTTCCTTTTTCACCATAGGCCTCTATGGGCTTCCAAATATCCCTTTGCCAATTCCACAAGAACAGCCTTAGCGAAAGGCTTCTTGAAGGGAAAGATGTAACTCTGTGAGATGAATTCACAGAACACAGAGCAGTTTCTCAGAAAGCTTCTTTCCAGTTTTGAACGGAAGATATTTCCTTTTTCACCATAGCCCTCTATGGGCTTCCAAATATCCCTTTGCCAATTCCACAAGAACAGCCTTAGCGAAAGGCTTCTTGAAGGGAAAGATGTAACTCTGTGAGATGAATTAACAGAACACAGAGCAGTTTCTCAGAAAGCTTCTTTCCAATTTTGAACGGAAGATATTTCCTTTTTCACCATAGCCGTCTATGGGATTTAAAATATCCATTTGCCAATTCCACAAGAACAGCCTTAGCGAAAGCCTTCTTGAAGGGAAAGATGTAATTCTGTGAGATGAATTCACAGAACACAGAGCAGTTTCTCAGAAAGCTTCTTTCCAGTTTTGAACGGAAGATATTTACTTTTTCACCATAGCCGTCTATGGGCTTCCAAATATCCCTTTGCCAATTCCACAAGAACAGCCTTAGCGAAAGGCTTCTTGAAAGGAAAGATGTAACTCTGTGAGATGAATTCACAGAACACAGTGCAGTTTCTCAGAAAGCTTCTTTCCAGTTTTGAACGGAAGATATTTCCTTTTTCACCATAGCCCTCTATGGGCTTCCAAATATCCCTTTGCCAATTCCACAAGAACAGCCTTAGCGAAAGGCTTCTTGAAGGGAAAGATGTAACTCTGTGAGATGAATTAACAGAACACAGAGCAGTTTCTCAGAAAGCTTCTTTCCAGTTTTGAACGGAAGATATTTCCTTTTTCACCATAGCCCTCTATGGGCTTCCAAATATCCCTTTGCCAATTCCACAAGAACAGCCTTAGCGAAAGGCTTCTTGAAAGGAAAGATGTAACTCTGTGAGATGAATTCACAGAACACAGAGCAGTGTCTCAGAAAGCTTCTTTCCAGTTTTGAACGGAAGATATTTCCTTTTTCACCATAGGCCTCTATGGGCTTCCAAATATCCCTTTGCCAATTCCACAAGAACAGCCTTAGCGAAAGGCTTCTTGAAGGGAAAGATGTAACTCTGGGAGATGAATTCACGGAACACACAGCAGTTTCTCAGAAAGCTTCTTTCCAGTTTTGAACGGAAGATATTTCCTTTTTCACCATAGCCCTCTATGGGATTTCAAATATCCCTTCGCCAATTCCACAAGAACAGCCTTAGCGAAAGGCTTCTTGAAGGGAAAGATGTAACTCTGTGAGATGAATTAACAGAACACAGAGCAGTTTCTCAGAAAGCTTCTTTCCAGTTTTGAACGGAAGATATTTCCTTTTTCACCATAGCCGTCTATGGGCTTCCAAATATCCCTTTGCCAATTCCACAAGAAAAGCCTTAGCGGAAGGCTTCTTGAAGGAAAGATGTAACTCTGTGAGATGAATTAACAGAACACAGTGCAGTTTCTCAGAAAGCTTCTTTCCAGTTTTGAACGGAAGATATTTCCTTTTTCACCATAGGCCTCTATGGGCTTCCAAATATCCCTTTGCCAATTCCACAAGAACAGCCTTAGCGAAAGGCTTCTTGAAGGGAAAGATGTAACTCTGTGAGATGAATTAACAGAACACAGAGCAGTTTCTCAGAAAGCTTCTTTCCAGTTTTGAACGGAAGATATTTCCTTTTTCACCATAGCCCTCTATGGGCTTCCAAATATCCCTTTGCCAATTCCACAAGAACAGCCTTAGCGAAAGGCTTCTTGAAAGGAAAGATGTAACTCTGTGAGATGAATTCACAGAACACAGAGCAGTGTCTCAGAAAGCTTCTTTCCAGTTTTGAACGGAAGATATTTCCTTTTTCACCCTAGGCCTCTATGGGCTTCCAAATATCCCTTTGCCAATTCCACAAGAACAGCCTTAGCGAAAGGCTTCTTGAAGGGAAAGATGTAACTCTGTGAGATGAATTCACGGAACACAGAGCAGTTTCTCAGAAAGCTTCTTTCCAGTTTTGAACGGAAGATATTTCCTTTTTCACCATAGCCGTCTATGGGCTTCCAAATATCCCTTTGCCAATTCCATAAGAATAGCCTTAGCGAAAGGCTTCTTGAAGGGAAAGATGTAACTCTGTGAGATGAATTAACAGAACACAGAGCAGTTTCTCAGAAAGCTTCTTTCCAGTTTTGAACGGAAGATATTTCCTTTTTCACCATAGCCCTCTATGGGCTTCCAAATATCCCTTTGCCAATTCCACAAGAACAGCCTTAGCAAAAGGCTTCTTGAAGGGAAAGATGTAACTTTGTGAGATGAATTCACAGAACGCAGAGCAGTTTCTCAGAAAGCTTCTTTCCAGTTTTGAACGGAAGATATTTCCTTTTTCACCATAGCCCTCTATGGGCTTCCAAATATCCCTTTGCCAATTCCACAAGAACAGCCTTAGCGAAAGGCTTCTTGAAGGGAAAGATGTAACTCTGTGAGATGAATTAACAGAACACAGAGCAGTTTCTCAGAAAGCTTCTTTCCAGTTTTGAACGGAACATATTTCCTTTTTCACCATGGCCGTCTATGGGCTTCCAAATATCCCTTTGCCAATTCCACAAGAACAGCCTTAGCGAAAGGCTTCTTGAAGGGAAAGATGTAACTCTGTGAGATGAATTAACAGAACACAGAGCAGTTTCTCAGAAAGCTTCTTTCCAGTTTTGAACGGAAGATATTTCCTTTTTCACAATAGGCCTCTAAGGGCTTCCAAATATCCCTTTGCCAATTCCACAAGAACAGCCATAGCGAAAGGCTTCTTGAAGGGAAAGATGTAACTCTGTGAGATGAATTCACAGAACACAGAGCAGTTTCTCAGAAAGCTTCTTTCCAATTTTGAACGGAAGATATTTCCTTTTTCACCATAGCCGTCTATGGGATTTAAAATATCCATTTGCCAATTCCACAAGAACAGCCTTAGCGAAAGCCTTCTTGAAGGGAAAGATGTAACTCTGTGAGATGAATTCACAGAACACAGAGCAGTTTCTCAGAAAGCTTCTTTCCAGTTTTGAACGGAAGATATTTCCTTTTTCACCATAGCCGTCTATGGGCTTCCAAATATCCCTTTGCCAATTCCACAAGAACAGCCTTAGCGAAAGGCTTCTTGAAAGGAAAGATGTAACTCTGTGAGATGAATTCACAGAACACAGTGCAGTTTCTCAGAAAGCTTCTTTCCAGTTTTGAACGGAAGATATTTCCTTTTTCACCATAGGCCTCTATGGGCTTCCAAATATCCCTTTGCCAATTCCACAAGAACAGCCTTAGCGAAAGGCTTCTTGAAGGGAAAGATGTAACTCTGTGAGATGAATTAACAGAACACAGAGCAGTTTCTCAGAAAGCTTCTTTCCAGTTTTGAACGGAAGATATTTCCTTTTTCACCATAGCCCTCTATGGGCTTCCAAATATCCCTTTGCCAATTCCACAAGAACAGCCTTAGCGAAAGGCTTCTTGAAAGGAAAGATGTAACTCTGTGAGATGAATTCACAGAACACAGAGCAGTGTCTCAGAAAGCTTCTTTCCAGTTTTGAACGGAAGATATTTCCTTTTTCACCCTAGGCCTCTATGGGCTTCCAAATATCCCTTTGCCAATTCCACAAGAACAGCCTTAGCGAAAGGCTTCTTGAAGGGAAAGATGTAACTCTGTGAGATGAATTCACGGAACACAGAGCAGTTTCTCAGAAAGCTTCTTTCCAGTTTTGAACGGAAGATATTTCCTTTTTCACCATAGCCGTCTATGGGCTTCCAAATATCCCTTTGCCAATTCCATAAGAATAGCCTTAGCGAAAGGCTTCTTGAAGGGAAAGATGTAACTCTGTGAGATGAATTAACAGAACACAGAGCAGTTTCTCAGAAAGCTTCTTTCCAGTTTTGAACGGAAGATATTTCCTTTTTCACCATAGCCCTCTATGGGCTTCCAAATATCCCTTTGCCAATTCCACAAGAACAGCCTTAGCAAAAGGCTTCTTGAAGGGAAAGATGTAACTTTGTGAGATGAATTCACAGAACGCAGAGCAGTTTCTCAGAAAGCTTCTTTCCAGTTTTGAACGGAAGATATTTCCTTTTTCACCATAGCCCTCTATGGGCTTCCAAATATCCCTTTGCCAATTCCACAAGAACAGCCTTAGCGAAAGGCTTCTTGAAGGGAAAGATGTAACTCTGTGAGATGAATTAACAGAACACAGAGCAGTTTCTCAGAAAGCTTCTTTCCAGTTTTGAACGGAACATATTTCCTTTTTCACCATAGCCGTCTATGGGCTTCCAAATATCCCTTTGCCAATTCCACAAGAACAGCCTTAGCGAAAGGCTTCTTGAAGGGAAAGATGTAACTCTGTGAGATGAATTAACAGAACACAGAGCAGTTTCTCAGAAAGCTTCTTTCCAGTTTTGAACGGAAGATATTTCCTTTTTCACAATAGGCCTCTAAGGGCTTCCAAATATCCCTTTGCCAATTCCACAAGAACAGCCATAGCGAAAGGCTTCTTGAGGGGAAAGATGTAACTCTGTGAGATGAATTAACAGAACACAGAGCAGTTTCTCAGAAAGCTTCTTTCCAGTTTTGAACGGAAGATATTTCCTTTTTCACCATAGCCCTCTATGGGTTTCCAAATATCCCTTTGCCAATTCCACAAGAACAGCCTTAGCGAAAGGCTTCTTGAAGGGAAAGATGTAACTCTGTGAGATGAATTCACGGAACACAGAGCAGTTTCTCAGAAAGCTTCTTTCCAGTTTTGAACGGAAGATATTTCCTTTTTCACCATAGCCCTCTATGGGCTTCCAAATATCCCTTTGCCAATTCCATAAGAACAGCCTTAGCGAAAGGCTTCTTGAAGGGAAAGATGTAACTCTGTGAGATGAATTAACAGAACACAGAGCAGTTTCTCAGAAAGTTTCTTTCCAGTTTTGAACGGAAGATGTTTCCTTTTTCACCATAGCCCTCTATGGGCTTCCAAATATCCCTTTTCCAATTCCACAACAACAGCCTTAGCGAAAGGCTTCTTGAAGGGAAAGATGTACTCTGTGAGATGAATTCACAGAACACAGAGCAGTTTCTCAGAAAGCTTCTTTCCAGTTTTGAACGGAAGATATTTCCTTTTTCACCATAGCCCTCTATGGGCTTCCAAATATCCCTTTGCCAATTCCACAAGAACAGCCTTAGCGAAAGGCTTCTTGAAGGGAAAGATGTAACTCTGTGAGATGAATTCACAGAACACAGAGCAGTTTCTCAGAAAGCTTCTTTCCAGTTTTGAACGGAAGATATTTCCTTTTTCACCATAGCCCTCTATGGGCTTCCAAATATCCCTTTGCCAATTCCACAAGAACAGCCTTAGCGATAGGCTTCTTGAAAGGAAAGATGTAACTCTGTGAGATGAATTCACAGAACACAGTGCAGTTTCTCAGAAAGCTTCTTTCCAGTTTTGAACGGAAGATATTTCCTTTTTCACCATAGCCGTCTATGGGCTTCCAAATATCCCTTTGCCAATTCCACAAGAACAGCCTTAGCGAAAGGCTTCTTGAAGGGAAAGATGTAACTCTGTGAGATGAATTAACAGAACACAGAGCAGTTTCTCAGAAAGGTTCTTTCCGGTTTTGAACGGAAGATATTTCCTTTTTCACCATAGGCCTCTAGGGGCTTCCAAATATCCCTTTGCCAATTCCACAAGAACAGACTTAGCGAAAGGCTTCTTGAAGGGAAAGATGTAACTCTGTGAGATGAATTCACAGAACACAGAGCAGTTTCTCAGAAAGCTTCTTTCCAGTTTTGAACGGAAGATATTTCCTTTTTCACCATAGGCCTCTAAGGTCTTCCAAATATCCCTTTGCCAATTCCACAAGAACAGCCTTAGCGAAAGGCTTCTTGAGGGGAAATATGTAACTCTATGAGATGAATTAACAGAACACAGAGCAGTTTCTCAGAAAGCTTCTTTCCAGTTTTGAACGGAAGATATTTCCTTTTTCACCATAGCCCTCTATGGGCTTCCAAATATCCCTTTGCCAATTCCACAAGAACAGCCTTAGCGAAAGGCTTCTTGAAGGGAAAGATGTAACTCTGTGAGATGAATTCACAGAACACAGAGCAGTTTCTCAGAAAGCTTCTTTCCAGTTTTGAACGGAAGATATTTACTTTTTCACCCTAGCCCTCTACTGGCTTCCAAATATCCCTTTGCCAATTCCACAAGAACAGCCTTAGCGAAAGGCTTCTTGAAGGGAAAGATGTAACTCTGTGAGATGAATTCACAGAACACAGAGCAGTTTCTCAGAAAGCTTCTTTCCAGTTTTGAACGGAAGATATTTCCTTTTTCACCATAGCCCTCTATGGGCTTCCAAATACCCCTTTGCCAATTCCACAAGAACAGCCTTAGCGAAAGGCTTCTTGAATGGAAAGATGAAACTCTGTGAGATGAATTCACGGAACACAGAGCAGTTTCTCAGAAAGCTTCTTTCCAGTTTTGAACGGAAGATATTTCCTTTTTCACCATAGCCCTCTATGGGCTTCCAAATATCCCTTTGCCAATTCCATAAGAACAGCCTTAGCGAAAGGCTTCTTGAAGGGAAAGATGTATCTCTGTGAGATGAATTAACAGAACACAGAGCAGTTTCTCAGAAAGTTTCTTTCCAGTTTTGAACGGAAGATATTTCCTTTTTCACCATAGGCCTCTATGGGCTTCCAAATATCCCTTTGCCAATTCCACAAGAACAGCCTTAGCGAAAGGCTTCTTGAAGGGAAAGATGTAACTCTGTGAGATGAATTCACAGAACACAGAGCAGTTTCTCAGAAAGCTTCTTTCCAGTTTTGAACGGAAGATATTTCCTTTTTCACCATAGCCCTCTATGGGCTTCCAAATATCCCTTTGCCAATTCCACAAGAACAGCCTTAGCGAAAGGCTTCTTGAAGGGAAAGATGTAACTCTGTGAGATGAATTCACAGAACACAGAGCAGTTTCTCAGAAAGCTTCTTTCCAATTTTGAACGGAAGATATTTCCTTTTTCACCATAGCCGTCTATGGGATTTAAAATATCCATTTGCCAATTCCACAAGAACAGCCTTAGCGAAAGCCTTCTTGAAGGGAAAGATGTAACTCTGTGAGATGAATTCACAGAACACAGAGCAGTTTCTCAGAAAGCTTCTTTCCAGTTTTGAACGGAAGATATTTACTTTTTCACCATAGCCGTCTATGGGCTTCCAAATATCCCTTTGCCAATTCCACAAGAACAGCCTTAGCGAAAGGCTTCTTGAAAGGAAAGATGTAACTCTGTGAGATGAATTCACAGAACACAGTGCAGTTTCTCAGAAAGCTTCTTTCCAGTTTTGAACGGAAGATATTTCCTTTTTCACCATAGCCCTCTATGGGCTTCCAAATATCCCTTTGCCAATTCCACAAGAACAGCCTTAGCGAAAGGCTTCTTGAAGGGAAAGATGTAACTCTGTGAGATGAATTAACAGAACACAGAGCAGTTTCTCAGAAAGCTTCTTTCCAGTTTTGAACGGAAGATATTTCCTTTTTCACCATAGCCCTCTATGGGCTTCCAAATATCCCTTTGCCAATTCCACAAGAACAGCCTTAGCGAAAGGCTTCTTGAAAGGAAAGATGTAACTCTGTGAGATGAATTCACAGAACACAGAGCAGTGTCTCAGAAAGCTTCTTTCCAGTTTTGAACGGAAGATATTTCCTTTTTCACCATAGGCCTCTATGGGCTTCCAAATATCCCTTTGCCAATTCCACAAGAACAGCCTTAGCGAAAGGCTTCTTGAAGGGAAAGATGTAACTCTGGGAGATGAATTCACGGAACACACAGCAGTTTCTCAGAAAGCTTCTTTCCAGTTTTGAACGGAAGATATTTCCTTTTTCACCATAGCCCTCTATGGGATTTCAAATATCCCTTCGCCAATTCCACAAGAACAGCCTTAGCGAAAGGCTTCTTGAAGGGAAAGATGTAACTCTGTGAGATGAATTAACAGAACACAGAGCAGTTTCTCAGAAAGCTTCTTTCCAGTTTTGAACGGAAGATATTTCCTTTTTCACCATAGCCGTCTATGGGCTTCCAAATATCCCTTTGCCAATTCCACAAGAAAAGCCTTAGCGGAAGGCTTCTTGAAGGGAAAGATGTAACTCTGTGAGATGAATTAACAGAACACAGTGCAGTTTCTCAGAAAGCTTCTTTCCAGTTTTGAACGGAAGATATTTCCTTTTTCACCATAGGCCTCTATGGGCTTCCAAATATCCCTTTGCCAATTCCACAAGAACAGCCTTAGCGAAAGGCTTCTTGAAGGGAAAGATGTAACTCTGTGAGATGAATTAACAGAACACAGAGCAGTTTCTCAGAAAGCTTCTTTCCAGTTTTGAACGGAAGATATTTCCTTTTTCACCATAGCCCTCTATGGGCTTCCAAATATCCCTTTGCCAATTCCACAAGAACAGCCTTAGCGAAAGGCTTCTTGAAAGGAAAGATGTAACTCTGTGAGATGAATTCACAGAACACAGAGCAGTGTCTCAGAAAGCTTCTTTCCAGTTTTGAACGGAAGATATTTCCTTTTTCACCCTAGGCCTCTATGGGCTTCCAAATATCCCTTTGCCAATTCCACAAGAACAGCCTTAGCGAAAGGCTTCTTGAAGGGAAAGATGTAACTCTGTGAGATGAATACACGGAACACAGAGCAGTTTCTCAGAAAGCTTCTTTCCAGTTTTGAACGGAAGATATTTCCTTTTTCACCATAGCCGTCTATGGGCTTCCAAATATCCCTTTGCCAATTCCATAAGAATAGCCTTAGCGAAAGGCTTCTTGAAGGGAAAGATGTAACTCTGTGAGATGAATTAACAGAACACAGAGCAGTTTCTCAGAAAGCTTCTTTCCAGTTTTGAACGGAAGATATTTCCTTTTTCACCATAGCCCTCTATGGGCTTCCAAATATCCCTTTGCCAATTCCACAAGAACAGCCTTAGCAAAAGGCTTCTTGAAGGGAAAGATGTAACTTTGTGAGATGAATTCACAGAACGCAGAGCAGTTTCTCAGAAAGCTTCTTTCCAGTTTTGAACGGAAGATATTTCCTTTTTCACCATAGCCCTCTATGGGCTTCCAAATATCCCTTTGCCAATTCCACAAGAACAGCCTTAGCGAAAGGCTTCTTGAAGGGAAAGATGTAACTCTGTGAGATGAATTAACAGAACACAGAGCAGTTTCTCAGAAAGCTTCTTTCCAGTTTTGAACGGAACATATTTCCTTTTTCACCATAGCCGTCTATGGGCTTCCAAATATCCCTTTGCCAATTCCACAAGAACAGCCTTAGCGAAAGGCTTCTTGAAGGGAAAGATGTAACTCTGTGAGATGAATTAACAGAACACAGAGCAGTTTCTCAGAAAGCTTCTTTCCAGTTTTGAACGGAAGATATTTCCTTTTTCACAATAGGCCTCTAAGGGCTTCCAAATATCCCTTTGCCAATTCCACAAGAACAGCCATAGCGAAAGGCTTCTTGAAGGGAAAGATGTAACTCTGTGAGATGAATTCACAGAACACAGAGCAGTTTCTCAGAAAGCTTCTTTCCAATTTTGAACGGAAGATATTTCCTTTTTCACCATAGCCGTCTATGGGATTTAAAATATCCATTTGCCAATTCCACAAGAACAGCCTTAGCGAAAGCCTTCTTGAAGGGAAAGATGTAACTCTGTGAGATGAATTCACAGAACACAGAGCAGTTTCTCAGAAAGCTTCTTTCCAGTTTTGAACGGAAGATATTTACTTTTTCACCATAGCCGTCTATGGGCTTCCAAATATCCCTTTGCCAATTCCACAAGAACAGCCTTAGCGAAAGGCTTCTTGAAAGGAAAGATGTAACTCTGTGAGATGAATTCACAGAACACAGTGCAGTTTCTCAGAAAGCTTCTTTCCAGTTTTGAACGGAAGATATTTCCTTTTTCACCATAGCCCTCTATGGGCTTCCAAATATCCCTTTGCCAATTCCACAAGAACAGCCTTAGCGAAAGTCTTCTTGAAGGGAAAGATGTAACTCTGTGAGATGAATTAACAGAACACAGAGCAGTTTCTCAGAAAGCTTCTTTCCAGTTTTGAACGGAAGATATTTCCTTTTTCACCATAGCCCTCTATGGGCTTCCAAATATCCCTTTGCCAATTCCACAAGAACAGCCTTAGCGAAAGGCTTCTTGAAAGGAAAGATGTAACTCTGTGAGATGAATTCACAGAACACAGAGCAGTGTCTCAGAAAGCTTCTTTCCAGTTTTGAACGGAAGATATTTCCTTTTTCACCATAGGCCTCTATGGGCTTCCAAATATCCCTTTGCCAATTCCACAAGAACAGCCTTAGCGAAAGGCTTCTTGAAGGGAAAGATGTAACTCTGGGAGATGAATTCACGGAACACACAGCAGTTTCTCAGAAAGCTTCTTTCCAGTTTTGAACGGAAGATATTTCCTTTTTCACCATAGCCCTCTATGGGATTTCAAATATCCCTTCGCCAATTCCACAAGAACAGCCTTAGCGAAAGGCTTCTTGAAGGGAAAGATGTAACTCTGTGAGATGAATTAACAGAACACAGAGCAGTTTCTCAGAAAGCTTCTTTCCAGTTTTGAACGGAAGATATTTCCTTTTTCACCATAGCCGTCTATGGGCTTCCAAATATCCCTTTGCCAATTCCACAAGAAAAGCCTTAGCGGAAGGCTTCTTGAAGGGAAAGATGTAACTCTGTGAGATGAATTAACAGAACACAGTGCAGTTTCTCAGAAAGCTTCTTTCCAGTTTTGAACGGAAGATATTTCCTTTTTCACCATAGGCCTCTATGGGCTTCCAAATATCCCTTTGCCAATTCCACAAGAACAGCCTTAGCGAAAGGCTTCTTGAAGGGAAAGATGTAACTCTGTGAGATGAATTAACAGAACACAGAGCAGTTTCTCAGAAAGCTTCTTTCCAGTTTTGAACGGAAGATATTTCCTTTTTCACCATAGCCCTCTATGGGCTTCCAAATATCCCTTTGCCAATTCCACAAGAACAGCCTTAGCGAAAGGCTTCTTGAAAGGAAAGATGTAACTCTGTGAGATGAATTCACAGAACACAGAGCAGTGTCTCAGAAAGCTTCTTTCCAGTTTTGAACGGAAGATATTTCCTTTTTCACCCTAGGCCTCTATGGGCTTCCAAATATCCCTTTGCCAATTCCACAAGAACAGCCTTAGCGAAAGGCTTCTTGAAGGGAAAGATGTAACTCTGTGAGATGAATTCACGGAACACAGAGCAGTTTCTCAGAAAGCTTCTTTCCAGTTTTGAACGGAAGATATTTCCTTTTTCACCATAGCCGTCTATGGGCTTCCAAATATCCCTTTGCCAATTCCATAAGAATAGCCTTAGCGAAAGGCTTCTTGAAGGGAAAGATGTAACTCTGTGAGATGAATTAACAGAACACAGAGCAGTTTCTCAGAAAGCTTCTTTCCAGTTTTGAACGGAAGATATTTCCTTTTTCACCATAGCCCTCTATGGGCTTCCAAATATCCCTTTGCCAATTCCACAAGAACAGCCTTAGCAAAAGGCTTCTTGAAGGGAAAGATGTAACTTTGTGAGATGAATTCACAGAACGCAGAGCAGTTTCTCAGAAAGCTTCTTTCCAGTTTTGAACGGAAGATATTTCCTTTTTCACCATAGCCCTCTATGGGCTTCCAAATATCCCTTTGCCAATTCCACAAGAACAGCCTTAGCGAAAGGCTTCTTGAAGGGAAAGATGTAACTCTGTGAGATGAATTAACAGAACACAGAGCAGTTTCTCAGAAAGCTTCTTTCCAGTTTTGAACGGAACATATTTCCTTTTTCACCATAGCCGTCTATGGGCTTCCAAATATCCCTTTGCCAATTCCACAAGAACAGCCTTAGCGAAAGGCTTCTTGAAGGGAAAGATGTAACTCTGTGAGATGAATTAACAGAACACAGAGCAGTTTCTCAGAAAGCTTCTTTCCAGTTTTGAACGGAAGATATTTCCTTTTTCACAATAGGCCTCTAAGGGCTTCCAAATATCCCTTTGCCAATTCCACAAGAACAGCCATAGCGAAAGGCTTCTTGAAGGGAAAGATGTAACTCTGTGAGATGAATTCACAGAACACAGAGCAGTTTCTCAGAAAGCTTCTTTCCAATTTTGAACGGAAGATATTTCCTTTTTCACCATAGCCGTCTATGGGATTTAAAATATCCATTTGCCAATTCCACAAGAACAGCCTTAGCGAAAGCCTTCTTGAAGGGAAAGATGTAACTCTGTGAGATGAATTCACAGAACACAGAGCAGTTTCTCAGAAAGCTTCTTTCCAGTTTTGAACGGAAGATATTTACTTTTTCACCATAGCCGTCTATGGGCTTCCAAATATCCCTTTGCCAATTCCACAAGAACAGCCTTAGCGAAAGGCTTCTTGAAAGGAAAGATGTAACTCTGTGAGATGAATTCACAGAACACAGTGCAGTTTCTCAGAAAGCTTCTTTCCAGTTTTGAACGGAAGATATTTCCTTTTTCACCATAGGCCTCTATGGGCTTCCAAATATCCCTTTGCCAATTCCACAAGAACAGCCTTAGCGAAAGGCTTCTTGAAGGGAAAGATGTAACTCTGTGAGATGAATTAACAGAACACAGAGCAGTTTCTCAGAAAGCTTCTTTCCAGTTTTGAACGGAAGATATTTCCTTTTTCACCATAGCCCTCTATGGGCTTCCAAATATCCCTTTGCCAATTCCACAAGAACAGCCTTAGCGAAAGGCTTCTTGAAAGGAAAGATGTAACTCTGTGAGATGAATTCACAGAACACAGAGCAGTGTCTCAGAAAGCTTCTTTCCAGTTTTGAACGGAAGATATTTCCTTTTTCACCCTAGGCCTCTATGGGCTTCCAAATATCCCTTTGCCAATTCCACAAGAACAGCCTTAGCGAAAGGCTTCTTGAAGGGAAAGATGTAACTCTGTGAGATGAATTCACGGAACACAGAGCAGTTTCTCAGAAAGCTTCTTTCCAGTTTTGAACGGAAGATATTTCCTTTTTCACCATAGCCGTCTATGGGCTTCCAAATATCCCTTTGCCAATTCCATAAGAATAGCCTTAGCGAAAGGCTTCTTGAAGGGAAAGATGTAACTCTGTGAGATGAATTAACAGAACACAGAGCAGTTTCTCAGAAAGCTTCTTTCCAGTTTTGAACGGAAGATATTTCCTTTTTCACCATAGCCCTCTATGGGCTTCCAAATATCCCTTTGCCAATTCCACAAGAACAGCCTTAGCAAAAGGCTTCTTGAAGGGAAAGATGTAACTTTGTGAGATGAATTCACAGAACGCAGAGCAGTTTCTCAGAAAGCTTCTTTCCAGTTTTGAACGGAAGATATTTCCTTTTTCACCATAGCCCTCTATGGGCTTCCAAATATCCCTTTGCCAATTCCACAAGAACAGCCTTAGCGAAAGGCTTCTTGAAGGGAAAGATGTAACTCTGTGAGATGAATTAACAGAACACAGAGCAGTTTCTCAGAAAGCTTCTTTCCAGTTTTGAACGGAACATATTTCCTTTTTCACCATAGCCGTCTATGGGCTTCCAAATATCCCTTTGCCAATTCCACAAGAACAGCCTTAGCGAAAGGCTTCTTGAAGGGAAAGATGTAACTCTGTGAGATGAATTAACAGAACACAGAGCAGTTTCTCAGAAAGCTTCTTTCCAGTTTTGAACGGAAGATATTTCCTTTTTCACAATAGGCCTCTAAGGGCTTCCAAATATCCCTTTGCCAATTCCACAAGAACAGCCATAGCGAAAGGCTTCTTGAGGGGAAAGATGTAACTCTGTGAGATGAATTAACAGAACACAGAGCAGTTTCTCAGAAAGCTTCTTTCCAGTTTTGAACGGAAGATATTTCCTTTTTCACCATAGCCCTCTATGGGTTTCCAAATATCCCTTTGCCAATTCCACAAGAACAGCCTTAGCGAAAGGCTTCTTGAAGGGAAAGATGTAACTCTGTGAGATGAATTCACGGAACACAGAGCAGTTTCTCAGAAAGCTTCTTTCCAGTTTTGAACGGAAGATATTTCCTTTTTCACCATAGCCCTCTATGGGCTTCCAAATATCCCTTTGCCAATTCCATAAGAACAGCCTTAGCGAAAGGCTTCTTGAAGGGAAAGATGTAACTCTGTGAGATGAATTAACAGAACACAGAGCAGTTTCTCAGAAAGTTTCTTTCCAGTTTTGAACGGAAGATGTTTCCTTTTTCACCATAGCCCTCTATGGGCTTCCAAATATCCCTTTTCCAATTCCACAACAACAGCCTTAGCGAAAGGCTTCTTGAAGGGAAAGATGTACTCTGTGAGATGAATTCACAGAACACAGAGCAGTTTCTCAGAAAGCTTCTTTCCAGTTTTGAACGGAAGATATTTCCTTTTTCACCATAGCCCTCTATGGGCTTCCAAATATCCCTTTGCCAATTCCACAAGAACAGCCTTAGCGAAAGGCTTCTTGAAGGGAAAGATGTAACTCTGTGAGATGAATTCACAGAACACAGAGCAGTTTCTCAGAAAGCTTCTTTCCAGTTTTGAACGGAAGATATTTCCTTTTTCACCATAGCCCTCTATGGGCTTCCAAATATCCCTTTGCCAATTCCACAAGAACAGCCTTAGCGATAGGCTTCTTGAAAGGAAAGATGTAACTCTGTGAGATGAATTCACAGAACACAGTGCAGTTTCTCAGAAAGCTTCTTTCCAGTTTTGAACGGAAGATATTTCCTTTTTCACCATAGCCGTCTATGGGCTTCCAAATATCCCTTTGCCAATTCCACAAGAACAGCCTTAGCGAAAGGCTTCTTGAAGGGAAAGATGTAACTCTGTGAGATGAATTAACAGAACACAGAGCAGTTTCTCAGAAAGGTTCTTTCCGGTTTTGAACGGAAGATATTTCCTTTTTCACCATAGGCCTCTAGGGGCTTCCAAATATCCCTTTGCCAATTCCACAAGAACAGACTTAGCGAAAGGCTTCTTGAAGGGAAAGATGTAACTCTGTGAGATGAATTCACAGAACACAGAGCAGTTTCTCAGAAAGCTTCTTTCCAGTTTTGAACGGAAGATATTTCCTTTTTCACCATAGGCCTCTAAGGTCTTCCAAATATCCCTTTGCCAATTCCACAAGAACAGCCTTAGCGAAAGGCTTCTTGAGGGGAAATATGTAACTCTGTGAGATGAATTAACAGAACACAGAGCAGTTTCTCAGAAAGCTTCTTTCCAGTTTTGAACGGAAGATATTTCCTTTTTCACCATAGCCCTCTATGGGCTTCCAAATATCCCTTTGCCAATTCCACAAGAACAGCCTTAGCGAAAGGCTTCTTGAAGGGAAAGATGTAACTCTGTGAGATGAATTCACAGAACACAGAGCAGTTTCTCAGAAAGCTTCTTTCCAGTTTTGAACGGAAGATATTTACTTTTTCACCCTAGCCCTCTACTGGCTTCCAAATATCCCTTTGCCAATTCCACAAGAACAGCCTTAGCGAAAGGCTTCTTGAAGGGAAAGATGTAACTCTGTGAGATGAATTCACAGAACACAGAGCAGTTTCTCAGAAAGCTTCTTTCCAGTTTTGAACGGAAGATATTTCCTTTTTCACCATAGCCCTCTATGGGCTTCCAAATACCCCTTTGCCAATTCCACAAGAACAGCCTTAGCGAAAGGCTTCTTGAATGGAAAGATGAAACTCTGTGAGATGAATTCACGGAACACAGAGCAGTTTCTCAGAAAGCTTCTTTCCAGTTTTGAACGGAAGATATTTCCTTTTTCACCATAGCCCTCTATGGGCTTCCAAATATCCCTTTGCCAATTCCATAAGAACAGCCTTAGCGAAAGGCTTCTTGAAGGGAAAGATGTATCTCTGTGAGATGAATTAACAGAACACAGAGCAGTTTCTCAGAAAGTTTCTTTCCAGTTTTGAACGGAAGATATTTCCTTTTTCACCATAGGCCTCTATGGGCTTCCAAATATCCCTTTGCCAATTCCACAAGAACAGCCTTAGCGAAAGGCTTCTTGAAGGGAAAGATGTAACTCTGTGAGATGAATTCACAGAACACAGAGCAGTTTCTCAGAAAGCTTCTTTCCAGTTTTGAACGGAAGATATTTCCTTTTTCACCATAGCCCTCTATGGGCTTCCAAATATCCCTTTGCCAATTCCACAAGAACAGCCTTAGCGAAAGGCTTCTTGAAGGGAAAGATGTAACTCTGTGAGATGAATTCACAGAACACAGAGCAGTTTCTCAGAAAGCTTCTTTCCAATTTTGAACGGAAGATATTTCCTTTTTCACCATAGCCGTCTATGGGATTTAAAATATCCATTTGCCAATTCCACAAGAACAGCCTTAGCGAAAGCCTTCTTGAAGGGAAAGATGTAACTCTGTGAGATGAATTCACAGAACACAGAGCAGTTTCTCAGAAAGCTTCTTTCCAGTTTTGAACGGAAGATATTTACTTTTTCACCATAGCCGTCTATGGGCTTCCAAATATCCCTTTGCCAATTCCACAAGAACAGCCTTAGCGAAAGGCTTCTTGAAAGGAAAGATGTAACTCTGTGAGATGAATTCACAGAACACAGTGCAGTTTCTCAGAAAGCTTCTTTCCAGTTTTGAACGGAAGATATTTCCTTTTTCACCATAGCCCTCTATGGGCTTCCAAATATCCCTTTGCCAATTCCACAAGAACAGCCTTAGCGAAAGGCTTCTTGAAGGGAAAGATGTAACTCTGTGAGATGAATTAACAGAACACAGAGCAGTTTCTCAGAAAGCTTCTTTCCAGTTTTGAACGGAAGATATTTCCTTTTTCACCATAGCCCTCTAAGGGCTTCCAAATATCCCTTTGCCAATTCCACAAGAACAGCCTTAGCGAAAGGCTTCTTGAAAGGAAAGATGTAACTCTGTGAGATGAATTCACAGAACACAGAGCAGTGTCTCAGAAAGCTTCTTTCCAGTTTTGAACGGAAGATATTTCCTTTTTCACCATAGGCCTCTATGGGCTTCCAAATATCCCTTTGCCAATTCCACAAGAACAGCCTTAGCGAAAGGCTTCTTGAAGGGAAAGATGTAACTCTGGGAGATGAATTCACGGAACACACAGCAGTTTCTCAGAAAGCTTCTTTCCAGTTTTGAACGGAAGATATTTCCTTTTTCACCATAGCCCTCTATGGGATTTCAAATATCCCTTCGCCAATTCCACAAGAACAGCCTTAGCGAAAGGCTTCTTGAAGGGAAAGATGTAACTCTGTGAGATGAATTAACAGAACACAGAGCAGTTTCTCAGAAAGCTTCTTTCCAGTTTTGAACGGAAGATATTTCCTTTTTCACCATAGCCGTCTATGGGCTTCCAAATATCCCTTTGCCAATTCCACAAGAAAAGCCTTAGCGGAAGGCTTCTTGAAGGGAAAGATGTAACTCTGTGAGATGAATTAACAGAACACAGTGCAGTTTCTCAGAAAGCTTCTTTCCAGTTTTGAACGGAAGATATTTCCTTTTTCACCATAGGCCTCTATGGGCTTCCAAATATCCCTTTGCCAATTCCACAAGAACAGCCTTAGCGAAAGGCTTCTTGAAGGGAAAGATGTAACTCTGTGAGATGAATTAACAGAACACAGAGCAGTTTCTCAGAAAGCTTCTTTCCAGTTTTGAACGGAAGATATTTCCTTTTTCACCATAGCCCTCTATGGGCTTCCAAATATCCCTTTGCCAATTCCACAAGAACAGCCTTAGCGAAAGGCTTCTTGAAAGGAAAGATGTAACTCTGTGAGATGAATTCACAGAACACAGAGCAGTGTCTCAGAAAGCTTCTTTCCAGTTTTGAACGGAAGATATTTCCTTTTTCACCCTAGGCCTCTATGGGCTTCCAAATATCCCTTTGCCAATTCCACAAGAACAGCCTTAGCGAAAGGCTTCTTGAAGGGAAAGATGTAACTCTGTGAGATGAATTCACGGAACACAGAGCAGTTTCTCAGAAAGCTTCTTTCCAGTTTTGAACGGAAGATATTTCCTTTTTCACCATAGCCGTCTATGGGCTTCCAAATATCCCTTTGCCAATTCCATAAGAATAGCCTTAGCGAAAGGCTTCTTGAAGGGAAAGATGTAACTCTGTGAGATGAATTAACAGAACACAGAGCAGTTTCTCAGAAAGCTTCTTTCCAGTTTTGAACGGAAGATATTTCCTTTTTCACCATAGCCCTCTATGGGCTTCCAAATATCCCTTTGCCAATTCCACAAGAACAGCCTTAGCAAAAGGCTTCTTGAAGGGAAAGATGTAACTTTGTGAGATGAATTCACAGAACGCAGAGCAGTTTCTCAGAAAGCTTCTTTCCAGTTTTGAACGGAAGATATTTCCTTTTTCACCATAGCCCTCTATGGGCTTCCAAATATCCCTTTGCCAATTCCACAAGAACAGCCTTAGCGAAAGGCTTCTTGAAGGGAAAGATGTAACTCTGTGAGATGAATTAACAGAACACAGAGCAGTTTCTCAGAAAGCTTCTTTCCAGTTTTGAACGGAACATATTTCCTTTTTCACCATAGCCGTCTATGGGCTTCCAAATATCCCTTTGCCAATTCCACAAGAACAGCCTTAGCGAAAGGCTTCTTGAAGGGAAAGATGTAACTCTGTGAGATGAATTAACAGAACACAGAGCAGTTTCTCAGAAAGCTTCTTTCCAGTTTTGAACGGAAGATATTTCCTTTTTCACAATAGGCCTCTAAGGGCTTCCAAATATCCCTTTGCCAATTCCACAAGAACAGCCATAGCGAAAGGCTTCTTGAAGGGAAAGATGTAACTCTGTGAGATGAATTCACAGAACACAGAGCAGTTTCTCAGAAAGCTTCTTTCCAATTTTGAACGGAAGATATTTCCTTTTTCACCATAGCCGTCTATGGGATTTAAAATATCCATTTGCCAATTCCACAAGAACAGCCTTAGCGAAAGCCTTCTTGAAGGGAAAGATGTAACTCTGTGAGATGAATTCACAGAACACAGAGCAGTTTCTCAGAAAGCTTCTTTCCAGTTTTGAACGGAAGATATTTACTTTTTCACCATAGCCGTCTATGGGCTTCCAAATATCCCTTTGCCAATTCCACAAGAACAGCCTTAGCGAAAGGCTTCTTGAAAGGAAAGATGTAACTCTGTGAGATGAATTCACAGAACACAGTGCAGTTTCTCAGAAAGCTTCTTTCCAGTTTTGAACGGAAGATATTTCCTTTTTCACCATAGCCCTCTATGGGCTTCCAAATATCCCTTTGCCAATTCCACAAGAACAGCCTTAGCGAAAGGCTTCTTGAAGGGAAAGATGTAACTCTGTGAGATGAATTAACAGAACACAGAGCAGTTTCTCAGAAAGCTTCTTTCCAGTTTTGAACGGAAGATATTTCCTTTTTCACCATAGCCCTCTATGGGCTTCCAAATATCCCTTTGCCAATTCCACAAGAACAGCCTTAGCGAAAGGCTTCTTGAAAGGAAAGATGTAACTCTGTGAGATGAATTCACAGAACACAGAGCAGTGTCTCAGAAAGCTTCTTTCCAGTTTTGAACGGAAGATATTTCCTTTTTCACCATAGGCCTCTATGGGCTTCCAAATATCCCTTTGCCAATTCCACAAGAACAGCCTTAGCGAAAGGCTTCTTGAAGGGAAAGATGTAACTCTGGGAGATGAATTCACGGAACACACAGCAGTTTCTCAGAAAGCTTCTTTCCAGTTTTGAACGGAAGATATTTCCTTTTTCACCATAGCCCTCTATGGGATTTCAAATATCCCTTCGCCAATTCCACAAGAACAGCCTTAGCGAAAGGCTTCTTGAAGGGAAAGATGTAACTCTGTGAGATGAATTAACAGAACACAGAGCAGTTTCTCAGAAAGCTTCTTTCCAGTTTTGAACGGAAGATATTTCCTTTTTCACCATAGCCGTCTATGGGCTTCCAAATATCCCTTTGCCAATTCCACAAGAAAAGCCTTAGCGGAAGGCTTCTTGAAGGGAAAGATGTAACTCTGTGAGATGAATTAACAGAACACAGTGCAGTTTCTCAGAAAGCTTCTTTCCAGTTTTGAACGGAAGATATTTCCTTTTTCACCATAGGCCTCTATGGGCTTCCAAATATCCCTTTGCCAATTCCACAAGAACAGCCTTAGCGAAAGGCTTCTTGAAGGGAAAGATGTAACTCTGTGAGATGAATTAACAGAACACAGAGCAGTTTCTCAGAAAGCTTCTTTCCAGTTTTGAACGGAAGATATTTCCTTTTTCACCATAGCCCTCTATGGGCTTCCAAATATCCCTTTGCCAATTCCACAAGAACAGCCTTAGCGAAAGGCTTCTTGAAAGGAAAGATGTAACTCTGTGAGATGAATTCACAGAACACAGAGCAGTGTCTCAGAAAGCTTCTTTCCAGTTTTGAACGGAAGATATTTCCTTTTTCACCCTAGGCCTCTATGGGCTTCCAAATATCCCTTTGCCAATTCCACAAGAACAGCCTTAGCGAAAGGCTTCTTGAAGGGAAAGATGTAACTCTGTGAGATGAATTCACGGAACACAGAGCAGTTTCTCAGAAAGCTTCTTTCCAGTTTTGAACGGAAGATATTTCCTTTTTCACCATAGCCGTCTATGGGCTTCCAAATATCCCTTTGCCAATTCCATAAGAATAGCCTTAGCGAAAGGCTTCTTGAAGGGAAAGATGTAACTCTGTGAGATGAATTAACAGAACACAGAGCAGTTTCTCAGAAAGCTTCTTTCCAGTTTTGAACGGAAGATATTTCCTTTTTCACCATAGCCCTCTATGGGCTTCCAAATATCCCTTTGCCAATTCCACAAGAACAGCCTTAGCAAAAGGCTTCTTGAAGGGAAAGATGTAACTTTGTGAGATGAATTCACAGAACGCAGAGCAGTTTCTCAGAAAGCTTCTTTCCAGTTTTGAACGGAAGATATTTCCTTTTTCACCATAGCCCTCTATGGGCTTCCAAATATCCCTTTGCCAATTCCACAAGAACAGCCTTAGCGAAAGGCTTCTTGAAGGGAAAGATGTAACTCTGTGAGATGAATTAACAGAACACAGAGCAGTTTCTCAGAAAGCTTCTTTCCAGTTTTGAACGGAACATATTTCCTTTTTCACCATAGCCGTCTATGGGCTTCCAAATATCCCTTTGCCAATTCCACAAGAACAGCCTTAGCGAAAGGCTTCTTGAAGGGAAAGATGTAACTCTGTGAGATGAATTAACAGAACACAGAGCAGTTTCTCAGAAAGCTTCTTTCCAGTTTTGAACGGAAGATATTTCCTTTTTCACAATAGGCCTCTAAGGGCTTCCAAATATCCCTTTGCCAATTCCACAAGAACAGCCATAGCGAAAGGCTTCTTGAGGGGAAAGATGTAACTCTGTGAGATGAATTAACAGAACACAGAGCAGTTTCTCAGAAAGCTTCTTTCCAGTTTTGAACGGAAGATATTTCCTTTTTCACCATAGCCCTCTATGGGTTTCCAAATATCCCTTTGCCAATTCCACAAGAACAGCCTTAGCGAAAGGCTTCTTGAAGGGAAAGATGTAACTCTGTGAGATGAATTCACGGAACACAGAGCAGTTTCTCAGAAAGCTTCTTTCCAGTTTTGAACGGAAGATATTTCCTTTTTCACCATAGCCCTCTATGGGCTTCCAAATATCCCTTTGCCAATTCCATAAGAACAGCCTTAGCGAAAGGCTTCTTGAAGGGAAAGATGTAACTCTGTGAGATGAATTAACAGAACACAGAGCAGTTTCTCAGAAAGTTTCTTTCCAGTTTTGAACGGAAGATGTTTCCTTTTTCACCATAGCCCTCTATGGGCTTCCAAATATCCCTTTTCCAATTCCACAACAACAGCCTTAGCGAAAGGCTTCTTGAAGGGAAAGATGTACTCTGTGAGATGAATTCACAGAACACAGAGCAGTTTCTCAGAAAGCTTCTTTCCAGTTTTGAACGGAAGATATTTCCTTTTTCACCATAGCCCTCTATGGGCTTCCAAATATCCCTTTGAAAATTCCACAAGAACAGCCTTAGCGAAAGGCTTCTTGAAGGGAAAGATGTAACTCTGTGAGATGAATTCACAGAACACAGAGCAGTTTCTCAGAAAGCTTCTTTCCAGTTTTGAACGGAAGATATTTCCTTTTTCACCATAGCCCTCTATGGGCTTCCAAATATCCCTTTGCCAATTCCACAAGAACAGCCTTAGCGATAGGCTTCTTGAAAGGAAAGATGTAACTCTGTGAGATGAATTCACAGAACACAGTGCAGTTTCTCAGAAAGCTTCTTTCCAGTTTTGAACGGAAGATATTTCCTTTTTCACCATAGCCGTCTATGGGCTTCCAAATATCCCTTTGCCAATTCCACAAGAACAGCCTTAGCGAAAGGCTTCTTGAAGGGAAAGATGTAACTCTGTGAGATGAATTAACAGAACACAGAGCAGTTTCTCAGAAAGGTTCTTTCCGGTTTTGAACGGAAGATATTTCCTTTTTCACCATAGGCCTCTAGGGGCTTCCAAATATCCCTTTGCCAATTCCACAAGAACAGACTTAGCGAAAGGCTTCTTGAAGGGAAAGATGTAACTCTGTGAGATGAATTCACAGAACACAGAGCAGTTTCTCAGAAAGCTTCTTTCCAGTTTTGAACGGAAGATATTTCCTTTTTCACCATAGGCCTCTAAGGTCTTCCAAATATCCCTTTGCCAATTCCACAAGAACAGCCTTAGCGAAAGGCTTCTTGAGGGGAAATATGTAACTCTGTGAGATGAATTAACAGAACACAGAGCAGTTTCTCAGAAAGCTTCTTTCCAGTTTTGAACGGAAGATATTTCCTTTTTCACCATAGCCCTCTATGGGCTTCCAAATATCCCTTTGCCAATTCCACAAGAACAGCCTTAGCGAAAGGCTTCTTGAAGGGAAAGATGTAACTCTGTGAGATGAATTCACGGAACACAGAGCAGTTTCTCAGAAAGCTTCTTTCCAGTTTTGAACGGAAGATATTTCCTTTTTCACCATAGCCCTCTATGGGATTTCAAATATCCCTTTGCCAATTCCACAAGAACAGCCTTAGCGAAAGGCTTCTTGAAGGGAAAGATGTAACTCTGTGAGATGAATTAACAGAACACAGAGCAGTTTCTCAGAAAGCTTCTTTCCAGTTTTGAACGGAAGATATTTCCTTTTTCACCATAGGCCTCTAAGGGCTTCCAAATATCCCTTTGCCAATTCCACAAGAACAGCCATAGCGAAAGGCTTCCTGAGGGGAAAGATGTAACTCTGTGAGATGAATTAACAGAACACAGAGCAGTTTCTCAGAAAGCTTCTTTCCAGTTTTGAACGGAAGATATTTCCTTTTTCACCATAGCCCTCTATGGGCTTCCAAATATCCCTTTGCCAATTCCACAAGAACAGCCTTAGCGAAAGGCTTCTTGAAGGGAAAGATGTAACTCTGTGAGATGAATTCACAGAACACAGAGCAGTTTCTCAGAAAGCTTCTTTCCAGTTTTGAACGGAAGATATTTCCTTTTTCACCATAGCCCTCTATGGGCTTCCAAATATCCCTTTGCCAATTCCACAAGAACAGCCTTAGCGATAGGCTTCTTGAAAGGAAAGATGTAACTCTGTGAGATGAATTCACAGAACACAGTGCAGTTTCTCAGAAAGCTTCTTTCCAGTTTTGAACGGAAGATATTTCCTTTTTCACCATAGCCGTCTATGGGCTTCCAAATATCCCTTTGCCAATTCCACAAGAACAGCCTTAGCGAAAGGCTTCTTGAAGGGAAAGATGTAACTCTGTGAGATGAATTAACAGAACACAGAGCAGTTTCTCAGAAAGCCTCTTTCCAGTTTTGGACGGAAGATATTTCCTTTTTCACCATAGCCCTCTATGGGCTTCCAAATATGCCTTTGCCAATTCCACAAGAACAGCCTTAGCGAAAGGCTTCTTGAAAGGAAAGATGTAACTCTGTGAGATGAATTCACAGAACACAGAGCAGTGTCTCAGAAAGCTTCTTTCCAGTTTTGAACGGAAGATATTTCCTTTTTCACCATAGGCCTCTATGGGCTTCCAAATATCCCTTTGCCAATTCCACAAGAACAGCCTTAGCGAAAGGCTTCTTGAAGGGAAAGATGTAACTCTGTGAGATGAATTCACAGAACACAGAGCAGTTTCTCAGAAAGCTTCTTTCCAGTTTTGAACGGAAGATATTTCCTTTTTCACCATAGGCCTCTAAGGTCTTCCAAATATCCCTTTGCCAATTCCACAAGAACAGCCTTAGCGAAAGGCTTCTTGAGGGGAAATATGTAACTCTGTGAGATGAATTAACAGAACACAGAGCAGTTTCTCAGAAAGCTTCTTTCCAGTTTTGAACGGAAGATATTTCCTTTTTCACCATAGCCCTCTATGGGCTTCCAAATATCCCTTTGCCAATTCCACAAGAACAGCCTTAGCGAAAGGCTTCTTGAAGGGAAAGATGTAACTCTGTGAGATGAATTCACGGAACACAGAGCAGTTTCTCAGAAAGCTTCTTTCCAGTTTTGAACGGAAGATATTTCCTTTTTCACCATAGCCCTCTATGGGATTTCAAATATCCCTTTGCCAATTCCACAAGAACAGCCTTAGCGAAAGGCTTCTTGAAGGGAAAGATGTAACTCTGTGAGATGAATTAACAGAACACAGAGCAGTTTCTCAGAAAGCTTCTTTCCAGTTTTGAACGGAAGATATTTCCTTTTTCACCATAGGCCTCTAAGGGCTTCCAAATATCCCTTTGCCAATTCCACAAGAACCGCCATAGCGAAAGGCTTCCTGAGGGGAAAGATGTAACTCTGTGAGATGAATTAACAGAACACAGAGCAGTTTCTCAGAAAGCTTCTTTCCAGTTTTGAACGGAAGATATTTCCTTTTTCACCATAGCCCTCTATGGGCTTCCAAATATCCCTTTGCCAATTCCACAAGAACAGCCTTAGCGAAAGGCTTCTTGAAGGGAAAGATGTAACTCTGTGAGATGAATTCACAGAACACAGAGCAGTTTCTCAGAAAGCTTCTTTCCAGTTTTGAACGGAAGATATTTCCTTTTTCACCATAGCCCTCTATGGGCTTCCAAATATCCCTTTGCCAATTCCACAAGAACAGCCTTAGCGAAAGGCTTCTTGAAGGGAAAGATGTAACTCTGTGAGATGAATTCACAGAACACAGAGCAGTTTCTCAGAAAGCTTCTTTCCAGTTTTGAACGGAAGATATTTCCTTTTTCACCATAGCCCTCTATGGGCTTCCAAATACCCCTTTGCCAATTCCACAAGAACAGCCTTAGCGAAAGGCTTCTTGAATGGAAAGATGAAACTCTGTGAGATGAATTCACGGAACACAGAGCAGTTTCTCAGAAAGCTTCTTTCCAGTTTTGAACGGAAGATATTTCCTTTTTCACCATAGCCCTCTATGGGCTTCCAAATATCCCTTTGCCAATTCCATAAGAACAGCCTTAGCGAAAGGCTTCTTGAAGGGAAAGATGTATCTCTGTGAGATGAATTAACAGAACACAGAGCAGTTTCTCAGAAAGTTTCTTTCCAGTTTTGAACGGAAGATATTTCCTTTTTCACCATAGGCCTCTATGGGCTTCCAAATATCCCTTTGCCAATTCCACAAGAACAGCCTTAGCGAAAGGCTTCTTGAAGGGAAAGATGTAACTCTGTGAGATGAATTCACAGAACACAGAGCAGTTTCTCAGAAAGCTTCTTTCCAGTTTTGAACGGAAGATATTTCCTTTTTCACCATAGCCCTCTATGGGCTTCCAAATATCCCTTTGCCAATTCCACAAGAACAGCCTTAGCGAAAGGCTTCTTGAAGGGAAAGATGTAACTCTGTGAGATGAATTCACAGAACACAGAGCAGTTTCTCAGAAAGCTTCTTTCCAGTTTTGAACGGAAGATATTTCCTTTTTCACCATAGCCGTCTATGGGATTTAAAATATCCATTTGCCAATTCCACAAGAACAGCCTTAGCGAAAGGCTTCTTGAAGGGAAAGATGTAACTCTGTGAGATGAATTCACAGAACACAGAGCAGTTTCTCAGAAAGCTTCTTTCCAGTTTTGAACGGAAGATATTTACTTTTTCACCATAGCCGTCTATGGGCTTCCAAATATCCCTTTGCCAATTCCACAAGAACAGCCTTAGCGAAAGGCTTCTTGAAAGGAAAGATGTAACTCTGTGAGATGAATTCACAGAACACAGTGCAGTTTCTCAGAAAGCTTCTTTCCAGTTTTGAACGGAAGATATTTCCTTTTTCACCATAGCCCTCTATGGGCTTCCAAATATCCCTTTGCCAATTCCACAAGAACAGCCTTAGCGAAAGGCTTCTTGAAGGGAAAGATGTAACTCTGTGAGATGAATTCACAGAACACAGAGCAGTTTCTCAGAAAGCTTCTTTCCAGTTTTGAACGGAAGATATTTCCTTTTTCACCATAGCCCTCTATGGGCTTCCAAATATCCCTTTGCCAATTCCACAAGAACAGCCTTAGCGAAAGGCTTCTTGAAAGGAAAGATGTAACTCTGTGAGATGAATTCACAGAACACAGAGCAGTGTCTCAGAAAGCTTCTTTCCAGTTTTGAACGGAAGATATTTCCTTTTTCACCATAGGCCTCTATGGGCTTCCAAATATCCCTTTGCCAATTCCACAAGAACAGCCTTAGCGAAAGGCTTCTTGAAGGGAAAGATGTAACTCTGTGAGATGAATTCACGGAACACACAGCAGTTTCTCAGAAAGCTTCTTTCCAGTTTTGAACGGAAGATATTTCCTTTTTCACCATAGCCCTCTATGGGATTTCAAATATCCCTTCGCCAATTCCACAAGAACAGCCTTAGCGAAAGGCTTCTTGAAGGGAAAGATGTAACTCTGTGAGATGAATTAACAGAACACAGAGCAGTTTCTCAGAAAGCTTCTTTCCAGTTTTGAACGGAAGATATTTCCTTTTTCACCATAGCCGTCTATGGGCTTCCAAATATCCCTTTGCCAATTCCACAAGAAAAGCCTTAGCGGAAGGCTTCTTGAAGGGAAAGATGTAACTCTGTGAGATGAATTAACAGAACACAGTGCAGTTTCTCAGAAAGCTTCTTTCCAGTTTTGAACGGAAGATATTTCCTTTTTCACCATAGGCCTCTATGGGCTTCCAAATATCCCTTTGCCAATTCCACAAGAACAGCCTTAGCGAAAGGCTTCTTGAAGGGAAAGATGTAACTCTGTGAGATGAATTAACAGAACACAGAGCAGTTTCTCAGAAAGCTTCTTTCCAGTTTTGAACGGAAGATATTTCCTTTTTCACCATAGCCCTCTATGGGCTTCCAAATATCCCTTTGCCAATTCCACAAGAACAGCCTTAGCGAAAGGCTTCTTGAAAGGAAAGATGTAACTCTGTGAGATGAATTCACAGAACACAGAGCAGTGTCTCAGAAAGCTTCTTTCCAGTTTTGAACGGAAGATATTTCCTTTTTCACCCTAGGCCTCTATGGGCTTCCAAATATCCCTTTGCCAATTCCACAAGAACAGCCTTAGCGAAAGGCTTCTTGAAGGGAAAGATGTAACTCTGTGAGATGAATTCACGGAACACAGAGCAGTTTCTCAGAAAGCTTCTTTCCAGTTTTGAACGGAAGATATTTCCTTTTTCACCATAGCCGTCTATGGGCTTCCAAATATCCCTTTGCCAATTCCATAAGAAGAGCCTTAGCGAAAGGCTTCTTGAAGGGAAAGATGTAACTCTGTGAGATGAATTAACAGAACACAGAGCAGTTTCTCAGAAAGCTTCTTTCCAGTTTTGAACGGAAGATATTTCCTTTTTCACCATAGCCCTCTATGGGCTTCCAAATATCCCTTTGCCAATTCCACAAGAACAGCCTTAGCAAAAGGCTTCTTGAAGGGAAAGATGTAACTTTGTGAGATGAATTCACAGAACGCAGAGCAGTTTCTCAGAAAGCTTCTTTCCAGTTTTGAACGGAAGATATTTCCTTTTTCACCTTAGCCCTCTATGGGCTTCCAAATATCCCTTTGCCAATTCCACAAGAACAGCCTTAGCGAAAGGCTTCTTGAAGGGAAAGATGTAACTCTGTGAGATGAATTAACAGAACACAGAGCAGTTTCTCAGAAAGCTTCTTTCCAGTTTTGAACGGAAGATATTTCCTTTTTCACCATAGCCGTCTATGGGCTTCCAAATATCCCTTTGCCAATTCCACAAGAACAGCCTTAGCGAAAGGCTTCTTGAAGGGAAAGATGTAACTCTGTGAGATGAATTAACAGAACACAGAGCAGTTTCTCAGAAAGCTTCTTTCCAGTTTTGAACGGAAGATATTTCCTTTTTCACAATAGGCCTCTAAGGGCTTCCAAATATCCCTTTGCCAATTCCACAAGAACAGCCATAGCGAAAGGCTTCTTGAGGGGAAAGATGTAACTCTGTGAGATGAATTAACAGAACACAGAGCAGTTTCTCAGAAAGCTTCTTTCCAGTTTTGAACGGAAGATATTTCCTTTTTCACCATAGCCCTCTATGGGTTTCCAAATATCCCTTTGCCAATTCCACAAGAACAGCCTTAGCGAAAGGCTTCTTGAAGGGAAAGATGTAACTCTGTGAGATGAATTCACGGAACACAGAGCAGTTTCTCAGAAAGCTTCTTTCCAGTTTTGAACGGAAGATATTTCCTTTTTCACCATAGCCCTCTAAGGGCTTCCAAATATCCCTTTGCCAATTCCATAAGAACAGCCTTAGCGAAAGGCTTCTTGAAGGGAAAGATGTAACTCTGTGAGATGAATTAACAGAACACAGAGCAGTTTCTCAGAAAGTTTCTTTCCAGTTTTGAACGGAAGATATTTCCTTTTTCACCATAGGCCTCTATGGGCTTCCAAATATCCCTTTGCCAATTCCACAACAACAGCCTTAGCGAAAGGCTTCTTGAAGGGAAAGATGTAACTCTGTGAGATGAATTCACAGAACACAGAGCAGTTTCTCAGAAAGCTTCTTTCCAGTTTTGAACGGAAGATATTTCCTTTTTCACCATAGCCCTCTATGGGCTTCCAAATATCCCTTTGCCAATTCCACAAGAACAGCCTTAGCGAAAGGCTTCTTGAAGGGAAAGATGTAACTCTGTGAGATGAATTCACAGAACACAGAGCAGTTTCTCAGAAAGCTTCTTTCCAGTTTTGAACGGAAGATATTTCCTTTTTCACCATAGCCCTCTATGGGCTTCCAAATATCCCTTTGCCAATTCCACAAGAACAGCCTTAGCGATAGGCTTCTTGAAAGGAAAGATGTAACTCTGTGAGATGAATTCACAGAACACAGTGCAGTTTCTCAGAAAGCTTCTTTCCAGTTTTGAACGGAAGATATTTCCTTTTTCACCATAGCCGTCTATGGGCTTCCAAATATCCCTTTGCCAATTCCACAAGAACAGCCTTAGCGAAAGGCTTCTTGAAGGGAAAGATGTAACTCTGTGAGATGAATTAACAGAACACAGAGCAGTTTCTCAGAAAGCCTCTTTCCAGTTTTGAACGGAAGATATTTCCTTTTTCACCATAGCCCTCTATGGGCTTCCAAATATCCCTTTGCCAATTCCACAAGAACAGCCTTAGCGAAAGGCTTCTTGAAAGGAAAGATGTAACTCTGTGAGATCAATTCACAGAACACAGAGCAGTGTCTCAGAAAGCTTCTTTCCAGTTTTGAACGGAAGATATTTCCTTTTTCACCATAGGCCTCTATGGGCTTCCAAATATCCCTTTGCCAATTCCACAAGAACAGCCTTAGCGAAAGGCTTCTTGAAGGGAAAGATGTAACTCTGTGAGATGAATTCACAGAACACAGAGCAGTTTCTCAGAAAGCTTCTTTCCAGTTTTGAACGGAAGATATTTCCTTTTTCACCATAGGCCTCTATGGGCTTCCAAATATCCCTTTGCCAATTCCACAAGAACAGCCTTAGCGAAAGGCTTCTTGAAGGGAAAGATGTAACTCTGTAAGAAGAATTCACAGAACACAGAGCAGTTTCTCTGAAAGCTTCTTTCCAGTTTTGAACGGAAGATATTTCCTTTTTCACCATAGCCCTCTATGGGCTTCCAAATATCCCTTTGCCAATTCCACAAGAACAGCCTTAGCGAAAGGCTTCTTGAAGGGAAAGATGTAACTCTGTGAGATGAATTCACAGAACACAGAGCAGTTTCTCAGAAAGCTTCTTTCCGGTTTTGAACGGAAGATATTTCCTTTTTCACCATAGGCCTCTAGGGGCTTCCAAATATCCCTTTGCCAATTCCACAAGAACAGACTTAGCGAAAGGCTTCTTGAAGGGAAAGATGTAACTCTGTGAGATGAATTCACAGAACACAGAGCAGTTTCTCAGAAAGCTTCTTTCCAGTTTTGAACGGAAGATATTTCCTTTTTCACCATAGGCCTCTAAGGTCTTCCAAATATCCCTTTGCCAATTCCACAAGAACAGCCTTAGCGAAAGGCTTCTTGAGGGGAAATATGTAACTCTGTGAGATGAATTAACAGAACACAGAGCAGTTTCTCAGAAAGCTTCTTTCCAGTTTTGAACGGAAGATATTTCCTTTTTCACCATAGCCCTCTATGGGCTTCCAAATATCCCTTTGCCAATTCCACAAGAACAGCCTTAGCGAAAGGCTTCTTGAAGGGAAAGATGTAACTCTGTGAGATGAATTCACGGAACACAGAGCAGTTTCTCAGAAAGCTTCTTTCCAGTTTTGAACGGAAGATATTTCCTTTTTCACCATAGCCCTCTATGGGCTTCCAAATATCCCTTTGCCAATTCCATAAGAACAGCCTTAGCGAAAGGCTTCTTGAAGGGAAAGATGTAACTCTGTGAGATGAATTAACAGAACACAGAGCAGTTTCTCAGAAAGCTTCTTTCCAGTTTTGAACGGAAGATATTTCCTTTTTCACCATAGGCCTCTATGGGCTTCCAAATATCCCTTTGCCAATTCCACAAGAACAGCCTTAGCGAAAGGCTTCTTGAAGGGAAAGATGTAACTCTGTGAGATGAATTAACAGAACACAGAGCAGTTTCTCAGAAAGCTTCTTTCCAGTTTTGAACGGAAGATATTTCCTTTTTCACCATAGCCCTCTATGGGCATCCAAATATCCCTTTGCCAATTCCACAAGAACAGCCTTAGCGAAAGGCTTCTTGAAGGGAAAGATGTAACTCTGTGAGATGAATTCACAGAACACAGAGCAGTTTCTCAGAAAGCTTCTTTCCAGTTTTGAACGGAAGCTATTTCCTTTTTCACCATAGCCCTCTATGGGCTTCCAAATTTCCCTTTGCCAATTCCACAAGAACAGCCTTAGCAAAAGGCTTCTTGAAGGGAAAGATGTAACTTTGTGAGATGAATTCACAGAACGCAGAGCAGTTTCTCAGAAAGCTTCTTTCCAGTTTTGAACGGAAGATATTTCCTTTTTCACCATAGCCCTCTATGGGCTTCCAAATATCCCTTTGCCAATTCCACAAGAACAGCCTTAGCGAAAGGCTTCTTGAAGGGAAAGATGTAACTCTGTGAGATGAATTCACAGAACACAGAGCAGTTTCTCAGAAAGCTTCTTTCCAGTTTTGAACGGAAGATATTTCCTTTTTCACCATAGCCGTCTATGGGCTTCCAAATATCCCTTTGCCAATTCCACAAGAACAGCCTTAGCGAAAGGCTTCTTGAAGGGAAAGATGTAACTCTGTGAGATGAATTAACAGAACACAGAGCAGTTTCTCAGAAAGCTTCTTTCCAGTTTTGAACGGAAGATATTTCCTTTTTCACCATAGGCCTCTAAGGGCTTCCAAATATCCCTTTGCCAATTCCACAAGAACAGCCATAGCGAAAGGCTTCTTGAGGGGAAACATGTAACTCTGTGAGATGAATTAACAGAACACAGAGCAGTTTCTCAGAAAGCTTCTTTCCAGTTTTGAACGGAAGATATTTCCTTTTTCACCGTAGCAATCTATGGGCTTCCAAATATCCCTTTGCCAATTCCACAAGAACAGCCTTAGCGAAAGGCTTCTTGAAGGGAAAGATGTAACTCTGTGAGATGAATTCACAGAACACAGAGCAGTTTCTCAGAAAGCTTCTTTCCAGTTTTGAACGGAAGATATTTCCTTTTTCACCATAGCCGTCTATGGGCTTCCAAATATCCCTTTGCCAATTCCACAAGAACAGCCTTAGCGAAAGGCTTCTTGAAGGGAAAGATGTAACTCTGTGAGATGAATTAACAGAACACAGAGCAGTTTCTCAGAAAGCTTCTTTCCAGTTTTGAACGGAAGATATTTCCTTTTTCACCATAGGCCTCTAAGGTCTTCCAAATATCCCTTTGCCAATTCCACAAGAACAGCCTTAGCGAAAGGCTTCTTGAGGGGAAATATGTAACTCTGTGATATGAATTAATAGAACACAGAGCAGTTTCTCAGAAAGCTTCTTTCCAGTTTTGAACGGAAGATATTTCCTTTTTCACCATAGCCCTCTATGGGCTTCCAAATATCATTTTGCCAATTCCACAAGAACAGCCTTAGCGAAAGGCTTCTTGAAGGGAAAGATGTAACTCTGTGAGATGAATTCACGGAACACAGAGCAGTTTCTCAGAAAGCTTCTTTCCAGTTTTGAACGGAAGATATTTCCTTTTTCACCATAGCCCTCTATGGGCTTCCAAATATCCCTTTGCCAATTCCATAAGAACAGCCTTAGCGAAAGGCTTCTTGAAGGGAAAGATGTAACTCTGTGAGATGAATTAACAGAACACAGAGCAGTTTCTCAGAAAGCTTCTTTCCAGTTTTGAACGGAAGATATTTCCTTTTTCACCATAGCCCTCTAAGGGCTTCCAAATATCCCTTTGCCAATTCCACAAGAACAGCCTTAGCGAAAGGCTTCTTGAAGGGAAAGATGTAACTCTGTGAGATGAATTAACAGAACACAGAGCAGTTTCTCAGAAAGCTTCTTTCCAGTTTTGAACGGAAGATATTTCCTTTTTCACCATAGCCCTCTATGGGCTTCCAAATATCCCTTTGCCAATTCCACAAGAACAGCCGTAGCGAAAGGCTTCTTGAAGGGAAAGATGTAACTCTGTGAGATGAATTCACAGAACACAGAGCAGTTTCTCAGAAAGCTTCTTTCCAGTTTTGAACGGAAGATATTTCCTTTTTCACCATAGCCCTCTATGGGCTTCCAAATATCCCTTTGCCAATTCCACAAGAACAGCCTTAGCAAAAGGCTTCTTGAAGGGAAAGATGTAACTTTGTGAGATGAATTCACAGAACGCAGAGGAGTTTCTCAGAAAGCTTCTTTCCAGTTTTGAACGGAAGATATTTCCTTTTTCACCATAGCCCTCTATGGGCTTCCAAATATCCCTTTGCCAATTCCACAAGAACAGCCTTAGCGAAAGGCTTCTTGAAGGGAAAGATGTAACTCTGTGAGATGAATTCACAGAACACAGAGCAGTTTCTCAGAAAGCTTCTTTCCAGTTTTGAACGGAAGATATTTCCTTTTTCACCATAGCCGTCTATGGGCTTCCAAATATCCCTTTGCCAATTCCACAAGAACAGCCTTAGCGAAAGGCTTCTTGAAGGGAAAGTTGTAACTCTGTGAGATGAATTAACAGAACACAGAGCAGTTTCTCAGAAAGCTTCTTTCCAGTTTTGAACGGAAGATATTTCCTTTTTCACCATAGGCCTCTAAGGGCTTCCAAATATCCCTTTGCCAATTCCACAAGAACAGCCATAGCGAAAGGCTTCTTGAGGGGAAACATGTAACTCTGTGAGATGAATTAACAGAACACAGAGCAGTTTCTCAGAAACCTTCTTTCCAGTTTTGAACGGAAGATATTTCCTTTTTCACCATAGCCCTCTATGGGCTTCCAAATATCCCTTTGCCAATTCCACAAGAACAGCCTTAGCGAAAGGCTTCTTGAAGGGAAAGATGTAACTCTGTGAGATGAATTCACAGAACACAGAGCAGTTTCTCAGAAAGCTTCTTTCCAGTTTTGAACGGAAGATATTTCCTTTTTCACCATAGCCGTCTATGGGCTTCCAAATATCCCTTTGCCAATTCCACAAGAACAGCCTTAGCGAAAGGCTTCTTGAAGGGAAAGATGTAACTCTGTGAGATGAATTAACAGAACACAGAGCAGTTTCTCAGAAAGCTTCTTTCCAGTTTTGAACGGAAGATATTTCCTTTTTCACCATAGGCCTCTAAGGGCTTCCAAATATCCCTTTGCCAATTCCACAAGAACAGCCATAGCGAAAGGCTTCTTGAGGGGAAAGATGTAACTCTGTGAGATGAATTAACAGAACACAGAGCAATTTCTCAGAAAGCTTCTTTCCAGTTTTGAACGGAAGATATTTCCTTTTTCACCATAGCCCTCTAAGGGCTTCCAAATATCCCTTTGCCAATTCCACAAGAACAGCCTTAGCGAAAGGCTTCTTGAAGGGAAAGATGTAACTCTGTGAGATGAATTCACGGAACACAGAGCAGTTTCTCAGAAAGCTTCTTTCCAGTTTTGAACGGAAGATATTTCCTTTTTCACCATAGCCCTCTATGGGCTTCCAAATATCCCTTTGCCAATTCCATAAGAACAGCCTTAGCGAAAGGCTTCTTGAAGGGAAAGATGTAACTCTGTGAGATGAATTAACAGAACACAGAGCAGTTTCTCAGAAAGTTTCTTTCCAGTTTTGAACGGAAGATATTTCCTTTTCCACCATAGGCCTCTATGGGCTTCCAAATATCCCTTTGCCAATTCCACAAGAACAGCCTTAGCGAAAGGCTTCTTGAAGGGAAAGATGTAACTCTGTGAGATGAATTCACAGAACACAGAGCAGTTTCTCAGAAAGCTTCTTTCCAGTTTTGAACGGAAGATATTTCCTTTTTCACCATAGCACTCTATGGGCTTCCAAATATCCCTTTGCCAATTCCACAAGAACAGCCTTAGCGAAAGGCTTCTTGAAGGGAAAGATGTAACTCTGTGAGATGAATTCACAGAACACAGAGCAGTTTCTCAGAAAGCTTCTTTCCAGTTTTGAACGGAAGATATTTACTTTTTCACCATAGCCCTCTATGGGCTTCCAAATATCCCTTTGCCAATTCCACAAGAACAGCCTTAGCGAAAGGCTTCTTGAAGGGAAAGATGTAACTCTGTGAGATGAATTCACAGAACACAGAGCAGTGTCTCAGAAAGCTTCTTTCCAGTTTTGAACGGAAGATATTTCCTTTTTCACCATAGGCCTCTATGGGCTTCCAAATATCCCTTTGCCAATTCCACAAGAACAGCCTTAGCGAAAGGCTTCTTGAAGGAAAAGATGTAACTCTGTGAGATGAATTCACAGAACACAGAGCAGTTTCTCAGAAAGCTTCTTTCCAGTTTTGAACGGAAGATAATTCCTTTTTCACCATAGGCCTCTATGGGCTTCCAAATATCCCTTTGCCAATTCCACAAGAACAGCCTTAGCGAAAGGCTTCTTGAAGGGAAAGATGTAACTCTGTAAGAAGAATTCACAGAACACAGAGCAGTTTCTCTGAAAGCTTCTTTCCAGTTTTGAACGGAAGATATTTCCTTTTTCACCATAGCCCTCTATGGGCTTCCAAATATCCCTTTGCCAATTCCACAAGAACAGCCTTAGCGAAAGGCTTCTTGAAGGGAAAGATGTAACTCTGTGAGATGAATTCACAGAACACAGAGCAGTTTCTCAGAAAGCTTCTTTCCGGTTTTGAACGGAAGATATTTCCTTTTTCACCATAGGCCTCTAGGGGCTTCCAAATATCCCTTTGCCAATTCCACAAGAACAGACTTAGCGAAAGGCTTCTTGAAGGGAAAGATGTAACTCTGTGAGATGAATTCACAGAACACAGAGCAGTTTCTCAGAAAGCTTCTTTCCAGTTTTGAACGGAAGATATTTCCTTTTTCACCATAGGCCTCTAAGGTCTTCCAAATATCCCTTTGCCAATTCCACAAGAACAGCCTTAGCGAAAGGCTTGTTGAGGGGAAAGATGTAACTCTGTGAGATGAATTAACAGAACACAGAGCACTTTCTCAGAAAGCTTCTTTCCAGTTTTGAACGGAAGATATTTCCTTTTTCACCATAGCCCTCTATGGGCTTCCAAATATCCCTTTGCCAATTCCACAAGAACAGCCTTAGCGAAAGGCTTCTTGAAGGGAAAGATGTAACTCTGTGAGATGAATTCACGGAACACAGAGCAGTTTCTCAGAAAGCTTCTTTCCAGTTTTGAACGGAAGATATTTCCTTTTTCACCATAGCCCTCTATGGGCTTACAAATATCCCTTTGCCAATTCCATAAGAACAGCCTTAGCGAAAGGCTTCTTGAAGGGAAAGATGTAACTCTGTGAGATGAATTAAGAGAACACAGAGCAGTTTCTCAGAAAGCTTCTTTCCAGTTTTGAACGGAAGATATTTCCTTTTTCACCATAGCCCTCTATGGGCTTCCAAATATCCCTTTGCCAATTCCACAAGAACAGCCTTAGCGAAAGGCTTCTTGAAGGGAAAGATGTAACTCTGTGAGATGAATTAACAGAACACAGAGCAGTTTCTCAGAAAGCTTCTTTCCAGTTTTGAACGGAAGATATTTCCTTTTTCACCATAGCCCTCTATGGGCTTCCAAATATCCCTTTGCCAATTCCACAAGAACAGCCGTAGCGAAAGGCTTCTTGAAGGGAAAGATGTAACTCTGTGAGATGAATTCACAGAACACAGAGCAGTTTCTCAGAAAGCTTCTTTCCAGTTTTGAACGGAAGATATTTCCTTTTTCACCATAGCCCTCTATGGGCTTCCAAATATCCCTTTGCCAATTCCACAAGAACAGCCTTAGCAAAAGGCTTCTTGAAGGGAAAGATGTAACATTGTGAGATGAATTCACAGAACGCACAGCAGTTTCTCAGAAAGCTTCTTTCCAGTTTTGAACGGAAGATATTTCCTTTTTCACCATAGCCCTCTATGGGCTTCCAAATATCCCTTTGCCAATTCCACAAGAACAGCCTTAGCGAAAGGCTTCTTGAAGGGAAAGATGTAACTCTGTGAGATGAATTCACAGAACACAGAGCAGTTTCTCAGAAAGCTTCTTTCCAGTTTTGAACGGAAGATATTTCCTTTTTCACCATAGCCGTCTATGGGCTTCCAAATATCCCTTTGCCAATTCCACAAGAACAGCCTTAGCGAAAGGCTTCTTGAAGGGAAAGATGTAACTCTGTGAGATGAATTAACAGAACACAGAGCAGTTTCTCAGAAAGCTTCTTTCCAGTTTTGAACGGAAGATATTTCCTTTTTCACCATAGGCCTCTAAGGGCTTCCAAATATCCCTTTGCCAATTCCACAAGAACAGCCATAGCGAAAGGCTTCTTGAGGGGAAACATGTAACTCTGTGAGATGAATTAACAGAACACAGAGCAGTTTCTCAGAAAGCTTCTTTCCAGTTTTGAACGGAAGATATTTCCTTTTTCACCATAGCCCTCTATGGGCTTCCAAATATCCCTTTGCCAATTCCACAAGAACAGCCTTAGCGAAAGGCTTCTTGAAGGGAAAGATGTAACTCTGTGAGATGAATTCACGGAACACAGAGCAGTTTCTCAGAAAGCTTCTTTCCAGTTTTGAACGGAAGATATTTCCTTTTTCACCATAGCCCTCTATGGGCTTCCAAATATCCCTTTGCCAATTCCACAAGAACAGCCTTAGCGAAAGGCTTCTTGAAGGGAAAGATGTAACTCTGTGAGATGAATTAACAGAACACAGAGCAGTTTCTCAGAAAGCTTCTTTCCAGTTTTGAACGGAAGATATTTCCTTTTTCACCATAGCCCTCTATGGGCTTCCAAATATCCCTTTGCCAATTCCACAAGAACAGCCTTAGCGAAAGGCTTCTTGAAAGGAAAGATGTAACTCTGTGAGATGAATTCACAGAACACAGAGCAGTGTCTCAGAAAGCTTCTTTCCAGTTTTGAACGGAAGATATTTCCTTTTTCACCATAGGCCTCTATGGGCTTCCAAATATCCCTTTGCCAATTCCACAAGAACGGCCTTAGCGAAAGGCTTCTTGAAGGGAAAGATGTAACTCTGTGAGATGAATTCACGGAACACAGAGCAGTTTCTCAGAAAGCTTCTTTCCAGTTTTGAACGGAAGATATTTCCTTTTTCACCATAGCCCTCTATGGGCTTCCAAATATCCCTTTGCCAATTCCATAAGAACAGCCTTAGCGAAAGGCTTCTTGAAGGGAAAGATGTAACTCTGTGAGATGAATTCACAGAACACAGAGCAGTTTCTCAGAAAGCTTCTTTCCAGTTTTGAACGGAAGATATTTCCTTTTTCACCATAGCCCTCTATGGGCTTCCAAATATCCCTTTGCCAATTCCACAAGAACAGCCTTAGCGAAAGGCTTCTTGAAGGGAAAGATGTAACTCTGTGAGATGAATTCACAGAACACAGAGCAGTTTCTCAGAAAGCTTCTTTCCAGTTTTGAACGGAAGATATTTCCTTTTTCACCATAGCCGTCTATGGGCTTCAAAATATCCCTTTGCCAATTCCACAAGAACAGCCTTAGCGAAAGGCTTCTTGAAGGGAAAGATGTAACTCTGTGAGATGAATTAACAGAACACAGAGCAGTTTCTCAGAAAGCTTCTTTCCAGTTTTGAACGGAAGATATTTCCTTTTTCACCATAGGCCTCTAAGGGCTTCCAAATATCCCTTTGCCAATTCCACAAGAACAGCCATAGCGAAAGGCTTCTTGAGGGGCAAGATGTAACTCTGTGAGATGAATTAACAGAACACAGAGCAGTTTCTCAGAAAGCTTCTTTCCAGTTTTGAACGGAAGATATTTCCTTTTTCACCATAGCCCTCTATGGGCTTCCAAATATCCCTTTGCCAATTCCACAAGAACAGCCTTAGCGAAAGGCTTCTTGAAGGGAAAGATGTAACTCTGTGAGATGAATTCACAGAACACAGAGCAGTTTCTCAGAAACCTTCTTTCCAATTTTGAACGGAAGATATTTACTTTTTCACCATTGCCCTCTATGGGCTTCCAAATATCCCTTTGCCAATTCCACAAGAACAGCCTTAGCGAAAGGCTTCTTGAAAGGAAAGATGTAACTCTGTGAGATGAATTCACAGAACACAGTGCAGTTTCTCAGAAAGCTTCTTTCCAGTTTTGAACGGAAGATATTTCCTTTTTCACCATAGGTCTCTATGGGCTTCCAAATATCCCTTTGCCAATTCCACAAGAACAGCCGTAGCGAAAGGCTTCTTGAAGGGAAAGATGTAACTCTGTGAGATGAATTCACAGAACACAGAGCAGTTTCTCAGAGAGCTTCTTTCCAGTTTTGAACGGAAGATATTTCCTTTTTCACCATAGCCCTCTATGGGCTTCCAAATATCCCTTTGCCAATTCCACAAGAACAGCCTTAGAAAAAGGCTTCTTGAAGGGAAAGATGTAACTTTGTGAGATGAATTCACAGAACGCAGAGCAGTTTCTCAGAAAGCTTCTTTCCAGTTTTGAACGGAAGATATTTCCTTTTTCACCATAGCCCTCTATGGGCTTCCAAATATCCCTTTGCCAATTCCACAAGAACAGCCTTAGCGAAAGGCTTCTTGAAGGGAAAGATGTAACTCTGTGAGATGAATTCACAGAACACAGAGCAGTTTCTCAGAAAGCTTCTTTCCAGTTTTGAACGGAAGATATTTCCTTTTTCACCATAGGCCTCTAAGGGCTTCCAAATATCCCTTTGCCAATCCCACAAGAACAGCCATAGCGAAAGGCTTCTTGAGGGGAAAGATGTAACTCTGTGAGATGAATTAACAGAACACAGAGCAGTTTCTCAGAAAGCTTCTTTCCAGTTTTGAACGGAAGATATTTCCTTTTTCACCATAGGCCTCTAAGGGCTTCCAAATATCCCTTTGCCAATTCCACAAGAACAGCCATAGCGAAAGGCTTCTTGAGGGGCAAGATGTAACTCTGTGAGATGAATTAACAGAACACAGAGCAGTTTCTCAGAAAGCTTCTTTCCAGTTTTGAACGGAAGATATTTCCTTTTTCACCATAGCCCTCTATGGGCTTCCAAATACCCCTTTGCCAATTCCACAAGAACAGCCTTAGCGAAAGGCTTCTTGAATGGAAAGATGTAACTCTGTGAGATGAATTCACGGAACACAGAGCAGTTTCTCAGAAAGCTTCTTTCCAGTTTTGAACGGAAGATATTTCCTTTTTCACCATTGCCCTCTATGGGCTTCCAAATATCCCTTTGCCAATTCCACAAGAACAGCCTTAGCGAAAGGCTTCTTGAAAGGAAAGATGTAACTCTGTGAGATGAATTCACAGAACACAGTGCAGTTTCTCAGAAAGCTTCTTTCCAGTTTTGAACGGAAGATATTTCCTTTTTCACCATAGGCCTCTATGGGCTTCCAAATATCCCTTTGCCAATTCCACAAGAACAGCCGTAGCGAAAGGCTTCTTGAAGGGAAAGATGTAACTCTGTGAGATGAATTCACAGAACACAGAGCAGTTTCTCAGAAAGCTTCTTTCCAGTTTTGAACGGAAGATATTTCCTTTTTCACCATAGCCCTCTAGGGGCTTCCAAATATGCCTTTGCCAATTCCACAAGAACAGCCTTAGAAAAAGGCTTCTTGAAGGGAAAGATGTAACTTTGTGAGATGAATTCACAGAACGCAGAGCAGTTTCTCAGAAAGCTTCTTTCCAGTTTTGAACGGAAGATATTTCCTTTTTCACCATAGCCCTCTATGGGCTTCCAAATATCCCTTTGCCAATTCCACAAGAACAGCCTTAGCGAAAGGCTTCTTGAAGGGAAAGATGTAACTCTGTGAGATGAATTCACAGAACACAGAGCAGTTTCTCAGAAAGCTTCTTTCCAGTTTTGAACGGAAGATATTTCCTTTTTCACCATAGGCCTCTAAGGGCTTCCAAATATCCCTTTGCCAATCCCACAAGAACAGCCATAGCGAAAGGCTTCTTGAGGGGAAAGATGTAACTCTGTGAGATGAATTAACAGAACACAGAGCAGTTTCTCAGAAAGCTTCTTTCCAGTTTTGAACGGAAGATATTTCCTTTTTCAACATAGCCCTCTATGGGCTTCCAAATATCCCTTTGCCAATTCCACAAGAACAGCCTTAGCGAAAGGCTTCTTGAAGGGAAAGATGTAACTCTGTGAGATGAATTCACGGAACACAGAGCAGTTTCTCAGAAAGCTTCTTTCCAGTTTTGAACGGAAGATATTTCCTTTTTCACCATAGGCCTCTAAGGGCTTCCAAATATCCCTTTGCCAATCCCACAAGAACAGCCATAGCGAAAGGCTTCTTGAGGGGAAAGATGTAACTCTGTGAGATGAATTAACAGAACACAGAGCAGTTTCTCAGAAAGCTTCTTTCCAGTTTTGAACGGAAGATATTTCCTTTTTCACCATAGGCCTCTAAGGGCTTCCAAATATCCCTTTGCCAATTCCACAAGAACAGCCATAGCGAAAGGCTTCTTGAGGGGCAAGATGTAACTCTGTGAGATGAATTAACAGAACACAGAGCAGTTTCTCAGAAAGCTTCTTTCCAGTTTTGAACAGAAGATATTTCCTTTTTCACCATAGCCCTCTATGGGCTTCCAAATACCCCTTTGCCAATTCCACAAGAACAGCCTTAGCAAAAGCCTTCTTGAAGGGAAAGATGTAACTTTGTGAGATGAATTCACAGAACGCAGAGCAGTTTCTCAGAAAGCTTCTTTCCAGTTTTGAACGGAAGATATTTCCTTTTTCACCATAGCCCTCTATGGGCTTCCAAATATCCCTTTGCCAATTCCACAAGAACAGCCTTAGCGAAAGGCTTCTTGAAGGGAAAGATGTAACTCTGTGAGATGAATTCACAGAACACAGAGCAGTTTCTCAGAAAGCTTCTTTCCAGTTTTGAACGGAAGATATTTCCTTTTTCACCATAGCCGTCTATGGGTTTCCAAATATCCCTTTGCCAATTCCACAAGAACAGCCTTAGCGAAAGGCTTCTTGAAGGGAAAGATGTAACTCTGTGAGATGAATTAACAGAACACAGAGCAGTTTCTCAGAAAGATTCTTTCCAGTTTTGAACGGAAGATATTTCCTTTTTCACCATAGGCCTCTAAGGGCTTCCAAATATCCCTTTGCCAATTCCACAAGAACAGCCATAGCGAAAGGCTTCTTGAGGGGCAAGATGTAACTCTGTGAGATGAATTAACAGAACACAGAGCAGTTTCTCAGAAAGCTTCTTTCCAGTTTTGAACGGAAGATATTTCCTTTTTCACCATAGCCCTCTATGGGCTTCCAAATACCCCTTTGCCAATTCCACAAGAACAGCCTTAGCGAAAGGCTTCTTGAATGGAAAGATGTAACTCTGTGAGATGAATTCACGGAACACAGAGCAGTTTCTCAGAAAGCTTCTTTCCAGTTTTGAACGGAAGATATTTCCTTTTTCACCATAGCCCTCTATGGGCTTCCAAATATCCCTTTGCCAATTCCATAAGAACAGCCTTAGCGAAAGGCTTTTTGAAGGGAAAGATGTATCTCTGTGAGATGAATTAACAGAACACAGAGCAGTTTCTCAGAAAGTTTCTTTCCAGTTTTGAACGGAAGATATTTCCTTTTTCACCATAGGCCTCTATGGGCTTCCAAATATCCTTTTGCCAATTCCACAAGAACAGCCTTAGCGAAAGGCTTCTTGAAGGGAAAGATGTAACTCTGTGAGATGAATTCACAGAACACAGAGCAGTTTCTCAGAAAGCTTCTTTCCAGTTTTGAACGGAAGATATTTCCTTTTTCACCATAGCCCTCTAATGGCTTCCAAATATCCCTTTGCCAATTCCACAAGAACAGCCTTAGCGAAAGGCTTCTTGAAGGGAAAGATGTAACTCTGTGAGATGAATTCACAGAACACAGAGCAGTTTCTCAGAAAGCTTCTTTCCAGTTTTGAACGGAAGATATTTCCTTTTTCACCATAGCCGTCTATGGGATTTCAAATATCCATTTGCCAATTCCACAAGAACAGCCTTAGCGAAAGGCTTCTTGAAGGGAAAGATGTAACTCTGTGAGATGAATTCACAGAACACAGAGCAGTTTCTCAGAAAGCTTCTTTCCAGTTTTGAACGGAAGATATTTCCTTTTTCACCATAGCCCTCTATGGGCTTCCAAATATCCCTTTGCCAATTCCACAAGAACAGCCTTAGCGAAAGGCTTCTTGAAAGGAAAGATGTAACTCTGTGAGATGAATTCACAGAACACAGTGCAGTTTCTCAGAAAGCTTCTTTCCAGTTTTGAACGGAAGATATTTCCTTTTTCCCCATAGCCCTCTATGGGCTTCCAAATATCCCTTTGCCAATTCCACAAGAACAGCCTTAGCGAAAGGCTTCTTGAAGGGAAAGATGTAACTCTGTGAGATGAATTAACAGAACACAGAGCAGTTTCTCAGAAAGCTTCTTTCCAGTTCTGAACGGAAGATATTACCTTTTTCACCATAGCCCTATATGGGCTTCCAAATATCCCTTTGCCAATTCCACAAGAACAGCCTTAGCGAAAGGCTTCTTGAAAGGAAAGATGGAACTCTGTGAGATGAATTCACAGAACACAGAGCAGTGTCTCAGAAAGCTTCTTTCCAGTTTTGAACGGAAGATATTTCCTTTTTCACCATAGGCCTCTATGGGCTTCCAAATATCCCTTTGCCAATTCCACAAGAACGGCCTTAGCGAAAGGCTTCTTGAAGGGAAAGATGTAACTCTGTGAGATGAATTCACGGAACACAGAGCAGTTTCTCAGAAAGCTTCTTTCCAGTTTTGAACGGAAGACATTTCCTTTTTCACCATAGCCCTCTATGGGCTTCCAAATATCCCTTTGCCAATTCCATAAGAACAGCCTTAGCGAAAGGCTTCTTGAAGGGAAAGATGTAACTCTGTGAGATGAATTAACAGAACACAGAGCAGTTTCTCAGAAAGCTTCTTTCCAGTTTTGAACGGAAGATATTTCCTTTTTCACCATAGCCCTCTATGGGCTTCCAAATATCCCTTTGCCAATTCCACAAGAACAGCCTTAGCAAAAGGCTTCTTGAAGGTAAAGATGTAACTATGTGAGATGAATTAACAGAACACAGAGCAGTTTCTCAGAAAGCTTCTTTCCAGTTTTGAACGGAAGATATTTCCTTTTTCACCATAGCCCTCTATGGGCTTCCAAATATCCCTTTGCCAATTCCACAAGAACAGCCTTAGCGAAAGGCTTCTTGAAGGGAAAGATGTAACTCTGTGAGATGAATTCACAGAACACAGAGCAGTTTCTCAGAAAGATTCTTTCCAGTTTTGAACGGAAGATATTTCCTTTTTCACCATAGCCGTCTATGGGCTTCAAAATATCCCTTTGCCAATTCCACAAGAACAGCCTTAGCGAAAGGCTTCTTGAAGGGAAAGATGTAACTCTGTGAGATGAATTAAGAGAACACAGAGCAGTTTCTCAGAAAGCTTCTTTCCAGTTTTGAACGGAAGATATTTCCTTTTTCACCATAGCCCTCTATGGGCTTCCAAATATCCCTTTGCCAATTCCACAAGAACAGCCATAGCGAAAGGCTTCTTGAGGGGAAAGATGTAACCCTGTGAGATGAATTAACAGAACACAGAGCAGTTTCTCAGAAAGCTTCTTTCCAGTTTTGAACGGAAGACATTTCCTTTTTCACCATAGCCCTCTATGGGCTTCCAAATATCCCTTGCCAATTCCACAAGAACAGCCTTAGCGAAAGGCTTCTTGAAGGGAAAGATGTAACTCTGTGAGATGAATTCACAGAACACAGAGCAGTTTCTCAGAAACCTTCTTTCCAGTTTTGAACGGAAGATATTTACTTTTTCACCATTGCCCTCTATGGGCTTCCAAATATCCCTTTGCCAATTCCACAAGAACAGCCTTAGCGAAAGGCTTCTTGAAAGGAAAGATGTAACTCTGTGAGATGAATTCACAGAACACAGTGCAGTTTCTCAGAAAGCTTCTTTCCAGTTTTGAACGGAAGATATTTCCTTTTTCACCATAGGCCTCTATGGGCTTCCAAATATCCCTTTGCCAATTCCACAAGAACAGCCGTAGCGAAAGGCTTCTTGAAGGGAAAGATGTAACTCTGTGAGATGAATTCACAGAACACAGAGCAGTTTCTCAGAAAGCTTCTTTCCAGTTTTGAACGGAAGATATTTCCTTTTTCACCATAGCCCTCTATGGGCTTCCAAATATCCCTTTGCCAATTCCACAAGAACAGCCTTAGCGAAAGGATTCTTGAAGGGAAAGATGTAACTCTGTGAGATGAATTCACAGAACACAGAGGAGTTTCTCAGAAAGCTTCTTTCCAGTTTTGAACGGAAGATATTTCCTTTTTCACCATAGCCCTCTATGGGCTTCCAAATATCCCTTTGCCAATTCCACAAGAACAGCCTTAGCGAAAGGCTTCTTGAAGGGAAAGATGTAACTCTGTGAGATGAATTCACAGAACACAGAGCAGTTTCTCAGAAAGCTTCTTTCCAGTTTTGAACGGAAGATATTTCCTTTTTCACCATAGCCGTCTATGGGTTTCCAAATATCCCTTTGCCAATTCCACAAGAACAGCCTTAGCGAAAGGCTTCTTGAAGGGAAAGATGTAACTCTGTGAGATGAATTAACAGAACACAGAGCAGTTTCTCAGAAAGCTTCTTTCCAGTTTTGAACGGAAGATATTTCCTTTTTCACCATAGGCCTCTAAGGGCTTCCAAATATCCCTTTGCCAATTCCACAAGAACAGCCATAGCGAAAGGCTTCTTGAGGGGCAAGATGTAACTCTGTGAGATGAATTAACAGAACACAGAGCAGTTTCTCAGAAAGCTTCTTTCCAGTTTTGAACGGAAGATATTTCCTTTTTCACCATAGCCCTCTATGGGCTTCCAAGTACCCCTTTGCCAATTCCACAAGAACAGCCTTAGCGAAAGGCTTCTTGAATGGAAAGATGTAACTCTGTGAGATGAATTCACGGAACACAGAGCAGTTTCTCAGAAAGCTTCTTTCCAGTTTTGAACGGAAGATATTTCCTTTTTCACCATAGCCCTCTATGGGCTTCCAAATATCCCTTTGCCAATTCCATAAGAACAGCCTTAGCGAAAGGCTTCTTGAAGGGAACGATGTATCTCTGTGAGATGAATTAACAGAACACAGAGCAGTTTCTCAGAAAGCTTCTTTCCAGTTTTGAACGGAAGATATTTCCTTTTTCACCATAGGCCTCTATGGGCTTCCAAATATCCCTTTGCCAATTACACAAGAACAGCCTTAGCGAAAGGCTTCTTGAAGGGAAAGATGTAACTCTGTGAGATGAATTCACAGAACACAGAGCAGGTTCTCAGAAAGCTTCTTTCCAGTTTTGAACGGAAGATATTTCCTTTTTCACCATAGCCCTCTATGGGCTTCCAAATATCCCTTTGCCAATTCCACAAGAACAGCCTTAGCGAAAGGCTTCTTGAAGGGAAAGATGTAACTCTGTGAGATGAATTCACAGAACACAGAGCAGTTTCTCAGAAAGCTTCTTTCCAGTTTTGAACGGAAGATATTTCCTTTTTCACCATAGCCGTCTATGGGATTTCAAATATCCATTTGCCAATTCCACAAGAACAGCCTTAGCGAAAGGCTTCTTGAAGGGAAAGATGTAACTCTGTGAGATGAATTCACAGAACACAGAGCAGTTTCTCAGAAAGCTTCTTTCCAGTTTTGAACGGAAGATATTTACTTTTTCACCATAGCCCTCTATGGGCTTCCAAATATCCCTTTGCCAATTCCACAAGAACAGCCTTAGCGAAAGGCTTCTTGAAAGGAAAGATGTAACTCTGTGAGATGAATTCACAGAACACAGTGCAGTTTCTCAGAAAGCTTCTTTCCAGTTTTGAACGGAAGATATTTCCTTTTTCACCATAGCCCTCTATGGGCTTCCAAATATCCCTTTGCCAATTCCACAAGAACAGCCTTAGCGAAAGGCTTCTTGAAGGGAAAGATGTAACTCTGTGAGATGAATTAACAGAACACAGAGCAGTTTCTCAGAAAGCTTCTTTCCAGTTTTGAACGGAAGATATTTCCTTTTTCACCATAGCCCTCTATGGGCTTCCAAATATCCCTTTGCCAATTCCACAAGAACAGCCTTAGCGAAAGGCTTCTTGAAAGGAAAGACGTAACTCTGTGAGATGAATTCACAGAACACAGAGCAGTGTCTCAGAAAGCTTCTTTCCAGTTTTGAACGGAAGATATTTCCTTTTTCACCATAGCCCTCTATGGGCTTCCAAATATTCCTTTGCCAATTCCATAAGAACAGCCTTAGCGAAAGGCTTCTTGAAGGGAAAGATGTAACTCTGTGAGATGAATTCACGGAACACAGAGCAGTTTCTCAGAAAGCTTCTTTCCAGTTTTGAACGGAAGATATTTCCTTTTTCACCATAGCCCTCTATGGGCTTCCAAATATTCCTTTGCCAATTCCATAAGAACAGCCTTAGCGAAAGGCTTCTTGAAGGGAAAGATGTAACTCTGTGAGATGAATTAACAGAACACAGAGCAGTTTCTCAGAAAGCTTCTTTCCAGTTTTGAACGGAAGATATTTCCTTTTTCACCATAGGCCTCTAAGGGCTTCCAAATATCCCTTTGCCAATTCCACAAGAACAGCCATAGCGAAAGGCTTCTTGAGGGGAAAGATGTAACTCTGTGAGATGAATTAACAGAACACAGAGCAGTTTCTCAGAAAGCTTCTTTCCAGTTTTGAACGGAAGATATTTCCTTTTTCACCATAGGCCTCTATGGGCTTCCAAATATCCCTTTGCCAATTCCACAAGAACGGCCTTAGCGAAAGGCTTCTTGAAGGGAAAGATGTAACTCTGTGAGATGAATTCACGGAACACAGAGCAGTTTCTCAGAAAGCTTCTTTCCAGTTTTGAACGGAAGATATTTCCTTTTTCACCATAGCCCTCTATGGGCTTCCAAATATCCCTTTGCCAATTCCATAAGAACAGCCTTAGCGAAAGGCTTCTTGAAGGGAAAGATGTAACTCTGTGAGATGAATTAACAGAACACAGAGCAGTTTCTCAGAAAGCTTCTTTCCAGTTTTGAACGGAAGATATTTACTTTTTCACCATAGCCCTCTATGGGCTTCCAAATATCCCTTTGCCAATTCCACAAGAACAGCCTTAGCAAAAGGCTTCTTGAAGGTAAAGATGTAACTATGTGAGATGAATTCACAGAACGCAGAGCAGTTTCTCAGAAAGCTTCTTTCCAGTTTTGAACGGAAGATATTTCCTTTTTCACCATAGCCCTCTATGGGCTTCCAAATATCCCTTTGCCAATTCCACAAGAACAGCCTTAGCGAAAGGCTTCTTGAAGGGAAAGATGTAACTCTGTGAGATGAATTCACAGAACACAGAGCAGTTTCTCAGAAAGATTCTTTCCAGTTTTGAACGGAAGATATTTCCTTTTTCACCATAGCCGTCTATGGGCTTCAAAATATCCCTTTGCCAATTCCACAAGAACAGCCTTAGCGAAAGGCTTCTTGAAGGGAAAGATGTAACTCTGTGAGATGAATTAAGAGAACACAGAGCAGTTTCTCAGAAAGCTTCTTTCCAGTTTTGAACGGAAGATATTTCCTTTTTCACCATAGCCCTCTATGGGCTTCCAAATATCCCTTTGCCAATTCCACAAGAACAGCCATAGCGAAAGGCTTCTTGAGGGGAAAGATGTAACCCTGTGAGATGAATTAACAGAACACAGAGCAGTTTCTCAGAAAGCTTCTTTCCAGTTTTGAACGGAAGACATTTCCTTTTTCACCATAGCCCTCTATGGGCTTCCAAATATCCCTTGCCAATTCCACAAGAACAGCCTTAGCGAAAGGCTTCTTGAAGGGAAAGATGTAACTCTGTGAGATGAATTCACAGAACACAGAGCAGTTTCTCAGAAACCTTCTTTCCAGTTTTGAACGGAAGATATTTACTTTTTCACCATTGCCCTCTATGGGCTTCCAAATATCCCTTTGCCAATTCCACAAGAACAGCCTTAGCGAAAGGCTTCTTGAAAGGAAAGATGTAACTCTGTGAGATGAATTCACAGAACACAGTGCAGTTTCTCAGAAAGCTTCTTTCCAGTTTTGAACGGAAGATATTTCCTTTTTCACCATAGGCCTCTATGGGCTTCCAAATATCCCTTTGCCAATTCCACAAGAACAGCCGTAGCGAAAGGCTTCTTGAAGGGAAAGATGTAACTCTGTGAGATGAATTCACAGAACACAGAGCAGTTTCTCAGAAAGCTTCTTTCCAGTTTTGAACGGAAGATATTTCCTTTTTCACCATAGCCCTCTATGGGCTTCCAAATATCCCTTTGCCAATTCCACAAGAACAGCCTTAGCGAAAGGATTCTTGAAGGGAAAGATGTAACTCTGTGAGATGAATTCACAGAACACAGAGGAGTTTCTCAGAAAGCTTCTTTCCAGTTTTGAACGGAAGATATTTCCTTTTTCACCATAGCCCTCTATGGGCTTCCAAATATCCCTTTGCCAATTCCACAAGAACAGCCTTAGCGAAAGGCTTCTTGAAGGGAAAGATGTAACTCTGTGAGATGAATTCACAGAACACAGAGCAGTTTCTCAGAAAGCTTCTTTCCAGTTTTGAACGGAAGATATTTCCTTTTTCACCATAGCCGTCTATGGGTTTCCAAATATCCCTTTGCCAATTCCACAAGAACAGCCTTAGCGAAAGGCTTCTTGAAGGGAAAGATGTAACTCTGTGAGATGAATTAACAGAACACAGAGCAGTTTCTCAGAAAGCTTCTTTCCAGTTTTGAACGGAAGATATTTCCTTTTTCACCATAGGCCTCTAAGGGCTTCCAAATATCCCTTTGCCAATTCCACAAGAACAGCCATAGCGAAAAACTTCTTGAGGGGCAAGATGTAACTCTGTGAGATGAATTAACAGAACACAGAGCAGTTTCTCAGAAAGCTTCTTTCCAGTTTTGAACGGAAGATATTTCCTTTTTCACCATAGCCCTCTATGGGCTTCCAAGTACCCCTTTGCCAATTCCACAAGAACAGCCTTAGCGAAAGGCTTCTTGAATGGAAAGATGTAACTCTGTGAGATGAATTCACGGAACACAGAGCAGTTTCTCAGAAAGCTTCTTTCCAGTTTTGAACGGAAGATATTTCCTTTTTCACCATAGCCCTCTATGGGCTTCCAAATATCCCTTTGCCAATTCCATAAGAACAGCCTTAGCGAAAGGCTTCTTGAAGGGAACGATGTATCTCTGTGAGATGAATTAACAGAACACAGAGCAGTTTCTCAGAAAGCTTCTTTCCAGTTTTGAACGGAAGATATTTCCTTTTTCACCATAGGCCTCTATGGGCTTCCAAATATCCCTTTGCCAATTCCACAAGAACAGCCTTAGCGAAAGGCTTCTTGAAGGGAAAGATGTAACTCTGTGAGATGAATTCACAGAACACAGAGCAGGTTCTCAGAAAGCTTCTTTCCAGTTTTGAACGGAAGATATTTCCTTTTTCACCATAGCCCTCTATGGGCTTCCAAATATCCCTTTGCCAATTCCACAAGAACAGCCTTAGCGAAAGGCTTCTTGAAGGGAAAGATGTAACTCTGTGAGATGAATTCACAGAACACAGAGCAGTTTCTCAGAAAGCTTCTTTCCAGTTTTGAACGGAAGATATTTCCTTTTTCACCATAGCCGTCTATGGGATTTCAAATATCCATTTGCCAATTCCACAAGAACAGCCTTAGCGAAAGGCTTCTTGAAGGGAAAGATGTAACTCTGTGAGATGAATTCACAGAACACAGAGCAGTTTCTCAGAAAGCTTCTTTCCAGTTTTGAACGGAAGATATTTACTTTTTCACCATAGCCCTCTATGGGCTTCCAAATATCCCTTTGCCAATTCCACAAGAACAGCCTTAGCGAAAGGCTTCTTGAAAGGAAAGATGTAACTCTGTGAGATGAATTCACAGAACACAGTGCAGTTTCTCAGAAAGCTTCTTTCCAGTTTTGAACGGAAGATATTTCCTTTTTCACCATAGCCCTCTATGGGCTTCCAAATATCCCTTTGCCAATTCCACAAGAACAGCCTTAGCGAAAGGCTTCTTGAAGGGAAAGATGTAACTCTGTGAGATGAATTAACAGAACACAGAGCAGTTTCTCAGAAAGCTTCTTTCCAGTTTTGAACGGAAGATATTTCCTTTTTCACCATAGCCCTCTATGGGCTTCCAAATATCCCTTTGCCAATTCCACAAGAACAGCCTTAGCGAAAGGCTTCTTGAAAGGAAAGACGTAACTCTGTGAGATGAATTCACAGAACACAGAGCAGTGTCTCAGAAAGCTTCTTTCCAGTTTTGAACGGAAGATATTTCCTTTTTCACCATAGCCCTCTATGGGCTTCCAAATATTCCTTTGCCAATTCCATAAGAACAGCCTTAGCGAAAGGCTTCTTGAAGGGAAAGATGTAACTCTGTGAGATGAATTCACGGAACACAGAGCAGTTTCTCAGAAAGCTTCTTTCCAGTTTTGAACGGAAGATATTTCCTTTTTCACCATAGCCCTCTATGGGCTTCCAAATATTCCTTTGCCAATTCCATAAGAACAGCCTTAGCGAAAGGCTTCTTGAAGGGAAAGATGTAACTCTGTGAGATGAATTAACAGAACACAGAGCAGTTTCTCAGAAAGCTTCTTTCCAGTTTTGAACGGAAGATATTTCCTTTTTCACCATAGCCCTCTATGGGCTTCCAAATATCCCTTTGCCAATTCCACAAGAACAGCCTTAGCGAAAGGCTTCTTGAAGGGAAAGATGTAACTCTGTGAGATGAATTCACAGAACACAGAGCAGTTTCTCAGAAAGCTTCTTTCCAGTTTTGAACGGAAGATATTTCCTTTTTCACCATAGCCGTCTATGGGATTTCAAATATCCATTTGCCAATTCCACAAGAACAGCCTTAGCGAAAGGCTTCTTGAAGGGAAAGATGTAACTCTGTGAGATGAATTCACAGAACACAGAGCAGTTTCTCAGAAAGCTTCTTTCCAGTTTTGAACGGAAGATATTTACTTTTTCACCATAGCCCTCTATGGGCTTCCAAATATCCCTTTGCCAATTCCACAAGAACAGCCTTAGCGAAAGGCTTCTTGAAAGGAAAGATGTAACTCTGTGAGATGAATTCACAGAACACAGTGCAGTTTCTCAGAAAGCTTCTTTCCAGTTTTGAACGGAAGATATTTCCTTTTTCACCATAGCCCTCTATGGGCTTCCAAATATCCCTTTGCCAATTCCACAAGAACAGCCTTAGCGAAAGGCTTCTTGAAGGGAAAGATGTAACTCTGTGAGATGAATTAACAGAACACAGAGCAGTTTCTCAGAAAGCTTCTTTCCAGTTTTGAACGGAAGATATTTCCTTTTTCACCATAGCCCTCTATGGGCTTCCAAATATCCCTTTGCCAATTCCACAAGAACAGCCTTAGCGAAAGGCTTCTTGAAAGGAAAGACGTAACTCTGTGAGATGAATTCACAGAACACAGAGCAGTGTCTCAGAAAGCTTCTTTCCAGTTTTGAACGGAAGATATTTCCTTTTTCACCATAGCCCTCTATGGGCTTCCAAATATTCCTTTGCCAATTCCATAAGAACAGCCTTAGCGAAAGGCTTCTTGAAGGGAAAGATGTAACTCTGTGAGATGAATTCACGGAACACAGAGCAGTTTCTCAGAAAGCTTCTTTCCAGTTTTGAACGGAAGATATTTCCTTTTTCACCATAGCCCTCTATGGGCTTCCAAATATTCCTTTGCCAATTCCATAAGAACAGCCTTAGCGAAAGGCTTCTTGAAGGGAAAGATGTAACTCTGTGAGATGAATTAACAGAACACAGAGCAGTTTCTCAGAAAGCTTCTTTCCAGTTTTGAACGGAAGATATTTCCTTTTTCACCATAGCCCTCTATGGGCTTCCAAATATCCCTTTGCCAATTCCACAAGAACAGCCTTAGCAAAAGGCTTCTTGAAGGTAAAGATGTAACTATGTGAGATGAATTCACAGAACGCAGAGCAGTTTCTCAGAAAGCTTCTTTCCAGTTTTGAACGGAAGATATTTCCTTTTTCACCATAGCCCTCTATGGGCTTCCAAATATCCCTTTGCCAATTCCACAAGAACAGCCTTAGCGAAAGGCTTCTTGAAGGGAAAGATGTAACTCTGTGAGATGAATTCACAGAACACAGAGCAGTTTCTCAGAAAGCTTCTTTCCAGTTTTGAACGGAAGATATTTCCTTTTTCACCATAGCCGTCTATGGGCTTCAAAATATCCCTTTGCCAATTCCACAAGAACAGCCTTAGCGAAAGGCTTCTTGAAGGGAAAGATGTAACTCTGTGAGATGAATTCACAGAACACAGAGCAGTTTCTCAGAAAGCTTCTTTCCAGTTTTGAACGGAAGATATTTCCTTTTTCACCATAGGCCTCTAAGGGCTTCCAAATATCCCTTTGCCAATTCCACAAGAACAGCCATAGCGAAAGGCTTCTTGAGGGGAAAGATGTAACTCTGTGAGATGAATTAACAGAACACAGAGCAGTTTCTCAGAAAGCTTCTTTCCAGTTTTGAACGGAAGATATTTCCTTTTTCACCATAGCCCTCTATGGGCTTCCAAATATCCCTTTGCCAATTCCACAAGAACAGCCTTAGCGAAAGGCTTCTTGAAGGGAAAGATGTAACTCTGTGAGATGAATTCACAGAACACAGAGCAGTTTCTCAGAAAGCTTCTTTCCAGTTTTGAACGGAAGATATTTCCTTTTTCACCATAGCCCTCTATGGGCTTCCAAATATCCCTTTGCCAATTCCATAAGAACAGCCTTAGCGAAAGGCTTCTTGAAGGGAAAGATGTAACTCTGTGAGATGAATTAACAGAACACAGAGCAGTTTCTCAGAAAGTTTCTTTCCAGTTTTGAACGGAAGATATTTCCTTTTTCACCATAGGCCTCTATGGGCTTCCAAATATCCCTTTGCCAATTCCACAAGAACAGCCTTAGCGAAAGGCTTCTTGAATGGAAAGATGTAACTCTGTGAGATGAATTCACGGAACACAGAGCAGTTTCTCAGAAAGCTTCTTTCCAGTTTTGAACGGAAGATATTTCCTTTTTCACCATAGCCCTCTATGGGCTTCCAAATATCCCTTTGCCAATTCCATAAGAACAGCCTTAGCGAAAGGCTTCTTGAAGGGATAGATGTATCTCTGTGAGATGAATTAACAGAACACAGAGCAGTTTCTCAGAAAGTTTCTTTCCAGTTTTGAACGGAAGATATTTCCTTTTTCACCATAGGCCTCTATGGGCTTCCAAATATCCCTTTGCCAATTCCACAAGAACAGCCATAGCGAAAGGCTTCTTGAAGGGAAAGATGTAACTCTGTGAGATGAATTCACAGAACACAGAGCAGGTTCTCAGAAAGCTTCTTTCCAGTTTTGAACGGAAGATATTTCCTTTTTCACCATAGCCCTCTATGGGCTTCCAAATATCCCTTTGCCAATTCCACAAGAACAGCCTTAGCGAAAGGCTTCTTGAAGGGAAAGATGTAACTCTGTGAGATGAATTCACAGAACACAGAGCAGTTTCTCAGAAAGCTTCTTTCCAGTTTTGAACGGAAGATATTTCCTTTTTCACCATAGCCGTCTATGGGATTTCAAATATCCATTTTACAATTCCACAAGAACAGCCTTAGCGAAAGGCTTCTTGAAGGGAAAGATGTAACTCTGTGAGATGAATTTACGGAACACAGAGCAGTTTCTCAGAAAGCTTCTTTCCAGTTTTGAACGGAAGATATTTCCTTTTTCACCATAGCCCTCTATGGGCTTCCAAATATCCCTTTGCCAATTCCATAAGAAGAGCCTTAGCGAAAGGCTTCTTGAAGGGAAAGATGTAACTCTGTGAGATGAATTAACAGAACACAGAGCAGTTTCTCAGAAAGCTTCTTTCCAGTTTTGAACGGAAGATATTTCCTTTTTCACCATAGCCCTCTATGGGCTTCCAAATATCCCTTTGCCAATTCCACAAGAACAGCCTTAGCAAAAGGCTTCTTGAAGGTAAAGATGTAACTTTGTGAGATGAATTCACAGAACGCAGAGCAGTTTCTCAGAAAGCTTCTTTCCAGTTTTGAACGGAAGATATTTCCTTTTTCACCATAGCCCTCTATGGGCTTCCAAATATCCCTTTGCCAATTCCACAAGAACAGCCTTAGCGAAAGGCTTCTTGAAGGGAAAGATGTAACTCTGTGAGATGAATTCACAGAACACAGATCAGTTTCTCAGAAAGCTTCTTTCCAGTTTTGAACGGAAGATATTTCCTTTTTCACCATAGCCGTCTATGGGCTTCCAAATATCCCTTTGCCAATTCCACAAGAACAGCCTTAGCGAAAGGCTTCTTGAAGGGAAAGATGTAACTCTGTGAGATGAATTAACAGAACACAGAGCAGTTTCTCAGAAAGCTTCTTTCCAGTTTTGAACGGAAGATATTTCCTTTTTCACCATAGGCCTCTAAGGGCTTCCAAATATCCCTTTGCCAATTCCACAAGAACAGCCATAGTGAAAGGCTTCTTGAGGGGAAAGATGTAACTCTGTGAGATGAATTAACAGAACACAGAGCAGTTTCTCAGAAAGCTTCTTTCCAGTTTTGAACGGAAGATATTTCCTTTTTCACCATAGCCCTCTATGGGCTTCCAAATATCCCTTTGCCAATTCCACAAGAACAGCCTTAGCGAAAGGCTTCTTGAAGGGAAAGATGTAACTCTGTGAGATGAATTCACAGAACACAGAGCAGTTTCTCAGAAAGCTTCTTTCCAGTTTTGAACGGAAGATATTTACTTTTTCACCATAGCCCTCTATGGGCTTCCAAATATCCCTTTGCCAATTCCACAAGAACAGCCTTAGCGAAAGGCTTCTTGAAAGGAAAGATGTAACTCTGTGAGATGAATTCACAGAACACAGTGCAGTTTCTCAGAAAGCTTCTTTCCAGTTTTGAACGGAAGATATTTCCTTTTTCACCATAGCCGTCTATGGGCTTCCAAATATCCCTTTGCCAATTCCACAAGAACAGCCTTAGCGAAAGGCTTCTTGAGGGGAAAGATGTAACTCTGTGAGATGAATTAACAGAACACAGAGCAGTTTCTCAGAAAGCCTCTTTCCAGTTTTGAACGGAAGATATTTCCTTTTTCACCATAGCCCTCTATGGGCTTCCAAATATCCCTTTGACAATTCCACAAGAACAGCCTTAGCGAAAGGCTTCTTGAAAGGAAAGATGTAACTCTGTGAGATGAATTCACAGAACACAGAGCAGTGTCTCAGAAAGCTTCTTTCCAGTTTTGAACGGAAGATATTTCCATTTTCACCATAGGCCTCTATGGGCTTCCAAATATCCCTTTGCCAATTCCACAAGAACAGCCTTAGCGAAAGGCTTCTTGAAGGGAAAGATGTAACTCTGTGAGATGAATTCACAGAACACAGAGCAGTTTCTCAGAAAGCTTCTTTCCAGTTTTGAACGGAAGATATTTCCTTTTTCACCATAGCCCTCTATGGGCTTCCAAATATCCCTTTGCCAATTCCACAAGAACAGCCTTAGCGAAAGGCTTCTTGAAGGGAAAGATGTAACTCTGTAAGAAGGATTCACAGAACACAGAGCAGTTTCTCTGAAAGCTTCTTTCCAGTTTTGAACGGAAGATATTTCCTTTTTCACCATAGCCCTCTATGGGCTTCCAAATATCCCTTTGCCAATTCCACAAGAACAGCCTTAGCGAAAGGCTTCTTGAAGGGAAAGATGTAACTCTGTGAGATGAATTCACAGAACACAGAGCAGTTTCTCAGAAAGCTTCTTTCCGGTTTTGAACGGAAGATATTTCCTTTTTCACCATAGGCCTCTAGGGGCTTCCAAATATCCCTTTGCCAATTCCACAAGAACAGACTTAGCGAAAGGCTTCTTGAAGGGAAAGATGTAACTCTGTGAGATGAATTCACAGAACACAGAGCAGTTTCTCAGAAAGCTTCTTTCCAGTTTTGAACGGAAGATATTTCCTTTTTCACCATAGGCCTCTAAGGTCTTCCAAATATCCCTTTGCCAATTCCACAAGAACAGCCTTAGCGAAAGGCTTCTTGAGGGGAAAGATGTAACTCTGTGAGATGAATTAACAGAACACAGAGCAGTTTCTCAGAAAGCTTCTTTCCAGTTTTGAACGGAAGATATTTCCTTTTTCACCATAGCCCTCTATGGGCTTCCAAATATCCCTTTGCCAATTCCACAAGAACAGCCTTAGCGAAAGGCTTCTTGAAGGGAAAGATGTAACTCTGTGAGATGAATTCACGGAACACAGAGCAGTTTCTCAGAAAGCTTCTTTCCAGTTTTGAACGGAAGATATTTCCTTTTTCACCATAGCCCTCTATGGGCTTCCAAATATCCCTTTGCCAATTCCATAAGAACAGCCTTAGCGAAAGGCTTCTTGAAGGGAAAGATGTAACTCTGTGAGATGAATTAACAGAACACAGAGCAGTGTCTCAGAAAGCTTCTTTCCAGTTTTGAACGGAAGATATTTCCTTTTTCACCATAGGCCTCTATGGGCTTCCAAATATCCCTTTGCCAATTCCACAAGAACAGCCTTAGCGAAAGGCTTCTTGAAGGGAAAGATGTAACTCTGTGAGATGAATTCACGGAACACAGAGCAGTTTCTCAGAAAGCTTCTTTCCAGTTTTGAACGGAAGATATTTCCTTTTTCACCATAGCCCTCTATGGGCTTCCAAATATCCCTTTGCCAATTCCATAAGAACAGCCTTAGCGAAAGGCTTCTTGAAGGGAAAGATGTAACTCTGTGAGATGAATTAACAGAACACAGAGCAGTTTCTCAGAAAGCTTCTTTCCAGTTTTGAACGGAAGATATTTCCTTTTTCACCATAGCCCTCTATGGGCTTCCAAATATCCCTTTGCCAATTCCACAAGAACAGCCTTAGCAAAAGGCTTCTTGAAGGTAAAGATGTAACTTTGTGAGATGAATTCACAGAACGCAGAGCAGTTTCTCAGAAAGCTTCTTTCCAGTTTTGAACGGAAGATATTTCCTTTTTCACCATAGCCCTCTATGGGCTTCCAAATATCCCTTTGCCATTTCCACAAGAACAGCCTTAGCGAAAGGCTTCTTGAAAGGAAAGACGTAACTCTGTGAGATGAATTCACAGAACACAGAGCAGTGTCTCAGAAAGCTTCTTTCCAGTTTTGAACGGAAGATATTTCCTTTTTCACCATAGCCCTCTATGGGCTTCCAAATATTCCTTTGCCAATTCCATAAGAACAGCCTTAGCGAAAGGCTTCTTGAAGGGAAAGATGTAACTCTGTGAGATGAATTCACGGAACACAGAGCAGTTTCTCAGAAAGCTTCTTTCCAGTTTTGAACGGAAGATATTTCCTTTTTCACCATAGCCCTCTATGGGCTTCCAAATATTCCTTTGCCAATTCCATAAGAACAGCCTTAGCGAAAGGCTTCTTGAAGGGAAAGATGTAACTCTGTGAGATGAATTAACAGAACACAGAGCAGTTTCTCAGAAAGCTTCTTTCCAGTTTTGAACGGAAGATATTTCCTTTTTCACCATAGCCCTCTATGGGCTTCCAAATATCCCTTTGCCAATTCCACAAGAACAGCCTTAGCAAAAGGCTTCTTGAAGGTAAAGATGTAACTATGTGAGATGAATTCACAGAACGCAGAGCAGTTTCTCAGAAAGCTTCTTTCCAGTTTTGAACGGAAGATATTTCCTTTTTCACCATAGCCCTCTATGGGCTTCCAAATATCCCTTTGCCAATTCCACAAGAACAGCCTTAGCGAAAGGCTTCTTGAAGGGAAAGATGTAACTCTGTGAGATGAATTCACAGAACACAGAGCAGTTTCTCAGAAAGCTTCTTTCCAGTTTTGAACGGAAGATATTTCCTTTTTCACCATAGCCGTCTATGGGCTTCAAAATATCCCTTTGCCAATTCCACAAGAACAGCCTTAGCGAAAGGCTTCTCGAAGGGAAAGATGTAACTCTGTGAGATGAATTAACAGAACACAGAGCAGTTTCTCAGAAAGCTTCTTTCCAGTTTTGAACGGAAGATATTTCCTTTTTCACCATAGGCCTCTAAGGGCTTCCAAATATCCCTTTGCCAATTCCACAAGAACAGCCATAGCGAAAGGCTTCTTGAGGGGAAAGATGTAACTCTGTGAGATGAATTCACAGAACACAGAGCAGTTTCTCAGAAAGCTTCTTTCCAGTTTTGAACGGAAGATATTTCCTTTTTCACCATAGCCCTCTATGGGCTTCCAAATATCCCTTTGCCAATTCCACAAGAACAGCCTTAGCGAAAGGCTTCTTGAAGGGAAAGATGTAACTCTGTGAGATGAGTTCACAGAACACAGAGCAGTTTCTCAGAAAGCTTCTTTCCAGTTTTGAACGGAAGATATTTCCTTTTTCACCATAGCCCTCTATGGGCTTCCAAATATCCCTTTGCCAATTCCATAAGAACAGCCTTAGCGAAAGGCTTCTTGAAGGGAAAGATGTAACTCTGTGAGATGAATTAACAGAACACAGAGCAGTTTCTCAGAAAGTTTCTTTCCAGTTTTGAACGGAAGATATTTCCTTTTTCACCATAGGCCTCTATGGGCTTCCAAATATCCCTTTGCCAATTCCACAAGAACAGCCTTAGCGAAAGGCTTCTTGAATGGAAAGATGTAACTCTGTGAGATGAATTCACGGAACACAGAGCAGTTTCTCAGAAAGCTTCTTTCCATTTTTGAACGGAAGATATTTCCTTTTTCACCATAGCCCTCTATGGGCTTCCAAATATCCCTTTGCCAATTCCATAAGAACAGCCTTAGCGAAAGGCTTCTTGAAGGGATAGATGTATCTCTGTGAGATGAATTAACAGAACACAGAGCAGTTTCTCAGAAAGTTTCTTTCCAGTTTTGAACGGAAGATATTTCCTTTTTCACCATAGGCCTCTATGGGCTTCCAAATATCCCTTTGCCAATTCCACAAGAACAGCCATAGCGAAAGGCTTCTTGAAGGGAAAGATGTAACTCTGTGAGATGAATTCACAGAACACAGAGCAGGTTCTCAGAAAGCTTCTTTCCAGTTTTGAACGGAAGATATTTCCTTTTTCACCATAGCCCTCTATGGGCTTCCAAATATCCCTTTGCCAATTCCACAAGAACAGCCTTAGCGAAAGGCTTCTTGAAGGGAAAGATGTAACTCTGTGAGATGAATTCACAGAACACAGAGCAGTTTCTCAGAAAGCTTCTTTCCAGTTTTGAACGGAAGATATTTCCTTTTTCACCATAGCCGTCTATGGGATTTCAAATATCCATTTTACAATTCCACAAGAACAGCCTTAGCGAAAGGCTTCTTGAAGGGAAAGATGTAACTCTGTGAGATGAATTTACGGAACACAGAGCAGTTTCTCAGAAAGCTTCTTTCCAGTTTTGAACGGAAGATATTTCCTTTTTCACCATAGCCCTCTATGGGCTTCCAAATATCCCTTTGCCAATTCCATAAGAAGAGCCTTAGCGAAAGGCTTCTTGAAGGGAAAGATGTAACTCTGTGAGATGAATTAACAGAACACAGAGCAGTTTCTCAGAAAGCTTCTTTCCAGTTTTGAACGGAAGATATTTCCTTTTTCACCATAGCCCTCTATGGGCTTCCAAATATCCCTTTGCCAATTCCACAAGAACAGCCTTAGCAAAAGGCTTCTTGAAGGTAAAGATGTAACTTTGTGAGATGAATTCACAGAACGCAGAGCAGTTTCTCAGAAAGCTTCTTTCCAGTTTTGAACGGAAGATATTTCCTTTTTCACCATAGCCCTCTATGGGCTTCCAAATATCCCTTTGCCAATTCCACAAGAACAGCCTTAGCGAAAGGCTTCTTGAAGGGAAAGATGTAACTCTGTGAGATGAATTCACAGAACACAGATCAGTTTCTCAGAAAGCTTCTTTCCAGTTTTGAACGGAAGATATTTCCTTTTTCACCATAGCCGTCTATGGGCTTCCAAATATCCCTTTGCCAATTCCACAAGAACAGCCTTAGCGAAAGGCTTCTTGAAGGGAAAGATGTAACTCTGTGAGATGAATTAACAGAACACAGAGCAGTTTCTCAGAAAGCTTCTTTCCAGTTTTGAACGGAAGATATTTCCTTTTTCACCATAGGCCTCTAAGGGCTTCCAAATATCCCTTTGCCAATTCCACAAGAACAGCCATAGTGAAAGGCTTCTTGAGGGGAAAGATGTAACTCTGTGAGATGAATTAACAGAACACAGAGCAGTTTCTCAGAAAGCTTCTTTCCAGTTTTGAACGGAAGATATTTCCTTTTTCACCATAGCCCTCTATGGGCTTCCAAATATCCCTTTGCCAATTCCACAAGAACAGCCTTAGCGAAAGGCTTCTTGAAGGGAAAGATGTAACTCTGTGAGATGAATTCACAGAACACAGAGCAGTTTCTCAGAAAGCTTCTTTCCAGTTTTGAACGGAAGATATTTACTTTTTCACCATAGCCCTCTATGGGCTTCCAAATATCCCTTTGCCAATTCCACAAGAACAGCCTTAGCGAAAGGCTTCTTGAAAGGAAAGATGTAACTCTGTGAGATGAATTCACAGAACACAGTGCAGTTTCTCAGAAAGCTTCTTTCCAGTTTTGAACGGAAGATATTTCCTTTTTCACCATAGCCGTCTATGGGCTTCCAAATATCCCTTTGCCAATTCCACAAGAACAGCCTTAGCGAAAGGCTTCTTGAGGGGAAAGATGTAACTCTGTGAGATGAATTAACAGAACACAGAGCAGTTTCTCAGAAAGCCTCTTTCCAGTTTTGAACGGAAGATATTTCCTTTTTCACCATAGCCCTCTATGGGCTTCCAAATATCCCTTTGACAATTCCACAAGAACAGCCTTAGCGAAAGGCTTCTTGAAAGGAAAGATGTAACTCTGTGAGATGAATTCACAGAACACAGAGCAGTGTCTCAGAAAGCTTCTTTCCAGTTTTGAACGGAAGATATTTCCATTTTCACCATAGGCCTCTATGGGCTTCCAAATATCCCTTTGCCAATTCCACAAGAACAGCCTTAGCGAAAGGCTTCTTGAAGGGAAAGATGTAACTCTGTGAGATGAATTCACAGAACACAGAGCAGTTTCTCAGAAAGCTTCTTTCCAGTTTTGAACGGAAGATATTTCCTTTTTCACCATAGCCCTCTATGGGCTTCCAAATATCCCTTTGCCAATTCCACAAGAACAGCCTTAGCGAAAGGCTTCTTGAAGGGAAAGATGTAACTCTGTAAGAAGAATTCACAGAACACAGAGCAGTTTCTCTGAAAGCTTCTTTCCAGTTTTGAACGGAAGATATTTCCTTTTTCACCATAGCCCTCTATGGGCTTCCAAATATCCCTTTGCCAATTCCACAAGAACAGCCTTAGCGAAAGGCTTCTTGAAGGGAAAGATGTAACTCTGTGAGATGAATTCACAGAACACAGAGCAGTTTCTCAGAAAGCTTCTTTCCGGTTTTGAACGGAAGATATTTCCTTTTTCACCATAGGCCTCTAGGGGCTTCCAAATATCCCTTTGCCAATTCCACAAGAACAGACTTAGCGAAAGGCTTCTTGAAGGGAAAGATGTAACTCTGTGAGATGAATTCACAGAACACAGAGCAGTTTCTCAGAAAGCTTCTTTCCAGTTTTGAACGGAAGATATTTCCTTTTTCACCATAGGCCTCTAAGGTCTTCCAAATATCCCTTTGCCAATTCCACAAGAACAGCCTTAGCGAAAAGCTTCTTGAGGGGAAAGATGTAACTCTGTGAGATGAATTAACAGAACACAGAGCAGTTTCTCAGAAAGCTTCTTTCCAGTTTTGAACGGAAGATATTTCCTTTTTCACCATAGCCCTCTATGGGCTTCCAAATATCCCTTTGCCAATTCCACAAGAACAGCCTTAGCGAAAGGCTTCTTGAAGGGAAAGATGTAACTCTGTGAGATGAATTCACGGAACACAGAGCAGTTTCTCAGAAAGCTTCTTTCCAGTTTTGAACGGAAGATATTTCCTTTTTCACCATAGCCCTCTATGGGCTTCCAAATATCCCTTTGCCAATTCCATAAGAACAGCCTTAGCGAAAGGCTTCTTGAAGGGAAAGATGTAACTCTGTGAGATGAATTAACAGAACACAGAGCAGTGTCTCAGAAAGCTTCTTTCCAGTTTTGAACGGAAGATATTTCCTTTTTCACCATAGGCCTCTATGGGCTTCCAAATATCCCTTTGCCAATTCCACAAGAACAGCCTTAGCGAAAGGCTTCTTGAAGGGAAAGATGTAACTCTGTGAGATGAATTCACGGAACACAGAGCAGTTTCTCAGAAAGCTTCTTTCCAGTTTTGAACGGAAGATATTTCCTTTTTCACCATAGCCCTCTATGGGCTTCCAAATATCCCTTTGCCAATTCCATAAGAACAGCCTTAGCGAAAGGCTTCTTGAAGGGAAAGATGTAACTCTGTGAGATGAATTAACAGAACACAGAGCAGTTTCTCAGAAAGCTTCTTTCCAGTTTTGAACGGAAGATATTTCCTTTTTCACCATAGCCCTCTATGGGCTTCCAAATATCCCTTTGCCAATTCCACAAGAACAGCCTTAGCAAAAGGCTTCTTGAAGGTAAAGATGTAACTTTGTGAGATGAATTCACAGAACGCAGAGCAGTTTCTCAGAAAGCTTCTTTCCAGTTTTGAACGGAAGATATTTCCTTTTTCACCATAGCCCTCTATGGGCTTCCAAATATCCCTTTGCCATTTCCACAAGAACAGCCTTAGCGAAAGGCTTCTTGAAGGGAAAGATGTAACTCTGTGAGATGAATTCACAGAACACAGAGCAGTTTCTCAGAAAGCTTCTTTCCAGTTTTGAACGGAAGATATTTCCTTTTTCACCATAGCCGTCTATGGGCTTCCAAATATCCCTTTGCCAATTCCACAAGAACAGCCTTAGCGGAAGGCTTCTTGAAGGGAAAGATGTAACTCTGTGAGATGAATTAACAGAACACAGAGCAGTTTCTCAGAAAGCTTCTTTCCAGTTTTGAACGGAAGATATTTCCTTTTTCACCATAGGCCTCTAAGGGCTTCCAAATATCCCTTTGCCAATTCCACAAGAACAGCCATAGCGAAAGGCTTCTTGAGGGGAAAGATGTAACTCTGTGAGATGAATTCACAGAACACAGAGCAGTTTCTCAGAAAGCTTCTTTCCAGTTTTGAACGGAAGATATGTCCTTTTTCACCATAGCCCTGTATGGGCTTCCAAATATCCCTTTGCCAATTCCACAAGAACAGCCTTAGCGAAAGGCTTCTTGAAGGGAAAGATGTAACTCTGTGAGATGAATTCACGGAACACACAGCAGTTTCTCAGAAAGCTTCTTTCCAGTTTTGGACGGAAGATATTTCCTTTTTCACCATAGCACTCTATGGGCTTCCAAATATCCCTTTGCCAATTCCATAAGAACAGCCTTAGTGAAAGGCTTCTTGAAGGGAAAGATGTAACTCTGTGAGATGAATTAGCAGAACACAGAGCAGTTTCTCAGAAAGTCTCTTTCCAGTTTTGAACGGAAGATATTTCCTTTTTCACCATAGCCCTCTATGGGCTTCCAAATATCCCTTTGCCAATTCCACAAGAACAGCCTTAGCGAAAGGCTTCTTGAACGGAAAGATGTAACTCTGTAAGAAGAATTCACAGAACACAGAGCAGTTTCTCTGAAAGCTTCTTTCCAGTTTTGAACGGAAGATATTTCCTTTTTCACCATAGACCTCTATGGGCTTCCAAATATCCCTTTGCCAATTCCACAAGAACAGCCTTAGCGAAAGGCTTCTTGAAGGGAAAGATGTAACTCTGTGAGATGAATTCACAGAACACAGAGCAGTTTCTCAGAAAGCTTCTTTCCGGTTTTGAACGGAAGATATTTCCTTTTTCACCATAGGAATCTATTGGCTTCCAAATATCCCTTTGCCAATTCCACAAGAACAGACTTAGCGAAAGGCTTCTTGAAGGGAAAGATGTAACTCTGTGAGATGAATTCACAGAACACAGAGCAGTTTCTCAGAAAGCTTCTTTCCAGTTTTGAACGGAAGATATTTCCTTTTTCACCATAGGCCTCTAAGGTCTTCCAAATATCCCTTTGCCAATTCCACAAGAACAGCCTTAGCGAAAGGCTTCTTGAGGGGAAAGATGTAACTCTGTGAGATGAATTAACAGAACACAGAGCAGTTTCTCAGAAAGCTTCTTTCCAGTTTTGAACGGAAGATATTTCCTTTTTCACCATAGCCGTCTATGGGCTTCCAAATATCCCTTTGCCAATTCCACAAGAACAGCCTTAGCGAAAGGCTTCTTGAGGGGAAAGATGTAACTCTGTGAGATGAATTAACAGAACACAGAGCAGTTTCTCAGAAAGCCTCTTTCCAGTTTTGAACGGAAGATATTTCCTTTTTCACCATAGCCCTCTATGGGCTTCCAAATATCCCTTTGACAATTCCACAAGAACAGCCTTAGCGAAAGGCTTCTTGAAGGGAAAGATGTAACTCTGTGAGATGAATTCACAGAACACAGAGCAGTTTCTCAGAAAGCTTCTTTCCGGTTTTGAACGGAAGATATTTCCTTTTTCACCATAGGCCTCTAGGGGCTTCCAAATATCCCTTTGCCAATTCCACAAGAACAGACTTAGCGAAAGGCTTCTTGAAGGGAAAGATGTAACTCTGTGAGATGAATTCACAGAACACAGAGCAGTTTCTCAGAAAGCTTCTTTCCAGTTTTGAACGGAAGATATTTCCTTTTTCACCATAGGCCTCTAAGGTCTTCCAAATATCCCTTTGCCAATTCCACAAGAACAGCCTTAGCGAAAGGCTTCTTGAGGGGAAAGATGTAACTCTGTGAGATGAATTAACAGAACACAGAGCAGTTTCTCAGAAAGCTTCTTTCCAGTTTTGAACGGAAGATATTTCCTTTTTCACCATAGCCCTCTATGGGCTTCCAAATATCCCTTTGCCAATTCCACAAGAACAGCCTTAGCGAAAGGCTTCTTGAAGGGAAAGATGTAACTCTGTGAGATGAATTCACGGAACACAGAGCAGTTTCTCAGAAAGCTTCTTTCCAGTTTTGAACGGAAGATATTTCCTTTTTCACCATAGCCCTCTATGGGCTTCCAAATATCCCTTTGCCAATTCCATAAGAACAGCCTTAGCGAAAGGCTTCTTGAAGGGAAAGATGTAACTTTGTGAGATGAATTAACAGAACACAGAGCAGTTTCTCAGAAAGCTTCTTTCCAGTTTTGAACGGAAGATATTTCCTTTTTCACCATAGCCCTCTATGGGCTTCCAAATATCCCTTTGCCAATTCCACAAGAACAGCCTTAGCGAAAGGCTTCTTGAAGGGAAAGATGTAACTCTGTGAGATGAATTAACAGAACACAGAGCAGTTTCTCAGAAAGCTTCTTTCCAGTTTTGAACGGAAGATATTTCCTTTTTCACCATAGCCCTCTATGGGCTTCCAAATATCCCTTTGCCAATTCCACAAGAACAGCCGTAGCGAAAGGCTTCTTGAAGGGAAAGATGTAACTCTGTGAGATGAATTCACAGAACACAGAGCACTTTCTCAGAAAGCTTCTTTCCAGTTTTGAACGGAAGATATTTCCTTTTTCACCATAGCCCTCTATGGGCTTCCAAATATCCCTTTGCCAATTCCACAAGAACAGCCTTAGCAAAAGGCTTCTTGAAGGGAAAGATGTAACTTTGTGAGATGAATTCACAGAACGCAGAGCAGTTTCTCAGAAAGCTTCTTTCCAGTTTTGAACGGAAGATATTTCCTTTTTCACCATAGCCCTCTATGGGCTTCCAAATATCCCTTTGCCAATTCCACAAGAACAGCCTTAGCGAAAGGCTTCTTGAAGGGAAAGATGTAACTCTGTGAGATGAATTCACAGAACACAGAGCAGTTTCTCAGAAAGCTTCTTTCCAGTTTTGAACGGAAGATATTTCCTTTTTCACCATAGCCGTCTATGGGCTTCCAAATATCCCTTTGCCAATTCCACAAGAACAGCCTTAGCGAAAGGCTTCTTGAAGGGAAAGATGTAACTCTGTGAGATGAATTCACAGAACACAGAGCAGTTTCTCAGAAAGCTTCTTTCCAGTTTTGAACGGAAGATATTTCCTTTTTCACCAAAGGCCTCTAAGGGCTTCCAAATATCCCTTTGCCAATTCCACAAGAACAGCCATAGCGAAAGGCTTCTTGAGGGGAAACATGTAACTCTGTGAGATGAATTAACAAAACACAGAGCAGTTTCTCAGAAAGCTTCTTTCCAGTTTTGAACGGAAGATATTTCCTTTTTCACCATAGCCCTCTATGGGCTTCCAAATATCCCTTTGCCAATTCCACAAGAACAGCCTTAGCGAAAGGCTTCTTGAAGGGAAAGATGTAACTCTGTGAGATGAATTCACGGAACACAGAGCAGTTTCTCAGAAAGCTTCTTTCCAGTTTTGAACGGAAGATATTTCCTTTTTCACCATAGCCCTCTATGGGCTTCCAAATATCCCTTTGCCAATTCCGTAAGAACAGCCTTAGCGAAAGGGTTCTTGAAGGGAAAGATGTAACTCTGTGAGATGAATTAACAGAACACAGAGCAGTTTCTCAGAAAGTTTCTTTCCAGTTTTGAACGGAAGATATTTCCTTTTTCACCATAGGCCTCTATGGGCTTCCAAATATCCCTTTGCCAATTCCACAAGAACAGCCTTAGCGAAAGGCTTCTTGAAGGGAAAGATGTAACTCTGTGAGATGAATTCACAGAACACAGAGCAGTTTCTCAGAAAGCTTCTTTCCAGTTTTGAACGGAAGATATTTCCTTTTTCACCATAGCCCTCTATGGGCTTCCAAATATCCCTTTGCCAATTCCACAAGAACAGCCTTAGCGAAAGGCTTCTTGAAGGGAAAGATGTAACTCTGTGAGATGAATTCACGGAACACAGAGCAGTTTCTCAGAAAGCTTCTTTCCAGTTTTGAACGGAAGATATTTCCTTTTTCACCATAGCCCTCTATGGGCTTCCAAATATCCCTTTGCCAATTCCACAAGAACAGCCTTAGCGAAAGGCTTCTTGAAGGGAAAGATGTAACTCTGTGAGATGAATTCACAGAACACAGAGCAGTTTCTCAGAAAGCTTCTTTCCAGTTTTGAACGGAAGATATTTCCTTTTTCACCATAGCCGTCTATGGGATTTCAAATATCCATTTTACAATTCCACAAGAACAGCCTTAGCGAAAGGCTTCTTGAAGGGAAAGATGTAACTCTGTGAGATGAATTTACGGAACACAGAGCAGTTTCTCAGAAAGCTTCTTTCCAGTTTTGAACGGAAGATATTTCCTTTTTCACCATAGCCCTCTATGGGCTTCCAAATATCCCTTTGCCAATTCCATAAGAAGAGCCTTAGCGAAAGGCTTCTTGAAGGGAAAGATGTAACTCTGTGAGATGAATTAACAGAACACAGAGCAGTTTCTCAGAAAGCTTCTTTCCAGTTTTGAACGGAAGATATTTCCTTTTTCACCATAGCCCTCTATGGGCTTCCAAATATCCCTTTGCCAATTCCACAAGAACAGCCTTAGCAAAAGGCTTCTTGAAGGTAAAGATGTAACTTTGTGAGATGAATTCACAGAACGCAGAGCAGTTTCTCAGAAAGCTTCTTTCCAGTTTTGAACGGAAGATATTTCCTTTTTCACCATAGCCCTCTATGGGCTTCCAAATATCCCTTTGCCAATTCCACAAGAACAGCCTTAGCGAAAGGCTTCTTGAAGGGAAAGATGTAACTCTGTGAGATGAATTCACAGAACACAGATCAGTTTCTCAGAAAGCTTCTTTCCAGTTTTGAACGGAAGATATTTCCTTTTTCACCATAGCCGTCTATGGGCTTCCAAATATCCCTTTGCCAATTCCACAAGAACAGCCTTAGCGAAAGGCTTCTTGAAGGGAAAGATGTAACTCTGTGAGATGAATTAACAGAACACAGAGCAGTTTCTCAGAAAGCTTCTTTCCAGTTTTGAACGGAAGATATTTCCTTTTTCACCATAGGCCTCTAAGGGCTTCCAAATATCCCTTTGCCAATTCCACAAGAACAGCCATAGTGAAAGGCTTCTTGAGGGGAAAGATGTAACTCTGTGAGATGAATTAACAGAACACAGAGCAGTTTCTCAGAAAGCTTCTTTCCAGTTTTGAACGGAAGATATTTACTTTTTCACCATAGCCCTCTATGGGCTTCCAAATATCCCTTTGCCAATTCCACAAGAACAGCCTTAGCGAAAGGCTTCTTGAAAGGAAAGATGTAACTCTGTGAGATGAATTCACAGAACACAGTGCAGTTTCTCAGAAAGCTTCTTTCCAGTTTTGAACGGAAGATATTTCCTTTTTCACCATAGCCGTCTATGGGCTTCCAAATATCCCTTTGCCAATTCCACAAGAACAGCCTTAGCGAAAGGCTTCTTGAGGGGAAAGATGTAACTCTGTGAGATGAATTAACAGAACACAGAGCAGTTTCTCAGAAAGCCTCTTTCCAGTTTTGAACGGAAGATATTTCCTTTTTCACCATAGCCCTCTATGGGCTTCCAAATATCCCTTTGACAATTCCACAAGAACAGCCTTAGCGAAAGGCTTCTTGAAAGGAAAGATGTAACTCTGTGAGATGAATTCACAGAACACAGAGCAGTGTCTCAGAAAGCTTCTTTCCAGTTTTGAACGGAAGATATTTCCATTTTCACCATAGGCCTCTATGGGCTTCCAAATATCCCTTTGCCAATTCCACAAGAACAGCCTTAGCGAAAGGCTTCTTGAAGGGAAAGATGTAACTCTGTGAGATGAATTCACAGAACACAGAGCAGTTTCTCAGAAAGCTTCTTTCCAGTTTTGAACGGAAGATATTTCCTTTTTCACCATAGCCCTCTATGGGCTTCCAAATATCCCTTTGCCAATTCCACAAGAACAGCCTTAGCGAAAGGCTTCTTGAAGGGAAAGATGTAACTCTGTAAGAAGAATTCACAGAACACAGAGCAGTTTCTCTGAAAGCTTCTTTCCAGTTTTGAACGGAAGATATTTCCTTTTTCACCATAGCCCTCTATGGGCTTCCAAATATCCCTTTGCCAATTCCACAAGAACAGCCTTAGCGAAAGGCTTCTTGAAGGGAAAGATGTAACTCTGTGAGATGAATTCACAGAACACAGAGCAGTTTCTCAGAAAGCTTCTTTCCGGTTTTGAACGGAAGATATTTCCTTTTTCACCATAGGCCTCTAGGGGCTTCCAAATATCCCTTTGCCAATTCCACAAGAACAGACTTAGCGAAAGGCTTCTTGAAGGGAAAGATGTAACTCTGTGAGATGAATTCACAGAACACAGAGCAGTTTCTCAGAAAGCTTCTTTCCAGTTTTGAACGGAAGATATTTCCTTTTTCACCATAGGCCTCTAAGGTCTTCCAAATATCCCTTTGCCAATTCCACAAGAACAGCCTTAGCGAAAGGCTTCTTGAGGGGAAAGATGTAACTCTGTGAGATGAATTAACAGAACACAGAGCAGTTTCTCAGAAAGCTTCTTTCCAGTTTTGAACGGAAGATATTTCCTTTTTCACCATAGCCCTCTATGGGCTTCCAAATATCCCTTTGCCAATTCCACAAGAACAGCCTTAGCGAAAGGCTTCTTGAAGGGAAAGATGTAACTCTGTGAGATGAATTCACGGAACACAGAGCAGTTTCTCAGAAAGCTTCTTTCCAGTTTTGAACGGAAGATATTTCCTTTTTCACCATAGCCCTCTATGGGCTTCCAAATATCCCTTTGCCAATTCCATAAGAACAGCCTTAGCGAAAGGCTTCTTGAAGGGAAAGATGTAACTTTGTGAGATGAATTAACAGAACACAGAGCAGTTTCTCAGAAAGCTTCTTTCCAGTTTTGAACGGAAGATATTTCCTTTTTCACCATAGCCCTCTATGGGCTTCCAAATATCCCTTTGCCAATTCCACAAGAACAGCCTTAGCGAAAGGCTTCTTGAAGGGAAAGATGTAACTCTGTGAGATGAATTAACAGAACACAGAGCAGTTTCTCAGAAAGCTTCTTTCCAGTTTTGAACGGAAGATATTTCCTTTTTCACCATAGCCCTCTATGGGCTTCCAAATATCCCTTTGCCAATTCCACAAGAACAGCCGTAGCGAAAGGCTTCTTGAAGGGAAAGATGTAACTCTGTGAGATGAATTCACAGAACACAGAGCACTTTCTCAGAAAGCTTCTTTCCAGTTTTGAACGGAAGATATTTCCTTTTTCACCATAGCCCTCTATGGGCTTCCAAATATCCCTTTGCCAATTCCACAAGAACAGCCTTAGCAAAAGGCTTCTTGAAGGGAAAGATGTAACTTTGTGAGATGAATTCACAGAACGCAGAGCAGTTTCTCAGAAAGCTTCTTTCCAGTTTTGAACGGAAGATATTTCCTTTTTCACCATAGCCCTCTATGGGCTTCCAAATATCCCTTTGCCAATTCCACAAGAACAGCCTTAGCGAAAGGCTTCTTGAAGGGAAAGATGTAACTCTGTGAGATGAATTCACAGAACACAGAGCAGTTTCTCAGAAAGCTTCTTTCCAGTTTTGAACGGAAGATATTTCCTTTTTCACCATAGCCGTCTATGGGCTTCCAAATATCCCTTTGCCAATTCCACAAGAACAGCCTTAGCGAAAGGCTTCTTGAAGGGAAAGATGTAACTCTGTGAGATGAATTCACAGAACACAGAGCAGTTTCTCAGAAAGCTTCTTTCCAGTTTTGAACGGAAGATATTTCCTTTTTCACCATAGGCCTCTAAGGGCTTCCAAATATCCCTTTGCCAATTCCACAAGAACAGCCATAGCGAAAGGCTTCTTGAGGGGAAACATGTAACTCTGTGAGATGAATTAACAAAACACAGAGCAGTTTCTCAGAAAGCTTCTTTCCAGTTTTGAACGGAAGATATTTCCTTTTTCACCATAGCCCTCTATGGGCTTCCAAATATCCCTTTGCCAATTCCACAAGAACAGCCTTAGCGAAAGGCTTCTTGAAGGGAAAGATGTAACTCTGTGAGATGAATTCACGGAACACAGAGCAGTTTCTCAGAAAGCTTCTTTCCAGTTTTGAACGGAAGATATTTCCTTTTTCACCATAGCCCTCTATGGGCTTCCAAATATCCCTTTGCCAATTCCGTAAGAACAGCCTTAGCGAAAGGGTTCTTGAAGGGAAAGATGTAACTCTGTGAGATGAATTAACAGAACACAGAGCAGTTTCTCAGAAAGTTTCTTTCCAGTTTTGAACGGAAGATATTTCCTTTTTCACCATAGGCCTCTATGGGCTTCCAAATATCCCTTTGCCAATTCCACAAGAACAGCCTTAGCGAAAGGCTTCTTGAAGGGAAAGATGTAACTCTGTGAGATGAATTCACAGAACACAGAGCAGTTTCTCAGAAAGCTTCTTTCCAGTTTTGAACGGAAGATATTTCCTTTTTCACCATAGCCCTCTATGGGCTTCCAAATATCCCTTTGCCAATTCCACAAGAACAGCCTTAGCGAAAGGCTTCTTGAAGGGAAAGATGTAACTCTGTGAGATGAATTCACGGAACACAGAGCAGTTTCTCAGAAAGCTTCTTTCCAGTTTTGAACGGAAGATATTTCCTTTTTCACCATAGCCCTCTATGGGCTTCCAAATATCCCTTTGCCAATTCCACAAGAACAGCCTTAGCGAAAGGCTTCTTGAAGGGAAAGATGTAACTCTGTGAGATGAATTCACAGAACACAGAGCAGTTTCTCAGAAAGCTTCTTTCCAGTTTTGAACGGAAGATATTTCCTTTTTCACCATAGCCGTCTATGGGATTTCAAATATCCATTTTACAATTCCACAAGAACAGCCTTAGCGAAAGGCTTCTTGAAGGGAAAGATGTAACTCTGTGAGATGAATTTACGGAACACAGAGCAGTTTCTCAGAAAGCTTCTTTCCAGTTTTGAACGGAAGATATTTCCTTTTTCACCATAGCCCTCTATGGGCTTCCAAATATCCCTTTGCCAATTCCATAAGAAGAGCCTTAGCGAAAGGCTTCTTGAAGGGAAAGATGTAACTCTGTGAGATGAATTAACAGAACACAGAGCAGTTTCTCAGAAAGCTTCTTTCCAGTTTTGAACGGAAGATATTTCCTTTTTCACCATAGCCCTCTATGGGCTTCCAAATATCCCTTTGCCAATTCCACAAGAACAGCCTTAGCAAAAGGCTTCTTGAAGGTAAAGATGTAACTTTGTGAGATGAATTCACAGAACGCAGAGCAGTTTCTCAGAAAGCTTCTTTCCAGTTTGAACGGAAGATATTTCCTTTTTCACCATAGCCCTCTATGGGCTTCCAAATATCCCTTTGCCAATTCCACAAGAACAGCCTTAGCGAAAGGCTTCTTGAAGGGAAAGATGTAACTCTGTGAGATGAATTCACAGAACACAGATCAGTTTCTCAGAAAGCTTCTTTCCAGTTTTGAACGGAAGATATTTCCTTTTTCACCATAGCCGTCTATGGGCTTCCAAATATCCCTTTGCCAATTCCACAAGAACAGCCTTAGCGAAAGGCTTCTTGAAGGGAAAGATGTAACTCTGTGAGATGAATTAACAGAACACAGAGCAGTTTCTCAGAAAGCTTCTTTCCAGTTTTGAACGGAAGATATTTCCTTTTTCACCATAGGCCTCTAAGGGCTTCCAAATATCCCTTTGCCAATTCCACAAGAACAGCCATAGTGAAAGGCTTCTTGAGGGGAAAGATGTAACTCTGTGAGATGAATTAACAGAACACAGAGCAGTTTCTCAGAAAGCTTCTTTCCAGTTTTGAACGGAAGATATTTCCTTTTTCACCATAGCCCTCTATGGGCTTCCAAATATCCCTTTGCCAATTCCACAAGAACAGCCTTAGCGAAAGGCTTCTTGAAGGGAAAGATGTAACTCTGTGAGATGAATTCACAGAACACAGAGCAGTTTCTCAGAAAGCTTCTTTCCAGTTTTGAACGGAAGATATTTACTTTTTCACCATAGCCCTCTATGGGCTTCCAAATATCCCTTTGCCAATTCCACAAGAACAGCCTTAGCGAAAGGCTTCTTGAAAGGAAAGATGTAACTCTGTGAGATGAATTCACAGAACACAGTGCAGTTTCTCAGAAAGCTTCTTTCCAGTTTTGAACGGAAGATATTTCCTTTTTCACCATAGCCGTCTATGGGCTTCCAAATATCCCTTTGCCAATTCCACAAGAACAGCCTTAGCGAAAGGCTTCTTGAGGGGAAAGATGTAACTCTGTGAGATGAATTAACAGAACACAGAGCAGTTTCTCAGAAAGCCTCTTTCCAGTTTTGAACGGAAGATATTTCCTTTTTCACCATAGCCCTCTATGGGCTTCCAAATATCCCTTTGACAATTCCACAAGAACAGCCTTAGCGAAAGGCTTCTTGAAAGGAAAGATGTAACTCTGTGAGATGAATTCACAGAACACAGAGCAGTTTCTCAGAAAGCTTCTTTCCAGTTTTGAACGGAAGATATTTCCTTTTTCACCATAGCCCTCTATGGGCTTCCAAATATCCCTTTGCCAATTCCACAAGAACAGCCTTAGCGAAAGGCTTCTTGAAGGGAAAGATGTAACTCTGTAAGAAGAATTCACAGAACACAGAGCAGTTTCTCTGAAAGCTTCTTTCCAGTTTTGAACGGAAGATATTTCCTTTTTCACCATAGCCCTCTATGGGCTTCCAAATATCCCTTTGCCAATTCCACAAGAACAGCCTTAGCGAAAGGCTTCTTGAAGGGAAAGATGTAACTCTGTGAGATGAATTCACAGAACACAGAGCAGTTTCTCAGAAAGCTTCTTTCCGGTTTTGAACGGAAGATATTTCCTTTTTCACCATAGGCCTCTAGGGGCTTCCAAATATCCCTTTGCCAATTCCACAAGAACAGACTTAGCGAAAGGCTTCTTGAAGGGAAAGATGTAACTCTGTGAGATGAATTCACAGAACACAGAGCAGTTTCTCAGAAAGCTTCTTTCCAGTTTTGAACGGAAGATATTTCCTTTTTCACCATAGGCCTCTAAGGTCTTCCAAATATCCCTTTGCCAATTCCACAAGAACAGCCTTAGCGAAAGGCTTCTTGAGGGGAAAGATGTAACTCTGTGAGATGAATTAACAGAACACAGAGCAGTTTCTCAGAAAGCTTCTTTCCAGTTTTGAACGGAAGATATTTCCTTTTTCACCATAGCCCTCTATGGGCTTCCAAATATCCCTTTGCCAATTCCACAAGAACAGCCTTAGCGAAAGGCTTCTTGAAGGGAAAGATGTAACTCTGTGAGATGAATTCACGGAACACAGAGCAGTTTCTCAGAAAGCTTCTTTCCAGTTTTGAACGGAAGATATTTCCTTTTTCACCATAGCCCTCTATGGGCTTCCAAATATCCCTTTGCCAATTCCATAAGAACAGCCTTAGCGAAAGGCTTCTTGAAGGGAAAGATGTAACTCTGTGAGATGAATTAACAGAACACAGAGCAGTGTCTCAGAAAGCTTCTTTCCAGTTTTGAACGGAAGATATTTCCTTTTTCACCATAGGCCTCTATGGGCTTCCAAATATCCCTTTGCCAATTCCACAAGAACAGCCTTAGCGAAAGGCTTCTTGAAGGGAAAGATGTAACTCTGTGAGATGAATTCACGGAACACAGAGCAGTTTCTCAGAAAGCTTCTTTCCAGTTTTGAACGGAAGATATTTCCTTTTTCACCATAGCCCTCTATGGGCTTCCAAATATCCCTTTGCCAATTCCATAAGAACAGCCTTAGCGAAAGGCTTCTTGAAGGGAAAGATGTAACTCTGTGAGATGAATTAACAGAACACAGAGCAGTTTCTCAGAAAGCTTCTTTCCAGTTTTGAACGGAAGATATTTCCTTTTTCACCATAGCCCTCTATGGGCTTCCAAATATCCCTTTGCCAATTCCACAAGAACAGCCTTAGCAAAAGGCTTCTTGAAGGTAAAGATGTAACTTTGTGAGATGAATTCACAGAACGCAGAGCAGTTTCTCAGAAAGCTTCTTTCCAGTTTTGAACGGAAGATATTTCCTTTTTCACCATAGCCCTCTATGAGCTTCCAAATATCCCTTTGCCATTTCCACAAGAACAGCCTTAGCGAAAGGCTTCTTGAAGGGAAAGATGTAACTCTGTGAGATGAATTCACAGAACACAGAGCAGTTTCTCAGAAAGCTTCTTTCCAGTTTTGAACGGAAGATATTTCCTTTTTCACCATAGCCGTCTATGGGCTTCCAAATATCCCTTTGCCAATTCCACAAGAACAGCCTTAGCGGAAGGCTTCTTGAAGGGAAACATGTAACTCTGTGAGATGAATTAACAGAACACAGAGCAGTTTCTCAGAAAGCTTCTTTCCAGTTTTGAACGGAAGATATTTCCTTTTTCACCATAGGCCTCTAAGGGCTTCCAAATATCCCTTTGCCAATTCCACAAGAACAGCCATAGCGAAAGGCTTCTTGAGGGGAAAGATGTAACTCTGTGAGATGAATTCACAGAACACAGAGCAGTTTCTCAGAAAGCTTCTTTCCAGTTTTGAACGGAAGATATGTCCTTTTTCACCATAGCCCTGTATGGGCTTCCAAATATCCCTTTGCCAATTCCACAAGAACAGCCTTAGCGAAAGGCTTCTTGAAGGGAAAGATGTAACTCTGTGAGATGAATTCACGGAACACACAGCAGTTTCTCAGAAAGCTTCTTTCCAGTTTTGGACGGAAGATATTTCCTTTTTCACCATAGCACTCTATGGGCTTCCAAATATCCCTTTGCCAATTCCATAAGAACAGCCTTAGTGAAAGGCTTCTTGAAGGGAAAGATGTAACTCTGTGAGATGAATTAGCAGAACACAGAGCAGTTTCTCAGAAAGTCTCTTTCCAGTTTTGAACGGAAGATATTTCCTTTTTCACCATAGCCCTCTATGGGCTTCCAAATATCCCTTTGCCAATTCCACAAGAACAGCCTTAGCGAAAGGCTTCTTGAACGGAAAGATGTAACTCTGTAAGAAGAATTCACAGAACACAGAGCAGTTTCTCTGAAAGCTTCTTTCCAGTTTTGAACGGAAGATATTTCCTTTTTCACCATAGACCTCTATGGGCTTCCAAATATCCCTTTGCCAATTCCACAAGAACAGCCTGAGCGAAAGGCTTCTTGAAGGGAAAGATGTAACTCTGTGAGATGAATTCACAGAACACAGAGCAGTTTCTCAGAAAGCTTCTTTCCGGTTTTGAACGGAAGATATTTCCTTTTTCACCATAGGAATCTATTGGCTTCCAAATATCCCTTTGCCAATTCCACAAGAACAGACTTAGCGAAAGGCTTCTTGAAGGGAAAGATGTAACTCTGTGAGATGAATTCACAGAACACAGAGCAGTTTCTCAGAAAGCTTCTTTCCAGTTTTGAACGGAAGATATTTCCTTTTTCACCATAGTCCTCTAAGGTCTTCCAAATATCCCTTTGCCAATTCCACAAGAACAGCCTTAGCGAAAGGCTTCTTGAGGGGAAAGATGTAACTCTGTGAGATGAATTAACAGAACACAGAGCAGTTTCTCAGAAAGCTTCTTTCCAGTTTTGAACGGAAGATATTTCCTTTTTCACCATAGCCCTCTATGGGCTTCCAAATATCCCTTTGCCAATTCCACAAGAACAGCCTTAGCGAAAGGCTTCTTGAAAGGAAAGATGTAACTCTGTGAGATGAATTCACGGAACACAGAGCAGTTTCTCAGAAAGCTTCTTTCCAGTTTTGAACGGAAGATATTTCCTTTTTCACCATAGCCCTCTATGGGCTTCCAAATATCCCTTTGCCAATTCCATAAGAACAGCCTTAGCGAAAGGCTTCTTGAAGGGAAAGATGTAACTTTGTGAGATGAATTAACAGAACACAGAGCAGTTTCTCAGAAAGCTTCTTTCCAGTTTTGAACGGAAGATATTTCCTTTTTCACCATAGCCCTCTATGGGCTTCCAAATATCCCTTTGCCAATTCCACAAGAACAGCCTTAGCGAAAGGCTTCTTGAAGGGAAAGATGTAACTCTGTAAGAAGAATTCACAGAACACAGAGCAGTTTCTCTGAAAGCTTCTTTCCAGTTTTGAACGGAAGATATTTCCTTTTTCACCATAGCCCTCTATGGGCTTCCAAATATCCCTTTGCCAATTCCACAAGAACAGCCTTAGCGAAAGGCTTCTTGAAGGGAAAGATGTAACTCTGTGAGATGAATTCACAGAACACAGAGCAGTTTCTCAGAAAGCTTCTTTCCGGTTTTGAACGGAAGATATTTCCTTTTTCACCATAGGCCTCTAGGGGCTTCCAAATATCCCTTTGCCAATTCCACAAGAACAGACTTAGCGAAAGGCTTCTTGAAGGGAAAGATGTAACTCTGTGAGATGAATTCACAGAACACAGAGCAGTTTCTCAGAAAGCTTCTTTCCAGTTTTGAACGGAAGATATTTCCTTTTTCACCATAGGCCTCTAAGGTCTTCCAAATATCCCTTTGCCAATTCCACAAGAACAGCCTTAGCGAAAGGCTTCTTGAGGGGAAAGATGTAACTCTGTGAGATGAATTAACAGAACACAGAGCAGTTTCTCAGAAAGCTTCTTTCCAGTTTTGAACGGAAGATATTTCCTTTTTCACCATAGCCCTCTATGGGCTTCCAAATATCCCTTTGCCAATTCCACAAGAACAGCCTTAGCGAAAGGCTTCTTGAAGGGAAAGATGTAACTCTGTGAGATGAATTCACGGAACACAGAGCAGTTTCTCAGAAAGCTTCTTTCCAGTTTTGAACGGAAGATATTTCCTTTTTCACCATAGCCCTCTATGGGCTTCCAAATATCCCTTTGCCAATTCCATAAGAACAGCCTTAGCGAAAGGCTTCTTGAAGGGAAAGATGTAACTCTGTGAGATGAATTAACAGAACACAGAGCAGTGTCTCAGAAAGCTTCTTTCCAGTTTTGAACGGAAGATATTTCCTTTTTCACCATAGGCCTCTATGGGCTTCCAAATATCCCTTTGCCAATTCCACAAGAACAGCCTTAGCGAAAGGCTTCTTGAAGGGAAAGATGTAACTCTGTGAGATGAATTCACGGAACACAGAGCAGTTTCTCAGAAAGCTTCTTTCCAGTTTTGAACGGAAGATATTTCCTTTTTCACCATAGCCCTCTATGGGCTTCCAAATATCCCTTTGCCAATTCCATAAGAACAGCCTTAGCGAAAGGCTTCTTGAAGGGAAAGATGTAACTCTGTGAGATGAATTAACAGAACACAGAGCAGTTTCTCAGAAAGCTTCTTTCCAGTTTTGAACGGAAGATATTTCCTTTTTCACCATAGCCCTCTATGGGCTTCCAAATATCCCTTTGCCAATTCCACAAGAACAGCCTTAGCAAAAGGCTTCTTGAAGGTAAAGATGTAACTTTGTGAGATGAATTCACAGAACGCAGAGCAGTTTCTCAGAAAGCTTCTTTCCAGTTTTGAACGGAAGATATTTCCTTTTTCACCATAGCCCTCTATGGGCTTCCAAATATCCCTTTGCCATTTCCACAAGAACAGCCTTAGCGAAAGGCTTCTTGAAGGGAAAGATGTAACTCTGTGAGATGAATTCACAGAACACAGAGCAGTTTCTCAGAAAGCTTCTTTCCAGTTTTGAACGGAAGATATTTCCTTTTTCACCATAGCCGTCTATGGGCTTCCAAATATCCCTTTGCCAATTCCACAAGAACAGCCTTAGCGGAAGGCTTCTTGAAGGGAAACATGTAACTCTGTGAGATGAATTAACAGAACACAGAGCAGTTTCTCAGAAAGCTTCTTTCCAGTTTTGAACGGAAGATATTTCCTTTTTCACCATAGGCCTCTAAGGGCTTCCAAATATCCCTTTGCCAATTCCACAAGAACAGCCATAGCGAAAGGCTTCTTGAGGGGAAAGATGTAACTCTGTGAGATGAATTCACAGAACACAGAGCAGTTTCTCAGAAAGCTTCTTTCCAGTTTTGAACGGAAGATATGTCCTTTTTCACCATAGCCCTGTATGGGCTTCCAAATATCCCTTTGCCAATTCCACAAGAACAGCCTTAGCGAAAGGCTTCTTGAAGGGAAAGATGTAACTCTGTGAGATGAATTCACGGAACACACAGCAGTTTCTCAGAAAGCTTCTTTCCAGTTTTGGACGGAAGATATTTCCTTTTTCACCATAGCACTCTATGGGCTTCCAAATATCCCTTTGCCAATTCCATAAGAACAGCCTTAGTGAAAGGCTTCTTGAAGGGAAAGATGTAACTCTGTGAGATGAATTAGCAGAACACAGAGCAGTTTCTCAGAAAGTCTCTTTCCAGTTTTGAACGGAAGATATTTCCTTTTTCACCATAGCCCTCTATGGGCTTCCAAATATCCCTTTGCCAATTCCACAAGAACAGCCTTAGCGAAAGGCTTCTTGAACGGAAAGATGTAACTCTGTAAGAAGAATTCACAGAACACAGAGCAGTTTCTCTGAAAGCTTCTTTCCAGTTTTGAACGGAAGATATTTCCTTTTTCACCATAGACCTCTATGGGCTTCCAAATATCCCTTTGCCAATTCCACAAGAACAGCCTGAGCGAAAGGCTTCTTGAAGGGAAAGATGTAACTCTGTGAGATGAATTCACAGAACACAGAGCAGTTTCTCAGAAAGCTTCTTTCCGGTTTTGAACGGAAGATATTTCCTTTTTCACCATAGGAATCTATTGGCTTCCAAATATCCCTTTGCCAATTCCACAAGAACAGACTTAGCGAAAGGCTTCTTGAAGGGAAAGATGTAACTCTGTGAGATGAATTCACAGAACACAGAGCAGTTTCTCAGAAAGCTTCTTTCCAGTTTTGAACGGAAGATATTTCCTTTTTCACCATAGTCCTCTAAGGTCTTCCAAATATCCCTTTGCCAATTCCACAAGAAGAGCCTTAGCGAAAGGCTTCTTGAGGGGAAAGATGTAACTCTGTGAGATGAATTAACAGAACACAGAGCAGTTTCTCAGAAAGCTTCTTTCCAGTTTTGAACGGAAGATATTTCCTTTTTCACCATAGCCCTCTATGGGCTTCCAAATATCCCTTTGCCAATTCCACAAGAACAGCCTTAGCGAAAGGCTTCTTGAAAGGAAAGATGTAACTCTGTGAGATGAATTCACGGAACACAGAGCAGTTTCTCAGAAAGCTTCTTTCCAGTTTTGAACGGAAGATATTTCCTTTTTCACCATAGCCCTCTATGGGCTTCCAAATATCCCTTTGCCAATTCCATAAGAACAGCCTTAGCGAAAGGCTTCTTGAAGGGAAAGATGTAACTTTGTGAGATGAATTAACAGAACACAGAGCAGTTTCTCAGAAAGCTTCTTTCCAGTTTTGAACGGAAGATATTTCCTTTTTCACCATAGCCCTCTATGGGCTTCCAAATATCCCTTTGCCAATTCCACAAGAACAGCCTTAGCGAAAGGCTTCTTGAAGGGAAAGATGTAACTCTGTGAGATGAATTAACAGAACACAGAGCAGTTTCTCAGAAAGCTTCTTTCCAGTTTTGAACGGAAGATATTTCCTTTTTCACCATAGCCCTCTATGGGCTTCCAAATATCCCTTTGCCAATTCCACAAGAACAGCCGTAGCGAAAGGCTTCTTGAAGGGAAAGATGTAACTCTGTGAGATGAATTCACAGAACACAGAGCACTTTCTCAGAAAGCTTCTTTCCAGTTTTGAACGGAAGATATTTCCTTTTTCACCATTGCCCTCTATGGGCTTCCAAATATCCCTTTGCCAATTCCACAAGAACAGCCTTAGCAAAAGGCTTCTTGAAGGGAAAGATGTAACTTTGTGAGATGAATTCACAGAACGCAGAGCAGTTTCTCAGAAAGCTTCTTTCCAGTTTTGAACGGAAGATATTTCCTTTTTCACCATAGCCCTCTATGGGCTTCCAAATATCCCTTTGCCAATTCCACAAGAACAGCCTTAGCGAAAGGCTTCTTGAAGGGAAAGATGTAACTCTGTGAGATGAATTCACAGAACACAGAGCAGTTTCTCAGAAAGCTTCTTTCCAGTTTTGAACGGAAGATATTTCCTTTTTCACCATAGCCGTCTATGGGCTTCCAAATATCCCTTTGCCAATTCCACAAGAACAGCCTTAGCGAAAGGCTTCTTGAAGGGAAAGATGTAACTCTGTGAGATGAATTCACAGAACACAGAGCAGTTTCTCAGAAAGCTTCTTTCCAGTTTTGAACGGAAGATATTTCCTTTTTCACCATAGGCCTCTAAGGGCTTCCAAATATCCCTTTGCCAATTCCACAAGAACAGCCATAGCGAAAGGCTTCTTGAGGGGAAACATGTAACTCTGTGAGATGAATTAACAAAACACAGAGCAGTTTCTCAGAAAGCTTCTTTCCAGTTTTGAACGGAAGATATTTCCTTTTTCACCATAGCCCTCTATGGGCTTCCAAATATCCCTTTGCCAATTCCACAAGAACAGCCTTAGCGAAAGGCTTCTTGAAGGGAAAGATGTAACTCTGTGAGATGAATTCACGGAACACAGAGCAGTTTCTCAGAAAGCTTCTTTCCAGTTTTGAACGGAAGATATTTCCTTTTTCACCATAGCCCTCTATGGGCTTCCAAATATCCCTTTGCCAATTCCACAAGAACAGCCTTAGCGAAAGGGTTCTTGAAGGGAAAGATGTAACTCTGTGAGATGAATTAACAGAACACAGAGCAGTTTCTCAGAAAGTTTCTTTCCAGTTTTGAACGGAAGATATTTCCTTTTTCACCATAGGCCTCTATGGGCTTCCAAATATCCCTTTGCCAATTCCACAAGAACAGCCTTAGCGAAAGGCTTCTTGAAGGGAAAGATGTAACTCTGTGAGATGAATTCACGGAACACAGAGCAGTTTCTCAGAAAGCTTCTTTCCAGTTTTGAACGGAAGATATTTCCTTTTTCACCATAGCCCTCTATGGGCTTCCAAATATCCCTTTGCCAATTCCATAAGAACAGCCTTAGCGAAAGGCTTCTTGAAGGGAAAGATGTAACTCTGTGTGATGAATTCACGGAACACAGAGCAGTTTCTCAGAAAGCTTCTTTCCAGTTTTGAACGGAAGATATTTCCTTTTTCACCATAGCCCTCTATGGGCTTCCAAATATCCCTTTGCCAATTCCACAAGAACAGCCTTAGCGAAAGGCTTCTTGAAGGGAAAGATGTAACTCTGTGAGATGAATTCACAGAACACAGAGCAGTTTCTCAGAAAGCTTCTTTCCAGTTTTGAACGGAAGATATTTCCTTTTTCACCATAGCCCTCTATGGGCTTCCAAATACCCCTTTGCCAATTCCACAAGAACAGCCTTAGCGAAAGGCTTCTTGAAGGGAAAGAGGTAACTCTGTGAGATGAATTCACGGAACACAGAGCAGTTTCTCAGAAAGCTTCTTTCCAGTTTTGAACGGAAGATATTTCCTTTTTCACCATAGCCCTCTATGGGCTTCCAAATATCCCTTTGCCAATTCCATAAGAACAGCCTTAGCGAAAGGCTTCTTGAAGGGAAAGATGTATCTCTGTGAGATGAATTAACAGAACACAGAGCAGTTTCTCAGAAAGTTTCTTTCCAGTTTTGAACGGAAGATATTTCCTTTTTCACCATAGGCCTCTATGGGCTTCCAAATATCCCTTTGCCAATGCCACAAGAACAGCCTTAGCGAAAGGCTTCTTGAAGGGAAAGATGTAACTCTGTGAGATGAATTAACAGAACACAGAGCAGTTTCTCAGAAAGCTTCTTTCCAGTTTTGAACGGAAGATATTTCCTTTTTCACCATAGCCCTCTATGGGCTTCCAAATATCCCTTTGCCAATTCCACAAGAACAGCCTTAGCGAAAGGCTTCTTGAAGGGAAAGATGTAACTCTGTGAGATGAATTCACAGAACACAGAGCAGTTTCTCAGAAAGCTTCTTTCCAGTTTTGAACGGAAGATATTTCCTTTTTCACCATAGCCGTCTATGGGATTTCAAATATCCCTTTGCCAATTCCACAAGAACAGCCTTAGCGAAAGGCTTCTTGAAGGGAAAGATGTAACTCTGTGAGATGAATTCACAGAACACAGAGCAGTTTCTCAGAAAGCTTCTTTCCAGTTTTGAACGGAAGATATTTACTTTTTCACCATAGCCCTCTATGGGCTTCCAAATATCCCTTTGCCAATTCCACAAGAACAGCCTTAGCGAAAGGCTTCTTGAAAGGAAAGATGTAACTCTGTGAGATGAATTCACAGAACACAGTGCAGTTTCTCAGAAAGCTTCTTTCCAGTTTTGAACGGAAGATATTTCCTTTTTCACCATAGCCCTCTATGGGCTTCCAAATATCCCTTTGCCAATTCCACAAGAACAGCCTTAGCGAAAGGCTTCTTGAAGGGAAAGATGTAACTCTGTGAGATGAATTAACAGAACACAGAGCAGTTTCTCAGAAAGCTTCTTTCCAGTTTTGAACGGAAGATATTTCCTTTTTCACCATAGCCCTCTATGGGCTTCCAAATATCCCTTTGCCAATTCCACAAGAACAGCCTTAGCGAAAGGCTTCTTGAAAGGAAAGATGTAACTCTGTGAGATGAAATCACAGAACACAGAGCAGTGTCTCAGAAAGCTTCTTTCCAGTTTTGAACGGAAGATATTTCCTTTTTCACCATAGGCCTCTATGGGCTTCCAAATATCCCTTTGCCAATTCCACAAGAACAGCCTTAGCGAAAGGGTTCTTGAAGGGAAAGATGTAACTCTGTGAGATGAATTAACAGAACACAGAGCAGTTTCTCAGAAAGTTTCTTTCCAGTTTTGAACGGAAGATATTTCCTTTTTCACCATAGGCCTCTAAGGGCTTCCAAATATCCCTTTGCCAATTCCACAAGAACAGCCATAGCGAAAGGCTTCTTGAGGGGAAAGATGTAACTCTGTGAGATGAATTAACAGAACACAGAGCAGTTTCTCAGAAAGCTTCTTTCCAGTTTTGAACGGAAGATATTTCCTTTTTCACCATAGCCCTCTATGGGCTTCCAAATATCCCTTTGCCAATTCCACAAGAACAGCCTTAGCGAAAGGCTTCTTGAAGGGAAAGATGTAACTCTGTGAGATGAATTCACAGAACACAGAGCAGTTTCTCAGAAACCTTCTTTCCAGTTTTGAACGGAAGATATTTACTTTTTCACCATTGCCCTCTATGGGCTTCCAAATATCCCTTTGCCAATTCCACAAGAACAGCCTTAGCGAAAGGCTTCTTGAAAGGAAAGATGTAACTCTGTGAGATGAATTCACAGAACACAGTGCAGTTTCTCAGAAAGCTTCTTTCCAGTTTTGAACGGAAGATATTTCCTTTTTCACCATAGGCCTCTATGGGCTTCCAAATATCCCTTTGCCAATTCCAAAAGAACAGCCGTAGCGAAAGGCTTCTTGAAGGGAAAGATGTAACTCTGTGAGATGAATTCACAGAACACAGAGCAGTTTCTCAGAAAGCTTCTTTCCAGTTTTGAACGGAAGATATTTCCTTTTTCACCATAGCCCTCTATGGGCTTCCAAATATCCCTTTGCCAATTCCACAAGAACAGCCTTAGCGAAAGGCTTCTTGAAGGGAAAGATGTAACTCTGTGAGATGAATTAACAGAACACAGAGCAGTTTCTCAGAAAGCTTCTTTCCAGTTTTGAACGGAAGATATTTCCTTTTTCACCATAGCTGTCTATGGGATTTCAAATATCCATTTGCCAATTCCACAGAACAGCCTTAGCGAAAGGCTTCTTGAAGGGAAAGATGTAACTCTGTGAGATGAATTCACAGAACACAGAGCAGTTTCTCTGAAAGCTTCTTTCCAGTTTTGAACGGAAGATATTTACTTTTTCACCATAGCTCTCTATGGGCTTCCAAATATCCCTTTGCCAATTCCACAAGAACAGCCTTAGCGAAAGGCTTCTTGAAAGGAAAGATGTAACTCTGTGAGGTGAATTCACAGAACACAGTGCAGTTTCTCAGAAAGCTTCTTTCCAGTTTTGAACGGAAGATATTTCCTTTTTCACCATAGCCCTCTATGGGCTTCCAAATATCCCTTTGCCAATTCCACAAGAACAGCCTTAGCGAAAGGCTTCTTGAAGGGAAAGATGTAACTCTGTGAGATGAATTAACAGAACACAGAGCAGTTTCTCAGAAAGCTTCTTTCCAGTTTTGAACGGAAGATAGTTCCTTTTTCACCATAGCCCTCCATGGGCTTCCAAATATCCCTTTGCCAATTCCACAAGAACAGCCTTAGCGAAAGGCTTCTTGAAAGGAAAGATGTAACTCTGTGAGATGAATTCACAGAACACAGAGCAGTTTCTCAGAAAGCTTCTTTCCAGTTTTGAACGGAAGATATTTCCTTTTTCACCATAGCCCTCTATGGGCTTCCAAATATCCCTTTGCCAATTCCACAAGAACAGCCTTAGCGAAAGGCTTCTTGAAGGGAAAGATGTAACTCTGTGAGATGAATTCACAGAACACAGAGCAGTTTCTCAGAAAGCTTCTTTCCAGTTTTGAACGGAAGATATTTCCTTTTTCACCATAGCCGTCTATGGGATTTCAAATATCCCTTTGCCAATTCCACAAGAACAGCCTTAGCGAAAGGCTTCTTGAAGGGAAAGATGTAACTCTGTGAGATGAATTCACAGAACACAGAGCAGTTTCTCAGAAAGCTTCTTTCCAGTTTTGAACGGAAGATATTTACTTTTTCACCATAGCCCTCTATGGGCTTCCAAATATCCCTTTGCCAATTCCACAAGAACAGCCTTAGCGAAAGGCTTCTTGAAGGGAAAGATGTAACTCTGTGAGATGAATTAACAGAACACAGAGCAGTTTCTCAGAAAGCTTCTTTCCAGTTTTGAACGGAAGATATTTCCTTTTTCACCATAGCCCTCTATGGGCTTCCAAATATCCCTTTGCCAATTCCACAAGAACAGCCTTAGCGAAAGGCTTCTTGAAAGGAAAGATGTAACTCTGTGAGATGAAATCACAGAACACAGAGCAGTGTCTCAGAAAGCTTCTTTCCAGTTTTGAACGGAAGATATTTCCTTTTTCACCATAGGCCTCTATGGGCTTCCAAATATCCCTTTGCCAATTCCACAAGAACAGCCTTAGCGAAAGGCTTCTTGAAGGGAAAGATGTAACTCTGTGAGATGAATTCACGGAACACAGAGCAGTTTCTCAGAAAGCTTCTTTCCAGTTTTGAACGGAAGATATTTCCTTTTTCACCATAGCCCTCTATGGGCTTCTAAATATCCCTTTGCCAATTCCATAAGAACAGCCTTAGCGAAAGGCTTCTTGAAGGGAAAGATGTAACTCTGTGAGATGAATTAACAGAACACAGAACAGTTTCTCAGAAAGCTTCTTTCCAGTTTTGAACGGAAGATATTTCCTTTTTCACCATAGCCCTCTATGGGCTTCCAAATATCCCTTTGCCAATTCCACAAGAACAGCCTTAGCAAAAGGCTTCTTGAAGGTAAAGATGGAACTTTGTGAGATGAATTCACAGAACGCAGAGCAGTTTCTCAGAAAGCTTCTTTCCAGTTTTGAACGGAAGATATTTCCTTTTTCACCATAGCCCTCTATGGGCTTCCAAATATCCCTTTGCCAATTCCACAAGAACAGCCTTAGCGAAAGGCTTCTTGAAGGGAAATATGTAACTCTGTGAGATGAATTCACAGAACACAGAGCAGTTTCTCAGAAAGCTTCTTTCCAGTTTTGAACGGAAGATATTTCCTTTTTCACCATAGCCGTCTATGGGCTTCCAAATATCCCTTTGCCAATTCCACAAGAACAGCCTTAGCGGAAGGCTTCTTGAAGGGAAAGATGTAACTCTGTGAGATGAATTAACAGAACACAGAGCAGTTTCTCAGAAAGCTTCTTTCCAGTTTTGAACGGAAGATATTTCCTTTTTCACCATAGGCCTCTAAGGGCTTCCAAATATCCCTTTGCCAATTCCACAAGAACAGCCATAGCGAAAGGCTTCTTGAATGGAAAGATGTAACTCTGTGAGATGAATTCACAGAACACCGAGCAGTTTCTCAGAAAGCTTCTTTCCAGTTTTGAACGGAAGATATGTCCTTTTTCACCATAGCCCTGTATGGGCTTCCAAATATCCCTTTGCCAATTCCACAAGAACAGCCTTAGCGAAAGGCTTCTTGAAGGGAAAGATGTAACTCTGTGAGATGAATTCACGGAACACAGAGCAGATTCTCAGAAAGCTTCTTTCCAGTTTTGGACGGAAGATATTTCCTTTTTCACCATAGCACTCTATGGGCTTCCAAATATCCCTTTGCCAATTCCATAAGAACAGCCTTAGTGAAAGGCTTCTTGAAGGGAAAGATGTAACTCTGTGAGATGAATTAGCAGAACACAGAGCAGTTTCTCAGAAAGTTTCTTTCCAGTTTTGAACGGAAGATATTTCCTTTTTCACCATAGGCCTCTATGGGCTTCCAAATATCCCTTTGCCAATTCCACAAGAACAGCCTTAGCGAAAGGCTTCTTGAAGGGAAAGATGTAACTCTGTGAGATGAATTCACAGAACACAGAGCAGTTTCTCAGAAAGCTTCTTTCCAGTTTTGAACGGAAGATATTTCCTTTTTCACCATAGCCCTCTATGGGCTTCCAAATATCCCTTTGCCAATTCCACAAGAACAGCCTTAGCGAAAGGCTTCTTGAAGGGAAAGATGTAACTCTGTGAGATGAATTCACAGAACACAGAGCAGTTTCTCAGAAAGCTTCTTTCCAGTTTTGAACGGAAGATATTTCCTTTTTCACCATAGCTGTCTATGGGATTTCAAATATCCATTTGCCAATTCCACAAGAACAGCCTTAGCGAAAGGCTTCTTGAAGGGAAAGATGTAACTCTGTGAGATGAATTCACAGAACACAGAGCAGTTTCTCTGAAAGCTTCTTTCCAGTTTTGAACGGAAGATATTTACTTTTTCACCATAGCTCTCTATGGGCTTCCAAATATCCCTTTGCCAATTCCACAAGAACAGCCTTAGCGAAAGGCTTCTTGAAAGGAAAGATGTAACTCTGTGAGGTGAATTCACAGAACACAGTGCAGTTTCTCAGAAAGCTTCTTTCCAGTTTTGAACGGAAGATATTTCCTTTTTCACCATAGCCCTCTATGGGCTTCCAAATATCCCTTTGCCAATTCCACAATAACAGCCTTAGCGAAAGGCTTCTTGAAGGGAAAGATGTAACTCTGTGAGATGAATTAACAGAACACAGAGCAGTTTCTCAGAAAGCTTCTTTCCAGTTTTGAACGGAAGATAGTTCCTTTTTCACCATAGCCCTCCATGGGCTTCCAAATATCCCTTTGCCAATTCCACAAGAACAGCCTTAGCGAAAGGCTTCTTGAAAGGAAAGATGTAACTCTGTGAGATGAATTCACAGAACACAGAGCAGTGTCTCAGAAAGCTTCTTTCCAGTTTTGAACGGAAGATATTTCCTTTTTCACCATAGGCCTCTATGGGCTTCCAAATATCCCTTTGCCAATTCCACAAGAACGGCCTTAGCGAAAGGCTTCTTGAAGGGAAAGATGTAACTCTGTGAGATGAATTCACGGAACACAGAGCAGTTTCTCAGAAAGCTTCTTTCCAGTTTTGAACGGAAGATATTTCCTTTTTCACCATAGCCCTCTATGGGCTTCCAAATATCCCTTTGCCAATTCCATAAGAACAGCCTTAGCGAAAGGCTTCTTGAAGGTAAAGATGTAACTTTGTGAGATGAATTCACAGAACGCAGAGCAGTTTCTCAGAAAGCTTCTTTCCAGTTTTGAACGGAAGATATTTCCTTTTTCACCATAGCCCTCTATGGGCTTCCAAATATCCCTTTGCCAATTCCACAAAAACAGCCTTAGCGAAAGGCTTCTTGAAGGGAAAGATGTAACTCTGTGAGATGAATTAACAGAACACAGAGCAGTTTCTCAGAAAGCTTCTTTCCAGTTTTGAACGGAAGATATTTCCTTTTTCACCATAGGCCTCTAAGGGCTTCCAAATATCCCTTTGCCAATTCCACAAGAACAGCCATAGCGAAAGGCTTCTTGAGGGGAAAGATGTAACTCTGTGAGATGAATTAACAGAACACAGAGCAGTTTCTCAGAAAGCTTCTTTCCAGTTTTGAACGGAAGATATTTCCTTTTTCACCATAGCCCTCTATGGGCTTCCAAATATCCCTTTGCCAATTCCACAAGAACAGCCTTAGCGAAAGGCTTCTTGAAGGGAAAGATGTAACTCTGTGAGATGAATTCACAGAACACAGAGCAGTTTCTCAGAAACCTTCTTTCCAGTTTTGAACGGAAGATATTTACTTTTTCACCATTGCCCTCTATGGGCTTCCAAATATCCCTTTGCCAATTCCACAACAACAGCCTTAGCGAAAGGCTTCTTGAAAGGAAAGATGTAACTCTGTGAGATGAATTCACAGAACACAGTGCAGTTTCTCAGAAAGCTTCTTTCCAGTTTTGAACGGAAGATATTTCCTTTTTCACCATAGGCCTCTATGGGCTTCCAAATATCCCTTTGCCAATTCCACAAGAACAGCCGTAGCGAAAGGCTTCTTGAAGGGAAAGATGTAACTCTGTGAGATGAATTCACAGAACACAGAGCAGTTTCTCAGAAAGCTTCTTTCCAGTTTTGAACGGAAGATATTTCCTTTTTCACCATAGCCCTCTATGGGCTTCCAAATATCCCTTTGCCAATTCCACAAGAACAGCCTTAGCAAAAGGCTTCTTGAAGGGAAAGATGTAACTTTCTGAGATGAATTCACAGAACGCAGAGCAGTTTCTCAGAAAGCTTCTTTCCAGTTTTGAACGGAAGATATTTCCTTTTTCACCATAGCCCTCTATGGGCTTCCAAATATCCCTTTGCCAATTCCACAAGAACAGCCTTAGCGAAAGGCTTCTTGAAGGGAAAGATGTAACTCTGTGAGATGAATTAACAGAACACAGAGCAGTTTCTCAGAAAGCTTCTTTCCAGTTTTGAACGGAAGATATTTCCTTTTTCACCATAGGCCTCTAAGGGCTTCCAAATATCCCTTTGCCAATCCCACAAGAACAGCCATAGCGAAAGGCTTCTTGAGGGGAAAGATGTAACTCTGTGAGATGAATTAACAGAACACAGAGCAGTTTCTCAGAAAGCTTCTTTCCAGTTTTGAACGGAAGATATTTCCTTTTTCACCATAGCCCTCTATGGGCTTCCAAATATCCCTTTGCCAATTCCACAAGAACAGCCTTAGCGAAAGGCTTCTTGAAGGGAAAGATGTAACTCTGTGAGATGAATTCACGGAACACAGAGCAGTTTCTCAGAAAGCTTCTTTCCAGTTTTGAACGGAAGATATTTCCTTTTTCACCATAGCCCTCTATGGGCTTCCAAATATCCCTTTGCCAATTCCATAAGAACAGCCTTAGCGAAAGGCTTCTTGAAGGGAAAGATGTAACTCTGTGAGATGAATTAACAGAACACAGAGCAGTTTCTCAGAAAGTTTCTTTCCAGTTTTGAACGGAAGATATTTCCTTTTTCACCATAGGCCTCTATGGGATTAAAAATATCCCTTTGCCAATTCCACAAGAACAGCCTTAGCGAAAGGCTTCTTGAAGGGAAAGATGTAACTCTGTGAGATGAATTCACAGAACACAGAGCAGTTTCTCAGAAAGCTTCTTTCCAGTTTTGAACGGAAGATATTTCCTTTTTCACCATAGCCCTCTATGGGCTTCCAAATATCCCTTTGCCAATTCCACAAGAACAGCCTTAGCGAAAGGCTTCTTGAAGGGAAAGATGTAACTCTGTGAGATGAATTCACAGAACACAGAGCAGTTTCTCAGAAAGCTTCTTTCCAGTTTTGAACGGAAGATATTTCCTTTTTCACCATAGCCCTCTATGGGCTTCCAAATATCCCTTTGCCAATTCCACAAGAACAGCCTTAGCGAAAGGCTTCTTGAAGGGAAAGATTTAACTTTGTGAGATGAATTCACAGAACGCAGAGCAGTTTCTCAGAAAGCTTCTTTCCAGTTTTGAATGGAAGATATTTCCTTTTTCACCATAGCCCTCTATGGGCTTCCAAATATCCCTTTGCCAATTCCACAAGAACAGCCTTAGCGAAAGGCTTCTTGAAGGGAAAGATGTAACTCTGTGAGATGAATTCACAGAACACAGAGCAGTTTCTCAGAAAGCTTCTTTCCAGTTTTGAACGGAAGATATTTCCTTTTTCACCATAGCCGTCTATGGGCTTCCAAATATCCCGTTGCCAATTCCACAAGAACAGCCTTAGCGAAAGGCTTCTTGAAGGGAAAGATGTAACTCTGTGAGATGAATTAACAGAACACAGAGCAGTTTCTCAGAAAGCTTCTTTCCAGTTTTGAACGGAAGATATTTCCTTTTTCACCATAGGCCTCTAAGGGCTTCCAAATATCCCTTTGCCAATTCCACAAGAACAGCCATAGCGAAAGGCTTCTTGAGGGGCAAGATGTAACTCTGTGAGATGAATTAACAGAACACAGAGCAGTTTCTCAGAAAGCTTCTTTCCAGTTTTGAACGGAAGATATTTCCTTTTTCAACATAGCCCTCTATGGGCTTCCAAATACCCCTTTGCCAATTCCACAAGAACAGCCTTAGCGAAAGACTTCTTGAATGGAAAGATGTAACTCTGTGAGATGAATTCACGGAACACAGAGCAGTTTCTCAGAAAGCTTCTTTCCAGTTTTGAACGGAAGATATTTCCTTTTTCACCATAGCCCTCTATGGGCTTCCAAATATCCCTTTGCCAATTCGATAAGAACAGCCTTAGCGAAAGGCTTCTTGAAGGGAAAGATGTATCTCTGTGAGATGAATTAACAGAACACAGAGCAGTTTCTCAGAAAGTTTCTTTCCAGTTTTGAACGGAAGATATTTCCTTTTTCACCATAGGCCTCTATGGGCTTCCAAATATCCCTTTGCCAATTCCACAAGAACAGCCTTAGCGAAAGGCTTCTTGAAGGGAAAGATGTAACTCTGTGAGATGAATTCACAGAACACAGAGCAGTTTCTCAGAAAGCTTCTTTCCAGTTTTGAACGGAAGATATTTCCTTTTTCACCATAGCCCTCTATGGGCTTCCAAATATCCCTTTGCCAATTCCACAAGAACACCCGTAGCGAAAGGCTTCTTGAAGGGAAAGATGTAACTCTGTGAGATGAATTCACAGAACACAGAGCAGTTTCTCAGAAAGCTTCTTTCCAGTTTTGAACGGAAGATATTTCCTTTTTCACCATAGCCGTCTATGGGATTTCAAATATCCATTTGCCAATTCCACAAGAACAGTCTTAGCGAAAGGCTTCTTGAAGGGAAAGATGTAACTCTGTGAGATGAATTCACAGAACACAGAGCAGTTTCTCAGAAAGCTTCTTTCCAGTTTTGAACGGAAGATATTTCCTTTTTCACCATAGCCCTCTATGGGCTTCCAAATATCCCTTGGCCAATTCCACAAGAACAGCCTTAGCGAAAGGCTTCTTGAAGGGAAAGATGTAACTCTGTGAGATGAATTAACAGAACACAGAGCAGTTTCTCAGAAAGCTTCTTTCCAGTTTTGAACGGAAGATATTTCCTTTTTCACCATAGGCCTCTAAGGGCTTCGAAATATCCCTTTGCCAATTCCACAAGAACAGCCATAGCGAAAGGCTTCTTGAGGGGAAAGATGTAACTCTGTGAGATGAATTAACAGAACACAGAGCAGTTTCTCAGAAAGCTTCTTTCCAGTTTTGAACGGAAGATATTTCCTTTTTCACCATAGCCCTCTATGGGCTTCCAAATATCCCTTTGCCAATTCCACAAGAACAGCCTTAGCGAAAGGCTTCTTGAAGGGAAAGATGTAACTCTGTGAGATGAATTCACAGAACACAGAGCAGTTTCTCAGAAACCTTCTTTCCAGTTTTGAACGGAAGATATTTACTTTTTCACCATTGCCCTCTATGGGCTTCCAAATATCCCTTTGCCAATTCCACAAGAACAGCCTTATCGAAAGGCTTCTTGAAAGGAAAGATGTAACTCTGTGAGATGAATTCACAGAACACAGTGCAGTTTCTCAGAAAGCTTCTTTCCAGTTTTGAACGGAAGATATTTCCTTTTTCACCATAGCCCTCTATGGGCTTCCAAATATCCCTTTGCCAATTCCACAAGAACAGCCTTAGCGAAAGGCTTCTTGAAGGGAAAGATGTAACTCTGTGAGATGAATTCACAGAACACAGAGCAGTTTCTCAGAAAGCTTCTTTCCAGTTTTGAACGGAAGATATTTCCTTTTTCACCATAGCCCTCTATGGGCTTCCAAATATCCCTTTGCCAATTCCACAAGAACAGCCTTAGCGAAAGGCTTCTTGAAAGGAAAGATGTAACTCTGTGAGATGAATTCACAGAACACAGAGCAGTGTCTCAGAAAGCTTCTTTCCAGTTTTGAACGGAAGATATTTCCTTTTTCACCATAGGCCTCTATGGGCTTCCAAATATCCCTTTGACAATTCCACAAGAACAGCCTTAGCGAAAGGCTTCTTGAAGGGAAAGATGTAACTCTGTGAGATGAATTCACGGAACACAGAGCAGTTTCTCAGAAAGCTTCTTTCCAGTTTTGAACGGAAGATATTTCCTTTTTCACCATAGCCCTCTATGGGCTTCCAAATATCCCTTTGCCAATTCCATAAGAACAGCCTTAGCGAAAGGCTTCTTGAAGGGAAAGATGTAACTCTGTGAGATGAATTCACGGAACACAGAGCAGTTTCTCAGAAAGCTTCTTTCCAGTTTTGAACGGAAGATATTTCCTTTTTCACCATAGCCCTCTATGGGCTTCCAAATATCCCTTTGCCAATTCCATAAGAACAGCCTTAGCGAAAGGCTTCTTGAAGGGAAAGATGTAACTCTGTGAGATGAATTAACAGAACACAGAGCAGTTTCTCAGAAAGTTTCTTTCCAGTTTTGAACGGAAGATATTTCCTTTTTCACCATAGGCCTCTATGGGCTTCCAAATATCCCTTTGCCAATTCCACAAGAACAGCCTTAGCGAAAGGCTTCTTGAAGGGAAAGATGTAACTCTGTGAGATGAATTCACAGAACACAGAGCAGTTTCTCAGAAAGCTTCTTTCCAGTTTTGAACGGAAGATATTTCCTTTTTCACCATAGCCCTCTATGGGCTTCCAAATATCCCTTTGCCAATTCCACAAGAACAGCCTTAGCGAAAGGCTTCTTGAAGGGAAAGATGTAACTCTGTGAGATGAATTCACAGAACACAGAGCAGTGTCTCAGAAAGCTTCTTTCCAGTTTTGAACGGAAGATATTTCCTGTTTCACCATAGCCGTCTATGGGATTTCAAATATCCCTTTGCCAATTCCACAAGAACAGCCTTAGCGAAAGGCTTCTTTAAGGGAAAGATGTAACTCTGTGAGATGAATTCACAGAACACAGAGCAGTTTCTCAGAAACCTTCTTTCCAGTTTTGAACGGAAGATATTTACTTTTTCACCATTGCCCTCTATGGGCTTCCAAATATCCCTTTGCCAATTCCACAAGAACAGCCTTAGCGAAAGGCTTCTTGAAGGGAAAGATGTAACTCTGTGAGATGAATTCACAGAACACAGTGCAGTTTCTCAGAAAGCTTCTTTCCAGTTTTGAACGGAAGATATTTCCTTTTTCACCATAGGCCTCTATGGGCTTCCAAATATCCCTTTGCCAATTCCACAAGAACAGCCGTAGCGAAAGGCTTCTTGAAGGGAAAGATGTAACTCTGTGAGATGAATTCACAGAACACAGAGCAGTTTCTCAGAAAGCTTCTTTCCAGTGTTGAACGGAAGATATTTCCTTTTTCACCATAGCCCTCTATGGGCTTCCAAATATCCCTTTGCCAATTCCACAAGAACAGCCTTAGCAAAAGGCTTCTTGAAGGGAAAGATGTAACTTTGTGAGATGAATTCACAGAACGCAGAGCAGTTTCTCAGAAAGCTTCTTTCCAGTTTTGAACGGAAGATATTTCCTTTTTCACCATAGCCCTCTATGGGCTTCCAAATATCCCTTTGCCAATTCCACAAGAACAGCCTTAGCGAAAGGCTTCTTGAAGGGAAAGATGTAACTCTGTGAGATGAATTAACAGAACACAGAGCAGTTTCTCAGAAAGCTTCTTTCCAGTTTTGAACGGAAGATATTTCCTTTTTCACCATAGCCCTCTATGGGCTTCCAAATATCCCTTTGCCAATTCCACAAGAACAGCCTTAGCGAAAGGCTTCTTGAAGGGAAAGATGTAACTCTGTGAGATGAATTCACGGAACACAGAGCAGTTTCTCAGAAAGCTTCTTTCCAGTTTTGAACGGAAGATATTTCCTTTTTCACCATAGCCCTCTATGGGCTTCCAAATATCCCTTTGCCAATTCCATAAGAACAGCCTTAGCGAAAGGCTTCTTGAAGGGAAAGATGTAACTCTGTGAGATGAATTAACAGAACACAGAGCAGTTTCTCAGAAAGTTTCTTTCCAGTTTTGAACGGAAGATATTTCCTTTTTCACCATAGGCCTCTATGGGCTTCCAAATATCCCTTTGCCAATTCCACAAGAACAGCCTTAGCGAAAGGCTTCTTGAAGGGAAAGATGTAACTCTGTGAGATGAATTCACAGAACACAGAGCAGTTTCTCAGAAAGCGTCTTTCCAGTTTTGAACGGAAGATATTTCCTTTTTCACCCTAGCCCTCTATGGGCTTCCAAATATCCCTTTGCCAATTCCACAAGAACAGCCTTAGCGAAAGGCTTCTTGAAGGGAAAGATGTAACTCTGTGAGATGAATTCACAGAACACAGAGCAGTTTCTCAGGAAGCTTCTTTCCAGTTTTGAACGGAAGATATTTCCTTTTTCACCGTAGCCCTCTATGGGCTTCCAAATATCCCTTTGCCAATTCCACAAGAACAGCCTTAGCAAAAGGCTTCTTGAAGGGAAAGATGTAACTTTGTGAGATGAATTCACAGAACGCAGAGCAGTTTCTCAGAAAGCTTCTTTCCAGTTTTGAACGAAGATATTTCCTTTTTCACCGTAGCCCTCTATGGGCTTCCAAATATCCCTTTGCCAATTCCACAAGAACAGCCTTAGCGAAAGGCTTCTTGAAGGGAAAGATGTAACTCTGTGAGATGAATTCACAGAACACAGAGCAGTTTCTCAGAAAGCTTCTTTCCAGTTTTGAACGGAAGATATTTCCTTTTTCACCATAGCCGTCTATGGGCTTCCAAATATCCCTTTGCCAATTCCACAAGAACAGCCTTAGCGAAAGGCTTCTTGAAGGGAAAGATGTAACTCTGTGAGATGAATTAACAGAACACAGAGCAGTTTCTCAGAAAGCTTCTTTCCAGTTTTGAACGGAAGATATTTCCTTTTTCACCATAGGCCTCTAAGGGCTTCCAAATATCCCTTTGCCAATTCCCCAAGAACAGCCATAGCGAAAGGCTTCTTGAGGGGCAAGATGTAACTCTGTGAGATGAATTAACAGAACACAGAGCAGTTTCTCAGAAAGCTTCTTTCCAGTTTTGAACGGAAGATATTTCCTTTTTCACCATAGCCCTCTATGGGCTTCCAAATACCCCTTTGCCAATTCCACAAGAACAGCCTTAGCAAAAGGCTTCTTGAAGGGAAAGATGTAACTCTGTGAGATGAATTCACGGAACACAGAGCAGTTTCTCAGAAAGCTTCTTTCCAGTTTTGAACGGAAGATATTTCCTTTTTCACCATAGCCCTCTATGCTCTTCCAAATATCCCTTTGCCAATTCCATAAGAACAGCCTTAGCGAAAGGCTTCTTGAAGGGAAAGATGTATCTCTGTGAGATGAATTAACAGAACACAGAGCAGTTTCTCCGAAAGTTTCTTTCCCGTTTTGAACGGAAGATATTTCCTTTTTCACCATAGGCCTCTATGGGCTTCCAAATATCCCTTTGCCAATGCCACAAGAACAGCCTTAGCGAAAGGCTTCTTGAAGGGAAAGATGTAACTCTGTGAGATGAATTCACAGAACACAGAGCAGTTTCTCAGAAAGCTTCTTTCCAGTTTTGAACGGAAGATATTTCCTTTTTCACCATAGCCCTCTATGGGCTTCCAAATATCCCTTTGCCAATTCCACAAGAACAGCCTTAGCGAAAGGCTTCTTAAAGGGAAAGATGTAACTCTGTGAGATGAATTAACAGAACACAGAGCAGTTTCTCAGAAAGCTTCTTTCCAGTTTTGAACGGAAGATATTTCCTTTTTCACCATAGCCCTCTATGGGCTTAAAAATATCCCTTTGCCAATTCCACAAGAACAGCCTTAGCGAAAGGCTTCTTGAAAGGAAAGATGTAACTCTGTGAGATGAAATCACAGAACACAGAGCAGTGTCTCAGAAAGCTTCTTTCCAGTTTTGAACGGAAGATATTTCCTTTTTCACCATAGGCCTCTATGGGCTTCCAAATATTCCTTTGCCAATTCCACAAGAACAGCCTTAGCGAAAGGCTTCTTGAAGGGAAAGATGTAACTCTGTGAGATGAATTCACGGAACACAGAGCAGTTTCTCAGAAAGCTTCTTTCCAGTTTTGAACGGAAGATATTTCCTTTTTCACCATAGCCCTCTATGGGCTTCCAAATATCCCTTTGCCAATTCCATAAGAACAGCCTTAGCGAAAGGCTTCTTGAAGGGAAAGATGTAACTCTGTGAGATGAATTAACAGAACACAGAGCAGTTTCTCAGAAAGCTTCTTTCCAGTTTTGAACGGAAGATATTTCCTTTTTCACCATAGCCCTCTATGGGCTTCCAAATATCCCTTTGCCAATTCCACAAGAACAGCCTTAGCAAAAGGCTTCTTGAAGGTAAAGATGTAACTTTGTGAGATGAATTCACAGAACGCAGAGCAGTTTCTCAGAAAGCTTCTTTCCAGTTTTGAACGGAAGATATTTCCTTTTTCACCATAGCCCTCTATGGGCTTCCAAATATCCCTTTGCCAATTCCACAAGAACAGCCTTAGCGAAAGGCTTCTTGAAGGGAAAGATGTAACTCTGTGAGATGAATTCACAGAACACAGAGCAGTTTCTCAGAAAGCTTCTTTCCAGTTTTGAACGGAAGATATTTCCTTTTTCACCATAGGCCTCTAAGGGCTTCCAAATATCCCTTTGCCAATTCCACAAGAACAGCCATAGCGAAAGGCTTCTTGAGGGGAAAGATGTAACTCTGTGAGATGAATTCACAGAACACAGAGCAGTTTCTCAGAAAGCTTCTTTCCAGTTTTGAACGGAAGATATGTCCTTTTTCACCATAGCCCTGTATGGGCTTCCAAATATCCCTTTGCCAATTCCACGAGAACAGCCTTAGCGAAAGGCTTCTTGAAGGGAAAGATGTAACTCTGTGAGATGAATTCACGGAACACACAGCAGTTTCTCAGAAAGCTTCTTTCCAGTTTTGGACGGAAGATATTTCCTTTTTCACCATAGCACTCTATGGGCTTCCAAATATCCCTTTGCCAATTCCATAAGAACAGCCTTAGTGAAAGGCTTCTTGAAGGGAAAGATGTAACTCTGTGAGATGAATTAGCAGAACACAGAGCAGTTTCTCAGAAAGTTTCTTTCCAGTTTTGAACGGAAGATATTTCCTTTTTCACCATAGGCCTCTATGGGCTTCCAAATATCCCTTTGCCAATTCCACAAGAACAGCCTTAGCGAAAGGCTTCTTGAACGGAAAGATGTAACTCTGTAAGAAGAATTCACAGAACACAGAGCAGTTTCTCAGAAAGCTTCTTTCCAGTTTTGAACGGAAGATATTTCCTTTTTCACCATAGCCCTCTATGGGCTTCCAAATATCCCTTTGCCAATTCCACAAGAACAGCCTTAGCGAAAGGCTTCTTGAAGGGAAAGATGTAACTCTGTGAGATGAATTCACAGAACACAGAGCAGTTTCTCAGAAAGCTTCTTTCCGGTTTTGAACGGAAGATATTTCCTTTTTCACCATAGGCCTCTAGGGGCTTCCAAATATCCCTTTGCCAATTCCACAAGAACAGACTTAGCGAAAGGCTTCTTGAAGGGAAAGATGTAACTCTGTGAGATGAATTCACAGAACACAGAGCAGTTTCTCAGAAAGCTTCTTTCCAGTTTTGAACGGAAGATATTTCCTTTTTCACCATAGGCCTCTGAGGTCTTCCAAATATCCCTTTGCCAATTCCACAAGAACAGCCTTAGCGAAAGGCTTCTTGAGGGGAAAGATGTAACTCTGTGAGATGAATTAACAGAACACAGAGCAGTTTCTCAGAAAGCTTCTTTCCAGTTTTGAACGGAAGATATTTCCTTTTTCACCATAGCCCTCTATGGGCTTCCAAATATCCCTTTCCCAATTCCACAAGAACAGCCTTAGCGAAAGGCTTCTTGAAGGGAAAGATGTAACTCTGTGAGATGAATTCACGGAACACAGAGCAGTTTCTCAGAAAGCTTCTTTCCAGTTTTGAACGGAAGATATTTCCTTTTTCACCATAGCCCTCTATGGGCTTCCAAATATCCCTTTGCCAATTCCATAAGAACAGCCTTAGCGAAAGGCTTCTTGAAGGGAAAGATGTAACTCTGTGAGATGAATTAACAGAACACAGAGCAGTTTCTCAGAAAGCTTCTTTCCAGTTTTGAACGGAAGATATTTCCTTTTTCACCATAGGCCTCTAAGGGCTTCCAAATATCCCTTTGCCAATTCCACAAGAACAGCCATAGCGAAAGGCTTCTTGAGGGGAAACATGTAACTCTGTGAGATGAATTAACAGAACACAGAGCAGTTTCTCAGAAAGCTTCTTTCCAGTTTTGAACGGAAGATATTTCCTTTTTCACCATAGCCCTCTATGGGCTTCCAAATATCCCTTTGCCAATTCCACAAGAACAGCCTTAGCGAAAGGCTTCTTGAAGGGAAAGATGTAACTCTGTGAGATGAATTCACGGAACACAGAGCAGTTTCTCAGAAAGCTTCTTTCCAGTTTTGAACGGAAGATATTTCCTTTTTCACCATAGCCCTCTATGGGCTTCCAAATATCCCTTTGCCAATTCCGTAAGAACAGCCTTAGCGAAAGGCTTCTTGAAGGGAAAGATGTAACTCTGTGAGATGAATTAACAGAACACAGAGCAGTTTCTCAGAAAGTTTCTTTCCAGTTTTGAACGGAAGATATTTCCTTTTTCACCATAGGCCTCTATGGGCTTCCAAATATCCCTTTGCCAATTCCACAAGAACAGCCTTAGCGAAAGGCTTCTTGAAGGGAAAGATGTAACTCTGTGAGATGAATTCACAGAACACAGAGCAGTTTCTCAGAAAGCTTCTTTCCAGTTTTGAACGGAAGATATTTCCTTTTTCACCATAGCCCTCTATGGGCTTCCAAATATCCCTTTGCCAATTCCACAAGAACAGCCTTAGCGAAAGGCTTCTTGAAGGGAAAGATGTAACTCTGTGAGATGAATTCACAGAACACAGAGCAGTTTCTCAGAAAGCTTCTTTCCAGTTTTGAACGGAAGATATTTCCTTTTTCACCATAGCCGTCTATGGGCTTCAAAATATCCCTTTGCCAATTCCACAAGAACAGCCTTAGCGAAAGGCTTCTTGAAGGGAAAGATGTAACTCTCTGAGATGAATTAACAGAACACAGAGCAGTTTCTCAGAAAGCTTCTTTCCAGTTTTGAACGGAAGATATTTCCTTTTTCACCATAGGCCTCTAAGGGCTTCCAAATATCCCTTTGCCAATTCCACAAGAACAGCCATAGCGAAAGGCTTCTTGAGGGGAAAGATGTAACTCTGTGAGATGAATTAACAGAACACAGAGCAGTTTCTCAGAAAGCTTCTTTCCAGTTTTGAACGGAAGATATTTCCTTTTTCACCATAGCCCTCTATGGGCTTCCAAATATCCCTTTGCCAATTCCACAAGAACAGCCTTAGCGAAAGGCTTCTTGAAGGGAAAGATGTAATTCTGTGAGATGAATTAACAGAACACAGAGCAGTTTCTCAGAAAGCTTCTTTCCAGTTTTGAACGGAAGATATTTCCTTTTTCACCATAGGCCTCTAAGGGCTTCCAAATATCCCTTTGCCAATTCCACAAGAACAGCCATAGCGAAAGCCTTCTTGAGGGGAAAGATGTAACTCTGTGAGATGAATTAACAGAACACAGAGCAGTTTCTCAGAAAGCTTCTTTCCAGTTTTGAACGGAAGATATTTCCTTTTTCACCATAGCCCTCTATGGGCTTCCAAATATCCCTTTGCCAATTCCACAAGAACAGCCTTAGCGAAAGGCTTCTTGAAGGGAAAGATGTAACTCTGTGAGATGAATTCACAGAACACAGAGCAGTTTCTCAGAAACCTTCTTTCCAGTTTTGAACGGAAGATATTTACTTTTTCACCATTGCCCTCTATGGGCTTCCAAATATCCCTTTGCCAATTCCACAAGAACAGCCTTATCGAAAGGCTTCTTGAAAGGAAAGATGTAACTCTGTGAGATGAATTCACAGAACACAGTGCAGTTTCTCAGAAAGCTTCTTTCCAGTTTTGAACGGAAGATATTTCCTTTTTCACCATAGCCCTCTATGGGCTTCCAAATATCCCTTTGCCAATTCCACAAGAACAGCCTTAGCGAAAGGCTTCTTGAAGGGAAAGATGTAACTCTGTGAGATGAATTCACAGAACACAGAGCAGTTTCTCAGAAAGCTTCTTTCCAGTTTTGAACGGAAGATATTTCCTTTTTCACCATAGCCCTCTATGGGCTTCCAAATATCCCTTTGCCAATTCCACAAGAACAGCCTTAGCGAAAGGCTTCTTGAAAGGAAAGATGTAACTCTGTGAGATGAATTCACAGAACACAGAGCAGTGTCTCAGAAAGCTTCTTTCCAGTTTTGAACGGAAGATATTTCCTTTTTCACCATAGGCCTCTATGGGCTTCCAAATATCCCTTTGCCAATTCCACAAGAACGGCCTTAGCGAAAGGCTTCTTGAAGGGAAAGATGTAACTCTGTGAGATGAATTCACGGAACACAGAGCAGTTTCTCAGAAAGCTTCTTTCCAGTTTTGAACGGAAGATATTTCCTTTTTCACCATAGCCCTCTATGGGCTTCCAAATATCCCTTTGCCAATTCCATAAGAACAGCCTTAGCGAAAGGCTTCTTGAAGGGAAAGATGTAACTCTGTGAGATGAATTCACGGAACACAGAGCAGTTTCTCAGAAAGCTTCTTTCCAGTTTTTAACGGAAGATATTTCCTTTTTCACCATAGCCCTCTATGGGCTTCCAAATATCCCTTTGCCAATTCCATAAGAACAGCCTTAGCGAAAGGCTTCTTGAAGGGAAAGATGTAACTCTGTGAGATGAATTAACAGAACACAGAGCAGTTTCTCAGAAAGTTTCTTTCCAGTTTTGAACGGAAGATATTTCCTTTTTCATCATAGGCCTCTATGGGCTTCCAAATATCCCTTTGCCAATTCCACAAGAACAGCCTTAGCGAAAGGCTTCTTGAAGGGAAAGATGTAACTCTGTGAGATGAATTCACAGAACACAGAGCAGTTTCTCAGAAAGCTTCTTTCCAGTTTTGAACGGAAGATATTTCCTTTTTCACCATAGCCCTCTATGGGCTTCCAAATATCCCTTTGCCAATTCCACAAGAACAGCCTTAGCGAAAGGCTTCTTGAAGGGAAAGATGTAACTCTGTGAGATGAATTCACAGAACACAGAGCAGTGTCTCAGAAAGCTTCTTTCCAGTTTTGAACGGAAGATATTTCCTGTTTCACCATAGCCGTCTATGGGATTTCAAATATCCCTTTGCCAATTCCACAAGAACAGCCTTAGCGAAAGGCTTCTTGAAGGGAAAGATGTAACTCTGTGAGATGAATTCACAGAACACAGAGCAGTTTCTCAGAAACCTTCTTTCCAGTTTTGAACGGAAGATATTTACTTTTTCACCATTGCCCTCTATGGGCTTCCAAATATCCCTTTGCCAATTCCACAAGAACAGCCTTAGCGAAAGGCTTCTTGAAGGGAAAGATGTAACTCTGTGAGATGAATTCACAGAACACAGTGCAGTTTCTCAGAAAGCTTCTTTCCAGTTTTGAACGGAAGATATTTCCTTTTTCACCATAGGCCTCTATGGGCTTCCAAATATCCCTTTGCCAATTCCACAAGAACAGCCGTAGCGAAAGGCTTCTTGAAGGGAAAGATGTAACTCTGTGAGATGAATTCACAGAACACAGAGCAGTTTCTCAGAAAGCTTCTTTCCAGTGTTGAACGGAAGATATTTCCTTTTTCACCATAGCCCTCTATGGGCTTCCAAATATCCCTTTGCCAATTCCACAAGAACAGCCTTAGCAAAAGGCTTCTTGAAGGGAAAGATGTAACTTTGTGAGATGAATTCACAGAACGCAGAGCAGTTTCTCAGAAAGCTTCTTTCCAGTTTTGAACGGAAGATATTTCCTTTTTCACCATAGCCCTCTATGGGCTTCCAAATATCCCTTTGCCAATTCCACAAGAACAGCCTTAGCGAAAGGCTTCTTGAAGGGAAAGATGTAACTCTGTGAGATGAATTCACAGAACACAGAGCAGTTTCTCAGAAAGCTTCTTTCCAGTTTTGAACGGAAGATATTTCCTTTTTCACCATAGCCCTCTATGGGCTTCCAAATATCCCTTTGCCAATTCCACAAGAACAGCCTTAGCGAAAGGCTTCTTGAAGGGAAAGATGTAACTCTGTGAGATGAATTCACGGAACACAGAGCAGTTTCTCAGAAAGCTTCTTTCCAGTTTTGAACGGAAGATATTTCCTTTTTCACCATAGCCCTCTATGGGCTTCCAAATATCCCTTTGCCAATTCCATAAGAACAGCCTTAGCGAAAGGCTTCTTGAAGGGAAAGATGTAACTCTGTGAGATGAATTAACAGAACACAGAGCAGTTTCTCAGAAAGTTTCTTTCCAGTTTTGAACGGAAGATATTTCCTTTTTCACCATAGGCCTCTATGGGCTTCCAAATATCCCTTTGCCAATTCCACAAGAACAGCCTTAGCGAAAGGCTTCTTGAAGGGAAAGATGTAACTCTGTGAGATGAATTAACAGAACACAGAGCAGTTTCTCAGAAAGCGTCTTTCCAGTTTTGAACGGAAGATATTTCCTTTTTCACCCTAGCCCTCTATGGGCTTCCAAATATCCCTTTGCCAATTCCACAAGAACAGCCTTAGCGAAAGGCTTCTTGAAGGGAAAGATGTAACTCTGTGAGATGAATTCACAGAACACAGAGCAGTTTCTCAGGAAGCTTCTTTCCAGTTTTGAACGGAAGATATTTCCTTTTTCACCATAGCCCTCTATGGGCTTCCAAATATCCCTTTGCCAATTCCACAAGAACAGCCTTAGCAAAAGGCTTCTTGAAGGGAAAGATGTAACTTTGTGAGATGAATTCACAGAACGCAGAGCAGTTTCTCAGAAAGCTTCTTTCCAGTTTTGAACGGAAGATATTTCCTTTTTCACCGTAGCCCTCTATGGGCTTCCAAATATCCCTTTGCCAATTCCACAAGAACAGCCTTAGCGAAAGGCTTCTTGAAGGGAAAGATGTAACTCTGTGAGATGAATTCACAGAACACAGAGCAGTTTCTCAGAAAGCTTCTTTCCAGTTTTGAACGGAAGATATTTCCTTTTTCACCATAGCCGTCTATGGGCTTCCAAATATCCCTTTGCCAATTCCACAAGAACAGCCTTAGCGAAAGGCTTCTTGAAGGGAAAGATGTAACTCTGTGAGATGAATTAACAGAACACAGAGCAGTTTCTCAGAAAGCTTCTTTGCAGTTTTGAACGGAAGATATTTCCTGTTTCACCATAGGCCTCTAAGGGCTTCCAAATATCCCTTTGCCAATTCCCCAAGAACAGCCATAGCGAAAGGCTTCTTGAGGGGCAAGATGTAACTCTGTGAGATGAATTAACAGAACACAGAGCAGTTTCTCAGAAAGCTTCTTTCCAGTTTTGAACGGAAGATATTTCCTTTTTCACCATAGCCCTCTATGGGCTTCCAAATACCCCTTTGCCAATTCCACAAGAACAGCCTTAGCGAAAGGCTTCTTGAAGGGAAAGATGTAACTCTGTGAGATGAATTCACGGAACACAGAGCAGTTTCTCAGAAAGCTTCTTTCCAGTTTTGAACGGAAGATATTTCCTTTTTCACCATAGCCCTCTATGGGCTTCCAAATATCCCTTTGCCAATTCCATAAGAACAGCCTTAGCGAAAGGCTTCTTGAAGGGAAAGATGTATCTCTGTGAGATGAATTAACAGAACACAGAGCAGTTTCTCCGAAAGTTTCTTTCCCGTTTTGAACGGAAGATATTTCCTTTTTCACCATAGGCCTCTATGGGCTTCCAAATATCCCTTTGCCAATGCCACAAGAACAGCCTTAGCGAAAGGCTTCTTGAAGGGAAAGATGTAACTCTGTGAGATGAATTCACAGAACACAGAGCAGTTTCTCAGAAAGCTTCTTTCCAGTTTTGAACGGAAGATATTTCCTTTTTCACCATAGCCCTCTATGGGCTTCCAAATATCCCTTTGCCAATTCCAGAAGAACAGCCTTAGCGAAAGGCTTCTTGAAGGGAAAGATGTAACTCTGTGAGATGAATTCACAGAACACAGAGCAGTTTCTCAGAAAGATTCTTTCCAGTTTTGAACGGAAGATATTTCCTTTTTCACCATAGCCGTCTATGGGATTTCAAATATCCCTTTGCCAATTCCACAAGAACAGCCTTAGCGAAAGGCTTCTTGAAGGGAAAGATGTAACTCTGTGAGATGAATTCACAGAACACAGAGCAGTTTCTCAGAAAGCTTCTTTCCAGTTTTGAACGGAAGATATTTACTTTTTCACCATAGCCCTCTATGGGCTTCCAAATATCCCTTTGCCAATTCCACAAGAACAGCCTTAGCGAAAGGCTTCTTGAAAGGAAAGATGTAACTCTGTGAGATGAATTCACAGAACACAGAGCAGTTTCTCAGAAAGCTTCTTTCCAGTTTTGAACGGAAGATATTTCCTTTTTCACCATAGCCCTCTATGGGCTTCCAAATATCCCTTTGCCAATTCCACAAGAACAGCCTTAGCGAAAGGCTTCTTGAAGGGAAAGATGTAACTCTGTGAGATGAATTAACAGAACACAGAGCAGTTTCTCAGAAAGCTTCTTTCCAGTTTTGAACGGAAGATATTTCCTTTTTCACCATAGCCCTCTATGGGCTTAAAAATATCCCTTTGCCAATTCCACAAGAACAGCCTTAGCGAAAGGCTTCTTGAAAGGAAAGATGTAACTCTGTGAGATGAAATCACAGAACACAGAGCAGTGTCTCAGAAAGCTTCTTTCCAGTTTTGAACGGAAGATATTTCCTTTTTCACCATAGGCCTCTATGGGCTTCCAAATATTCCTTTGCCAATTCCACAAGAACAGCCTTAGCGAAAGGCTTCTTGAAGGGAAAGATGTAACTCTGTTAGATGAATTCACGGAACACAGAGCAGTTTCTCAGAAAGCTTCTTTCCAGTTTTGAACGGAAGATATTTCCTTTTTCACCATAGCCCTCTATGGGCTTCCAAATATCCCTTTGCCAATTCCATAAGAACAGCCTTAGCGAAAGGCTTCTTGAAGGGAAAGATGTAACTCTGTGAGATGAATTAACAGAACACAGAGCAGTTTCTCAGAAAGCTTCTTTCCAGTTTTGAACGGAAGATATTTCCTTTTTCACCATAGCCCTCTATGGGCTTCCAAATATCCCTTTGCCAATTCCACAAGAACAGCCTTAGCAAAAGGCTTCTTGAAGGTAAAGATGTAACTTTGTGAGATGAATTCACAGAACGCAGAGCAGTTTCTCAGAAAGCTTCTTTCCAGTTTTGAACGGAAGATATTTCCTTTTTCACCATAGCCCTCTATGGGCTTCCAAATATCCCTTTGCCAATTCCACAAGAACAGCCTTAGTGAAAGGCTTCTTGAAGGGAAAGATGTAACTCTGTGAGATGAATTCACAGAACACAGAGCAGTTTCTCAGAAAGCTTCTTTCCAGTTTTGAACGGAAGATATTTCCTTTTTCACCATAGCCGTCTATGGGCTTCCAAATATCCCTTTGCCAATTCCACAAGAACAGCCTTAGCGAAAGGCTTCTTGAAGGGAAAGATGTAACTCTGTGAGATGAATTCATAGAACACAGAGCAGTTTCTCAGAAAGCTTCTTTCCAGTTTTGAACGGAAGATATTTCCTTTTTCACCATAGGCCTCTAAGGTCTTCCAAATATCCCTTTGCCAATTCCACAAGAACAGCCTTAGCGAAACGCTTCTTGAAGGGAAAGATGTAACTCTGTGAGATGAATTCACGGAACACAGAGCAGTTTCTCAGAAAGCTTCTTTCCAGTTTTGAACGGAAGATATTTCCTTTTTCACCATAGCCCTCTATGGGCTTCCAAATATCCCTTTGCCAATTCCATAAGAACAGCCTTAGCGAAAGGCTTCTTGAAGGGAAAGATGTAACTCTGTGAGATGAATTAACAGAACACAGAGCAGTTTCTCAGAAAGCTTCTTTCCAGTTTTGAACGGAAGATATTTCCTTTTTCACCATAGGCCTCTAAGGGCTTCCAAATATCCCTTTGCCAATTCCACAAGAACAGCCATAGCGAAAGGCTTCTTGAGGGGAAACATGTAACTCTGTGAGATGAATTAACAGAACACAGAGCAGTTTCTCAGAAAGCTTCTTTCCAGTTTTGAACGGAAGATATTTCCTTTTTCACCATAGCCCTCTATGGGCTTCCAAATATCCCTTTGCCAATTCCACAAGAACAGCCTTAGCGAAAGGCTTCTTGAAGGGAAAGATGTAACTCTGTGAGATGAATTCACGGAACACAGAGCAGTTTCTCAGAAAGCTTCTTTCCAGTTTTGAACGGAAGATATTTCCTTTTTCACCATAGCCCTCTATGGGCTTCCAAATATCCCTTTGCCAATTCCGTAAGAACAGCCTTAGCGAAAGGCTTCTTGAAGGGAAAGATGTAACTCTGTGAGATGAATTAACAGAACACAGAGCAGTTTCTCAGAAAGTTTCTTTCCAGTTTTGAACGGAAGATATTTCCTTTTTCACCATAGGCCTCTATGGGCTTCCAAATATCCCTTTGCCAATTCCACAAGAACAGCCTTAGCGAAAGGCTTCTTGAAGGGAAAGATGTAACTCTGTGAGATGAATTCACAGAACACAGAGCAGTTTCTCAGAAAGCTTCTTTCCAGTTTTGAACGGAAGATATTTCCTTTTTCACCATAGCCCTCTATGGGCTTCCAAATATCCCTTTGCCAATTCCACAAGAACAGCCTTAGCGAAAGGCTTCTTGAAGGGAAAGATGTAACTCTGTGAGATGAATTCACAGAACACAGAGCAGTTTCTCAGAAAGCTTCTTTCCAGTTTTGAACGGAAGATATTTCCTTTTTCACCATAGCCGTCTATGGGCTTCAAAATATCCCTTTGCCAATTCCACAAGAACAGCCTTAGCGAAAGGCTTCTTGAAGGGAAAGATGTAACTCTCTGAGATGAATTAACAGAACACAGAGCAGTTTCTCAGAAAGCTTCTTTCCAGTTTTGAACGGAAGATATTTCCTTTTTCACCATAGGCCTCTAAGGGCTTCCAAATATCCCTTTGCCAATTCCACAAGAACAGCCATAGCGAAAGGCTTCTTGAGGGGAAAGATGTAACTCTGTGAGATGAATTAACAGAACACAGAGCAGTTTCTCAGAAAGCTTCTTTCCAGTTTTGAACGGAAGATATTTCCTTTTTCACCATAGCCCTCTATGGGCTTCGAAATATCCCTTTGCCAATTCCACAAGAACAGCCTTAGCGAAAGGCTTCTTGAAGGGAAAGATGTAACTCTGTGAGATGAATTCACAGAACACAGAGCAGTTTCTCAGAAACCTTCTTTCCAGTTTTGAACGGAAGATATTTACTTTTTCACCATTGCCCTCTATGGGCTTCCAAATATCCCTTTGCCAATTCCACAAGAACAGCCTTATCGAAAGGCTTCTTGAAAGGAAAGATGTAACTCTGTGAGATGAATTCACAGAACACAGTGCAGTTTCTCAGAAAGCTTCTTTCCAGTTTTGAACGGAAGATATTTCCTTTTTCACCATAGCCCTCTATGGGCTTCCAAATATCCCTTTGCCAATTCCACAAGAACAGCCTTAGCGAAAGGCTTCTTGAAGGGAAAGATGTAACTCTGTGAGATGAATTCACAGAACACAGAGCAGTTTCTCAGAAAGCTTCTTTCCAGTTTTGAACGGAAGATATTTCCTTTTTCACCATAGCCCTCTATGGGCTTCCAAATATCCCTTTGCCAATTCCACAAGAACAGCCTTAGCGAAAGGCTTCTTGAAAGGAAAGATGTAACTCTGTGAGATGAATTCACAGAACACAGAGCAGTGTCTCAGAAAGCTTCTTTCCAGTTTTGAACGGAAGATATTTCCTTTTTCACCATAGGCCTCTACGGGCTTCCAAATATCCCTTTGCCAATTCCACAAGAACAGCCTTAGCGAAAGGCTTCTTGAAGGGAAAGATGTAACTCTGTGAGATGAATTCACGGAACACAGAGCAGTTTCTCAGAAAGCTTCTTTCCAGTTTTGAACGGAAGATATTTCCTTTTTCACCATAGCCCTCTATGGGCTTCCAAATATCCCTTTGCCAATTCCATAAGAACAGCCTTAGCGAAAGGCTTCTTGAAGGGAAAGATGTAACTCTGTGAGATGAATTCACGGAACACAGAGCAGTTTCTCAGAAAGCTTCTTTCCAGTTTTGAACGGAAGATATTTCCTTTTTCACCATAGCCCTCTATGGGCTTCCAAATATCCCTTTGCCAATTCCATAAGAACAGCCTTAGCGAAAGGCTTCTTGAAGGGAAAGATGTAACTCTGTGAGATGAATTAACAGAACACAGAGCAGTTTCTCAGAAAGTTTCTTTCCAGTTTTGAACGGAAGATATTTCCTTTTTCACCATAGGCCTCTATGGGCTTCCAAATATCCCTTTGCCAATTCCACAAGAACAGCCTTAGCGAAAGGCTTCTTGAAGGGAAAGATGTAACTCTGTGAGATGAATTCACAGAACACAGAGCAGTTTCTCAGAAAGCTTCTTTCCAGTTTTGAACGGAAGATATTTCCTTTTTCACCATAGCCCTCTATGGGCTTCCAAATATCCCTTTGCCAATTCCACAAGAACAGCCTTAGCGAAAGGCTTCTTGAAGGGAAAGATGTAACTCTGTGAGATGAATTCACAGAACACAGAGCAGTGTCTCAGAAAGCTTCTTTCCAGTTTTGAACGGAAGATATTTCCTGTTTCACCATAGCCGTCTATGGGATTTCAAATATCCCTTTGCCAATTCCACAAGAACAGCCTTAGCGAAAGGTTTCTTTAAGGGAAAGATGTAACTCTGTGAGATGAATTCACAGAACACAGAGCAGTTTCTCAGAAACCTTCTTTCCAGTTTTGAACGGAAGATATTTACTTTTTCACCTTTGCCCTCTATGGGCTTCCAAATATCCCTTTGCCAATTCCACAAGAACAGCCTTAGCGAAAGGCTTCTTGAAAGGAAAGATGTAACTCTGTGAGATGAATTCACAGAACACAGTGCAGTTTCTCAGAAAGCTTCTTTCCAGTTTTGAACGGAAGATATTTCCTTTTTCACCATAGGCCTCTATGGGCTTCCAAATATCCCTTTGCCAATTCCACAAGAACAGCCGTAGCGAAAGGCTTCTTGAAGGGAAAGATGTAACTCTGTGAGATGAATTCACAGAACACAGAGCAGTTTCTCAGAAAGCTTCTTTCCAGTGTTGAACGGAAGATATTTCCTTTTTCACCATAGCCCTCTATGGGCTTCCAAATATCCCTTTGCCAATTCCACAAGAACAGCCTTAGCAAAAGGCTTCTTGAAGGGAAAGATGTAACTTTGTGAGATGAATTCACAGAACGCAGAGCAGTTTCTCAGAAAGCTTCTTTCCAGTTTTGAACGGAAGATATTTCCTTTTTCACCATAGCCCTCTATGGGCTTCCAAATATCCCTTTGCCAATTCCACAAGAACAGCGTTAGCGAAAGGCTTCTTGAAGGGAAAGATGTAACTCTGTGAGATGAATTAACAGAACACAGAGCAGTTTCTCAGAAAGCTTCTTTCCAGTTTTGAACGGAAGATATTTCCTTTTTCACCATAGCCCTCTATGGGCTTCCAAATATCCCTTTGCCAATTCCACAAGAACAGCCTTAGCGAAAGGCTTCTTGAAGGGAAAGATGTAACTCTGTGAGATGAATTCACGGAACACAGAGCAGTTTCTCAGAAAGCTTCTTTCCAGTTTTGAACGGAAGATATTTCCTTTTTCACCATAGCCCTCTATGGGCTTCCAAATATCCCTTTGCCAATTCCATAAGAACAGCCTTAGCGAAAGGCTTCTTGAAGGGAAAGATGTAACTCTGTGAGATGAATTAACAGAACACAGAGCAGTTTCTCAGAAAGTTTCTTTCCAGTTTTGAACGGAAGATATTTCCTTTTTCACCATAGGCCACTATGGGCTTCCAAATATCCCTTTGCCAATTCCACAAGAACAGCCTTAGCGAAAGGCTTCTTGAAGGGAAAGATGTAACTCTGTGAGATGAATTCACAGAACACAGAGCAGTTTCTCAGAAAGCTTCTTTCCAGTTTTGAACGGAAGATATTTCCTTTTTCACCATAGCCCTCTATGGGCTTCCAAATATCCCTTTGCCAATTCCACAAGAACAGCCTTAGCGAAAGGCTTCTTGAAGGGAAAGATGTAACTCTGTGAGATGAATTCACAGAACACAGAGCAGTGTCTCAGAAAGCTTCTTTCCAGTTTTGAACGGAAGATATTTCCTTTTTCACCATAGCCCTCTATGGGCTTCCAAATATCCCTTTGCCAATTCCACAAGAACAGCCTTAGCAAAAGGCTTCTTGAAGGGAAAGATGTAACTTTGTGAGATGAATTCACAGAACGCAGAGCAGTTTCTCAGAAAGCTTCTTTCCAGTTTTGAACGGAAGATATTTCCTTTTTCACCGTAGCCCTCTATGGGCTTCCAAATATCCCTTTGCCAATTCCACAAGAACAGCCTTAGCGAAAGGCTTCTTGAAGGGAAAGATGTAACTCTGTGAGATGAATTCACAGAACACAGAGCAGTTTCTCAGAAAGCTTCTTTCCAGTTTTGAACGGAAGATATTTCCTTTTTCACCATAGCCGTCTATGGGCTTCCAAATATCCCTTTGCCAATTCCACAAGAACAGCCTTAGCGAAAGGCTTCTTGAAGGGAAAGATGTAACTCTGTGAGATGAATTAACAGAACACAGAGCAGTTTCTCAGAAAGCTTCTTTCCAGTTTTGAACGGAAGATATTTCCTTTTTCACCATAGGCCTCTAAGGGCTTCCAAATATCCCTTTGCCAATTCCCCAAGAACAGCCATAGCGAAAGGCTTCTTGAGGGGCAAGATGTAACTCTGTGAGATGAATTAACAGAACACAGAGCAGTTTCTCAGAAAGCTTCTTTCCAGTTTTGAACGGAAGATATTTCCTTTTTCACCATAGCCCTCTATGGGCTTCCAAATACCCCTTTGCCAATTCCACAAGAACAGCCTTAGCGAAAGACTTCTTGAAGGGAAAGATGTAACTCTGTGAGATGAATTCACGGAACACAGAGCAGTTTCTCAGAAAGCTTCTTTCCAGTTTTGAACGGAAGATATTTCCTTTTTCACCATAGCCCTCTATGGGCTTCCAAATATCCCTTTGCCAATTCCATAAGAACAGCCTTAGCGAAAGGCTTCTTGAAGGGAAAGATGTATCTCTGTGAGATGAATTAACAGAACACAGAGCAGTTTCTCCGAAAGTTTCTTTCCAGTTTTGAACGGAAGATATTTCCTTTTTCACCATAGGCCTCTATGGGCTTCCAAATATCCCTTTGCCAATGCCACAAGAACAGCCTTAGCGAAAGGCTTCTTGAAGGGAAAGATGTAACTCTGTGAGATGAATTCACAGAACACAGAGCAGTTTCTCAGAAAGCTTCTTTCCAGTTTTGAACGGAAGATATTTCCTTTTTCACCATAGCCCTCTATGGGCTTCCAAATATCCCTTTGCCAATTCCACAAGAACAGCCTTAGCGAAAGGCTTCTTGAAGGGAAAGATGTAACTCTGTGAGATGAATTAGCAGAACACAGAGCAGTTTCTCAGAAAGCTTCTTTCCAGTTTTGAACGGAAGATACTTCCTTTTTCACCATAGCCGTCTATGGGATTTCAAATATCCCTTTGCCAATTCCACAAGAACAGCCTTAGCGAAAGGCTTCTTGAAGGGAAAGATGTAACTCTGTGAGATGAATTCACAGAACGCAGAGCAGTTTCTCAGAAAGCTTCTTTCCAGTTTTGAACGGAAGATATTTACTTTTTCACCATAGCCCTCTATGGGCTTCCAAATATCCCTTTGCCAATTCCACAAGAACAGCCTTAGCGAAAGGCTTCTTGAAAGGAAAGATGTAACTCTGTGAGATGAATTCACAGAACACAGAGCAGTTTCTCAGAAAGCTTCTTTCCAGTTTTGAACGGAAGATATTTCCTTTTTCACCATAGCCCTCTATGGGCTTCCAAATATCCCTTTGCCAATTCCACAAGAACAGCCTTAGCGAAAGGCTTCTTGAAGGGAAAGATGTAACTCTGTGAGATGAATTAACAGAACACAGAGCAGTTTCTCAGAAAGCTTCTTTCCAGTTTTGAACGGAAGATATTTCCTTTTTCACCATAGCCCTCTAAGGGCTTCCAAATATCCCTTTGCCAATTCCACAAGAACAGCCTTAGCGAAAGGCTTCTTGAAAGGAAAGATGTAACTCTGTGAGATGAAATCACAGAACACAGAGCAGTGTCTCAGAAAGCTTCTTTCCAGTTTTGAACGGAAGATATTTCCTTTTTCACCATAGGCCTCTATGGGCTTCCTAATATCCCTTTGCCAATTCCACAAGAACAGCCTTAGCGAAAGGCTTCTTGAAGGGAAAGATGTAACTCTGTGAGATGAATTCACGGAACACAGAGCAGTTTCTCAGAAAGCTTCTTTCCAGTTTTGAACGGAAGATATTTCCTTTTTCACCATAGCCCTCTATGGGCTTCCAAATATCCCTTTGCCAATTCCATAAGAACAGCCTTAGCGAAAGGCTTCTTGAAGGGAAAGATGTAACTCTGTGAGATGAATTAACAGAACACAGAGCAGTTTCTCAGAAAGCTTCTTTCCAGTTTTGAACGGAAGATATTTCCTTTTTCACCATAGCCCTCTATGGGCTTCCAAATATCCCTTTGCCAATTCCACAAGAACAGCCTTAGCAAAAGGCTTCTTGAAGGTAAAGATGTAACTTTGTGAGATGAATTCACAGAACGCAGAGCAGTTTCTCAGAAAGCTTCTTTCCAGTTTTGAACGGAAGATATTTCCTTTTTCACCATAGCCCTCTATGGGCTTCCAAATATCCCTTTGCCAATTCCACAAGAACAGCCTTAGCGAAAGGCTTCTTGAAGGGAAAGATGTAACTCTGTGAGATGAATTCACAGAACACAGAGCAGTTTCTCAGAAAGCTTCTTTCCAGTTTTGAACGGAAGATATTTCCTTTTTCACCATAGCCGTCTATGGGCTTCCAAATATCCCTTTGCCAATTCCACAAGAACAGCCTTAGCGGAAGGCTTCTTGAAGGGAAAGATGTAACTCTGTGAGATGAATTAACAGAACACAGAGCAGTTTCTCAGAAAGCTTCTTTCCAGTTTTGAACGGAAGATATTTCCTTTTTCACCATAGGCCTCTAAGGGCTTCCAAATATCCCTTTGCCAATTCCACAAGAACAGCCATAGCGAAAGGCTTCTTGAGGGGAAAGATGTAACTCTGTGAGATGAATTCACAGAACACAGAGCAGTTTCTCAGAAAGCTTCTTTCCAGTTTTCAACGGAAGATATGTCCTTTTTCACCATAGCCCTGTATGGGCTTCCAAATATCCCTTTGCCAATTCCACAAGAACAGCCTTAGCGAAAGGCTTCTTGAAGGGAAAGATGTAACTCTGTGAGATGAATTCACGGAACACACAGCAGTTTCTCAGAAAGCTTCTTTCCAGTTTTGGACGGAAGATATTTCCTTTTTCACCATAGCACTCTATGGGCTTCCAAATATCCCTTTGCCAATTCCATAAGAACAGCCTTAGTGAAAGGCTTCTTGAAGGGAAAGATGTAACTCTGTGAGATGAATTAGCAGAACACAGAGCAGTTTCTCAGAATGTTTCTTTCCAGTTTTGAACGGAAGATATTTCCTTTTTCACCATAGGCCTCTATGGGCTTCCAAATATCCCTTTGCCAATTCCACAAGAACAGCCTTAGCGAAAGGCTTCTTGAACGGAAAGATGTAACTCTGTAAGAAGAATTCACAGAACACAGAGCAGTTTCTCTGAAAGCTTCTTTCCAGTTTTGAACGGAAGATATTTCCTTTTTCACCATAGCCCTCTATGGGCTTCCAAATATCCCTTTGCCAATTCCACAAGAACAGCCTTAGCGAAAGGCTTCTTGAAGGGAAAGATGTAACTCTGTGAGATGAATTCACAGAACACAGAGCAGTTTCTCAGAAAGCTTCTTTCCGGTTTTGAACGGAAGATATTTCCTTTTTCACCATAGGCCTCTAGGGACTTCCAAATATCCCTTTGCCAATTCCACAAGAACAGACTTAGCGAAAGGCTTCTTGAAGGGAAAGATGTAACTCTGTGATATGAATTCACAGAACACAGAGCAGTTTCTCAGAAAGCTTCTTTCCAGTTTTGAACGGAAGATATTTCCTTTTTCACCATAGGCCTCTAAGGTCTTCCAAATATCCCTTTGCCAATTCCACAAGAACAGCCTTAGCGAAAGGCTTCTTGAGGGGAAAGATGTAACTCTGTGAGATGAATTAACAGAACACAGAGCAGTTTCTCAGAAAGCTTCTTTCCAGTTTTGAACGGAAGATATTTCCTTTTTCACCATAGCCCTCTATGGGCTTCCAAATATCCCTTTGCCAATTCCACAAGAACAGCCTTAGCGAAAGGCTTCTTGAAGGGAAAGATGTAACTCTGTGAGATGAATTCACGGAACACAGAGCAGTTTCTCAGAAAGCTTCTTTCCAGTTTTGAACGGAAGATATTTCCTTTTTCACCATAGCCCTCTATGGGCTTCCAAATATCCCTTTGCCAATTCCATAAGAACAGCCTTAGCGAAAGGCTTCTTGAAGGGAAAGATGTAACTTTGTGAGATGAATTAACAGAACACAGAGCAGTTTCTCAGAAAGCTTCTTTCCAGTTTTGAACGGAAGATATTTCCTTTTTCACCATAGCCCTCTATGGGCTTCCAAATATCCCTTTGCCAATTCCACAAGAACAGCCTTAGCGAAAGGCTTCTTGAAGGGAGAGATGTAACTCTGTGAGATGAATTCACAGAACACAGAGCAGTTTCTCAGAAAGCTTCTTTCCAGTTTTGAACGGAAGATATTTCCTTTTTCACCATAGCCCTCTATGGTCTTCCAAATATCCCTTTGCCAATTCCACAAGAACAGCCGTAGCGAAAGGCTTCTTGAAGGGAAAGATGTAACTCTGTGAGATGAATTCACAGAACACAGAGCACTTTCTCAGAAAGCTTCTTTCCAGTTTTGAACGGAAGATATTTCCTTTTTCACCATAGCCCTCTATGGGCTTCCAAATATCCCTTTGCCAATTCCACAAGAACAGCCTTAGCAAAAGGCTTCTTGAAGGGAAAGATGTAACTTTGTGAGATGAATTCACAGAACGCAGAGCAGTTTCTCAGAAAGCTTCTTTCCAGTTTTGAACGGAAGATATTTCCTTTTTCACCATAGCCCTCTATGGGCTTCCAAATATCCCTTTGCCAATTCCACAAGAACAGCCTTAGCGAAAGGCTTCTTGAAGGGAAAGATGTAACTCTGTGAGATGAATTCACAGAACACAGAGCAGTTTCTCAGAAAGCTTCTTTCCAGTTTTGAACGGAAGATATATCCTTTTTCACCATAGCCGTCTATGGGCTTCCAAATATCCCCTTGCCAATTCCACAAGAACAGCCTTAGCGAAAGGCTTCTTGAAGGGAAAGATGTAACTCTGTGAGATGAATTAACAGAACACAGAGCAGTTTCTCAGAAAGCTTCTTTCCAGTTTTGAACGGAAGATATTTCCTTTTTCACCATAGGCCTCTAAGGGCTTCCAAATATCCCTTTGCCAATTCCACAAGAACAGCCATAGCGAAAGGCTTCTTGAGGGGAAAGATGTAACTCTGTGAGATGAATTAACAGAACACAGAGCAGTTTCTCAGAAAGCTTCTTTCCAGTTTTGAACGGAAGATATTTCCTTTTTCACCATAGCCCTCTATGGGCTTCCAAATATCCCTTTGCCAATTCCACAAGAACAGCCTTAGCGAAAGGCTTCTTGAAGGGAAAGATGTAACTCTGTGAGATGAATTCACAGAACACAGAGCAGTTTCTCAGAAACCTTCTTTCCAGTTTTGAACGGAAGATATTTACTTTTTCACCATTGCCCTCTATGGGCTTCCAAATATCCCTTTGCCAATTCCACAAGAACAGCCTTATCGAAAGGCTTCTTGAAAGGAAAGATGTAACTCTGTGAGATGAATTCACAGAACACAGTGCAGTTTCTCAGAAAGCTTCTTTCCAGTTTTGAACGGAAGATATTTCCTTTTTCACCATAGCCCTCTATGGGCTTCCAAATATCCCTTTGCCAATTCCACAAGAACAGCCTTAGCGAAAGGCTTCTTGAAGGGAAAGATGTAACTCTGTGAGATGAATTCACAGAACACAGAGCAGTTTCTCAGAAAGCTTCTTTCCAGTTTTGAACGGAAGATATTTCCTTTTTCACCATAGCCCTCTATGGGCTTCCAAATATCCCTTTGCCAATTCCACAAGAACAGCCTTAGCGAAAGGCTTCTTGAAAGGAAAGATGTAACTCTGTGAGATGAATTCACAGAACACAGAGCAGTGTCTCAGAAAGCTTCTTTCCAGTTTTGAACGGAAGATATTTCCTTTTTCACCATAGGCCTCTACGGGCTTCCAAATATCCCTTTGCCAATTCCACAAGAACAGCCTTAGCGAAAGGCTTCTTGAAGGGAAAGATGTAACTCTGTGAGATGAATTCACGGAACACAGAGCAGTTTCTCAGAAAGCTTCTTTCCAGTTTTGAACGGAAGATATTTCCTTTTTCACCATAGCCCTCTATGGGCTTCCAAATATCCCTTTGCCAATTCCATAAGAACAGCCTTAGCGAAAGGCTTCTTGAAGGGAAAGATGTAACTCTGTGAGATGAATTCACGGAACACAGAGCAGTTTCTCAGAAAGCTTCTTTCCAGTTTTGAACGGAAGATATTTCCTTTTTCACCATAGCCCTCTATGGGCTTCCAAATATCCCTTTGCCAATTCCATAAGAACAGCCTTAGCGAAAGGCTTCTTGAAGGGAAAGATGTAACTCTGTGAGATGAATTAACAGAACACAGAGCAGTTTCTCAGAAAGTTTCTTTCCAGTTTTGAACGGAAGATATTTCCTTTTTCACCATAGGCCTCTATGGGCTTCCAAATATCCCTTTGCCAATTCCACAAGAACAGCCTTAGCGAAAGGCTTCTTGAAGGGAAAGATGTAACTCTGTGAGATGAATTCACAGAACACAGAGCAGTTTCTCAGAAAGCTTCTTTCCAGTTTTGAACGGAAGATATTTCCTTTTTCACCATAGCCCTCTATGGGCTTCCAAATATCCCTTTGCCAATTCCACAAGAACAGCCTTAGCGAAAGGCTTCTTGAAGGGAAAGATGTAACTCTGTGAGATGAATTCACAGAACACAGAGCAGTGTCTCAGAAAGCTTCTTTCCAGTTTTGAACGGAAGATATTTCCTGTTTCACCATAGCCGTCTATGGGATTTCAAATATCCCTTTGCCAATTCCACAAGAACAGCCTTAGCGAAAGGTTTCTTTAAGGGAAAGATGTAACTCTGTGAGATGAATTCACAGAACACAGAGCAGTTTCTCAGAAACCTTCTTTCCAGTTTTGAACGGAAGATATTTACTTTTTCACCTTTGCCCTCTATGGGCTTCCAAATATCCCTTTGCCAATTCCACAAGAACAGCCTTAGCGAAAGGCTTCTTGAAAGGAAAGATGTAACTCTGTGAGATGAATTCACAGAACACAGTGCAGTTTCTCAGAAAGCTTCTTTCCAGTTTTGAACGGAAGATATTTCCTTTTTCACCATAGGCCTCTATGGGCTTCCAAATATCCCTTTGCCAATTCCACAAGAACAGCCGTAGCGAAAGGCTTCTTGAAGGGAAAGATGTAACTCTGTGAGATGAATTCACAGAACACAGAGCAGTTTCTCAGAAAGCTTCTTTCCAGTGTTGAACGGAAGATATTTCCTTTTTCACCATAGCCCTCTATGGGCTTCCAAATATCCCTTTGCCAATTCCACAAGAACAGCCTTAGCAAAAGGCTTCTTGAAGGGAAAGATGTAACTTTGTGAGATGAATTCACAGAACGCAGAGCAGTTTCTCAGAAAGCTTCTTTCCAGTTTTGAACGGAAGATATTTCCTTTTTCACCATAGCCCTCTATGGGCTTCCAAATATCCCTTTGCCAATTCCACAAGAACAGCGTTAGCGAAAGGCTTCTTGAAGGGAAAGATGTAACTCTGTGAGATGAATTAACAGAACACAGAGCAGTTTCTCAGAAAGCTTCTTTCCAGTTTTGAACGGAAGATATTTCCTTTTTCACCATAGCCCTCTATGGGCTTCCAAATATCCCTTTGCCAATTCCACAAGAACAGCCTTAGCGAAAGGCTTCTTGAAGGGAAAGATGTAACTCTGTGAGATGAATTCACGGAACACAGAGCAGTTTCTCAGAAAGCTTCTTTCCAGTTTTGAACGGAAGATATTTCCTTTTTCACCATAGCCCTCTATGGGCTTCCAAATATCCCTTTGCCAATTCCATAAGAACAGCCTTAGCGAAAGGCTTCTTGAAGGGAAAGATGTAACTCTGTGAGATGAATTAACAGAACACAGAGCAGTTTCTCAGAAAGTTTCTTTCCAGTTTTGAACGGAAGATATTTCCTTTTTCACCATAGGCCACTATGGGCTTCCAAATATCCCTTTGCCAATTCCACAAGAACAGCCTTAGCGAAAGGCTTCTTGAAGGGAAAGATGTAACTCTGTGAGATGAATTCACAGAACACAGAGCAGTTTCTCAGAAAGCTTCTTTCCAGTTTTGAACGGAAGATATTTCCTTTTTCACCATAGCCCTCTATGGGCTTCCAAATATCCCTTTGCCAATTCCACAAGAACAGCCTTAGCGAAAGGCTTCTTGAAGGGAAAGATGTAACTCTGTGAGATGAATTCACAGAACACAGAGCAGTGTCTCAGAAAGCTTCTTTCCAGTTTTGAACGGAAGATATTTCCTTTTTCACCATAGCCCACTATGGGCTTCCAAATATCCCTTTGCCAATTCCACAAGAACAGCCTTAGCAAAAGGCTTCTTGAAGGGAAAGATGTAACTTTGTGAGATGAATTCACAGAACGCAGAGCAGTTTCTCAGAAAGCTTCTTTCCAGTTTTGAACGGAAGATATTTCCTTTTTCACCGTAGCCCTCTATGGGCTTCCAAATATCCCTTTGCCAATTCCACAAGAACAGCCTTAGCGAAAGGCTTCTTGAAGGGAAAGATGTAACTCTGTGAGATGAATTCACAGAACACAGAGCAGTTTCTCAGAAAGCTTCTTTCCAGTTTTGAACGGAAGATATTTCCTTTTTCACCATAGCCGTCTATGGGCTTCCAAATATCCCTTTGCCAATTCCACAAGAACAGCCTTAGCGAAAGGCTTCTTGAAGGGAAAGATGTAACTCTGTGAGATGAATTAACAGAACACAGAGCAGTTTCTCAGAAAGCTTCTTTCCAGTTTTGAACGGAAGATATTTCCTTTTTCACCATAGGCCTCTAAGGGCTTCCAAATATCCCTTTGCCAATTCCCCAAGAACAGCCATAGCGAAAGGCTTCTTGAGGGGCAAGATGTAACTCTGTGAGATGAATTAACAGAACACAGAGCAGTTTCTCAGAAAGCTTCTTTCCAGTTTTGAACGGAAGATATTTCCTTTTTCACCATAGCCCTCTATGGGCTTCCAAATACCCCTTTGCCAATTCCACAAGAACAGCCTTAGCGAAAGACTTCTTGAAGGGAAAGATGTAACTCTGTGAGATGAATTCACGGAACACAGAGCAGTTTCTCAGAAAGCTTCTTTCCAGTTTTGAACGGAAGATATTTCCTTTTTCACCATAGCCCTCTATGGGCTTCCAAATATCCCTTTGCCAATTCCATAAGAACAGCCTTAGCGAAAGGCTTCTTGAAGGGAAAGATGTATCTCTGTGAGATGAATTAACAGAACACAGAGCAGTTTCTCCGAAAGTTTCTTTCCAGTTTTGAACGGAAGATATTTCCTTTTTCACCATAGGCCTCTATGGGCTTCCAAATATCCCTTTGCCAATGCCACAAGAACAGCCTTAGCGAAAGGCTTCTTGAAGGGAAAGATGTAACTCTGTGAGATGAATTCACAGAACACAGAGCAGTTTCTCAGAAAGCTTCTTTCCAGTTTTGAACGGAAGATATTTCCTTTTTCACCATAGCCCTCTATGGGCTTCCAAATATCCCTTTGCCAATTCCACAAGAACAGCCTTAGCGAAAGGCTTCTTGAAGGGAAAGATGTAACTCTGTGAGATGAATTAGCAGAACACAGAGCAGTTTCTCAGAAAGCTTCTTTCCAGTTTTGAACGGAAGATACTTCCTTTTTCACCATAGCCGTCTATGGGATTTCAAATATCCCTTTGCCAATTCCACAAGAACAGCCTTAGCGAAAGGCTTCTTGAAGGGAAAGATGTAACTCTGTGAGATGAATTCACAGAACACAGAGCAGTTTCTCAGAAAGCTTCTTTCCAGTTTTGAACGGAAGATATTTACTTTTTCACCATAGCCCTCTATGGGCTTCCAAATATCCCTTTGCCAATTCCACAAGAACAGCCTTAGCGAAAGGCTTCTTGAAAGGAAAGATGTAACTCTGTGAGATGAATTCACAGAACACAGAGCAGTTTCTCAGAAAGCTTCTTTCCAGTTTTGAACGGAAGATATTTCCTTTTTCACCATAGCCCTCTATGGGCTTCCAAATATCCCTTTGCCAATTCCACAAGAACAGCCTTAGCGAAAGGCTTCTTGAAGGGAAAGATGTAACTCTGTGAGATGAATTAACAGAACACAGAGCAGTTTCTCAGAAAGCTTCTTTCCAGTTTTGAACGGAAGATATTTCCTTTTTCACCATAGCCCTCTATGGGCTTCCAAATATCCCTTTGCCAATTCCACAAGAACAGCCTTAGCGAAAGGCTTCTTGAAAGGAAAGATGTAACTCTGTGAGATGAAATCACAGAACACAGAGCAGTGTCTCAGAAAGCTTCTTTCCAGTTTTGAACGGAAGATATTTCCTTTTTCACCATAGGCCCCTATGGGCTTCCTAATATCCCTTTGCCAATTCCACAAGAACAGCCTTAGCGAAAGGCTTCTTGAAGGGAAAGATGTAACTCTGTGAGATGAATTCACGGAACACAGAGCAGTTTCTCAGAAAGCTTCTTTCCAGTTTTGAACGGAAGATATTTCCTTTTTCACCATAGCCCTCTATGGGCTTCCAAATATCCCTTTGCCAATTCCATAAGAACAGCCTTAGCGAAAGGCTTCTTGAAGGGAAAGATGTAACTCTGTGAGATGAATTAACAGAACACAGAGCAGTTTCTCAGAAAGCTTCTTTCCAGTTTTGAACGGAAGATATTTCCTTTTTCACCATAGCCCTCTATGGGCTTCCAAATATCCCTTTGCCAATTCCACAAGAACAGCCTTAGCAAAAGGCTTCTTGAAGGTAAAGATGTAACTTTGTGAGATGAATTCACAGAACGCAGAGCAGTTTCTCAGAAAGCTTCTTTCCAGTTTTGAACGGAAGATATTTCCTTTTTCACCATAGCCCTCTATGGGCTTCCAAATATCCCTTTGCCAATTCCACAAGAACAGCCTTAGCGAAAGGCTTCTTGAAGGGAAAGATGTAACTCTGTGAGATGAATTCACAGAACACAGAGCAGTTTCTCAGAAAGCTTCTTTCCAGTTTTGAACGGAAGATATTTCCTTTTTCACCATAGCCGTCTATGGGCTTCCAAATATCCCTTTGCCAATTCCACAAGAACAGCCTTAGCGGAAGGCTTCTTGAAGGGAAAGATGTAACTCTGTGAGATGAATTAACAGAACACAGAGCAGTTTCTCAGAAAGCTTCTTTCCAGTTTTGAACGGAAGATATTTCCTTTTTCACCATAGGCCTCTAAGGGCTTCCAAATATCCCTTTGCCAATTCCACAAGAACAGCCATAGCGAAAGGCTTCTTGAGGGGAAAGATGTAACTCTGTGAGATGAATTCACAGAACACAGAGCAGTTTCTCAGAAAGCTTCTTTCCAGTTTTCAACGGAAGATATGTCCTTTTTCACCATAGCCCTGTATGGGCTTCCAAATATCCCTTTGCCAATTCCACAAGAACAGCCTTAGCGAAAGGCTTCTTGAAGGGAAAGATGTAACTCTGTGAGATGAATTCACGGAACACACAGCAGTTTCTCAGAAAGCTTCTTTCCAGTTTTGGACGGAAGATATTTCCTTTTTCACCATAGCACTCTATGGGCTTCCAAATATCCCTTTGCCAATTCCATAAGAACAGCCTTAGTGAAAGGCTTCTTGAAGGGAAAGATGTAACTCTGTGAGATGAATTAGCAGAACACAGAGCAGTTTCTCAGAAAGTTTCTTTCCAGTTTTGAACGGAAGATATTTCCTTTTTCACCATAGGCCTCTATGGGCTTCCAAATATCCCTTTGCCAATTCCACAAGAACAGCCTTAGCGAAAGGCTTCTTGAACGGAAAGATGTAACTCTGTAAGAAGAATTCACAGAACACAGAGCAGTTTCTCTGAAAGCTTCTTTCCAGTTTTGAACGGAAGATATTTCCTTTTTCACCATAGCCCTCTATGGGCTTCCAAATATCCCTTTGCCAATTCCACAAGAACAGCCTTAGCGAAAGGCTTCTTGAAGGGAAAGATGTAACTCTGTGAGATGAATTCACAGAACACAGAGCAGTTTCTCAGAAAGCTTCTTTCCGGTTTTGAACGGAAGATATTTCCTTTTTCACCATAGGCCTCTAGGGACTTCCAAATATCCCTTTGCCAATTCCACAAGAACAGACTTAGCGAAAGGCTTCTTGAAGGGAAAGATGTAACTCTGTGATATGAATTCACAGAACACAGAGCAGTTTCTCAGAAAGCTTCTTTCCAGTTTTGAACGGAAGATATTTCCTTTTTCACCATAGGCCTCTAAGGTCTTCCAAATATCCCTTTGCCAATTCCACAAGAACAGCCTTAGCGAAAGGCTTCTTGAGGGGAAAGATGTAACTCTGTGAGATGAATTAACAGAACACAGAGCAGTTTCTCAGAAAGCTTCTTTCCAGTTTTGAACGGAAGATATTTCCTTTTTCACCATAGCCCTCTATGGGCTTCCAAATATCCCTTTGCCAATTCCACAAGAACAGCCTTAGCGAAAGGCTTCTTGAAGGGAAAGATGTAACTCTGTGAGATGAATTCACGGAACACAGAGCAGTTTCTCAGAAAGCTTCTTTCCAGTTTTGAACGGAAGATATTTCCTTTTTCACCATAGCCCTCTATGGGCTTCCAAATATCCCTTTGCCAATTCCATAAGAACAGCCTTAGCGAAAGGCTTCTTGAAGGGAAAGATGTAACTTTGTGAGATGAATTAACAGAACACAGAGCAGTTTCTCAGAAAGCTTCTTTCCAGTTTTGAACGGAAGATATTTCCTTTTTCACCATAGCCCTCTATGGGCTTCCAAATATCCCTTTGCCAATTCCACAAGAACAGCCTTAGCGAAAGGCTTCTTGAAGGGAAAGATGTAACTCTGTGAGATGAATTCACAGAACACAGAGCAGTTTCTCAGAAAGCTTCTTTCCAGTTTTGAACGGAAGATATTTCCTTTTTCACCATAGCCCTCTATGGGCTTCCAAATATCCCTTTGCCAATTCCACAAGAACAGCCGTAGCGAAAGGCTTCTTGAAGGGAAAGATGTAACTCTGTGAGATGAATTCACAGAACACAGAGCACTTTCTCAGAAAGCTTCTTTCCAGTTTTGAACGGAAGATATTTCCTTTTTCACCATAGCCCTCTATGGGCTTCCAAATATCCCTTTGCCAATTCCACAAGAACAGCCTTAGCAAAAGGCTTCTTGAAGGGAAAGATGTAACTTTGTGAGATGAATTCACAGAACGCAGAGCAGTTTCTCAGAAAGCTTCTTTCCAGTTTTGAACGGAAGATATTTCCTTTTTCACCATAGCCCTCTATGGGCTTCCAAATATCCCTTTGCCAATTCCACAAGAACAGCCTTAGCGAAAGGCTTCTTGAAGGGAAAGATGTAACTCTGTGAGATGAATTCACAGAACACAGAGCAGTTTCTCAGAAAGCTTCTTTCCAGTTTTGAACGGAAGATATTTCCTTTTTCACCATAGCCGTCTATGGGCTTCCAAATATCCCCTTGCCAATTCCACAAGAACAGCCTTAGCGAAAGGCTTCTTGAAGGGAAAGATGTAACTCTGTGAGATGAATTAACAGAACACAGAGCAGTTTCTCAGAAAGCTTCTTTCCAGTTTTGAACGGAAGATATTTCCTTTTTCAATATAGGCCTCTAAGGGCTTCCAAATATCCCTTTGCCAATTCCACAAGAACAGCCATAGCGAAAGGCTTCTTGAGGGGAAACATGTAACTCTGTGAGATGAATTAACAGAACACAGAGCAGTTTCTCAGAAAGCTTCTTTCCAGTTTTGAACGGAAGATATTTCCTTTTTCACCATAGCCCTCTATGGGCTTCCAAATATCCCTTTGCCAATTCCACAAGAACAGCCTTAGCGAAAGGCTTCTTGAAGGGAAAGATGTAACTCTGTGGGATGAATTCACGGAACACAGAGCAGTTTCTCAGAAAGCTTCTTTCCAGTTTTGAACGGAAGATATTTCCTTTTTCACCATAGCCCTCTATGGGCTTCCAAATATCCCTTTGCCAATTCCGTAAGAACAGCCTTAGCGAAAGGCTTCTTGAAGGGAAAGATGTAACTCTGTGAGATGTATTCACAGAACACAGAGCAGTTTCTCAGAAAGTTTCTTTCCAGTTTTGAACGGAAGATATTTCCTTTTTCACCATAGGCCTCTATGGGCTTCCAAATATCCCTTTGCCAATTCCACAAGAACAGCCTTAGCGAAAGGCTTCTTGAAGGGAAAGATGTAACTCTGTGAGATGAATTCACAGAACACAGAGCAGTTTCTCAGAAAGCTTCTTTCCAGTTTTGAACGGAAGATATTTCCTTTTTCATCATAGCCCTCTATGGGCTTCCAAATATCCCTTTGCCAATTCCACAATAACAGCCTTAGCGAAAGGCTTCTTGAAGGGAAAGATGTAACTCTGTGAGATGAATTCACAGAACACAGAGCAGTGTCTCAGAAAGCTTCTTTCCAGTTTTGAACGGAAGATATTTCCTGTTTCACCATAGCCGTCTATGGGATTTCAAATATCCCTTTGCCAATTCCACAAGAACAGCCTTAGCGAAAGGCTTCTTTAAGGGAAAGATGTAACTCTGTGAGATGAATTCACAGAACACAGAGCAGTTTCTCAGAAACCTTCTTTCCAGTTTTGAACGGAAGATATTTACTTTTTCACCATTGCCCTCTATGGGCTTCCAAATATCCCTTTGCCAATTCCACAAGAACAGCCTTAGCGAAAGGCTTCTTGAAGGGAAAGATGTAACTCTGTGAGATGAATTAAAAGAACACAGAGCAGTTTCTCAGAAAGCTTCTTTCCAGTTTTGAACGGAAGATATTTCCTGTTTCACCATAGCCGTCTATGGGATTTCAAATATCCCTTTGCCAATTCCACAAGAACAGCCTTAGCGAAAGGCTTCTTTAAGGGAAAGATGTAACTCTGTGAGATGAATTCACAGAACACAGAGCAGTTTCTCAGAAACCTTCTTTCCAGTTTTGAACGGAAGATATTTACTTTTTCACCATTGCCCTCTATGGGCTTCCAAATATCCCTTTGCCAATTCCACAAGAACAGCCTTAGCGAAAGGCTTCTTGAAGGGAAAGATGTAACTCTGTGAGATGAATTAAAAGAACACAGAGCAGTTTCTCAGAAAGCTTCTTTCCAGTTTTGAACGGAAGATATTTCCTTTTTCACCATAGGCCTCTAAGGGCTTCCAAATATCCCTTTGCCAATCCCACAAGAACAGCCTTAGCGAAAGGCTTCTTGAGGGGAAAGATGTAACTCTGTGAGATGAATTCACAGAACACAGAGCACTTTCTCAGAAAGCTTCTTTCCAGTTTTGAACGGAAGATATTTCCTTTTTCACCATAGCCCTCTATGGGCTTCCAAATATCCCTTTGCCAATTCCACAAGAACAGCCTTAGCGAAAGGCTTCTTGAAGGGAAAGATGTAACTCTGTGAGATGAATTCACGGAACACAGAGCAGTTTCTCAGAAAGCTTCTTTCCAGTTTTGAACGGAAGATATTTCCTTTTTCACCATAGCCCTCTATGGGCTTCCAAATATCCCTTTGCCAATTCCACAAGAACAGCCTTAGCGAAAGGCTTCTTGAAGGGAAAGATGTAACTCTGTGAGATGAATTCACAGAACACAGAGCAGTTTCTCAGAAAGCTTCTTTCCAGTTTTGAACGGAAGATATTTCCTTTTTCACCATAGCCCTCTATGGGCTTCCAAATACCCCTTTGCCAATTCCACAAGAACAGCCTTAGCGAAAGGCTTCTTGATGGGAAAGATGTAACTCTGTGAGATGAATTCACGGAACACAGAGCAGTTTCTCAGAAAGCTTCTTTCCAGTTTTGAACGGAAGATATTTCCTTTTTCACCATAGCCCTCTATGGGCTTCCAAATATCCCTTTGCCAATTCCATAAGAACAGCCTTAGCGAAAGGCTTCTTGAAGGGAAAGATGTATCTCTGTGAGATGAATTAACAGAACACAGAGCAGTTTCTCAGAAAGTTTCTTTCCAGTTTTGAACGGAAGATATTTCCTTTTTCACCATAGGCCTCTATGGGCTTCCAAATATCCCTTTGCCAATGCCACAAGAACAGCCTTAGCGAAAGGCTTCTTGAAGGGAAAGATGTAACTCTGTGAGATGAATTCACAGAACACAGAGCAGTTTCTCAGAAAGCTTCTTTCCAGTTTTGAACGGAAGATATTTCCTTTTTCACCATAGCCCTCTATGGGCTTCCAAATATCCCTTTGCCAATTCCACAAGAACAGCCTTAGCGAAAGGCTTCTTGAAGGGAAAGATGTAACTCTGTGAGATGAATTCACAGAACACAGAGCAGTTTCTCAGAAAGCTTCTTTCCAGTTTTGAACGGAAGATATTTCCTTTTTCACCATAGCCGTCTATGGGATTTCAAATATCCCTTTGCCAATTCCACAAGAACAGCCTTAGCGAAAGGCTTCTTGAAGGGAAAGATGTAACTCTGTGAGATGAATTCACAGAACACAGAGCAGTTTCTCAGAAAGCTTCTTTCCAGTTTTGAACGGAAGATATTTACTTTTTCACCATTGCCCTCTATGGGCTTCCAAATATCCCTTTGCCAATTCCACAAGAACAGCCTTAGCGAAAGGCTTCTTGAAAGGAAAGATGTAACTCTGTGAGATGAATTCACAGAACACAGTGCAGTTTCTCAGAAAGCTTCTTTCCAGTTTTGAACGGAAGATATTTCCTTTTTCACCATAGCCCTCTATGGGCTTCCAAATATCCCTTTGCCAATTCCACAAGAACAGCCTTAGCGAAAGGCTTCTTGAAGGGAAAGATGTAACTCTGTGAGATGAATTAACAGAACACAGAGCAGTTTCTCAGAAAGCTTCTTTCCAGTTTTGAACGGAAGATATTTCCTTTTTCACCATAGCCCTCTATGGGCTTCCAAATATCCCTTTGCCAATTCCACAAGAACAGCCTTAGCGAAAGGCTTCTTGAAAGGAAAGATGTAACTCTGTGAGATGAAATCACAGAACACAGAGCAGTGTCTCAGAAAGCTTCTTTCCAGTTTTTAACGGAAGATATTTCCTTTTTCACCATAGGCCTCTATGGGCTTCCAAATATCCCTTTGCCAATTCCACAAGAACAGCCTTAGCGAAAGGCTTCTTGAAGGGAAAGATGTAACTCTGTGAGATGAATTAACAGAACACAGAGCAGTTTCTCAGAAAGCTTCTTTCCAGTTTTGAACGGAAGATATTTCCTTTTTCACCATAGCCCTCTATGGGCTTCCAAATATCCCTTTGCCAATTCCACAAGAACAGCCTTAGCGAAAGGCTTCTTGAAAGGAAAGATGTAACTCTGTGAGATGAATTCACAGAACACAGAGCAGTGTCTCAGAAAGCTTCTTTCCAGTTTTGAACGGAAGATATTTCCTTTTTCACCATAGGCCTCTATGGGCTTCCAAATATCCCTTTGCCAATTCCACAAGAACGGCCTTAGCGAAAGGCTTCTTGAAGGGAAAGATGTAACTCTGTGAGATGAATTCACGGAACACAGAGCAGTTTCTCAGAAAGCTTCTTTCCAGTTTTGAACAGAAGATATTTCCTTTTTCACCATAGCCCTCTATGGGCTTCCAAATATCCCTTTGCCAATTCCATAAGAACAGCCTTAGCGAAAGGCTTCTTGAAGGGAAAGATGTAACTCTGTGAGATGAATTAACAGAACACAGAGCAGTTTCTCAGAAAGCTTCTTTCCAGTTTTGAACGGAAGATATTTCCTTTTTCACCATAGCCCTCTATGGGCTTCCAAATATCCCTTTGCCAATTCCACAAGAACAGCCTTAGCAAAAGGCTTCTTGAAGGTAAAGATGTAACTTTGTGAGATGAATTCACAGAACGCAGAGCAGTTTCTCAGAAAGCTTCTTTCCAGTTTTGAACGGAAGATATTTCCTTTTTCACCATAGCCCTCTATGGGCTTCCAAATATCCCTTTGCCAATTCCACAAGAACAGCCTTAGCGAAAGGCTTCTTGAAGGGAAAGATGTAACTCTGTGAGATGAATTCACAGAACACAGAGCAGTTTCTCAGAAAGCTTCTTTCCAGTTTTGAACGGAAGATATTTCCTTTTTCACCATAGCCGTCTATGGGCTTCAAAATATCCCTTTGCCAATTCCACAAGAACAGCCATAGCGAAAGGCTTCTTGAAGGGAAAGATGTAACTCTGTGAGATGAATTAACAGAACACAGAGCAGTTTCTCAGAAAGCTTCTTTCCAGTTTTGAACGGAAGATATTTCCTTTTTCACCATAGGCCTCTAAGGGCTTCCAAATATCCCTTTGCCAATTCCACAAGAACAGCCATAGCGAAAGGCTTCTTGAGGGGAAAGATGTAACTCTGTGAGATGAATTAACAGAACACAGAGCAGTTTCTCAGAAACCTTCTTTCCAGTTTTGAACGGAAGATATTTACTTTTTCACCATTGCCCTCTATGGGCTTCCAAATATCCCTTTGCCAATTCCACAAGAACAGCCTTATCGAAAGGCTTCTTGAAAGGAAAGATGTAACTCTGTGAGATGAATTCACAGAACACAGTGCAGTTTCTCAGAAAGCTTCTTTCCAGTTTTGAACGGAAGATATTTCCTTTTTCACCATAGCCCTCTATGGGCTTCCAAATATCCCTTTGCCAATTCCACAAGAACAGCCTTAGCGAAAGGCTTCTTGAAGGGAAAGATGTAACTCTGTGAGATGAATTCACAGAACACAGAGCAGTTTCTCAGAAAGCTTCTTTCCAGTTTTGAACGGAAGATATTTCCTTTTTCACCATAGCCCTCTATGGGCTTCCAAATATCCCTTTGCCAATTCCACAAGAACAGCCTTAGCGAAAGGCTTCTTGAAAGGAAAGATGTAACTCTGTGAGATGAATTCACAGAACACAGAGCAGTGTCTCAGAAAGCTTCTTTCCAGTTTTGAACGGAAGATATTTCCTTTTTCACCATAGGCCTCTATGGGCTTCCAAATATCCCTTTGCCAATTCCACAAGAACAGCCTTAGCGAAAGGCTTCTTGAAGGGAAAGATGTAACTCTGTGAGATGAATTCACGGAACACAGAGCAGTTTCTCAGAAAGCTTCTTTCCAGTTTTGAACGGAAGATATTTCCTTTTTCACCATAGCCCTCTATGGGCTTCCAAATATCCCTTTGCCAATTCCATAAGAACAGCCTTAGCGAAAGGCTTCTTGAAGGGAAAGATGTAACTCTGTGAGATGAATTAACAGAACACAGAGCAGTTTCAAAGAAAGCTTCTTTGCAGTTTTGAACGGAAGATATTTCTTATTCACCATAGCCCTCTATGGGCTTCCAAATATCCCTTTGCCAATTACACAAGAACAGCCTTAGCAAAAGGCTTCTTGAAGGTAAAGATGTAACTTTGTGAGATGAATTCACAGAACTCAGAGCATTTTCTCAGAAAGCTTCTTTCCAGTTTTGAACGGAAGATATTTCCTTTTTCACCATAGCCCTCTATGGGCTTCCAAATATCCCTTTGCCAATTCCACAAGAACAGCCTTAGCGAAAGGCTTCTTGAAGGGAAAGATGTAACTCTGTGAGATGAATTCACAGAACACAGAGCAGTTTCTCAGAAAGCTTCTTTCCAGTTTTGAACGGAAGATATTTCCTTTTTCACCATAGCCGTCTATGGGCTTCCAAATATCCCTTTGCCAATTCCACAAGAACAGCCTTAGCGGAAGGCTTCTTGAAGGGAAAGATGTAACTCTGTGAGATGAATTCACAGAACACAGAGCAGTTTCTCAGAAAGCTTCTTTCCAGTTTTGAACGGAAGATATTTCCTTTTTCACCATAGGCCTCTAAGGGCTTCCAAATATCCCTTTGCCAATTCCACAAGAACACCCATAGCGAAAGGCTTCTTGAGGGGAAAGATGTAACTCTGTAAGATGAATTAACAGAACACAGAGCAGTTTCTCAGAAAGCTTCTTTCCAGTTTTGAACGGAAGATATTTCCTTTTTCACCATAGCCCTCTATGGGCTTCCAAATATCCCTTTGCCAATTCCACAAGAACAGCCTTAGCGAAAGGCTTCTTGAAGGGAAAGATGTAACTCTGTGAGATGAATTCACGGAACACAGAGCAGTTTCTCAGAAAGCTTCTTTCCAGTTTTGAACGGAAGATATTTCCTTTTTCACCATAGCACTCTATGGGCTTCCAAATATCCCTTTGCCAATTCCATAAGAACAGCCTTAGCGAAAGGCTTCTTGAAGGGAAAGATGTAACTCTGTGAGATGAATTAGCAGAACACAGAGCCGTTTCTCAGAAAGTTTCTTTCCAGTTTTGAACGGAAGATATTTCCTTTTCCACCATAGGCCTCTATGGGCTTCCAAATATCCCTTTGCCAATTCCACAAGAACAGCCTTAGCGAAAGGCTTCTTGAAGGGAAAGATGTAACTCTGTGAGATGAATTCACAGAACACAGAGCAGTTTCTCAGAAAGCTTCTTTCCAGTTTTGAACGGAGGATATTTCCTTTTTCACCATAGCCGTCTATGGGATTTCAAATATCCCTTTGCCAATTCCACAAGAACAGCCATAGCGAAAGGCTTCTTGAAGGGAAAGATGTAACTCTGTGAGATGAATTCACAGAACACAGAGCAGTGTCTCAGAAAGCTTCTTTCCAGTTTTGAACGGAAGATATTTCCTTTTTCACCATAGCCCTCTATGGGCTTCCAAATATCCCTTTGCCAATTCCACAAGAACAGCCTTAGCGAAAGGCTTCTTGAAAGGAAAGATGTAACTCTGTGAGATGAATTCACAGAACACAGTGCAGTTTCTCAGAAAGCTTCTTTCCAGTTTTGAACGGAAGATATTTCCTTTTACACCATAGCCCTCTATGGGCTTCCAAATATCCCTTTGCCAATTCCACAAGAACAGCCTTAGCGAAAGGCTTCTTGAAGGGAAAGATGTAACTCTGTGAGATGAATTCACAGAAAACAGAGCAGTTTCTCAGAAAGCTTCTTTCCAGTTTTGAACGGAAGATATTTCCATTTTCACCATAGCCCTCTAAGGGCTTCCAAATATCCCTTTGCCAATTCCACAAGAACAGCCTTAGCGAAAGGCTTCTTGAAAGGAAAGATGTAACTCTGTGAGATGAATTCACAGAACACAGAGCAGTGTCTCAGAAAGCTTCTTTCCAGTTTTGAACGGAAGATATTTCCTTTTTCACCATAGGCCTCTATGGGCTTTCAAATATCCCTTTGCCAATTCCACAAGAACAGCCTTAGCGAAAGGCTTCTTGAAGGGAAAGATGTAACTCTGTGAGATGAATTCACGGAACACAGAGCAGTTTCTCAGAAAGCTTCTTTCCAGTTTTGAACGGAAGATATTTCCTTTTTCACCATAGCCCTCTATGGGCTTCCAAATATCCCTTTGCCAATTCCACAAGAACAGCCTTAGCGAAAGGCTTCTTGAAGGGAAAGATGTAACTCTGTGAGATGAATTCACGGAACACAGAGCAGTTTCTCAGAAAGCTTCTTTCCAGTTTTGAACGGAAGATATTTCCTTTTTCACCATAGCCCTCTATGGGCTTCCAAATATCCCTTTGCCAATTCCACAAGAACAGCCTTAGTGAAAGGCTTCTTGAAGGGAAAGATGTAACTCTGTGAGATGAATTTACAGAACACAGAGCAGTTTCTCAGAAAGTTTCTTTCCAGTTTTGAACGGAAGATATTTCCTTTTTCACCATAGGCCTCTATGGGCTTCCAAATATCCCTTTGCCAATTCCACAAGAACAGCCTTAGCGAAAGGCTTCTTGAAGGGAAAGATGTAACTCTGTGAGATGAATTCACAGAACACAGAGCAGTTTCTCAGAAAGCTTCTTTCCAGTTTTGAACGGAAGATATTTCCTTTTTCACCATAGCCCTCTATGGGCTTCCAAATATCCCTTTGCCAATTCCACAAGAACAGCCTTAGCGAAAGGCTTCTTTAAGGGAAAGATGTAACTCTGTGAGATGAATTCACAGAACACACAGCAGTTTCTCGGAAAGCTTTTTCCAGTTTTGAACGGAAGATATTTCCTTTTTCACCATAGCCGTCTATGGGATTTCAAATATCCCTTTGCCAATTCCACAAGAACAGCCTTAGTGAAAGGCTTCTTGAAGGGAAAGATGTAACTCTGTGAGATGAATTCAAAGAACACAGAGCAGTTTCTCAGAAAGCTTCTTTCCAGTTTTGAACGGAAGATATTTACTTTTTCACCATAGCCCTCTATGGGCTTCCAAATATCCCTTTGCCAATTCCACAAGAACAGCCTTAGCGAAAGGCTTCTTGAAAGGAAAGATGTAACTCTGTGAGGTGAATTCACAGAACACAGTGCAGTTTCTCAGAAAGCTTCTTTCCAGTTTTGAACGGAAGATATTTCCTTTTTCACCATAGCCCTCTATGGGCTTCCAAATATCCCTTTGCCAATTCCACAAGAACAGCCTTAGCGAAAGGCTTCTTGAAGGGAAAGATGTAACTCTGTGAGATGAATTAACAGAACACAGAGCAGTTTCTCAGAAAGCCTCTTTCCAGTTTTGAACGGAAGATATTTCCTTTTTCACCATAGCCCTCTATGGGCTTCCATATATCCCTTTGCCAATTCCACAAGAACAGCCTTAGCGAAAGGCTTCTTGAAAGGAAAGATGTAACTCTGGGAGATGAATTCACAGAACACAGAGCAGTGTCTCAGAAAGCTTCTTTCCAGTTTTGAACGGAAGATATTTCCTTTTTCACCATAGGCCTCTATGGGCTTCCAAATATCCCTTTGCCAATTCCACAAGAACAGCCTTAGTGAAAGGCTTCTTGAAGGGAAAGATGTAACTCTGTGAGATGAATTCACAGAACACAGAGCAGTTTCTCAGAAAGCTTCTTTCCAGTTTTGAACGGAAGATATTTCCTTTTTCACCATAGGCCTCTATGGGCTTCCAAATATCCCTTTGCCAATTCCACAAGAACAGCCTTAGCGAAAGGCTTCTTGAAGGGAAAGATGTAACTCTGTAAGATGAATTCACAGAACACAGAGCAGTTTCTCTGAAAGCTTCTTTCCAGTTTTGAACGGAAGATATTTCCTTTTTCACCATAGCCCTCTATGGGCTTCCAAATATCCCTTTGCCAATTCCACAAGAACAGCCTTAGCGAAAGGCTTCTTGAAGGGAAAGATGTAACTCTGTGAGATGAATTCACAGAACACAGAGCAGTTTCTCAGAAAGCTTCTTTCCAGTTTTGAACGGAAGATATTTCCTTTTTCACCATAGGCCTCTAGGGGCTTCCAAATATGCCTTTGCCAATTCCACAAGAACAGACTTAGCGAAAGGCTTCTTGAAGGGAAAGATGTAACTCTGTGAGATGAATTCACAGAACACAGAGCAGTTTCTCAGAAAGCTTCTTTCCAGTTTTGAACGGAAGATATTTCCTTTTTCACCATAGCCCTCTATGGGCTTCCAAATATCCCTTTGCCAATTCCACAAGAACAGCCTTAGCGAAAGGCTTCTTGAAGGGAAAGATGTAACTCTGTGAGATGAATTCACAGAACACAGAGCAGTGTCTCAGAAAGCTTCTTTCCAGTTTTGAACGGAAGATATTTCCTGTTTCACCATAGCCCTCTATGGGCTTCCAAATATCCCTTTGCCAATTCCACAAGAACAGCCTTACCGAAAGGCTTCTTGAAGGGAAAGATGTAACTCTGTGAGATGAATTCACAGAACACAGAGCAGTTTCTCAGAAAGCTTCTTTCCAGTTTTGAATGGAAGATATTTCCTTTTTCACCATAGCCCTCTATGGGCTTCCAAATATCCCTTTGCCAATTCCACAAGAACAGCCTTAGCGAAAGGCTTCTTGAAGGGAAAGATGTAACTCTGTGAGATGAATTCACATAACACAGAGCAGTTTCTCAGAAAGCTTCTTTCCAGTTTTGAACGGAAGATATTTACTTTTTCACCATAGCCCTCTATGGGCTTCCAAATATCCCTTTGCCAATTCCACAAGAACAGCCTTAGCGAAAGGCTTCTTGAAGGGAAAGATGTAACTCTGTGAGATGAATTCACAGAACACAGAGCACTTTCTCAGAAAGCTTCTTTCCAGTTTTGAACGGAAGATATTTCCTTTTTCACCATAGCCCTCTATAGGCTTCCAAATATCCCTTTGCCAATTCCACAAGAACAGCCTTAGCGAAAGGCTTCTTGAAAGGAAAGATATAACTCTGTGAGATGAATTCACAGAACACAGAGCAGTGTCTCAGAAAGCTTCTTTCCAGTTTTGAACGGAAGATATTTCCTTTTTCACCATAGGCCTCTATGGGCTTCCAAATATCCCTTTGCCAATTCCACAAGAACAGCCTTAGCGAAAGGCTTCTTGAAGGGAAAGATGTAACTCTGTGAGATGAATTCACAGAACACAGAGCAGTTTCTCAGAAAGCTTCTTTCCAGTTTTGAACGGAAGATATTTCCTTTTTCACCATAGCCCTCTATGGAATTCCAAATATCCCTTTGCCAATTCCACAAGAACAGCCTTAGCAAAAGGATTCTTGAAGGGAAAGATGTAACTCTGTGAGATGAATTAACAGAACACAGAGCAGTTTCTCAGAAAGCTTCCTTCCAGTTTTGAACGGAAGATATTTCCTTTTTCACCATAGCCCTCTATGGGCTTCCAAATATCCCTTTGCCAATTCCACAAGAACAGCCTTAGCGAAAGGCTTCTTGAAAGGAAAGATGTAACTCTGTGAGATGAATTCACAGAACACAGTGCAGTTTCTCAGAAAGCTTCTTTCCAGTTTTGAACGGAAGATATTTCCTTTTTCACCATAGGACTCTATGGGCTTCCAAATATCCCTTTGCCAATTCCACAAGAACAGCATTAGCGAAAGGCTTCTTGAAAGGAAAGATATAACTCTGTGAGATGAATTCACAGAACACAGAGCAGTGTCTCAGAAAGCTTCTTTCCAGTTTTGAACGGAAGATATTTCCTTTTTCACCATAGGCCTCTATGGGCTTCCAAATATCCCTTTGCCAATTCCACAAGAACAGCCTTAGCGAAAGGCTTCTTGAAGGGAAAGATGTAACTCTGTGAGATAAATTCACAGAACACAGAGCAGTTTCTCAGAAAGCTTCTTTCCAGTTTTAAACGGAAGATATTTCCTTTTTCACCATAGCCCTCTATGGGCTTCCAAATATCCCTTTGCCAATTCCACAAGAACAGCCTTAGCGAAAGGCTTCTTGAAGGGAAAGATGTAACTCTGTGAGATGAATTAACAGAACACAGAGCAGTTTCTCAGAAAGCTTCTTTCCAGTTTTGAACGGAAGATATTTCCTTTTTCACCATACCCCTCCATGGGCTTCAAAATATCCCTTTGCCAATTCCACAAGAACAGCCTTAGCGAAAGGCTTCTTGAAAGGAAAGATGTAACTCTGTGAGATGAATTCACAGAACACAGAGCAGTGTCTCAGAAAGCTTCTTTCCAGTTTTGAACGGAAGATATTTCCTTTTTCACCATAGGCCTCTATGGGCTTCCAAATATCCCTTTGCCAATTCCACAAGAACAGCCTTAGCGAAAGGCTTCTTGAAGGGAAAGATGTAACTCTGTGAGATGAATTCACAGAACACAGAGCAGTTTCTCAGTAAGCTTCTTTCCAGTTTTGAACGGAAGATATTTGCTTTTTCACCATAGGCCTCTATGGGCTTCCAAATATCCCTTTGCCAATTCCACAAGAACAGCCTTAGCGAAAGGCTTCTTGAAGGGAAAGATGTAACTCTGTGAGATGAATTCACAGAACACAGTGCAGTTTCTCTGAAAGCTTCTTTCCAGTTTTGAACGGAAGATATTTCCTTTTTCACCATAGCCCTCTATGGGCTTCCAAATATCCCTTTGCCAATTCCACAAGAACAGCCTTAGCGAAAGGCTTCTTGAAGGGAAAGATGTAACTCTGTGAGATGAATTCACAGAACACAGAGCAGTTTCTCAGAAAGCTTCTTTCCAGTTTTGAACGGAAGATATTTCCTTTTTCACCATAGGCCTCTAGGGGCTTCCAAATATCCCTTTGCCAATTCCACAAGAACAGCCTTAGCGAAAGGCTTCTTGAAGGGAAAGATGTAACTCTGTGAGATGAATTCACAGAACACAGAGCAGTTTCTCAGAAAGCTTCTTTCCAGTTTTGAACGGAAGATATTTACTTTTTCACCATAGCCCTCTATGGGCTTCCAAATATCCCTTTGCCAATTCCACAAGAACAGCCTTAGCGAAAGGCTTCTTGAAGGGAAAGATGTAACTCTGTGAGATGAATTCACAGAACACAGAGCAGTTTCTCTGAAAGCTTCTTTCCAGTTTTGAACGGAAGATATTTCCTTTTTCACCATAGCCCTCTATGGGCTTCCAAATATCACTTTGCCAATTCCACAAGAACAGCCTTAGCGAAAGGCTTCTTGAAGGGAAAGATGTAACTCTGTGAGATGAATTCACAGAACACAGAGCAGTTTCTCAGAAAGCTTCTTTCCAGTTTTGAACGGAAGATATTTCCTTTTTCACCATAGGCCTCTAGGGGCTTCCAAATATCCCTTTGCCAATTCCACAAGAACAGACTTAGCGAAAGGCTTCTTGAAGGGAAAGATGTAACTCTGTGAGATGAATTCACAGAACACAGAGCAGTTTCTCAGAAAGCTTCTTTCCAGTTTTGAACGGAAGATATTTACTTTTTCACCATAGCCCTCCATGGGCTTCCAAATATCCCTTTGCCAATTCCACAAGAACAGCCTTAGCGAAAGGCTTCTTGAAGGGAAAGATGTAACTCTGTGAGATGAATTCACAGAACACAGAGCAGTGACTCAGAAAGCTTCTTTCCAGTTTTGAACGGAAGATATTTCCTGTTTCACCATAGCCTCTATGGGCTTCCAAATATCCCTTTGCCAATTCCACAAGAACAGCCTTAGCGAAAGGCTTCTTGAAGGGAAAGATGTAACTCTGTGAGATGAATTCACAGAACACAGAGCAGTTTCTCAGAAAGCTTCTTTCCAGTTTTGAACGGAAGATATTTCCTTTTTCACCATAGCCCTCTATGGGCTTCCAAATATCCCTTTGCCAATTCCACAAGAACAGCCTTAGCGAAAGGCTTCTTGAAGGGAAAGATGTAACTCTGTGAGATGAATTAACAGAACACAGAGCAGTTTCTCAGAAAGCTTCTTTCCAGTTTTGAACGGAAGATATTTACTTTTTCACCATAGCCCTCTACGGGCTTCCAAATATCCCTTTGCCAATTCCACAAGAACAGCCTTAGCGAAAGGCTTCTTGAAGGGAAAGATGTAACTCTGTGAGATGAATTCACAGAACACAGAGCAGTTTCTCAGAAAGCTTCTTTCCAGTTTTGAACGGAAGATATTTCCTTTTCACCATAGCCCTCTATGGGCTTCCAAATATCCCTTTGCCAATTCCACAAGAACAGCCTTAGCGAAAGGCTTCTTGAAGGGAAAGATGTAACTCTGTGAGATGAATTAACAGAACACAGAGCAGTTTCTCAGAAAGCTTCTTTCCAGTTTTGAACGGAAGATATTTCCTTTTTCACCATAGCCCTCTATGGGCTTCCAAATATCCCTTTGCCAATTCCACAAGAACAGCCGTAGCGAAAGGCTTCTTGAAGGGAAAGATGTAACTCAGTGAGATGAATTCACAGAACACAGAGCAGTGTCTCAGAAAGCTTCTTTCCAGTTTTGAACGGAAGATAATTCCTTTTTCACCATAGGCCTCTATGGGCTTCCAAATATCCCTTTGCCAATTCCACAAGAACAGCCTTAGCGAAAGGCTTGTTGAAGGGAAAGATGTAACTCTGTGAGATGAATTCACAGAACACAGAGCAGTTTCTCAGAAAGCTTCTTTCCAGTTTTGAACGGAAGATATTTCCTTTTTCACCATAGCCCTCTATGGGCTTCCAAATATCCCTTTGCCTATTCCACAAGAACAGCCTTAGGGAAAGGCTTCTTGAAGGGAAAGATGTAACTCTGTGAGATGAATTAACAGAACACAGAGCAGTTTCTCAGAGAGCTTCTTTCCAGTTTTGAACGGAAGATATTTCCTTTTTCACCATAGCCCTCTATGGGCTTCCAAATATCCCTTGCCAATTCCACAAGAACAACCTTAGCGAAAGGCTTCTTGAAAGGAAAGATGTAACTCTGTGAGATGAATTCACAGAACACAGAGCAGTGTCTCAGAAAGCTTCTTTCCAGTTTTGAACGGAAGATATTTCCTTATTCACCATAGGCCTCTATGGGCTTCCAAATATCCCTTTGCCAATTCCACAAGAACAGCCTTAGCGAAAGGCTTCTTGAAGGGAAAGATGTAACTCTGTGAGATGAATTCACAGAACACAGAGCAGTTTCTCAGAAAGCTTCTTTCCAGTTTTGAATGGAAGATATTTCCTTTTTCACCATAGGCCTCTAGGGGTTCTAAATATCCCTTTGCCAATTCCACAAGAACAGCCTTAGCGAAAGGCTTCTTGAAGGGAAAGATGTAACTCTGTGAGATGAACTCACGGAACACAGAACAGTTTCTCAGAAAGCTTCTTTCCAGTTTTGAACGGAAGATATTTCCTTTTTCAGCATAGCCCTCTATGGGCTTCCAAATATCCCTTTGCCAATTCCACAAGAACAGCCTTAGCGAAAGGCTTCTTGAAAGGAAAGATGTAACTCTGTGAGATGAATTAACAGAACACAGAGCAGTTTCTCAGAAAGCTTCTTTCCAGTTTTGAACGGAAGATATTTCCTTTTTCACCATAGCCCTTTATGGGCTTCCAAATATCCCTTTGCCAATTCCACAAGAACAGCCTTAGCGAAAGGCTTCTTGAAGGGAAAGATGTAACTCTGTGAGATGAATTCACAGAACACAGAGCAGTTTCTCAGAAAGCTTCTTTCCAGTTTTGAACGGAAGATATTTCCTTTTTCACCATAGCCCTCTAAGGGCTTCCAAATATCCCTTTGCCATTTCCACAAGAACAGCCTTAGCGAAAGGCTTCTTGAAGGGAAAGATGTAACTCTGTGAGATGAATTCACAGAACACAGAGCAGTTTCTCAGAAAGATTCTTTCCAATTTTGAACGGAAGATATTTCCTTTTTCACCATAGGCTTCTTTGGGCTTCCATATATCCCTTTGCCAATTCCACAAGAACAGCCTTAGGGAAAGGCTTCTTGAAAGGAAAGATGTAATTCTGTGAGATGAATTAACAGAACACAGAGCAGTTTCTCAGAAAGCTTCTTTCCAGTTTTGAACGGAAGATATTTCCTTTTTCAGCATAGCCCTCTATGGGCTTCCAAATATCCCTTTGCCAATTCCACAAGAACAGCCTTAGCGAAAGGCTTCCTGAAGGGAAAGATGTAACTCTGTGAGATGAATTCACAGAACACAGAGCAGTTTCTCAGAAAGCTTCTTTCCAGTTTTGAACGGAAGATATTTACTTTTTCACCATAGCCCTCTATGGGCTTCCAAATATCCCTTTGCCAATTCCACAAGAACAGCCTTAGCGAAAGGCTTCCTGAAGGGAAAGATGTAACTGTGAGATGAATTAACAGAACACAGAGCAGTTTCTCAGAAAGCTTCTTTCCAGTTTTGAACGGAAGATATTTCCTTTTTCACCATAGCCCTCTATGGGCTTCCAAATATTGCTTTGCCAATTCTACAAGAACAGCCTTAGCGAAAGGCTTCTTGAAGGGAAAGATGTAACTCTGTGAGATGAACTCAAAGATCACAGAGCAGTTTCTCAGAAAGCTTCTTTCCAGTTTTGAACGGAAGATATTTCCTTTTTCACCATAGGCCTCTATGGGCTTCCAAATATCCCTTTGCCAATTCCACAAGAGCAGCCTTAGCGAAAGGCTTCTTGAAGGGAAAGATGTAACTCTGTGAGATGAATTCACAGAACACAGAGCAGTTTCTCAGAAAGCTTCTTTCCAGTTTTGAACGGAAGATATTTCCTTTTTCACCATAGCCCTCTAAGGGCTTCCAAATATCCCTTTGCCATTTCCACAAGAACAGCCTTAGCGAAAGGCTTCTTGAAGGGAAAGATGTAACTCTGTGAGATGAATTAACAGAACACAGAGCAGTGTCTCAGAAAGATTCTTTCCAATTTTGAACGGAAGATATTTCCTTTTTCACCATAGGCTTCTAAGGGCTTCCAAATATCCCTTTGCCAATTCCACAAGAACAGCCTTAGGGAAAGGCTTCTTGAAGGGAAAGATGTAACTCTGTGAGATGAATTAACAGAACACAGAGCAGTTTCTCAGAAAGCTTCTTTCCAGTTTTGAACGGAAGATATTTCCTTTTTCACCATAGGAATCTATGGGCTTCCAAATATCCCTTTGCCAATTCCACAAGAACAGCCTTAGCGAAAGGCTTCTTGAAGGGAAAGATGTAACTCTGTGAGATGAATTCACAGAACACAGAGCAGTTTCTCAGAAAGCTTCTTTCCAGTTTTGAATGGAAGATATTTCCTTTTTCACCATAGGCCTCTAGGGGTTCCAAATATCCCTTTGCCAATTCCACAAGAACAGCCTTAGCGAAAGGCTTCTTGAAGGGAAAGATGTAACTCTGTGAGATGAATTCACAGAACACAGAGCAGTTTCTCAGAAAGCTTCTTTCCAGTTTTGAACGGAAGATATTTCCTTTTTCACCATAGCCCTCTATGGGCTTCCAAATATCCCTTTGCCAATTCCACAAGAACAGCCTTAGCGAAAGGCTTCTTGAAGGGAAAGATGTAACTCTGTGAGATGAATTCACAGAATACAGTGCAGTTTCTCTGAAAGCTTCTTTCCAGTTTTGAACGGAAGATATTTCCTTTTTCACCATAGCCCTCTATGGGCTTCCAAATATCCCTTTGCCAATTCCACAAGAACAGCCTTAGCGAAAGGCTTCTTGAAGGGAAAGATGTAACTCTGTGAGATGAATTCACAGAACACAGAGCAGTTTCTCAGAAAGCTTCTTTCCAGTTTTGAACGGAAGATATTTCCTTTTTCACCATAGGCCTCTAGGGGCTTCCAAATATCCCTTTGCCAATTCCACAAGAACAGACTTAGCGAAAGGCTTCTTGAAGGGAAATATGTAACTCTGTGAGATGAATTCACAGAACACAGAGCAGTTTCTCAGAAAGCTTCTTTCCAGTTTTGAACGGAAGATATTTACTTTTTCACCATAGCCCTCTATGGGCTTCCAAATATCCCTTTGCCAATTCCACAAGAACTGCCTTAGCGAAAGGATTCTTGAAGGGAAAGATGTAACTCTGTGAGATGAATTCACAGAACACAGAGCAGTTTCTCTGAAAGCTTCTTTCCAGTTTTGAACGGAAGATATTTCCTTTTTCACCATAGCCCTCTATGGGCTTCCAAATATCCCTTTGCCAATTCCACAAGAACAGCCTTAACGAAAGGCTTCTTGAAGGGAAAGATGTAACTCTGTGAGATGAATTCACAGAACACAGAGCAGTTTCTCAGAAAGCTTCTTTCCAGTTTTGAACGAAAGATATTTCCTTTTTCACCATAGGCCTCTAGGGGCTTCCAAATATCCCTTTGCCAATTCCACAAGAACAGACTTAGCGAAAGGCTTCTTGAAGGGAAAGATGTAACTCTGTGAGATGAATTCACAGAACACAGAGCAGTTTCTCAGAAAGCTTCTTTCCAGTTTTGAACGGAAGATATTTACTTTTTCACCATAGCCCTCCATGGGCTTCCAAATATCCCTTTGCCAATTCCACAAGAACAGCCTTAGCGAAAGGCTTCTTGAAGGGAAAGATGTAACTCTGTGAGATGAATTCACAGAACACAGAGCAGTTTCTCAGAAAGCTTCTTTCCAGTTTTGAACGGAAGATATTTACTTTTTCACCATAGCCCTCTATGGGCTTCCAAATATCCCTTTGCCAATTCCACAAGAACAGCCTTAGCGAAAGGCTTCTTGAAAGGAAAGATGTAACTCTGTGAGATGAATTCACAGAACACAGTGCAGTTTCTCAGAAAGCTTCTTTCCAGTTTTGAACGGAAGATATTTCCTTTTTCACCATAGCCCTCTATGGGCTTCCAAATATCCCTTTGCCAATTCCACAAGAACAGCCTTAGCAAAAGGCTTCTTGAAGGGAAAGATGTAACTCTGTGAGATGAATTAACAGAACACAGAGCAGTTTCTCAGAAAGCCTCTTTCCAGTTTTGAACGGAAGATATTTCCTTTTTCACCATAGCCCTCTATGGGCTTCCATATATCCCTTTGCCAATTCCACAAGAACAGCCTTAGCGAAAGGCTTCTTGAAAGGAAAGATGTAACTCTGTGAGATGAATTCACAGAACACAGAGCAGTGTCTCAGAAAGCTTCTTTCCAGTTTTGAACGGAAGATATTTCCTTTTTCACCATAGGCCTCTATGGGCTTCCAAATATCCCTTTGCCAATTCCACAAGAACAGCCTTAGCGAAAGGCTTCTTGAAGGGAAAGATGTAACTCTGTGAGATGAATTCACAGAACACAGAGCAGTTTCTCAGAAAGCTTCTTTCCAGTTTTGAACGGAAGATATTTCCTTTTTCACCATAGGCCTCTACGGGCTTCCAAATATCCCTTTGCCAATTCCACAAGAACAGCCTTAGCGAAAGGCTTCTTGAAGGGAAAGATGTAACTCTGTAAGATGAATTCACAGAACACAGAGCAGTTTCTCTGAAAGCTTCTTTCCAGTTTTGAACGGAAGATATTTCCTTTTTCACCATAGCCCTCTATGGGCTTCCAAATATCCCTTTGCCAATTCCACAAGAACAGCCTTAGCGAAAGGCTTCTTGAAGGGAAAGATGTAACTCTGTGAGATGAATTCACAGAACACAGAGCAGTTTCTCAGAAAGCTTCTTTCCAGTTTTGAACGGAAGATATTTCCTTTTTCACCATAGGCCTCTAGGGGCTTCCAAATATGCCTTTGCCAATTCCACAAGAACAGACTTAGCGAAAGGCTTCTTGAAGGGAAAGATGTAACTCTGTGAGATGAATTCACAGAACACAGAGCAGTTTCTCAGAAAGCTTCTTTCCAGTTTTGAACGGAAGATATTTACTTTTTCACCATAGCCCTCTATGGGCTTCCAAATATCCCTTTGCCAATTCCACAAGAACAGCCTTAGCGAAAGGCTTCTTGAAGGGAAAGATGTAACTCTGTGAGATGAATTCACAGAACACAGAGCAGTTTCTCAGAAAGCTTCTTTCCAGTTTTGAACGGAAGATATTTCCTTTTTCACCATAGCCCTCTATGGAATTCCAAATATCCCTTTGCCAATTCCACAAGAACAGCCTTAGCAAAAGGCTTCTTGAAGGGAAAGATGTAACTCTGTGAGATGAATTAACAGAACACAGAGCAGTTTCTCAGAAAGCTTCCTTCCAGTTTTGAACGGAAGATATTTCCTTTTTCACCATAGCCCTCTATGGGCTTCCAAATATCCCTTTGCCAATTCCACAAGAACAGCCTTAGCGAAAGGCTTCTTGAAGGGAAAGATGTAACTCTGTGAGATGAATTCACAGAACACAGAGCAGTTTCTCAGAAAGTTTCTTTCCAGTTTTGAACGGAAGATATTTCCTTTTTCACCATAGGCCTCTATGGGCTTCCAAATATCCCTTTGCCAATTCCACAAGAACAGCCTTAGCGAAAGGCTTCTTGAAGGGAAAGATGTAACTCTGTGAGATGAATTCACAGAACACAGAGCAGTTTCTCAGAAAGCTTCTTTCCAGTTTTGAACGGAAGATATTTACTTTTTCACCATAGCCCTCTATGGGCTTCCAAATATCCCTTTGCCAATTCCACAAGAACAGCCTTAGCGAAAGGCATCTTGAAGGGAAAGATGTAACTCTGTGAGATGAATTCACAGAACACAGAGCACTTTCTCAGAAAGCTTCTTTCCAGTTTTGAACGGAAGATATTTCCTTTTTCACCATAGCCCTCTATGGGCTTCCAAATATCCCTTTGCCAATTCCACAAGAACAGCCTTAGCGAAAGGCTTCTTGAAGGGAAAGATGTAACTCTGTGAGATGAATTCACAGAACACAGAGCACTTTCTCAGAAAGCTTCTTTCCAGTTTTGAACGGAAGATATTTCCTTTTTCACCATAGGCCTCTATGGGCTTCCAAATATCCCTTTGCCAATTCCACAAGAACAGCCTTAGAGAAAGACTTCTTGAAGGGAAAGATGTAACTCTGTGAGATGAATTCACAGAACACAGAGCAGTTTCTCAGAAAGCTTCTTTCCAGTTTTGAACGGAAGATATTTCCTTTTTCACCATAGCCCTCTATGGAATTCCAAATATCCCTTTGCCAATTCGACAAGAACAGCCTTAGCAAAAGGCTTCTTGAAGGGAAAGATGTAACTCTGTGAGATGAATTAACAGAACACAGAGCAGTTTCTCAGAAAGCTTCCTTCCAGTTTTGAACGGAAGATATTTCCTTTTTCACCATAGCCCTCTATGGGCTTCCAAATATCCCTTTGCCAATTCCACAAGAACAGCCTTAGCGAAAGGCTTCTTGAAAGGAAAGATGTAACTCTGTGAGATGAATTCACAGAACACAGTGCAGTTTCTCAGAAAGCTTCTTTCCAGTTTTGAACGGAAGATATTTCCTTTTTCACCATAGGACTCTATGGGCTTCCAAATATCCCTTTGCCAATTCCACAAGAACAGCATTAGCGAATGGCTTCTTGAAAGGAAAGATATAACTCTGTGAGATGAATTCACAGAACACAGAGCAGTGTCTCAGAAAGCTTCTTTCCAGTTTTGAACGGAAGATATTTCCTTTTTCACCATAGGCCTCTATGGGCTTCCAAATATCCCTTTGCCAATTCCACAAGAACAGCCTTAGCGAAAGGCTTCTTGAAGGGAAAGATGTAACTCTGTGAGATGAATTCACAGAACACAGAGCAGTTTCTCAGAAAGCTTCTTTCCAGTTTTAAACGGAAGATATTTCCTTTTTCACCATAGCCCTCTATGGGCTTCCAAATATCCCTTTGCCAATTCCACAAGAACAGCCTTAGCGAAAGGCTTCTTGAAGGGAAAGATGTAACTCTGTGAGGTGAATTAACATAACACAGAGCAGTTTCTCAGAAAGCTTCTTTCCAGTTTTGAACGGAAGATATTTCCTTTTTCACCATACCCCTCCATGGGCTTCCAAATATCCCTTTGCCAATTCCACAAGAACAGCCTTAGCGAAAGGCTTCTTGAAAGGAAAGATGTAACTCTGTGAGATGAATTTACAGAACACAGAGCAGTGTCTCAGAAAGCTTCTTTCCAGTTTTGAACGGAAGATATTTCCTTTTTCACCATAGGCCTCTATGGGCTTCCAAATATCCCTTTGCCAATTCCACAAGAACAGCCTTAGCGAAAGGCTTCTTGAAGGGAAAGATGTAACTCTGTGAGATGAATTCACAGAACACAGAGCAGTTTCTCAGTAAGCTTCTTTCCAGTTTTGAACGGAAGATATTTGCTTTTTCACCATAGGCCTCTATGGGCTTCCAAATATCCCTTTGCCAATTCCACAAGAACAGCCTTAGCGAAAGGCTTCTTGAAGGGAAAGATGTAACTCTGTGAGATGAATTCACAGAACACAGTGCAGTTTCTCTGAAAGCTTCTTTCCAGTTTTGAACGGAAGATATTTCCTTTTTCACCATAGCCCTCTATGGGCTTCCAAATATCCCTTTGCCAAGTCCACAAGAACAGCCTTAGCGAAAGGCTTCTTGAAGGGAAAGATGTAACTCTGTGAGATGAATTCACAGAACACAGAGCAGTCTCAGAAAGCTTCTTTCCAGTTTTGAACGGAAGATATTTCCTTTTTCACCATAGGCCTCTAGGGGCTTCCAAATATCCCTTTGCCAATTCCACAAGAACAGACTTAGCGAAAGGCTTCTTGAAGGGAAAGATGTAACTCTGTGAGATGAATTCACAGAACACAGAGCAGTTTCTCAGTAAGCTTCTTTCCAGTTTTGAACGGAAGATATTTACTTTTTCACCATAGCCCTCTATGGGCTTCCAAATATCCCTTTGCCAATTCCACAAGAACAGCCTTAGCGAAAGGCTTCTTGAAGGGAAAGATGTAACTCTGTGAGATGAATTCACAGAACACAGAGCAGTCTCAGAAAGCTTCTTTCCAGTTTTGAACGGAAGATATTTCCTTTTTCACCATAGGCCTCTAGGGGCTTCCAAATATCCCTTTGCCAATTCCACAAGAACAGACTTAGCGAAAGGCTTCTTGAAGGGAAAGATGTAACTCTGTGAGATGAATTCACAGAACACAGAGCAGTTTCTCAGTAAGCTTCTTTCCAGTTTTGAACGGAAGATATTTACTTTTTCACCATAGCCCTCTATGGGCTTCCAAATATCCCTTTGCCAATTCCACAAGAACAGCCTTAGAGAAAGACTTCTTGAAGGGAAAGATGTAACTCTGTGAGATGAATTCACAGAACACAGAGCAGTTTCTCAGAAAGCTTCTTTCCAGTTTTGAACGGAAGATATTTCCTTTTTCACCATAGCCCTCTATGGAATTCCAAATATCCCTTTGCCAATTCCACAAGAACAGCCTTAGCAAAAGGCTTCTTGAAGGGAAAGATGTAACTCTGTGAGATGAATTAACAGAACACAGAGCAGTTTCTCAGAAAGCTTCCTTCCAGTTTTGAACGGAAGATATTTCCTTTTTCACCATAGCCCTCTATGGGCTTCCAAATATCCCTTTGCCAATTCCACAAGAACAGCCTTAGCGAAAGGCTTCTTGAAAGGAAAGATGTAACTCTGTGAGATGAATTCACAGAACACAGTGCAGTTTCTCAGAAAGCTTCTTTCCAGTTTTGAACGGAAGATATTTCCTTTTTCACCATAGGACTCTATGGGCTTCCAAATATCCCTTTGCCAATTCCACAAGAACAGCATTAGCGAATGGCTTCTTGAAAGGAAAGATATAACTCTGTGAGATGAATTCACAGAACACAGAGCAGTGTCTCAGAAAGCTTCTTTCCAGTTTTGAACGGAAGATATTTCCTTTTTCACCATAGGCCTCTATGGGCTTCCAAATATCCCTTTGCCAATTCCACAAGAACAGCCTTAGCGAAAGGCTTCTTGAAGGGAAAGATGTAACTCTGTGAGATGAATTCACAGAACACAGAGCAGTTTCTCAGAAAGCTTCTTTCCAGTTTTAAACGGAAGATATTTCCTTTTTCACCATAGCCCTCTATGGGCTTCCAAATATCCCTTTGCCAATTCCACAAGAACAGCCTTAGCGAAAGGCTTCTTGAAGGGAAAGATGTAACTCTGTGAGGTGAATTAACATAACACAGAGCAGTTTCTCAGAAAGCTTCTTTCCAGTTTTGAACGGAAGATATTTCCTTTTTCACCATACCCCTCCATGGGCTTCCAAATATCCCTTTGCCAATTCCACAAGAACAGCCTTAGCGAAAGGCTTCTTGAAAGGAAAGATGTAACTCTGTGAGATGAATTCACAGAACACAGAGCAGTGTCTCAGAAAGCTTCTTTCCAGTTTTGAACGGAAGATATTTCCTTTTTCACCATAGGCCTCTATGGGCTTCCAAATATCCCTTTGCCAATTCCACAAGAACAGCCTTAGCGAAAGGCTTCTTGAAGGGAAAGATGTAACTCTGTGAGATGAATTCACAGAACACAGAGCAGTTTCTCAGTAAGCTTCTTTCCAGTTTTGAACGGAAGATATTTGCTTTTTCACCATAGGCCTCTATGGGCTTCCAAATATCCCTTTGCCAATTCCACAAGAACAGCCTTAGCGAAAGGCTTCTTGAAGGGAAAGATGTAACTCTGTGAGATGAATTCACAGAACACAGTGCAGTTTCTCTGAAAGCTTCTTTCCAGTTTTGAACGGAAGATATTTCCTTTTTCACCATAGCCCTCTATGGGCTTCCAAATATCCCTTTGCCAAGTCCACAAGAACAGCCTTAGCGAAAGGCTTCTTGAAGGGAAAGATGTAACTCTGTGAGATGAATTCACAGAACACAGAGCAGTCTCAGAAAGCTTCTTTCCAGTTTTGAACGGAAGATATTTCCTTTTTCACCATAGGCCTCTAGGGGCTTCCAAATATCCCTTTGCCAATTCCACAAGAACAGACTTAGCGAAAGGCTTCTTGAAGGGAAAGATGTAACTCTGTGAGATGAATTCACAGAACACAGAGCAGTTTCTCAGTAAGCTTCTTTCCAGTTTTGAACGGAAGATATTTACTTTTTCACCATAGCCCTCTATGGGCTTCCAAATATCCCTTTGCCAATTCCACAAGAACAGCCTTAGCGAAAGGCTTCTTGAAGGGAAAGATGTAACTCTGTGAGATGAATTCACAGAACACAGAGCAGTTTCTCTGAAAGCTTCTTTCCAGTTTTGAACGGAAGATATTTCCTTTTTCACCATAGCCCTCTATGGGCTTCCAAATATCCCTTTGCCAATTCCACAAGAACAGCCTTAGCGAAAGGCTTCTTGAAGGGAAAGATGTAACTCTGTGAGATGAATTCACAGAACACAGAGCAGTTTCTCAGAAAGCTTCTTTCCAGTTTTGAACGGAAGATATTTCCTTTTTCACCATAGGCCTCTAGGGGCTTCCAAATATCCCTTTGCCAATTCCACAAGAAGAGACTTAGCGAAAGGCTTCTTGAAGGGAAAGATGTAACTCTGTGAGATGAATTCACAGAACACAGAGCAGTTTCTCAGAAAGCTTCTTTCCAGTTTTGAACGGAAGATATTTACTTTTTCACCATAGCCCTCCATGGGCTTCCAAATATCCCTTTGCCAATTCCACAAGAACAGCCTTAGCGAAAGGCTTCTTGAAGGGAAAGATGTAACTCTGTGAGATGAATTCACAGAACACAGAGCAGTGACTCAGAAAGCTTCTTTCCAGTTTTGAACGGAAGATATTTCCTGTTTCACCATAGCCTCTATGGGCTTCCAAATATCCCTTTGCCAATTCCACAAGAACAGCCTTAGCGAAAGGCTTCTTGAAGGGAAAGATGTAACTCTGTGAGATGAATTCACAGAACACAGAGCAGTTTCTCAGAAAGCTTCTTTCCAGTTTTGAACGGAAGATATTTACTTTTTCACCATAGCCCTCTATGGGCTTCCAAATATCCCTTTGCCAATTCCACAAGAACAGCCTTAGCGAAAGGCTTCTTGAAGGGAAAGATGTAACTCTGTGAGATGAATTAATAGAACACAGAGCAGTTTCTCAGAAAGCTTCTTTCCAGTTTTGAACGGAAGATATTTTCTTTTTCACCATAGCCCTCTACGGGCTTCCAAATATCCCTTTGCCAATTCCACAAGAACAGCCTTAGCGAAAGGCTTCTTGAAGGGAAAGATGTAACTCTGTGAGATGAATTCACAGAACACAGAGCAGTTTCTCAGAAAGCTTCTTTCCAGTTTTGAACGGAAGATATTTCCTTTTCACCATAGCCCTCTATGGGCTTCCAAATATCCCTTTGCCAATTCCACAAGAACAGCCTTAGCGAAAGGCTTCTTGAAGGGAAAGATGTAACTCTGTGAGATGAATTAACAGAACACAGAGCAGTTTCTCAGAAAGCTTCTTTCCAGTTTTGAACGGAAGATATTTCCTTTTTCACCATAGCCCTCTATGGGCTTCCAAATATCCCTTTGCCAATTCCACAAGAACAGCCGTAGCGAAAGGCTTCTTGAAGGGAAAGATGTAACTCTGTGAGATGAATTCACAGAACACAGAGCAGTGTCTCAGAAAGCTTCTTTCCAGTTTTGAACGGAAGATATTTCCTTTTTCACCATAGGCCTCTATGGGCTTCCAAATATCCCTTTGCCAATTCCACAAGAACAGCCTTAGCGAAAGGCTTGTTGAAGGGAAAGATGTAACTCTGTGAGATGAATTCACAGAACACAGAGCAGTTTCTCAGAAAGCTTCTTTCCAGTTTTGAACGGAAGATATTTCCTTTTTCACCATAGCCCTCTATGGGCTTCCAAATATCCCTTTGCCTATTCCACAAGAACAGCCTTAGCGAAAGGCTTCTTGAAGGGAAAGATGTAACTCTGTGAGATGAATTAACAGAACACAGAGCAGTTTCTCAGAGAGCTTCTTTCCAGTTTTGAACAGAAGATATTTCCTTTTTCACCATAGCCCTCTATGGGCTTCCAAATATCCCTTTGCCAATTCCACAAGAACAGCCTTAGCGAAAGGCTTCTTGAAAGGAAAGATGTAACTCTGTGAGATGAATTCACAGAACACAGAGCAGTGTCTCAGAAAGCTTCTTTCCAGTTTTGAACGGAAGATATTTCCTTTTTCACCATAGGCCTCTATGGGCTTCCAAATATCCCTTTGCCAATTCCACAAGAACAGCCTTAGCGAAAGGCTTCTTGAAGGGAAAGATGTAACTCTGTGAGATGAATTCACAGAACACAGAGCAGTTTCTCAGAAAGCTTCTTTCCAGTTTTGAATGGAAGATATTTCCTTTTTCACCATAGGCCTCTAGGGGTTCTAAATATCCCTTTGCCAATTCCACAAGAACAGCCTTAGCGAAAGGCTTCTTGAAGGGAAAGATGTAACTCTGTGAGATGAATTCACGGAACACAGAGCAGTTTCTCAGAAAGCTTCTTTCCAGTTTTGAACGGAAGATATTTCCTTTTTCAGCATAGCCCTCTATGGGCTTCCAAATATCCCTTTGCCAATTCCACAAGAACAGCCTTAGCGAAAGGCTTCTTGAAAGGAAAGATGTAACTCTGTGAGATGAATTAACAGAACACAGAGCAGTTTCTCAGAAAGCTTCTTTCCAGTTTTGAACGGAAGATATTTCCTTTTTCACCATAGCCCTTTATGGGCTTCCAAATATCCCTTTGCCAATTCCACAAGAACAGCCTTAGCGAAAGGCTTCTTGAAGGGAAAGATGTAACTCTGTGAGATGAATTCACAGAACACAGAGCAGTTTCTCAGAAAGCTTCTTTCCAGTTTTGAACGGAAGATATTTCCTTTTTCACCATAGCCCTCTAACGGCTTCCAAATATCCCTTTGCCATTTCCACAAGAACAGCCTTAGCGAAAGGCTTCTTGAAGGGAAAGATGTAACTCTGTGAGATGAATTCACAGAACACAGAGCAGTTTCTCAGAAAGATTCTTTCCAATTTTGAACGGAAGATATTTCCTTTTTCACCATAGGCTTCTTTCGGCTTCCATATATCCCTTTGCCAATTCCACAAGAACAGCCTTAGGGAAAGGCTTCTTGAAAGGAAAGATGTAATTCTGTGAGATGAATTAACAGAACACAGAGCAGTTTCTCAGAAAGCTTCTTTCCAGTTTTGAACGGAAGATATTTCCTTTTTCAGCATAGCCCTCTATGGGCTTCCAAATATCCCTTTGCCAATTCCACAAGAACAGCCTTAGCGAAAGGCTTCCTGAAGGGAAAGATGTAACTCTGTGAGATGAATTCACAGAACACAGAGCAGTTTCTCAGAAAGCTTCTTTCCAGTTTTGAACGGAAGATATTTACTTTTTCACCATAGCCCTCCATGGGCTTCCAAATATCCCTTTGCCAATTCCACAAGAACAGCCTTAGCGAAAGGCTTCTTGAAGGGAAAGATGTAACTCTGTGAGATGAATTCACAGAACACAGAGCAGTGACTCAGAAAGCTTCTTTCCAGTTTTGAACGGAAGATATTTCCTGTTTCACCATAGCCTCTATGGGCTTCCAAATATCCCTTTGCCAATTCCACAAGAACAGCCTTAGCGAAAGGCTTCTTGAAGGGAAAGATGTAACTCTGTGAGATGAATTCACAGAACACAGAGCAGTTTCTCAGAAAGCTTCTTTCCAGTTTTGAACGGAAGATATTTACTTTTTCACCATAGCCCTCTATGGGCTTCCAAATATCCCTTTGCCAATTCCACAAGAACAGCCTTAGCGAAAGGCTTCTTGAAGGGAAAGATGTAACTCTGTGAGATGAATTAATAGAACACAGAGCAGTTTCTCAGAAAGCTTCTTTCCAGTTTTGAACGGAAGATATTTACTTTTTCACCATAGCCCTCTACGGGCTTCCAAATATCCCTTTGCCAATTCCACAAGAACAGCCTTAGCGAAAGGCTTCTTGAAGGGAAAGATGTAACTCTGTGAGATGAATTCACAGAACACAGAGCAGTTTCTCAGAAAGCTTCTTTCCAGTTTTGAACGGAAGATATTTCCTTTTCACCATAGCCCTCTATGGGCTTCCAAATATCCCTTTGCCAATTCCACAAGAACAGCCTTAGCGAAAGGCTTCTTGAAGGGAAAGATGTAACTCTGTGAGATGAATTAACAGAACACAGAGCAGTTTCTCAGAAAGCTTCTTTCCAGTTTTGAACGGAAGATATTTCTTTTTTCACCATAGCCCTCTATGGGCTTCCAAATATCCCTTTGCCAATTCCACAAGAACAGCCGTAGCGAAAGGCTTCTTGAAGGGAAAGATGTAACTCTGTGAGATGAATTCACAGAACACAGAGCAGTGTCTCAGAAAGCTTCTTTCCAGTTTTGAACGGAAGATATTTCCTTTTTCACCATAGGCCTCTATGGGATTAAAAATATCCCTTTGCCAATTCCACAAGAACAGCCTTAGCGAAAGGCTTGTTGAAGGGAAAGATGTAACTCTGTGAGATGAATTCACAGAACACAGAGCAGTTTCTCAGAAAGCTTCTTTCCAGTTTTGAACGGAAGATATTTCCTTTTTCACCATAGCCCTCTATGGGCTTCCAAATATCCCTTTGCCTATTCCACAAGAACAGCCTTAGCGAAAGGCTTCTTGAAGGGAAAGATGTAACTCTGTGAGATGAATTAACAGAACACAGAGCAGTTTCTCAGAGAGCTTCTTTCCAGTTTTGAACAGAAGATATTTCCTTTTTCACCATAGCCCTCTATGGGCTTCCAAATATCCCTTTGCCAATTCCACAAGAACAGCCTTAGCGAAAGGCTTCTTGAAAGGAAAGATGTAACTCTGTGAGATGAATTCACAGAACACAGAGCAGTGTCTCAGAAAGCTTCTTTCCAGTTTTGAACGGAAGATATTTCCTTTTTCACCATAGGCCTCTATGGGCTTCCAAATATCCCTTTGCCAATTCCACAAGAACAGCCTTAGCGAAAGGCTTCTTGAAGGGAAAGATGTAACTCTGTGAGATGAATTCACAGAACACAGAGCAGTTTCTCAGAAAGCTTCTTTCCAGTTTTGAATGGAAGATATTTCCTTTTTCACCATAGGCCTCTAGGGGTTCTAAATATCCCTTTGCCAATTCCACAAGAACAGCCTTAGCGAAAGGCTTCTTGAAGGGAAAGATGTAACTCTGTGAGATGAATTCACGGAACACAGAGCAGTTTCTCAGAAAGCTTCTTTCCAGTTTTGAACGGAAGATATTTCCTTTTTCAGCATAGCCCTCTATGGGCTTCCAAATATCCCTTTGCCAATTGCACAAGAACAGCCTTAGCGAAAGGCTTATTGAAAGGAAAGATGTAACTCTGTGAGATGAATTAACAGAACACAGAGCAGTTTCTCAGAAAGCTTCTTTCCAGTTTTGAACGGAAGATATTTCCTTTTTCACCATAGCCCTTTATGGGCTTCCAAATATCCCTTTGCCAATTCCACAAGAACAGCCTTAGCGAAAGGCTTCTTGAAGGGAAAGATGTAACTCTGTGAGATGAATTCACAGAACACAGAGCAGTTTCTCAGAAAGCTTCTTTCCAGTTTTGAACGGAAGATATTTCCTTTTTCACCATAGCCCTCTAAGGGCTTCCAAATATCCCTTTGCCATTTCCACAAGAACAGCCTTAGCGAAAGGCTTCTTGAAGGGAAAGATGTAACTCTGTGAGATGAATTCACAGAACACAGAGCAGTTTCTCAGAAAGATTCTTTCCAATTTTGAACGGAAGATATTTCCTTTTTCACCATAGGCTTCTTTGGGCTTCCATATATCCCTTTGCCAATTCCACAAGAACAGCCTTAGGGAAAGGCTTCTTGAAAGGAAAGATGTAATTCTGTGAGATGAATTAACAGAACACAGAGCAGTTTCTCAGAAAGCTTCTTTCCAGTTTTGAACGGAAGATATTTCCTTTTTCAGCATAGCCCTCTATGGGCTTCCAAATATCCCTTTGCCAATTCCACAAGAACAGCCTTAGCGAAAGGCTTCCTGAAGGGAAAGATGTAACTCTGTGAGATGAATTCACAGAACACAGAGCAGTTTCTCAGAAAGCTTCTTTCCAGTTTTGAACGGAAGATATTTACTTTTTCACCATAGCCCTCTAAGGGCTTCCAAATATCCCTTTGCCAATTCCACAAGAACAGCCTTAGCGAAAGGCTTCCTGAAGGGAAAGATGTAACTGTGAGATGAATTAACAGAACACAGAGCAGTTTCTCAGAAAGCTTCTTTCCAGTTTTGAACGGAAGATATTTCCTTTTTCACCATAGCCCTCTATGGGCTTCCAAATATTGCTTTGCCAATTCTACAAGAACAGCCTTAGCGAAAGGCTTCTTGAAGGGAAAGATGTAACTCTGTGAGATGAACTCAAAGATCACAGAGCAGTTTCTCAGAAAGCTTCTTTCCAGTTTTGAACGGAAGATATTTCCTTTTTCACCATAGGCCTCTATGGGCTTCCAAATATCCCTTTGCCAATTCCACAAGAGCAGCCTTAGCGAAAGGCTTCTTGAAGGGAAAGATGTAACTCTGTGAGATGAATTCACAGAACACAGAGCAGTTTCTCAGAAAGCTTCTTTCCAGTTTTGAACGGAAGATATTTCCTTTTTCACCATAGCCCTCTAAGGGCTTCCAAATATCCCTTTGCCATTTCCACAAGAACAGCCTTAGCGAAAGGCTTCTTGAAGGGAAAGATGTAACTCTGTGAGATGAATTAACAGAACACAGAGCAGTGTCTCAGAAAGATTCTTTCCAATTTTGAACGGAAGATATTTCCTTTTTCACCATAGGCTTCTAAGGGCTTCCAAATATCCCTTTGCCAATTCCACAAGAACAGCCTTAGGGAAAGGCTTCTTGAAGGGAAAGATGTAACTCTGTGAGATGAATTAACAGAACACAGAGCAGTTTCTCAGAAAGCTTCTTTCCAGTTTTGAACGGAAGATATTTGCTTTTTCACCATAGGAATCTATGGGCTTCCAAATATCCCTTTGCCAATTCCACAAGAACAGCCTTAGCGAAAGGCTTCTTGAAGGGAAAGATGTAACTCTGTGAGATGAATTCACAGAACACAGAGCAGTTTCTCAGAAAGCTTCTTTCCAGTTTTGAACGGAAGATATTTCCTTTTTCACCATAGCCCTCTATGGGCTTCCAAATATCCCTTTGCCAATTCCACAAGAACAGCCTTAGCGAAAGGCTTCTTGAAAGGAAAGATGTAACTCTGTGAGATGAATTCACAGAACACAGAGCAGTGTTTCAGAAAGCTTCTTTCCAGTTTTGAACGGAAGATATTTCCTTTTTCACCATAGGCCTCTATGGGCTTCCAAATATCCCTTTGCCAATTCCACAAGAACAGCCTTAGCGAAAGGCTTCTTGAAGGGAAAGATGTAACTCTGTGAGATGAATTCACAGAACACAGAGCAGTTTCTCAGAAAGCTTCTTTCCAGTTTTGAATGGAAGATATTTCCTTTTTCATCATAGGCCTCTAGGGGTTCCAAATATCCCTTTGCCAATTCCACAAGAACAGCCTTAGCGAAAGGCTTCTTGAAGGGAAAGATGTAACTCTGTCAGATGAATTCACAGAACACAGAGCAGTTTCTCAGAAAGCTTCTTTCCAGTTTTGAACGGAAGATATTTCCTTTTTCACCATAGCCCTCTATGGGCTTCCAAATATCCCTTTGCCAATTCCACAAGAACAGCCTTAGCGAAAGGCTTCTTGAAGGGAAAGATGTAACTCTGTGAGATGAATTCACAGAACACAGAGCAGTTTCTCAGAAAGCTTCTTTCCAGTTTTGAACGGAAGATATTTCCTTTTTCACCATACCCCTCCATGGGCTTCCAAATATCCCTTTGCCAATTCCACAAGAACAGCCTTAGCGAAAGGCTTCTTGAAAGGAAAGATGTAACTCTGTGAGATGAATTCACAGAACACAGAGCAGTGTCTCAGAAAGCTTCTTTCCAGTTTTGAACGGAAGATATTTCCTTTTTCACCATAGGCCTCTATGGGCTTCCAAATATCCCTTTGCCAATTCCACAAGAACAGCCTTAGCGAAAGGCTTCTTGAAGGGAAAGATGTAACTCTGTGAGATGAATTCACAGAACACAGAGCAGTTTCTCAGTAAGCTTCTTTCCAGTTTTGAACGGAAGATATTTGCTTTTTCACCATAGGCCTCTATGGGCTTCCAAATATCCCTTTGCCAATTCCACAAGAACAGCCTGAGCGAAAGGCTTCTTGAAGGGAAAGATATAACTCTGTGAGATGAATTCACAGAACACAGTGCAGTTTCTCTGAAAGCTTCTTTCCAGTTTTGAACGGAAGATATTTCCTTTTTCACCATAGCCCTCTATGGGCTTCCAAATATCCCTTTGCCAATTCCACAAGAACAGCCTTAGCGAAAGGCTTCTTGAAGGGAAAGATGTAACTCTGTGAGATGAATTCACAGAACACAGAGCAGTTTCTCAGAAAGCTTCTTTCCAGTTTTGAACGGAAGATATTTCCTTTTTCACCATAGGCCTCTAGAGGCTTCCAAATATCCCTTTGCCAATTCCACAAGAACAGCCTTAGCGAAAGGCTTCTTGAAGGGAAAGATGTAACTCTGTGAGATGAATTAACAGAACACAGAGCAGTGTCTCAGAAAGATTCTTTCCAATTTTGAACGGAAGATATTTCCTTTTTCACCATAGGCTTCTAAGGGCTTCCAAATATCCCTTTGCCAATTCCACAAGAACAGCCTTAGGGAAAGGCTTCTTGAAGGGAAAGATGTAACTCTGTGAGATGAATTAACAGAACACAGAGCAGTTTCTCAGAAAGCTTCTTTCCAGTTTTGAACGGAAGATATTTGCTTTTTCACCATAGGAATCTATGGGCTTCCAAATATCCCTTTGCCAATTCCACAAGAACAGCCTTAGCGAAAGGCTTCTTGAAGGGAAAGATGTAACTCTGTGAGATGAATTCACAGAACACAGAGCAGTTTCTCAGAAAGCTTCTTTCCAGTTTTGAACGGAAGATATTTCCTTTTTCACCATAGCCCTCTATGGGCTTCCAAATATCCCTTTGCCAATTCCACAAGAACAGCCTTAGCGAAAGGCTTCTTGAAGGGAAAGATGTAACTCTGTGAGATGAATTCACAGAACACAGAGCAGTTTCTCAGTAAGCTTCTTTCCAGTTTTGAACGGAAGATATTTGCTTTTTCACCATAGGCCTCTATGGGCTTCCAAATATCCCTTTGCCAATTCCACAAGAACAGCCTGAGCGAAAGGCTTCTTGAAGGGAAAGATATAACTCTGTGAGATGAATTCACAGAACACAGTGCAGTTTCTCTGAAAGCTTCTTTCCAGTTTTGAACGGAAGATATTTCCTTTTTCACCATAGCCCTCTATGGGCTTCCAAATATCCCTTTGCCAATTCCACAAGAACAGCCTTAGCGAAAGGCTTCTTGAAGGGAAAGATGTAATTCTGTGAGATGAATTCACAGAACACAGAGCAGTTTCTCAGAAAGCTTCTTTCCAGTTTTGAACGGAAGATATTTCCTTTTTCACCATAGGCCTCTAGGGGCTTCCAAATATCCCTTTGCCAATTCCACAAGAACAGACTTAGCGAAAGGCTTCTTGAAGGGAAAGATGTAACTCTGTGAGATGAATTCACAGAACACAGAGCAGTTTCTCAGAAAGCTTCTTTCCAGTTTTGAACGGAAGATATTTACTTTTTCACCATAGCCCTCTATGGGCTTCCAAATATCCCTTTGCCAATTCCACAAGAACAGCCTTAGCGAAAGGCTTCTTGAAGGGAAAGATGTAACTCTGTGAGATGAATTCACAGAACACAGAGCAGTTTCTCTGAAAGCTTCTTTCCAGTTTTGAACGGAAGATATTTCCTTTTTCACCATAGCCCTCTATGGGCTTCCAAATATCCCTTTGCCAATTCCACAAGAACAGCCTTAGCGAAAGGCTTCTTGAAGGGAAAGATGTAACTCTGTGAGATGAATTCACAGAACACAGAGCAGTTTCTCAGAAAGCTTCTTTCCAGTTTTGAACGAAAGATATTTCCTTTTTCACCATAGGCCTCTAGGGGCTTCCAAATATCCCTTTGCCAATTCCACAAGAACAGACTTAGCGAAAGGCTTCTTGAAGGGAAAGATGTAACTCTGTGAGATGAATTCACAGAACACAGAGCAGTTTCTCAGAAAGCTTCTTTCCAGTTTTGAACGGAAGATATTTACTTTTTCACCATAGCCCTCTATGGGCTTCCAAATATCCCTTTGCCAATTCCACAAGAACAGCCTTAGCGAAAGGCTTCTTGAAGGGAAAGATGTAACTCTGTGAGATGAATTCACAGAACACAGAGCAGTTTCTCAGAAAGCTTCTTTCCAGTTTTGAACGGAAGATATTTACTTTTTCACCATAGCCCTCTACGGGCTTCCAAATATCCCTTTGCCAATTCCACAAGAACAGCCTTAGCGAAAGGCTTCTTGAAGGGAAAGATGTAACTCTGTGAGATGAATTCACAGAACACAGAGCAGTTTCTCAGAAAGCTTCTTTCCAGTTTTGAACGGAAGATATTTCCTTTTCACCATAGCCCTCTATGGGCTTCCAAATATCCCTTTGCCAATTCCACAAGAACAGCCTTAGCGAAAGGCTTCTTGAAGGGAAAGATGTAACTCTGTGAGATGAATTAACAGAACACAGAGCAGTTTCTCAGAAAGCTTCTTTCCAGTTTTGAACGGAAGATATTTCCTTTTTCACCATAGCCCTCTATGGGCTTCCAAATATCCCTTTGCCAATTCCACAAGAACAGCCTTAGCGAAAGGCTTCTTGAAGGGAAAGATGTAACTCTGTGAGATGAATTCACAGAACACAGAGCAGTTTCTCAGAAAGCTTCTTTCCAGTTTTGAACGGAAGATATTTCCTTTTTCACCATAGCCCTCTATGGGCTTCCAAATATCCCTTTGCCAATTCCACAAGAACAGTCTTAGCGAAAGGCTTCTTGAAGGGAAAGATGTAACTCTGTGAGATGAATTAACAGAACACAGAGCAGTTTCTCAGAAAGCTTCTTTCCAGTTTTGAACGGAAGATATTTCCTTTTTCACCATAGCCCTCTAGGGGCTTCCAAATATCCCTTTGCCAATTCCACAAGAACAGCCTTAGCGAAAGGCTTCTTGAAGGGAAAGATGTAACTCTGTGAGATGAATTCACAGAACACAGAGCAGTTTCTCAGAAAGCTTCTTTCCAGTTTTGAACGGAAGATATTTCCTTTTTCACCATAGCCCTCTAGGGGCTTCCAAATATCCCTTTGCCAATTCCACAAGAACAGCCTTAGCGAAAGGCTTCTTGAAGGGAAAGATGTAACTCTGTGAGATGAATTCACAGAACACAGAGCAGTTTCTCAGAGAGCTTCTTTCCAGTTTTGAACGGAAGATATTTCCTTTTTCACCATAGCCCTCTATGGGCTTCCAAATATCCCTTTGCCAATTCCACAAGAACAGCCTTAGCGAAAGTCTTCTTGAAGGGAAAGATGTAACTCTGTGAGATGAATTCACAGAACACAGAGCAGTTTCTCAGAAAGCTTCTTTCCAGTTTTGAAGGGAAGATATTTCCTTTTTCACCATAGGCCTCATTGGGCTTCCAAATATCCCTTTGCCAATTCCACAAGAACAGCCTTAGCGAAAGGCTTCTTGAAGGGAAAGATGTAACTCTGTGAGATGAATTCACAGAACACAGAGCAGTTTCTCAGAAAGCTTCTTTCCAGTTTTGAACGGAAGATATTTCCTTTTTCACCATAGCCCTCTATGGGCTTCCAAATATCCCTTTGCCAATTCCACAAGAACAGCCTTAGCGATAGGCTTCTTGAAGGGAAAGATGTAACTCTGTGAGATGAATTCACGGAACACAGAGCAGTTTCTCAGAAAGCTTCTTTCCAGTTTTGAACGGAAGATATTTCCTTTTTCACCATAGCCCTCTATGGGCTTCCAAATATCCCTTTGCCTATTCCACAAGAACAGCCTTAGCGAAAGGCTTCTTGAAGGGAAAGATGTAACTCTGTGAGATGAACTCAAAGAACACAGAGCAGTTTCTCAGAAAGCTTCTTTCCAGTTTTGAACGGAAGATATTTCCTTTTTCACCATAGGCCTCTATGGGCTTCCAAATACCCCTTTGCCAATTCCACAAGAGCAGCCTTAGCGAAAGGCTTCTTGAAGGGAACGATGTAACTCTGTGAGATGAATTCACAGAACACAGAGCAGTTTCTCAGAAAGCTTCTTTCCAGTTTTGAACGGAAGATATTTCCTTTTTCACCATAGCCCTCTAAGGGCTTCCAAATATCCCTTTGCCATTTCCACAAGAACAGCCTTAGCGAAAGGCTTCTTGAAGGGAAAGATGTAACTCTGTGAGATGAATTCACAGAACACAGAGCAGTTTCTCAGAAAGATTCTTTCCAATTTTGAACGGAAGATATTTCCTTTTTCACCATAGGCTTCTATGGGCTTCCAAATATCCCTTTGCCAATTCCACAAGAACAGCCTTAGGGAAAGACTTCTTGAAAGGAAATATGTAATTCTGTGAGATGAATTAACAGAACACAGAGCAGTTTCTCAGAAAGCTTCTTTCCAGTTTTGAACGGAAGATATTTCCTTTTTCACCATAGCCCTCTATGGGCTTCCAAATATCCCTTTGCCAATTCCACAAGAACAGCCTTAGCGAAAGGCTTCCTGAAGGGAAAGATGTAACTCTGTGAGATGAATTCACAGAACACAGAGCAGTTTCTCAGAAAGCTTCTTTCCAGTTTTGAACGGAAGATATTTCCTTTTTCACCATAGCCCTCTATGGGCTTCCAAATATTGCTTTGCCAATTCTACAAGAACAGCCTTAGCGAAAGGCTTCTTGAAGGGAAAGATGTAACTCTGTGAGATGAACTCAAAGAACACAGAGCAGTTTCTCAGAAAGCTTCTTTCCAGTTTTGAACGGAAGATATTTCCTTTTTCACCATAGGCCTCTATGGGCTTCCAAATATCCCTTTGCCAATTCCACAAGAGCAGCCTTAGCGAAAGGCTTCTTGAAGGGAAAGATGTAACTCTGTGAGATGAATTAACAGAACACAGAGCAGTTTCTCAGAGAGCTTCTTTCCAGTTTTGAACGGAAGATATTTCCTTTTTCACCATAGCCCTCTATGGGCTTCCAAATATCCCTTTGCCAATTCCACAAGAACAGCCTTAGCGAAAGGCTTCTTGAAGGGAAAGATGTAACTCTGTGAGATGAATTAACAGAACACAGAGCAGTTTCTCAGAAAGCTTCTTTCCAGTTTTGAACGGAAGATATTTACTTTTTCACCATAGAACTTTATGGGCTTCCAAATATCCCTTTGCCAATTCCACAAGAACAGCCTTAGCGAAAGGCTTCTTGAAGGGAAAGATGTAACTCTGTGAGATGAATTAACAAAACACAGAGCAGTTTCTCAGAAAGCTTCTTTCCAGTTTTGAACGGAAGATATTTCCTTTTTCACCATAGCCCTCTATGGCCTTCCAAATATCCCTTTGCCAATTCCACAAGAACAGCCTTAGCGAAAGGCTTCTTGAAGGGAAAGATGTAACTCTGTGAGATGAATTCACAGAACACAGAGCAGTTTCTCGGAAAGCTTCTTTCCAGTTTTGAACGGAAGATATTTCCGTTTTCACCATAGCCCTCTATGGGCTTCCAAATATCCTTTTGCCAATTCCACAAGAACAGCCTTAGCAAAAGGCTTCTTGAAGGGAAAGATGTAACTCTGTGAGATGAATTCACAGAACACAGAGCAGTTTCTCAGAAAGCTTCTTTCCAGTTTTGAACGGAAGATATTTCCTTTTTCACCGTAGCCCTCTATGGGCTTCCAAATATCCCTTTGCCAATTCCACAAGAACAGCCTTAGCGAAAGGCTTCTTGAAGGGAAAGATGTAACTCTGTGAGATGAATTCACAGAACACAAAGCAGTGTCTCAGGAAGCTTCTTTCCAGTTTTGAACGGAAGATATTTCCTTTTTCACCATAGGCCTCTATGGGCTTCCAAATATCCCTTTGCCAATTCCACAAGAACAGCCTTAGCGAAAGGCTTCTTGAAGGGAAAGATGTAACTCTGTGAGATGAATTCACAGAACACAGAGCAGTTTCTCAGAAAGCTTCTTTCCAGTTTTGAACGGAAGATATTTCCTTTTTCACCATAGGCCTCTAGGGGCTTCCAAATATCCCTTTGCCAATTCCACAAGAACAGACTTAGCGAAAGGCTTCTTGAAGGGAAAGATGTAACTCTGTGAGATGAATTCACAGAACACAGAGCAGTTTCTCAGAAAGCTTCTTTCCAGTTTTGAACGGAAGATATTTCCTTTTTCACCATAGGCCTCTAAGGGCTTCCAAATATCCCTTTGCCAATTCCACAAGAACAGCCTTAGCGAAAGGCTTCTTGAGGGGAAAGATGTAACTCTGTGAGATGAATTAACAGAACACAGAGCAGTTTCTCAGAAAGCTTCTTTCCAGTTTTGAACGGAAGATATTTTCTTTTTCACCATAGCCCTCTATGGGCTTCCAAATATCCCTTTGCCAATTCCACAAGAACAGCCTTAGCGAAAGGCTTCTTGAAGGGAAAGATGTAACTCTGTGAGATGAATTCACGGAACACAGAGCAGTTTCTCAGAAAGCTTCTTTCCAGTTTTGAACGGAAGATATTTCCTTTTTCACCATAGCCCTCTATGGGCTTCCAAATATCCCTTTGCCAATTCCATAAGAACAGCCTTAGCGAAAGGCTTCCTGAAGGGAAAGATGTAACTCTGTGAGATGAATTAACAGAACACAGAGCAGTTTCTCAGAAAGCTTCTTTCCAGTTTTGAACGGAAGATATTTCCTTTTTCACCATAGCCCTCTATGGGCTTCCAAATATCCCTTTGCCAATTCCACAAGAACAGCCTTAGCGAAAGGCTTCTTGAAGGGAAAGATGTAACTCTGTGAGATGAATTAACAGAACACAGAGCAGATTCTCAGAAAGCTTCTTTCCAGTTTTGAACGGAAGATATTTCCTTTTTCACCATAGCCCTCTATGGGCTTCCAAATATCCCTTTGCCAATTCCACAAGAACAGCCGTAGCGAAAGGCTTCTTGAAGGGAAAGATGTAACTCTGTGAGATAAATTCACAGAACACAGAGCAGTGTCTCAGAAAGCTTCTTTCCAGTTTTGAACGGAAGATATTTCCTTTTTCACCATAGGCCTCTATGGGCTTCCAAATATCCCTTTGCCAATTCCACAAGAACAGCCTTAGCGAAAGGCTTCTTGAAGGGAAAGATGTAACTCTGTGAGATGAATTCACAGAACACAGAGCAGTTTCTCAGAAAGCTTCTTTCCAGTTTTGAACGGAAGATATTTCCTTTTTCACCATAGCCCTGTATGGGCTTCCAAATATCCCTTTGCCTATTCCACAAGAACAGTCTTAGCGAAAGGCTTCTTGAAGGGAAAGATGTAACTCTGTGAGATGAATTAACAGAACACAGAGCAGTTTCTCAGAGAGCTTCTTTCCAGTTTTGAACGGAAGATATTTCCTTTTTCACCATAGCCCTCTATGGGCTTCCAAATATCCCTTTGCCAATTCCACAAGAACAGCCTTAGCGAAAGGCTTCTTGAAAGGAAAGATGTAACTCTGTGAGATGAATTCACAGAACACAGAGCAGTGTCTCAGAAAGCTTCTTTCCAGTTTTGAACGGAAGATATTTCCTTTTTCACCATAGGCCTCTATGGGCTTCCAAATATCCCTTTGCCAATTCCACAAGAACAGCCTTAGCGAAAGGCTTCTTGAAGGGAAAGATGTAACTCTGTGAGATGAATTCACAGAACACAGAGCAGTTTCTCAGAAAGCTTCTTTCCAGTTTTGAATGGAAGATATTTCCTTTTTCACCATAGGCCTCTAGGGGTTCTAAATATCCCTTTGCCAATTCCACAAGAACAGCCTTAGCGAAAGGCTTCTTGAAGGGAAAGATGTAACTCTGTGAGATGAATTCACGGAACACAGAGCAGTTTCTCAGAAAGCTTCTTTCCAGTTTTGAACGGAAGATATTTCCTTTTTCAGCATAGCCCTCTATGGGCTTCCAAATATCCCTTTGCCAATTCCACAAGAACAGCCTTAGCGAAAGGCTTCTTGAAAGGAAAGATGTAACTCTGTGAGATGAATTAACAGAACACAGAGCAGTTTCTCAGAAAGCTTCTTTCCAGTTTTGAACGGAAGATATTTCCTTTTTCACCATAGCCCTTTATGGGCTTCCAAATATCCCTTTGCCAATTCCACAAGAACAGCCTTAGCGAAAGGCTTCTTGAAGGGAAAGATGTAACTCTGTGAGATGAATTCACAGAACACAGAGCAGTTTCTCAGAAAGCTTCTTTCCAGTTTTGAACGGAAGATATTTCCTTTTTCACCATAGCCCTCTAAGGGCTTCCAAATATCCCTTTGCCATTTCCACAAGAACAGCCTTAGCGAAAGGCTTCTTGAAGGGAAAGATGTAACTCTGTGAGATGAATTAACAGAACACAGAGCAGTTTCTCAGAAAGATTCTTTCCAATTTTGAACGGAAGATATTTCCTTTTTCACCATAGGCTTCTATGGGCTTCCATATATCCCTTTGCCAATTCCACAAGAACAGCCTTAGGGAAAGGCTTCTTGAAAGGAAAGATGTAATTCTGTGAGATGAATTAACAGAACACAGAGCAGTTTCCCAGAAAGCTTCTTTCCAGTTTTGAACGGAAGATATTTCCTTTTCAGCATAGCCCTCTATGGGCTTCCAAATATCCCTTTGCCAATTCCACAAGAACAGCCTTAGCGAAAGGCTTCCTGAAGGGAAAGATGTAACTCTGTGAGATGAATTCACAGAACACAGAGCAGTTTCTCAGAAAGCTTCTTTCCAGTTTTGAACGGAAGATATTTACTTTTTCACCATAGCCCTCTATGGGCTTCCAAATATCCCTTTGCCAATTCCACAAGAACAGCCTTAGCGAAAGGCTTCCTGAAGGGAAAGATGTAACTCTGTGAGATGAATTAACAGAACACAGAGCAGTTTCTCAGAAAGCTTCTTTCCAGTTTTGAACGGAAGATATTTCCTTTTTCACCATAGCCCTCTATGGGCTTCCAAATATTGCTTTGCCAATTCTACAAGAACAGCCTTAGCGAAAGACTTCTTGAAGGGAAAGATGTAACTCTGTGAGATGAACTCAAAGATCACAGAGCAGTTTCTCAGAAAGCTTCTTTCCAGTTTTGAACGGAAGATATTTCCTTTTTCACCATAGGCCTCTATGGGCTTCCAAATATCCCTTTGCCAATTCCACAAGAGCGGCCTTAGCGAAAGACTTCTTGAAGGGAAAGATGTAACTCTGTGAGATGAATTCACAGAACACAGAGCAGTTTCTCAGAAAGCTTCTTTCCAGTTTTGAACGGAAGATATTTCCTTTTTCACCATAGCTCTCTAAGGGCTTCCAAATATCCCTTTGCCATTTCCACAAGAACAGCCTTAGCGAAAGGCTTCTTGAAGGGAAAGATGTAACTCTGTGAGATGAATTAACAGAACACAGAGCAGTTTCTCAGAAAGATTCTTTACAATTTTGAACGGAAGATATTTCCTTTTTCACCATAGGCTTCTAAGGGCTTACAAATATCCCTTTGCCAATTCCACAAGAACAGCCTTAGGGAAAGGCTTCTTGAAGGGAAAGATGTAACTCTGTGAGATGAATTAACAGAACACAGAGCAGTTTCTCAGAAAGCTTCTTTCCAGTTTTGAACGGAAGATATTTGCTTTTTTACCATAGGAATCTATGGGCTTCCAAATATCCCTTTGCCAATTCCACAAGAACAGCCTTAGCGAAAGGCTTCTTGAAGGGAAAGATGTAACTCTGTGAGATGAATTAACAGAACACAGAGCAGTTTCTCAGAAAGCTTCTTTCCAGTTTTGAACGGAAGATATTTCCTTTTTCACCATAGCCCTCTATGGGCTTCCAAATATCCCTTTGCCAATTCCACAAGAACAGTTTAGCGAAAGGCTTCTTGAAGGGAAAGATGTAACTCTGTGAGATGAATTCACGGAACACAGAGCAGTTTCTCAGAAAGCTTCTTTCCAGTTTTGAACGGAAGATATTTCCTTTTTCACCATAGCCCTCTATGGGCTTCCAAATATCCCTTTGCCTATTCCACAAGAACAGCCTTAGCGAAAGGCTTCTTGAAGGGAAAGATGTAACTCTGTGAGATGAACTCAAAGAACACAGAGCAGTTTCTCAGAAAGCTTCTTTCCAGTTTTGAACGGAAGATATTTCCTTTTTCACCATAGGCCTCTATGGGCTTCCAAATACCCCTTTGCCAATTCCACAAGAGCAGCCTTAGCGAAAGGCTTCTTGAAGGGAACGATGTAACTCTGTGAGATGAATTCACAGAACACAGAGCAGTTTCTCAGAAAGCTTCTTTCCAGTTTTGAACGGAAGATATTTCCTTTTTCACCATAGCCCTCTAAGGGCTTCCAAATATCCCTTTGCCATTTCCACAAGAACAGCCTTAGCGAAAGGCTTCTTGAAGGGAAAGATGTAACTCTGTGAGATGAATTCACAGAACACAGAGCAGTTTCTCAGAAAGATTCTTTCCAATTTTGAACGGAAGATATTTCCTTTTTCACCATAGGCTTCTATGGGCTTCCAAATATCCCTTTGCCAATTCCACAAGAACAGCCTTAGGGAAAGACTTCTTGAAAGGAAATATGTAATTCTGTGAGATGAATTAACAGAACACAGAGCAGTTTCTCAGAAAGCTTCTTTCCAGTTTTGAACGGAAGATATTTCCTTTTTCAGCATAGCCCTCTATGGGCTTCCAAATATCCCTTTGCCAATTCCACAAGAACAGCCTTAGCGAAAGGCTTCCTGAAGGGAAAGATGTAACTCTGTGAGATGAATTCACAGAACACAGAGCAGTTTCTCAGAAAGCTTCTTTCCAGTTTTGAACGGAAGATATTTCCTTTTTCACCATAGCCCTCTATGGGCTTCCAAATATTGCTTTGCCAATTCTACAAGAACAGCCTTAGCGAAAGGCTTCTTGAAGGGAAAGATGTAACTCTGTGAGATGAACTCAAAGAACACAGAGCAGTTTCTCAGAAAGCTTCTTTCCAGTTTTGAACGGAAGATATTTCCTTTTTCACCATAGGCCTCTATGGGCTTCCAAATATCCCTTTGCCAATTCCACAAGAGCAGCCTTAGCGAAAGGCTTCTTGAAGGGAAAGATGTAACTCTGTGAGATGAATTAACAGAACACAGAGCAGTTTCTCAGAGAGCTTCTTTCCAGTTTTGAACGGAAGATATTTCCTTTTTCACCATAGCCCTCTATGGGCTTCCAAATATCCCTTTGCCAATTCCACAAGAACAGCCTTAGCGAAAGGCTTCTTGAAGGGAAAGATGTAACTCTGTGAGATGAATTAACAGAACACAGAGCAGTTTCTCAGAAAGCTTCTTTCCAGTTTTGAACGGAAGATATTTACTTTTTCACCATAGAACTTTATGGGCTTCCAAATATCCCTTTGCCAATTCCACAAGAACAGCCTTAGCGAAAGGCTTCTTGAAGGGAAAGATGTAACTCTGTGAGATGAATTAACAAAACACAGAGCAGTTTCTCAGAAAGCTTCTTTCCAGTTTTGAACGGAAGATATTTCCTTTTTCACCATAGCCCTCTATGGGCTTCCAAATATCCCTTTGCCAATTCCACAAGAACAGCCTTAGCGAAAGGCTTCTTGAAGGGAAAGATGTAACTCTGTGAGATGAATTCACAGAACACAGAGCAGTTTCTCGGAAAGCTTCTTTCCAGTTTTGAACGGAAGATATTTCCGTTTTCACCATAGCCCTCTATGGGCTTCCAAATATCCTTTTGCCAATTCCACAAGAACAGCCTTAGCAAAAGGCTTCTTGAAGGGAAAGATGTAACTCTGTGAGATGAATTCACAGAACACAGAGCAGTTTCTCAGAAAGCTTCTTTCCAGTTTTGAACGGAAGATATTTCCTTTTTCACCGTAGCCCTCTATGGGCTTCCAAATATCCCTTTGCCAATTCCACAAGAACAGCCTTAGCGAAAGGCTTCTTGAAGGGAAAGATGTAACTCTGTGAGATGAATTCACAGAACACAAAGCAGTGTCTCAGGAAGCTTCTTTCCAGTTTTGAACGGAAGATATTTCCTTTTTCACCATAGGCCTCTATGGGCTTCCAAATATCCCTTTGCCAATTCCACAAGAACAGCCTTAGCGAAAGGCTTCTTGAAGGGAAAGATGTAACTCTGTGAGATGAATTCACAGAACACAGAGCAGTTTCTCAGAAAGCTTCTTTCCAGTTTTGAACGGAAGATATTTCCTTTTTCACCATAGGCCTCTAGGGGCTTCCAAATATCCCTTTGCCAATTCCACAAGAACAGAATTAGCGAAAGGCTTCTTGAAGGGAAAGATGTAACTCTGTGAGATGAATTCACAGAACACAGAGCAGTTTCTCAGAAAGCTTCTTTCCAGTTTTGAACGGAAGATATTTCCTTTTTCACCATAGCCCTCTATGGGCTTCCAAATATCCCTTTGCCAATTCCATAAGAACAGCCTTAGCGAAAGGCTTCCTGAAGGGAAAGATGTAACTCTGTGAGATGAATTAACAGAACACAGAGCAGTTTCTCAGAAAGCTTCTTTCCAGTTTTGAACGGAAGATATTTCCTTTTTCACCATAGCCCTCTATGGGCTTCCAAATATCCCTTTGCCAATTCCACAAGAACAGCCTTAGCGAAAGGCTTCTTGAAGGGAAAGATGTAACTCTGTGAGATGAATTAACAGAACACAGAGCAGATTCTCAGAAAGCTTCTTTCCAGTTTTGAACGGAAGATATTTCCTTTTTCACCATAGCCCTCTATGGGCTTCCAAATATCCCTTTGCCAATTCCACAAGAACAGCCGTACCGAAAGGCTTCTTGAAGGGAAAGATGTAACTCTGTGAGATAAATTCACAGAACACAGAGCAGTGTCTCAGAAAGCTTCTTTCCAGTTTTGAACGGAAGATATTTCCTTTTTCACCATAGGCCTCTATGGGCTTCCAAATATCCCTTTGCCAATTCCACAAGAACAGCCTTAGCGAAAGGCTTCTTGAAGGGAAAGATGTAACTCTGTGAGATGAATTCACAGAACACAGAGCAGTTTCTCAGAAAGCTTCTTTCCAGTTTTGAACGGAAGATATTTCCTTTTTCACCATAGCCCTCTATGGGCTTCCAAATATCCCTTTGCCTATTCCACAAGAACAGTCTTAGCGAAAGGCTTCTTGAAGGGAAAGATGTAACTCTGTGAGATGAATTAACAGAACACAGAGCAGTTTCTCAGAGAGCTTCTTTCCAGTTTTGAACGGAAGATATTTCCTTTTTCACCATAGCCCTCTATGGGCTTCCAAATATCCCTTTGCCAATTCCACAAGAACAGCCTTAGCGAAAGGCTTCTTGAAAGGAAAGATGTAACTCTGTGAGATGAATTCACAGAACACAGAGCAGTGTCTCAGAAAGCTTCTTTCCAGTTTTGAACGGAAGATATTTCCTTTTTCACCATAGGCCTCTATGGGCTTCCAAATATCCCTTTGCCAATTCCACAAGAACAGCCTTAGCGAAAGGCTTCTTGAAGGGAAAGATGTAACTCTGTGAGATGAATTCACAGAACACAGAGCAGTTTCTCAGAAAGCTTCTTTCCAATTTTGAATGGAAGATATTTCCTTTTTCACCATAGGCCTCTAGGGGTTCTAAATATCCCTTTGCCAATTCCACAAGAACAGCCTTAGCGAAAGGCTTCTTGAAGGGAAAGATGTAACTCTGTGAGATGAATTCACGGAACACAGAGCAGTTTCTCAGAAAGCTTCTTTCCAGTTTTGAACGGAAGTTATTTCCTTTTTCAGCATAGCCCTCTATGGGCTTCCAAATATCCCTTTGCCAATTCCACAAGAACAGCCTTAGCGAAAGGCTTCTTGAAAGGAAAGATGTAACTCTGTGAGATGAATTAACAGAACACAGAGCAGTTTCTCAGAAAGCTTCTTTCCAGTTTTGAACGGAAGATATTTCCTTTTTCACCATAGCCCTTTATGGGCTTCCAAATATCCCTTTGCCAATTCCACAAGAACAGCCTTAGCGAAAGGCTTCTTGAAGGGAAAGATGTAACTCTGTGAGATGAATTCACAGAACACAGAGCAGTTTCTCAGAAAGCTTCTTTCCAGTTTTGAACGGAAGATATTTCCTTTTTCACCATAGCCCTCTAAGGGCTTCCAAATATCCCTTTGCCATTTCCACAAGAACAGCCTTAGCGAAAGGCTTCTTGAAGGGAAAGATGTAACTCTGTGAGATGAATTAACAGAACACAGAGCAGTTTCTCGGAAAGATTCTTTCGAGTTTTGAACGGAAGATATTTCCTTTTTCACCATAGGCTTCTATGGGCTTCCATATATCCCTTTGCCAATTCCACAAGAACAGCCTTAGGGAAAGGCTTCTTGAAAGGAAAGATGTAATTCTGTGAGATGAATTAACAGAACACAGAGCAGTTTCTCAGAAAGCTTCTTTCCAGTTTTGAACGGAAGATAATTCCTTTTTCAGCATAGCCCTCTATGGGCTTCCAAATAACCCTTTGCCAATTCCACAAGAACAGCCTTAGCGAAAGGCTTCCTGAAGGGAAAGATGTAACTCTGTGAGATGAATTCACAGAACACAGAGCAGTTTCTCAGAAAGCTTCTTTCCAGTTTTGAACGGAAGATATTTACTTTTTCACCATAGCCCTCTATGGGCTTCCAAATATCCCTTTGCCAATTCCACAAGAACAGCCTTAGCGAAAGGCTTCCTGAAGGGAAAGATGTAACTCTGTGAGATGAATTAACAGAACACAGAGCAGTTTCTCAGAAAGCTTCTTTCCAGTTTTGAACGGAAGATATTTCCTTTTTCACCATAGCCCTCTATGGGCTTCCAAATATTGCTTTGCCAATTCTACAAGAACAGCCTTAGCGAAAGGCTTCTTGAAGGGAAAGATGTAACTCTGTGAGATGAACTCAAAGATCACAGAGCAGTTTCTCAGAAAGCTTCTTTCCAGTTTTGAACGGAAGATATTTCCTTTTTCACCATAGGCCTCTATGGGCTTCCAAATATCCCTTTGCCAATTCCACAAGAGCGGCCTTAGCGAAAGGCTTCTTGAAGGGAAAGATGTAACTCTGTGAGATGAATTCACAGAACACAGAGCAGTTTCTCAGAAAGCTTCTTTCCAGTTTTGAACGGAAGATATTTCCTTTTTCACCATAGCCCTCTAAGGGCTTCCAAATATCCCTTTGCCATTTCCACAAGAACAGCCTTAGCGAAAGGCTTCTTGAAGGGAAAGATGTAACTCTGTGAGATGAATTAACAGAACACAGAGCAGTGTCTCAGAAAGATTCTTTCCAATTTTGAACGGAAGATATTTCCTTTTTCACCATAGGCTTCTAAGGGCTTACAAATATCCCTTTGCCAATTCCACAAGAACAGCCTTAGGGAAAGGCTTCTTGAAGGGAAAGATGTAACTCTGTGAGATGAATTAACAGAACACAGAGCAGTTTCTCAGAAAGCTTCTTTCCAGTTTTGAACGGAAGATATTTGCTTTTTTACCATAGGAATCTATGGGCTTCCAAATATCCCTTTGCCAATTCCACAAGAACAGCCTTAGCGAAAGGCTTCTTGAAGGGAAAGATGTAACACTGTGAGATGAATTCACAGAACACAGAGCAGTTTCTCAGAAAACTTCTTTCTAATTTTGAACGGAAGATATTTCCTTTTTCACCATAGCCCTCTATGGGCTTCCAAATATCCCTTTGCCTATTCCACAAGAACAGCCTTAGCGAAAGGCTTCTTGAAGGGAAAGATGTAACTCTGTGAGATGAATTCACAGAACACAGAGCAGTGTCTCAGAAAGCTTCTTTCCAGTTTTGAACGGAAGATATTTCCTTTTTCACCATAGGCCTCCATGGGCTTCCAAATATCCCTTTGCCAATTCCACAAGAACAGCCTTAGCGAAAGGCTTCTTGAAGGGAAAGATGTAACTCTGAGATGAATTCACAGAACACAGAGCAGTTTCTCAGAAAGCTTCTTTCCAGTTTTGAATGGAAGATATTTCCTTTTTCACCATAGGCCTCTAGGGGTTCCAAATATCCCTTTGCCAATTCCACAAGAACAGCCTTAGCGAAAGGCTTCTTGAAGGGAAAGATGTAACTCTGTGAGATGAATTCACGGAACACAGAGCAGTTTCTCAGAAAGCTTCTTTCCAGTTTTGAACGGAAGATATTTCCTTTTTCAGCATAGCCCTCTATGGGCTTCCAAATATCCCTTTGCCAATTCCACAAGAACAGCCTTAGCGAAAGGCTTCTTGAAAGGAACGATGTAACTCTGTGAGATGAATTCACAGAACACAGAGCAGTTTCTCAGAAAGCTTCTTTCCAGTTTTGAACGGAAGATATTTACTTTTTCACCATACCCCTCTATGGGCTTCCAAATATCCCTTTGCCAATTCCACAAGAACAGCCTTAGCGAAAGGCTTCTTGAAGAGAAAGATGTAACTCTGTGAGATGAATTAACAGAACACAGAGCAGTTTCTCAGAAAGCTTCTTTCCAGTTTTGAACGGAAGATATTTCCTTTTTCACCATAGCCCTCTATGGGCTTCCAAATATCGCTTTGCCAATTCTACAAGAACAGCCTTAGTGAAAGGCTTCTTGAAGGGAAAGATGTAACTCTGTGAGATGAATTCACAGAACACAGAGCAGTTTCTCAGAAAGCTTCTTTCCAGTTTTGAACGGAAGATATTTCCTTTTTCACCATAGCCCTTTATGGGCTTCCAAATATCCCTTTGCCAATTCCACAAGAACAGCCTTAGCGAAAGGCTTCTTGAAGGGAAAGATGTAACTCTGTGAGATGAATTCACAGAACACAGAGCAGTTTCTCAGAAAGCTTCTTTCCAGTTTTGAACGGAAGATATTTCCTTTTTCACCATAGCCCTCTAAGAGCTTCCAAATATCCCTTTGCCATTTCCACAAGAACAGCCTTAGCGAAAGGCTTCTTGAAGGGAAAGATGTAACTCTGTGAGATGAATTCACAGAACACAGAACAGTTTCTCAGAAAGCTTCTTTCCAGTTTTGAACGGAAGATATTTCCTTTTTCACCATAGCCCTCTATGGGCTTCCAAATATTGCTTTGCCAATTCTACAAGAACAGCCTTAGCGAAAGGCTTCTTGAAGGGAAAGATGTAACTCTGTGAGATTAACTCAAAGAACACAGAGCAGTTTCTCAGAGAGCTTCTTTCCAGTTTTGAACGGAAGATATTTCCTTTTTCACCATAGGCTTCTATGGGCTTCCATATATCCCTTTGCCAATTCCACAAGAACAGCCTTAGGGAAAGGCTTCTTGAAAGGAAAGATGTAATTCTGTGAGATGAATTAACAGAACACAGAGCAGTTTCTCAGAAAGCTTCTTTCCAGTTTTGAACGGAAGATATTTCCTTTTTCAGCATAGCCCTCTATGGGCTTCCAAATATCCCTTTGCCAATTCCACAAGAACAGCCTTAGCGAAAGGCTTCCTGAAGGGAAAGATGTAACTCTGTGAGATGAATTCACAGAACACAGAGCAGTTTCTCAGAAAGCTTCTTTCCAGTTTTGAACGGAAGATATTTACTTTTTCACCATAGCCCTCTATGGGCTTCCAAATATCCCTTTGCCAATTCCACAAGAACAGCCTTAGCGAAAGGCTTCCTGAAGGGAAAGATGTAACTCTGTGAGATGAATTAACAGAACACAGAGCAGTTTCTCAGAAAGCTTCTTTCCAGTTTTGAACGGAAGATATTTCCTTTTCACCATAGCCCTCTATGGGCTTCCAAATATCCCTTTGCCAATTCCACAAGAACAGCCTTAGCGAAAGGCTTCTTGAAAGGAAAGATGTAACTCTGTGAGATGAATTCACAGAACACAGAGCAGTTTCTCAGAAAGCTTCTTTCCAGTTTTGAACGGAAGATATTTACTTTTTCACCATACCCCTCTATGGGCTTCCAAATATCCCTTTGCCAATTCCACAAGAACAGCCTTAGCGAAAGGCTTCTTGAAGAGAAAGATGTAACTCTGTGAGATGAATTAACAGAACACAGAGCAGTTTCTCAGAAAGCTTCTTTCCAGTTTTGAACGGAAGATATTTCCTTTTTCACCATAGCCCTCTATGGGCTTCCAAATATCGCTTTGCCAATTCTACAAGAACAGCCTTAGCGAAAGGCTTCTTGAAGGGAAAGATGTAACTCTGTGAGATGAATTCACAGAACACAGAGCAGTTTCTCAGAAAGCTTCTTTCCAGTTTTGAACGGAAGATATTTCCTTTTTCACCATAGCCCTTTATGGGCTTCCAAATATCCCTTTGCCAATTCCACAAGAACAGCCTTAGCGAAAGGCTTCTTGAAGGGAAAGATGTAACTCTGTGAGATGAATTCACAGAACACAGAGCAGTTTCTCAGAAAGCTTCTTTCCAGTTTTGAACGGAAGATATTTCCTTTTTCACCATAGCCCTCTAAGAGCTTCCAAATATCCCTTTGCCATTTCCACAAGAACAGCCTTAGCGAAAGGCTTCTTGAAGGGAAAGATGTAACTCTGTGAGATGAATTCACAGAACACAGAGCAGTTTCTCAGAAAGCTTCTTTCCAGTTTTGAACGGAAGATATTTCCTTTTTCACCATAGCCCTCTATGGGCTTCCAAATATTGCTTTGCCAATTCTACAAGAACAGCCTTAGCGAAAGGCTTCTTGAAGGGAAAGATGTAACTCTGTGAGATGAACTCAAAGAACACAGAGCAGTTTCTCAGAGAGCTTCTTTCCAGTTTTGAACGGAAGATATTTCCTTTTTCGCCATAGGCCTCTATGGGCTTCCAAATATCCCTTTGCCAATTCCACAAGAGCAGCCTTAGCGAAAGGCTTCTTGAAGGGAAAGATGTAACTCTGTGAGATGAATTAACAGAACACAGAGCAGTTTCTCAGAGAGCTTCTTTCCAGTTTTGAACGGAAGATATTTCCTTTTTCACCATAGCCCTCTGTGGGCTTCCAAATATCCCTTTGCCAATTCCACAAGAACAGCCTTAGCGAAAGGCTTCTTGAAGGGAAAGATGTAACTCTGTGAGATGAATTCACAGAACACAGAGCAGTTTCTCAGAAAGCTTCTTTCCAGTTTTGAACGGAAGATATTTCCTTTTTCACCATAGCCCTCTATGGGCTTCCAAATATCCCTTTGCCAATTCCACAAGAACAGCCTTAGCGAAAGGCTTCTTGAAAGGAAAGATGTAACTCTGTGAGATGAATTCACAGAACACAGAGCAGTGTCTCAGAAAGCTTCTTTCCAGTTTTGAACGGAAGATATTTCCTTTTTCACCATAGGCCTCTATGGGCTTCCAAATATCCCTTTGCCAATTCCACAAGAACAGCCTTAGCGAAAGGCTTCTTGAAGGGAAAGATGTAACTCTGTGAGATGAATTCACAGAACACAGAGCAGTTTCTCAGAAAGCTTCTTTCCAGTTTTGAATGGAAGATATTTCCTTTTTCACCATAGGCCTCTAGGGGTTCCAAATATCCCTTTGCCAATTCCACAAGAACAGCCTTAGCGAAAGGCTTCTTGAAGGGAAAGATGTAACTCTGTGAGATGAATTCACGGAACACAGAGCAGTTTCTCAGAAAGCTTCTTTCCAGTTTTGAACGGAAGATATTTCCTTTTTCAGCATAGCCCTCTATGGGCTTCCAAATATCCCTTTGCCAATTCCACAAGAACAGCCTTAGCGAAAGGCTTTTTGAAAGGAAAGATGTAACTCTGTGAGATGAATTCGCAGAACACAGAGCAGTTTCTCAGAAAGCTTCTTTCCAGTTTTGAACGGAAGATATTTACTTTTTCACCATAGCCCTCTATGGGCTTCCAAATATCCCTTTGCCAATTCCACAAGAACAGCCTTAGCGAAAGGTTTCTTGAAAGGAAAGATGTAACTCTGTGAGATGAATTCACAGAACACAGAGCAGTTTCTCAGAAAGCTTCTTTCCAGTTTTGAACGGAAGATATTTCCTTTTTCACCATAGCCCTCTATGGGCTTCCAAATATCCCTTTGCCAATTCCACAAGAACAGCCTTAGCGAAAGGCTTCTTGAAAGGAAAGATGTAATTCTGTGAGATGAATTCACAGAACACAGAGCAGTTTCTCAGAAAGCTTCTTTCCAGTTTTGAACGGAAGATATTTACTTTTTCACCATAGCCCTCTATGGGCTTCCAAATATCCCTTTGCCAATTCCACAAGAACAGCCTTAGCGAAAGGCTTCTTGAAGAGAAAGATGTAACTCTGTGAGATGAATTAACAGAACACAGAGCAGTTTCTCAGAAAGCTTCTTTCCAGTTTTGAACGGAAGATATTTCCTTTTTCACCATAGCCCTCTATGGGCTTCCAAATATCGCTTTGCCAATTCTACAAGAACAGCCTTAGCGAAAGGCTTCTTGAAGGGAAAGATGTAATTCTGTGAGATGAATTCACAGAACACAGAGCAGTTTCTCAGAAAGCTTCTTTCCAGTTTTGAACGGAAGATATTTCCTTTTTCACCATAGCCCTTTATGGGCTTCCAAATATCCCTTTGCCAATTCCACAAGAACAGCCTTAGCGAAAGGCTTCTTGAAGGGAAAGATGTAACTCTGTGAGATGAATTCACAGAACACAGAGCAGTTTCTCAGAAAGCTTCTTTCCAGTTTTGAACGGAAGATATTTCCTTTTTCACCATAGGCCTCTAAGGGCTTCCAAATATCCCTTTGCCATTTCCACAAGAACAGCCTTAGCGAAAGGCTTCTTGAAGGGAAAGATGTAACTCTGTGAGATGAATTAACAGAACACAGAGAAGTTTCTCAGAAAGATTCTTTCCAATTTTGAACGGAAGATATTTCCTTTTTCACCATAGGCTTCTATGGGCTTCCAAATATCCCTTTGCCAATTCCACAAGAACAGCCTTAGGGAAAGGCTTCTTGAAAGGAAAGATGTAATTCTGTGAGATGAATTAACAGAACACAGAGCAGTTTCTCAGAAAGCTTCTTTCCAGTTTTGAACGGAAGATATTTCCTTTTTCACCATAGCCCTCTATGGGCTTCCAAATATCCCTTTGCCAATTCCACAAGAACAGCCTTAGCGAAAGGCTTCCTGAAGGGAAAGATGTAACTCTGTGAGATGAATTCACAGAACACAGAGCAGTTTCTCAGAAAGCTTCTTTCCAGTTTTGAACGGAAGATATTTACTTTTTCACCATAGCCCTCTATGGGCTTCCAAATATCCCTTTGCCAATTCCACAAGAACAGCCTTAGCGAAAGGCTTCTTGAAGGGAAAGATGTAACTCTGTGAGATGAATTAACAGAACACAGAGCAGTTTCTCAGAAAGCTTCTTTCCAGTTTTCAACGGAAGATATTTCCTTTTTCACCATAGCCCTCTATGGGCTTCCAAATATTGCTTTGCCAATTCTACAAGAACAGCCTTAGCGAAAGGCTTCTTGAAGGGAAAGATGTAACTCTGTGAGATGAACTCAAAGAGCACAGAGCAGTTTCTCAGAGAGCTTCTTTCCAGTTTTGAACGGAAGATATTTCCTTTTTCACCATAGGCCTCTATGGGCTTCCAAATATCCCTTTGCCAGTTTCACAAGAGCAGCCTTAGCGAAAGGCTTCTTGAAGGGAAAGATGTAACTCTGTGAGATGAATTAACAGAACACAGAGCAGTTTCTCAGAGAGCTTCTTTCCAGTTTTGAACGGAAGATATTTCCTTTTTCACCATAGCCCTCTATGGGCTTCCAAATATCCCTTTGCCAATTCCACAAGAACAGCCTTAGCGAAAGGCTTCTTGAAGGGAAAGATGTAACTCGGTGAGATGAATTAACAGAACACAGAGCAGTTTCTCAGAAAGCTTCCTTCCAGTTTTGAACGGAAGATATTTACTTTTTCACCATAGAACTTTATGGGCTTCCAAATATCCCTTTGCCAATTCCACAAGAACAGCCTTAGCGAAAGGCTTCTTGAAGGGAAAGATGTAACTCTGTGAGATGAATTAACAGAACACAGAGCAGTTTCTCAGAAAGCTTCTTTCCAGTTTTGAACGGAAGATATTTCCTTTTTCACCATAGCCCTCTATGGGCTTCCAAATATCCCTTTGCCAATTCCACAAGAACAGCCTTAGCGAAAGGCTTCTTGAAGGGAAAGATGTAACTCTGTGAGATGAATTCACAGAACACAGAGCAGTTTCTCGGAAAGCTTCTTTCGAGTTTTGAACGGAAGATATTTCCTTTTTCACCATAGGCCTCTACGGGCTTCCAAATATCCTTTTGCCAATTCCACAAGAACAGCCTTAGCAAAAGGCTTCTTGAAGGCAAAGATGTAACTCTGTGAGATGAATTCACAGAACACAGAGCAGTTTCTCAGAAAGCTTCTCTCCAGTTTTGAACGGAAGATATTTCCTTTTTCACCATAGCCCTCTATGGGCTTCCAAATATCCCTTTGCCAATTCCACAAGAACAGCCTTAGCGAAAGACTTCTTGAAGGGAAAGATGTAACTCTGTGAGATGAATTCACAGAACACAGAGCAGTTTCTCAGAAAGCTTCTTTCCAGTTTTGAACGGAAGATATTTCCGTTTTCAACATAGGCCTCTATGGGCTTCCAAATATCCCTTTGCCAATTCCACAAGAACAGCCTTAGCGAAAGGCTTCTTGAAGGGAAAGATGTAACTCTGTGAGTTGAATTCACAGAACACAGAGCAGTTTCTCAGAAAGCTTCTTTCCAGTTTTGAACGGAAGATATTTCCTTTTTCACCATAGCCCTCTATGGGCTTCCAAATATCCCTTTGCCAATTCCACAAGAACAGCCTTAGCGAAAGGCTTCTTGAAGGGAAAGATGTAACACTGTGAGATGAATTAACAGAACACAGAGCAGTTTCTCAGAAAGCTTCTTTCCAGTTTTGAATGGAAGATATTTCCTTTTTCACCATAGGCCTCTATGGGCTTCCAAATATCCCTTTGCCAATTCCACAAGAACAGCCTTAGCGAAAGGATTCTTGAAGGGAAAGATGTAATTCTGTGAGATGAATTAACAGAACACAGAGCAGTTTCTCAGAAAGCTTCTTTCCAGTTTTGAACGGAAGATATTTACTTTTTCACCATAGCCCTTTATGGGCTTCCAAATATCCCTTTGCCAATTCCACAAGAACAGCCTTAGCGAAAGGCTTCTTGAAGGGTAAGATGTAACTCTGTGACATGAATTCACAGAACACAGAGCAGTTTCTCAGAAAGATTCTTTCCAGTTTTGAACGGAAGATATTTCCTTTTTCACCATAGGCCTCTATGGGCTTCCAAATATCCCTTTGCCAATTCCACAAGAACAGCCTTAGCGAAAGGCTTCTTGAGGGGAAAGATGTAACTCTGTGAGATGAATTAACAGAACACAGAGCCGTTTCTCAGAAAGCTTCTTTACAGTTTTGAACGGAAGATATTTCCTTTTTCACCATAGCCCTCTATGGGCTTCCAAATATTCCTTTGCCAATTCCACAAGAACAGCCTTAGCGAAAGGCTTCTTGAAAGGAAAGATGTAACTCTGTGAGATGAATTCACAGAACACAGAGCAGTGTCTCAGAAAGCTTCTTTCCAGTTTTAAACGGAAGATATTTCCTTTTTCACCATAGGCCTCTATGGGCTTCCAAATATCCCTTTGCCAATTCCACAAGAACAGCCTTAGCGAAAGACTTCTTGAAGGGAAAGATGTAACTCTGTGAGATGAATTGACAGAACACAGAGCAGTTTCTCAGAAAGCTTCTTTCCAGTTTTGAACGGAAGATATTTCCTTTTTCACCATAGCCCTCTATGGGCTTCCAAATATCCCTTTGCCAATTCCACAAGAACAGCCTTAGCGAAAGGCTTCTTGAAGGGAAAGATGTAACTCTGTGAGATGAATTAACAGAACACAGAGCAGTTTCTCAGAAAGCTTCTTTCCTGTTTTGAACGGAAGATATTTCCTTTTTCACCATAGCCGTCTATGGGCTTCCAAATATCCCTTTGCCAATTCCACAAGAACAGCCTTAGCGAAAGGCTTCTTGAAGGGAAAGATGTAACTCTGTGAGATGAATTCACAGAACACAGAGCAGTTTCTCAGATAGCTTCTTTCCAGTTTTGAACGGAAGATATTTCCTTTTTCACCATAGGCCTCTAAGGGCTTCCAAATATCCCTTTGCCAATTCCACAAGAACAGCCTTAGCGAAAGGCTTCTTAAGGGGAAAGATGTAACTCTGTGAGATGAATTAACAGAACACAGAGCAGTTTCTCAGAGAGCTTCTTTCCAGTTTTGAACGGAAGATATTTCCTTTTTCACCATAGCCCTCTATGGGCTTCCAAATATCCCTTTGCCAATTCCACAAGAACAGCCTTAGCGAAAGGCTTCTGAAAATGAAAGATGTAACTCTGTGAGATGAATTCACAGAACACAGAGCAGTGTCTCAGAAAGCTTCTTTCCAGTTTTGAACGGAAGATATTTCCTTTTTCACCATAGGCCTCTATGGGCTTCCAAATATCCCTTTGCCAATTCCACAAGAACAGCCTTAGCGAAAGGCTTCTTGAAGGGAAAGATGTAACTCTGTGAGATGAATTCACAGAACACAGAGCAGTTTCTCAGAAAGCTTCTTTCCAGTTTTGAATGGAAGATATTTCCTTTTTCACCATAGGCCTCTAGGGGTTCCAAATATCCCTTTGCCAATTCCACAAGAACAGCCTTAGCGAAAGGCTTCTTGAAGGGAAAGATGTAACTCTGTGAGATGAATTCACAGAACACAGAGCAGTTTCTCAGAAAGCTTCTTTCCAGTTTTGAACGGAAGATATTTACTTTTTCACCATAGCCCTCTATGGGCTTCCAAATATCCCTTTGCCAATTCCACAAGAACAGCCTTAGCGAAAGGCTTCTTGAAGAGAAAGATGTAACTCTGTGAGATGAATTAACAGAACACAGAGCAGTTTCTCAGAAAGCTTCTTTCCAGTTTTGAACGGAAGATATTTCCTTTTTCACCATAGCCCTCTATGGGCTTCCAAATATCGCTTTGCCAATTCTACAAGAACAGCCTTAGCGAAAGGCTTCCTGAAGGGAAAGATGTAACTCTGTGAGATGAATTAACAGAACACAGAGCAGTTTCTCAGAGAGCTTCTTTCCAGTTTTGAACGGAAGATATTTCCTTTTTCACCCTAGCCCTCTATGGGCTTCCAAATATTGCTTTGCCAATTCTACAAGAACAGCCTTAGCGAAAGGCTTCTTGAAGGGAAAGATGTAACTCTGTGAGATGAACTCAAAGAACACAGAGCAGTTTCTCAGAAAGCTTCTTTCCAGTTTTGAACGGAAGATATTTACTTTTTCACCATAGAACTTTATGGGCTTCCAAATATCCCTTTGCCAATTCCAGAAGAACAGCCTTAGCGAAAGGCTTCTTGAAGGGAAAGATGTAACTCTGTGAGATGAATTAACAGAACACAGAGCAGTTTCTCAGAAAGCTTCTTTCCAGTTTTGAACGGAAGATATTTCCTTTTTCACCATAGCCCTCTATGGGCTTCCAAATATCCTTTGCCAATTCCACAAGAACAGCCTTAGCGAAAGGCTTCTTGAAGGGAAAGATGTAACTCTGTGAGATGAATTCACAGAACACAGAGCAGTTTCTCGGAAAGCTTCTTTCCAGTTTTGAACGGAAGATATTTCCTTTTTCACCATAGGCCTCTATGGGCTTCCAAATATCCTTTTGCCAATTCCACAAGAACAGCCTTAGCAAAAGGCTTCTTGAAGGCAAAGATGTAACTCTGTGAGATGAATTCACAGAACACAGAGCAGTTTCTCAGAAAGCTTCTTTCCAGTTTTGAACGGAAGATATTTCCTTTTTCACCATAGCCGTCTATGGGCTTCCAAATATCCCTTTGCCAATTCCACAAGAACAGCCTTAGCGAAAGGCTTCTTGAAGGGAAAGATGTAACTCTGTGAGATGAATTCACAGAACACAGAGCAGTTTCTCAGAAAGCTTCTTTCCAGTTTTGAACGGAAGATATTTCCTTTTTCACCATAGGCCTCTAAGGGATTCCAAATATCCCTTTGCCAATTCCACAAGAACAGCCTTAGCGAAAGGCTTCTTGAGGGGAAAGACGTAACTCTGTGAGATGAATTAACAGAACACAGAGCAGTTTCTCAGAGAGCTTCTTTCCAGTTTTGAACGGAAGATATTTCCTTTTTCACCATAGCCCTCTATGGGCTTCCAAATATCCCTTTGCCAATTCCACAAGAACAGCCTTAGCGAAAGACTTCTGAAAAGGAAAGATGTAACTCTGTGAGATGAATTCACAGAACACAGAGCAGTGTCTCAGAAAGCTTCTTTCCAGTTTTGAACGGAAGATATTTCCTTTTTCACCATAGGCCTCTATGGGCTTCCAAATATCCCTTTGCCAATTCCACAAGAACAGCCTTAGCGAAAGGCTTCTTGAAGGGAAAGATGTAACTCTGTGAGATGAATTCACAGAACACAGAGCAGTTTCTCAGAAAGCTTCTTTCCAGTTTTGAATGGAAGATATTTCCTTTTTAACCATAGGCCTCTAGGGGTTCCAAATATCCCTTTGCCAATTCCACAAGAACAGCCTTAGCAAAAGGCTTCTTGAAGGGAAAGATGTAACTCTGTGAGATGAATTCACAGAACACAGAGCAGTTTCTCAGAAAGCTTCTTTCCAGTTTTGAACGGAAGATATTTCCTTTTTCACCATAGCCCTCTATGGGCTTCCAAATATCCCTTTGCCAATTCCACAAGAACAGCCTTAGCGAAAGGCTTCCTGAAGGGAAAGATGTAACTCTGTGAGATGAATTCACAGAACACAGAGCAGTTTCTCAGAAAGCTTCTTTCCAGTTTTGAACGGAAGATATTTACTTTTTCACCATAGCCCTCTATGGGCTTCCAAATATCCCTTTGCCAATTCCACAAGAACAGCCTTAGCGAAAGGCTTCTTGAAGGGAAAGATGTAACTCTGTGAGATGAATTAACAGAACACAGAGCAGTTTCTCAGAAAGCTTCTTTCCAGTTTTGAACGGAAGATATTTCCTTTTTCACCATAGCCCTCTATGGGCTTCCAAATATTGCTTTGCCAATTCTACAAGAACAGCCTTAGCGAAAGGCTTCTTGAAGGGAAAGATGTAACTCTGTGAGATGAACTCAAAGAGCACAGAGCAGTTTCTCAGAGAGCTTCTTTCCAGTTTTGAACGGAAGATATTTCCTTTTTCACCATAGGCCTCTATGGGCTTCCAAATATCCCTTTGCCAGTTTCACAAGAGCAGCCTTAGCGAAAGGCTTCTTGAAGGGAAAGATGTAACTCTGTGAGATGAATTAACAGAACACAGAGCAGTTTCTCAGAGAGCTTCTTTCCAGTTTTGAACGGAAGATATTTCCTTTTTCACCATAGCCCTCTATGGGCTTCCAAATATCCCTTTGCCAATTCCACAAGAACAGCCTTAGCGAAAGGCTTCTTGAAGGGAAAGATGTAACTCGGTGAGATGAATTAACAGAACACAGAGCAGTTTCTCAGAAAGCTTCCTTCCAGTTTTGAACGGAAGATATTTACTTTTTCACCATAGAACTTTATGGGCTTCCAAATATCCCTTTGCCAATTCCACAAGAACAGCCTTAGCGAAAGGCTTCTTGAAGGGAAAGATGTAACTCTGTGAGATGAATTAACAGAACACAGAGCAGTTTCTCAGAAAGCTTCTTTCCAGTTTTGAACGGAAGATATTTCCTTTTTCACCATAGCCCTCTATGGGCTTCCAAATATCCCTTTGCCAATTCCACAAGAACAGCCTTAGCGAAAGGCTTCTTGAAGGGAAAGATGTAACTCTGTGAGATGAATTCACAGAACACAGAGCAGTTTCTCGGAAAGCTTCTTTCGAGTTTTGAACGGAAGATATTTCCTTTTTCACCATAGGCCTCTACGGGCTTCCAAATATCCTTTTGCCAATTCCACAAGAACAGCCTTAGCAAAAGGCTTCTTGAAGGCAAAGATGTAACTCTGTGAGATGAATTCACAGAACACAGAGCAGTTTCTCAGAAAGCTTCTCTCCAGTTTTGAACGGAAGATATTTCCTTTTTCACCATAGCCCTCTATGGGCTTCCAAATATCCCTTTGCCAATTCCACAAGAACAGCCTTAGCGAAAGACTTCTTGAAGGGAAAGATGTAACTCTGTGAGATGAATTCACAGAACACAGAGCAGTTTCTCAGAAAGCTTCTTTCCAGTTTTGAACGGAAGATATTTCCGTTTTCAACATAGGCCTCTATGGGCTTCCAAATATCCCTTTGCCAATTCCACAAGAACAGCCTTAGCGAAAGGCTTCTTGAAGGGAAAGATGTAACTCTGTGAGTTGAATTCACAGAACACAGAGCAGTTTCTCAGAAAGCTTCTTTCCAGTTTTGAACGGAAGATATTTCCTTTTTCACCATAGCCCTCTATGGGCTTCCAAATATCCCTTTGCCAATTCCACAAGAACAGCCTTAGCGAAAGGCTTCTTGAAAGGAAAGATGTAACTCTGTGAGATGAATTCACAGAACACAGAGCAGTGTCTCAGAAAGCTTCTTTCCAGTTTTAAACGGAAGATATTTCCTTTTTCACCATAGGCCTCTATGGGCTTCCAAATATCCCTTTGCCAATTCCACAAGAACAGCCTTAGCGAAAGACTTCTTGAAGGGAAAGATGTAACTCTGTGAGATGAATTGACAGAACACAGAGCAGTTTCTCAGAAAGCTTCTTTCCAGTTTTGAACGGAAGATATTTCCTTTTTCACCATAGCCCTCTATGGGCTTCCAAATATCCCTTTGCCAATTCCACAAGAACAGCCTTAGCGAAAGGCTTCTTGAAGGGAAAGATGTAACTCTGTGAGATGAATTAACAGAACACAGAGCAGTTTCTCAGAAAGCTTCTTTCCTGTTTTGAACGGAAGATATTTCCTTTTTCACCATAGCCGTCTATGGGCTTCCAAATATCCCTTTGCCAATTCCACAAGAACAGCCTTAGCGAAAGGCTTCTTGAAGGGAAAGATGTAACTCTGTGAGATGAATTCACAGAACACAGAGCAGTTTCTCAGAAAGCTTCTTTCCAGTTTTGAACGGAAGATATTTCCTTTTTCACCATAGGCCTCTAAGGGCTTCCAAATATCCCTTTGCCAATTCCACAAGAACAGCCTTAGCGAAAGGCTTCTTAAGGGGAAAGATGTAACTCTGTGAGATGAATTAACAGAACACAGAGCAGTTTCTCAGAGAGCTTCTTTCCAGTTTTGAACGGAAGATATTTCCTTTTTCACCATAGCCCTCTATGGGCTTCCAAATATCCCTTTGCCAATTCCACAAGAACAGCCTTAGCGAAAGGCTTCTGAAAATGAAAGATGTAACTCTGTGAGATGAATTCACAGAACACAGAGCAGTGTCTCAGAAAGCTTCTTTCCAGTTTTGAACGGAAGATATTTCCTTTTTCACCATAGGCCTCTATGGGCTTCCAAATATCCCTTTGCCAATTCCACAAGAACAGCCTTAGCGAAAGGATTCTTGAAGGGAAAGATGTAACTCTGTGAGATGAATTCACAGAACACAGAGCAGTTTCTCAGAAAGCTTCTTTCCAGTTTTGAATGGAAGATATTTCCTTTTTCACCATAGGCCTCTAGGGGTTCCAAATATCCCTTTGCCAATTCCACAAGAACAGCCTTAGCGAAAGGCTTCTTGAAGGGAAAGATGTAACTCTGTGAGATGAATTCACAGAACACAGAGCAGTTTCTCAGAAAGCTTCTTTCCAGTTTTGAACGGAAGATATTTACTTTTTCACCATAGCCCTCTATGGGCTTCCAAATATCCCTTTGCCAATTCCACAAGAACAGCCTTAGCGAAAGGCTTCTTGAAGAGAAAGATGTAACTCTGTGAGATGAATTAACAGAACACAGAGCAGTTTCTCAGAAAGCTTCTTTCCAGTTTTGAACGGAAGATATTTCCTTTTTCACCATAGCCCTCTATGGGCTTCCAAATATCGCTTTGCCAATTCTACAAGAACAGCCTTAGCGAAAGGCTTCCTGAAGGGAAAGATGTAACTCTGTGAGATGAATTAACAGAACACAGAGCAGTTTCTCAGAGAGCTTCTTTCCAGTTTTGAACGGAAGATATTTCCTTTTTCACCCTAGCCCTCTATGGGCTTCCAAATATTGCTTTGCCAATTCTACAAGAACAGCCTTAGCGAAAGGCTTCTTGAAGGGAAAGATGTAACTCTGTGAGATGAACTCAAAGAACACAGAGCAGTTTCTCAGAAAGCTTCTTTCCAGTTTTGAACGGAAGATATTTACTTTTTCACCATAGAACTTTATGGGCTTCCAAATATCCCTTTGCCAATTCCAGAAGAACAGCCTTAGCGAAAGGCTTCTTGAAGGGAAAAATGTAACTCTGTGAGATGAATTAACAGAACACAGAGCAGTTTCTCAGAAAGCTTCTTTCCAGTTTTGAACGGAAGATATTTCCTTTTTCACCATAGCCCTCTATGGGCTTCCAAATATCCTTTGCCAATTCCACAAGAACAGCCTTAGCGAAAGGCTTCTTGAAGGGAAAGATGTAACTCTGTGAGATGAATTCACAGAACACAGAGCAGTTTCTCGGAAAGCTTCTTTCCAGTTTTGAACGGAAGATATTTCCTTTTTCACCATAGGCCTCTATGGGCTTCCAAATATCCTTTTGCCAATTCCACAAGAACAGCCTTAGCAAAAGGCTTCTTGAAGGCAAAGATGTAACTCTGTGAGATGAATTCACAGAACACAGAGCAGTTTCTCAGAAAGCTTCTTTCCAGTTTTGAACGGAAGATATTTCCTTTTTCACCATAGCCGTCTATGGGCTTCCAAATATCCCTTTGCCAATTCCACAAGAACAGCCTTAGCGAAAGGCTTCTTGAAGGGAAAGATGTAACTCTGTGAGATGAATTCACAGAACACAGAGCAGTTTCTCAGAAAGCTTCTTTCCAGTTTTGAACGGAAGATATTTCCTTTTTCACCATAGGCCTCTAAGGGCTTCCAAATATCCCTTTGCCAATTCCATAAGAACAGCCTTAGCGAAAGGCTTCTTGAGGGGAAAGACGTAACTCTGTGAGATGAATTAACAGAACACAGAGCAGTTTCTCAGAGAGCTTCTTTCCAGTTTTGAACGGAAGATATTTCCTTTTTCACCATAGCCCTCTATGGGCTTCCAAATATCCCTTTGCCAATTCCACAAGAACAGCCTTAGCGAAAGACTTCTGAAAAGGAAAGATGTAACTCTGTGAGATGAATTCACAGAACACAGAGCAGTGTCTCAGAAAGCTTCTTTCCAGTTTTGAACGGAAGATATTTCCTTTTTCACCATAGGCCTCTATGGGCTTCCAAATATCCCTTTGCCAATTCCACAAGAACAGCCTTAGCGAAAGGCTTCTTGAAGGGAAAGATGTAACTCTGTGAGATGAATTCACAGAACACAGAGCAGTTTCTCAGAAAGCTTCTTTCCAGTTTTGAATGGAAGATATTTCCTTTTTAACCATAGGCCTCTAGGGGTTCCAAATATCCCTTTGCCAATTCCACAAGAACAGCCTTAGCAAAAGGCTTCTTGAAGGGAAAGATGTAACTCTGTGAGATGAATTCACAGAACACAGAGCAGTTTCTCAGAAAGCTTCTTTCCAGTTTTGAACGGAAGATATTTACTTTTTCACCATAGCCCTCTATGGGCTTCCAAATATCCCTTTGCCAATTCCACAAGAACAGCCTTAGCGAAAGGCTTCCTGAAGGGAAAGATGTAACTCTGTGAGATGAATTAACAGAACACAGAGCAGTTTCTCAGAAAGCTTCTTTCCAGTTTTGAACGGAAGATATTTCCTTTTTCACCATAGCCCTCTATGGGCTTCCAAATATTGCTTTGCCAATTCTACAAGAACAGCCTTAGCGAAAGGCTTCTTGAAGGGAAAGATGTAACTCTGTGAGATGAACTCAAAGAACACAGAGCAGTTTCTCAGAAAGCTTCTTTCCAGTTTTGAACGGAAGATATTTACTTTTTCACCATAGAACTTTATGGGCTTCCAAATATCCCTTTGCCAATTCCACAAGAACAGCCTTAGCGAAAGGCTTCTTGAAGGGAAAGATGTAACTCTGTGAGATGAATTAACAGAACACAGAGCAGTTTCCTAGAAAGCTTCTTTCCAGTTTTGAACGGAAGATATTTACTTTTTCACCATAGCCCTCTATGGGCTTCCAAATATCCCTTTGCCAATTCCACAAGAACAGCCTTAGCGAAAGGCTTCTTGAAGGGAAAGATGTAACTCTGTGAGATGAATTCACAGAACACAGAGCAGTTTCTCGGAAAGCTTCTTTCCAGTTTTGAACGGAAGATATTTCCTTTTTCACCATAGGCCTCTATGGGCTTCCAAATATCCTTTTGCCAATTCCACAAGAACAGCCTTAGCAAAAGGCTTCTTGAAGGCAAAGATGTAACTCTGTGAGATGAATTCACAGAACACAGAGCAGTTTCTCAGAAAGCTTCTTTCCAGTTTTGAACGGAAGATATTTCCTTTTTCACCATAGCCCTCTATGGGCTTCCAAATATCCCTTTGCCAATTCCATAAGAACAGCCTTAGCGAAAGGCTTCTTGAAGGGAAAGATGTAACTCTGTGAGATGAATTAACAGAACACAGAGCAGTTTCTCAGAAAGCTTCTTTCCAGTTTTGAACGGAAGATATTTCCTTTTTCACCATAGCCCTCTATGGGCTTCCAAATATCCCTTTGCCAATTCCACAAGAACAGCCTTAGCGAAAGGCTTCTTGAAGGGAAAAATGTAACTCTGTGACATGAATTCACAGAACACAGAGCAGTTTCGCAGAAAGATTCTTTCCAGTTTTGAACGGAAGATATTTCCTTTTTCACCATAGGCCTCTATGGGCTTCCAAATATCCCTTTGCCAATTCCACAAGAACAGCCGTAGCGAAAGGCTTCTTGAGGGGAAAGATGTAACTCTGTGAGATGAATTAACAGAACACAGAGCAGTTTCTCAGAAAGCTTCTTTCCAGTTTTGAACGGAAGATATTTCCTTTTTCACCATAGCCCTCTATGGGCTTCCAAATATTCCTTTGCCAATTCCACAAGAACAGCCTTAGCGAAAGGCTTCTTGAAAGGAAAGATGTAACTCTGTGAGATGAATTCACAGAACACAGAGCAGTTTCTCAGAAAGCTTCTTTCCAGTTTTGAACGGAAGATATTTCCTTTTTCACCATAGCCCTCTATGGGCTTCCAAATATCCCTTTGCCAATTCCACAAGAACAGCCGTAGCGAAAGGCTTCTTGAAGGGAAAGATGTAACTCTGTGAGATGAATTCACAGAACACAGAGCAGTTTCTCAGAAAGCTTCTTTCCAGTTTTGAACGGAAGATATTTCCTTTTTCACCATAGCCCTCTATGGGCTTCCAAATATCCCTTTGCCAATTCCACAAGAACAGCCTTAGCAAAAGGCTTCTTGAAGGGAAAGATGTAACTTTGTGAGATGAATTCACAGAACGCAGAGCAGTTTCTCAGAAAGCTTCTTTCCAGTTTTGAACGGAAGATATTTCCTTTTTCACCATAGCCCTCTATGGGCTTCCAAATATCCCTTTGCCAATTCCACAAGAACAGCCTTAGCGAAAGGCTTCTTGAAGGGAAAGATGTAACTCTGTGAGATGAATTCACAGAACACAGAGCAGTTTCTCAGAAAGCTTCTTTCCAGTTTTGAACGGAAGATATTTCCTTTTTCACCATAGCCGTCTATGGGCTTCCAAATATCCCTTTGCCAATTCCACAAGAACAGCCTTAGCGAAAGGCTTCTTGAAGGGAAAGATGTAACTCTGTGAGATGAATTAACAGAACACAGAGCAGTTTCTCAGAAAGCTTCTTTCCAGTTTTGAACGGAAGATATTTCCTTTTTCACCATAGGCCTCTAAGGGCTTCCAAATATCCCTTTGCCAATTCCACAAGAACAGCCATAGCGAAAGGCTTCTTGAGGGGCAAGATGTAACTCTGTGAGATGAATTAACAGAACACAGAGCAGTTTCTCAGAAAGTTTCTTTCCAGTTTTGAACGGAAGATATTTCCTTTTTCACCATAGCCCTCTATGGGCTTCCAAATATCCCTTTGCCAATTCCACAAGAACAGCCTTAGCGAAAGGCTTCCTGAAGGGAAAGATGTAACTCTGTGAGATGAATTCACAGAACACAGAGCAGTTTCTCAGAAAGTTTCTTTCCAGTTTTGAACGGAAGATATTTCCTTTTCCACCATAGCCCTCTATGGGCTTCCAAATATCCCTTTGCCAATTCCACAAGAACAGCCTTAGCGAAAGGCTTCTTGAAGGGAAAGATGTAACTCTGTGAGATGAATTCACAGAACACAGAGCAGTTTCTCAGAAAGCTTCTTTCCAGTTTTGAACGGAAGATATTTCCTTTTCCACCATAGCCGTCTATGGGATTTCAAATATCCCTTTGCCAATTCCACAAGAACAGCCTTAGCGAAAGGCTTCTTGAAGGGAAAGATGTAACTCTGTGAGATGAATTCACAGAACACAGAGCAGTTTCTCAGAAAGCTTCTTTCCAGTTTTGAACGGGAGATATTTACTTTTTCACCATAGCCCTCTATGGTCTTCCAAATATCCCTTTGCCAATTCCACAAGAACAGCCTTAGCGAAAGGCTTCTTGAAAGGAAAGATGTAACTCTGTGAGATGAATTCACAGAACACAGTGCAGTTTCTCAGAAACCTTCTTTCCAGTTTTGAACGGAAGATATTTCCTTTTTCACCATAGCCCTCTATGGGCTTCCAAATATCCCTTTGCCAATTCCACAAGAACAGCCTTAGCGAAAGGCTTCTTGAAAGGAAAGATGTAACTCTGTGAGATGAATTAACAGAACACAGAGCAGTTTCTCAGAAAGCTTCTTTCCAGTTTTGAACGGAAGATATTTCCTTTTTCACCATAGCCCTCTATGGGCTTCCAAATATCCCTTTGCCAATTCCACAAGAACAGCCTTAGCGAAAGGCTTCTTGAAAGGAAAGATGTAACTCTGTGAGATGAATTCACAGAACACAGAGCAGTGTCTCAGAAAGCTTCTTTCCAGTTTTGAACGGAAGATATTTCCTTTTTCACCATAGGCCTCTATGGGCTTCCAAATATCCCTTTGCCAATTCCACAAGAACAGCCTTAGCGAAAGGCTTCTTGAAGGGAAAGATGTAACTCTGTGAGATGAATTCACGGAACACAGAGCAGTTTCTCAGAAAGCTTCTTTCCAGTTTTGAACGGAAGATATTTCCTTTTTCACCATAGCCCTCTATGGGCTTCCAAATATCCCTTTGCCAATTCCATAAGAACAGCCTTAGCGAAAGGCTTCTTGAAGGGAAAGATGTAACTCTGTGAGATGAATTAACAGAACACAAAGCAGTTTCTCAGAAAGCTTCTTTCCAGTTTTGAACGGAAGATATTTCCTTTTTTACCATAGCCCTCTATGGGCTTCCAAATATCCCTTTGCCAATTCCACAAAAACAGCCTTAGCGAAAGGCTTCTTCAAGGGAAAGATGTAACTCTGTGAGATGAATTCACAGAACACAGAGCAGTTTCTCAGAAAGCTTCTTTCCAGTTTTGAACGGAAGATATTTCCTTTTTCACCATAGCCCTCTATGGGCTTCCAAATATCCCTTTGCCAATTCCACAAGAACAGCCGTAGCGAAAGGCTTCTTGAAGGGAAAGATGTAACTCTGTGAGATGAATTCACAGAACACAGAGCAGTTTCTCAGAAAGCTTCTTTCCAGTTTTGAACGGAAGATATTTCCATTTTCACCATAGCAATCTATGGGCTTCCAAATATCCCTTTGCCAATTCCACAAGAACAGCCTTAGCAAAAGGCTTCTTGAAGGGAAAGATGTAACTTTGTGAGATGAATTCACAGAACGCAGAGTAGTTTCTCAGAAAGCTTCTTTCCAGTTTTGAACGGAAGATATTTCCTTTTTCACCATAGCCCTCTATGGGCTTCAAAATATCCCTTTGCCAATTCCACAAGAACAGCCTTAGCGAAAGGCTTCTTGAAGGGAAAGATGTAACTCTGTGAGATGAATTCACAGAACACAGAGCAGTTTCTCAGAAAGCTTCTTTCCAGTTTTGAACGGAAGATATTTCCTTTTTCACCATAGCCGTCTATGGGCTTCCAAATATCCCTTTGCCAATTCCACAAGAACAGCCTTAGCGAAAGGCTTCTTGAAGGGAAAGATGTAACTCTGTGAGATGAATTCACGGAACACAGAGCAGTTTCTCAGAAAGCTTCTTTCCAGTTTTGAACGGAAGATATTTCCTTTTTCAGCATAGCCCTCTATGGGCTTCCAAATATCCCTTTGCCAATTCCACAAGAACAGCCTTAGCGAAAGGCTTCTTGAAAGGAAAGATGTAACTCTGTGAGATGAATTCACAGAACACAGAGCAGTTTCTCAGAAAGCTTCTTTCCAGTTTTGAACGGAAGATATTTACTTTTTCACCATACCCCTCTATGGGCTTCCAAATATCCCTTTGCCAATTCCACAAGAACAGCCTTAGCGAAAGGCTTCTTGAAGAGAAAGATGTAACTCTGTGAGATGAATTAACAGAACACAGAGCAGTTTCTCAGAAAGCTTCTTTCCAGTTTTGAACGGAAGATATTTCCTTTTTCACCATAGCCCTCTATGGGCTTCCAAATATCGCTTTGCCAATTCTACAAGAACAGCCTTAGCGAAAGGCTTCTTGAAGGGAAAGATGTAACTCTGTGAGATGAATTCACAGAACACAGAGCAGTTTCTCAGAAAGCTTCTTTCCAGTTTTGAACGGAAGATATTTCCTTTTTCACCATAGCCCTTTATGGGCTTCCAAATATCCCTTTGCCAATTCCACAAGAACAGCCTTAGCGAAAGGCTTCTTGAAGGGAAAGATGTAACTCTGTGAGATGAATTCACAGAACACAGAGCAGTTTCTCAGAAAGCTTCTTTCCAGTTTTGAACGGAAGATATTTCCTTTTTCACCATAGCCCTCTAAGAGCTTCCAAATATCCCTTTGCCATTTCCACAAGAACAGCCTTAGCGAAAGGCTTCTTGAAGGGAAAGATGTAACTCTGTGAGATGAATTCACAGAACACAGAGCAGTTTCTCAGAAAGCTTCTTTCCAGTTTTGAACGGAAGATATTTCCTTTTTCACCATAGCCCTCTATGGGCTTCCAAATATTGCTTTGCCAATTCTACAAGAACAGCCTTAGCGAAAGGCTTCTTGAAGGGAAAGATGTAACTCTGTGAGATGAACTCAAAGAACACAGAGCAGTTTCTCAGAGAGCTTCTTTCCAGTTTTGAACGGAAGATATTTCCTTTTTCGCCATAGGCCTCTATGGGCTTCCAAATATCCCTTTGCCAATTCCACAAGAGCAGCCTTAGCGAAAGGCTTCTTGAAGGGAAAGATGTAACTCTGTGAGATGAATTAACAGAACACAGAGCAGTTTCTCAGAGAGCTTCTTTCCAGTTTTGAACGGAAGATATTTCCTTTTTCACCATAGCCCTCTGTGGGCTTCCAAATATCCCTTTGCCAATTCCACAAGAACAGCCTTAGCGAAAGGCTTCTTGAAGGGAAAGATGTAACTCTGTGAGATGAATTCACAGAACACAGAGCAGTTTCTCAGAAAGCTTCTTTCCAGTTTTGAACGGAAGATATTTCCTTTTTCACCATAGCCCTCTATGGGCTTCCAAATATCCCTTTGCCAATTCCACAAGAACAGCCTTAGCGAAAGGCTTCTTGAAAGGAAAGATGTAACTCTGTGAGATGAATTCACAGAACACAGAGCAGTGTCTCAGAAAGCTTCTTTCCAGTTTTGAACGGAAGATATTTCCTTTTTCACCATAGGCCTCTATGGGCTTCCAAATATCCCTTTGCCAATTCCACAAGAACAGCCTTAGCGAAAGGCTTCTTGAAGGGAAAGATGTAACTCTGTGAGATGAATTCACAGAACACAGAGCAGTTTCTCAGAAAGCTTCTTTCCAGTTTTGAATGGAAGATATTTCCTTTTTCACCATAGGCCTCTAGGGGTTCCAAATATCCCTTTGCCAATTCCACAAGAACAGCCTTAGCGAAAGGCTTCTTGAAGGGAAAGATGTAACTCTGTGAGATGAATTCACGGAACACAGAGCAGTTTCTCAGAAAGCTTCTTTCCAGTTTTGAACGGAAGATATTTCCTTTTTCAGCATAGCCCTCTATGGGCTTCCAAATATCCCTTTGCCAATTCCACAAGAACAGCCTTAGCGAAAGGCTTTTTGAAAGGAAAGATGTAACTCTGTGAGATGAATTCGCAGAACACAGAGCAGTTTCTCAGAAAGCTTCTTTCCAGTTTTGAACGGAAGATATTTACTTTTTCACCATAGCCCTCTATGGGCTTCCAAATATCCCTTTGCCAATTCCACAAGAACAGCCTTAGCGAAAGGCTTCTTGAAGAGAAAGATGTAACTCTGTGAGATGAATTAACAGAACACAGAGCAGTTTCTCAGAAAGCTTCTTTCCAGTTTTGAACGGAAGATATTTCCTTTTTCACCATAGCCCTCTATGGGCTTCCAAATATCGCTTTGCCAATTCTACAAGAACAGCCTTAGCGAAAGGCTTCTTGAAGGGAAAGATGTAACTTTGTGAGATGAATTCACAGAACACAGAGCAGTTTCTCAGAAAGCTTCTTTCCAGTTTTGAACGGAAGATATTTCCTTTTTCAGCATAGCCCTCTATGGGCTTCCAAATATCCCTTTGCCAATTCCACAAGAACAGCCTTAGCGAAAGGTTTCTTGAAAGGAAAGATGTAACTCTGTGAGATGAATTCACAGAACACAGAGCAGTTTCTCAGAAAGCTTCTTTCCAGTTTTGAACGGAAGATATTTCCTTTTTCACCATAGCCCTCTATGGGCTTCCAAATATCCCTTTGCCAATTCCACAAGAACAGCCTTAGCGAAAGGCTTCTTGAAAGGAAAGATGTAACTCTGTGAGATGAATTCACAGAACACAGAGCAGTTTCTCAGAAAGCTTCTTTCCAGTTTTGAACGGAAGATATTTCCTTTTTCACCATAGCCCTCTATGGGCTTCCAAATATCGCTTTGCCAATTCTACAAGAACAGCCTTAGCGAAAGGCTTCTTGAAGGGAAAGATGTAACTCTGTGAGATGAATTCACAGAACACAGAGCAGTTTCTCAGAAAGCTTCTTTCCAGTTTTGAACGGAAGATATTTCCTTTTTCACCATAGCCCTTTATGGGCTTCCAAATATCCCTTTGCCAATTCCACAAGAACAGCCTTAGCGAAAGGCTTCTTGAAGGGAAAGATGTAACTCTGTGAGATGAATTCACAGAACACAGAGCAGTTTCTCAGAAAGCTTCTTTCCAGTTTTGAACGGAAGATATTTCCTTTTTCACCATAGCCCTCTAAGGGCTTCCAAATATCCCTTTGCCATTTCCACAAGAACAGCCTTAGCGAAAGGCTTCTTGAAGGGAAAGATGTAACTCTGTGAGATGAATTAACAGAACACAGAGAAGTTTCTCAGAAAGATTCTTTCCAATTTTGAACGGAAGATATTTCCTTTTTCACCGTAGGCTTCTATGGGCTTCCAAATATCCCTTTGCCAATTCCACAAGAACAGCCTTAGGGAAAGGCTTCTTGAAAGGAAAGATGTAATTCTGTGAGATGAATTAACAGAACACAGAGCAGTTTCTCAGAAAGCTTCTTTCCAGTTTTGAACGGAAGATATTTCCTTTTTCACCATAGCCCTCTATGGGCTTCCAAATATCCCTTTGCCAATTCCACAAGAACAGCCTTAGCGAAAGGCTTCCTGAAGGGAAAGATGTAACTCTGTGAGATGAATTCACAGAACACAGAGCAGTTTCTCAGAAAGCTTCTTTCCAGTTTTGAACGGAAGATATTTACTTTTTCACCATAGCCCTCTATGGGCTTCCAAATATCCCTTTGCCAATTCCACAAGAACAGCCTTAGCGAAAGGCTTCTTGAAGGGAAAGATGTAACTCTGTGAGATGAATTAACAGAACACAGAGCAGTTTCTCAGAAAGCTTCTTTCCAGTTTTGAACGGAAGATATTTCCTTTTTCACCATAGCCCTCTATGGGCTTCCAAATATTGCTTTGCCAATTCTACAAGAACAGCCTTAGCGAAAGGCTTCTTGAAGGGAAAGATGTAACTCTGTGAGATGAACTCAAAGAGCACAGAGCAGTTTCTCAGAGAGCTTCTTTCCAGTTTTGAACGGAAGATATTTCCTTTTTCACCATAGGCCTCTATGGGCTTCCAAATATCCCTTTGCCAGTTTCACAAGAGCAGCCTTAGCGAAAGGCTTCTTGAAGGGAAAGATGTAACTCTGTGAGATGAATTAACAGAACACAGAGCAGTTTCTCAGAGAGCTTCTTTCCAGTTTTGAACGGAAGATATTTCCTTTTTCACCATAGCCCTCTATGGGCTTCCAAATATCCCTTTGCCAATTCCACAAGAACAGCCTTAGCGAAAGGCTTCTTGAAGGGAAAGATGTAACTCGGTGAGATGAATTAACAGAACACAGAGCAGTTTCTCAGAAAGCTTCCTTCCAGTTTTGAACGGAAGATATTTACTTTTTCACCATAGAACTTTATGGGCTTCCAAATATCCCTTTGCCAATTCCACAAGAACAGCCTTAGCGAAAGGCTTCTTGAAGGGAAAGATGTAACTCTGTGAGATGAATTCACAGAACACAGAGCAGTTTCTCAGAAAGCTTCTTTCCAGTTTTGAACGGAAGATATTTCCTTTTTCACCATAGCCCTCTATGGGCTTCCAAATATCCCTTTGCCAATTCCACAAGAACAGCCTTAGCGAAAGGCTTCTTGAAGGGAAAGATGTAACTCTGTGAGATGAATTCACAGAACACAGAGCAGTTTCTCGGAAAGCTTCTTTCGAGTTTTGAACGGAAGATATTTCCTTTTTCACCATAGGCCTCTACGGGCTTCCAAATATCCTTTTGCCAATTCCACAAGAACAGCCTTAGCAAAAGGCTTCTTGAAGGCAAAGATGTAACTCTGTGAGATGAATTCACAGAACACAGAGCAGTTTCTCAGAAAGCTTCTCTCCAGTTTTGAACGGAAGATATTTCCTTTTTCACCATAGCCCTCTATGGGCTTCCAAATATCCCTTTGCCAATTCCACAAGAACAGCCTTAGCGAAAGACTTCTTGAAGGGAAAGATGTAACTCTGTGAGATGAATTCACAGAACACAGAGCAGTTTCTCAGAAAGCTTCTTTCCAGTTTTGAACGGAAGATATTTCCGTTTTCAACATAGGCCTCTATGGGCTTCCAAATATCCCTTTGCCAATTCCACAAGAACAGCCTTAGCGAAAGGCTTCTTGAAGGGAAAGATGTAACTCTGTGAGTTGAATTCACAGAACACAGAGCAGTTTCTCAGAAAGCTTCTTTCCAGTTTTGAACGGAAGATATTTCCTTTTTCACCATAGCCCTCTATGGGCTTCCAAATATCCCTTTGCCAATTCCACAAGAACAGCCTTAGCGAAAGGCTTCTTGAAGGGAAAGATGTAACTCTGTGAGATGAATTAACAGAACACAGAGCAGTTTCTCAGAAAGCTTCTTTCCAGTTTTGAATGGAAGATATTTCCTTTTTCACCATAGGCCTCTATGGGCTTCCAAATATCCCTTTGCCAATTCCACAAGAACAGCCTTAGCGAAAGGCTTCTTGAAGGGAAAGATGTAATTCTGTGAGATGAATTAACAGAACACAGAGCAGTTTCTCAGAAAGCTTCTTTCCAGTTTTGAACGGAAGATATTTACTTTTTCACCATAGCCCTTTATGGGCTTCCAAATATCCCTTTGCCAATTCCACAAGAACAGCCTTAGCGAAAGGCTTCTTGAAGGGAAAGATGTAACTCTGTGACATGAATTCACAGAACACAGAGCAGTTTCTCAGAAAGATTCTTTCCAGTTTTGAACGGAAGATATTTCCTTTTTCACCATAGGCCTCTATGGGCTTCCAAATATCCCTTTGCCAATTCCACAAGAACAGCCTTAGCGAAAGGCTTCTTGAGGGGAAAGATGTAACTCTGTGAGATGAATTAACAGAACACAGAGCAGTTTCTCAGAAAGCTTCTTTACAGTTTTGAACGGAAGATATTTCCTTTTTCACCATAGCCCTCTATGGGCTTCCAAATATTCCTTTGCCAATTCCACAAGAACAGCCTTAGCGAAAGGCTTCTTGAAAGGAAAGATGTAACTCTGTGAGATGAATTCACAGAACACAGAGCAGTGTCTCAGAAAGCTTCTTTCCAGTTTTAAACGGAAGATATTTCCTTTTTCACCATAGGCCTCTATGGGCTTCCAAATATCCCTTTGCCAATTCCACAAGAACAGCCTTAGCGAAAGACTTCTTGAAGGGAAAGATGTAACTCTGTGAGATGAATTGACAGAACACAGAGCAGTTTCTCAGAAAGCTTCTTTCCAGTTTTGAACGGAAGATATTTCCTTTTTCACCATAGCCCTCTATGGGCTTCCAAATATCCCTTTGCCAATTCCACAAGAACAGCCTTAGCGAAAGGCTTCTTGAAGGGAAAGATGTAACTCTGTGAGATGAATTAACAGAACACAGAGCAGTTTCTCAGAAAGCTTCTTTCCTGTTTTGAACGGAAGATATTTCCTTTTTCACCATAGCCGTCTATGGGCTTCCAAATATCCCTTTGCCAATTCCACAAGAACAGCCTTAGCGAAAGGCTTCTTGAAGGGAAAGATGTAACTCTGTGAGATGAATTCACAGAACACAGAGCAGTTTCTCAGAAAGCTTCTTTCCAGTTTTGAACGGAAGATATTTCCTTTTTCACCATAGGCCTCTAAGGGCTTCCAAATATCCCTTTGCCAATTCCACAAGAACAGCCTTAGCGAAAGGCTTCTTAAGGGGAAAGATGTAACTCTGTGAGATGAATTAACAGAACACAGAGCAGTTTCTCAGAGAGCTTCTTTCCAGTTTTGAACGGAAGATATTTCCTTTTTCACCATAGCCCTCTATGGGCTTCCAAATATCCCTTTGCCAATTCCACAAGAACAGCCTTAGCGAAAGGCTTCTGAAAATGAAAGATGTAACTCTGTGAGATGAATTCACAGAACACAGAGCAGTGTCTCAGAAAGCTTCTTTCCAGTTTTGAACGGAAGATATTTCCTTTTTCACCATAGGCCTCTATGGGCTTCCAAATATCCCTTTGCCAATTCCACAAGAACAGCCTTAGCGAAAGGCTTCTTGAAGGGAAAGATGTAACTCTGTGAGATGAATTCACAGAACACAGAGCAGTTTCTCAGAAAGCTTCTTTCCAGTTTTGAATGGAAGATATTTCCTTTTTCACCATAGGCCTCTAGGGGTTCCAAATATCCCTTTGCCAATTCCACAAGAACAGCCTTAGCGAAAGGCTTCTTGAAGGGAAAGATGTAACTCTGTGAGATGAATTCACAGAACACAGAGCAGTTTCTCAGAAAGCTTCTTTCCAGTTTTGAACGGAAGATATTTACTTTTTCACCATAGCCCTCTATGGGCTTCCAAATATCCCTTTGCCAATTCCACAAGAACAGCCTTAGCGAAAGGCTTCTTGAAGAGAAAGATGTAACTCTGTGAGATGAATTAACAGAACACAGAGCAGTTTCTCAGAAAGCTTCTTTCCAGTTTTGAACGGAAGATATTTCCTTTTTCACCATAGCCCTCTATGGGCTTCCAAATATCGCTTTGCCAATTCTACAAGAACAGCCTTAGCGAAAGGCTTCCTGAAGGGAAAGATGTAACTCTGTGAGATGAATTAACAGAACACAGAGCAGTTTCTCAGAGAGCTTCTTTCCAGTTTTGAACGGAAGATATTTCCTTTTTCACCCTAGCCCTCTATGGGCTTCCAAATATTGCTTTGCCAATTCTACAAGAACAGCCTTAGCGAAAGGCTTCTTGAAGGGAAAGATGTAACTCTGTGAGATGAACTCAAAGAACACAGAGCAGTTTCTCAGAAAGCTTCTTTCCAGTTTTGAACGGAAGATATTTACTTTTTCACCATAGAACTTTATGGGCTTCCAAATATCCCTTTGCCAATTCCAGAAGAACAGCCTTAGCGAAAGGCTTCTTGAAGGGAAAGATGTAACTCTGTGAGATGAATTAACAGAACACAGAGCAGTTTCTCAGAAAGCTTCTTTCCAGTTTTGAACGGAAGATATTTCCTTTTTCACCATAGCCCTCTATGGGCTTCCAAATATCCTTTGCCAATTCCACAAGAACAGCCTTAGCGAAAGGCTTCTTGAAGGGAAAGATGTAACTCTGTGAGATGAATTCACAGAACACAGAGCAGTTTCTCGGAAAGCTTCTTTCCAGTTTTGAACGGAAGATATTTCCTTTTTCACCATAGGCCTCTATGGGCTTCCAAATATCCTTTTGCCAATTCCACAAGAACAGCCATAGCAAAAGGCTTCTTGAAGGCAAAGATGTAACTCTGTGAGATGAATTCACAGAACACAGAGCAGTTTCTCAGAAAGCTTCTTTCCAGTTTTGAACGGAAGATATTTCCTTTTTCACCATAGCCGTCTATGGGCTTCCAAATATCCCTTTGCCAATTCCACAAGAACAGCCTTAGCGAAAGGCTTCTTGAAGGGAAAGATGTAACTCTGTGAGATGAATTAACAGAACACAGAGCAGTTTCTCAGAAAGCTTCTTTCCAGTTTTGAACGGAAGATATTTCCTTTTTCACCATAGGCCTCTAAGGGCTTCCAAATATCCCTTTGCCAATTCCACAAGAACAGCCATAGCGAAAGGCTTCTTGAGGGGCAAGATGTAACTCTGTGAGATGAATTAACAGAACACAGAGCAGTTTCTCAGAAAGTTTCTTTCCAGTTTTGAACGGAAGATATTTCCTTTTTCACCATAGCCCTCTATGGGCTTCCAAATATCCCTTTGCCAATTCCACAAGAACAGCCTTAGCGAAAGGCTTCCTGAAGGGAAAGATGTAACTCTGTGAGATGAATTCACAGAACACAGAGCAGTTTCTCAGAAAGTTTCTTTCCAGTTTTGAACGGAAGATATTTCCTTTTCCACCATAGCCCTCTATGGGCTTCCAAATATCCCTTTGCCAATTCCACAAGAACAGCCTTAGCGAAAGGCTTCTTGAAGGGAAAGATGTAACTCTGTGAGATGAATTCACAGAACACAGAGCAGTTTCTCAGAAAGCTTCTTTCCAGTTTTGAACGGAAGATATTTCCTTTTCCACCATAGCCGTCTATGGGATTTCAAATATCCCTTTGCCAATTCCACAAGAACAGCCTTAGCGAAAGGCTTCTTGAAGGGAAAGATGTAACTCTGTGAGATGAATTCACAGAACACAGAGCAGTTTCTCAGAAAGCTTCTTTCCAGTTTTGAACGGGAGATATTTACTTTTTCACCATAGCCCTCTATGGTCTTCCAAATATCCCTTTGCCAATTCCACAAGAACAGCCTTAGCGAAAGGCTTCTTGAAAGGAAAGATGTAACTCTGTGAGATGAATTCACAGAACACAGTGCAGTTTCTCAGAAAGCTTCTTTCCAGTTTTGAACGGAAGATATTTCCTTTTTCACCATAGCCCTCTATGGGCTTCCAAATATCCCTTTGCCAATTCCACAAGAACAGCCTTAGCGAAAGGCTTCTTGAAAGGAAAGATGTAACTCTGTGAGATGAATTAACAGAACACAGAGCAGTTTCTCAGAAAGCTTCTTTCCAGTTTTGAACGGAAGATATTTCCTTTTTCACCATAGCCCTCTATGGGCTTCCAAATATCCCTTTGCCAATTCCACAAGAACAGCCTTAGCGAAAGGCTTCTTGAAAGGAAAGATGTAACTCTGTGAGATGAATTCACAGAACACAGAGCAGTGTCTCAGAAAGCTTCTTTCCAGTTTTGAACGGAAGATATTTCCTTTTTCACCATAGGCCTCTATGGGCTTCCAAATATCCCTTTGCCAATTCCACAAGAACAGCCTTAGCGAAAGGCTTCTTGAAGGGAAAGATGTAACTCTGTGAGATGAATTCACGGAACACAGAGCAGTTTCTCAGAAAGCTTCTTTCCAGTTTTGAACGGAAGATATTTCCTTTTTCACCATAGCCCTCTATGGGCTTCCAAATATCCCTTTGCCAATTCCACAAGAACAGCCGTAGCGAAAGGCTTCTTGAAGGGAAAGATGTAACTCTGTGAGATGAATTCACAGAACACAGAGCAGTTTCTCAGAAAGCTTCTTTCCAGTTTTGAACGGAAGATATTTCCATTTTCACCATAGCAATCTATGGGCTTCCAAATATCCCTTTGCCAATTCCACAAGAACAGCCTTAGCAAAAGGCTTCTTGAAGGGAAAGATGTAACTTTGTGAGATGAATTCACAGAACGCAGAGTAGTTTCTCAGAAAGCTTCTTTCCAGTTTTGAACGGAAGATATTTCCTTTTTCACCATAGCCCTCTATGGGCTTCAAAATATCCCTTTGCCAATTCCACAAGAACAGCCTTAGCGAAAGGCTTCTTGAAGGGAAAGATGTAACTCTGTGAGATGAATTCACAGAACACAGAGCAGTTTCTCAGAAAGCTTCTTTCCAGTTTTGAATGGAAGATATTTCCTTTTTCACCATAGGCCTCTAGGGGTTCCAAATATCCCTTTGCCAATTCCACAAGAACAGCCTTAGCGAAAGGCTTCTTGAAGGGAAAGATGTAACTCTGTGAGATGAATTCACGGAACACAGAGCAGTTTCTCAGAAAGCTTCTTTCCAGTTTTGAACGGAAGATATTTCCTTTTTCAGCATAGCCCTCTATGGGCTTCCAAATATCCCTTTGCCAATTCCACAAGAACAGCCTTAGCGAAAGGCTTTTTGAAAGGAAAGATGTAACTCTGTGAGATGAATTCGCAGAACACAGAGCAGTTTCTCAGAAAGCTTCTTTCCAGTTTTGAACGGAAGATATTTACTTTTTCACCATAGCCCTCTATGGGCTTCCAAATATCCCTTTGCCAATTCCACAAGAACAGCCTTAGCGAAAGGCTTCTTGAAGAGAAAGATGTAACTCTGTGAGATGAATTAACAGAACACAGAGCAGTTTCTCAGAAAGCTTCTTTCCAGTTTTGAACGGAAGATATTTCCTTTTTCACCATAGCCCTCTATGGGCTTCCAAATATCGCTTTGCCAATTCTACAAGAACAGCCTTAGCGAAAGGCTTCTTGAAGGGAAAGATGTAACTTTGTGAGATGAATTCACAGAACACAGAGCAGTTTCTCAGAAAGCTTCTTTCCAGTTTTGAACGGAAGATATTTCCTTTTTCAGCATAGCCCTCTATGGGCTTCCAAATATCCCTTTGCCAATTCCACAAGAACAGCCTTAGCGAAAGGTTTCTTGAAAGGAAAGATGTAACTCTGTGAGATGAATTCACAGAACACAGAGCAGTTTCTCAGAAAGCTTCTTTCCAGTTTTGAACGGAAGATATTTCCTTTTTCACCATAGCCCTCTATGGGCTTCCAAATATCCCTTTGCCAATTCCACAAGAACAGCCTTAGCGAAAGGCTTCTTGAAAGGAAAGATGTAATTCTGTGAGATGAATTCACAGAACACAGAGCAGTTTCTCAGAAAGCTTCTTTCCAGTTTTGAACGGAAGATATTTACTTTTTCACCATAGCCCTCTATGGGCTTCCAAATATCCCTTTGCCAATTCCACAAGAACAGCCTTAGCGAAAGGCTTCTTGAAGAGAAAGATGTAACTCTGTGAGATGAATTAACAGAACACAGAGCAGTTTCTCAGAAAGCTTCTTTCCAGTTTTGAACGGAAGATATTTCCTTTTTCACCATAGCCCTCTATGGGCTTCCAAATATCGCTTTGCCAATTCTACAAGAACAGCCTTAGCGAAAGGCTTCTTGAAGGGAAAGATGTAACTCTGTGAGATGAATTCACAGAACACAGAGCAGTTTCTCAGAAAGCTTCTTTCCAGTTTTGAACGGAAGATATTTCCTTTTTCACCATAGCCCTTTATGGGCTTCCAAATATCCCTTTGCCAATTCCACAAGAACAGCCTTAGCGAAAGGCTTCTTGAAGGGAAAGATGTAACTCTGTGAGATGAATTCACAGAACACAGAGCAGTTTCTCAGAAAGCTTCTTTCCAGTTTTGAACGGAAGATATTTCCTTTTTCACCATAGCCCTCTAAGGGCTTCCAAATATCCCTTTGCCATTTCCACAAGAACAGCCTTAGCGAAAGGCTTCTTGAAGGGAAAGATGTAACTCTGTGAGATGAATTAACAGAACACAGAGAAGTTTCTCAGAAAGATTCTTTCCAATTTTGAACGGAAGATATTTCCTTTTTCACCATAGGCTTCTATGGGCTTCCAAATATCCCTTTGCCAATTCCACAAGAACAGCCTTAGGGAAAGGCTTCTTGAAAGGAAAGATGTAATTCTGTGAGATGAATTAACAGAACACAGAGCAGTTTCTCAGAAAGCTTCTTTCCAGTTTTGAACGGAAGATATTTCCTTTTTCACCATAGCCCTCTATGGGCTTCCAAATATCCCTTTGCCAATTCCACAAGAACAGCCTTAGCGAAAGGCTTCCTGAAGGGAAAGATGTAACTCTGTGAGATGAATTAACAGAACACAGAGCAGTTTCTCAGAAAGCTTCTTTCCAGTTTTGAACGGAAGATATTTCCTTTTTCACCATAGCCCTCTATGGGCTTCCAAATATCCCTTTGCCAATTCCACAAGAACAGCCTTAGCGAAAGGCTTCTTGAAGGGAAAGATGTAACTCTGTGAGATGAATTCACAGAACACAGAGCAGTTTCTCGGAAAGCTTCTTTCGAGTTTTGAACGGAAGATATTTCCTTTTTCACCATAGGCCTCTACGGGCTTCCAAATATCCTTTTGCCAATTCCACAAGAACAGCCTTAGCAAAAGGCTTCTTGAAGGCAAAGATGTAACTCTGTGAGATGAATTCACAGAACACAGAGCAGTTTCTCAGAAAGCTTCTCTCCAGTTTTGAACGGAAGATATTTCCTTTTTCACCATAGCCCTCTATGGGCTTCCAAATATCCCTTTGCCAATTCCACAAGAACAGCCTTAGCGAAAGACTTCTTGAAGGGAAAGATGTAACTCTGTGAGATGAATTCACAGAACACAGAGCAGTTTCTCTGAAAGCTTCTTTCCAGTTTTGAACGGAAGATATTTCCGTTTTCAACATAGGCCTCTATGGGCTTCCAAATATCCCTTTGCCAATTCCACAAGAACAGCCTTAGCGAAAGGCTTCTTGAAGGGAAAGATGTAACTCTGTGAGTTGAATTCACAGAACACAGAGCAGTTTCTCAGAAAGCTTCTTTCCAGTTTTGAACGGAAGATATTTCCTTTTTCACCATAGCCCTCTATGGGCTTCCAAATATCCCTTTGCCAATTCCACAAGAACAGCCTTAGCGAAAGGCTTCTTGAAGGGAAAGATGTAACTCTGTGAGATGAATTAACAGAACACAGAGCAGTTTCTCAGAAAGCTTCTTTCCAGTTTTGAATGGAAGATATTTCCTTTTTCACCATAGGCCTCTATGGGCTTCCAAATATCCCTTTGCCAATTCCACAAGAACAGCCTTAGCGAAAGGCTTCTTGAAGGGAAAGATGTAATTCTGTGAGATGAATTAACAGAACACAGAGCAGTTTCTCAGAAAGCTTCTTTCCAGTTTTGAACGGAAGATATTTACTTTTTCACCATAGCCCTTTATGGGCTTCCAAATATCCCTTTGCCAATTCCACAAGAACAGCCTTAGCGAAAGGCTTCTTGAAGGGAAAGATGTAACTCTGTGACATGAATTCACAGAACACAGAGCAGTTTCTCAGAAAGATTCTTTCCAGTTTTGAACGGAAGATATTTCCTTTTTCACCATAGGCCTCTATGGGCTTCCAAATATCCCTTTGCCAATTCCACAAGAACAGCCTTAGCGAAAGGCTTCTTGAGGGGAAAGATGTAACTCTGTGAGATGAATTAACAGAACACAGAGCAGTTTCTCAGAAAGCTTCTTTACAGTTTTGAACGGAAGATATTTCCTTTTTCACCATAGCCCTCTATGGGCTTCCAAATATTCCTTTGCCAATTCCACAAGAACAGCCTTAGCGAAAGGCTTCTTGAAAGGAAAGATGTAACTCTGTGAGATGAATTCACAGAACACAGAGCAGTGTCTCAGAAAGCTTCTTTCCAGTTTTAAACGGAAGATATTTCCTTTTTCACCATAGGCCTCTATGGGCTTCCAAATATCCCTTTGCCAATTCCACAAGAACAGCCTTAGCGAAAGACTTCTTGAAGGGAAAGATGTAACTCTGTGAGATGAATTGACAGAACACAGAGCAGTTTCTCAGAAAGCTTCTTTCCAGTTTTGAACGGAAGATATTTCCTTTTTCACCATAGCCCTCTATGGGCTTCCAAATATCCCTTTGCCAATTCCACAAGAACAGCCTTAGCGAAAGGCTTCTTGAAGGGAAAGATGTAACTCTGTGAGATGAATTAACAGAACACAGAGCAGTTTCTCAGAAAGCTTCTTTCCTGTTTTGAACGGAAGATATTTCCTTTTTCACCATAGCCGTCTATGGGCTTCCAAATATCCCTTTGCCAATTCCACAAGAACAGCCTTAGCGAAAGGCTTCTTGAAGGGAAAGATGTAACTCTGTGAGATGAATTCACAGAACACAGAGCAGTTTCTCAGAAAGCTTCTTTCCAGTTTTGAACGGAAGATATTTCCTTTTTCACCATAGGCCTCTAAGGGCTTCCAAATATCCCTTTGCCAATTCCACAAGAACAGCCTTAGCGAAAGGCTTCTTAAGGGGAAAGATGTAACTCTGTGAGATGAATTAACAGAACACAGAGCAGTTTCTCAGAGAGCTTCTTTCCAGTTTTGAACGGAAGATATTTCCTTTTTCACCATAGCCCTCTATGGGCTTCCAAATATCCCTTTGCCAATTCCACAAGAACAGCCTTAGCGAAAGGCTTCTGAAAATGAAAGATGTAACTCTGTGAGATGAATTCACAGAACACAGAGCAGTTTCTCAGAAAGCTTCTTTCCAGTTTTGAACGGAAGATATTTCCTTTTTCACCATAGGCCTCTATGGGCTTCCAAATATCCCTTTGCCAATTCCACAAGAACAGCCTTAGCGAAAGGCTTCTTGAAGGGAAAGATGTAACTCTGTGAGATGAATTCACAGAACACAGAGCAGTTTCTCAGAAAGCTTCTTTCCAGTTTTGAATGGAAGATATTTCCTTTTTCACCATAGGCCTCTAGGGGTTCCAAATATCCCTTTGCCAATTCCACAAGAACAGCCTTAGCGAAAGGCTTCTTGAAGGGAAAGATGTAACTCTGTGAGATGAATTCACAGAACACAGAGCAGTTTCTCAGAAAGCTTCTTTCCAGTTTTGAACGGAAGATATTTACTTTTTCACCATAGCCCTCTATGGGCTTCCAAATATCCCTTTGCCAATTCCACAAGAACAGCCTTAGCGAAAGGCTTCTTGAAGAGAAAGATGTAACTCTGTGAGATGAATTAACAGAACACAGAGCAGTTTCTCAGAAAGCTTCTTTCCAGTTTTGAACGGAAGATATTTCCTTTTTCACCATAGCCCTCTATGGGCTTCCAAATATCGCTTTGCCAATTCTACAAGAACAGCCTTAGCGAAAGGCTTCCTGAAGGGAAAGATGTAACTCTGTGAGATGAATTAACAGAACACAGAGCAGTTTCTCAGAGAGCTTCTTTCCAGTTTTGAACGGAAGATATTTCCTTTTTCACCCTAGCCCTCTATGGGCTTCCAAATATTGCTTTGCCAATTCTACAAGAACAGCCTTAGCGAAAGGCTTCTTGAAGGGAAAGATGTAACTCTGTGAGATGAACTCAAAGAACACAGAGCAGTTTCTCAGAAAGCTTCTTTCCAGTTTTGAACGGAAGATATTTACTTTTTCACCATAGCCCTCTATGGGCTTCCAAATATCCCTTTGCCAATTCCACAAGAACAGCCTTAGCGAAAGGCTTCTTGAAGGGAAAGATGTAACTCTGTGAGATGAATTCACAGAACACAGAGCAGTTTCTCGGAAAGCTTCTTTCCAGTTTTGAACGGAAGATATTTCCTTTTTCACCATAGGCCTCTATGGGCTTCCAAATATCCTTTTGCCAATTCCACAAGAACAGCCTTAGCAAAAGGCTTCTTGAAGGCAAAGATGTAACTCTGTGAGATGAATTCACAGAACACAGAGCAGTTTCTCAGAAAGCTTCTTTCCAGTTTTGAACGGAAGATATTTCCTTTTTCACCATAGCCCTCTATGGGCTTCCAAATATCCCTTTGCCAATTCCATAAGAACAGCCTTAGCGAAAGGCTTCTTGAAGGGAAAGATGTAACTCTGTGAGATGAATTAACAGAACACAGAGCAGTTTCTCAGAAAGCTTCTTTCCAGTTTTGAACGGAAGATATTTCCTTTTTCACCATAGCCCTCTATGGGCTTCCAAATATCCCTTTGCCAATTCCACAAGAACAGCCTTAGCGAAAGGCTTCTTGAAGGGAAAAATGTAACTCTGTGACATGAATTCACAGAACACAGAGCAGTTTCGCAGAAAGATTCTTTCCAGTTTTGAACGGAAGATATTTCCTTTTTCACCATAGGCCTCTATGGGCTTCCAAATATCCCTTTGCCAATTCCACAAGAACAGCCGTAGCGAAAGGCTTCTTGAGGGGAAAGATGTAACTCTGTGAGATGAATTAACAGAACACAGAGCAGTTTCTCAGAAAGCTTCTTTCCAGTTTTGAACGGAAGATATTTCCTTTTTCACCATAGCCCTCTATGGGCTTCCAAATATTCCTTTGCCAATTCCACAAGAACAGCCTTAGCGAAAGGCTTCTTGAAAGGAAAGATGTAACTCTGTGAGATGAATTCACAGAACACAGAGCAGTTTCTCAGAAAGCTTCTTTCCAGTTTTGAACGGAAGATATTTCCTTTTTCACCATAGCCCTCTATGGGCTTCCAAATATCCCTATGCCAATTCCACAAGAACAGCCGTAGCGAAAGGCTTCTTGAAGGGAAAGATGTAACTCTGTGAGATGAATTCACAGAACACAGAGCAGTTTCTCAGAAAGCTTCTTTCCAGTTTTGAACGGAAGATATTTCCTTTTTCACCATAGCCCTCTATGGGCTTCCAAATATCCCTTTGCCAATTCCACAAGAACAGCCTTAGCAAAAGGCTTCTTGAAGGGAAAGATATAACTTTGTGAGATGAATTCACAGAACGCAGAGCAGTTTCTCAGAAAGCTTCTTTCCAGTTTTGAACGGAAGATATTTCCTTTTTCACCATAGCCCTCTATGGGCTTCCAAATATCCCTTTGCCAATTCCACAAGAACAGCCTTAGCGAAAGGCTTCTTGAAGGGAAAGATGTAACTCTGTGAGATGAATTCACAGAACACAGAGCAGTTTCTCAGAAAGCTTCTTTCCAGTTTTGAACGGAAGATATTTCCTTTTTCACCATAGCCGTCTATGGGCTTCCAAATATCCCTTTGCCAATTCCACAAGAACAGCCTTAGCGAAAGGCTTCTTGAAGGGAAAGATGTAACTCTGTGAGATGAATTAACAGAACACAGAGCAGTTTCTCAGAAAGCTTCTTTCCAGTTTTGAACGGAAGATATTTCCTTTTTCACCATAGGCCTCTAAGGGCTTCCAAATATCCCTTTGCCAATTCCACAAGAACAGCCATAGCGAAAGGCTTCTTGAGGGGCAAGATGTAACTCTGTGAGATGAATTAACAGAACACAGAGCAGTTTCTCAGAAAGTTTCTTTCCAGTTTTGAACGGAAGATATTTCCTTTTTCACCATAGCCCTCTATGGGCTTCCAAATATCCCTTTGCCAATTCCACAAGAACAGCCTTAGCGAAAGGCTTCCTGAAGGGAAAGATGTAACTCTGTGAGATGAATTCACAGAACACAGAGCAGTTTCTCAGAAAGTTTCTTTCCAGTTTTGAACGGAAGATATTTCCTTTTCCACCATAGCCCTCTATGGGCTTCCAAATATCCCTTTGCCAATTCCACAAGAACAGCCTTAGCGAAAGGCTTCTTGAAGGGAAAGATGTAACTCTGAGATGAATTCACAGAACACAGAGCAGTTTCTCAGAAAGCTTCTTTCCAGTTTTGAACGGAAGATATTTCCTTTTCCACCATAGCCGTCTATGGGATTTCAAATATCCCTTTGCCAATTCCACAAGAACAGCCTTAGCGAAAGGCTTCTTGAAGGGAAAGATGTAACTCTGTGAGATGAATTCACAGAACACAGAGCAGTTTCTCAGAAAGCTTCTTTCCAGTTTTGAACGGGAGATATTTACTTTTTCACCATAGCCCTCTATGGTCTTCCAAATATCCCTTTGCCAATTCCACAAGAACAGCCTTAGCGAAAGGCTTCTTGAAAGGAAAGATGTAACTCTGTGAGATGAATTCACAGAACACAGTGCAGTTTCTCAGAAAGCTTCTTTCCAGTTTTGAACGGAAGATATTTCCTTTTTCACCATAGCCCTCTATGGGCTTCCAAATATCCCTTTGCCAATTCCACAAGAACAGCCTTAGCGAAAGGCTTCTTGAAAGGAAAGATGTAACTCTGTGAGATGAATTAACAGAACACAGAGCAGTTTCTCAGAAAGCTTCTTTCCAGTTTTGAACGGAAGATATTTCCTTTTTCACCATAGCCCTCTATGGGCTTCCAAATATCCCTTTGCCAATTCCACAAGAACAGCCTTAGCGAAAGGCTTCTTGAAAGGAATGATGTAACTCTGTGAGATGAATTCACAGAACACAGAGCAGTGTCTCAGAAGGCTTCTTTCCAGTTTTGAACGGAAGATATTTCCTTTTTCACCATAGGCCTCTATGGGCTTCCAAATATCCCTTTGCCAATTCCACAAGAACAGCCTTAGCGAAAGGCTTCTTGAAGGGAAAGATGTAACTCTGTGAGATGAATTCACGGAACACAGAGCAGTTTCTCAGAAAGCTTCTTTCCAGTTTTGAACGGAAGATATTTCCTTTTTCACCATAGCCCTCTATGGGCTTCCAAATATCCCTTTGCCAATTCCATAAGAACAGCCTTAGCGAAAGGCTTCTTGAAGGGAAAGATGTAACTCTGTGAGATGAATTAACAGAACACAAAGCAGTTTCTCAGAAAGCTTCTTTCCAGTTTTGAACGGAAGATATTTCCTTTTTTACCATAGCCCTCTATGGGCTTCCAAATATCCCTTTGCCAATTCCACAAAAACAGCCTTAGCGAAAGGCTTCTTCAAGGGAAAGATGTAACTCTGTGAGATGAATTCACAGAACACAGAGCAGTTTCTCAGAAAGCTTCTTTCCAGTTTTGAACGGAAGATATTTCCTTTTTCACCATAGCCCTCTATGGGCTTCCAAATATCCCTTTGCCAATTCCACAAGAACAGCCGTAGCGAAAGGCTTCTTGAAGGGAAAGATGTAACTCTGTGAGATGAATTCACAGAACACAGAGCAGTTTCTCAGAAAGCTTCTTTCCAGTTTTGAACGGAAGATATTTCCATTTTCACCATAGCAATCTATGGGCTTCCAAATATCCCTTTGCCAATTCCACAAGAACAGCCTTAGCAAAAGGCTTCTTGAAGGGAAAGATGTAACTTTGTGAGATGAATTCACAGAACGCAGAGTAGTTTCTCAGAAAGCTTCTTTCCAGTTTTGAACGGAAGATATTTCCTTTTTCACCATAGCCCTCTATGGGCTTCAAAATATCCCTTTGCCAATTCCACAAGAACAGCCTTAGCGAAAGGCTTCTTGAAGGGAAAGATGTAACTCTGTGAGATGAATTCACAGAACACAGAGCAGTTTCTCAGAAAGCTTCTTTCCAGTTTTGAACGGAAGATATTTCCTTTTTCACCATAGCCGTCTATGGGCTTCCAAATATCCCTTTGCCAATTCCACAAGAACAGCCTTAGCGAAAGGCTTCTTGAAGGGAAAGATGTAACTCTGTGAGATGAATTAACAGAACACAGAGCAGTTTCTCAGAAAGCTTCTTTCCAGTTTTGAACGGAAGATATTTCCTTTTTCACCATAGCCCTCTATGGGCTTCCAAATATCCCTTTGCCAATTCCACAAGAACAGCCGTAGCGAAAGGCTTCTTGAAGGGAAAGATGTAACTCTGTGAGATGAATTCACAGAACACAGAGCAGTTTCTCAGAAAGCTTCTTTCCAGTTTTGAACGGAAGATATTTCCTTTTCCACCATAGCCGTCTATGGGATTTCAAATATCCCTTTGCCAATTCCACAAGAACAGCCTTAGCGAAAGGCTTCTTGAAGGGAAAGATGTAACTCTGTGAGATGAATTCACAGAACACAGAGCAGTTTCTCAGAAAGCTTCTTTCCAGTTTTGAACGGGAGATATTTACTTTTTCACCATAGCCCTCTATGGGCTTCCAAATATCCCTTTGCCAATTCCACAAGAACAGCCTTAGCGAAAGGCTTCTTGAAAGGAAAGATGTAACTCTGTGAGATGAATTCACAGAACACAGTGCAGTTTCTCAGAAAGCTTCTTTCCAGTTTTGAACGGAAGATATTTCCTTTTTCACCATAGCCCTCTAAGGGCTTCCAAATATCCCTTTGCCAATTCCACAAGAACAGCCTTAGCGAAAGGCTTCTTGAAAGGAAAGATGTAACTCTGTGAGATGAATTCACAGAACACAGAGCAGTGTCTCAGAAAGCTTCTTTCCAGTTTTGAACGGAAGATATTTCCTTTTTCACCATAGGCCTCTATGGGCTTCCAAATATCCCTTTGCCAATTCCACAAGAACAGCCTTAGCGAAAGGCTTCTTGAAGGGAAAGATGTAACTCTGTGAGATGAATTCACGGAACACAGAGCAGTTTCTCAGAAAGCTTCTTTCCAGTTTTGAACGGAAGATATTTCCTTTTTCACCATAGCCCTCTATGGGCTTCCAAATATCCCTTTGCCAATTCCATAAGAACAGCCTTAGCGAAAGGCTTCTTGAAGGGAAAGATGTAACTCTGTGAGATGAATTAACAGAACACAGAGCAGTTTCTCAGAAAGCTTCTTTCCAGTTTTGAACGGAAGATATTTCCTTTTTTACCATAGCCCTCTATGGGCTTCCAAATATCCCTTTGCCAATTCCACAAAAACAGCCTTAGCGAAAGGCTTCTTCAAGGGAAAGATGTAACTCTGTGAGATGAATTCACAGAACACAGAGCAGTTTCTCAGAAAGCTTCTTTCCAGTTTTGAACGGAAGATATTTCCTTTTTCACCATAGCCCTCTATGGGCTTCCAAATATCCCTTTGCCAATTCCACAAGAACAGCCGTAGCGAAAGGCTTCTTGAAGGGAAAGATGTAACTCTGTGAGATGAATTCACAGAACACAGAGCAGTTTCTCAGAAAGCTTCTTTCCAGTTTTGAACGGAAGATATTTCCATTTTCACCATAGCCCTCTATGGGCTTCCAAATATCCCTTTGCCAATTCCACAAGAACAGCCTTAGCAAAAGGCTTCTTGAAGGGAAAGATGTAACTTTGTGAGATGAATTCACAGAACGCAGAGTAGTTTCTCAGAAAGCTTCTTTCCAGTTTTGAACGGAAGATATTTCCTTTTTCACCATAGCCCTCTATGGGCTTCCAAATATCCCTTTGCCAATTCCACAAGAACAGCCTTAGCGAAAGGCTTCTTGAAGGGAAAGATGTAACTCTGTGAGATGAATTCACAGAACACAGAGCAGTTTCTCAGAAAGCTTCTTTCCAGTTTTGAACGGAAGATATTTCCTTTTTCACCATAGCCGTCTATGGGCTTCCAAATATCCCTTTGCCAATTCCACAAGAACAGCCTTAGCGAAAGGCTTCTTGAAGGGAAAGATGTAACTCTGTGAGATGAATTAACAGAACACAGAGCAGTTTCTCAGAAAGCTTCTTTCCAGTTTTGAACGGAAGATATTTCCTTTTTCACCATAGCCCTCTATGGGCTTCCAAATATCCCTTTGCCAATTCCACAAGAACAGCCGTAGCGAAAGGCTTCTTGAAGGGAAAGATGTAACTCTGTGAGATGAATTCACAGAACACAGAGCAGTTTCTCAGAAAGCTTCTTTCCAGTTTTGAACGGAAGATATTTCCTTTTTCACCATAGCCCTCTATGGGCTTCCAAATATCCCTTTGCCAATTCCACAAGAACAGCCTTAGCAAAAGGCTTCTTGAAGGGAAAGATGTAACTCTGTGAGATGAATTCACAGAACACAGAGCAGTTTCTCAGAAAGCTTCTTTCCAGTTTTGAACGGAAGATATTTCCTTTTTCACCATAGCCCTCTATGGGCTTCCAAATATCCCTTTGCCAATTCCACAAGAACAGCCTTAGCGAAAGGCTTCTTGAAGGGAAAGATGTAACTCTGTGAGATGAATTCACGGAACACAGAGCAGTTTCTCAGAAAGCTTCTTTCCAGTTTTGAACGGAAGATATTTCCTTTTTCACCATAGCCCTCTATGGGCTTCCAAATATACCTTTGCCAATTCCATAAGAACAGCCTTAGCGAAAGGCTTCTTGAAGGGAAAGATGTAACTCTGAGAGATGAATTAACAGAACACACAGCAGTTTCTCAGAAAGTTTCTTTCCAGTTTTGAACGGAAGATATTTCCTTTTTCACCATAGGCCTCTATGGGCTTCCAAATATCCCTTTGCCAATTCCACAAGAACAGCCTTAGCGAAAGGCTTCTTGAAGGGAAAGATGTAACTCTGTGAGATGAATTCACAGAACACAGAGCAGTTTCTCAGAAAGTTTCTTTCCAGTTTTGAACGGAAGATATTTCCTTTTTCACCATAGCCCTCTATGGGCTTCCAAATATCCCTTTGCCAATTCCACAAGAACAGCCTTAGCGAAAGGCTTCTTGAAGGGAAAGATGTAACTCTGTGAGATGAATTCACAGAACGCAGAGCAGTTTCTCAGAAAGCTTCTTTCCAGTTTTGAACGGAAGATATTTCCTTTTTCACCATAGCCGTCTATGCGATTTCAAATATCCCTTTGCCAATTCCACAAGAACAGCCTTAGCGAAAGGCTTCTTGAAGGGAAAGATGTAACTCTGTGAGATGAATTCACAGAACACAGAGCAGTTTCTCAGAAAGCTTCTTTCCAGTTTTGAACGGAAGATATTTCCTTTTTCACCATAGCCCTCTATGGGCTTCCAAATATCCCTTTGCCAATTCCACAAGAACAGCCTTAGCGAAAGGCTTCTTGAAGGGAAAGATGTAACTCTGTGAGATGAATTCACGGAACACAGAGCAGTTTGTCAGAAAGCTTCTTTCCAGTTTTGAACGGCAGATATTTCCTTTTTCACCATAGCCCTCTATGGGCTTCCAAATATACCTTTGCCAATTCCATAAGAACAGCCTTAGCGAAAGGCTTCTTGAAGGGAAAGATGTAACTCTGAGAGATGAATTAACAGAACACAGAGCAGTTTCTCAGAAAGTTTCTTTCCAGTTTTGAACGGAAGATATTTCCTTTTTCACCATAGGCCTCTATGGGCTTCCAAATATCCCTTTGCCAATTCCACAAGAACAGCCTTAGCGAAAGGCTTCTTGAAGGGAAAGATGTAACTCTGTGAGATGAATTCACAGAACACAGAGCAGTTTCTCAGAAAGCTTCTTTCCAGTTTTGAACGGAAGATATTTCCTTTTTCACCATAGCCGTCTATGGGCTTCCAAATATCCCTTTGCCAATTCCACAAGAACAGCCTTAGCGAAAGGCTTCTTGAAGGGAAAGATGTAACTCTGTGAGATGAATTAACAGAACACAGAGCAGTTTCTCAGAAAGCTTCTTTCCAGTTTTGAACGGAAGATATTTCCTTTTTCACCATAGGCCTCTAAGGGCTTCCAAATATCCCTTTGCCAATTCCACAAGAACAGCCATAGCGAAAGGCTTCTTGAGGGGCAAGATGTAACTCTGTGAGATGAATTAACAGAACACAGAGCAGTTTCTCAGAAAGTTTCTTTCCAGTTTTGAACGGAAGATATTTCCTTTTTCACCATAGGCCTCTATGGGCTTCCAAATATCCCTTTGCCAATTCCACAAGAACAGCCTTAGCGAAAGGCTTCCTGAAGGGAAAGATGTAACTCTGTGAGATGAATTCACAGAACACAGAGCAGTTTCTCAGAAAGTTTCTTTCCAGTGTTGAACGGAAGATATTTCCTTTTCCACCATAGCCCTCTATGGGCTTCCAAATATCCCTTTGCCAATTCCACAAGAACAGCCTTAGCGAAAGGCTTCTTGAAGGGAAAGATGTAACTCTGTGAGATGAATTCACAGAACACAGAGCAGTTTCTCAGAAAGCTTCTTTCCAGTTTTGAACGGAAGATATTTCCTTTTCCACCATAGCCGTCTATGGGATTTCAAATATCCCTTTGCCAATTCCACAAGAACAGCCTTAGCGAAAGGCTTCTTGAAGGGAAAGATGTAACTCTGTGAGATGAATTCACAGAACACAGAGCAGTTTCTCAGAAAGCTTCTTTCCAGTTTTGAACGGGAGATATTTACTTTTTCACCATAGCCCTCTATGGGCTTCCAAATATCCCTTTGCCAATTCCACAAGAACAGCCTTAGCGAAAGGCTTCTTGAAAGGAAAAATGTAACTCTGTGAGATGAATTCACAGAACACACTGCAGTTTCTCAGAAAGCTTCTTTCCAGTTTTGAACGGAAGATATTTCCTTTTTCACCATAGCCCTCTATGGGCTTCCAAATATCCCTTTGCCAATTCCACAAGAACAGCCTTAGCGAAAGGCTTCTTGAAAGGAAAGATGTAACTCTGTGAGATGAATTAACAGAACACAGAGCAGTTTCTCAGAAAGCTTCTTTCCAGTTTTGAACGGAAGATATTTCCTTTTTCACCATAGCCCTCTATGGGCTTCCAAATATCCCTTTGCCAATTCCACAAGAACAGCCTTAGCGAAAGGCTTCTTGAAAGGAAAGATGTAACTCTGTGAGATGAATTCACAGAACACAGAGCAGTGTCTCAGAAAGCTTCTTTCCAGTTTTGAACGGAAGATATTTCCTTTTTCACCATAGGCCTCTATGGGCTTCCAAATATCCCTTTGCCAATTCCACAAGAACAGCCTTAGCGAAAGGCTTCTTGAAGGGAAAGATGTAACTCTGTGAGATGAATTCACGGAACACAGAGCAGTTTCTCAGAAAGCTTCTTTCCAGTTTTGAACGGAAGATATTTCCTTTTTCACCATAGCCCTCTATGGGCTTCCAAATATCCCTTTGCCAATTCCATAAGAACAGCCTTAGCGAAAGGCTTCTTGAAGGGAAAGATGTAACTCTGTGAGATGAATTCACGGAACACAGAGCAGTTTCTCAGAAAGCTTCTTTCCAGTTTTGAACGGAAGATATTTCCTTTTTTACCATAGCCCTCTATGGGCTTCCAAATATCCCTTTGCCAATTCCACAAAAACAGCCTTAGCGAAAGGCTTCTTCAAGGGAAAGATGTAACTCTGTGAGATGAATTCACAGAACACAGAGCAGTTTCTCAGAAAGCTTCTTTCCAGTTTTGAACGGAAGATATTTCCTTTTTCACCATAGCCCTCTATGGGCTTCCAAATATCCCTTTGCCAATTCCACAAGAACAGCCGTAGCGAAAGGCTTCTTGAAGGGAAAGATGTAACTCTGTGAGATGAATTCACAGAACACAGAGCAGTTTCTCAGAAAGCTTCTTTCCAGTTTTGAACGGAAGATATTTCCATTTTCACCATAGCCCTCTATGGGCTTCCAAATATCCCTTTGCCAATTCCACAAGAACAGCCTTAGCGAAAGGCTTCTTGAAGGGAAAGATGTAACTTTGTGAGATGAATTCACAGAACGCAGAGTAGTTTCTCAGAAAGCTTCTTTCCAGTTTTGAACGGAAGATATTTCCTTTTTCACCATAGCCCTCTATGGGCTTCCAAATATCCCTTTGCCAATTCCACAAGAACAGCCTTAGCGAAAGGCTTCTTGAAGGGAAAGATGTAACTCTGTGAGATGAATTCACAGAACACAGAGCAGTTTCTCAGAAAGCTTCTTTCCAGTTTTGAACGGAAGATATTTCCTTTTTCACCATAGCCGTCTATGGGCTTCCAAATATCCCTTTGCCAATTCCACAAGAACAGCCTTAGCGAAAGGCTTCTTGAAGGGAAAGATGTAATCTGTGAGATGAATTAACAGAACACAGAGCAGTTTCTCAGAAAGCTTCTTTCCAGTTTTGAACGGAAGATATTTCCTTTTTCACCATAGCCCTCTATGGGCTTCCAAATATCCCTTTGCCAATTCCACAAGAACAGCCGTAGCGAAAGGCTTCTTGAAGGGAAAGATGTAACTCTGTGAGATGAATTCACAGAACACAGAGCAGTTTCTCAGAAAGCTTCTTTCCAGTTTTGAACGGAAGATATTTCCTTTTTCACCATAGCCCTCTATGGGCTTCCAAATATCCCTTTGCCAATTCCACAAGAACAGCCTTAGCAAAAGGCTTCTTGAAGGGAAAGATGTAACTCTGTGAGATGAATTCACAGAACACAGAGCAGTTTCTCAGAAAGCTTCTTTCCAGTTTTGAACGGAAGATATTTCCTTTTTCACCATAGCCCTCTATGGGCTTCCAAATATCCCTTTGCCAATTCCACAAGAACAGCCTTAGCGAAAGGCTTCTTGAAGGGAAAGATGTAACTCTGTGAGATGAATTCACGGAACACAGAGCAGTTTCTCAGAAAGCTTCTTTCCAGTTTTGAACGGAAGATATTTCCTTTTTCACCATAGCCCTCTATGGGCTTCCAAATATACCTTTGCCAATTCCATAAGAACAGCCTTAGCGAAAGGCTTCTTGAAGGGAAAGATGTAACTCTGAGAGATGAATTAACAGAACACAGAGCAGTTTCTCAGAAAGTTTCTTTCCAGTTTTGAACGGAAGATATTTCCTTTTTCACCATAGGCCTCTATGGGCTTCCAAATATCCCTTTGCCAATTCCACAAGAACAGCCTTAGCGAAAGGCTTCTTGAAGGGAAAGATGTAACTCTGTGAGATGAATTCACAGAACACAGAGCAGTTTCTCAGAAAGTTTCTTTCCAGTTTTGAACGGAAGATATTTCCTTTTTCACCATAGCCCTCTATGGGCTTCCAAATATCCCTTTGCCAATTCCACAAGAACAGCCTTAGCGAAAGGCTTCTTGAAGGGAAAGATGTAACTCTGTGAGATGAATTCACAGAACGCAGAGCAGTTTCTCAGAAAGCTTCTTTCCAGTTTTGAACGGAAGATATTTCCTTTTTCACCATAGCCGTCTATGCGATTTCAAATATCCCTTTGACAATTCCACAAGAACAGCCTTAGCGAAAGGCTTCTTGAAGGGAAAGATGTAACTCTGTGAGATGAATTCACAGAACACAGAGCAGTTTCTCAGAAAGCTTCTTTCCAGTTTTGAACGGAAGATATTTACTTTTTCACCATAGCCCTCTATGGGCTTCCAAATATCCCTTTGCCAATTCCACAAGAACAGCCTTAGCGAAAGGCTTCTTGAAAGGAAAGATGTAACTCTGTGAGATGAATTCACAGAACACAGTGCAGTTTCTCAGAAAGCTTCTTTCCAGTTTTGAACGGAAGATATTTCCTTTTTCACCATAGCCCTCTATGGGCTTCCAAATATCCCTTTGCCAATTCCACAAGAACAGCCTTAGCGAAAGGCTTCTTGAAGGGAAAGATGTAACTCTGTGAGATGAATTAACAGAACACAGAGCAGTTTCTCAGAAAGCTTCTTTCCAGTTTTGAACGGAAGATATTTCCTTTTTCACCATAGCCCTCTATGGGCTTCCAAATATCCCTTTGCCAATTCCACAAGAACAGCCTTAGCGAAAGGCTTCTTGAAAGGAAAGATGTAACTCTGTGAGATGAATTCACAGAACACAGAGCAGTGTCTCAGAAAGCTTCTTTCCAGTTTTGAACGGAAGATATTTCCTTTTTCACCATAGCCCTCTAAGAGCTTCCAAATATCCCTTTGCCAATTCCACAAAAACAGCCTTAGCGAAAGGCTTCTTGAAGGGAAAGATGTAACTCTGTGAGATGAATTAACAGAACACAGAGCAGTTTCTCAGAAAGCTTCTTTCCAGTTTTGAACGGAAGATATTTCCTTTTTCACCATAGGCCTCTAAGGGCTTCCAAATATCCCTTTGCCAATTCCACAAGAACAGCCATAGCGAAAGGCTTCTTGAGGGGCAAGATGTAACTCTGTGAGATGAATTAACAGAACACAGAGCAGTTTCTCAGAAAGCTTCTTTCCAGTTTTGAACGGAAGATATTTCCTTTTTCACCATAGGCCTCTAGGGCTTCCAAATATCCCTTTGCCAATTCTACATGAACAGCCTTAGCGAAAGGCTTCTTGAAGGGAAAGATGTAACTCTGTGAGATGAATTCACGGAACACAGAGCAGTTTCTCAGAAAGCTTCTTTCCAGTTTTGAACGGAAGATATTTCCTTTTTCACCATAGCCCTCTATGGGCTTCCAAATATCCCTTTGCCAATTCCATAAGAACAGCCTTAGCGAAAGGCTTCTTGAAGGGAAAGATGTAACTCTGTGAGATGAATTAACAGAACACAGAGCAGTTTCTCAGAAAGCTTCTTTCCAGTTTTGAACGGAAGATATTTCCTTTTTCACCATAGGCCTCTAAGGGCTTCCAAATATCCCTTTGCCAATTCCACAAGAACAGCCATAGCGAAAGGCTTCTTGAGGGGAAAGATGTAACTCTGTGAGATGAATTAACAGAACACAGAGCAGTTTCTCAGAAAGCTTCTTTCCAGTTTTGAACGGAAGATATTTCCTTTTTCACCATAGCCCTCTATGGGCTTCCAAATATCCCTTTGCCAATTCCACAAGAACAGCCTTAGCGAAAGGCTTCTTGAAGGGAAAGATGTAACTCTGTGAGATGAATTCACGGAACACAGAGCAGTTTCTCAGAAAGCTTCTTTCCAGTTTTGAACGGAAGATATTTCCTTTTTCACCATAGCCCTCTATGGGCTTCCAAATATCCCTTTGCCAATTCCACAAGAACAGCCTTAGCGAAAGGCTTCTTGAGGGGAAAGATGTAACTCTGTGAGATGAATTAACAGAACACAGAGCAGTTTCTCAGAAAGCTTCTTTCCAGTTTTGAACGGAAGATATTTCCTTTTTCACCATAGCCCTCTATGGGCTTCCAAATATCCCTTTGCCAATTCCACAAGAACAGCCTTAGCGAAAGGCTTCTTGAAGAGAAAGATGTAACTCTGTGAGATGAATTCACGGAACACAGAGCAGTTTCTCAGAAAGCTTCTTTCCAGTTTTGAACGGAAGATATTTCCTTTTTCACCATAGCCCTCTATGGGCTTCCAAATATCCCTTTGCCAATTCCACAAGAACAGCCGTAGCGAAAGGCTTCTTGAAGGGAAAGATGTAACTCTGTGAGATGAATTCACAGAACACAGAGCAGTTTCTCAGAAAGCTTCTTTCCAGTTTTGAACGGAAGATATTTCCTTTTTCACCATAGCCCTCTATGGGCTTCCAAATATCCCTTTGCCAATTCCACAAGAACAGCCTTAGCAAAAGGCTTCTTGAAGGGAAAGATGTAACTTTGTGAGATGAATTCACATAACGCAGAGCAGTTACTCAGAAAGCTTCTTTCCAGTTTTGAACGGAAGATATTTCCTTTTTCACCATAGCCCTCTATGGGCTTCCAAATATCCCTTTGCCAATTCCACAAGAACAGCCTTAGCGAAAGGCTTCTTGAAGGGAAAGATGTAACTCTGTGAGATGAATTCACAGAACACAGAGCAGTTTCTCAGAAAGCTTCTTTCCAGTTTTGAACGGAAGATATTTCCTTTTTCACCATAGCCGTCTATGGGCTTCCAAATATCCCTTTGCCAATTCCACAAGAACAGCCTTAGCGAAAGGCTTCTTGAAGGGAAAGATGTAACTCTGAGAGATGAATTAACAGAACACAGAGCAGTTTCTCAGAAAGCTTCTTTCCAGTTTTGAACGGAAGATATTTCCTTTTTCACCATAGGCCTCTAAGGGCTTCCAAATATCCCTTTGCCAATTCCACAAGAACAGCCATAGCGAAAGGCTTCTTGAGGGGCAAGATGTAACTCTGTGAGATGAATTAACAGAACACAGAGCAGTTTCTCAGAAAGCTTCTTTCCAGTTTTGAACGGAAGATATTTCCTTTTTCACCATAGCCCTCTATGGGCTTCCAAATATCCCTTTGCCAATTCCACAAGAACAGCCTTAGCGAAAGGCTTCTTGAAGGGAAAGATGTAACTCTGTGAGATGAATTCACGGAACACAGAGCAGTTTCTCAGAAAGCTTCTTTCCAGTTTTGAACGGAAGATATTTCCTTTTTCACCATAGCCCTCTATGGGCTTCCAAATATCCCTTTGCCAATTCCATAAGAACAGCCTTAGCGAAAGGCTTCTTGAAGGGAAAGATGTAACTCTGAGAGATGAATTAACAGAACACAGAGCAGTTTCTCAGAAAGTTTCTTTCCAGTTTTGAACGGAAGATATTTCCTTTTTCACCATAGGCCTCTATGGGCTTCCAAATATCCCTTTGCCAATTCCACAAGAACAGCCTTAGCGAAAGGCTTCTTGAAGGGAAAGATGTAACTCTGTGAGATGAATTCACAGAACACAGAGCAGTTTCTCAGAAAGTTTCTTTCCAGTTTTGAACGGAAGATATTTCCTTTTTCACCATAGCCCTCTATGGGCTTCCAAATATCCCTTTGCCAATTCCACAAGAACAGCCTTAGCGAAAGGCTTCTTGAAGGGAAAGATGTAACTCTGTGAGATGAATTCACAGAACACAGAGCAGTTTCTCAGAAAGCTTCTTTCCAGTTTTGAACGGAAGATATTTCCTTTTTCACCATAGCCGTCTATGCGATTTCAAATATCCCTTTGCCAATTCCACAAGAACAGCCTTAGCGAAAGGCTTCTTGAAGGGAAAGATGTAACTCTGTGAGATGAATTCACAGAACACAGAGCAGTTTCTCAGAAAGCTTCTTTCCAGTTTTGAACGGAAGATATTTACTTTTTCACCATAGCCCTCTATGGGCTTCCAAATATCCCTTTGCCAATTCCACAAGAACAGCCTTAGCGAAAGGCTTCTTGAAAGGAAAGATGTAACTCTGTGAGATGAATTCACAGAACACAGTGCAGTTTCTCAGAAAGCTTCTTTCCAGTTTTGAACGGAAGATATTTCCTTTTTCACCATAGCCCTCTATGGGCTTCCAAATATCCCTTTGCCAATTCCACAAGAACAGCCTTAGCGAAAGGCTTCTTGAAGGGAAAGATGTAACTCTGTGAGATGAATTAACAGAACACAGAGCAGTTTCTCAGAAAGCTTCTTTCCAGTTTTGAACGGAAGATATTTCCTTTTTCACCATAGCCCTCTATGGGCTTCCAAATATCCCTTTGCCAATTCCACAAGAACAGCCTTAGCGAAAGGCTTCTTGAAAGGAAAGATGTAACTCTGTGAGATGAATTCACAGAACACAGAGCAGTGTCTCAGAAAGCTTCTTTCCAGTTTTGAACGGAAGATATTTCCTTTTTCACCATAGGCCTCTATGGGCTTCCAAATATCCCTTTGCCAATTCCACAAGAACAGCCTTAGCGAAAGGCTTCTTGAAGGGAAAGATGTAACTCTGTGTGATGAATTCACGGAACACAGAGCAGTTTCTCCGAAAGCTTCTTTCCAGTTTTGAACGGAAGATATTTCCTTTTTCACCATAGCCCTCTATGGGCTTCCAAATATCCCTTTGCCAATTCCATAAGAACAGCCTTAGCGAAAGGCTTCTTGAAGGGAAAGATGTAACTCTGTGAGATGAATTCACAGTCCACAGAGCAGTTTCTCAGAAAGCTTCTTTCCAGTTTTGAACGGAAGATATTTCCTTTTTCACCATAGCCCTCTATGAGCTTCCAGATATCCCTTTGCCAATTCCACAAAAACAGCCTTAGCGAAAGGCTTCTTGAAGGGAAAGATGTAACTCTGTGAGATGAATTAACAGAACACAGAGCAGTTTCTCAGAAAGCTTCTTTCCAGTTTTGAACGGAAGATATTTCCTTTTTCACCATAGCCCTCTATGGGCTTCCAAATATCCTTTTGCCAATTCCACAAGAACAGCCGTAGCGAAAGGCTTCTTGAAGGGAAAGATGTAACTCTGTGAGATGAATTCACAGAACACAGAGCAGTTTCTCAGAAAGCTTCTTTCCAGTTTTGAACGGAAGATATTTCCTTTTTCACCATAGCCGTCTATGGGCTTCCAAATATCCCTTTGCCAATTCCACAAGAACAGCCTTAGCGAAAGGCTTCTTGAAGGGAAAGATGTAACTCTGTGAGATGAATTAACAGAACACAGAGCAGTTTCTCAGAAAGCTTCTTTCCAGTTTTGAACGGAAGATATTTCCTTTTTCACCATAGGCCTCTAAGGGCTTCCAAATATCCCTTTGCCAATTCCACAAGAACAGCCATAGCGAAAGGCTTCTTGAGGGGAAAGATGTAACTCTGTGAGATGAATTAACAGAACACAGAGCAGTTTCTCAGAAAGCTTCTTTCCAGTTTTGAACGGAAGATATTTCCTTTTTCACCATAGCCCTCTATGGGCTTCCAAATATCCCTTTGCCAATTCCACAAGAACAGCCTTAGCGAAAGGCTTCTTGAAGGGAAAGATGTAACTCTGTGAGATGAATTCACGGAACACAGAGCAGTTTCTCAGAAAGCTTCTTTCCACTTTTGAACGGAAGATATTTCCTTTTTCACCATAGCCCTCTATGGGCTTCCAAATATCCCTTTGCCAATTCCATAAGAACAGCCTTAGCGAAAGGCTTCTTGAAGGGAAAGATGTAACTCTGAGAGATGAATTAACAGAACACAGAGCAGTTTCTCAGAAAGTTTCTTTCCAGTTTTGAACGGAAGATATTTCCTTTTTCACCATAGGCCTCTATGGGCTTCCAAATATCCCTTTGCCAATTCCACAAGAACAGCCTTAGCGAAAGGCTTCTTGAACGGAAAGATGTAACTCTGTGAGGTGAATTCACAGAACACAGAGCAGTTTCTCAGAAAGTTTCTTTCCAGTTTTGAACGGAAGATATTTCCTTTTTCACCATAGCCCTCTACGGGCTTCCAAATATCCCTTTGCCAATTCCACAAGAACAGCCTTAGCGAAAGGCTTCTTGAAGGGAAAGATGTAACTCTGTGAGATGAATTCACAGAACACAGAGCAGTTTCTCAGAAAGCTTCTTTCCAGTTTTGAACGGAAGATATTTCCTTTTTCACCATAGCCGTCTATGCGATTTCAAATATCCCTTTGCCAATTCCACAAGAACAGCCTTAGCGAAAGGCTTCTTGAAGGGAAAGATGTAACTCTGTGAGATGAATTAACAGAACACAGAGCAGTTTCTCAGAAAGCTTCTTTCCAGTTTTGAACGGAAGATATTTCCTTTTTCACCATAGCCCTCTATGGGCTTCCAAATATCCCTTTGCCAATTCCACAAGAACAGCCTTAGCGAAAGGCTTCTTGAAAGGAAAGATGTAACTCTGTGAGATGAATTAACAGAACACAGAGCAGTTTCTCAGAAAGCTTCTTTCCAGTTTTGAACGGAAGATATTTCCTTTTTCACCATAGCCCTCTATGGGCTTCCAAATATCCCTTTGCCAATTCCACAAGAACAGCCTTAGCGAAAGGCTTCTTGAAAGGAAAGATGTAACTCTGTGAGATGAATTCACAGAACACAGAGCAGTGTCTCAGAAAGCTTCTTTCCAGTTTTGAACGGAAGATATTTCCTTTTTCACCATAGGCCTCTATGGGATTCCAAATATCCCTTTGCCAATTCCACAAGAACAGCCTTAGCGAAAGGCTTCTTGAAGGGAAAGATGTAACTCTGTGAGATGAATTCACGGAACACAGAGCAGTTTCTCAGAAAGCTTCTTTCCAGTTTTGAACGGAAGATATTTCCTTTTTCACCATAGCCCTCTATGGGCTTCCAAATATCCCTTTGCCAATTCCACAAGAACAGCCTTAGCGAAAGGCTTCTTGAAGGGAAAGATGTAACTCTGTGAGGTGAATTAACAGAACACAGAGCAGTTTCTCAGAAAGCTTCTTTCCAGTTTTGAACGGAAGATATTTCCTTTTTCACCATAGCCGTCTATGGGCTTCCAAATATCCCTTTGCCAATTCCACAAGAACAGCCGTAGCGAAAGGCTTCTTTTAGGGAAAGATGTAACTCTGTGAGATGAATTCACAGAACACAGAGCAGTTTCTCAGAAAGCTTCTTTCCAGTTTTGAACGGAAGATATTTCCATTTTCACCATAACCCTCTATGGGCTTCCAAATATCCCTTTGCCAATTCCACAAGAACAGCCTTAGCAAAAGGCTTCTTGAAGGGAAAGATGTAACTTTGTGAGATGAATTCACAGAACGCAGAGTAGTTTCTCAGAAAGCTTCTTTCCAGTTTTGAACGGAAGATATTTCCTTTTTCACCATAGCCCTCTATGGGCTTCCAAATATCCCTTTGCCAATTCCACAAGAACAGCCTTAGCGAAAGGCTTCTTGAAGGGAAAGATGTAACTCTGTGAGATGAATTAACAGAACACAGAGCAGTTTCTCAGAAAGCTTCTTTCCAGTTTTGAACGGAAGATATTTCCTTTTTCACCATAGCCGTCTATGGGCTTCCAAATATCCCTTTGCCAATTCCACAAGAACAGCCTTAGCGAAAGGCTTCTTGAAGGGAAAGATGTAACTCTGTGTGATGAATTCACGGAACACAGAGCAGTTTCTCCGAAAGCTTCTTTCCAGTTTTGAACGGAAGATATTTCCTTTTTCACCATAGCCCTCTATGGGCTTCCAAATATCCCTTTGCCAATTCCATAAGAACAGCCTTAGCGAAAGGCTTCTTGAAGGGAAAGATGTAACTCTGTGAGATGAATTCACAGTCCACAGAGCAGTTTCTCAGAAAGCTTCTTTCCAGTTTTGAACGGAAGATATTTCCTTTTTCACCATAGCCCTCTATGAGCTTCCAGATATCCCTTTGCCAATTCCACAAAAACAGCCTTAGCGAAAGGCTTCTTGAAGGGAAAGATGTAACTCTGTGAGATGAATTAACAGAACACAGAGCAGTTTCTCAGAAAGCTTCTTTCCAGTTTTGAACGGAAGATATTTCCTTTTTCACCATAGCCCTCTATGGGCTTCCAAATATCCTTTTGCCAATTCCACAAGAACAGCCGTAGCGAAAGGCTTCTTGAAGGGAAAGATGTAACTCTGTGAGATGAATTCACAGAACACAGAGCAGTTTCTCAGAAAGCTTCTTTCCAGTTTTGAACGGAAGATATTTCCTTTTTCACCATAGCCGTCTATGGGCTTCCAAATATCCCTTTGCCAATTCCACAAGAACAGCCTTAGCGAAAGGCTTCTTGAAGGGAAAGATGTAACTCTGTGAGATGAATTAACAGAACACAGAGCAGTTTCTCAGAAAGCTTCTTTCCAGTTTTGAACGGAAGATATTTCCTTTTTCACCATAGGCCTCTAAGGGCTTCCAAATATCCCTTTGCCAATTCCACAAGAACAGCCATAGCGAAAGGCTTCTTGAGGGGAAAGATGTAACTCTGTGAGATGAATTAACAGAACACAGAGCAGTTTCTCAGAAAGCTTCTTTCCAGTTTTGAACGGAAGATATTTCCTTTTTCACCATAGCCCTCTATGGGCTTCCAAATATCCCTTTGCCAATTCCACAAGAACAGCCTTAGCGAAAGGCTTCTTGAAGGGAAAGATGTAACTCTGTGAGATGAATTCACGGAACACAGAGCAGTTTCTCAGAAAGCTTCTTTCCACTTTTGAACGGAAGATATTTCCTTTTTCACCATAGCCCTCTATGGGCTTCCAAATATCCCTTTGCCAATTCCATAAGAACAGCCTTAGCGAAAGGCTTCTTGAAGGGAAAGATGTAACTCTGAGAGATGAATTAACAGAACACAGAGCAGTTTCTCAGAAAGTTTCTTTCCAGTTTTGAACGGAAGATATTTCCTTTTTCACCATAGGCCTCTATGGGCTTCCAAATATCCCTTTGCCAATTCCACAAGAACAGCCTTAGCGAAAGGCTTCTTGAACGGAAAGATGTAACTCTGTGAGGTGAATTCACAGAACACAGAGCAGTTTCTCAGAAAGTTTCTTTCCAGTTTTGAACGGAAGATATTTCCTTTTTCACCATAGCCCTCTACGGGCTTCCAAATATCCCTTTGCCAATTCCACAAGAACAGCCTTAGCGAAAGGCTTCTTGAAGGGAAAGATGTAACTCTGTGAGATGAATTCACAGAACACAGAGCAGTTTCTCAGAAAGCTTCTTTCCAGTTTTGAACGGAAGATATTTCCTTTTTCACCATAGCCGTCTATGCGATTTCAAATATCCCTTTGCCAATTCCACAAGAACAGCCTTAGCGAAAGGCTTCTTGAAGGGAAAGATGTAACTCTGTGAGATGAATTAACAGAACACAGAGCAGTTTCTCAGAAAGCTTCTTTCCAGTTTTGAACGGAAGATATTTCCTTTTTCACCATAGCCCTCTATGGGCTTCCAAATATCCCTTTGCCAATTCCACAAGAACAGCCTTAGCGAAAGGCTTCTTGAAAGGAAAGATGTAACTCTGTGAGATGAATTAACAGAACACAGAGCAGTTTCTCAGAAAGCTTCTTTCCAGTTTTGAACGGAAGATATTTCCTTTTTCACCATAGCCCTCTATGGGCTTCCAAATATCCCTTTGCCAATTCCACAAGAACAGCCTTAGCGAAAGGCTTCTTGAAAGGAAAGATGTAACTCTGTGAGATGAATTCACAGAACACAGAGCAGTGTCTCAGAAAGCTTCTTTCCAGTTTTGAACGGAAGATATTTCCTTTTTCACCATAGGCCTCTATGGGATTCCAAATATCCCTTTGCCAATTCCACAAGAACAGCCTTAGCGAAAGGCTTCTTGAAGGGAAAGATGTAACTCTGTGAGATGAATTCACGGAACACAGAGCAGTTTCTCAGAAAGCTTCTTTCCAGTTTTGAACGGAAGATATTTCCTTTTTCACCATAGCCCTCTATGGGCTTCCAAATATCCCTTTGCCAATTCCACAAGAACAGCCTTAGCGAAAGGCTTCTTGAAGGGAAAGATGTAACTCTGTGAGATGAATTAACAGAACACAGAGCAGTTTCTCAGAAAGCTTCTTTCCAGTTTTGAACGGAAGATATTTCCTTTTTCACCATAGCCGTCTATGGGCTTCCAAATATCCCTTTGCCAATTCCACAAGAACAGCCGTAGCGAAAGGCTTCTTTTAGGGAAAGATGTAACTCTGTGAGATGAATTCACAGAACACAGAGCAGTTTCTCAGAAAGCTTCTTTCCAGTTTTGAACGGAAGATATTTCCATTTTCACCATAACCCTCTATGGGCTTCCAAATATCCCTTTGCCAATTCCACAAGAACAGCCTTAGCAAAAGGCTTCTTGAAGGGAAAGATGTAACTTTGTGAGATGAATTCACAGAACGCAGAGTAGTTTCTCAGAAAGCTTCTTTCCAGTTTTGAACGGAAGATATTTCCTTTTTCACCATAGCCCTCTATGGGCTTCCAAATATCCCTTTGCCAATTCCACAAGAACAGCCTTAGCGAAAGGCTTCTTGAAGGGAAAGATGTAACTCTGTGAGATGAATTAACAGAACACAGAGCAGTTTCTCAGAAAGCTTCTTTCCAGTTTTGAACGGAAGATATTTCCTTTTTCACCATAGCCGTCTATGGGCTTCCAAATATCCCTTTGCCAATTCCACAAGAACAGCCGTAGCGAAAGGCTTCTTTTAGGGAAAGATGTAACTCTGTGAGATGAATTCACAGAACACAGAGCAGTTTCTCAGAAAGCTTCTTTCCAGTTTTGAACGGAAGATATTTCCATTTTCACCATAACCCTCTATGGGCTTCCAAATATCCCTTTGCCAATTCCACAAGAACAGCCTTAGCAAAAGGCTTCTTGAAGGGAAAGATGTAACTTTGTGAGATGAATTCACAGAACGCAGAGTAGTTTCTCAGAAAGCTTCTTTCCAGTTTTGAACGGAAGATATTTCCTTTTTCACCATAGCCCTCTATGGGCTTCCAAATATCCCTTTGCCAATTTCACAAGAACAGCCTTAGCGAAAGGCTTCTTGAAGGGAAAGATGTAACTCTGTGAGATGAATTCACAGAACACAGAGCAGTTTCTCAGAAAGCTTCTTTCCAGTTTTGAACGGAAGATATTTCCTTTTTCACCATAGCCGTCTATGGGCTTCCAAATATCCCTTTGCCAATTCCACAAGAACAGCCTTAGCGAAAGGCTTCTTGAAGGGAAAGATGTAACTCTGTGAGATGAATTAACAGAACACAGAGCAGTTTCTCAGAAAGCTTCTTTCCAGTTTTGAACGGAAGATATTTCCTTTGTCACCATAGGCCTCTAAGGGCTTCCAAATATCCCTTTGCCAATTCCACAAGAACAGCCATAGCGAAAGGCTTCTTGAGGGGAAAGATGTAACTCTGTGAGATGAATTAACAGAACACAGAGCAGTTTCTCAGAAAGCTTCTTTCCAGTTTTGAACGGAAGATATTTCCTTTTTCACCATAGCCCTCTATGGGCTTCCAAATATCCCTTTGCCAATTCCACAAGAACAGCCTTAGCGAAAGGCTTCTTGAAGGGAAAGATGTAACTCTGTGAGATGAATTCACGGAACACAGAGCAGTTTCTCAGAAAGCTTCTTTCCAGTTTTGAACGGAAGATATTTCCTTTTTCACCATAGGCCTCTAAGGGCTTCCAAATATCCCTTTGCCAATTCCACAAGAACAGCCTTAGCGAAAGGCTTCTTGAGGGGAAAGATGTAACTCTGTGAGATGAATTAACAGAACACAGAGCAGTTTCTCAGAAAGCTTCTTTCCAGTTTTGAACGGAAGATATTTCCTTTTTCACCATAGCCCTCTATGGGCTTCCAAATATCCCTTTGCCAATTCCACAAGAACAGCCTTAGCGAAAGGCTTCTTGAAGGGAAAGATGTAACTCTGTGAGATGAATTCACGGAACACAGAGCAGTTTCTCAGAAAGCTTCTTTCCAGTTTTGAACGGAAGATATTTCCTTTTTCACCATAGCCCTCTATGGGCTTCCAAATATCCCTTTGCCAATTCCATAAGAACAGCCTTAACGAAAGGCTTCTTGAAGGGAAAGATGTAATTCTGTGAGATGAATTAACAGAACACAGAGCAGTTTCTCAGAAAGTTTCTTTCCAGTTTTGAACGGAAGATATTTCCTTTTTCACCATAGGCCTCTATGGGCTTCCAAATATCCCTTTGCCAATTCCACAAGAACAGCCTTAGCGAAAGGCTTCTTGAACGGAAAGATGTAACTCTGTGAGGTGAATTCACAGAACACAGAGCAGTTTCTCAGAAAGTTTCTTTCCAGTTTTGAACGGAAGATATTTCCTTTTTCACCATAGCCCTCTACGGGCTTCCAAATATCCCTTTGCCAATTCCACAAGAACAGCCTTAGCGAAAGGCTTCTTGAAGGGAAAGATGTAACTCTGTGAGATGAATTCACAGAACACAGAGCAGTTTCTCAGAAAGCTTCTTTCCAGTTTTGAACGGAAGATATTTCCTTTTTCACCATAGCCGTCTATGCGATTTCAAATATCCCTTTGCCAATTCCACAAGAACAGCCTTAGCGAAAGGCTTCTTGAAGGGAAAGATGTAACTCTGTGAGATGAATTAACAGAACACAGAGCAGTTTCTCAGAAAGCTTCTTTCCAGTTTTGAACGGAAGATATTTCCTTTTTCACCATAGCCCTCTATGGGCTTCCAAATATCCCTTTGCCAATTCCACAAGAACAGCCTTAGCGAAAGGCTTCTTGAAAGGAAAGATGTAACTCTGTGAGATGAATTAACAGAACACAGAGCAGTTTCTCAGAAAGCTTCTTTCCAGTTTTGAACGGAAGATATTTCCTTTTTCACCATAGCCCTCTATGGGCTTCCAAATATCCCTTTGCCAATTCCACAAGAACAGCCTTAGCGAAAGGCTTCTTGAAAGGAAAGATGTAACTCTGTGAGATGAATTCACAGAACACAGAGCAGTGTCTCAGAAAGCTTCTTTCCAGTTTTGAACGGAAGATATTTCCTTTTTCACCATAGGCCTCTATGGGATTCCAAATATCCCTTTGCCAATTCCACAAGAACAGCCTTAGCGAAAGGCTTCTTGAAGGGAAAGATGTAACTCTGTGAGATGAATTCACGGAACACAGAGCAGTTTCTCAGAAAGCTTCTTTCCAGTTTTGAACGGAAGATATTTCCTTTTTCACCATAGCCCTCTATGGGCTTCCAAATATCCCTTTGCCAATTCCACAAGAACAGCCTTAGCGAAAGGCTTCTTGAAGGGAAAGATGTAACTCTGTGAGATGAATTAACAGAACACAGAGCAGTTTCTCAGAAAGCTTCTTTCCAGTTTTGAACGGAAGATATTTCCTTTTTCACCATAGCCCTCTATGGGCTTCCAAATATCCCTTTGCCAATTCCACAAGAACAGCCGTAGCGAAAGGCTTCTTGAAGGGAAAGATGTAACTCTGTGAGATGAATTCACAGAACACAGAGCAGTTTCTCAGAAAGCTTCTTTCCAGTTTTGAACGGAAGATATTTCCATTTTCACCATAACCCTCTATGGGCTTCCAAATATCCCTTTGCCAATTCCACAAGAACAGCCTTAGCAAAAGGCTTCTTGAAGGGAAAGATGTAACTTTGTGAGATGAATTCACAGAACGCAGAGTAGTTTCTCAGAAAGCTTCTTTCCAGTTTTGAACGGAAGATATTTTCTTTTTCACCATAGCCCTCTATGGGCTTCCAAATATCCCTTTGCCAATTCCACAAGAACAGCCTTAGCGAAAGGCTTCTTGAAGGGAAAGATGTAACTCTGTGAGATGAATTCACAGAACACAGAGCAGTTTCTCAGAAAGCTTCTTTCCAGTTTTGAACGGAAGATATTTCCTTTTTCACCATAGCCGTCTATGGGCTTCCAAATATCCCTTTGCCAATTCCACAAGAACAGCCTTAGCGAAAGGCTTCTTGAAGGGAAAGATGTAACTCTGTGAGATGAATTAACAGAACACAGAGCAGTTTCTCAGAAAGCTTCTTTCCAGTTTTGAACGGAAGATATTTCCTTTGTCACCATAGGCCTCTAAGGGCTTCCAAATATCCCTTTGCCAATTCCACAAGAACAGCCATAGCGAAAGGCTTCTTGAGGGGAAAGATGTAACTCTGTGAGATGAATTAACAGAACACAGAGCAGTTTCTCAGAAAGCTTCTTTCCAGTTTTGAACGGAAGATATTTCCTTTTTCACCATAGCCCTCTATGGGCTTCCAAATATCCCTTTGCCAATTCCACAAGAACAGCCTTAGCGAAAGACTTCTTGAAGGGAAAGATGTAACTCTGTGAGATGAATTCACGGAACACAGAGCAGTTTCTCAGAAAGCTTCTTTCCAGTTTTGAACGGAAGATATTTCCTTTTTCACCATAGGCCTCTAAGGGCTTCCAAATATCCCTTTGCCAATTCCACAAGAACAGCCTTAGCGAAAGGCTTCTTGAGGGGAAAGATGTAACTCTGTGAGATGAATTAACAGAACACAGAGCAGTTTCTCAGAAAGCTTCTTTCCAGTTTTGAACGGAAGATATTTCCTTTTTCACCATAGCCCTCTATGGGCTTCCAAATATCCCTTTGCCAATTCCACAAGAACAGCCTTAGCGAAAGGCTTCTTGAAGGGAAAGATGTAACTCTGTGAGATGAATTCACGGAACACAGAGCAGTTTCTCAGAAAGCTTCTTTCCAGTTTTGAACGGAAGATATTTCCTTTTTCACCATAGCCCTCTATGGGCTTCCAAATATCCCTTTGCCAATTCCATAAGAACAGCCTTAGCGAAAGGCTTCTTGAAGGGAAAGATGTAATTCTGTGAGATGAATTAACAGAACACAGAGCAGTTTCTCAGAAAGCTTCTTTCCAGTTTTGAACGGAAGATATTTCCTTTTTCACCATAGCCCTCTATGGGCTTCCAAATATCCCTTTGCCAATTCCACAAGAACAGCCTTAGCGAAAGGCTTCTTGAAGGGAAAAATGTAACTCTGTGACATGAATTCACAGAACACAGAGCAGTTTCGCAGAAAGATTCTTTCCAGTTTTGAACGGAAGATATTTCCTTTTTCACCATAGGCCTCTATGGGCTCCCAAATATCCTTGGCCAATTCCACAAGAACAGTCGGAGCGAAAGGCTTCTTGAGGGGAAAGATGTAACTCTGTGAGATGAATTAACAGAACACAGAGCAGTTTCTCAGAAAGCTTCTTTCCAGTTTTGAACGGAAGATATTTCCTTTTTCACCATAGCCCTCTATGGGCTTCCAAATATTCCTTTGCCAATTCCACAAGAACAGCCTTAGCGAAAGGCTTCTTGAAAGGAAAGATGTAACTCTGTGAGATGAATTCACAGAACACAGAGCAGTGTCTCAGAAAGCTTCTTTCCAGTTTTAAACGGAAGATATTTCCTTTTTCACCATAGGCCTCTATGGGCTTCCAAATATCCCTTTGCCAATTCCACAAGAACAGCCTTAGCGAAAGACTTCTTGAAGGGAAAGATGTAACTCTGTGAGATGAATTCACAGAACACAGAGCAGTTTCTCAGAAAGCTTCTTTCCAGTTTTGAACGGAAGATATTTCCTTTTTCACCATAGCCCTCTATGGGCTTCCAAATATCCCTTTGCCAATTCCACAAGAACAGCCTTAGCGAAAGGCTTCTTGAAGGGAAAGATGTAACTCTGTGGGATGAATTCACAGAACACAGAGCAGTTTCTCAGAAAGCTTCTTTCCAGTTTTGAACGGAAAATAATTCCTTTTTCACCATAGCCGTCTATGGGCTTCCAAATATCCCTTTGCCAATTCCACAAGAACAGCCTTAGCGAAAGGCTTCTTGAAGGGAAAGATGTAACTCTGTGAGTTGAATTCACAGAACACAGAGCAGTTTCTCAGAAAGCTTCTTTCCAGTTTTGAACGGAAGATATTTCCTTTTTCACCATAGGCCTCTAAGGGCTTCCAAATATCCCTTTGCCAATTCCACAAGAACAGCCTTAGCGAAAGGCTTCTTGAGGGGAAAGATGTAACTCTGTGAGATGAATTAACAGAACACAGAGCAGTTTCTCAGAAAGCTTCTTTCCAGTTTTGAACGGAAGATATTTCCTTTTTCACCATAGCCCTCTATGGGCTTCCAAATATCCCTTTGCCAATTCCACAAGAACAGCCTTAGTGAAAGGCTTCTTGAAGGGAAAGATGTAACTCTGTGAGATGAATTCACGGCACACAGAGCAGTTTCTCAGAAAGCTTCTTTCCAGTTTTGAACGGAAGATATTTCCTTTTTCACCATAGCCCTCTATGGGCTTCCAAATATCCCTTTGCCAATTCCATAAGAACAGCCTTAGCGAAAGGCTTCTTGAAGGGAAAGATGTAACTCTGTGAGATGAATTAACAGAACACAGAGCAGTTTCTCAGAAAGCTTCTTTCCAGTTTTGAACGGAAGATATTTCCTTTTTCACCATAGCCCTCTATGGGCTTCCAAATATCCCTTTTCCAATTCCACAAGAACAGCCGTAGCGAAAGGCTTCTTGAAGGGAAAGATGTAACTCTGTGAGATGAATTCACAGAACACAGAGCGGTTTCTCAGAAAGCTTCTTTCCAGTTTTGAACGGAAGATATTTCCTTTTTCACCATAGCCCTCTATGGGCTTCCAAATATCCCTTTGCCAATTCCACAAGAACAGCCTTAGCAAAAGGCTTCTTGAAGGGAAAGATGTAACTTTGTGAGATGAATTCACAGAACGCAGAGCAGTTTCTCAGAAAGCTTCTTTCCAGTTTTGAACGGAAGATATTTCCTTTTTCACCATAGCCCTCTATGGGCTTCCAAATATCCCTTTGCCAATTCCACAAGAACAGCCTTAGCGAAAGGCTTCTTGAAGGGAAAGATGTAACTCTGTGAGATGAATTCACAGAACACAGAGCAGTTTCTCAGAAAGCTTCTTTCCAGTTTTGAACGGAAGATATTTCCTTTTTCACCATTGCCGTCTATGGGCTTCCAAATATCCCTTTGCCAATTCCACAAGAACAGCCTTAGCGAAAGGCTTCTTGAAGGGAAAGATGTAACTCTGTGAGATGAATTAACAGAACACAGAGCAGTTTCTCAGAAAGCTTCTTTCCAGTTTTGAACGGAAGATATTTCCTTTTTCACCATAGGCCTCTAGGGGCTTCCAAATATCCCTTTGCCAATTCCACAAGAACAGCCATAGCGAAAGGCTTCTTGAGGGGCAAGATGTAACTCTGTGAGATGAATTAACAGAACACAGAGCAGTTTCTCAGAAAGCTTCTTTCCAGTTTTGAACGGAAGATATTTCCTTTTTCACCATAGCCCTCTATGGGCTTCCAAATATCCCTTTGCCAATTCCACAAGAACAGCCTTAGCGAAAGGCTTCTTGAAGGGAAAGATGTAACTCTGTGAGATGAATTCACGGAACACAGAGCAGTTTCTCAGAAAGCTTCTTTCCAGTTTTGAACGGAAGATATTTCCTTTTTCACCATAGCCCTCTATGGGCTTCCAAATATCCCTTTGCCAATTCCATAAGAACAGACTTAGCGAAAGGCTTCTTGAAGGGAAAGATGTAATTCTGTGAGATGAATTAACAGAACACAGAGCAGTTTCTCAGAAAGCTTCTTTCCAGTTTTGAACGGAAGATATTTCCTTTTTCACCATAGCCCTCTATGGGCTTCCAAATATCCCTTTGCCAATTCCACAAGAACAGCCTTAGCGAAAGGCTTCTTGAAGGGAAAAATGTAACTCTGTGACATGAATTCACAGAACACAGAGCAGTTTCGCAGAAAGATTCTTTCCAGTTTTGAACGGAAGATATTTCCTTTTTCACCATAGGCCTCTATGGGCTTCCAAATATCCCTTGGCCAATTCCACAAGAACAGTCGTAGCGAAAGGCTTCTTGAGGGGAAAGATGTAACTCTGTGAGATGAATTAACAGAACACAGAGCAGTTTCTCAGAAAGCTTCTTTCCAGTTTTGAACGGAAGATATTTCCTTTTTCACCATAGCCCTCTATGGGCTTCCAAATATTCCTTTGCCAATTCCACAAGAACAGCCTTAGCGAAAGGCTTCTTGAAAGGAAAGATGTAACTCTGTGAGATGAATTCACAGAACACAGAGCAGTTTCTCAGAAAGCTTCTTTCCAGTTTTGAACGGAAAATAATTCCTTTTTCACCATAGCCGTCTATGGGCTTCCAAATATCCCTTTGCCAATTCCACAAGAACAGCCTTAGCGAAAGGCTTCTTGAAGGGAAAGATGTAACTCTGTGAGTTGAATTCACAGAACACAGAGCAGTTTCTCAGAAAGCTTCTTTCCAGTTTTGAACGGAAGATATTTCCTTTTTCACCATAGGCCTCTAAGGGCTTCCAAATATCCCTTTGCCAATTCCACAAGAACAGCCTTAGCGAAAGCCTTCTTGAGGGGAAAGATGTAACTCTGTGAGATGAATTAACAGAACACAGAGCAGTTTCTCAGAAAGCTTCTTTCCAGTTTTGAACGGAAGATATTTCCTTTTTCACCATAGCCCTCTATGGGCTTCCAAATATCCCTTTGCCAATTCCACAAGAACAGCCTTAGCGAAAGGCTTCTTGAAGGGAAAGATGTAACTCTGTGAGATGAATTCACGGAACACAAAGCAGTTTCTCAGAAAGCTTCTTTCCAGTTTTGAACGGAAGATATTTCCTTTTTCACCATAGCCCTCTATGGGCTTCCAAATATCCCTTTGCCAATTCCATAAGAACAGCCTTAGCGAAAGGCTTCTTGAAGGGAAAGATGTAACTCTGTGAGATGAATTAACAGAACACAGAGCAGTTTCTCAGAAAGCTTCTTTCCAGTTTTGAACGGAAGATATTTCCTTTTTCACCATAGCCCTCTATGGGCTTCCAAATATCCCTTTGCCAATTCCACAAGAACAGCCTTAGCAAAAGGCTTCTGGAAGGGAAAGATGTAACTTTGTGAGATGAATTCACAGAACGCAGAGCAGTTTCTCAGAAAGCTTCTTTCCAGTTTTGAACGGAAGATATTTCCTTTTTCACCATAGCCCTCTATGGGCTTCCAAATATCCCTTTGCCAATTCCACAAGAACAGCCTTAGCGAAAGGCTTCTTGAAGGGAAAGATGTAACTCGGTGAGATGAATTCACGGAACACAGAGCAGTTTCTCAGAAAGCTTCTTTCCAGTTTTGAACGGAAGATATTTCCTTTTTCACCATAGCCCTCTACGGGCTTCCAAATATCCCTTTGCCAATTCCATAAGAACAGCCTTAGCGAAAGGCTTCTTGAAGGGAAAGATGTAACTCTGAGAGATGAATTAACAGAACACAGAGTAGTTTCTCAGAAAGTTTCTTTCCAGTTTTGAACGGAAGATATTTCCTTTTTCACCATAGGCCTCTATGGGCTTCCAAATATCCCTTTGCCAATTCCACAAGAACAGCCTTAGCGAAAGGCTTCTTGAAGGGAAAGATGTAACTCTGTGACATGAATTCACAGAACACAGAGCAGTTTCTCAGAAAGTTTCTTTCCAGTTTTGAACGGAAGATATTTCCTTTTTCACCATAGCCCTCTATGGGCTTCCAAATATCCCTTTGCCAATTCCACAAGAACAGCCTTAGCGAAAGGCTTCTTGAAGGGAAAGATGTAACTCTGTGAGATGAATTCACAGAACACAGAGCAGTTTCTCAGAAAGCTTCTTTCCAGTTTTGAACGGAAGATATTTCCTTTTTCACCATAGCCGTCTATGGGATTTCAAATATCCCTTTGCCAATTCCACAAGAACAGCCTTAGCGAAAGGCTTCTTGAAGGGAAAGATGTAACTCTGTGAGATGAATTCACAGAACACAGAGCAGTTTCTCAGAAAGTTTCTTTCCAGTTTTGAACGGAAGATATTTACTTTTTCACCATAGCCCTCTATGGGCTTCCAAATATCCCTTTGCCAATTCCACAAGAACAGCCTTAGCGAAAGGCTTCTTGAAAGGAAAGATGTAACTCTGTGAGATGAATTCACAGAACACAGTGCAGTTTCTCAGAAAGCTTCTTTCCAGTTTTGAACGGAAGATATTTCCTTTTTCACCATAGGCCTCTATGGGCTTCCAAATATCCCTTTGCCAATTCCACAAGAACAGCCTTAGCGAAAGGCTTCTTGAAGGGAAAGATGTAACTCTGTGAGATGAATTAACAGAACACAGAGCAGTTTCTCAGAAAGCTTCTTTCCAGTTTTGAACGGAAGATATTTCCTTTTTCACCATAGCCCTCTATGGGCTTCCAAATATCCCTTTGCCAATTCCACAAGAACAGCCTTAGCGAAAGGCTTCTTGAAAGGAAAGATGTAACTCTGTGAGATGAATTCACAGAACACAGAGCAGTGTCTCAGAAAGCTTCTTTCCAGTTTTGAACGGAAGATATTTCCTTTTTCACCATAGGCCTCTATGGGCTTCCAAATATCCCTTTGCCAATTCCACAAGAACAGCCTTAGCGAAAGGCTTCTTGAAGGGAAAGATGTAACTCTGTTAGATGAATTCACGGAACACAGAGCAGTTTCTCAGAAAGCTTCTTTCCAGTTTTGAACGGAAGATATTTCCTTTTTCACCATAGCCCTCTATGGGCTTCCAAATATCCCTTTGCCAATTCCATAAGAACAGCCTTAGCGAAAGGCTTCTTGAAGGGAAAGATGTAACTCTGTGAGATGAATTCACAGAACACAGAGCAGTTTCTCAGAAAGCTTCTTTCCAGTTTTGAACGGAAGATATTTCCTTTTTCACCATAGCCCTCTATGGGCTTCCAAATATCCCTTTGCCAATTCCACAAGAACAGCCTTAGCGAAAGGCTTCTTGAAGGGAAAGATGTAACTCTGTGAGATGAATTAACAGAACACAGAGCAGTTTCTCAGAAAGCTTCTTTCCAGTTTTGAACGGAAGATATTTCCTTTTTCACCATAGCCCTCTATGGGCTTCCAAATATCCCTTTGCCAATTCCACAAGAACAGCCGTAGCGAAAGGCTTCTTGAAGGGAAAGATGTAACTCTGTGAGATGAATTCACAGAACACAGAGCAGTTTCTCCGAAAGCTTCTTTCCAGTTTTGAACGGAAGATATTTCCATTTTCACCATAGCCCTCTATGGGCTTCAAAATATCCCTTTGCCAATTCCACAAGAACAGCCTTAGCAAAAGGCTTCTTGAAGGGAAAGATGTAACTTTGTGAGATGAATTCACAGAACGCAGAGCAGTTTCTCAGAAAGCTTCTTTCCAGTTTTGAACGGAAGATATTTCCTTTTTCACCATAGCCCTCTATGGGCTTCCAAATATCCCTTTGCCAATTCCACAAGAACAGCCTTAGCGAAAGGCTTCTTGAAGGGAAAGATGTAACTCTGTGAGATGAATTCACAGAACACAGAGCAGTTTCTCAGAAAGCTTCTTTCCAGTTTTGAACGGAAGATATTTCCTTTTTCACCATTGCCGTCTATGGGCTTCCAAATATCCCTTTGCCAATTCCACAAGAACAGCCTTAGCGAAAGGCTTCTTGAAGGGAAAGATGTAACTCTGTGAGATGAATTAACAGAACACAGAGCAGTTTCTCAGAAAGCTTCTTTCCAGTTTTGAACGGAAGATATTTCCTTTTTCACCATAGGCCTCTAGGGGCTTCCAAATATCCCTTTGCCAATTCCACAAATACAGCCATAGCGAAAGGCTTCTTGAGGGGCAAGATGTAACTCTGTGAGATGAATTAACAGAACACAGAGCAGTTTCTCAGAAAGCTTCTTTCCAGTTTTGAACGGAAGATATTTCCTTTTTCACCATAGCCCTCTATGGGCTTCCAAATATCCCTTTGCCAATTCCACAAGAACAGCCTTAGCGAAAGGCTTCTTGAAGGGAAAGATGTAACTCTGTGAGATGAATTCACGGAACACAGAGCAGTTTCTCAGAAAGCTTCTTTCCAGTTTTGAACGGAAGATATTTCCTTTTTCACCATAGCCCTCTATGGGCTTCCAAATATCCCTTTGCCAATTCCATAAGAACAGACTTAGCGAAAGGCTTCTTGAAGGGAAAGATGTAATTCTGTGAGATGAATTAACAGAACACAGAGCAGTTTCTCAGAAAGCTTCTTTCCAGTTTTGAACGGAAGATATTTCCTTTTTCACCATAGCCCTCTATGGGCTTCCAAATATCCCTTTGCCAATTCCACAAGAACAGCCTTAGCGAAAGGCTTCTTGAAGGGAAAAATGTAACTCTGTGACATGAATTCACAGAACACAGAGCAGTTTCGCAGAAAGATTCTTTCCAGTTTTGAACGGAAGATATTTCCTTTTTCACCATAGGCCTCTATGGGCTTCCAAATATCCCTTGGCCAATTCCACAAGAACAGTCGTAGCGAAAGGCTTCTTGAGGGGAAAGATGTAACTCTGTGAGATGAATTAACAGAACACAGAGCAGTTTCTCAGAAAGCTTCTTTCCAGTTTTGAACGGAAGATATTTCCTTTTTCACCATAGCCCTCTATGGGCTTCCAAATATTCCTTTGCCAATTCCACAAGAACAGCCTTAGCGAAAGGCTTCTTGAAAGGAAAGATGTAACTCTGTGAGATGAATTCACAGAACACAGAGCAGTGTCTCAGAAAGCTTCTTTCCAGTTTTAAACGGAAGATATTTCCTTTTTCACCATAGTCCTCTATGGGCTTCCAAATATCCCTTTGCCAATTCCACAAGAACAGCCTTAGCGAAAGGCTTCTTGAAGGGAAAGATGTAACTCTGTGAGATGAATTCACGGAACACAAAGAAGTTTCTCAGAAAGCTTCTTTCCAGTTTTGAACGGAAGATATTTCCTTTTTCACCATAGCCCTCTATGGGCTTCCAAATATCCCTTTGCCAATTCCATAAGAACAGCCTTAGCGAAAGGCTTCTTGAAGGGAAAGATGTAACTCTGTGAGATGAATTAACAGAACACAGAGCAGTTTCTCAGAAAGCTTCTTTCCAGTTTTGAACGGAAGATATTTCCTTTTTCACCATAGCCCTCTATGGGCTTCCAAATATCCCTTTGCCAATTCCACAAGAACAGCCTTAGCAAAAGGCTTCTGGAAGGGAAAGATGTAACTTTGTGAGATGAATTCACAGAACGCAGAGCAGTTTCTCAGAAAGCTTCTTTCCAGTTTTGAACGGAAGATATTTCCTTTTTCACCATAGCCCTCTATGGGCTTCCAAATATCCCTTTGCCAATTCCACAAGAACAGCCTTAGCGAAAGGCTTCTTGAAGGGAAAGATGTAACTCGGTGAGATGAATTCACGGAACACAGAGCAGTTTCTCAGAAAGCTTCTTTCCAGTTTTGAACGGAAGATATTTCCTTTTTCACCATAGCCCTCTACGGGCTTCCAAATATCCCTTTGCCAATTCCATAAGAACAGCCTTAGCGAAAGGCTTCTTGAAGGGAAAGATGTAACTCTGAGAGATGAATTAACAGAACACAGAGCAGTTTCTCAGAAAGTTTCTTTCCAGTTTTGAACGGAAGATATTTCCTTTTTCACCATAGGCCTCTATGGGCTTCCAAATATCCCTTTGCCAATTCCACAAGAACAGCCTTAGCGAAAGGCTTCTTGAAGGGAAAGATGTAACTCTGTGACATGAATTCACAGAACACAGAGCAGTTTCTCAGAAAGTTTCTTTCCAGTTTTGAACGGAAGATATTTCCTTTTTCACCATAGGCCTCTATGGGCTTCCAAATATCCCTTTGCCAATTCCACAAGAACAGCCTTAGCGAAAGGCTTCTTGAAGGGAAAGATGTAACTCTGTGAGATGAATTCACAGAACACAGAGCAGTTTCTCAGAAAGCTTCTTTCCAGTTTTGAACGGAAGATATTTCCTTTTTCACCATAGCCGTCTATGGGATTTCAAATATCCCTTTGCCAATTCCACAAGAACAGCCTTAGCGAAAGGCTTCTTGAAGGGAAAGATGTAACTCTGTGAGATGAATTCACAGAACACAGAGCAGTTTCTCAGAAAGCTTCTTTCCAGTTTTGAACGGAAGATATTTACTTTTTCACCATAGCCCTCTATGGGCTTCCAAATATCCCTTTGCCAATTCCACAAGAACAGCCTTAGCGAAAGGCTTCTTGAAAGGAAAGATGTAACTCTGTGAGATGAATTCACAGAACACAGTGCAGTTTCTCAGAAAGCTTCTTTCCAGTTTTGAACGGAAGATATTTCCTTTTTCACCATAGGCCTCTATGGGCTTCCAAATATCCCTTTGCCAATTCCACAAGAACAGCCTTAGCGAAAGGCTTCTTGAAGGGAAAGATGTAACTCTGTGAGATGAATTAACAGAACACAGAGCAGTTTCTCAGAAAGCTTCTTTCCAGTTTTGAACGGAAGATATTTCCTTTTTCACCATAGCCCTCTATGGGCTTCCAAATATCCCTTTGCCAATTCCACAAGAACAGCCTTAGCGAAAGGCTTCTTGAAAGGAAAGATGTAACTCTGTGAGATGAATTCACAGAACACAGAGCAGTGTCTCAGAAAGCTTCTTTCCAGTTTTGAACGGAAGATATTTCCTTTTTCACCATAGGCCTCTATGGGCTTCCAAATATCCCTTTGCCAATTCCACAAGAACAGCCTTAGCGAAAGGCTTCTTGAAGGGAAAGATGTAACTCTGTGAGATGAATTCACGGAACACAGAGCAGTTTCTCAGAAAGCTTCTTTCCAGTTTTGAACGGAAGATATTTCCTTTTTCACCATAGCCCTCTATGGGCTTCCAAATATCCCTTTGCCAATTCCATAAGAACAGCCTTAGCGAAAGGCTTCTTGAAGGGAAAGATGTAACTCTGTGAGATGAATTCACAGAACACAGAGCAGTTTCTCAGAAAGCTTCTTTCCAGTTTTGAACGGAAGATATTTCCTTTTTCACCATAGCCCTCTATGGGCTTCCAAATATCCCTTTGCCAATTCCACAAGAACAGCCTTAGCGAAAGGCTTCTTGAAGGGAAAGATGTAACTCTGTGAGATGAATTAACAGAACACAGAGCAGTTTCTCAGAAAGCTTCTTTCCAGTTTTGAACGGAAGATATTTCCTTTTTCACCATAGCCCTCTATGGGCTTCCAAATATCCCTTTGCCAATTCCACAAGAACAGCCTTAGCGAAAGGCTTCTTGAAGGGAAAGATGTAACTCTGTGAGTTGAATTCACAGAACACAGAGCAGTTTCTCAGAAAGCTTCTTTCCAGTTTTGAACGGAAGATATTTCCTTTTTCACCATAGGCCTCTAAGGGCTTCCAAATATCCCTTTGCCAATTCCACAAGAACAGCCTTAGCGAAAGGCTTCTTGAGGGGAAAGATGTAACTCTGTGAGATGAATTAACAGAACACAGAGCAGTTTCTCAGAAAGCTTCTTTCCAGTTTTGAACGGAAGATATTTCCTTTTTCACCATAGCCCTCTATGGGCTTCCAAATATCCCTTTGCCAATTCCACAAGAACAGCCTTAGTGAAAGGCTTCTTGAAGGGAAAGATGTAACTCTGTGAGATGAATTCACGGCACACAGAGCAGTTTCTCAGAAAGCTTCTTTCCAGTTTTGAACGGAAGATATTTCCTTTTTCACCATAGCCCTCTATGGGCTTCCAAATATCCCTTTGCCAATTCCATAAGAACAGCCTTAGCGAAAGGCTTCTTGAAGGGAAAGATGTAACTCTGTGAGATGAATTAACAGAACACAGAGCAGTTTCTCAGAAAGCTTCTTTACAGTTTTGAACGGAAGATATTTCCTTTTTCACCATAGCCCTCTATGGGCTTCCAAATATCCCTTTTCCAATTCCACAAGAACAGCCGTAGCGAAAGGCTTCTTGAAGGGAAAGATGTAACTCTGTGAGATGAATTCACAGAACACAGAGCAGTTTCTCAGAAAGCTTCTTTCCAGTTTTGAACGGAAGATATTTCCTTTTTCACCATAGCCCTCTATGGGCTTCCAAATATCCCTTTGCCAATTCCACAAGAACAGCCTTAGCAAAAGGCTTCTTGAAGGGAAAGATGTAACTTTGTGAGATGAATTCACAGAACGCAGAGCAGTTTCTCAGAAAGCTTCTTTCCAGTTTTGAACGGAAGATATTTCCTTTTTCACCATAGCCCTCTATGGGCTTCCAAATATCCCTTTGCCAATTCCACAAGAACAGCCTTAGCGAAAGGCTTCTTGAAGGGAAAGATGTAACTCTGTGAGATGAATTCACAGAACACAGAGCAGTTTCTCAGAAAGCTTCTTTCCAGTTTTGAACGGAAGATATTTCCTTTTTCACCATTGCCGTCTATGGGCTTCCAAATATCCCTTTGCCAATTCCACAAGAACAGCCTTAGCGAAAGGCTTCTTGAAGGGAAAGATGTAACTCTGTGAGATGAATTAACAGAACACAGAGCAGTTTCTCAGAAAGCTTCTTTCCAGTTTTGAACGGAAGATATTTCCTTTTTCACCATAGGCCTCTAGGGGCTTCCAAATATCCCTTTGCCAATTCCACAAGAACAGCCATAGCGAAAGGCTTCTTGAGGGGCAAGATGTAACTCTGTGAGATGAATTAACAGAACACAGAGCAGTTTCTCAGAAAGCTTCTTTCCAGTTTTGAACGGAAGATATTTCCTTTTTCACCATAGCCCTCTATGGGCTTCCAAATATCCCTTTGCCAATTCCACAAGAACAGCCTTAGCGAAAGGCTTCTTGAAGGGAAAGATGTAACTCTGTGAGATGAATTCACGGAACACAGAGCAGTTTCTCAGAAAGCTTCTTTCCAGTTTTGAACGGAAGATATTTCCTTTTTCACCATAGCCCTCTATGGGCTTCCAAATATCCCTTTGCCAATTCCATAAGAACAGACTTAGCGAAAGGCTTCTTGAAGGGAAAGATGTAATTCTGTGAGATGAATTAACAGAACACAGAGCAGTTTCTCAGAAAGCTTCTTTCCAGTTTTGAACGGAAGATATTTCCTTTTTCACCATAGCCCTCTATGGGCTTCCAAATATCCCTTTGCCAATTCCACAAGAACAGCCTTAGCGAAAGGCTTCTTGAAGGGAAAAATGTAACTCTGTGACATGAATTCACAGAACACAGAGCAGTTTCGCAGAAAGATTCTTTCCAGTTTTGAACGGAAGATATTTCCTTTTTCACCATAGGCCTCTATGGGCTTCCAAATATCCCTTGGCCAATTCCACAAGAACAGTCGTAGCGAAAGGCTTCTTGAGGGGAAAGATGTAACTCTGTGAGATGAATTCACAGAACACAGAGCAGTTTCTCAGAAAGCTTCTTTCCAGTTTTGAACGGAAGATATTTCCTTTTTCACCATAGCCCTCTATGGGCTTCCAAATATTCCTTTGCCAATTCCACAAGAACAGCCTTAGCGAAAGGCTTCTTGAAAGGAAAGATGTAACTCTGTGAGATGAATTCACAGAACACAGAGCAGTGTCTCAGAAAGCTTCTTTCCAGTTTTAAACGGAAGATATTTCCTTTTTCACCATAGTCCTCTATGGGCTTCCAAATATCCCTTTGCCAATTCCACAAGAACAGCCTTAGCGAAAGACTTCTTGAAGGGAAAGATGTAACTCTGTGAGATGAATTCACAGAACACAGAGCAGTTTCTCAGAAAGCTTCTTTCCAGTTTTGAACGGAAGATATTTCCTTTTTCACCATAGCCCTCTATGGGCTTCCAAATATCCCTTTGCCAATTCCACAAGAACAGCCTTAGCGAAAGGCTTCTTGAAGGGAAAGATGTAACTCTGTGAGATGAATTCACAGAACACAGAGCAGTTTCTCAGAAAGCTTCTTTCCAGTTTTGAACGGAAAATAATTCCTTTTTCACCATAGCCGTCTATGGGCTTCCAAATATCCCTTTGCCAATTCCACAAGAACAGCCTTAGCGAAAGGCTTCTTGAAGGGAAAGATGTAACTCTGTGAGTTGAATTCACAGAACACAGAGCAGTTTCTCAGAAAGCTTCTTTCCAGTTTTGAACGGAAGATATTTCCTTTTTCACCATAGGCCTCTAAGGGCTTCCAAATATCCCTTTGCCAATTCCACAAGAACAGCCTTTGCGAAAGGCTTCTTGAGGGGAAAGATGTAACTCTGTGAGATGAATTAACAGAACACAGAGCAGTTTCTCAGAAAGCTTCTTTCCAGTTTTGAACGGAAGATATTTCCTTTTTCACCATAGCCCTCTATGGGCTTCCAAATATCCCTTTGCCAATTCCACAAGAACAGCCTTAGCGAAAGGCTTCTTGAAGGGAAAGATGTAACTCTGTGAGATGAATTCACGGAACACAAAGCAGTTTCTCAGAAAGCTTCTTTCCAGTTTTGAACGGAAGATATTTCCTTTTTCACCATAGCCCTCTATGGGCTTCCAAATATCCCTTTGCCAATTCCATAAGAACAGCCTTAGCGAAAGGCTTCTTGAAGGGAAAGATGTAACTCTGTGAGATGAATTAACAGAACACAGAGCAGTTTCTCAGAAAGCTTCTTTCCAGTTTTGAACGGAAGATATTTCCTTTTTCACCATAGCCCTCTATGGGCTTCCAAATATCCCTTTGCCAATTCCACAAGAACAGCCTTAGCAAAAGGCTTCTGTAAGGGAAAGATGTAACTTTGTGAGATGAATTCACAGAACGCAGAGCAGTTTCTCAGAAAGCTTCTTTCCAGTTTTGAACGGAAGATATTTCCTTTTTCACCATAGCCCTCTATGGGCTTCCAAATATCCCTTTGCCAATTCCACAAGAACAGCCTTAGCGAAAGGCTTCTTGAAGGGAAAGATGTAACTCGGTGAGATGAATTCACGGAACACAGAGCAGTTTCTCAGAAAGCTTCTTTCCAGTTTTGAACGGAAGATATTTCCTTTTTCACCATAGCCCTCTACGGGCTTCCAAATATCCCTTTGCCAATTCCATAAGAACAGCCTTAGCGAAAGGCTTCTTGAAGGGAAAGATGTAACTCTGAGAGATGAATTAACAGAACACAGAGCAGTTTCTCAGAAAGTTTCTTTCCAGTTTTGAACGGAAGATATTTCCTTTTTCACCATAGGCCTCTATGGGCTTCCAAATATCCCTTTGCCAATTCCACAAGAACAGCCTTAGCGAAAGGCTTCTTGAAGGGAAAGATGTAACTCTGTGACATGAATTCACAGAACACAGAGCAGTTTCTCAGAAAGTTTCTTTCCAGTTTTGAACGGAAGATATTTCCTTTTTCACCATAGCCCTCTATGGGCTTCCAAATATCCCTTTGCCAATTCCACAAGAACAGCCTTAGCGAAAGGCTTCTTGAAGGGAAAGATGTAACTCTGTGAGATGAATTCACAGAACACAGAGCAGTTTCTCAGAAAGCTTCTTTCCAGTTTTGAACGGAAGATATTTCCTTTTTCACCATAGCCGTCTATGGGATTTCAAATATCCCTTTGCCAATTCCACAAGAACAGCCTTAGCGAAAGGCTTCTTGAAGGGAAAGATGTAACTCTGTGAGATGAATTAACAGAACACAGAGCAGTTTCTCAGAAAGCTTCTTTCCAGTTTTGAACGGAAGATATTTCCTTTTTCACCATAGCCCTCTATGGGCTTCCAAATATCCCTTTGCCAATTCCACAAGAACAGCCGTAGCGAAAGGCTTCTTGAAGGGAAAGATGTAACTCTGTGAGATGAATTCACAGAACACAGAGCAGTTTCTCCGAAAGCTTCTTTCCAGTTTTGAACGGAAGATATTTCCATTTTCACCATAGCCCTCTATGGGCTTCAAAATATCCCTTTGCCAATTCCACAAGAACAGCCTTAGCAAAAGGCTTCTTGAAGGGAAAGATGTAACTTTGTGAGATGAATTCACAGAACGCAGAGTAGTTTCTCAGAAAGCTTCTTTCCAGTTTTGAACGGAAGATATTTCCTTTTTCACCATAGCCCTCTATGGGCTTCCAAATATCCCTTTGCCAATTCCACAAGAACAGCCTTAGCGAAAGGCTTCTTGAAGGGAAAGATGTAACTCTGTGAGATGAATTCACAGAACACAGAGCAGTTTCTCAGAAAGCTTCTTTCCAGTTTTGAACGGAAGATATTTCCTTTTTCACCATAGCCGTCTATGGGCTTCCAAATATCCCTTTGCCAATTCCACAAGAACAGCCTTAGCGAAAGGCTTCTTGAAGGGAAAGATGTAACTCTGTGAGATGAATTAACAGAACACAGAGCAGTTTCTCAGAAAGCTTCTTTCCACTTTTGAACGGAAGATATTTCCTTTTTCACCATAGGCCTCTAAGGGCTTCCAAATATCCCTTTGCCAATTCCACAAGAACAGCCATAGCGAAAGGCTTCTTGAGGGGAAAGATGTAACTCTGTGAGATGAATTAACAGAACACAGAGCAGTTTCTCAGAAAGCTTCTTTCCAGTTTTGAACGGAAGATATTTCCTTTTTCACCATAGCCCTCTATGGGCTTCCAAATATCCCTTTGCCAATTCCACAAGAACAGCCTTAGCGAAAGGCTTCTTGAAGGGAAAGATGTAACTCTGTGAGATGAATTCACGGAACACAGAGCAGTTTCTCAGAAAGCTTCTTTCCAGTTTTGAACGGAAGATATTTCCTTTTTCACCATAGCCCTCTATGGGCTTCCAAATATCCCTTTGCCAATTCCATAAGAACAGCCTTAGCGAAAGGCTTCTTGAAGGGAAAGATGTAACTCTGTGAGATGAATTAACAGAACACAGAGCAGTTTCTCAGAAAGTTTCTTTCCAGTTTTGAACGGAAGATATTTCCTTTTTCACCATAGGCCTCTATGGGCTTCCAAATATCCCTTTGCCAATTCCACAAGAACAGCCTTAGCGAAAGGCTTCTTGAAGGGAAAGATGTAACTCTGTGAGATGAATTCACAGAACACAGAGCAGTTTCTCAGAAAGCTTCTTTCCAGTTTTGAACGGAAGATATTTCCTTTTTCACCATAGCCGTCTATGGGATTTCAAATATCCCTTTGCCAATTCCACAAGAACAGCCTTAGCGAAAGGCTTCTTGAAGGGAAAGATGTAACTCTGTGAGATGAATTCACAGAACACAGAGCAGTTTCTCAGAAAGCTTCTTTCCAGTTTTGAACGGAAGATATTTACTTTTTCACCATAGCCCTCTATGGGCTTCCAAATATCACTTTGCCAATTCCACAAGAACAGCCTTAGCGAAAGGCTTCTTGAAAGGAAAGATGTAACTCTGTGAGATGAATTCACAGAACACAGTGCAGTTTCTCAGAAAGCTTCTTTCCAGTTTTGAACGGAAGATATTTCCTTTTTCACCATAGCCGTCTATGGGCTTCCAAATATCCCTTAGCCAATTCCACAAGAACAGCCTTAGCGAAAGGCTTCTTGAAGGGAAAGATGTAACTCTGTGAGATGAATTAACAGAACACAGAGCAGTTTCTCAGAAAGCCTCTTTCCAGTTTTGAACGGAAGATATTTCCTTTTTCACCATAGCCCTCTATGGGCTTCCAAATATCCCTTTGCCAATTCCACAAGAACAGCCTTAGCGAAAGGCTTCTTGAAGGGAAAGATGTAACTCTGTGAGATGAATTCACAGAACACAGAGCAGTTTCTCAGAAAGCTTCTTTCCAGTTTTGAACGGAAGATATTTCCTTTTTCACCATAGCCCTCTATGGGCTTCCAAATATCCCTTTGCCAATTCCACAAGAACAGCCTTAGCGAAAGGCTTCTTGAAGGGAAAGATGTAACTCTGTAAGATGAATCCACAGAACACAGAGCAGTTTCTCTGAAAGCTTCTTTCCAGTTTTGAACGGAAGATATTTCCTTTTTCACCATAGCCGTCTATGGGCTTCCAAATATCCCTTTGCCAATTCCACAAGAATAGCCTTAGCGAAAGGCTTCTTGAAGGGAAAGATGTAACTCTGTGAGATGAATTCACAGAACACAGAGCAGTTTCTCAGAAAGCTTCTTTCCAGTTTTGAACGGAGGATATTTCCTTTTTCACCATAGCCCTCTATGGGATTTCAAATATCCCTTTGCCAATTCCACAAGAACAGCGTTAGCAAAAGGCTTCTTGAACGGAAAGATGTAACTCTGTGAGATGAATTCACAGAACACAGAGCAGTTTCTCAGAAAGCTTCTTTCCAGTTTTGAACGGAAGATATTTACTTTTTCACCATAGCCCTCTATGGGCTTCCAAATATCCCTTTGCCAATTCCACAAGAACAGCCTTAGCGAAAGGCTTCTTGAAAGGAAAGATGTAACTCTGTGAGATGAATTCACAGAACACAGTGCAGTTTCTCAGAAAGCTTCTTTCCAGTTTTGAACGGAAGATATTTCCTTTTTCACCATAGCCGTCTATGGGCTTCCAAATATCCCTTTGCCAATTCCACAAGAACAGCCTTAGCGAAAGGCTTCTTGAAGGGAAAGATGTAACTCCGTGAGATGAATTAACAGAACACAGAGCAGTTTCTCAGAAAGCTTCTTTCCAGTTTTGAACGGAAGATATTTCCTTTTTCACCATAGCCCTCTATGGGCTTCCAAATATCCCTTTGCCAATTCCACAAGAACAGCCGTAGCGAAAGGCTTCTTGAAGGGAAAGATGTAACTCTGTGAAATGAATTCACAGAACACAGAGCAGTTTCTCAGAAAGCTTCTTTCCAGTTTTGAACGGAAGATATTTCCATTTTCACCATAGCCCTCGATGGGCTTCCAAATATCCCTTTGCCAATTCCACAAGAACAGCCTTAGCAAAAGGCTTCTTGAAGGGAAAGATGTAACTTTGTGAGATGAATTCACAGAACGCAGAGTAGTTTCTCAGAAAGCTATTTTCCAGTTTTGAACGGAAGATATTTCCTGTTTCACCATAGCCCTCTATGGGCTTCCAAATATCCCTTTGCCAATTCCACAAGAACAGCCTTAGCGAAAGGCTTCTTGAAGGGAAAGATGTAACTCTGTGAGATGAATTCACAGAACACAGAGCAGTTTCTCAGAAAGCTTCTTTCCAGTTTTGAACGGAAGATATTTCCTTTTTCACCGTAGCCGTCTATGGGCTTCCAAATATCCCTTTGCCAATTCCACAAGAACAGCCTTAGCGAAAGGCTTCTTGAAGGGAAAGATGTAACTCTGTGAGATGAATTAACAGAACACAGAGCAGTTTCTCAGAAAGCTTCTTTCCAGTTTTGAACGGAAGATATTTCCTTTTTCACCTTAGGCCTCTAAGGGCTTCCAAATATCCCTTTGCCAATTCCACAAGAACAGCCATAGCGAAAGGCTTCTTGAGGGGAAAGATGTAACTCTGTGAGATGAATTAACAGAACACAGAGCAGTTTCTCAGAAAGCTTCTTTCCAGTTTTGAACGGAAGATATTTCCTTTTTCACCATAGCCCTCTATGGGCTTCCAAATATCCCTTTGCCATTTCCACAAGAACAGCCTTAGCGAAAGGCTTCTTGAAGGGAAAGATGTAACTCTGTGAGATGAATTCACGGAACACAGAGCAGTTTCTCAGAAAGCTTCTTTCCAGTTTTGAACGGAAGATATTTCCTTTTTCACCATAGCCCTCTATGGGCTTCCAAATATCCCTTTGCCAATTCCATAAGAACAGCCTTAGCGAAAGGCTTCTTGAAGGGAAAGATGTAACTCTGTGAGATGAATTAACAGAACACAGAGTAGTTTCTCAGAAAGTTTCTTTCCAGTTTTGAACGGAAGATATTTCCTTTTTCACCATAGGCCTCTATGGGCTTCCAAATATCCCTTTGCCAATTCCACAAGAACAGCCTTAGCGAAAGGCTTCTTGAAGGGAAAGATGTAACTCTGTGAGATGAATTCACAGAACACAGAGCAGTTTCTCAGAAAGCTTCTTTCCAGTTTTGAACGGAAGATATTTCCTTTTTCACCATAGCCCTCTATGGGCTTCCAAATATCCCTTTGCCAATTCCACAAGAACAGCCTTAGCGAAAGGCTTCTTGAAGGGAAAGATGTAACTCTGTGAGATGAATTCACAGAACACAGAGCAGTTTCTCAGAAAGCTTCTTTCCAGTTTTGAACGGAAGATATTTCCTTTGTCACCATAGGCCTCTAGGGGCTTCCAAATATCCATTTGCCAATTCCACAAGAACAGCCTTAGCGAAAGGCTTCTTGAAGGGAAAGATGTAACTCTGTGAGATGAATTCACAGAACACAGAGCAGTTTCTCAGAAAGCTTCTTTCCAGTTTTGAACGGAAGATATTTCCTTTTTCACCATAGGCCTCTAAGGGCTTCCAAATATCCCTTTGCCAATTCCACAAGAACAGCCTTAGCGAAAGGCTTCTTGAGGGGAAAGATGTAACTCTGTGAGATGAATTCACAGAACACAGAGCAGTTTCTCAGAAAGCTTCTTTCCAGTTTTGAACGGAAGATATTTCCTTTTTCACCATAGCCCTCTATGGGCTTCCAAATATCCCTTTGCCAATTCCACAAGAACAGCCTTAGCGAAAGGCTTCTTGAAGGGAACGATGTAACTGTGTGAGTTGAATTCACGGAACACAGAGCAGTTTCTCAGAAAGCTTCTTTCCAGTTTTGAACGGAAGATATTTCCGTTTTCACCATAGCCCTCTATGGGCTTCCAAATATCCCTTTGCCAATTCCATAAGAACAGCCTTAGCGAAAGGCTTCTTGAAGGGAAAGATGTAACTCTGTGAGATGAATTAACAGAACACAGAGCAGTTTCTCAGAAAGCTTCTTTCCAGTTTTGAACGGAAGATATTTCCTTTTTCACCATAGCCCTCTATGGGCTTCCAAATATCCCTTTGCCAATTCCACAAGAACAGCCTTAGCGAAAGGCTTCTTGAAGGGAAAGATGTAACTCTGTGAGATGAATTAACAGAACATAGAGCAGTTTCTCAGAAAGCTTCTTTCCAGTTTTGAACGGAAGATATTTCCTTTTTCACCATAGCCCTCTAGGGGCTTCCAAATATCCCATTGCCAATTCCACAAGAACAGCCTTAGCGAAAGGCTTCTTGAAGGGAAAGATGTAACTCTGTGAGATGAATTAACAGAACACAGAGCAGTTTCTCAGAAAGCTTCTTTCCAGTTTTGAACGGAAGATATTTCCTTTTTCACCATAGCCCTCTATGGGCTTCCAAATATCCCTTTGCCAATTCCACAAGAACAGCCTTAGCGAAAGGCTTCTTGAAGGGAAAGATGTAACTCTGTGAGATGAATTCACGGAACACAGAGCAGTTTCTCAGAAAGCTTCTTTCCAGTTTTGAACGGAAGATATTTCCTTTTTCACCATAGCCCTCTATGGGCTTCCAAATATCCCTTTGCCAATTCCATAAGAACAGCCTTAGCGAAAGGCTTCTTGAAGGGAAAGATGTAACTCTGTGAGATGAATTAACAGAACACAGAGCAGTTTCTCAGAAAGTTTCTTTCCAGTTTTGAACGGAAGATATTTCCTTTTTCACCATAGGCCTCTATGGGCTTCCAAATATCCCTTTGCCAATTCCACAAGAACAGCCTTAGCGAAAGGCTTCGTAAAGGAAAGATGTAACTCTGTGAGATGAATTCACAGAACACAGAGCAGTTTCTCAGAAAGCTTCTTTCCAGTTTTGAACGGAAGATATTTCCTTTTTCACCATAGCCCTCTATGGGCTTCCAAATATCCCTTTGCCAATTCCACAAGAACAGCCTTAGCGAAAGGCTTCTTGAAGGGAAAGGTGTAAGTCTGTGAGATGAATTAGCAGAACACAGAGCAGTTTCTCAGAAAGCTTCTTTCCAGTTTTGAACGGAAGATATTTCCTTTTTCACCATAGCCCTCTAAGGGCTTCCAAATATCCCTTTGCCAATTCCACAAGAACAGCCTTAGCGAAAGGCTTCTTGAAAGGAAAGATGTAACTCTGTGAGATGAATTCACAGAACACAGAGCAGTGTCTCAGAAAGCTTCTTTCCAGTTTTGAACGGAAGATATTTCCTTTTTCACCATAGGCCTCTATGGGCTTCCAAATATCCCTTTGCCAATTCCACAAGAACAGCCTTAGCGAAAGGCTTCTTGAAGGGAAAGATGTAACTCTGTGAGATGAATTCACAGAACACAGAGCAGTTTCTCAGAAAGCTTCTTTCCAGTTTTGAACGGAAGATATTTCCTTTTTCACCATAGCCCTCTATGGGCTTCCAAATATCCCTTTGCCAATTCCACAAGAACAGCCGTAGTGAAAGGCTTCTTGAAGGGAAAGATGTAACTCTGTGAGATGAATTCACAGAACACAGAGCAGTTTCTCAGAAAGCTTCTTTCCAGTTTTGAACGGAAGATATTTCCATTTTCACCATAGCCCTCTATGGGCTTCCAAATATCCCTTTGCCAATTCCACAAGAACAGCCTTAGCAAAAGGCTTCTTGAAGGGAAAGATGTAACTTTGTGAGATGAATTCACAGAACGCAGAGTAGTTTCTCAGAAAGCTTCTTTCCAGTTTTGAACGGAAGATATTTCCTTTTTCACCATAGCCGTCTATGGGCTTCCAAATATCCCTTTGCCAATTCCACAAGAACAGCCTTAGCGAAAGGCTTCTTGAAGGGAAAGATGTAACTCTGTGAGATGAATTAACAGAACACAGAGCAGTTTCTCAGAAAGCTTCTTTCCAGTTTTGAACGGAAGATATTTCCTTTTTCACCTTAGGCCTCTAAGGGCTTCCAAATATCCCTTTGCCAATTCCACAAGAACAGCCATAGCGAAAGGCTTCTTGAGGGGAAAGATGTAACTCTGTGAGATGAATTAACAGAACACAGAGCAGTTTCTCAGAAAGCTTCTTTCCAGTTTTGAACGGAAGATATTTCCTTTTTCACCATAGCCCTCTATGGGCTTCCAAATATCCCTTTGCCATTTCCACAAGAACAGCCTTAGCGAAAGGCTTCTTGAAGGGAAAGATGTAACTCTGTGAGATGAATTCACGGAACACAGAAAAGTTTCTCAGAAAGCTTCTTTCCAGTTTTGAACGGAAGATATTTCCTTTTTCACCATAGCCCTCTATGGGCTTCCAAATATCCCTTTGCCAATTCCATAAGAACAGCCTTAGCGAAAGGCTTCTTGAAGGGAAAGATGTAACTCTGTGAGATGAATTAACAGAACACAGAGCAGTTTCTCAGAAAGTTTCTTTCCAGTTTTGAACGGAAGATATTTCCTTTTTCACCATAGGCCTCTATGGGCTTTCAAATATCCCTTTGCCAATTCCACAAGAACAGCCTTAGCGAAAGGCTTCTTGAAGGGAAAGATGTAACTCTGTGAGATGAATTCACAGAACACAGAGCAGTTTCTCAGAAAGCTTCTTTCCAGTTTTGAACGGAAGATATTTCCTTTTTCACCATAGCCCTCTATGGGCTTCCAAATATCCCTTTGCCAATTCCACAAGAACAGCCTTAGCGAAAGGCTTCTTGAAGGGAACGATGTAACTCTGTGAGATGAATTCACAGAACACAGAGCAGTTTCTCAGAAAGCTTCTTTCCAGTTTTGAACGGAAGATATTTCCTTTGTCACCATAGGCCTCTAGGGGCTTCCAAATATCCATTTGCCAATTCCACAAGAACAGACTTAGCGAAAGGCTTCTTGAAGGGAAAGATGTAACTCTGTGAGATGAATTCACAGAACACAGAGCAGTTTCTCAGAAAGCTTCTTTCCAGTTTTGAACGGAAGATATTTCCTTTTTCACCATAGGCCTCTAAGGGCTTCCAAATATCCCTTTGCCAATTCCACAAGAACAGCCTTAGCGAAAGGCTTCTTGAGGGGAAAGATGTAACTCTGTGAGATGAATTAACAGAACACAGAGCAGTTTCTCAGAAAGCTTCTTTCCAGTTTTGAACGGAAGATATTTCCTTTTTCACCATAGCCCTCTATGGGCTTCCAAATATCCCTTTGCCAATTCCACAAGAACAGCCTTAGCGAAAGGCTTCTTGAAGGGAAAGATGTAACTCTGTGAGATGAATTCACAGAACACAGAGCAGTTTCTCAGAAAGCTTCTTTCCAGTTTTGAACGGAAGATATTTACTTTTTCACCATAGCCCTCTATGGGCTTCCAAATATCCCTTTGCCAATTCCACAAGAACAGCCTTAGCGAAAGGCTTCTTGAAAGGAAAGATGTAACTCTGTGAGATGAATTCACAGAACACAGTGCAGTTTCTCAGAAAGCTTCTTTCCAGTTTTGAACGGAAGATATTTCCTTTTTCACCATAACCCTCTATGGGCTTCCAAATATCACTTTGCCAATTCCACAAGAACAGCCTTAGCGAAGGGCTTCTTGAAGGGAAAGGTGTAAGTCCGTGAGATGAATTAGCAGAACACAGAGCAGTTTCTCAGAAAGCTTCTTTCCAGTTTTGAACGGAAGATATTTCCTTTTTCACCATAGCCCTCTAAGGGCTTCCAAATATCCCTTTGCCAATTCCACAAGAACAGCCTTAGCGAAAGGCTTCTTGAAAGGAAAGATGTAACTCTGTGAGATGAATTCACAGAACACAGAGCAGTGTCTCAGAAAGCTTCTTTCCAGTTTTGAACGGAAGATATTTCCTTTTTCACCATAGGCCTCTATGGGCTTCCAAATATCCCTTTGCCAATTCCACAAGAACAGCCTTAGCGAAAGGCTTCTTGAAGGGAAAGATGTAACTCTGTGAGATGAATTCACAGAACACAGAGCAGTTTCTCAGAAAGCTTCTTTCCAGTTTTGAACGGAAGATATTTCCTTTTTCACCATAGCCCTCTATGGGCTTCCAAATATCCCTTTGCCAATTCCACAAGAACAGCCGTAGTGAAAGGCTTCTTGAAGGGAAAGATGTAACTCTGTGAGATGAATTCACAGAACACAGAGCAGTTTCTCAGAAAGCTTCTTTCCAGTTTTGAACGGAAGATATTTCCATTTTCACCATAGCCCTCTATGGGCTTCCAAATATCCCTTTGCCAATTCCACAAGAACAGCCTTAGCAAAAGGCTTCTTGAAGGGAAAGATGTAACTTTGTGAGATGAATTCACAGAACGCAGAGTAGTTTCTCAGAAAGCTTCTTTCCAGTTTTGAACGGAAGATATTTCCTTTTTCACCATAGCCCTCTATGGGCTTCCAAATATCCCTTTGCCAATTCCACAAGAACAGCCTTAGCGAAAGGCTTCTTGAAGGGAAAGATGTAACTCTGTGAGATGAATTCACAGAACACAGAGCAGTTTCTCAGAAAGCTTCTTTCCAGTTTTGAACGGAAGATATTTCCTTTTTCACCATAGCCGTCTATGGGCTTCCAAATATCCCTTTGCCAATTCCACAAGAACAGCCTTAGCGAAAGGCTTCTTGAAGGGAAAGATGTAACTCTGTGAGATGAATTAACAGAACACAGAGCAGTTTCTCAGAAAGCTTCTTTCCAGTTTTGAACGGAAGATATTTCCTTTTTCACCATAGGCCTCTAAGGGCTTCCAAATATCCCTTTGCCAATTCCACAAGAACAGCCATAGCGAAAGGCTTCTTGAGGGGAAAGATGTAACTCTGTGAGATGAATTAACAGAACACAGAGCAGTTTCTCAGAAAGCTTCTTTCCAGTTTTGAACGGAAGATATTTCCTTTTTCACCATAGCCCTCTATGGGCTTCCAAATATCCCTTTGCCAATTCCACAAGAACAGCCTTAGCGAAAGGCTTCTTGAAGGGAAAGATGTAACTCTGTGAGATGAATTCACGGAACACAGAGCAGTTTCTCAGAAAGCTTCTTTCCAGTTTTGAACGGAAGATATTTCCTTTTTCACCATAGCCCTCTATGGGCTTCCAAATATCCCTTTGCCAATTCCATAAGAACAGCCTTAGCGAAAGGCTTCTTGAAGGGAAAGATGTAACTCTGTGAGATGAATGAAAAGAACACAGAGCAGTTTCTCAGAAAGTTTCTTTCCAGTTTTGAACGGAAGATATTTCCTTTTTCACCATAGGCCTCTATGGGCTTCCAAATATCCCTTTGCCAATTCCACAAGAACAGCCTTAGCGAAAGGCTTCTTGAAGGGAAAGATGTAACTCTGTGAGATGAATTCACAGAACACAGAGCAGTTTCTCAGAAAGCTTCTTTCCAGTTTTGAACGGAAGATATTTCCTTTTTCACCATAGCCCTCTATGGGCTTCCAAATATCCCTTTGCCAATTCCACAAGAACAGCCTTAGCGAAAGGCTTCTTGAAGGGAAAGATGTAACTCTGTGAGATGAATTCACAGAACACAGAGCAGTTTCTCAGAAAGCTTCTTTCCAGTTTTGAACGGAAGATATTTCCTTTTTCACCATAGGCCTCTAGGGGCTTCCAAATATCCATTTGCCAATTCCACAAGAACAGACTTAGCGAAAGGCTTCTTGAAGGGAAAGATGTAACTCTGTGAGATGAATTCACAGAACACAGAGCAGTTTCTCAGAAAGCTTCTTTCCAGTTTTGAACGGAAGATATTTCCTTTTTCACCATAGGCCTCTAAGGGTTTCCAAATATCCCTTTGCCAATTCCACAAGAACAGCCTTAGCGAAAGGCTTCTTGAGGGGAAAGATGTAACTCTGTGAGATGAATTAACAGAACACAGAGCAGTTTCTCAGAAAGCTTCTTTCCAGTTTTGAACGGAAGATATTTCCTTTTTCACCATAGCCCTCTATGGGCTTCCAAATATCCCTTTGCCAATTCCACAAGAACAGCCTTAGCGAAAGGCTTCTTGAAGGGAACGATGTAACTCTGTGAGTTGAATTCACAGAACACAGAGCAGTTTCTCAGAAAGCTTCTTTCCAGTTTTGAACGGAAGATATTTCCTTTTTCACCATAGCCCTCTATGGGCTTCCAAATATCCCTTTGCCAATTCCATAAGAACAGCCTTAGCGAAAGGCTTCTTGAAGGGAAAGATGTAACTCTGTGAGATGAATTAACAGAACACAGAGCAGTTTCTCAGAAAGCTTCTTTCCAGTTTTGAACGGAAGATATTTCCTTTTTCACCATAGCCCTCTATGGGCTTCCAAATATCCCTTTGCCAATTCCACAAGAACAGCCTTAGCGAAAGGCTTCTTGAAGGGAAAGATGTAACTCTGTGAGATGAATTCACAGAACACAGAGCAGTTTCTCAGAAAGCTTCTTTCCAGTTTTGAACGGAAGATATTTCCTTTTTCACCATAGCCCTCTAGGGGCTTCCAAATATCCCTTTGCCAATTCCACAAGAACAGCCTTAGCGAAAGGCTTCTTGAAGGGAAAGATGTAACTCTGTGAGATGAATTAACAGAACACAGAGCAGTTCCTCAGAAAGCTTCTTTCCAGTTTTGAACGGAAGATATTTCCTTTTTCACCATAGGCCTCTAGGGGCTTCCAAATATCCCTTTGCCAATTCCACAAGAACAGCCATAGCGAAAGGCTTCTTGAGGGGCAAGATGTAACTCTGTGAGATGAATTAACAGAACACAGAGCAGTTTCTCAGAAAGCTTCTTTCCAGTTTTGAACGGAAGATATTTCCTTTTTCACCATAGCCCTCTATGGGCTTCCAAATATCCCTTTGCCAATTCCACAAGAACAGCCTTAGCGAAAGGCTTCTTGAAGGTAACTCTGTGAGATGAATTCACGGAACACAGAGCAGTTTCTCAGAAAGCTTCTTTCCAGTTTTGAACGGAAGATATTTCCTTTTTCACCATAGCCCTCTATGGGCTTCCAAATATCCCTTTGCCAATTCCATAAGAACAGACTTAGCGAAAGGCTTCTTGAAGGGAAAGATGTAATTCTGTGAGATGAATTAACAGAACACAGAGCAGTTTCTCAGAAAGCTTCTTTCCAGTTTTGAACGGAAGATATTTCCTTTTTCACCATAGCCCTCTATGGGCTTCCAAATATCCCTTTGCCAATTCCACAAGAACAGCCTTAGCGAAAGGCTTCTTGAAGGGAAAAATGTAACTCTGTGACATGAATTCACAGAACACAGAGCAGTTTCGCAGAAAGATTCTTTCCAGTTTTGAACGGAAGATATTTCCTTTTTCACCATAGGCCTCTATGGGCTTCCAAATATCCCTTGGCCAATTCCACAAGAACAGTCGTAGCGAAAGGCTTCTTGAGGGGAAAGATGTAACTCTGTGAGATGAATTAACAGAACACAGAGCAGTTTCTCAGAAAGCTTCTTTCCAGTTTTGAACGGAAGATATTTCCTTTTTCACCATAGCCCTCTATGGGCTTCCAAATATTCCTTTGCCAATTCCACAAGAACAGCCTTAGCGAAAGGCTTCTTGAAAGGAAAGATGTAACTCTGTGAGATGAATTCACAGAACACAGAGCAGTGTCTCAGAAAGCTTCTTTCCAGTTTTAAACGGAAGATATTTCCTTTTTCACCATAGTCCTCTATGGGCTTCCAAATATCCCTTTGCCAATTCCACAAGAACAGCCTTAGCGAAAGACTTCTTGAAGGGAAAGATGTAACTCTGTGAGATGAATTCACAGAACACAGAGCAGTTTCTCAGAAAGCTTCTTTCCAGTTTTGAACGGAAGATATTTCCTTTTTCACCATAGCCCTCTATGGGCTTCCAAATATCCCTTTGCCAATTCCACAAGAACAGCCTTAGCGAAAGGCTTCTTGAAGGGAAAGATGTAACTCTGTGAGATGAATTCACAGAACACAGAGCAGTTTCTCAGAAAGCTTCTTTCCAGTTTTGAACGGAAAATAATTCCTTTTTCACCATAGCCGTCTATGGGCTTCCAAATATCCCTTTGCCAATTCCACAAGAACAGCCTTAGCGAAAGGCTTCTTGAAGGGAAAGATGTAACTCTGTGAGTTGAATTCACAGAACACAGAGCAGTTTCTCAGAAAGCTTCTTTCCAGTTTTGAACGGAAGATATTTCCTTTTTCACCATAGGCCTCTAAGGGCTTCCAAATATCCCTTTGCCAATTCCACAAGAACAGCCTTTGCGAAAGGCTTCTTGAGGGGAAAGATGTAACTCTGTGAGATGAATTAACAGAACACAGAGCAGTTTCTCAGAAAGCTTCTTTCCAGTTTTGAACGGAAGATATTTCCTTTTTCACCATAGCCCTCTATGGGCTTCCAAATATCCCTTTGCCAATTCCACAAGAACAGCCTTAGCGAAAGGCTTCTTGAAGGGAAAGATGTAACTCTGTGAGATGAATTCACGGAACACAAAGCAGTTTCTCAGAAAGCTTCTTTCCAGTTTTGAACGGAAGATATTTCCTTTTTCACCATAGCCCTCTATGGGCTTCCAAATATCCCTTTGCCAATTCCATAAGAACAGCCTTAGCGAAAGGCTTCTTGAAGGGAAAGATGTAACTCTGTGAGATGAATTAACAGAACACAGAGCAGTTTCTCAGAAAGCTTCTTTCCAGTTTTGAACGGAAGATATTTCCTTTTTCACCATAGCCCTCTATGGGCTTCCAAATATCCCTTTGCCAATTCCACAAGAACAGCCTTAGCAAAAGGCTTCTGGAAGGGAAAGATGTAACTTTGTGAGATGAATTCACAGAACGCAGAGCAGTTTCTCAGAAAGCTTCTTTCCAGTTTTGAACGGAAGATATTTCCTTTTTCACCATAGCCCTCTATGGGCTTCCAAATATCCCTTTGCCAATTCCACAAGAACAGCCTTAGCGAAAGGCTTCTTGAAGGGAAAGATGTAACTCGGTGAGATGAATTCACGGAACACAGAGCAGTTTCTCAGAAAGCTTCTTTCCAGTTTTGAACGGAAGATATTTCCTTTTTCACCATAGCCCTCTACGGGCTTCCAAATATCCCTTTGCCAATTCCATAAGAACAGCCTTAGCGAAAGGCTTCTTGAAGGGAAATATGTAACTCTGAGAGATGAATTAACAGAACACAGAGCAGTTTCTCAGAAAGTTTCTTTCCAGTTTTGAACGGAAGATATTTCCTTTTTCACCATAGGCCTCTATGGGCTTCCAAATATCCCTTTGCCAATTCCACAAGAACAGCCTTAGCGAAAGGCTTCTTGAAGGGAAAGATGTAACTCTGTGACATGAATTCACAGAACACAGAGCAGTTTCTCAGAAAGTTTCTTTCCAGTTTTGAACGGAAGATATTTCCTTTTTCACCACAGCCCTCTATGGGCTTCCAAATATCCCTTTGCCAATTCCACAAGAACAGCCTTAGCGAAAGGCTTCTTGAAGGGAAAGATGTAACTCTGTGAGATGAATTCACAGAACACAGAGCAGTTTCTCAGAAAGCTTCTTTCCAGTTTTGAACGGAAGATATTTCCTTTTTCACCATAGCCGTCTATGGGATTTCAAATATCCCTTTGCCAATTCCACAAGAACAGCCTTAGCGAAAGGCTTCTTGAAGGGAAAGATGTAACTCTGTGAGATGAATTAACAGAACACAGAGCAGTTTCTCAGAAAGCTTCTTTCCAGTTTTGAACGGAAGATATTTCCTTTTTCACCATAGCCCTCTATGGGCTTCCAAATATCCCTTTGCCAATTCCACAAGAACAGCCGTAGCGAAAGGCTTCTTGAAGGGAAAGATGTAACTCTGTGAGATGAATTCACAGAACACAGAGCAGTTTCTCCGAAAGCTTCTTTCCAGTTTTGAACGGAAGATATTTCCATTTTCACCATAGCCCTCTATGGGCTTCAAAATATCCCTTTGCCAATTCCACAAGAACAGCCTTAGCAAAAGGCTTCTTGAAGGGAAAGATGTAACTTTGTGAGATGAATTCACAGAACGCAGAGTAGTTTCTCAGAAAGCTTCTTTCCAGTTTTGAACGGAAGATATTTCCTTTTTCACCATAGCCCTCTATGGGCTTCCAAATATCCCTTTGCCAATTCCACAAGAACAGCCTTAGCGAAAGGCTTCTTGAAGGGAAAGATGTAACTCTGTGAGATGAATTCACAGAACACAGAGCAGTTTCTCAGAAAGCTTCTTTCCAGTTTTGAACGGAAGATATTTCCTTTTTCACCATAGCCCTCTATGGGCTTCCAAATATCCCTTTGCCAATTCCACAAGAACAGCCTTAGCGAAAGGCTTCTTGAAGGGAAAGATGTAACTCTGTAAGATGAATCCACAGAACACAGAGCAGTTTCTCTGAAAGCTTCTTTCCAGTTTTGAACGGAAGATATTTCCTTTTTCACCATAGCCGTCTATGGGCTTCCAAATATCCCTTTGCCAATTCCACAAGAATAGCCTTAGCGAAAGGCTTCTTGAAGGGAAAGATGTAACTCTGTGAGATGAATTCACAGAACACAGAGCAGTTTCTCAGAAAGCTTCTTTCCAGTTTTGAACGGAGGATATTTCCTTTTTCACCATAGCCCTCTATGGGATTTCAAATATCCCTTTGCCAATTCCACAAGAACAGCGTTAGCAAAAGGCTTCTTGAACGGAAAGATGTAACTCTGTGAGATGAATTCACAGAACACAGAGCAGTTTCTCAGAAAGCTTCTTTCCAGTTTTGAACGGAAGATATTTACTTTTTCACCATAGCCCTCTATGGGCTTCCAAATATCCCTTTGCCAATTCCAAAAGAACAGCCTTAGCGAAAGGCTTCTTGAAAGGAAAGATGTAACTCTGTGAGATGAATTCACAGAACACAGAGCAGTTTCTCAGAAAGCTTCTTTCCAGTTTTGAACGGAAGATATTTCCTTTTTCACCATAGCCGTCTATGGGCTTCCAAATATCCCTTTGCCAATTCCACAAGAACAGCCTTAGCGAAAGGCTTCTTGAAGGGAAAGATGTAACTCCGTGAGATGAATTAACAGAACACAGAGCAGTTTCTCAGAAAGCTTCTTTCCAGTTTTGAACGGAAGATATTTCCTTTTTCACCATAGCCCTCTATGGGCTTCCAAATATCCCTTTGCCAATTCCACAAGAACAGCCGTAGCGAAAGGCTTCTTGAAGGGAAAGATGTAACTCTGTGAAATGAATTCACAGAACACAGAGCAGTTTCTCAGAAAGCTTCTTTCCAGTTTTGAACGGAAGATATTTCCATTTTCACCATAGCCCTCGATGGGCTTCCAAATATCCCTTTGCCAATTCCACAAGAACAGCCTTAGCAAAAGGCTTCTTGAAGGGAAAGATGTAACTTTGTGAGATGAATTCACAGAACGCAGAGTAGTTTCTCAGAAAGCTATTTTCCAGTTTTGAACGGAAGATATTTCCTGTTTCACCATAGCCCTCTATGGGCTTCCAAATATCCCTTTGCCAATTCCACAAGAACAGCCTTAGCGAAAGGCTTCTTGAAGGGAAAGATGTAACTCTGTGAGATGAATTCACAGAACACAGAGCAGTTTCTCAGAAAGCTTCTTTCCAGTTTTGAACGGAAGATATTTCCTTTTTCACCATAGCCGTCTATGGGCTTCCAAATATCCCTTTGCCAATTCCACAAGAACAGCCTTAGCGAAAGGCTTCTTGAAGGGAAAGATGTAACTCTGTGAGATGAATTAACAGAACACAGAGCAGTTTCTCAGAAAGCTTCTTTCCAGTTTTGAACGGAAGATATTTCCTTTTTCACCTTAGGCCTCTAAGGGCTTCCAAATATCCCTTTGCCAATTCCACAAGAACAGCCATAGCGAAAGGCTTCTTGAGGGGAAAGATGTAACTCTGTGAGATGAATTAACAGAACACAGAGCAGTTTCTCAGAAAGCTTCTTTCCAGTTTTGAACGGAAGATATTTCCTTTTTCACCATAGCCCTCTATGGGCTTCCAAATATCCCTTTGCCATTTCCACAAGAACAGCCTTAGCGAAAGGCTTCTTGAAGGGAAAGATGTAACTCTGTGAGATGAATTCACGGAACACAGAGCAGTTTCTCAGAAAGCTTCTTTCCAGTTTTGAACGGAAGATATTTCCTTTTTCACCATAGCCCTCTATGGGCTTCCAAATATCCCTTTGCCAATTCCATAAGAACAGCCTTAGCGAAAGGCTTCTTGAAGGGAAAGATGTAACTCTGTGAGATGAATTAACAGAACACAGAGCAGTTTCTCAGAAAGTTTCTTTCCAGTTTTGAACGGAAGATATTTCCTTTTTCACCATAGGCCTCTATGGGCTTCCAAATATCCCTTTGCCAATTCCACAAGAACAGCCTTAGCGAAAGGCTTCTTGAAGGGAAAGATGTAACTCTGTGAGATGAATTCACAGAACACAGAGCAGTTTCTCAGAAAGCTTCTTTCCAGTTTTGAACGGAAGATATTTCCTTTTTCACCATAGCCCTCTATGGGCTTCCAAATATCCCTTTGCCAATTCCACAAGAACAGCCTTAGCGAAAGGCTTCTTGAAGGGAAAGATGTAACTCTGTGAGATGAATTCACAGAACACAGAGCAGTTTCTCAGAAAGCTTCTTTCCAGTTTTGAACGGAAGATATTTCCTTTGTCACCATAGGCCTCTAGGGGCTTCCAAATATCCATTTGCCAATTCCACAAGAACAGACTTAGCGAAAGGCTTCTTGAAGGGAAAGATGTAACTCTGTGAGATGAATTCACAGAACACAGAGCAGTTTCTCAGAAAGCTTCTTTCCAGTTTTGAACGGAAGATATTTCCTTTTTCACCATAGGCCTCTAAGGGCTTCCAAATATCCCTTTGCCAATTCCACAAGAACAGCCTTAGCGAAAGGCTTCTTGAGGGGAAAGATGTAACTCTGTGAGATGAATTCACAGAACACAGAGCAGTTTCTCAGAAAGCTTCTTTCCAGTTTTGAACGGAAGATATTTCCTTTTTCACCATAGCCCTCTATGGGCTTCCAAATATCCCTTTGCCAATTCCACAAGAACAGCCTTAGCGAAAGGCTTCTTGAAGGGAACGATGTAACTGTGTGAGTTGAATTCACGGAACACAGAGCAGTTTCTCAGAAAGCTTCTTTCCAGTTTTGAACGGAAGATATTTCCGTTTTCACCATAGCCCTCTATGGGCTTCCAAATATCCCTTTGCCAATTCCATAAGAACAGCCTTAGCGAAAGGCTTCTTGAAGGGAAAGATGTAACTCTGTGAGATGAATTAACAGAACACAGAGCAGTTTCTCAGAAAGCTTCTTTCCAGTTTTGAACGGAAGATATTTCCTTTTTCACCATAGCCCTCTATGGGCTTCCAAATATCCCTTTGCCAATTCCACAAGAACAGCCTTAGCGAAAGGCTTCTTGAAGGGAAAGATGTAACTCTGTGAGATGAATTAACAGAACACAGAGCAGTTTCTCAGAAAGCTTCTTTCCAGTTTTGAACGGAAGATATTTCCTTTTTCACCATAGCCCTCTAGGGGCTTCCAAATATCCCATTGCCAATTCCACAAGAACAGCCTTAGCGAAAGGCTTCTTGAAGGGAAAGATGTAACTCTGTGAGATGAATTAACAGAACACAGAGCAGTTTCTCAGAAAGCTTCTTTCCAGTTTTGAACGGAAGATATTTCCTTTTTCACCATAGCCCTCTATGGGCTTCCAAATATCCCTTTGCCAATTCCACAAGAACAGCCTTAGCGAAAGGCTTCTTGAAGGGAAAGATGTAACTCTGTGAGATGAATTCACGGAACACAGAGCAGTTTCTCAGAAAGCTTCTTTCCAGTTTTGAACGGAAGATATTTCCTTTTTCACCATAGCCCTCTATGGGCTTCCAAATATCCCTTTGCCAATTCCATAAGAACAGCCTTAGCGAAAGGCTTCTTGAAGGGAAAGATGTAACTCTTTGAGATGAATTAACAGAACACAGAGCAGTTTCTCAGAAAGTTTCTTTCCAGTTTTGAACGGAAGATATTTCCTTTTTCACCATAGGCCTCTATGGGCTTCCAAATATCCCTTTGCCAATTCCACAAGAACAGCCTTAGCGAAAGGCTTCGTAAAGGAAAGATGTAACTCTGTGAGATGAATTCACAGAACACAGAGCAGTTTCTCAGAAAGCTTCTTTCCAGTTTTGAACGGAAGATATTTCCTTTTTCACCATAGCCCTCTATGGGCTTCCAAATATCCCTTTGCCAATTCCACAAGAACAGCCTTAGCGAAAGGCTTCTTGAAGGGAAAGGTGTAAGTCTGTGAGATGAATTAGCAGAACACAGAGCAGTTTCTCAGAAAGCTTCTTTCCAGTTTTGAATGGAAGATATTTCCTTTTTCACCATAGCCCTCTAAGGGCTTCCAAATATCCCTTTGCCAATTCCACAAGAACAGCCTTAGCGAAAGGCTTCTTGAAAGGAAAGATGTAACTCTGTGAGATGAATTCACAGAACACAGAGCAGTGTCTCAGAAAGCTTCTTTCCAGTTTTGAACGGAAGATATTTCCTTTTTCACCATAGGCCTCTATGGGCTTCCAAATATCCCTTTGCCAATTCCACAAGAACAGCCTTAGCGAAAGGCTTCTTGAAGGGAAAGATGTAACTCTGTGAGATGAATTCACAGAACACAGAGCAGTTTCTCAGAAAGCTTCTTTCCAGTTTTGAACGGAAGATATTTCCTTTTTCACCATAGCCCTCTATGGGCTTCCAAATATCCCTTTGCCAATTCCACAAGAACAGCCGTAGTGAAAGGCTTCTTGAAGGGAAAGATGTAACTCTGTGAGATGAATTCACAGAACACAGAGCAGTTTCTCAGAAAGCTTCTTTCCAGTTTTGAACGGAAGATATTTCCATTTTCACCATAGCCCTCTATGGGCTTCCAAATATCCCTTTGCCAATTCCACAAGAACAGCCTTAGCAAAAGGCTTCTTGAAGGGAAAGATGTAACTTTGTGAGATGAATTCACAGAACGCAGAGTAGTTTCTCAGAAAGCTTCTTTCCAGTTTTGAACGGAAGATATTTCCTTTTTCACCATAGCCGTCTATGGGCTTCCAAATATCCCTTTGCCAATTCCACAAGAACAGCCTTAGCGAAAGGCTTCTTGAAGGGAAAGATGTAACTCTGTGAGATGAATTAACAGAACACAGAGCAGTTTCTCAGAAAGCTTCTTTCCAGTTTTGAACGGAAGATATTTCCTTTTTCACCTTAGGCCTCTAAGGGCTTCCAAATATCCCTTTGCCAATTCCACAAGAACAGCCATAGCGAAAGGCTTCTTGAGGGGAAAGATGTAACTCTGTGAGATGAATTAACAGAACACAGAGCAGTTTCTCAGAAAGCTTCTTTCCAGTTTTGAACGGAAGATATTTCCTTTTTCACCATAGCCCTCTATGGGCTTCCAAATATCCCTTTGCCATTTCCACAAGAACAGCCTTAGCGAAAGGCTTCTTGAAGGGAAAGATGTAACTCTGTGAGATGAATTCACGGAACACAGAAAAGTTTCTCAGAAAGCTTCTTTCCAGTTTTGAACGGAAGATATTTCCTTTTTCACCATAGCCCTCTATGGGCTTCCAAATATCCCTTTGCCAATTCCATAAGAACAGCCTTAGCGAAAGGCTTCTTGAAGGGAAAGATGTAACTCTGTGAGATGAATTAACAGAACACAGAGCAGTTTCTCAGAAAGTTTCTTTCCAGTTTTGAACGGAAGATATTTCCTTTTTCACCATAGGCCTCTATGGGCTTTCAAATATCCCTTTGCCAATTCCACAAGAACAGCCTTAGCGAAAGGCTTCTTGAAGGGAAAGATGTAACTCTGTGAGATGAATTCACAGAACACAGAGCAGTTTCTCAGAAAGCTTCTTTCCAGTTTTGAACGGAAGATATTTCCTTTTTCACCATAGCCCTCTATGGGCTTCCAAATATCCCTTTGCCAATTCCACAAGAACAGCCTTAGCGAAAGGCTTCTTGAAGGGAACGATGTAACTCTGTGAGATGAATTCACAGAACACAGAGCAGTTTCTCAGAAAGCTTCTTTCCAGTTTTGAACGGAAGATATTTCCTTTGTCACCATAGGCCTCTAGGGGCTTCCAAATATCCATTTGCCAATTCCACAAGAACAGACTTAGCGAAAGGCTTCTTGAAGGGAAAGATGTAACTCTGTGAGATGAATTCACAGAACACAGAGCAGTTTCTCAGAAAGCTTCTTTCCAGTTTTGAACGGAAGATATTTCCTTTTTCACCATAGGCCTCTAAGGGCTTCCAAATATCCCTTTGCCAATTCCACAAGAACAGCCTTAGCGAAAGGCTTCTTGAGGGGAAAGATGTAACTCTGTGAGATGAATTAACAGAACACAGAGCAGTTTCTCAGAAAGCTTCTTTCCAGTTTTGAACGGAAGATATTTCCTTTTTCACCATAGCCCTCTATGGGCTTCCAAATATCCCTTTGCCAATTCCACAAGAACAGCCTTAGCGAAAGGCTTCTTGAAGGGAAAGATGTAACTCTGTGAGATGAATTCACAGAACACAGAGCAGTTTCTCAGAAAGCTTCTTTCCAGTTTTGAACGGAAGATATTTACTTTTTCACCATAGCCCTCTATGGGCTTCCAAATATCCCTTTGCCAATTCCACAAGAACAGCCTTAGCGAAAGGCTTCTTGAAAGGAAAGATGTAACTCTGTGAGATGAATTCACAGAACACAGTGCAGTTTCTCAGAAAGCTTCTTTCCAGTTTTGAACGGAAGATATTTCCTTTTTCACCATAACCCTCTATGGGCTTCCAAATATCACTTTGCCAATTCCACAAGAACAGCCTTAGCGAAGGGCTTCTTGAAGGGAAAGGTGTAAGTCCGTGAGATGAATTAGCAGAACACAGAGCAGTTTCTCAGAAAGCTTCTTTCCAGTTTTGAACGGAAGATATTTCCTTTTTCACCATAGCCCTCTAAGGGCTTCCAAATATCCCTTTGCCAATTCCACAAGAACAGCCTTAGCGAAAGGCTTCTTGAAAGGAAAGATGTAACTCTGTGAGATGAATTCACAGAACACAGAGCAGTGTCTCAGAAAGCTTCTTTCCAGTTTTGAACGGAAGATATTTCCTTTTTCACCATAGGCCTCTATGGGCTTCCAAATATCCCTTTGCCAATTCCACAAGAACAGCCTTCGCGAAAGGCTTCTTGAAGGGAAAGATGTAACTCTGTGAGATGAATTCACAGAACACAGAGCAGTTTCTCAGAAAGCTTCTTTCCAGTTTTGAACGGAAGATATTTCCTTTTTCACCATAGCCCTCTATGGGCTTCCAAATATCCCTTTGCCAATTCCACAAGAACAGCCGTAGTGAAAGGCTTCTTGAAGGGAAAGATGTAACTCTGTGAGATGAATTCACAGAACACAGAGCAGTTTCTCAGAAAGCTTCTTTCCAGTTTTGAACGGAAGATATTTCCATTTTCACCATAGCCCTCTATGGGCTTCCAAATATCCCTTTGCCAATTCCACAAGAACAGCCTTAGCAAAAGGCTTCTTGAAGGGAAAGATGTAACTTTGTGAGATGAATTCACAGAACGCAGAGTAGTTTCTCAGAAAGCTTCTTTCCAGTTTTGAACGGAAGATATTTCCTTTTTCACCATAGCCCTCTATGGGCTTCCAAATATCCCTTTGCCAATTCCACAAGAACAGCCTTAGCGAAAGGCTTCTTGAAGGGAAAGATGTAACTCTGTGAGATGAATTCACAGAACACAGAGCAGTTTCTCAGAAAGCTTCTTTCCAGTTTTGAACGGAAGATATTTCCTTTTTCACCATAGCCGTCTATGGGCTTCCAAATATCCCTTTGCCAATTCCACAAGAACAGCCTTAGCGAAAGGCTTCTTGAAGGGAAAGATGTAACTCTGTGAGATGAATTAACAGAACACAGAGCAGTTTCTCAGAAAGCTTCTTTCCAGTTTTGAACGGAAGATATTTCCTTTTTCACCATAGGCCTCTAAGGGCTTCCAAATATCCCTTTGCCAATTCCACAAGAACAGCCATAGCGAAAGGCTTCTTGAGGGGAAAGATGTAACTCTGTGAGATGAATTAACAGAACACAGAGCAGTTTCTCAGAAAGCTTCTTTCCAGTTTTGAACGGAAGATATTTCCTTTTTCACCATAGCCCTCTATGGGCTTCCAAATATCCCTTTGCCAATTCCACAAGAACAGCCTTAGCGAAAGGCTTCTTGAAGGGAAAGATGTAACTCTGTGAGATGAATTCACGGAACACAGAGCAGTTTCTCAGAAAGCTTCTTTCCAGTTTTGAACGGAAGATATTTCCTTTTTCACCATAGCCCTCTATGGGCTTCCAAATATCCCTTTGCCAATTCCATAAGAACAGCCTTAGCGAAAGGCTTCTTGAAGGGAAAGATGTAACTCTGTGAGATGAATGAAAAGAACACAGAGCAGTTTCTCAGAAAGTTTCTTTCCAGTTTTGAACGGAAGATATTTCCTTTTTCACCATAGGCCTCTATGGGCTTCCAAATATCCCTTTGCCAATTCCACAAGAACAGCCTTAGCGAAAGGCTTCTTGAAGGGAAAGATGTAACTCTGTGAGATGAATTCACAGAACACAGAGCAGTTTCTCAGAAAGCTTCTTTCCAGTTTTGAACGGAAGATATTTCCTTTTTCACCATAGCCCTCTATGGGCTTCCAAATATCCCTTTGCCAATTCCACAAGAACAGCCTTAGCGAAAGGCTTCTTGAAGGGAAAGATGTAACTCTGTGAGATGAATTCACAGAACACAGAGCAGTTTCTCAGAAAGCTTCTTTCCAGTTTTGAACGGAAGATATTTCCTTTTTCACCATAGGCCTCTAGGGGCTTCCAAATATCCATTTGCCAATTCCACAAGAACAGACTTAGCGAAAGGCTTCTTGAAGGGAAAGATGTAACTCTGTGAGATGAATTCACAGAACACAGAGCAGTTTCTCAGAAAGCTTCTTTCCAGTTTTGAACGGAAGATATTTCCTTTTTCACCATAGGCCTCTAAGGGTTTCCAAATATCCCTTTGCCAATTCCACAAGAACAGCCTTAGCGAAAGGCTTCTTGAGGGGAAAGATGTAACTCTGTGAGATGAATTAACAGAACACAGAGCAGTTTCTCAGAAAGCTTCTTTCCAGTTTTGAACGGAAGATATTTCCTTTTTCACCATAGCCCTCTATGGGCTTCCAAATATCCCTTTGCCAATTCCACAAGAACAGCCTTAGCGAAAGGCTTCTTGAAGGGAACGATGTAACTCTGTGAGTTGAATTCACAGAACACAGAGCAGTTTCTCAGAAAGCTTCTTTCCAGTTTTGAACGGAAGATATTTCCTTTTTCACCATAGCCCTCTATGGGCTTCCAAATATCCCTTTGCCAATTCCATAAGAACAGCCTTAGCGAAAGGCTTCTTGAAGGGAAAGATGTAACTCTGTGAGATGAATTAACAGAACACAGAGCAGTTTCTCAGAAAGCTTCTTTCCAGTTTTGAACGGAAGATATTTCCTTTTTCACCATAGCCCTCTATGGGCTTCCAAATATCCCTTTGCCAATTCCACAAGAACAGCCTTAGCGAAAGGCTTCTTGAAGGGAAAGATGTAACTCTGTGAGATGAATTCACAGAACACAGAGCAGTTTCTCAGAAAGCTTCTTTCCAGTTTTGAACGGAAGATATTTCCTTTTTCACCATAGCCCTCTAGGGGCTTCCAAATATCCCTTTGCCAATTCCACAAGAACAGCCTTAGCGAAAGGCTTCTTGAAGGGAAAGATGTAACTCTGTGAGATGAATTAACAGAACACAGAGCAGTTCCTCAGAAAGCTTCTTTCCAGTTTTGAACGGAAGATATTACCTTTTTCACCATAGCCCTCTATGGGCTTCCAAATATCCCTTTGCCAATTCCACAAGAACAGCCTTAGCGAAAGGCTTCTTGAAGGGAAAGATGTAACTCTGTGAGATGAATTCACGGAACACAGAGCAGTTTCTCAGAAAGCTTCTTTCCAGTTTTAAACGGAAGATATTTCCTTTTTCACCATAGCCCTCTATGGGCTTCCAAATATCCCTTTGCCAATTCCATAAGAACAGCCTTAGCGAAAGGCTTCTTGAAGGGAAAGATGTAACTCTGTGAGATGAATTAACAGAACACAGAGCAGTTTCTCAGAAAGTTTCTTTCCAGTTTTGAACGGAAGATATTTCCTTTTTCACCATAGGCCTCTAAGAGCTTCCAAATATCCCTTTGCCAATTCCACAAGAACAGCCTTAGCGAAAGGCTTCTTGAAGGGAAAGATGTAACTCTGTGAGATGAATTCACAGAACACAGAGCAGTTTCTCAGAAAGCTTCTTTCCAGTTTTGAACGGAAGATATTTCCTTTTTCACCATAGCCCTCTATGGGCTTCCAAATATCCCTTTGCCAATTCCACAAGAACAGCCTTAGCGAAAGGCTTCTTGAAGGGAAAGATGTAACTCTGTGAGATGAATTCACAGAACACAGAGCAGTTTCTCAGAAAGCTTCTTTCCAGTTTTGAACGGAAGATATTTCCTTTTTCACCATAGCCGTCTATTGATTTCAAATATCCCTTTGCCAATTCCACAAGAACAGCCTTAGCGAAAGGCTTCTTGAAGGGAAAGATGTAACTCTGTGAGATGAATTCACAGAACACAGAGCAGTTTCTCAGAAAGCTTCTTTCCAGTTTTGAACGGAAGATATTTACTTTTTCACCATAGCCCTCTATGGGCTTCCAAATATCCCTTTGCCAATTCCACAAGAACAGCCTTAGCGAAAGGCTTCTTGAAAGGAAAGATGTAACTCTGTGAGATGAATTCACAGAACACAGTGCAGTTTCTCAGAAAGCTTCTTTCCAGTTTTGAACGGAAGATATTTCCTTTTTCACCATAGCCCTCTATGGGCTTCCAAATATCCCTTTGCCAATTCCACAAGAACAGCCTTAGCGAAAGGCTTCTTGAAGGGAAAGGTGTAAGTCTGTGAGATGAATTAGCAGAACACAGAGCAGTTTCTCAGAAAGCTTCTTTCCAGTTTTGAACGGAAGATATTTCCTTTTTCACCATAGGCCTCTATGGGCTTCCAAATATCCCTTTGCCAATTCCACAAGAACAGCCTTAGCGAAAGGCTTCATGAAGGGAAAGATGTAACTCTGTAAGATGAATTCACAGAACACAGAGCAGTTTCTCTGAAAGCTTCTTTCCAGTTTTGAACGGAAGATATTTCCTTTTTCACCATAGCCCTCTATGGGCTTCCAAATATCCCTTTGCCAATTCCACAAGAACAGCCTTAGCGAAAGGCTTCTTGAAGGGAAAGATGTAACTCTGTGAGATGAATTCACAGAACACAGAGCAGTTTCTCAGAAAGCTTCTTTCCAGTTTTGAACGGAAGATATTTCCTTTTTCACCATAGGCCTCTAGGGGCTTCCAAATATGCCTTTGCCAATTCCACAAGAACAGACTTAGCGAAAGGCTTCTTGAAGGGAAAGATGTAACTCTGTGAGATGAATTAACAGAACACAGAGCAGTTTCTCAGAAAGCTTCTTTCCAGTTTTGAACGGAAGATATTTCCTTTTTCACCATAGCCCTCTATGGGCTTCCAAATATCCCTTTGCCAATTCCACAAGAACAGCCTTAGCGAAAGGCTTCTTGAAGGGAAAGATGTAACTCTGTGAGATGAATTCACGGAACACAGAGCAGTTTCTCAGAAAGCTTCTTTCCAGTTTTGAACGGAAGATATTTCCTTTTTCACCATAGCCCTCTATGGGCTTCCAAATATCCCTTTGCCAATTCCATAAGAACAGCCTTAGCGAAAGGCTTCTTGAAGGGAAAGATGTAACTCTGTGAGATGAATTAACAGAACACAGAGCAGTTTCTCAGAAAGTTTCTTTCCAGTTTTGAACGGAAGATATTTCCTTTTTCACCATAGGCCTCTATGGGCTTCCAAATATCCCTTTGCCAATTCCACAAGAACAGCCTTAGCGAAAGGCTTCTTGAAGGGAAAGATGTAACTCTGTGAGATGAATTCACAGAACACAGAGCAGTTTCTCAGAAAGCTTCTTTCCAGTTTTGAACGGAAGATATTTCCTTTTTCACCATAGCCCTCTATGGGCTTCCAAATATCCCTTTGCCAATTCCACAAGAACAGCCTTAGCGAAAGGCTTCTTGAAGGGAAAGATGTAACTCTGTGAGATGAATTCACAGAACACAGAGCAGTTTCTCAGAAAGCTTCTTTCCAGTTTTGAACGGAAGATATTTCCTTTTTCACCATAGGCCTCTAGGGGCTTCCAAATATCCATTTGCCAATTCCACAAGAACAGACTTAGCGAAAGGCTTCTTGAAGGGAAAGATGTAACTCTGTGAGATGAATTCACAGAACACAGAGCAGTTTCTCAGAAAGCTTCTTTCCAGTTTTGAACGGAAGATATTTCCTTTTTCACCATAGGCCTCTAAGGGTTTCCAAATATCCCTTTGCCAATTCCACAAGAACAGCCTTAGCGAAAGGCTTCTTGAGGGGAAAGATGTAACTCTGTGAGATGAATTAACAGAACACAGAGCAGTTTCTCAGAAAGCTTCTTTCCAGTTTTGAACGGAAGATATTTCCTTTTTCACCATAGCCCTCTATGGGCTTCCAAATATCCCTTTGCCAATTCCACAAGAACAGCCTTAGCGAAAGGCTTCTTGAAGGGAACGATGTAACTCTGTGAGTTGAATTCACAGAACACAGAGCAGTTTCTCAGAAAGCTTCTTTCCAGTTTTGAACGGAAGATATTTCCTTTTTCACCATAGCCCTCTATGGGCTTCCAAATATCCCTTTGCCAATTCCATAAGAACAGCCTTAGCGAAAGGCTTCTTGAAGGGAAAGATGTAACTCTGTGAGATGAATTAACAGAACACAGAGCAGTTTCTCAGAAAGCTTCTTTCCAGTTTTGAACGGAAGATATTTCCTTTTTCACCATAGCCCTCTATGGGCTTCCAAATATCCCTTTGCCAATTCCACAAGAACAGCCTTAGCGAAAGGCTTCTTGAAGGGAAAGATGTAACTCTGTGAGATGAATTCACAGAACACAGAGCAGTTTCTCAGAAAGCTTCTTTCCAGTTTTGAACGGAAGATATTTCCTTTTTCACCATAGCCCTCTAGGGGCTTCCAAATATCCCTTTGCCAATTCCACAAGAACAGCCTTAGCGAAAGGCTTCTTGAAGGGAAAGATGTAACTCTGTGAGATGAATTAACAGAACACAGAGCAGTTCCTCAGAAAGCTTCTTTCCAGTTTTGAACGGAAGATATTTCCTTTTTCACCATAGCCCTCTATGGGCTTCCAAATATCCCTTTGCCAATTCCACAAGAACAGCCTTAGCGAAAGGCTTCTTGAAGGGAAAGATGTAACTCTGTGAGATGAATTCACGGAACACAGAGCAGTTTCTCAGAAAGCTTCTTTCCAGTTTTAAACGGAAGATATTTCCTTTTTCACCATAGCCCTCTATGGGCTTCCAAATATCCCTTTGCCAATTCCATAAGAACAGCCTTAGCGAAAGGCTTCTTGAAGGGAAAGATGTAACTCTGTGAGATGAATTAACAGAACACAGAGCAGTTTCTCAGAAAGTTTCTTTCCAGTTTTGAACGGAAGATATTTCCTTTTTCACAATAGGCCTCTATGGGCTTCCAAATATCCCTTTGCCAATTCCACAAGAACAGCCTTAGCGAAAGGCTTCTTGAAGGGAAAGATGTAACTCTGTGAGATGAATTCACAGAACACAGAGCAGTTTCTCAGAAAGCTTCTTTCCAGTTTTGAACGGAAGATATTTCCTTTTTCACCATAGCCCTCTATGGGCTTCCAAATATCCCTTTGCCAATTCCACAAGAACAGCCTTAGCGAAAGGCTTCTTGAAGGGAAAGATGTAACTCTGTGAGATGAATTCACAGAACACAGAGCAGTTTCTCAGAAAGCTTCTTTCCAGTTTTGAACGGAAGATATTTCCTTTTTCACCATAGCCGTCTATTGATTTCAAATATCCCTTTGCCAATTCCACAAGAACAGCCTTAGCGAAAGGCTTCTTGAAGGGAAAGATGTAACTCTGTGAGATGAATTCACAGAACACAGAGCAGTTTCTCAGAAAGCTTCTTTCCAGTTTTGAACGGAAGATATTTACTTTTTCACCATAGCCCTCTATGGGCTTCCAAATATCCCTTTGCCAATTCCACAAGAACAGCCTTAGCGAAAGGCTTCTTGAAAGGAAAGATGTAACTCTGTGAGATGAATTCACAGAACACAGTGCAGTTTCTCAGAAAGCTTCTTTCCAGTTTTGAACGGAAGATATTTCCTTTTTCACCATAGCCCTCTATGGGCTTCCAAATATCCCTTTGCCAATTCCACAAGAACAGCCTTAGCGAAAGGCTTCTTGAAGGGAAAGGTGTAAGTCTGTGAGATGAATTAGCAGAACACAGAGCAGTTTCTCAGAAAGCTTCTTTCCAGTTTTGAACGGAAGATATTTCCTTTTTCACCATAGGCCTCTATGGGCTTCCAAATATCCCTTTGCCAATTCCACAAGAACAGCCTTAGCGAAAGGCTTCTTGAAGGGAAAGATGTAACTCTGTAAGATGAATTCACAGAACACAGAGCAGTTTCTCTGAAAGCTTCTTTCCAGTTTTGAACGGAAGATATTTCCTTTTTCACCATAGCCCTCTATGGGCTTCCAAATATCCCTTTGCCAATTCCACAAGAACAGCCTTAGCGAAAGGCTTCTTGAAGGGAAAGATGTAACTCTGTGAGATGAATTCACAGAACACAGAGCAGTTTCTCAGAAAGCTTCTTTCCAGTTTTGAACGGAAGATATTTCCTTTTTCACCATAGGACTCTAGGGGCTTCCAAATATGCCTTTGCCAATTCCACAAGAACAGACTTAGCGAAAGGCTTCTTGAAGGGAAAGATGTAACTCTGTGAGATGAATTCACAGAACACAGAGCAGTTTCTCAGAAAGCTTCTTTCCAGTTTTGAACGGAAGATATTTACTTTTTCACCATAGCCCTCTATGGGCTTCCAAATATCCCTTTGCCAATTCCACAAGAACAGCCTTAGCGAAAGGCTTCTTGAAGGGAAAGATGTAACTCTGTGAGATGAATTCACAGAACACAGAGCAGTGTCTCTGAAAGCTTCTTTCCAGTTTTGAACGGAAGATATTTCCTGTTTCACCATAGCCCTCTATGGGATTCCAAATATCCCTTTGCCAATTCCACAAGAACAGCCTTAGCGAAAGGCTTCTTGAAGGGAAAGATGTAACTCTGTGAGATGAATTCACAGAACACAGAGCAGTTTCTCAGAAAGCTTCTTTCCAGTTTTGAACGGAAGATATTTCCTTTTTCACCATAGCCCTCTATGGGCTTCCAAATATCCCTTTGCCAATTCCACAAGAACAGCCTTAGCGAAAGGCTTCTTGAAAGGAAAGATATAACTCTGTGAGATGAATTCACAGAACACAGAGCAGTGTCTCAGAAAGCTTCTTTCCAGTTTTGAACGGAAGATATTTCCTTTTTCACCATAGGCCTCTATGGGCTTCCAAATATCCCTTTGCCAATTCCACAAGAACAGCCTTAGCGAAAGGCTTCTTGAAGGGAAAGATGTAACTCTGTGAGATGAATTCACAGAACACAGAGCAGTTTCTCAGAAAGCTTCTTTCCAGTTTTGAACGGAAGATATTTCCTTTTTCACCATAGCCCTCTATGGAATTCCAAATATCCCTTTGCCAATTCCACAAGAACAGCCTTAGCAAAAGGCTTCTTGAAGGGAAAGATGTAACTCTGTGAGATGAATTAACAGAACACAGAGCAGTTTCTCAGAAAGCTTCCTTCCAGTTTTGAACGGAAGATATTTCCTTTTTCACCATAGCCCTCTATGGGCTTCCAAATATCCCTTTGCCAATTCCACAAGAACAGCCTTAGCGAAAGGCTTCTTGAAAGGAAAGATGTAACTCTGTGAGATGAATTCACAGAACACAGTGCACTTTCTCAGAAAGCTTCTTTCCAGTTTTGAACGGAAGATATTTCCTTTTTCACCATAGGCCTCTATGGGCTTCCAAATATCCCTTTGCCAATTCCACAAGAACAGCATTAGCGAAAGGCTTCTTGAAAGGAAAGATATAACTCTGTGAGATGAATTCACAGAACACAGAGCAGTGTCTCAGAAAGCTTCTTTCCAGTTTTGAACGGAAGATATTTCCTTTTTCACCATAGGCCTCTATGGGCTTCCAAATATCCCTTTGCCAATTACACAAGAACAGACTTAGCGAAAGGCTTCTTGAAGGGAAAGATGTAACTCTGTGAGATGAATTCACAGAACACAGAGCAGTGTCTCAGAAAGCTTCTTTCCAGTTTTGAACGGAAGATATTTCCTTTTTCACCATAGGCCTCTATGGGCTTCCAAATATCCCTTTGCCAATTCCACAAGAACAGCCTTAGCGAAAGGCTTCTTGAAGGGAAAGATGTAACTCTGTGAGATGAATGAAAAGAACACAGAGCAGTTTCTCAGTAAGCTTCTTTCCAGTTTTGAACGGAAGATATTTCCTTTTTCACCATAGGCCTCTATAGCCTTCCAAATATCCCTTTACCAATTCCACAAGAACAGCCTTAGCGAAAGGCTTCTTGAAGGGAAAGATGTAACTCTGTGAGATGAATTCACAGAACACAGAGCAGTTTCTCTGAAAGCTTCTTTCCAGTTTTGAACGGAAGATATTTCCTTTTTCACCATAGCCCTCTATGGGCTTCCAAATATCCCTTTGCCAATTCCACAAGAACAGCCTTAGCGAAAGGCTTCTTGAAGGGAAAGATGTAACTCTGTGAGATGAATTCACAGAACACAGAGCAGTTTCTCAGAAAGCTTCTTTCCAGTTTTGAACGGAACATATTTACTTTTTCACCATAGCCCTCTATGGGCTTCCAAATATCCCTTTGCCAATTCCACAAGAACAGCCTTAGCGAAAGGCTTCTTGAAGGGAAAGATGTAACTCTGTGAGATGAATTCACAGAACACAGAGCAGTGTCTCAGAAACCTTCTTTCCAGTTTTGAACGGAAGATATTTCCTGTTTCACCATAGCCCTCTATGGGCTTCCAAATATCCCTTTGCCAATTCCACAAGAACAGCCTTAGCGAAAGGCTTCTTGAAGGGAAAGATGTAACTCTGTGAGATGAATTCACAGAACACAGAGCAGTTTCTCAGAAAGCTTCTTTCCAGTTTTGAACGGAAGATATTTCCTTTTTCACCATAGCCCTCTATGGGCTTCCAAATATCCCTTTGCCAATTGCACAAGAACAGCCTTAGCGAAAGGCTTCTTGAAGGGAAAGATGTAACTCTGTGAGATGAATTCACAGAACACAGAGCAGTTTCTCAGAAAGCTTCTTTCCAGTTTTGAACGGAAGATATTTACTTTTTCACCATAGCCCTCTACGGGCCTCCAAATATCCCTTTGCCAATTCCACAAGAACAGCCTTAGCGAAAGGCTTCTTGAAGGGAAAGATGTAACTCTGTGAGATGAATTCACAGAACACAGAGCAGTTTCTCAGAAAGCTTCTTTCCAGTTTTGAACGGAAGATATTTCCTTTTTCACCATAGCCCTCTATGGGCTTCCAAATATCCCTTTGCCAATTCCACAAGAACAGCCTTAGCGAAAGGCTTCTTGAAGGGAAAGATGTAACTCTGTGAGATGAATTAACAGAACACAGAGCAGTTTCTCAGAAAGCTTCTTTCCAGTTTTGAACGGAAGATATTTCCTTTTTCACCATAGCCCTCTATGGGCTTCCAAATATCCCTTTGCCAATTCCACAAGAACAGCCTTAGCGAAAGGCTTCTTGAAGGGAAAGATGTAACTCTGTGAGATGAATTCACAGAACACAGAGCAGTTTCTCAGAAAGCTTCTTTCAAGTTTTGAACGGAAGATATTTCCTTTTTCACCATAGGCCTCTATGGGCTTCCAAATATCCCTTTGCCAATTCCACAAGAACAGTCTTAGCGAAAGGCTTCTTGAAGGGAAAGATGTAACTCTGTGAGATGAATTAACAGAACACAGAGCAGTTTCTCAGAAAGCTTCTTTCCAGTTTTGACCGGAAGATATTTCCTTTTTCACCATAGCCCTCTATGGGCTTCCAAATATCCCTTTGCCAATTCCACAAGAACAGCCTTAGCAAAAGGCTTCTGGAAGGGATAGATGTAACTTTGTGAGATGAATTCACAGAACACAGAGCAGTTTCTCAGAAAGCTTCTTTCCAGTTTTGAACGGAATATATTTCCTTTTTCACCATAGCCCTCTAGGGGCTTCCAAATATCCCTTTGCCAATTCCACAAGAACAGCCTTAGCGAAAGGCTTCTTGAAGGGAAAGATGTAACTCTGTGAGATGAATTCACAGAACACAGAGCAGTTTCTCAGAGAGCTTCTTTCCAGTTTTGAACGGAAGATATTTCCTTTTTCACCATAGCCCTCTATGGGCTTCCAAATATCCCTTTGCCAATTCCACAAGAACAGCCTTAGCGAAAGGCTTCTTGAAGGGAAAGATGTAACGCTGTGAGATGAATTCACAGAACACAGAGCAGTTTCTCAGAAAGCTTCTTTCCAGTTTTGAACGGAAGATATTTCCTTTTTCACCATAGGCCTCATTGGGATTAAAAATATACCTTTGCCAATTCCACAAGAACAGCCTTAGCGAAAGGCTTCTTGAAGGGAAAGATGTAACTCTGTGAGATGAATTAACAGAACACAGAGCAGTTTCTCAGAAAGCTTCTTTCCAGTTTTGAACGGAAGATATTTCCTTTTTCACCATAGCCCTCTATGGGCTTCCAAATATCCCTTTGCCAATTCCACAAGAACAGCCTTAGCGAAAGGCTTCTTGAAGTTAAAGATGTAACTCTGTGAGATGAATTCACGGAACACAGAGCAGTTTCTCAGAAAGCTTCTTTCCAGTTTTGAACGGAAGATATTTCCTTTTTCACCATAGCCCTCTATGGGCTTCCAAATATCCTTTTGCCAATTCCATAAGAACAGCCTTAGCGAAAGGCTTCTTGAAGGGAAAGATGTAACTCTGTGAGATGAGTTAACAGAACACAGAGCAGCTTCTCAGAAAGTTTCTTTCCAGTTTTGAACGGAAGATATTTCCTTTTTCACCATAGCCCTCTATGGGCTTCCAAATATCCCTTTGCCAATTCCACAAGAACAGCCTTAGCGAAAGGCTTCTTGAAGGGAAAGATGTAACTCTGTGAGATGAATTCACAGAACACAGAGCAGTTTCTCAGAAAGCTTCCTTCCAGTTTTGAACGGAAGATATTTCCTTTTTCACCATAGCCCTCTATGGGCTTCCAAATATCCCTTTGCCAATTCCACAAGAACAGCCTTAGCGAAAGGCTTCTTGAAGGGAAAGATGTAACTCTGTGAGATGAATTCACAGAACACAGAGCAGTTTCTCAGAAAGCTTTTTCCAGTTTTGAACGGAAGATATTTCCTTTTTTACCACAGCCGTCTATGGGATTTCAAATATCCCTTTGCCAATTCCACAAGAACAGCCTTAGCGAAAGGCTTCTTGAAGGGAAAGATGTAACTCTGTGAGATGAATTCACAGAACACAGAGCAGTTTCTCTGAAAGCTTCTTTCCAGTTTTGAACGGAAGATATTTCCTTTTTCACCATAGCCCTCTATGGGCTTCCAAATATCCCTTTGCCAATTCCACAAGAACAGCCTTAGCGAAAGGCTTCTTGAAGGGAAAGATGTAACTCTGTGAGATGAATTCAGAGAACACAGAGCAGTCTCTCAGAAAGCTTCTTTCCAGTTTTGAACGGAAGATATTTCCTTTTTCACCATAGGCCTCTAGGGGCTTCCAAATATGCCTTTGCCAATTCCACAAGAACAGACTTAGCGAAAGGCTTCTTGAAGGGAAAGATGTAACTCTGTGAGATGAATTCACAGAACACAGAGCAGTTTCTCAGAAAGCTTCTTTCCAGTTTTGAACGGAAGATATTTACTTTTTCACCCTAGCCCTCTATGGGCTTCCAAATATCCCTTTGCCAATTCCACAAGAACAGCATTAGCGAAAGGCTTCTTGAAAGGAAAGATATAACTCTGTGAGATGAATTCACAGAACACAGAGCAGTGTCTCAGAAAGCTTCTTTCCAGTTTTGAACGGAAGATATTTCCTTTTTCACCATAGGCCTCTATGGGCTTCCAAATATCCCTTTGCCAATTACACAAGAACAGACTTAGCGAAAGGCTTCTTGAAGGGAAAGATGTAACTCTGTGAGATGAATTCACAGAACACAGAGCAGTGTCTCAGAAAGCTTCTTTCCAGTTTTGAACGGAAGATATTTCCTTTTTCACCATAGGCCTCTATGGGCTTCCAAATATCCCTTTGCCAATTCCACAAGAACAGCCTTAGCGAAAGGCTTCTTGAAGGGAAAGATGTAACTCTGTGAGATGAATGAAAAGAACACAGAGCAGTTTCTCAGTAAGCTTCTTTCCAGTTTTGAACGGAAGATATTTCCTTTTTCACCATAGGCCTCTATAGCCTTCCAAATATCCCTTTACCAATTCCACAAGAACAGCCTTAGCGAAAGGCTTCTTGAAGGGAAAGATGTAACTCTGTGAGATGAATTCACAGAACACAGAGCAGTTTCTCAGAAAGCTTCTTTCCAGTTTTGAACGGAAGATATTTCCTTTTTCACCATAGCCCTCTATGGGCTTCCAAATATCCCTTTGCCAATTCCACAAGAACAGCCTTAGCGAATGGCTTCTTGAAGGGAAAGATGTAACTCTGTGAGATGAATTCACAGAACACAGAGCAGTTTCTCAGAAAGCTTCTTTCCCGTTTTGAACGGAAGATATTTACTTTTTCACCATAGCCCTCTACGGGCCTCCAAATATCCCTTTGCCAATTCCACAAGAACAGCCTTAGCGAAAGGCTTCTTGAAGGGAAAGATGTAACTCTGTGAGATGAATTCACAGAACACAGAGCAGTTTCTCAGAAAGCTTCTTTCCAGTTTTGAACGGAAGATATTTCCTTTTTCACCATAGCCCTCTATGGGCTTCCAAATATCCCTTTGCCAATTCCACAAGAACAGCCTTAGCGAAAGGCTTCTTGAAGGGAAAGATGTAACTCTGTGAGATGAATTCACAGAACACAGAGCAGTTTCTCAGAAAGCTTCTTTCCAGTTTTGAACGGAAGATATTTCCTTTTTCACCATAGCCCTCTATGGGCTTCCAAATATCCCTTTGCCAATTCCACAAGAACAGCCTTAGCGAAAGGCTTCTTGAAGGGAAAGATGTAACTCTGTGAGATGAATTCACAGAACACAGAGCAGTTTCTCAGAAAGCTTCTTTCAAGTTTTGAACGGAAGATATTTCCTTTTTCACCATAGGCCTCTATGGGCTTCCAAATATCCCTTTGCCAATTCCACAAGAACAGCCTTAGCGAAAGGCTTCTTGAAGGGAAAGATGTAACTCTGTGAGATGAATTAACAGAACACAGAGCAGTTTCTCAGAAAGCTTCTTTCCAGTTTTGAACGGAAGATATTTCCTTTTTCACCATAGCCCTCTATGGGCTTCCAAATATCCCTTTGCCAATTCCACAAGAACAGCCTTAGCAAAAGGCTTCTGGAAGGGAAAGATGTAACTTTGTGAGATGAATTCACAGAACACAGAGCAGTTTCTCAGAAAGCTTCTTTCCAGTTTTGAACGGAAGATATTTCCTTTTTCACCATAGCCCTCTAGGGGCTTCCAAATATCCCTTTGCCAATTCCACAAGAACAGCCTTAGCGAAAGGCTTCTTGAAGGGAAAGATGTAACTCTGTGAGATGAATTCACAGAACACAGAGCAGTTTCTCAGAGAGCTTCTTTCCAGTTTTGAACGGAAGATATTTCCTTTTTCACCATAGCCCTCTATGGGCTTCCAAATATCCCTTTGCCAATTCCACAAGAACAGCCTTAGCGAAAGGCTTCTTGAAGGGAAAGATGTAACGCTGTGAGATGAATTCACAGAACACAGAGCAGTTTCTCAGAAAGCTTCTTTCCAGTTTTGAACGGAAGATATTTCCTTTTTCACCATAGGCCTCATTGGGCTTAAAAATATACCTTTGCCAATTCCACAAGAACAGCCTTAGCGAAAGGCTTCTTGAAGGGAAAGATGTAACTCTGTGAGATGAATTAACAGAACACAGAGCAGTTTCTCAGAAAGCTTCTTTCCAGTTTTGAACGGAAGATATTTCCTTTTTCACCATAGCCCTCTATGGGCTTCCAAATATCCCTTTGCCAATTCCACAAGAACAGCCTTAGCGAAAGGCTTCTTGAAGTTAAAGATGTAACTCTGTGAGATGAATTCACGGAACACAGAGCAGTTTCTCAGAAAGCTTCTTTCCAGTTTTGAACGGAAGATATTTCCTTTTTCACCATAGCCCTCTATGGGCTTCCAAATATCCTTTTGCCAATTCCATAAGAACAGCCTTAGCGAAAGGCTTCTTGAAGGGAAAGATGTAACTCTGTGAGATGAGTTAACAGAACACAGAGCAGCTTCTCAGAAAGTTTCTTTCCAGTTTTGAACGGAAGATATTTCCTTTTTCACCATAGCCCTCTATGGGCTTCCAAATATCCCTTTGCCAATTCCACAAGAACAGCCTTAGCGAAAGGCTTCTTGAAGGGAAAGATGTAACTCTGTGAGATGAATTCACAGAACACAGAGCAGTGTCTCAGAAAGCTTCTTTCCAGTTTTGAACGGAAGATATTTCCTTTTTCACCATAGCCCTCTATGGGCTTCCAAATATCCCTTTGCCAATTCCACAAGAACAGCCTTAGCGAAAGGCTTCTTGAAGGGAAAGATGTAACTCTGTGAGATGAATTCACAGAACACAGAGCAGTTTCTCAGAAAGCTTCTTTCAAGTTTTGAACGGAAGATATTTCCTTTTTCACCATAGGCCTCTATGGGCTTCCAAATATCCCTTTGCCAATTCCACAAGAACAGCCTTAGCGAAAGGCTTCTTGAAGGGAAAGATGTAACTCTGTGAGATGAATTCACAGAACACAGAGCAGTTTCTCAGAAAGCTTCTTTCAAGTTTTGAACGGAAGATATTTCCTTTTTCACCATAGGCCTCTATGGGCTTCCAAATATCCCTTTGCCAATTCCACAAGAACAGTCTTAGCGAAAGGCTTCTTGAAGGGAAAGATGTAACTCTGTGAGATGAATTAACAGAACACAGAGCAGTTTCTCAGAAAGCTTCTTTCCAGTTTTGAACGGAAGATATTTCCTTTTTCACCATAGCCCTCTATGGGCTTCCAAATATCCCTTTGCCAATTCCACAAGAACAGCCTTAGCAAAAGGCTTCTGGAAGGGAAAGATGTAACTTTGTGAGATGAATTCACAGAACCCAGAGCAGTTTCTCAGAAAGCTTCTTTCCAGTTTTGAACGGAAGATATTTCCTTTTTCACCATAGCCCTCTAGGGGCTTCCAAATATCCCTTTGCCAATTCCACAAGAACAGCCTTAGCGAAAGGCTTCTTGAAGGGAAAGATGTAACTCTGTGAGATGAATTCACAGAACACAGAGCAGTTTCTCAGAGAGCTTCTTTCCAGTTTTGAACGGAAGATATTTCCTTTTTCACCATAGCCCTCTATGGGCTTCCAAATATCCCTTTGCCAATTCCACAAGAACAGCCTTAGCGAAAGGCTTCTTGAAGGGAAAGATGTAACGCTGTGAGATGAATTCACAGAACACAGAGCAGTTTCTCAGAAAGCTTCTTTCCAGTTTTGAACGGAAGATATTTCCTTTTTCACCATAGGCCTCATTGGGCTTAAAAATATACCTTTGCCAATTCCACAAGAACAGCCTTAGCGAAAGGCTTCTTGAAGGGAAAGATGTAACTCTGTGAGATGAATTAACAGAACACAGAGCAGTTTCTCAGAAAGCTTCTTTCCAGTTTTGAACGGAAGATATTTCCTTTTTCACCCTAGCCCTCTATGGGCTTCCAAATATCCCTTTGCCAATTCCACAAGAACAGCCTTAGCGAAAGGCTTCTTGAAGTTAAAGATGTAACTCTGTGAGATGAATTCACGGAACACAGAGCAGTTTCTCAGAAAGCTTCTTTCCAGTTTTGAACGGAAGATATTTCCTTTTTCACCATAGCCCTCTATGGGCTTCCAAATATCCTTTTGCCAATTCCATAAGAACAGCCTTAGCGAAAGGCTTCTTGAAGGGAAAGATGTAACTCTGTGAGATGAGTTAACAGAACACAGAGCAGCTTCTCAGAAAGTTTCTTTCCAGTTTTGAACGGAAGATATTTCCTTTTTCACCATAGCCCTCTATGGGCTTCCAAATATCCCTTTGCCAATTCCACAAGAACAGCCTTAGCGAAAGGCTTCTTGAAGGGAAAGATGTAACTCTGTGAGATGAATTCACAGAACACAGAGCAGTTTCTCAGAAAGCTTCTTTCCAGTTTTGAACGGAAGATATTTCCTTTTTCACCATAGCCCTCTACGGGCTTCCAAATATCCCTTTGCCAATTCCACAAGAACAGCCTTAGCGAAAGGCTTCTTGAAGGGAAAGATGTAACTCTGTGAGATGAATTCACAGAACACAGAGCAGTTTCTCAGAAAGCTTCTTTCCAGTTTTGAACGGAAGATATTTCCTTTTTCACCATAGCCCTCTATGGAATTCCAAATATCCCTTTGCCAATTCCACAAGAACAGCCTTAGCAAAAGGCTTCTTGAAGGGAAAGATGTAACTCTGTGAGATGAATTAACAGAACACAGAGCAGTTTCTCAGAAAGCTTCCTTCCAGTTTTGAACGGAAGATATTTCCTTTTTCACCATAGCCCTCTATGGGCTTCCAAATATCCCTTTGCCAATTCCACAAGAACAGCCTTAGCGAAAGGCTTCTTGAAAGGAAAGATGTAACTCTGTGAGATGAATTCACAGAACACAGTGCACTTTCTCAGAAAGCTTCTTTCCAGTTTTGAACGGAAGATATTTCCTTTTTCACCATAGGCCTCTATGGGCTTCCAAATATCCCTTTGCCAATTCCACAAGAACAGCCTTAGCGAAAGGCTTCTTGAAGGGAAAGATGTAACTCTGTGAGATGAATTCACAGAACACAGAGCAGTTTCTCAGAAAGCTTCCTTCCAGTTTTGAACGGAAGATATTTCCTTTTTCACCATAGCCCTCTATGGGCTTCCAAATATCCCTTTGCCAATTCCACAAGAACAGCCTTAGCGAAAGGCTTCTTGAAAGAAAAGATGTAACTCTGTGAGATGAATTCACAGAACACAGTGCACTTTCTCAGAAAGCTTCTTTCCAGTTTTGAACGGAAGATATTTCCTTTTTCACCATAGGCCTCTATGGGCTTCCAAATATCCCTTTGCCAATTCCACAAGAACAGCCTTAGCGAAAGGCTTCTTGAAGGGAAAGATGTAACTCTGTGAGATGAATTCACAGAACACAGAGCAGTTTCTCAGAAAGCTTCTTTCCAGTTTTGAACGGAAGATATTTCCTTTTTCACCATAGGCCTCTAAGGGCTTCCAAATATCCCTTTGCCAATTCCACAAGAACAGCCTTAGCGAAAGGCTTCTTGAGGGGAAAGATGTAACTCTGTGAGATGAATTAACAGAACACAGAGCAGTTTCTCAGAAAGCTTCTTTCCAGTTTTGAACGGAAGATATTTCCTTTTTCACCATAGCCCTCTATGGGCTTCCAAATATCCCTTTGCCAATTCCACAAGAACAGCCTTAGCGAAAGGCTTCTTGAAGGGAACGATGTAACTCTGTGAGTTGAATTCACGGAACACAGAGCAGTTTCTCAGAAAGCTTCTTTCCAGTTTTGAACGGAAGATATTTCCTTTTTCACCATAGCCCTCTATGGGCTTCGAAATATCCCTTTGCCAATTCCATAAGAACAGCCTTAGCGAAAGGCTTCTTGAAGGGAAAGATGTAACTCTGTGAGATGAATTAACAGAACACAGAGCAGTTTCTCAGAAAGCTTCTTTCCAGTTTTGAACGGAAGATATTTCCTTTTTCACCATAGCCCTCTATGGGCTTCCAAATATCCCTTTGCCAATTCCACAAGAACAGCCTTAGCGAAAGGCTTCTTGAAGGGAAAGATGTAACTCTGTGAGATGAATTAACAGAACACAGAGCAGTTTCTCAGAAAGCTTCTTTCCAGTTTTGAACGGAAGATATTTCCTTTTTCACCATAGCCCTCTAGGGGCTTCCAAATATCCCATTGCCAATTCCACAAGAACAGCCTTAGCGAAAGGCTTCTTGAAGGGAAAGATGTAACTCTGTGAGATGAATTAACAGAACACAGAGCAGTTTCTCAGAAAGCTTCTTTCCAGTTTTCAACGGAAGATATTTCCTTTTTCACCATAGCCCTCTATGGGCTTCCAAATATCCCTTTGCCAATTCCACAAGAACAGCCTTAGCGAAAGGCTTCTTGAAGGGAAAGATGTAACTCTGTGAGATGAATTCACGGAACACAGAGCAGTTTCTCAGAAAGCTTCTTTCCAGTTTTGAACGGAAGATATTTCCTTTTTCACCATAGCCCTCTATGGGCTTCCAAATATCCCTTTGCCAATTCCATAAGAACAGCCTTAGCGAAAGGCTTCTTGAAGGGAAAGATGTAACTCTGTGAGATGAATTAACAGAACACAGAGCAGTTTCTCAGAAAGTTTCTTTCCAGTTTTGAACGGAAGATATTTCCTTTTTCACCATAGGCCTCTATGGGCTTCCAAATATCCCTTTGCCAATTCCACAAGAACAGCCTTAGCGAAAGGCTTCGTAAAGGAAAGATGTAACTCTGTGAGATGAATTCACAGAACACAGAGCAGTTTCTCAGAAAGCTTCTTTCCAGTTTTGAACGGAAGATATTTACTTTTTCACCATAGCCCTCTACGGGCTTCCAAATATCCCTTTGCCAATTCCACAAGAACAGCCTTAGCGAAAGGCTTCTTGAAGGGAAAGATGTAACTCTGTGAGATGAATTCACAGAACACAGAGCAGTTTCTCAGAAAGCTTCTTTCCAGTTTTGAACGGAAGATATTTCCTTTTTCACCATAGCCGTCTATTGGATTTCAAATATCCCTTTGCCAATTCCACAAGAACAGCCTTAGCGAAAGGCTTCTTGAAGGGAAAGATGTAACTCTGTGAGATGAATTCACAGAACACAGAGCAGTTTCTCAGAAAGCTTCTTTCCAGTTTTGAACGGAAGATATTTACTTTTTCACCATAGCCCTCTATGGGCTTCCAAATATCCCTTTGCCAATTCCACAAGAACAGCCTTAGCGAAAGGCTTCTTGAAAGGAAAGATGTAACTCTGTGAGATGAATTCACAGAACACAGAGCAGTTTCTCAGAAAGCTTCTTTCCAGTTTTGAACGGAAGATATTTCCTTTTTCACCATAGCCCTCTATGGGCTTCCAAATATCCCTTTGCCAATTCCACAAGAACAGCCTTAGCGAAAGGCTTCTTGAAAGGAAAGATATAACTCTGTGAGATGAATTCACAGAACACAGAGCAGTGTCTCAGAAAGCTTCTTTCCAGTTTTGAACGGAAGATATTTCCTTTTTCACCATAGGCCTCTATGGGCTTCCAAATATCCCTTTGCCAATTCCACAAGAACAGCCTTAGCGAAAGGCTTCTTGAAGGGAAAGATGTAACTCTGTGAGATGAATTCACAGAACACAGAGCAGTTTCTCAGAAAGCTTCTTTCCAGTTTTGAACGGAAGATATTTCCTTTTTCACCATAGCCCTCTATGGGCTTCCAAATATCCCTTTGCCAATTCCACAAGAACAGCCTTAGCAAAAGGCTTCTTGAAGGGAAAGATGTAACTCTGTGAGATGAATTCACAGAACACAGAGCAGTTTCTCAGAAAGCTTCCTTCCAGTTTTGAACGGAAGATATTTCCTTTTTCACCATAGCCCTCTATGGGCTTCCAAATATCCCTTTGCCAATTCCACAAGAACAGCCTTAGCGAAAGGCTTCTTGAAAGGAAAGATGTAACTCTGTGAGATGAATTCACAGAACACAGTGCAGTTTCTCAGAAAGCTTCTTTCCAGTTTTAAACGGAAGATATTTCCTTTTTCACCATAGGCCTCTATGGGCTTCCAAATATCCCTTTGCCAATTCCACAAGAACAGCATTAGCGAAAGGCTTCTTGAAAGGAAAGATATAACTCTGTGAGATGAATTCACAGAACACAGAGCAGTGTCTCAGAAAGCTTCTTTCCAGTTTTGAACGGAAGATATTTCCTTTTTCACCATAGGCCTCTATGGGCTTCCAAATATCCCTTTGCCAATTACACAAGAACAGACTTAGCGAAAGGCTTCTTGAAGGGAAAGATGTAACTCTGTGAGATGAATTCACAGAACACAGAGCAGTTTCTCAGAAAGCTTCTTTCCAGTTTTAAACGGAAGATATTTCCTTTTTCACCATAGCCCTCTATGGGCTTCCAAATATCCCTTTGCCAATTCCACAAGAACAGCCTTAGCGAAAGGCTTCTTGAAGGGAAAGATGTAACTCTGTGAGATGAATTAACAGAACACAGAGCAGTTTCTCAGAAAGCTTCTTTCCAGTTTTGAACGGAAGATATTTCCTTTTTCACCATAGCCCTCCATGGGCTTCCAAATATCCCTTTGCCAATTCCACAAGAACAGCCTTAGCGAAAGGCTTCTTGAAAGGAAAGATGTAACTCTGTGAGATGAATTCACAGAACACAGAGCAGTGTCTCAGAAAGCTTCTTTCCAGTTTTGAACGGAAGATATTTCCTTTTTCACCATAGGCCTCTATGGGCTTCCAAATATCCCTTTGCCAATTCCACAAGAACAGCCTTAGCGAAAGGCTTCTTGAAGGGAAAGATGTAACTCTGTGAGATGAATGAAAAGAACACAGAGCAGTTTCTCAGTAAGCTTCTTTCCAGTTTTGAACGGAAGATATTTCCTTTTTCACCATAGGCCTCTATAGCCTTCCAAATATCCCTTTACCAATTCCACAAGAACAGCCTTAGCGAAAGGCTTCTTGAAGGGAAAGATGTAACTCTGTGAGATGAATTCACAGAACACAGAGCAGTTTCTCTGAAAGCTTCTTTCCAGTTTTGAACGGAAGATATTTCCTTTTTCACCATAGCCCTCTATGGGCTTCCAAATATCCCTTTGCCAATTCCACAAGAACAGCCTTAGCGAAAGGCTTCTTGAAGGGAAAGATGTAACTCTGTGAGATGAATTCACAGAACACAGAGCAGTTTCTCAGAAAGTTTCTTTCCAGTTTTGAACGGAAGATATTTCCTTTTTCACCATAGGCCTCTAGGGGCTTCCAAATATACCTTTGCCAATTCCACAAGAACAGACTTAGCGAAAGGCTTCTTGAAGGGAAAGATGTAACTCTGTGAGATGAATTCACAGAACACAGAGCAGTTTCTCAGAAAGCTTCTTTCCAGTTTTGAACGGAAGATATTTCCTGTTTCACCATAGCCCTCTAAGGGCTTCCAAATATCCCTTTGCCAATTCCACAAGAACAGCCTTAGCGAAAGGCTTCTTGAAGGGAAAGATGTAACTCTGTGAGATGAATTCACAGAACACAGAGCAGTTTCTCAGAAAGCTTCTTTCCAGTTTTGAACGGAAGATATTTCCTTTTTCACCATAGCCCTCTATGGGCTTCCAAATATCCCTTTGCCAATTCCACAAGAACAGCCTTAGCGAAAGGCTTCTTGAAGGGAAAGATGTAACTCTGTGAGATGAATTCACAGAACACAGAGCAGTTTCTCAGAAAGCTTCTTTCCAGTTTTGAACGGAAGATATTTACTTTTTCACCATAGCCCTCTACGGGCCTCCAAATATCCCTTTGCCAATTCCACAAGAACAGCCTTAGCGAAAGGCTTCTTGAAGGGAAAGATGTAACTCTGTGAGATGAATTCACAGAACACAGAGCAGTTTCTCAGAAAGCTTCTTTCCAGTTTTGAACGGAAGATATTTCCTTTTTCACCATAGCCCTCTATGGGCTTCCAAATATCCCTTTGCCAATTCCACAAGAACAGCCTTAGCGAAAGGCTTCTTGAAGGGAAAGATGTAACTCTGTGAGATGAATTAACAGAACACAGAGCAGTTTCTCAGAAAGCTTCTTTCCAGTTTTGAACGGAAGATATTTCCTTTTTAACCATAGCCCTCTATGGGCTTCCAAATATCCCTTTGCCAATTCCACAAGAACAGCCTTAGCGAAAGGCTTCTTGAAGGGAAAGATGTAACTCTGTGAGATGAATTCACAGAACACAGAGCAGTTTCTCAGAAAGCTTCTTTCAAGTTTTGAACGGAAGATATTTCCTTTTTCACCATAGGCCTCTATGGGCTTCCAAATATCCCTTTGCCAATTCCACAAGAACAGTCTTAGCGAAAGGCTTCTTGAAGGGAAAGATGTAACTCTGTGAGATGAATTAACAGAACACAGAGCAGTTTCTCAGAAAGCTTCTTTCCAGTTTTGAACGGAAGATATTTCCTTTTTCACCATAGCCCTCTATGGGCTTCCAAATATCCCTTTGCCAATTCCACAAGAACAGCCTTAGCAAAAGGCTTCTGGAAGGGAAAGATGTAACTTTGTGAGATGAATTCACAGAAAACAGAGCAGTTTCTCAGAAAGCTTCTTTCCAGTTTTGAACGGAATATATTTCCTTTTTCACCATAGCCCTCTAGGGGCTTCCAAATATCCCTTTGCCAATTCCACAAGAACAGCCTTAGCGAAAGGCTTCTTGAAGGGAAAGATGTAACTCTGTGAGATGAATTCACAGAACACAGAGCAGTTTCTCAGAGAGCTTCTTTCCAGTTTTGAACGGAAGATATTTCCTTTTTCACCATAGCCCTCTATGGGCTTCCAAATATCCCTTTGCCAATTCCACAAGAACAGCCTTAGCGAAAGGCTTCTTGAAGGGAAAGATGTAATGCTGTGAGATGAATTCACAGAACACAGAGCAGTTTCTCAGAAAGCTTCTTTCCAGTTTTGAACGGAAGATATTTCCTTTTTCACCATAGGCCTCAGTGGGCTTAAAAATATACCTTTGCCAATTCCACAAGAAGAGCCTTAGCGAAAGGCTTCTTGAAGGGAAAGATGTAACTCTGTGAGATGAATTAACAGAACACAGAGCAGTTTCTCAGAAAGCTTCTTTCCAGTTTTGAACGGAAGATATTTCCTTTTTCACCATAGCCCTCTATGGGCTTCCAAATATCCCTTTGCCAATTCCACAAGAACAGCCTTAGCGAAAGGCTTCTTGAAGTTAAAGATGTAACTCTGTGAGATGAATTCACGGAACACAGAGCAGTTTCTCAGAAAGCTTCTTTCCAGTTTTGAACGGAAGATATTTCCTTTTTCACCATAGCCCTCTATGGGCTTCCAAATATCCCTTTGCCAATTCCACAAGAACAGCCTTAGCGAAAGGCTTCTTGAAGGGAAAGATGTAACTCTGTGAGATGAATTCACAGAACACAGAGCAGTTTCTCAGAAAGCTTCTTTCCAGTTTTGAACGGAAGATATTTACTTTTTCACCATAGCCCTCTACGGGCTTCCAAATATCCCTTTGCCAATTCCACAAGAACAGCCTTAGCGAAAGGCTTCTTGAAGGGAAAGATGTAACTCTGTGAGATGAATTCACAGAACACAGAGCAGTTTCTCAGAAAGCTTCTTTCCAGTTTTGAACGGAAGATATTTCCTTTTTCACCATAGCCCTCTATGGAATTCCAAATATCCCTTTGCCAATTCCACAAGAACAGCCTTAGCAAAAGGCTTCTTGAAGGGAAAGATGTAACTCTGTGAGATGAATTAACAGAACACAGAGCAGTTTCTCAGAAAGCTTCCTTCCAGTTTTGAACGGAAGATATTTCCTTTTTCACCATAGCCCTCTATGGGCTTCCAAATATCCCTTTGCCAATTCCACAAGAACAGCCTTAGCGAAAGGCTTCTTGAAAGGAAAGATGTAACTCTGTGAGATGAATTCACAGAACACAGTGCACTTTCTCAGAAAGCTTCTTTCCAGTTTTGAACGGAAGATATTTCCTTTTTCACCATAGCCCTCTATGGGCTTCCAAATATCCCTTTGCCAATTCCACAAGAACAGCCTTAGCAAAAGGCTTCTGGAAGGGAAAGATGTAACTTTGTGAGATGAATTCACAGAAAACAGAGCAGTTTCTCAGAAAGCTTCTTTCCAGTTTTGAACGGAATATATTTCCTTTTTCACCATAGCCCTCTAGGGGCTTCCAAATATCCCTTTGCCAATTCCACAAGAACAGCCTTAGCGAAAGGCTTCTTGAAGGGAAAGATGTAACTCTGTGAGATGAATTCACAGAACACAGAGCAGTTTCTCAGAGAGCTTCTTTCCAGTTTTGAACGGAAGATATTTCCTTTTTCACCATAGCCCTCTATGGGCTTCCAAATATCCCTTTGCCAATTCCACAAGAACAGCCTTAGCGAAAGGCTTCTTGAAGGGAAAGATGTAACGCTGTGAGATGAATTCACAGAACACAGAGCAGTTTCTCAGAAAGCTTCTTTCCAGTTTTGAACGGAAGATATTTCCTTTTTCACCATAGGCCTCAGTGGGCTTAAAAATATACCTTTGCCAATTCCACAAGAAGAGCCTTAGCGAAAGGCTTCTTGAAGGGAAAGATGTAACTCTGTGAGATGAATTAACAGAACACAGAGCAGTTTCTCAGAAAGCTTCTTTCCAGTTTTGAACGGAAGATATTTCCTTTTTCACCATAGCCCTCTATGGGCTTCCAAATATCCCTTTGCCAATTCCACAAGAACAGCCTTAGCGAAAGGCTTCTTGAAGTTAAAGATGTAACTCTGTGAGATGAATTCACGGAACACAGAGCAGTTTCTCAGAAAGCTTCTTTCCAGTTTTGAACGGAAGATATTTCCTTTTTCACCATAGCCCTCTATGGGCTTCCAAATATCCCTTTGCCAATTCCACAAGAACAGCCTTAGCGAAAGGCTTCTTGAAGGGAAAGATGTAACTCTGTGAGATGAATTCACAGAACACAGAGCAGTTTCTCAGAAAGCTTCTTTCCAGTTTTGAACGGAAGATATTTACTTTTTCACCATAGCCCTCTACGGGCTTCCAAATATCCCTTTGCCAATTCCACAAGAACAGCCTTAGCGAAAGGCTTCTTGAAGGGAAAGATGTAACTCTGTGAGATGAATTCACAGAACACAGAGCAGTTTCTCAGAAAGCTTCTTTCCAGTTTTGAACGGAAGATATTTCCTTTTTCACCATAGCCCTCTATGGAATTCCAAATATCCCTTTGCCAATTCCACAAGAACAGCCTTAGCAAAAGGCTTCTTGAAGGGAAAGATGTAACTCTGTGAGATGAATTAACAGAACACAGAGCAGTTTCTCAGAAAGCTTCCTTCCAGTTTTGAACGGAAGATATTTCCTTTTTCACCATAGCCCTCTATGGGCTTCCAAATATCCCTTTGCCAATTCCACAAGAACAGCCTTAGCGAAAGGCTTCTTGAAAGGAAAGATGTAACTCTGTGAGATGAATTCACAGAACACAGTGCACTTTCTCAGAAAGCTTCTTTCCAGTTTTGAACGGAAGATATTTCCTTTTTCACCATAGGCCTCTATGGGCTTCCAAATATCCCTTTGCCAATTCCACAAGAACAGCCTTAGCGAAAGGCTTCTTGAAGGGAAAGATGTAACTCTGTGAGATGAATTCACAGAACACAGAGCAGTTTCTCAGAAAGCTTCCTTCCAGTTTTGAACGGAAGATATTTCCTTTTTCACCATAGCCCTCTAGGGGTTCCAAATATCCCTTTGCCAATTCCACAAGAACAGCCTTAGCGAAAGGCTTCTTGAAAGGAAAGATGTAACTCTGTGAGATGAATTCACAGAACACAGTGCACTTTCTCAGAAAGCTTCTTTCCAGTTTTGAACGGAAGATATTTCCTTTTTCACCATAGGCCTCTATGGGCTTCCAAATATCCCTTTGCCAATTCCACAAGAACAGCCTTAGCGAAAGGCTTCTTGAAGGGAAAGATGTAACTCTGTGAGATGAATTCACAGAACACAGAGCAGTTTCTCAGAAAGCTTCTTTCCAGTTTTGAACGGAAGATATTTCCTTTTTCACCATAGGCCTCTAAGGGCTTCCAAATATCCCTTTGCCAATTCCACAAGAACAGCCTTAGCGAAAGGCTTCTTGAGGGGAAAGATGTAACTCTGTGAGATGAATTAACAGAACACAGAGCAGTTTCTCAGAAAGCTTCTTTCCAGTTTTGAACGGAAGATATTTCCTTTTTCACCATAGCCCTCTATGGGCTTCCAAATATCCCTTTGCCAATTCCACAAGAACAGCCTTAGCGAAAGGCTTCTTGAAGGGAACGATGTAACTCTGTGAGTTGAATTCACGGAACACAGAGCAGTTTCTCAGAAAGCTTCTTTCCAGTTTTGAACGGAAGATATTTCCTTTTTCACCATAGCCCTCTATGGGCTTCCAAATATCCCTTTGCCAATTCCATAAGAACAGCCTTAGCGAAAGGCTTCTTGAAGGGAAAGATGTAACTCTGTGAGATGAATTAACAGAACACAGAGCAGTTTCTCAGAAAGCTTCTTTCCAGTTTTGAACGGAAGATATTTCCTTTTTCACCATAGCCCTCTATGGGCTTCCAAATATCCCTTTGCCAATTCCACAAGAACAGCCTTAGCGAAAGGCTTCTTGAAGGGAAAGATGTAACTCTGTGAGATGAATTTACAGAACACAGAGCAGTTTCTCAGAAAGCTTCTTTCCAGTTTTGAACGGAAGATATTTCCTTTTTCACCATAGCCCTCTAGGGGCTTCCAAATATCCCATTGCCAATTCCACAAGAACAGCCTTAGCGAAAGGCTTCTTGAAGGGAAAGATGTAACTCTGTGAGATGAATTAACAGAACACAGAGCAGTTTCTCAGAAAGCTTCTTTCCAGTTTTCAACGGAAGATATTTCCTTTTTCACCATAGCCCTCTATGGGCTTCCAAATATCCCTTTGCCAATTCCACAAGAACAGCCTTAGCGAAAGGCTTCTTGAAGGGAAAGATGTAACTCTGTGAGATGAATTCACGGAACACAGAGCAGTTTCTCAGAAAGCTTCTTTCCAGTTTTGAACGGAAGATATTTCCTTTTTCACCATAGCCCTCTATGGGCTTCCAAATATCCCTTTGCCAATTCCATAAGAACAGCCTTAGCGAAAGGCTTCTTGAAGGGAAAGATGTAACTCTGTGAGATGAATTAACAGAACACAGAGCAGTTTCTCAGAAAGTTTCTTTCCAGTTTTGAACGGAAGATATTTCCTTTTTCACCATAGGCCTCTATGGGCTTCCAAATATCCCTTTGCCAATTCCACAAGAACAGCCTTAGCGAAAGGCTTCGTAAAGGAAAGATGTAACTCTGTGAGATGAATTCACAGAACACAGAGCAGTTTCTCAGAAAGCTTCTTTCCAGTTTTGAACGGAAGATATTTCCTTTTTCACCATAGCCCTCTAAGGGCTTCCAAATATCCCTTTGCCAATTCCACAAGAACAGCCTTAGCGAAAGGCTTCTTGAAGGGAAAGATGTAACTCTGTGAGATGAATTCACAGAACACAGAGCAGTTTCTCAGAAAGCTTCTTTCCAGTTTTGAACGGAAGATATTTCCTTTTTCACCATAGCCGTCTATTGGATTTCAAATATCCCTTTGCCAATTCCACAAGAACAGCCTTAGCGAAAGGCTTCTTGAAGGGAAAGATGTAACTCTGTGAGATGAATTCACAGAACACAGAGCAGTTTCTCAGAAAGCTTCTTTCCAGTTTTGAACGGAAGATATTTACTTTTTCACCATAGCCCTCTATGGGCTTCCAAATATCCCTTTGCCAATTCCACAAGAACAGCCTTAGCGAAAGGCTTCTTGAAAGGAAAGATGTAACTCTGTGAGATGAATTCACAGAACACAGTGCAGTTTCTCAGAAAGCTTCTTTCCAGTTTTAAACGGAAGATATTTCCTTTTTCACCATAGGCCTCTATGGGCTTCCAAATATCCCTTTGCCAATTCCACAAGAACAGCATTAGCGAAAGGCTTCTTGAAAGGAAAGATATAACTCTGTGAGATGAATTCACAGAACACAGAGCAGTGTCTCAGAAAGCTTCTTTCCAGTTTTGAACGGAAGATATTTCCTTTTTCACCATAGGCCTCTATGGGCTTCCAAATATCCCTTTGCCAATTACACAAGAACAGACTTAGCGAAAGGCTTCTTGAAGGGAAAGATGTAACTCTGTGAGAAGAATTCACAGAACACAGAGCAGTTTCTCAGAAAGCTTCTTTCCAGTTTTAAACGGAAGATATTTCCTTTTTCACAATAGCCCTCTATGGGCTTCCAAATATCCCTTTGCCAATTCCACAAGAACAGCCTTAGCGAAAGGCTTCTTGAAGGGAAAGATGTAACTCTGTGAGATGAATTAACAGAACACAGAGCAGTTTCTCAGAAAGCTTCTTTCCAGTTTTGAACGGAAGATATTTCCTTTTTCACCATAGCCCTCCATGGGCTTCCAAATATCCCTTTGCCAATTCCACAAGAACAGCCTTAGCGAAAGGCTTCTTGAAAGGAAAGATGTAACTCTGTGAGATGAATTCACAGAACACAGAGCAGTGTCTCAGAAAGCTTCTTTCCAGTTTTGAACGGAAGATATTTCCTTTTTCACCATAGGCCTCTATGGGCTTCCAAATATCCCTTTGCCAATTCCACAAGAACAGCCTTAGCGAAAGGCTTCTTGAAGGGAAAGATGTAACTCTGTGAGATGAATGAAAAGAACACAGAGCAGTTTCTCAGTAAGCTTCTTTCCAGTTTTGAACGGAAGATATTTCCTTTTTCACCATAGGCCTCTATAGCCTTCCAAATATCCCTTTACCAATTCCACAAGAACAGCCTTAGCGAAAGGCTTCTTGAAGGGAAAGATGTAACTCTGTGAGATGAATTCACAGAACACAGAGCAGTTTCTCTGAAAGCTTCTTTCCAGTTTTGAACGGAAGATATTTCCTTTTTCACCATAGCCCTCTATGGGCTTCCAAATATCCCTTTGCCAATTCCACAAGAACAGCCTTAGCGAAAGGCTTCTTGAAGGGAAAGATGTAACTCTGTGAGATGAATTCACAGAACACAGAGCAGTTTCTCAGAAAGTTTCTTTCCAGTTTTGAACGGAAGATATTTCCTTTTTCACCATAGGCCTCTAGGGGCTTCCAAATATACCTTTGCCAATTCCACAAGAACAGACTTAGCGAAAGGCTTCTTGAAGGGAAAGATGTAACTCTGTGAGATGAATTCACAGAACACAGAGCAGTTTCTCAGAAAGCTTCTTTCCAGTTTTGAACGGAAGATATTTCCTGTTTCACCATAGCCCTCTATGGGCTTCCAAATATCCCTTTGCCAATTCCACAAGAACAGCCTTAGCGAAAGGCTTCTTGAAGGGAAAGATGTAACTCTGTGAGATGAATTCACAGAACACAGAGCAGTTTCTCAGAAAGCTTCTTTCCAGTTTTGAACGGAAGATATTTCCTTTTTCACCATAGCCCTCTATGGGCTTCCAAATATCCCTTTGCCAATTCCACAAGAACAGCCTTAGCGAAAGGCTTCTTGAAGGGAAAGATGTAACTCTGTGAGATGAATTCACAGAACACAGAGCAGTTTCTCAGAAAGCTTCTTTCCAGTTTTGAACGGAAGATATTTACTTTTTCACCATAGCCCTCTACGGGCCTCCAAATATCCCTTTGCCAATTCCACAAGAACAGCCTTAGCGAAAGGCTTCTTGAAGGGAAAGATGTAACTCTGTGAGATGAATTCACAGAACACAGAGCAGTTTCTCAGAAAGCTTCTTTCCAGTTTTGAACGGAAGATATTTCCTTTTTCACCATAGCCCTCTATGGGCTTCCAAATATCCCTTTGCCAATTCCACAAGAACAGCCTTAGCGAAAGGCTTCTTGAAGGGAAAGATGTAACTCTGTGAGATGAATTAACAGAACACAGAGCAGTTTCTCAGAAAGCTTCTTTCCAGTTTTGAACGGAAGATATTTCCTTTTTAACCATAGCCCTCTATGGGCTTCCAAATATCCCTTTGCCAATTCCACAAGAACAGCCTTAGCGAAAGGCTTCTTGAAGGGAAAGATGTAACTCTGTGAGATGAATTCACAGAACACAGAGCAGTTTCTCAGAAAGCTTCTTTCAAGTTTTGAACGGAAGATATTTCCTTTTTCACCATAGGCCTCTATGGGCTTCCAAATATCCCTTTGCCAATTCCACAAGAACAGTCTTAGCGAAAGGCTTCTTGAAGGGAAAGATGTAACTCTGTGAGATGAATTAACAGAACACAGAGCAGTTTCTCAGAAAGCTTCTTTGCAGTTTTGAACGGAAGATATTTCCTTTTTCACCATAGCCCTCTATGGGCTTCCAAATATCCCTTTGCCAATTCCACAAGAACAGCCTTAGCAAAAGGCTTCTGGAAGGGAAAGATGTAACTTTGTGAGATGAATTCACAGAAAACAGAGCAGTTTCTCAGAAAGCTTCTTTCCAGTTTTGAACGGAATATATTTCCTTTTTCACCATAGCCCTCTAGGGGCTTCCAAATATCCCTTTGCCAATTCCACAAGAACAGCCTTAGCGAAAGGCTTCTTGAAGGGAAAGATGTAACTCTGTGAGATGAATTCACAGAACACAGAGCAGTTTCTCAGAGAGCTTCTTTCCAGTTTTGAACGGAAGATATTTCCTTTTTCACCATAGCCCTCTATGGGCTTCCAAATATCCCTTTGCCAATTCCACAAGAACAGCCTTAGCGAAACGCTTCTTGAAGGGAAAGATGTAACGCTGTGAGATGAATTCACAGAACACAGAGCAGTTTCTCAGAAAGCTTCTTTCCAGTTTTGAACGGAAGATATTTCCTTTTTCACCATAGGCCTCATTGGGCTTAAAAATATACCTTTGCCAATTCCACAAGAAGAGCCTTAGCGAAAGGCTTCTTGAAGGGAAAGATGTAACTCTGTGAGATGAATTAACAGAACACAGAGCAGTTTCTCAGAAAGCTTCTTTCCAGTTTTGAACGGAAGATATTTCCTTTTTCACCATAGCCCTCTATGGGCTTCCAAATATCCCTTTGCCAATTCCACAAGAACAGCCTTAGCGAAAGGCTTCTTGAAGTTAAAGATGTAACTCTGTGAGATGAATTCACGGAACACAGAGCAGTTTCTCAGAAAGCTTCTTTCCAGTTTTGAACGGAAGATATTTCCTTTTTCACCATAGCCCTCTATGGGCTTCCAAATATCCCTTTGCCAATTCCACAAGAACAGCCTTAGCGAAAGGCTTCTTGAAGGGAAAGATGTAACTCTGTGAGATGAATTCACAGAACACAGAGCAGTTTCTCAGAAAGCTTCTTTCCAGTTTTGAACGGAAGATATTTACTTTTTCACCATAGCCCTCTACGGGCTTCCAAATATCCCTTTGCCAGTTCCACAAGAACAGCCTTAGCGAAAGGCTTCTTGAAGGGAAAGATGTAACTCTGTGAGATGAATTCACAGAACACAGAGCAGTTTCTCAGAAAGCTTCTTTCCAGTTTTGAACGGAAGATATTTCCTTTTTCACCATAGCCCTCTATGGAATTCCAAATATCCCTTTGCCAATTCCACAAGAACAGCCTTAGCAAAAGGCTTCTTGAAGGGAAAGATGTAACTCTGTGAGATGAATTAACAGAACACAGAGCAGTTTCTCAGAAAGCTTCCTTCCAGTTTTGAACGGAAGATATTTCCTTTTTCACCATAGCCCTCTATGGGCTTCCAAATATCCCTTTGCCAATTCCACAAGAACAGCCTTAGCGAAAGGCTTCTTGAAAGGAAAGATGTAACTCTGTGAGATGAATTCACAGAACACAGTGCACTTTCTCAGAAAGCTTCTTTCCAGTTTTGAACGGAAGATATTTCCTTTTTCACCATAGGCCTCTATGGGCTTCCAAATATCCCTTTGCCAATTCCACAAGAACAGCCTTAGCGAAAGGCTTCTTGAAGGGAAAGATGTAACTCTGTGAGATGAATTCACAGAACACAGAGCAGTTTCTCAGAAAACTTCCTTCCAGTTTTGAACGGAAGATATTTCCTTTTTCACCATAGCCCTCTAGGGGTTCCAAATATCCCTTTGCCAATTCCACAAGAACAGCCTTAGCGAAAGGCTTCTTGAAAGGAAAGATGTAACTCTGTGAGATGAATTCACAGAACACAGTGCACTTTCTCAGAAAGCTTCTTTCCAGTTTTGAACGGAAGATATTTCCTTTTTCACCATAGGCCTCTATGGGCTTCCAAATATCCCTTTGCCAATTCCACAAGAACAGCCTTAGCGAAAGGCTTCTTGAAGGGAAAGATGTAACTCTGTGAGATGAATTCACAGAACACAGAGCAGTTTCTCAGAAAGCTTCTTTCCAGTTTTGAACGGAAGATATTTCCTTTTTCACCATAGGCCTCTAAGGGCTTCCAAATATCCCTTTGCCAATTCCACAAGAACAGCCTTAGCGAAAGGCTTCTTGAGGGGAAAGATGTAACTCTGTGAGATGAATTAACAGAACACAGAGCAGTTTCTCAGAAAGCTTCTTTCCAGTTTTGAACGGAAGATATTTCCTTTTTCACCATAGCCCTCTATGGGCTTCCAAATATCCCTTTGCCAATTCCACAAGAACAGCCTTAGCGAAAGGCTTCTTGAAGGGAACGATGTAACTCTGTGAGTTGAATTCACGGAACACAGAGCAGTTTCTCAGAAAGCTTCTTTCCAGTTTTGAACGGAAGATATTTCCTTTTTCACCATAGCCCTCTATGGGCTTCCAAATATCCCTTTGCCAATTCCATAAGAACAGCCTTAGCGAAAGGCTTCTTGAAGGGAAAGATGTAACTCTGTGAGATGAATTAACAGAACACAGAGCAGTTTCTCAGAAAGCTTCTTTCCAGTTTTGAACGGAAGATATTTCCTTTTTCACCATAGCCCTCTATGGGCTTCCAAATATCCCTTTGCCAATTCCACAAGAACAGCCTTAGCGAAAGGCTTCTTGAAGGGAAAGATGTAACTCTGTGAGATGAATTTACAGAACACAGAGCAGTTTCTCAGAAAGCTTCTTTCCAGTTTTGAACGGAAGATATTTCCTTTTTCACCATAGCCCTCTAGGGGCTTCCAAATATCCCATTGCCAATTCCACAAGAACAGCCTTAGCGAAAGGCTTCTTGAAGGGAAAGATGTAACTCTGTGAGATGAATTAACAGAACACAGAGCAGTTTCTCAGAAAGCTTCTTTCCAGTTTTCAACGGAAGATATTTCCTTTTTCACCATAGCCCTCTATGGGCTTCCAAATATCCCTTTGCCAATTCCACAAGAACAGCCTTAGCGAAAGGCTTCTTGAAGGGAAAGATGTAACTCTGTGAGATGAATTCACGGAACACAGAGCAGTTTCTCAGAAAGCTTCTTTCCAGTTTTGAACGGAAGATATTTCCTTTTTCACCATAGCCCTCTATGGGCTTCCAAATATCCCTTTGCCAATTCCATAAGAACAGCCTTAGCGAAAGGCTTCTTGAAGGGAAAGATGTAACTCTGTGAGATGAATTAACAGAACACAGAGCAGTTTCTCAGAAAGTTTCTTTCCAGTTTTGAACGGAAGATATTTCCTTTTTCACCATAGGCCTCTATGGGCTTCCAAATATCCCTTTGCCAATTCCACAAGAACAGCCTTAGCGAAAGGCTTCGTAAAGGAAAGATGTAACTCTGTGAGATGAATTCACAGAACACAGAGCAGTTTCTCAGAAAGCATCTTTCCAGTTTTGAACGGAAGATATTTCCTTTTTCACCATAGCCCTCTAAGGGCTTCCAAATATCCCTTTGCCAATTCCACAAGAACAGCCTTAGCGAAAGGCTTCTTGAAGGGAAAGATGTAACTCTGTGAGATGAATTCACAGAACACAGAGCAGTTTCTCAGAAAGCTTCTTTCCAGTTTTGAACGGAAGATATTTCCTTTTTCACCATAGCCGTCTATTGGATTTCAAATATCCCTTTGCCAATTCCACAAGAACAGCCTTAGCGAAAGGCTTCTTGAAGGGAAAGATGTAACTCTGTGAGATGAATTCAAAGAACACAGAGCAGTTTCTCAGAAAGCTTCTTTCCAGTTTTGAACGGAAGATATTTACTTTTTCACCATAGCCCTCTATGGGCTTCCAAATATCCCTTTGCCAATTCCACAAGAACAGCCTTAGCGAAAGGCTTCTTGAAAGGAAAGATGTAACTCTGTGAGATGAATTCACAGAACACAGTGCAGTTTCTCAGAAAGCTTCTTTCCAGTTTTGAACGGAAGATATTTCCTTTTTCACCATAACCCTCTATGGGCTTCCAAATATCACTTTGCCAATTCCACAAGAACAGCCTTAGCGAAGGGCTTCTTGAAGGGAAAGGTGTAAGTCCGTGAGATGAATTAGCAGAACACAGAGCAGTTTCTCAGAAAGCTTCTTTCCAGTTTTGAACGGAAGATATTTCCTTTTTCACCATAGCCCTCTAAGGGCTTCCAAATATCCCTTTGCCAATTCCACAAGAACAGCCTTAGCGAAAGGCTTCTTGAAAGGAAAGATGTAACTCTGTGAGATGAATTCACAGAACGCAGAGCAGTGTCTCAGAAAGCTTCTTTCCAGTTTTGAACGGAAGATATTTCGTTTTTCACCATAGGCCTCTATGGGCTTCCAAATATCCCTTTGCCAATTCCACAAGAACAGCCTTAGCGAAAGGATTCTTGAAGGGAAAGATGTAACTCTGTGAGATGAATTCACAGAACACAGAGCAGTTTCTCAGAAAGCTTCTTTCCAGTTTTGAACGGAAGATATTTCCTTTTTCACCATAGCCCTCTATGGGCTTCCAAATATCCCTTTGCCAATTCCACAAGAACAGCCGTAGTGAAAGGCTTCTTGAAGGGAAAGATGTAACTCTGTGAGATGAATTCACAGAACACAGAGCAGTTTCTCAGAAAGCTTCTTTCCAGTTTTGAACGGAAGATATTTCCATTTTCACCATAGCCCTCTATGGGCTTCCAAATATCCCTTTGCCAATTCCACAAGAACAGCCTTAGCAAAAGGCTTCTTGAAGGGAAAGATGTAACTTTGTGAGATGAATTCACAGAACGCAGAGTAGTTTCTCAGAAAGCTTCTTTCCAGTTTTGAACGGAAGATATTTCCTTTTTCACAATAGCCCTCTATGGGCTTCCAAATATCCCTTTGCCAATTCCACAAGAACAGCCTTAGCGAAAGGCTTCTTGAAGGGAAAGATGTAACTCTGTGAGATGAATTCACAGAACACAGAGCAGTTTCTCAGAAAGCTTCTTTCCAGTTTTGAACGGAAGATATTTCCTTTTTCACCATAGCCGTCTACGGGCTTCCAAATATCCCTTTGCCAATTCCACAAGAACAGCCTTAGCGAAAGGCTTCTTGAAGGGAAAGATGTAACTCTGTGAGATGAATTAACAGAACACAGAGCAGTTTCTCAGAAAGCTTCTTTCCAGTTTTGAACGGAAGATATTTCCTTTTTCACCATAGGCCTCTAAGGGCTTCCAAATATCCCTTTGCCAATTCCACAAGAACAGCCATAGCGAAAGGCTTCTTGAGGGGAAAGATGTAACTCTGTGAGATGAATTAACAGAACACAGAGCAGTTTCTCAGAAAGCTTCTTTCCAGTTTTGAACGGAAGATATTTCCTTTTTCACCATAGCCCTCTATGGGCTTCCAAATATCCCTTTGCCAATTCCACAAGAACAGCCTTAGCGAAAGGCTTCTTGAAGGGAAAGATGTAACTCTGTGAGATGAATTCACGGAACACAGAGCAGTTTCTCAGAAAGCTTCTTTCCAGTTTTGAACGGAAGATATTTCCTTTTTCACCATAGCCCTCTATGGGCTTCCAAATATCCCTTTGCCAATTCCATAAGAACAGCCTTAGCGAAAGGCTTCTTGAAGGGAAAGATGTAACTCTGTGAGATGAATTAACAGAACACAGAGCAGTTTCTCAGAAAGTTTCTTTCCAGTTTTGAACGGAAGATATTTCCTTTTTCACCATAGGCCTCTATGGGCTTCCAAATATCCCTTTGCCAATTCCACAAGAACAGCCTTAGCGAAAGGCTTCTTGAAGGGAAAGATGTAACTCTGTGAGATGAATTCACAGAACACAGAGCAGTTTCTCAGAAAGCTTCTTTCCAGTTTTGAACGGAAGATATTTCCTTTTTCACCATAGCCCTCTATGGGCTTCCAAATATCCCTTTGCCAATTCCACAAGAACAGCCTTAGCGAAAGGCTTCTTGAAGGGAAAGATGTAACTCTGTGAGATGAATTCACAGAACACAGAGCAGTTTCTCAGAAAGCTTCTTTCCAGTTTTGAACGGAAGATATTTCCTTTTTCACCATAGGCCTCTAGGGGCTTCCAAATATCCATTTGCCAATTCCACAAGAACAGCCTTAGCGAAAGGCTTCTTGAAGGGAAAGATGTAACTCTGTGAGATGAATTCACAGAACACAGAGCAGTTTCTCAGAAAGCTTCTTTCCAGTTTTGAACGGAAGGTATTTCCTTTTTCACCATAGGCCTCTAAGGGTTTCCAAATATCCCTTTGCCAATTCCACAAGAACAGCCTTAGCGAAAGGCTTCTTGAGGGTTAAGATGTAACTCTGTGAGATGAATTAACAGAACACAGAGCAGTTTCTCAGAAAGCTTCTTTCCAGTTTTGAACGGAAGATATTTCCTTTTTCACCATAGCCCTCTATGGGCTTCCAAATATCCCTTTGCCAATTCCACAAGAACAGCCTTAGCGAAAGGCTTCTTGAAGGGAACGATGTAACTCTGTGAGTTGAATTCACAGAACACAGAGCAGTTTCTCAGAAAGCTTCTTTCCAGTTTTGAACGGAAGATATTTCCTTTTTCACCATAGCCCTCTATGGGCTTCCAAATATCCCTTTGCCAATTCCATAAGAACAGCCTTAGCGAAAGGCTTCTTGAAGGGAAAGATTTAACTCTGTGAGATGAATTCACAGAACACAGAGCAGTTTCTCAGAAAGCTTCTTTCCAGTTTTGAACGGAAGATATTTCCTTTTTCACCATAGCCCTCTATGGGCTTCCAAATATCCCTTTGCCAATTCCACAAGAACAGCCTTAGCGAAAGGCTTCTTGAAGGGAAAGATGTAACTCTGTGAGATGAATTAACAGAACACAGAGCAGTTTCTCAGAAAGCTTCTTTCCAGTTTTGAACGGAAGATATTTCCTTTTTCACCATAGCCCTCTAGGGGCTTCCAAATATCCCTTTGCCAATTCCACAAGAACAGCCTTAGCGAAAGGCTTCTTGAAGGGAAAGATGTAACTCTGTGAGATGAATTAACAGAACACAGAGCAGTTTCTCAGAAAGCTTCTTTCCAGTTTTGAACGGAAGATATTTCCTTTTTCACCGTAGCCCTCTATGGGCTTCCAAATATCCCTTTGCCAATTCCACAAGAACAGCCTTAGCGAAAGGCTTCTTGAAGGGAAAGATGTAACTCTGTGAGATGAATTCACGGAACACAGAGCAGTTTCTCAGAAAGCTTCTTTCCAGTTTTGAACGGAAGATATTTCCTTTTTCACCATAGCCCTCTAAGGGCTTCCAAATATCCCTTTGCCAATTCCATAAGAACAGCCTTAGCGAAAGGCTTCTTGAAGGGAAAGATGTAACTCTGTGAGATGAATTAACAGAACACAGAGCAGTTTCTCAGAAAGTTTCTTTCCAGTTTTGAACGGAAGATATTTCCTTTTTCACCATAGGCCTCTATGGGCTTCCAAATATCCCTTTGCCAATTCCACAAGAACAGCCTTAGCGAAAGGCTTCTTGAAGGGAAAGATGTAACTCTGTGAGATGAATTCACAGAACACAGAGCAGTTTCTCAGAAAGCTTCTTTCCAGTTTTGAACGGAAGATATTTCCTTTTTCACCATAGCCCTCTATGGGCTTCCAAATATCCCTTTGCCAATTCCACAAGAACAGCCTTAGCGAAAGGCTTCTTGAAGGGAAAGATGTAACTCTGTGAGATGAATTCACAGAACACAGAGCAGTTTCTCAGAAAGCTTCTTTCCAGTTTTGAACGGAAGATATTTCCTTTTTCACCATAGCCGTCTATTGATTTCAAATATCCCTTTGCCAATTCCACAAGAACAGCCTTAGCGAAAGGCTTCTTGAAGGGAAAGATGTAACTCTGTGAGATGAATTCACAGAACACAGAGCAGTTTCTCAGAAAGCTTCTTTCCAGTTTTGAACGGAAGATATTTACTTTTTCACCATAGCCCTCTATGGGCTTCCAAATATCCCTTTGCCAATTCCACAAGAACAGCCTTAGCGAAAGGCTTCTTGAAAGGAAAGATGTAACTCTGTGAGATGAATTCACAGAACACAGTGCAGTTTCTCAGAAAGCTTCTTTCCAGTTTTGAACGGAAGATATTTCCTTTTTCACCATAGCCCTCTATGGGCTTCCAAATATCCCTTTGCCAATTCCACAAGAACAGCCTTAGCGAAAGGCTTCTTGAAGGGAAAGGTGTAAGTCTGTGAGATGAATTAGCAGAACACAGAGCAGTTTCTCAGAAAGCTTCTTTCCAGTTTTGAACGGAAGATATTACCTTTTTCACCATAGGCCTCTATGGGCTTCCAAATATCCCTTTGCCAATTCCACAAGAACAGCCTTAGCGAAAGGCTTCTTGAAGGGAAAGATGTAACTCTGTAAGATGAATTCACAGAACACAGAGCAGTTTCTCTGAAAGCTTCTTTCCAGTTTTGAACGGAAGATATTTCCTTTTTCACCATAGCCCTCTATGGGCTTCCAAATATCCCTTTGCCAATTCCACAAGAACAGCCTTAGCGAAAGGCTTCTTGAAGGGAAAGATGTAACTCTGTGAGATGAATTCACAGAACACAGAGCAGTTTCTCAGAAAGCTTCTTTCCAGTTTTGAACGGAAGATATTTCCTTTTTCACCATAGGCCTCTAGGGTCTTCCAAATATGCCTTTGCCAATTCCACAAGAACAGACTTAGCGAAAGGCTTCTTGAAGGGAAAGATGTAACTCTGTGAGATGAATTCACAGAACACAGAGCAGTTTCTCAGAAAGCTTCTTTCCAGTTTTGAACGGAAGATATTTCCTTTTTCACCATAGCCCTCTATGGGCTTCCAAATATCCCTTTGCCAATTCCACAAGAACAGCCTTAGCGAAAGGCTTCTTGAAGGGAAAGATGTAACTCTGTGAGATGAATTCACAGAACACAGAGCAGTGTCTCAGAAAGCTTCTTTCCAGTTTTGAACGGAAGATATTTCCTGTTTCACCATAGCCCTCTATGGGATTCCAAATATCCCTTTGCCAATTCCACAAGAACAGCCTTAGCGAAAGGCTTCTTGAAGGGAAAGATGTAACTCTGTGAGATGAATTCACAGAACACAGAGCAGTTTCTCAGAAAGCTTCTTTCCAGTTTTGAACGGAAGATATTTCCTTTTTCACCATAGCCCTCTATGGGCTTCCAAATATCCCTTTGCCAATTCCACAAGAACAGCCTTAGCGAAAGGCTTCTTGAAAGGAAAGATATAACTCTGTGAGATGAATTCACAGAACACAGAGCAGTGTCTCAGAAAGCTTCTTTCCAGTTTTGAACGGAAGATATTTCCTTTTTCACCATAGGCCTCTATGGGCTTCCAAATATCCCTTTGCCAATTCCACAAGAACAGCCTTAGCGAAAGGCTTCTTGAAGGGAAAGATGTAACTCTGTGAGATGAATTCACAGAACACAGAGCAGTTTCTCAGAAAGCTTCTTTCCAGTTTTGAACGGAAGATATTTCCTTTTTCACCATAGCCCTCTATGGAATTCCAAATATCCCTTTGCCAATTCCACAAGAACAGCCTTAGCAAAAGGCTTCTTGAAGGGAAAGATGTAACTCTGTGAGATGAATTAACAGAACACAGAGCAGTTTCTCAGAAAGCTTCCTTCCAGTTTTGAACGGAAGATATTTCCTTTTTCACCATAGCCCTCTATGGGCTTCCAAATATCCCTTTGCCAATTCCACAAGAACAGCCTTAGCGAAAGGCTTCTTGAAAGGAAAGATGTAACTCTGTGAGATGAATTCACAGAACACAGTGCAGTTTCTCAGAAAGCTTCTTTCCAGTTTTGAACGGAAGATATTTCCTTTTTCAACATAGGCCTCTATGGGCTTCCAAATATCCCTTTGCCAATTCCACAAGAACAGCATTAGCGAAAGGCTTCTTGAAAGGAAAGATATAACTCTGTGAGATGAATTTACAGAACACAGAGCAGTGTCTCAGAAAGCTTCTTTCCAGTTTTGAACGGAAGATATTTCCTTTTTCACCATAGGCCTCTATGGGCTTCCAAATATCCCTTTGCCAATTACACAAGAACAGACTTAGCGAAAGGCTTCTTGAAGGGAAAGATGTAACTCTGTGAGATGAATTCACAGAACACAGAGCAGTTTCTCAGAAAGCTTCTTTCCAGTTTTAAACGGAAGATATTTCCTTTTTCACCATAGGCCTCTATGGGCTTCCAAATATCCCTTTGCCAATTCCACAAGAACAGCCTTAGCGAAAGGCTTCTTGAAGGGAAAGATGTAACTCTGTGAGATGAATTAACAGAACACAGAGCAGTTTCTCAGAAAGCTTCTTTCCAGTTTTGAACGGAAGATATTTCCTTTTTCACCATAGCCCTCCATGGGCTTCCAAATATCCCTTTGCCAATTCCACAAGAACAGCCTTAGCGAAAGGCTTCTTGAAAGGAAAGATGTAACTCTGTGAGATGAATTCACAGAACACAGAGCAGTGTCTCAGAAAGCTTCTTTCCAGTTTTGAACGGAAGATATTTCCTTTTTCACCATAGGCCTCTATGGGCTTCCAAATATCCCTTTGCCAATTCCACAAGAACAGCCTTAGCGAAAGGCTTCTTGAAGGGAAAGATGTAACTCTGTGAGATGAATGAAAAGAACACAGAGCAGTTTCTCAGTAAGCTTCTTTCCAGTTTTGAACGGAAGATATTTCCTTTTTCACCATAGGCCTCTATAGCCTTCCAAATATCCCTTTACCAATTCCACAAGAACAGCCTTAGCGAAAGGCTTCTTGAAGGGAAAGATGTAACTCTGTGAGATGAATTCACAGAACACAGAGCAGTTTCTCTGAAAGCTTCTTTCCAGTTTTGAACGGAAGATATTTCCTTTTTCACCATAGCCCTCTATGGGCTTCCAAATATCCCTTTGCCAATTCCACAAGAACAGCCTTAGCGAAAGGCTTCTTGAAGGGAAAGATGTAACTCTGTGAGATGAATTCACAGAACACAGAGCAGTTTCTCAGAAAGCTTCTTTCCAGTTTTGAACGGAAGATATTTCCTTTTTCACCATAGGCCTCTAGGGGCTTCCAAATATACCTTTGCCAATTCCACAAGAACAGACTTAGCGAAAGGCTTCTTGAAGGGAAAGATGTAACTCTGTGAGATGAATTCACAGAACACAGAGCAGTTTCTCAGAAAGCTTCTTTCCAGTTTTGAACGGAAGATATTTCCTTTTTCACCATAGGCCTCTATGGGCTTCCAAATATCCCTTTGCCAATTCCACAAGAACAGCCTTAGCGAAAGGCTTCTTGAAGGGAAAGATGTAACTCTGTGAGATGAATTCACAGAACACAGAGCCGTTTCTCAGAAAGCTTCTTTCCAGTTTTGAACGGAAGATATTTCCGTTTTCACCATAGCCCTCTATGGGCTTCCAAATATCCCTTTGCCAATTCCACAAGAACAGCCTTAGCGAAAGGCTTCTTGAAGGGAAAGATGTAACTCTGTGAGATGAATTCACAGAACACAGAGCAGTTTCTCAGAAAGCTTCTTTCCAGTTTTGAACGGAAGATATTTACTTTTTCACCATAGCCCTCTACGGGCCTCCAAATATCCCTTTGCCAATTCCACAAGAACATCCTTAGCGAAAGGCTTCTTGAAGGGAAAGATGTAACTCTGTGAGATGAATTCACAGAACACAGAGCAGTTTCTCAGAAAGCTTCTTTCCAGTTTTGAACGGAAGATATTTCCTTTTTCACCATAGCCCTCTATGGGCTTCCAAATATCCCTTTGCCAATTCCACAAGAACAGCCTTAGCGAAAGGCTTCTTGAAGGGAAAGATGTAACTCTGTGAGATGAATTAACAGAACACAGAGCAGTTTCTCAGAAAGCTTCTTTCCAGTTTTGAACGGAAGATATTTGCTTTTTCACCATAGCCCTCTATGGGCTTCCAAATATCCCTTTGCCAATTCCACAAGAACAGCCTTAGCGAAAGGCTTCTTGAAGGGAAAGATGTAACTCTGTGAGATGAATTCACAGAACACAGAGCAGTTTCTCAGAAAGCTTCTTTCAAGTTTTGAACGGAAGATATTTCCTTTTTTACCATAGGCCTCTATGGGCTTCCAAATATCCCTTTGCCAATTCCACAAGAACAGTCTTAGCGAAAGGCTTCTTGAAGGGAAAGATGTAACTCTGTGAGATGAATTCACAGAACACAGAGCAGTTTCTCAGAAAGCTTCTTTCCAGTTTTGAACGGAAGATATTTCCTTTTTCACCATAGCCCTCTATGGGCTTCCAAATATCCCTTTGCCAATTCCTCAAGAACAGCCTTAGCAAAAGGCTTCTGGAAGGCAAAGATGTAACTTTGTGAGATGAATTCACAGAAAACAGAGCAGTTTCTCAGAAAGCTTCTTTCCAGTTTTGAACGGAATATATTTCCTTTTTCACCATAGCCCTCTAGGGGCTTCCAAATATCCCTTTGCCAATTCCACAAGAACAGCCTTAGCGAAAGGCTTCTTGAAGGGAAAGATGTAACTCTGTGAGATGAATTCACAGAACACAGAGCAGTTTCTCAGAGAGCTTCTTTCCAGTTTTGAACGGAAGATATTTCCTTTTTCACCATAGCCCTCTATGGGCTTCCAAATATCCCTTTGCCAATTCCACAAGAACAGCCTTAGCGAAAGGCTTCTTGAAGGGAAAGATGTAACGCTGTGAGATGAATTCACAGAACACAGAGCAGTTTCTCAGAAAGCTTCTTTCCAGTTTTGAACGGAAGATATTTCCTTTTTCACCATAGGCCTCATTGGGCTTAAAAATATACCTTTGCCAATTCCACAAGAAGAGCCTTAGCGAAAGGCTTCTTGAAGGGAAAGATGTAACTCTGTGAGATGAATTAACAGAACACAGAGCAGTTTCTCAGAAAGCTTCTTTCCAGTTTTGAACGGAAGATATTTCCTTTTTCACCATAGCCCTCTATGGGCTTCCAAATATCCCTTTGCCAATTCCACAAGAACAGCCTTAGCGAAAGGCTTCTTGAAGTTAAAGATGTAACTCTGTGAGATGAATTCATGGAACACAGAGCAGTTTCTCAGAAAGCTTCTTTCCAGTTTTGAACGGAAGATATTTCCTTTTTCACCATAGCCCTCTATGGGCTTCCAAATATCCCTTTGCCAATTCCACAAGAACAGCCTTAGCGAAAGGCTTCTTGAAGGGAAAGATGTAACTCTGTGAGATGAATTCACAGAACACAGAGCAGTTTCTCAGAAAGCTTCTTTCCAGTTTTGAACGGAAGATATTTACTTTTTCACCATAGCCCTCTACGGGCTTCCAAATATCCCTTTGCCAATTCCACAAGAACAGCCTTAGAGAAAGGCTTCTTGAAGGGAAAGATGTAACTCTGTGAGATGAATTCACAGAACACAGAGCAGTTTCTCAGAAAGCTTCTTTCCAGTTTTGAACGGAAGATATTTCCTTTTTCACCATAGCCCTCTATGGGCTTCCAAATATCCCTTTGCCAATTCCACAAGAACAGCCGTAGCGAAAGGCTTCTTGAAGGCAAAGATGTAACTCTGTGAGATGAATTCACAGAACACAGAGCAGTTTCTCAGTAAGCTTCTTTCCAGTTTTGAACGGAAGATATTTCCTTTTTCACCATAGGCCTCTATGGGCTTCCAAATATCCCTTTGCCAATTCCACAAGAACAGCCTTAGCGAAAGGCTTCTTGAAAGGAAAGATATAACTCTGTGAGATGAATTCACAGAACACAGAGCAGTGTCTCAGAAAGCTTATTTCCAGTTTTGAACGGAAGATATTTCCTTTTTCACCATAGGCCTCTATGGGCTTCCAAATATCCCTTTGCCAATTCCACAAGAAGAGCCTTAGCGAAAGGCTTCTTGAAGGGAAAGATGTAACTCTGTGAGATGAATTCACAGAACACAGAGCAGTTTCTCAGAAAGCTTCTTTCCAGTTTTGAACGGAAGATATTTCCTTTTTCACCATAGCCCTCTATGGAATTCCAAATATCCCTTTGCCAATTCCACAAGAACAGCCTTAGCAAAAGGCTTCTTGAAGGGAAAGATGTAACTCTGTGAGATGAATTAACAGAACACAGAGCAGTTTCTCAGAAAGCTTCCTTCCACTTTTGAACGGAAGATATTTCCTTTTTCACCATAGCCCTCTATGGGCTTCCAAATATCCCTATGCCAATTCCACAAGAACAGCCTTAGCGAAAGGCTTCTTGAAGGGAAAGATGTAACTCTGTGAGATGAATTCACAGAACACAGAGCAGTTTCTCAGAAAGCTTCTTTCCAGTTTTGAACGGAAGATATTTCCTTTTTCACCATAGGCCTCTATGGGCTTCCAAATATCCCTTTGCCAATTCCACAAGAACAGCCTTAGCGAAAGGCTTCTTGAAGGGAAAGATGTAACTCTGTAAGATGAATTCACAGAACACAGAGCAGTTTCTCTGAAAGCTTCTTTCCAGTTTTGAACGGAAGATATTTCCTTTTTCACCATAGCCCTCTATGGGCTTCCAAATATCCCTTTGCCAATTCCACAAGAACAGCCTTAGCGAAAGGCTTCTTGAAGGGAAAGATGTAACTCTGTGAGATGAATTCACAGAACACAGAGCAGTTTCTCAGAAAGCTTCTTTCCAGTTTTGAACGGAAGATATTTCCTTTTTCACCATAGGCCTCTAGGGGCTTCGAAATATGCCTTTGCCAATTCCACAAGAACAGACTTAGCGAAAGGCTTCTTGAAGGGAAAGATGTAACTCTGTGAGATGAATTCACAGAACACAGAGCAGTTTCTCAGAAAACTTCTTTCCAGTTTTGAACGGAAGATATTTACTTTTTCACCCTAGCCCTCTATGGGCTTCCAAATATCCCTTTGCCAATTCCACAAGAACAGCCTTAGCGAAAGGCTTCTTGAAGGGAAAGATGTAACTCTGTGAGATGAATTCACAGAACACAGAGCAGTGTCTCAGAAAGCTTCTTTACAGTTTTGAACGGAAGATATTTCCTGTTTCACCATAGCCCTCTATGGGCTTCCAAATATCCCTTTGCCAATTCCACAAGAACAGCCTTAGCGAAAGGCTTCTTGAAGGGAAAGATGTAACTCTGTTGAGATGAATTCACAGAACACAGAGCAGTTTCTCAGAAAGCTTCTTTCCAGTTTTGAACGGAAGATATTTCCTTTTTCACCATAGCCCTCTATGGAATTCCAAATATCCCTTTGCCAATTCCACAAGAACAGCCTTAGCAAAAGGCTTCTTGAAGGGAAAGATGTAACTCTGTGAGATGAATTAACAGAACACAGAGCAGTTTCTCAGAAAGCTTCCTTCCAGTTTTGAACGGAAGATATTTCCTTTTTCACCATAGCCCTCTATGGGCTTCCAAATATCCCTTTGCCAATTCCACAAGAACAGCCTTAGCGAAAGGCTTCTTGAAAGGAAAGATGTAACTCTGTGAGATGAATTCACAGAACACAGTGCAGTTTCTCAGAAAGCTTCTTTCCAGTTTTGAACGGAAGATATTTCCTTTTTCACCATAGGCCTCTATGGGCTTCCAAATATCCCTTTGCCAATTCCACAAGAACAGCACTAGCGAAAGGCTTCTTGAAAGGAAAGATATAACTCTGTGAGATGAATTCACAGAACACAGAGCAGTGTCTCAGAAAGCTTCTTTCCAGTTTTGAACGGAAGATATTTCCTTTTTCACCATAGGCCTCTACGGGCTTCCAAATATCCCTTTGCCAATTCCACAAGAACAGCCTTAGCGAAAGGCTTCTTGAAGGGAAAGATGTAACTCTGTGAGATGAATTCACAGAACACAGAGCAGTTTCTCAGAAAGCTTCTTTCCAGTTTTAAACGGAAGATATTTCCTTTTTCACCATAGCCCTTTATGGGCTTCCAAATATCCCTTTGCCAATTCCACAAGAACAGCCTTAGCGAAAGGCTTCTTGAAGGGAAAGATGTAACTCTGTGAGATGAATTAACAGAACACAGAGCAGTTTCTCAGAAAGCTTCTTTCCAGTTTTGAACGGAAGATATTTCCTTTTTCACCATAGCCCTCTACGGGCTTCCAAATATCCCTTTGCCAATTCCACAAGAACAGCCTTAGCGAAAGGCTTCTTGAAGGGAAAGATGTAACTCTGTGAGATGAATTCACAGAACACAGAGCAGTTTCTCAGAAAGCTTCTTTCCAGTTTTGAACGGAAGATATTTCCTTTTTCACCATAGCCCTCTATGGGCTTCCAAATATCCCTTTGCCAATTCCACAAGAACAGCCTTAGCGAAAGGCTTCTTGAAGGGAAAGATGTAACTCTGTGAGATGAATTCACAGAACACAGAGCAGTTTCTCAGAAAGCTTCTTTCCAGTTTTGAACGGAAGATATTTCCTTTTTCACCATAGCCCTCTATGGAATTCCAAATATCCCTTTGCCAATTCCACAAGAACAGCCTTAGCAAAAGGCTTCTTGAAGGGAAAGATGTAACTCTGTGAGATGAATTCACAGAACACAGAGCAGTTTTTCAGAAAGCTTCCTTCCAGTTTTGAACGGAAGATATTTCCTTTTTCACCATAGCCCTCTATGGGCTTCCAAATATCCCTTTTCCAATTCCACAAGAACAGCCTTAGCGAAAGGCTTCTTGAAGGGAAAGATGTAACTCTGTGAGATGAATTCACAGAACACAGAGCAGTTTCTCAGAAAGATTCTTTCCAGTTTTGAACGGAAGATATTTCCTTTTTCACCATAGGCCTCTATGGGCTTCCAAATATCCCTTTGCCAATTCCACAAGAACAGCCTTAGCGAAAGGCTTCTTGAAGGGAAAGATGTAACTCTGTGAGATGAATTCACAGAACACAGAGCAGTGTCTCAGAAAGCTTCTTTCCAGTTTTGAACGGAAGATATTTCCTTTTTCACCATAGCCCTCTACGGGCTTCCAAATATCCCTTTGCCAATTCCACAAGAACAGCCTTAGCGAAAGGCTTCTTGAAGGGAAAGATGTAACTCTGTGAGATGAATTCACAGAACACAGAGCAGTTTCTCAGAAAGCTTCTTTCCAGTTTTGAACGGAAGATATTTCCTTTTTCACCATAGCCCTCTATGGGCTTCCAAATATCCCTTTGCCAATTCCACAAGAACAGCCTTAGCGAAAGGCTTCTTGAAGGGAAAGATGTAACTCTGTGAGATGAATTCACAGAACACAGAGCAGTTTCTCAGAAAGCTTCTTTCCAGTTTTGAACGGAAGATATTTCCTTTTTCACCATAGCCCTCTATGGAATTCCAAATATCCCTTTGCCAATTCCACAAGAACAGCCTTAGCAAAAGGCTTCTTGAAGGGAAAGATGTAACTCTGTGAGATGAATTCACAGAACACAGAGCAGTTTCTCAGAAAGCTTCCTTCCAGTTTTGAACGGAAGATATTTCCTTTTTCACCATAGCCCTCTATGGGCTTCCAAATATCCCTTTGCCAATTCCACAAGAACAGCCTTAGCGAAAGGCTTCTTGAAAGGAAAGATGTAACTCTGTGAGATGAATTCACAGAACACAGTGCACTTTCTCAGAAAGCTTCTTTCCAGTTTTGAACGGAAGATATTTCCTTTTTCACCATAGGCCTCTATGGGCTTCCAAATATCCCTTTGCCAATTCCACAAGAACAGCATTAGCGAAAGGCTTCTTGAAAGGAAAGATATAACTCTGTGAGATGAATTCACAGAACACAGAGCAGTGTCTCAGAAAGCTTCTTTCCAGTTTTGAACGGAAGATATTTCCTTTTTCACCATAGGCCTCTATGGGCTTCCAAATATCCCTTTGCCAATTCCACAAGAACAGCCTTAGCGAAAGGCTTCTTGAAGGGAAAGATGTAACTCTGTGAGATGAATTCACAGAACACAGAGCAGTTTCTCAGAAAGCTTCTTTCCAGTTTTGAACGGAAGATATTTCCTTTTTCACCATAGCCCTCTATGGAATTCCAAATATCCCTTTGCCAATTCCACAAGAACAGCCTTAGCAAAAGGCTTCTTGAAGGGAAAGATGTAACTCTGTGAGATGAATTAACAGAACACAGAGCAGTTTCTCAGAAAGCTTCCTTCCAGTTTTGAACGGAAGATATTTCCTTTTTCACCATAGCCCTCTATGGGCTTCCCAATATCCCTTTGCCAATTCCACAAGAACAGCCTTAGCGAAAGGCTTCTTGAAGGGAAAGATGTAACTCTGTGAGATGAATTCACAGAACACAGAGCAGTTTCTCAGAAAGCTTCTTTCCAGTTTTGAACGGAAGATATTTCCTTTTTCACCATAGCCCTCTATGGGCTTCCAAATATCCCTTTGCCAATTCCACAAGAACAGCCTTAGCGAAAGGCTTTTTGAAGGGAAAGATGTAACTCTGTGAGATGAATTCACAGAACACAGAGCAGTTTCTCAGAAAGCTTCTTTCCAGTTTTGAACGGAAGATATTTCCTTTTTCACCATAGCCCTCTATGGAATTCCAAATATCCCTTTGCCAATTCCACAAGAACAGCCTTAGCAGAAGGCTTCTTGAAGGGAAAGATGTAACTCTGTGAGATGAATTAACAGAACACAGAGCAGTTTCTCAGAAAGCTTCCTTCCAGTTTTGAACGGAAGATATTTCCTTTTTCACCATAGCCCTCTATGGGCTTCCAAATATCCCTTTTCCAATTCCACAAGAACAGCCTTAGCGAAAGGCTTCTTGAAGGGAAAGATGTAACTCTGTGAGATGAATTCACAGAACACAGAGCAGTTTCTCAGAAAGCTTCTTTCCAGTTTTGAACGGAAGATATTTCCTTTTTCACCATAGGCCTCTATGGGCTTCCAAATATCCCTTTGCCAATTCCACAAGAACAGCCTTACCGAAAGGCTTCTTGAAGGGAAAGATGTAACTCTGTGAGATGAATTCACAGAACACAGAGCAGTTTCTCAGAAAGCTTCTTTCCAGTTTTGAACGGAAGATATTTCCTTTTTCACCATAGCCCTCTATGGAATTCCAAATATCCCTTTGCCAATTCCACAAGAACAGCCTTAGCAAAAGGCTTCTTGAAGGGAAAGATGTAACTCTGTGAGATGAATTAACAGAACACAGAGCAGTTTCTCAAAAAGCTTCCTTCCAGTTTTGAACGGAAGATATTTCCTTTTTCACCATAGCCCTCTATGGGCTTCCAAATATCCCTTTGCCAATTCCACAAGAACAGCCTTAGCGAACGGCTTCTTGAAAGGAAAGATGTAACTCTGTGAGATGAATTCACAGAACACAGTGCACTTTCTCAGAAAGCTTCTTTCCAGTTTTGAACGGAAGATATTTCCTTTTTCACAATAGGCCTCTATGGGCTTCCAAATATCCCTTTGCCAATTCCACAAGAACAGCCTTAGCGAAAGGCTTCTTGAAGGGAAAGATGTAACTCTGTGAGATGAATTCACAGAACACAGAGCAGTTTCTCAGAAAGCTTCTTTCCAGTTTTGAACGGAAGATATTTCCTTTTTCACCATAGCCCTCTATGGGCTTCCAAATATCCCTTTGCCAATTCCACAAGAACAGCCTTAGCGAAAGGCTTCTTGAAGGGAAAGATGTAACTCTGTGAGATGAATTCACAGAACACAGAGCAGTTTCTCAGAAAGCTTCTTTCCAGTTTTGAACGGAAGATATTTACTTTTTCACCATAGCCCTCTACGGGCTTCCAAATATCCCTTTGCCAATTCCACAAGAACAGCCTTAGCGAAAGGCTTCTTGAAGGGAAAGATGTAACTCTGTGAGATGAATTCACAGAACACAGAGCAGTTTCTCAGAAAGCTTCTTTCCAGTTTTGAACGGAAGATATTTCCTTTTTCACCATAGCCCTCTATGGGCTTCCAAATATCCCTTTGCCAATTCCACAAGAACAGCCGTAGCGAAAGGCTTCTTGAAGGCAAAGATGTAACTCTGTGAGATGAATTAACAGAACACAGAGCAGTTTCTCAGTAAGCTTCTTTCCAGTTTTGAACGGAAGATATTTCCTTTTTCACCATAGGCCTCTATGGGCTTCCAAATATCCCTTTGCCAATTCCACAAGAACAGCCTTAGCGAAAGGCTTCTTGAAAGGAAAGATATAACTCTGTGAGATGAATTCACAGAACACAGAGCAGTGTCTCAGAAAGCTTCTTTCCAGTTTTGAACGGAAGATATTTCCTTTTTCACCGTAGGCCTCTATGGGCTTCCAAATATCCCTTTGCCAATTCCACAAGAAGAGCCTTAGCGAAAGGCTTCTTGAAGGGAAAGATGTAACTCTGTGAGATGAATTCACAGAACACAGAGCAGTTTCTCAGAAAGCTTCTTTCCAGTTTTGAACGGAAGATATTTCCTTTTTCACCATAGCCCTCTATGGAATTCCAAATATCCCTTTGCCAATTCCACAAGAACAGCCTTAGCAAAAGGCTTCTTGAAGGGAAAGATGTAACTCTGTGAGATGAATTAACAGAACACAGAGCAGTTTCTCAGAAAGCTTCCTTCCACTTTTGAACGGAAGATATTTCCTTTTTCACCATAGCCCTCTATGGGCTTCCAAATATCCCTTTGCCAATTCCACAAGAACAGCCTTAGCGAAAGGCTTCTTGAAGGGAAAGATGTAACTCTGTGAGATGAATTCACAGAACACAGAGCAGTTTCTCAGAAAGCTTCTTTCCAGTTTTGAACGGAAGATATTTCCTTTTTCACCATAGGCCTCTATGGGCTTCCAAATATCCCTTTGCCAATTCCACAAGAACAGCCTTAGCGAAAGGCTTCTTGAAGGGAAAGATGTAACTCTGTAAGATGAATTCACAGAACACAGAGCAGTTTCTCTGAAAGCTTCTTTCCAGTTTTGAACGGAAGATATTTCCTTTTTCACCATAGCCCTCTATGGGCTTCCAAATATCCCTTTGCCAATTCCACAAGAACAGCCTTAGCGAAAGGCTTCTTGAAGGGAAAGATGTAACTCTGTGAGATGAATTCACAGAACACAGAGCAGTTTCTCAGAAAGCTTCTTTCCAGTTTTGAACGGAAGATATTTCCTTTTTCACCATAGGCCTCTAGGGGCTTCCAAATATGCCTTTGCCAATTCCACAAGAACAGACTTAGCGAAAGGCTTCTTGAAGGGAAAGATGTAACTCTGTGAGATGAATTCACAGAACACAGAGCAGTTTCTCATAAAGCTTCTTTCCAGTTTTGAACGGAAGATATTTACTTTTTCACCCTAGCCCTCTATGGGCTTCCAAATATCCCTTTGCCAATTCCACAAGAACAGCCTTAGCGAAAGGCTTCTTGAAGGGAAAGATGTAACTCTGTGAGATGAATTCACAGAACACAGAGCAGTGTCTCAGAAAGCTTCTTTCCAGTTTTGAACTGAAGATATTTCCTGTTTCACCATAGCCCTCTATGGGCTTCCAAATATCCCTTTGCCAATTCCACAAGAACAGCCTTAGCGAAAGGCTTCTTGAAGGGAAAGATGTAACTCTGTTGAGATGAATTCACAGAACACAGAGCAGTTTCTCAGAAAGCTTCTTTCCAGTTTTGAACGGAAGATATTTCCTTTTTCACCATAGCCCTCTATGGAATTCCAAATATCCCTTTGCCAATTCCACAAGAACAGCCTTAGCAAAAGGCTTCTTGAAGGGAAAGATGTAACTCTGTGAGATGAATTAACAGAACACAGAGCAGTTTCTCAGAAAGCTTCCTTCCAGTTTTGAACGGAAGATATTTCCTTTTTCACCATAGCCCTCTATGGGCTTCCAAATATCCCTTTGCCAATTCCACAAGAACAGCCTTAGCGAAAGGCTTCTTGAAAGGAAAGATGTAACTCTGTGAGATGAATTCACAGAACACAGTGCAGTTTCTCAGAAAGATTCTTTCCAGTTTTGAACGGAAGATATTTCCTTTTTCACCATAGGCCTCTATGGGCTTCCAAATATCCCTTTGCCAATTCCACAAGAACAGCATTAGCGAAAGGCTTCTTGAAAGGAAAGATATAACTCTGTGAGATGAATTCACAGAACACAGAGCAGTGTCTCAGAAAGCTTCTTTCCAGTTTTGAACGGAAGATATTTCCTTTTTCACCATAGGCCTCTATGGGCTTCCAAATATCCCTTTGCCAATTCCACAAGAACAGCCTTAGCGAAAGGCTTCTTGAAGGGAAAGATGTAACTCTGTGAGATGAATTCACAGAACACAGAGCAGTTTCTCAGAAAGCTTCTTTCCAGTTTTAAACGGAAGATATTTCCTTTTTCACCATAGCCCTCTATGGGCTTCCAAATATCCCTTTGCCAATTCCACAAGAACAGCCTTAGCGAAAGGCTTCTTGAAGGGAAAGATGTAACTCTGTGAGATGAATTAACAGAACACAGAGCAGTTTCTCAGAAAGCTTCTTTCCAGTTTTGAACGGAAGATATTTCCTTTTTCACCATAGCCCTCTACGGGCTTCCAAATATCCCTTTGCCAATTCCACAAGAACAGCCTTAGCGAAAGGCTTCTTGAAGGGAAAGATGTAACTCTGTGAGATGAATTCACAGAACACAGAGCAGTTTCTCAGAAAGCTTCTTTCCAGTTTTGAACGGAAGATATTTCCTTTTTCACCATAGCCCTCTATGGGCTTCCAAATATCCCTTTGCCAATTCCACAAGAACAGCCTTAGCGAAAGGCTTCTTGAAGGGAAAGATGTAACTCTGTGAGATGAACTCACAGAACACAGAGCAGTTTCTCAGAAAGCTTCTTTCCAGTTTTGAACGGAAGATATTTCCTTTTTCAGCATAGCCCTCTACGGGCTTCCAAATATCCCTTTGCCAATTCCACAAGAACAGCCTTAGCGAAAGGCTTCTTGAAGGGAAAGATGTAACTCTGTGAGATGAATTCACAGAACACAGAGCAGTTTCTCAGAAAGCTTCTTTCCAGTTTTGAACGGAAGATATTTCCTTTTTCACCATAGCCCTCTATGGGCTTCCAAATATCCCTTTGCCAATTCCACAAGAACAGCCTTAGCGAACGGCTTCTTGAAAGGAAAGATATAACCCTGTGAGATGAATTCACAGAACACAGAGCAGTGTCTCAGAAAGCTTCTTTCCAGTTTTGAACGGAAGATATTTCCCTTTTCACCATAGGCCTCTATGGGCTTCCAAATATCCCTTTGCCAATTCCACAAGAACAGCCTTAGCGAAAGGCTTCTTGAAGGGAAAGATGTAACTCTGTGAGATGAATTAACAGAACACAGAGCAGTGTCTCAGAAAGCTTCTTTCCAGTTTTGAACGGAAGATATTTCCTTTTTCACCATAGCCCTCTATGGGCTTCCAAATATCCCTTTGCCAATTCCACAAGAACAGCCTTAGCGAAAGGCTTCTTGAAAGGAAAGATATAACTCTGTGAGATGAATTCACAGAACACAGAGCAGTGTCTCAGAAAGCTTCTTTCCAGTTTTGAACGGAAGATATTTCCTTTTTCACCATAGGCCTCTATGGGCTTCCAAATATCCCTTTGCCAATTCCACAAGAACAGCCTTAGCGAAAGGCTTCTTGAAGGGAAAGATGTAACTCTGTGAGATGAATTCACAGAACACAGAGCAGTTTCTCAGAAAGCTTCTTTCCAGTTTTGAACGGAAGATATTTCCTTTTTCACCATAGCCCTCTATGGAATTCCAAATATCCCTTTGCCAATTCCACAAGAACAGCCTTAGCAAAAGGCTTCTTGAAGGGAAAGATGTAACTCTGTGAGAGGAATTAACAGAACACAGAGCAGTTTCTCAGAAAGCTTCCTTCCAGTTTTGAACGGAAGATATTTCCTTTTTCACCGTAGCCCTCTATGGGCTTCCAAATATCCCTTTGCCAATTCCACAAGAACAGCCTTAGCGAAAGGCTTCTTGAAGGGAAAGATGTAACTCTGTGAGATGAATTCACAGAACACAGAGCAGTTTCTCAGAAAGCTTCTTTCCAGTTTTGAACGGAAGATATTTCCTTTTTCACCGTAGGCCTCTATGGGCTTCCAAATATCCCTTTGCCAATTCCACAAGAACAGCCTTAGCGAAAGGCTTCTTGAAGGGAAAGATGTAACTCTGTGAGATGAATTCACAGAACACAGAGCAGTTTCTCAGAAAGCTTCTTTCCAGTTTTGAACGGAAGATATTTCCTTTTTCACCATAGCCCTCTATGGGCTTCCAAATATCCCTTTGCCAATTCCACAAGAAGAGCCTTAGCGAAAGGCTTCTTGAAGGGAAAGATGTAACTCTGTGAGATGAATTCACAGAACACAGAGCAGTTTCTCAGAAAGCTTCTTTCCAGTTTTGAACGGAAGATATTTCCTTTTTCACCATAGGCCTCTAGGGGCTTCCAAATATGCCTTTGCCAATTCCACAAGAACAGACTTAGCGAAAGACTTCTTGAAGGGAAAGATGTAACTCTGTGAGATGAATTCACAGAACACAGAGCAGTTTCTCAGAAAGCTTCCTTCCAGTTTTGAACGGAAGATATTTACTTTTTCACCCTAGCCCTCTATGGGCTTCCAAATATCCCTTTGCCAATTCCACAAGAACAGCCTTAGCGAAAGGCTTCTTGAAGGGAAAGATGTAACTCTGTGAGATGAATTCACAGAACACAGAGCAGTTTCTCAGAAAGCTTCTTTCAAGTTTTGAACGGAAGATATTTCCTTTTTCACCATAGCCCTCTATGGAATTCCAAATATCCCTTTGCCAATTCCACAAGAACAGACTTAGCAAAAGGCTTCTTGAAGGGAAAGATGTAACTCTGTGAGATGAATTAACAGAACACAGAGCAGTTTCTCAGAAAGCTTCCTTCCAGTTTTGAACGGAAGATATTTCCTTTTTCACCATAGCCCTCTATGGGCTTCCAAATATCCCTTTGCCAATTCCACAAGAACAGCCTTAGCGAAAGGCTTCTTGAAGGGAAAGATGTAACTCTGTGTGATGAATTCACAGAACACAGTGCAGTTTCTCAGAAAGCTTCTTTCCAGTTTTGAACGGAAGATATTTCCTTTTTCACCATAGGCCTCTATGGGCTTCCAAATATCCCTTTGCCAATTCCACAAGAACAGCATTAGCGAAAGGCTTCTTGAAAGGAAAGATATAACTCTGTGAGATGAATTCACAGAACGCAGAGCAGTGTCTCAGAAAGCTTCTTTCCAGTTTTGAACGGAAGATATTTCCTTTTTCACCATAGGCCTCTATGGGCTTCCAAATATCCCTTTGCCAATTCCACAAGAACAGCCTTAGCGAAAGGCTTCTTGAAGGGAAAGATGTAACTCTGTGAGATGAATTCCCAGAACACAGAGCAGTTTCTCAGAAAGCTTCTTTCCAGTTTTAAACGGAAGATATTTCCTTTTTCACCATAGCCCTCTATGGGCTTCCAAATATCCCTTTGCCAATTCCACAAGAACAGCCTTAGCGAAAGGCTTCTTGAAGGGAAAGATGTAACTCTGTGAGATGAATTAACAGAACACAGAGCAGTTTCTCAGAAAGCTTCTTTCCAGTTTTGAACGGAAGATATTTCCTTTTTCACCATAGCCCTCTACGGGCTTCCAAATATCCCTTTGCCAATTCCACAAGAACAGCCTTAGCGAAAGGCTTCTTGAAGGGAAAGATGTAACTCTGTGAGATGAATTCACAGAACACAGAGCAGTGTCTCAGAAAGCTTCTTTCCAGTTTTGAACGGAAGATATTTCCTTTTTCACCATAGCCCTCTATGGGCTTCCAAATATCCCTTTGCCAATTCCACAAGAACAGCCTTAGCGAAAGGCTTCTTGAAGGGAAAGATGTAACTCTGTGAGATGAATTCACAGAACACAGAGCAGTTTCTCAGAAATCTTCTTTCCAGTTTTGAACGGAAGATATTTCCTTTTTCACCATAGCCCTCTATGGGCTTCCAAATATCCCTTTGCCAATTCCACAAGAACAGCCTTAGCGAAAGGCTTCTTGAAGGGAAAGATGTAACTCTGTGAGATGAATTCACAGAACACAGAGCAGTTTCTCAGAAAGCTTCTTTCCAGTTTTGAACGGAAGATATTTCCTTTTTCACCATAGGCCTCTATGGGCTTCCAAATATCCCTTTGCCAATTCCACAAGAACAGTCTTAGCGAAAGGCTTCTTGAAGGGAAAGATGTAACTCTGTGAGATGAATTAACAGAACACAGAGCAGTTTCTCAGAAAGCTTCTTTCCAGTTTTGAACGGAAGATATTTCCTTTTTCACCATAGCCCTCTATGGGCTTCCAAATATCCCTTTGCCAATTCCACAAGAACAGCCTTAGCAAAAGGCTTCTGGAAGGGAAAGATGTAACTTTGTGAGATGAATTCACAGAACACAGAGCAGTTTCTCAGAAAGCTTCTTTCCAGTTTTGAACGGAAGATATTTCCTTTTTCACCATCGCCCTCTAGGGGCTTCCAAATATCCCTTTGCCAATTCCACAAGAACAGCCTTAGCGAAAGGCTTCTTGAAGGGAAAGATGTAACTCTGTGAGATGAATTCACAGAACACAGAGCAGTTTCTCAGAAAGCTTCTTTCCAGTTTTAAACGGAAGATATTTCCTTTTTCACCATATCCCTCTATGGGCTTCCAAATATCCCTTTGCCAATTCCACAAGAACAGCCTTAGCGAAAGGCTTCTTGAAGGGAAAGATGTAACTCTGTGAGATGAATTAACAGAACACAGAGCAGTTTCTCAGAAAGCTTCTTTCCAGTTTTGAACGGAAGATATTTCCTTATTCACCATAGCCCTCTACGGGCTTCCAAATATCCCTTTGCCAATTCCACAAGAACAGCCTTAGCGAAAGGCTTCTTGAAGGGAAAGATGTAACTCTGTGAGATGAATTCACAGAACACAGAGCAGTTTCTCAGAAAGCTTCTTTCCAGTTTTGAACGGAAGATATTTCCTTTTTCACCATAGCCCTCTATGGGCTTCCAAATATCCCTTTGCCAATTCCACAAGAACAGCCTTAGCGAAAGGCTTCTTGAAGGGAAAGATGTAACTCTGTGAGATGAATTCACAGAACACAGAGCAGTTTCTCAGAAATCTTCTTTCCAGTTTTGAACGGAAGATATTTCCTTTTTCACCATAGCCCTCTATGGGCTTCCAAATATCCCTTTGCCAATTCCACAAGAACAGCCTTAGCGAAAGGCTTCTTGAAGGGAAAGATGTAACTCTGTGAGATGAATTCACAGAACACAGAGCAGTTTCTCAGAAAGCTTCTTTCCAGTTTTGAACGGAAGATATTTCCTTTTTCACCATAGGCCTCTATGGGCTTCCAAATATCCCTTTGCCAATTCCACAAGAACAGTCTTAGCGAAAGGCTTCTTGAAGGGAAAGATGTAACTCTGTGAGATGAATTAACAGAACACAGAGCAGTTTCTCAGAAAGCTTCTTTCCAGTTTTGAACGGAAGATATTTCCTTTTTCACCATAGCCCTCTATGGGCTTCCAAATATCCCTTTGCCAATTCCACAAGAACAGCCTTAGCAAAAGGCTTCTGGAAGGGAAAGATATAACTTTGTGAGATGAATTCACAGAACACAGAGCAGTTTCTCAGAAAGCTTCTTTCCAGTTTTGAACGGAAGATATTTCCTTTTTCACCATCGCCCGCTAGGGGCTTCCAAATATCCCTTTGCCAATTCCACAAGAACAGCCTTAGCGAAAGGCTTCTTGAAGGGAAAGATGTAACTCTGTGAGATGAATTCACAGAACACAGAGCAGTGTCTCAGAAAGCTTCTTTCCAGTTTTGAACGGAAGACATTTCCTTTTTCACCATAGGCCTCTATGGGCTTCCAAATATCCCTTTGCCAATTCCACAAGAACAGCCTTAGCGAAAGGCTTCTTGAAGGGAAAGATGTAACTCTGTGAGATGAATTCACAGAACACAGATCAGTTTCTCAGAAAGCTTCTTTCCAGTTTTGAACGAAGATATTTCCTTTTTCACCATAGGCCTCTATGGGCTTCCAAATATCCCTTTGCCAATTCCACAAGAACAGCCTTAGAGAAAGGCTTCTTGAAGGGAAAGATGTAACTCTGTGAGATGAATTCACAGAACACAGAGCAGTTTCTCAGAAAGCTTCTTTCCAGTTTTGAACGGAAGATATTTCCTTTTTCACCATAGCCCTCTATGGAATTCCAAATATCCCTTTGCCAATTCCACAAGAACAGCCTTAGCAAAAGGCTTCTTGAAGGGAAAGATGTAACTCTGTGAGATGAATTAACAGAACACAGAGCAGTTTCTCAGAAAGCTTCCTTCCAGTTTTGAACGGAAGATATTTCCTTTTTCACCATAGCCCTCTATGGGCTTCCAAATATCCCTTTGCCAATTCCACAAGAACAGCCTTAGCGAAAGGCTTCTTGAAAGGAAAGATGTAACTCTGTGAGATGAATTCACAGAACACAGTGCAGTTTCTCAGAAAGCTTCTTTCCAGTTTTGAACGGAAGATATTTCCTTTTTCACCATAGGCCTCTATGGGCTTCCAAATATCCCTTTGCCAATTCCACAAGAACAGCCTTAGCGAAAGGCTTCTTGAAGGGAAAGATGTAACTCTGTGAGATGAATTCACAGAACACAGAGCAGTTTCTCAGAAAGCTTCTTTCCAGTTTTGAACGGAAGATATTTCCTTTTTCACCATAGCCCTCTATGGAATTCCAAATATCCCTTTGCCAATTCCACAAGAACAGCCTTAGCAAAAGGCTTCTTGAAGGGAAAGATGTAACTCTGTGAGATGAATTAACAGAACACAGAGCAGTTTCTCAGAAAGCTTCTTTCCAGTTTTGAACGGAAGATATTTCCTTTTTCACCATAGGCCTCTATGGGCTTCCAAATATCCCTTTGCCAATTCCACAAGAACAGCCTTAGCGAAAGGCTCCTTGAAGGGAAAGATGTAACTCTGTGAGATGAATTCACAGAACACAGAGCAGTTTCTCAGAAAGCTTCTTTCCAGTTTTGAACGGAAGATATTTCCTTTTTCACCATAGCCCTCTATGGAATTCCAAATATCCCTTTGCCAATTCCACAAGAACAGCCTTAGCAAAAGGCTTCTTGAAGGGAAAGATGTAACTCTGTGAGATGAATTAACAGAACACAGAGCAGTTTCTCAGAAAGCTTCCTTCCAGTTTTGAACGGAAGATATTTCCTTTTTCACCATAGCCCTCTATGGGCTTCCAAATATCCCTTTGCCAATTCCACAAGAACAGCCTTAGCGAAAGGCTTCTTGAAAGGAAAGATGTAACTCTGTGAGATGAATTCACAGAACACAGTGCAGTTTCTCAGAAAGCTTCTTTCCAGTTTTGAACGGAAGATATTTCCTTTTTCACCATAGGCCTCTATGGGCTTCCAAATATCCCTTTGCCAATTCCACAAGAACAGCCTTAGCGAAAGGCTTCTTGAAGGGAAAGATGTAACTCTGTGAGATGAATTCACAGAACACAGAGCAGTTTCTCAGAAAGCTTCTTTCCAGTTTTGAACGGAAGATATTTCCTTTTTCACCATAGCCCTCTATGGAATTCCAAATATCCCTTTGCCAATTCCACAAGAACAGCCTTAGCAAAAGGCTTCTTGAAGGGAAAGATGTAACTCTGTGAGATGAATTAACAGAACACAGAGCAGTTTCTCAGAAAGCTTCCTTCCAGTTTTGAACGGAAGATATTTCCTTTTTCACCATAGCCCTCTATGGGCTTCCAAATATCCCTTTGCCAATTCCACAAGAACAGCCTTAGCGAAAGGCTTCTTGAAGGGAAAGATGTAACTCTGTGAGATGAATTCACAGAACACAGAGCAGTTTCTCAGAAAGCTTCCTTCCAGTTTTGAACGGAAGATATTTCCTTTTTCACCATAGCCCTCTATGGGCTTCCAAATATCCCTTTGCCAATTCCACAAGAACAGCCTTAGCGAAAGGCTTCTTGAAAGGAAAGATGTAACTCTGTGAGATGAATTCACAGAACACAGTGCAGTTTCTCAGAAAGCTTCTTTCCAGTTTTGAACGGAAGATATTTCCTTTTTCACCATAGGCCTCTATGGGCTTCCAAATATCCCTTTGCCAATTCCACAAGAACAGTCTTAGCGAAAGGCTTCTTGAAGGGAAAGATGTAACTCTGTGAGATGAATTCACAGAACACAGAGCAGTTTCTCAGAAAGCTTCTTTCCAGTTTTGAACGGAAGATATTTACTTTTTCACCATAGCCCTCTATGGGCTTCCAAATATCCCTTTGCCAATTCCACAAGAACAGACTTAGCGAAAGGCTTCTTGAGGGGAAAGATGTAACTCTGTGAGATGAACTCACAGAACACAGAGCAGTTTCTCAGAAAGCTTCTTTCCAGTTTTGAACGGAAGATATTTACTTTTTCACCATAGCCCTCTACGGGCTTCCAAATATCGCTTTGCCAATTCCACAAGAACAGCCTTAGCGAAAGGCTTCTTGAAGGGAAAGATGTAACTCTGTGAGATGAATTCACAGAACACAGAGCAGTTTCTCAGAAAGCTTCTTTCCAGTTTTGAACGGAAGATATTTCCTTTTTCACCATAGCCCTCTATGGGCTTCCAAATATCCCTTTGCCAATTCCACAAGAACAGCCTTAGCGAAAGGCTTCTTGAAAGGAAAGATATAACTCTGTGAGATGAATTCACAGAACACAGAGCAGTGTCTCAGAAAGCTTCTTTCCAGTTTTGAACGGAAGATATTTCCCTTTTCACCATAGGCCTCTATGGGCTTCCAAATATCCCTTTGCCAATTCCACAAGAACAGCCTTAGCGAAAGGCTTCTTGAAGGGAAAGATGTAACTCTGTGAGATGAATTAACAGAACACAGAGCAGTGTCTCAGAAAGCTTCTTTCCAGTTTTGAACGGAAGATATTTCCTTTTTCACCATAGCCCTCTATGGGCTTCCAAATATCCCTTTGCCAATTCCACAAGAACAGCCTTAGCGAAAGGCTTCTTGAAAGGAAAGATATAACTCTGTGAGATGAATTCACAGAACACAGAGCAGTGTCTCAGAAAGCTTCTTTCCAGTTTTGAACGGAAGATATTTCCTTTTTCACCATAGTCCTCTATGGGCTTCCAAATATCCCTTTGCCAATTCCACAAGAACAGCCTTAGCGAAAGGCTTCTTGAAGGGAAAGATGTAACTCTGTGAGATGAATTCACAGAACACAGAGCAGTTTCTCAGAAAGCTTCTTTCCAGTTTTGAACGGAAGATATTTCCTTTTTCACCATAGCCCTCTATGGAATTCCAAATATCCCTTTGCCAATTCCACAAGAACAGCCTTAGCAAAAGGCTTCTTGAAGGGAAAGATGTAACTCTGTGAGAGGAATTAGCAGAACACAGAGCAGTTTCTCAGAAAGCTTCCTTCCAGTTTTGAACGGAAGATATTTCCTTTTTCACCATAGCCCTCTATGGGCTTCCAAATATCCCTTTGCCAATTCCACAAGAACAGCCTTAGCGAAAGGCTTCTTGAAGGGAAAGATGTAACTCTGTGAGATGAATTCACAGAACACAGAGCAGTTTCTCAGAAAGCTTCTTTCCAGTTTTGAACGGAAGATATTTCCTTTTTCACCGTAGTCCTCTATGGGCTTCCAAATATCCCTTTGCCAATTCCACAAGAACAGCCTTAGCGAAAGGCTTCTTGAAGGGAAAGATGTAACTCTGTAAGATGAATTCACGGAACACAGAGCAGTTTCTCTGAAAGCTTCTTTCCAGTTTTGAACGGAAGATATTTCCTTTTTCACCATAGCCCTCTATGGGCTTCCAAATATCCCTTTGCCAATTCCACAAGAACAGCCTTAGCGAAAGGCTTCTTGAAGGGAAAGATGTAACTCTGTGAGATGAATTCACAGAACACAGAGCAGTTTCTCAGAAAGCTTCTTTCCAGTTTTGAACGGAAGATATTTCCTTTTTCACCATAGGCCTCTAGGGGCTTCCAAAATGCCTTTGCCAATTCCACAAGAACAGACTTAGCGAAAGACTTCTTGAAGGGAAAGATGTAACTCTGTGAGATGAATTCACAGAACACAGAGCAGTTTCTCAGAAAGCTTCCTTCCAGTTTTGAACGGAAGATATTTACTTTTTCACCCTAGCCCTCTATGGGCTTCCAAATATCCCTTTGCCAATTCCACAAGAACAGCCTTAGCGAAAGGCTTCTTGAAGGGAAAGATGTAACTCTGTGAGATGAATTCACAGAACACAGAGCAGTTTCTCAGAAAGCTTCTTTCCAGTTTTGAACGGAAGATATTTCCTTTTTCATCATAGGCCTCTATGGGCTTCCAAATATCCCTTTGCCAATTCCACAAGAACAGCCTTAGCGAAAGTCTTCTTGAAGGGAAAGATGTAACTCTGTAAGATGAATTCACAGAACACAGAGGAGTTTCTCTGAAAGCTTCTTTCCAGTTTTGAACGGAAGATATTTCCTTTTTCACCATAGCCCTCTATGGGCTTCCAAATATCCCTTTGCCAATTCCACAAGAACAGCCTTAGCGAAAGGCTTCTTGCAGGGAAAGATGTAACTCTGTGAGATGAATTCACAGAACACAGAGCAGTTTCTCAGAAAGCTTCTTTCCAGTTTTGAACGGAAGATATTTCCTTTTTCACCATAGCCCTCTATGGGCTTCCAAATATCCCTTTGCCAATTCCACAAGAACAGCCTTAGCGAAAGGCTTCTTGAAAGGAAAGATATAACTCTGTGAGATGAATTCACAGAACACAGAGCAGTGTCTCAGAAAGCTTCTTTCCAGTTTTGAACGGAAGATATTTCCTTTTTCACTATAGGCCTCTATGGGCTTCCAAATATCCCTTTGCCAATTCCACAAGAACAGCCTTAGCGAAAGGCTTCTTGAAGGGAAAGATGTAACTCTGTGAGATGAATTCACAGAACACAGAGCAGTTTCTCAGAAAGCTTCTTTCCAGTTTTGAACGGAAGATATTTCCTTTTTCACCATAGCCCTCTATGGAATTCCAAATATCCCTTTGCCAATTCCACAAGAACAGCCTTAGCAAAAGGCTTCTTGAATGGAAAGATGTAACTCTGTGAGATGAATTAACAGAACACAGAGCAGTTTCTCAGAAAGCTTCCTTCCAGTTTTGAACGGAAGATATTTCCTTTTTCACCATAGCCCTCTATGGGCTTCCAAATATCCCTTTGCCAATTCCACAAGAACAGCCTTAGCGAAAGGCTTCTTGAAAGGAAAGATGTAACTCTGTGAGATGAATTCACAGAACACAGTGCAGTTTCTCAGAAAGCTTCTTTCCAGTTTTGAACGGAAGATATTTCCTTTTTCACCATAGGCCTCTATGGGCTTCCAAATATCCCTTTGCCAATTCCACAAGAACAGTCTTAGCGAAAGGCTTCTTGAAGGGAAAGATGTAACTCTGTGAGATGAATTCACAGAACACAGAGCAGTTTCTCAGAAAGCTTCTTTCCAGTTTTGAACGGAAGATGTTTCCTTTTTCACCATAGCCCTCTATGGGCTTCCAAATATCCCTTTGCCAATTCCACAAGAACAGCCTTAGCGAAAGGCTTCTTGAAGGGAAAGATGTAACTCTGTGAGATGAATTCACAGAACACAGAGCAGTTTCTCAGAAAGCTTCTTTCCAGTTTTGAACGGAAGATATTTCCTTTTTCACCATAGCCCTCTACGGGCTTCCAAATATCCCTTTGCCAATTCCACAAGAACAGCCTTAGCGAAAGGCTTCTTGAAGGGAAAGATGTAACTCTGTGAGATGAATTCACAGAACACAGAGCAGTTTCTCAGAAAGCTTCTTTCCAGTTTTGAACGGAAGATATTTCCTTTTTCACCATAGCCCTCTATGGGCTTCCAAATATCCCTTTGCCAATTCCACAAGAACAGCCTTAGCGAAAGGCTTCTTGAAAGGAAAGATATAACTCTGTGAGATGAATTCACAGAACACAGAGCAGTGTCTCAGAAAGCTTCTTTCCAGTTTTGAACGGAAGATATTTCCTTTTTCACCATAGGCCTCTATGGGCTTCCAAATATCCCTTTGCCAATTCCACAAGAACAGCCTTAGCGAAAGGCTTCTTGAAGGGAAAGATGTAACTCTGTGAGATGAATTCACAGAACACAGAGCAGTTTCTCAGAAAGCTTCTTTCAAGTTTTGAACGGAAGATATTTCCTTTTTCACCATAGCCCTCTATGGAATTCCAAATATCCCTTTGCCAATTCCACAAGAACAGCCTTAGCAAAAGGCTTCTTGAAGGGAAAGATGTAACTCTGTGAGATGAATTAACAGAACACAGAGCAGTTTCTCAGAAAGCTTCCTTCCAGTTTTGAACGGAAGATATTTCCTTTTTCACCATAGCCCTCTATGGGCTTCCAAATATCCCTTTGCCAATTCCACAAGAACAGCCTTAGCGAAAGGCTTCTTGAAAGGAAAGATGTAACTCTGTGAGATGAATTCACAGAACACAGTGCAGTTTCTCAGAAAGCTTCTTTCCAGTTTTGAACGGAAGATATTTCCTTTTTCACCATAGGCCTCCATGGGCTTCCAAATATCCCTTTGCCAATTCCACAAGAACAGCATTAGCGAAAGGCTTCTTGAAAGGAAAGATATAACTCTGTGAGATGAATTCACAGAACGCAGAGCAGTGTCTCAGAAAGCTTCTTTCCAGTTTTGAACGGAAGATATTTCCTTTTTCACCATAGGCCTCTATGGGCTTCCAAATATCCCTTTGCCAATTCCACAAGAACAGCCTTAGCGAAAGGCTTCTTGAAGGGAAAGATGTAACTCTGTGAGATGAATTCACAGAACACAGAGCAGTTTCTCAGAAAGCTTCTTTCCAGTTTTAAACGGAAGATATTTCCTTTTTCACCATAGCCCTCTATGGGCTTCCAAATATCCCTTTGCCAATTCCACAAGAACAGCCTTAGCGAAAGGCTTCTTGAAGGGAAAGATGTAACTCTGTGAGATGAATTAACAGAACACAGAGCAGTTTCTCAGAAAGCTTCTTTCCAGTTTTGAACGGAAGATATTTCCTTTTTCACCATAGCCCTCTACGGGCTTCCAAATATCCCTTTGCCAATTCCACAAGAACAGCCTTAGCGAAAGGCTTCTTGAAGGGAAAGATGTAACTCTGTGAGATGAATTCACAGAACACAGAGCAGTTTCTCAGAAAGCTTCTTTCCAGTTTTGAACGGAAGATATTTCCTTTTTCACCATAGCCCTCTATGGGCTTCCAAATATCCCTTTGCCAATTCCACAAGAACAGCCTTTGCGAAAGGCTTCCTGAAGGGAAAGATGTAACTCTGTGAGATGAATTCACAGAACACAGAGCAGTTTCTCAGAAAGCTTCTTTCCAGTTTTGAACGGAAGATATTTCCTTTTTCACCATAGCCCTCTATGGGCTTCCAAATATCCCTTTGCCAATTCCACAAGAACAGCCTTAGCGAAAGGCTTCTTGAAGGGAAAGATGTAACTCTGTGAGATGAATTCACAGAACACAGAGCAGTTTCTCAGAAAGCTTCTTTCCAGTTTTGAACGGAAGATATTTCCTTTTTCACCATAGGCCTCTATGGGCTTCCAAATATCCCTTTGCCAATTCCACAAGAACAGTCTTAGCGAAAGGCTTCTTGAAGGGAAAGATGTAACTCTGTGAGATGAATTAACAGAACACAGAGCAGTTTCTCAGAAAGCTTCTTTCCAGTTTTGAACGGAAGATATTTCCTTTTTCACCATAGCCCTCTATGGGCTTCCAAATATCCCTTTGCCAATTCCACAAGAACAGCTTTAGCAAAAGGCTTCTGGAAGGGAAAGATGTAACTTTGTGAGATGAATTCACAGAACACAGAGCAGTTTCTCAGAAAGCTTCTTTCCAGTTTTGAACGGAAGATATTTCCTTTTTCACCATCGCCCTCTAGGGACTTCCAAATATCCCTTTGCCAATTCCACAAGAACAGCCTTAGCGAAAGGCTTCTTGAAGGGAAAGATGTAACTCTGTGAGATGAATTCACAGAACACAGAGCAGTGTCTCAGAAAGCTTCTTTCCAGTTTTGAACGGAAGATATTTCCTTTTTCACCATAGGCCTCTATGGGCTTCCAAATATCCCTTTGCCAATTCCACAAGAACAGCCTTAGCGAAAGGCTTCTTGAAGGGAAAGATGTAACTCTGTGAGATGAATTCACAGAACACAGAGCAGTTTCTCAGAAAGCTTCTTTCCAGTTTTGAACGGAAGATATTTCCTTTTTCACCATAGCCCTCTATGGAATTCCAAATATCCCTTTGCCAATTCCACAAGAACAGCCTTAGCTAAAGGCTTCTTGAAGGGAAAGATGTAACTCTGTGAGATGAATTAACAGAACACAGAGCAGTTTCTCAGAAAGCTTCCTTCCAGTTTTGAACGGAAGATATTTCCTTTTTCACCATAGCCCTCTATGGGTTTCCAAATATCCCTTTGCCAATTCCACAAGAACAGCCTTAGCGAAAGGCTTCTTGAAAGGAAAGATGTAACTCTGTGAGATGAATTCACAGAACACAGTGCAGTTTCTCAGAAAGCTTCTTTCCAGTTTTGAACGGAAGATATTTCCTTTTTCACCATAGGCCTCTATGGGCTTCCAAATATCCCTTTGCCAATTCCACAAGAACAGCATTAGCGAAAGGCTTCTTGAAAGGAAAGATATAACTCTGTGAGATGAATTCACAGAACGCAGAGCAGTGTCTCAGAAAGCTTCTTTCCAGTTTTGAACGGAAGATATTTCCTTTTTCACCATAGGCCTCTATGGGCTTCCAAATATCCCTTTGCCAATTCCACAAGAACAGCCTTAGCGAAAGGCTTCTTGAAGGGAAAGATGTAACTCTGTGAGATGAATTCACAGAACACAGAGCAGTTTCTCAGAAAGCTTCTTTCCAGTTTTAAACGGAAGATATTTCCTTTTTCACCATAGCCCTCTATGGGCTTCCAAATATCCCTTTGCCAATTCCACAAGAACAGCCTTAGCGAAAGGCTTCTTGAAGGGAAAGATGTAACTCTGTGAGATGAATTAACAGAACACAGAGCAGTTTCTCAGAAAGCTTCTTTCCAGTTTTGAACGGAAGATATTTCTTTTTCACCATAGCCCTCTACGGGCTTCCAAATATCCCGTTGCCAATTCCACAAGAACAGCCTTAGCGAAAGGCTTCTTGAAGGGAAAGATGTAACTCTGTGAGATGAATTCACAGAACACAGAGCAGTTTCTCAGAAAGCTTCTTTCCAGTTTTGAACGGAAGATATTTCCTTTTTCACCATAGCCCTCTATGGGCTTCCAAATATCCCTTTGCCAATTCCACAAGAACAGCCTTAGCGAAAGGCTTCTTGAAGGGAAAGATGTAACTCTGTGAGATGAATTCACAGAACACAGAGCAGTTTCTCAGAAAGCTTCTTTCCAGTTTTGAACGGAAGATATTTCCTTTTTCACCATAGCCCTCTATGGGCTTCCAAATATCCCTTTGCCAATTCCACAAGAACAGCCTTAGCGAAAGGCTTCTTGAAGGGAAAGATGTAACTCTGTGAGATGAATTCACAGAACACAGAGCAGTTTCTCAGAAAGCTTCTTTCCAGTTTTGAACGGAAGATATTTCCTTTTTCACCATAGGCCTCTATGGGCTTCCAAATATCCCTTTGCCAATTCCACAAGAACAGTCTTAGCGAAAGGCTTCTTGAAGGGAAAGATGTAACTCTGTGAGATGAATTAACAGAACACAGAGCAGTTTCTCAGAAAGCTTCTTTCCAGTTTTGAACGGAAGATATTTCCTTTTTCACCATAGCCCTCTATGGGCTTCCAAATATCCCTTTGCCAATTCCACAAGAACAGCTTTAGCAAAAGGCTTCTGGAAGGGAAAGATGTAACTTTGTGAGATGAATTCACAGAACACAGAGCAGTTTCTCAGAAAGCTTCTTTCCAGTTTTGAACGGAAGATATTTCCTTTTTCACCATCGCCCTCTAGGGGCTTCCAAATATCCCTTTGCCAATTCCACAAGAACAGCCTTAGCGAAAGGCTTCTTGAAGGGAAAGATGTAACTCTGTGAGATGAATTCACAGAAAACAGAGCAGTGTCTCAGAAAGCTTCTTTCCAGTTTTGAACGGAAGATATTTCCTTTTTCACCATAGGCCTCTATGGGCTTCCAAATATCCCTTTGCCAATTCCACAAGAACAGCCTTAGCGAAAGGCTTCTTGAAGGGAAAGATGTAACTCTGTGAGATGAATTCACAGAACACAGAGCAGTTTCTCAGAAAGCTTCTTTCCAGTTTTGAACGGAAGATATTTCCTTTTTCACCTTAGGCCTCTATGGGCTTCCAAATATCCCTTTGCCAATTCCACAAGAACAGCCTTAGCGAAAGGCTTCTTGAAGGGAAAGATGTAACTCTGTGAGATGAATTCACAGAACACAGAGCAGTTTCTCAGAAAGCTTCTTTCCAGTTTTGAACGGAAGATATTTCCTTTTTCACCATAGCCCTCTATGGAATTCCAAATATCCCTTTGCCAATTCCACAAGAACAGCCTTAGCAAAAGGCTTCTTGAAGGGAAAGATGTAACTCTGTGAGATGAATTAACAGAACACAGAGCAGTTTCTCAGAAAGCTTCTTTCCAGTTTTGAACGGAAGATATTTCCTTTTTCACCATAGGCCTCTATGGGCTTCCAAATATCCCTTTGCCAATTCCACAAGAACAGCCTTAGCGAAAGGCTTCTTGAAGGGAAAGATGTAACTCTGTGAGATGAATTCACAGAACACAGAGCAGTTTCTCAGAAAGCTTCTTTCCAGTTTTGAACGGAAGATATTTCCTTTTTCACCATAGCCGTCTATGGAATTCCAAATATCCCTTTGCCAATTCCACAAGAACAGCCTTAGCAAAAGGCTTCTTGAAGGGAAAGATGTAACTCTGTGAGGTGAATTAACAGAACACAGAGCAGTTTCTCAGAAAGCTTCCTTCCAGTTTTGAACGGAAGATATTTCCTTTTTCACCATAGCCCTCTATGGGCTTCCAAATATCCCTTTGCCAATTCCACAAGAACAGCCTTAGCGAAAGGCTCCTTGAAGGGAAAGATGTAACTCTGTGAGATGAATTCACAGAACACAGAGCAGTTTCTCAGAAAGCTTCTTTCCAGTTTTGAACGAAGATATTTCCTTTTTCACCATAGGCCTCTATGGGCTTCCAAATATCCCTTTGCCAATTCCACAAGAACAGCCTTAGCGAAAGGCTTCTTGAAGGGATAGATGTAACTCTGTAAGATGAATTCACAGAACACAGAGCAGTTTCTCTGAAAGCTTCTTTCCAGTTTTGAACGGAAGATATTTCCTTTTTCACCATAGCCCTCTATGGGCTTCCAAATATCGCTTTGCCAATTCCACAAGAACAGCCTTAGCGAAAGGCTTCTTGAAGGGAAAGATGTAATTCTGTGAGATGAATTCACAGAACACAGAGCAGTTTCTCAGAAAGCTTCTTTCCAGTTTTGAACGGAAGATATTTCCTTTTTCACCATAGGCCTCTAGGGGCTTCCAAATATGCCTTTGCCAATTCCACAAGAACAGACTTAGCGAAAGGCTTCTTGAAGGGAAAGATGTAACTCTGTGAGATGAATTCACAGAACACAGAGCAGTTTCTCAGAAAGCTTCTTTCCAGTTTTGAACGGAAGATATTTCCTTTTTCACCATAGCCCTCTACGGGCTTCCAAATATCCCTTTGCCAATTCCACAAGAACAGCCTTAGCGAAAGGCTTCTTGAAGGGATAGATGTAACTCTGTAAGATGAATTCACAGAACACAGAGCAGTTTCTCTGAAAGCTTCTTTCCAGTTTTGAACGGAAGATATTTCCTTTTTCACCATAGCCCTCTAAGGGCTTCCAAATATCCCTTTGCCAATTCCACAAGAACAGCCTTAGCGAAAGGCTTCTTGAAGGGAAAGATGTAATTCTGTGAGATGAATTCACAGAACACAGAGCAGTTTCTCAGAAAGCTTCTTTCCAGTTTTGAACGGAAGATATTTCCTTTTTCACCATAGGCCTCTAGGGGCTTCCAAATATGCCTTTGCCAATTCCACAAGAACAGACTTAGCGAAAGGCTTCTTGAAGGGAAAGATGTAATTCTGTGAGATGAATTCACAGAACACAGAGCAGTTTCTCAGAAAGCTTCTTTCCAGTTTTGAACGGAAGATATTTCCTTTTTCACCATAGCCCTCTACGGGCTTCCAAATATCCCTTTGCCAATTCCACAAGAACAGCCTTAGCGAAAGGCTTCTTGAAGGGAAAGATGTAACTCTGTGAGATGAATTCACAGAACACAGAGCAGTTTCTCAGAAAGCTTCTTTCCAGTTTTGAACGGAAGATATTTCCTTTTTCACCATAGCCCTCTATGGGCTTCCAAATATCCCTTTGCCAATTCCACAAGAACAGCCTTAGCGAAAGGCTTCTTGAAAGGAAAGATATAACTCTGTGAGATGAATTCACAGAACACAGAGCAGTGTCTCAGAAAGCTTCTTTCCAGTTTTGAACGGAAGATATTTCCTTTTTCACCATAGGCCTCTATGGGCTTCCAAATATCCCTTTGCCAATTCCACAAGAACAGCCTTAGCGAAAGGCTTCTTGAAGGGAAAGATGTAACTCTGTGAGATGAATTCACAGAACACAGAGCAGTTTCTCAGAAAGCTTCTTTCAAGTTTTGAACGGAAGATATTTCCTTTTTCACCATAGCCCTCTATGGAATTCCAAATATCCCTTTGCCAATTCCACAAGAACAGCCTTAGCAAAAGGCTTCTTGAAGGGAAAGATGTAACTCTGTGAGATGAATTAACAGAACACAGAGCAGTTTCTCAGAAAGCTTCCTTCCAGTTTTGAACGGAAGATATTTCCTTTTTCACCATAGCCCTCTATGGGCTTCCAAATATCCCTTTGCCAATTCCACAAGAACAGCCTTAGCGAAAGGCTTCTTGAAAGGAAAGATGTAACTCTGTGAGATGAATTCACAGAACACAGTGCAGTTTCTCAGAAAGCTTCTTTCCAGTTTTGAACGGAAGATATTTCCTTTTTCACCATAGGCCTCTATGGGCTTCCAAATATCCCTTTGCCAATTCCACAAGAACAGCATTAGCGAAAGGCTTCTTGAAAGGAAAGATATAACTCTGTGAGATGAATTCACAGAACGCAGAGCAGTGTCTCAGAAAGCTTCTTTCCAGTTTTGAACGGAAGATATTTCCTTTTTCACCATAGGCCTCTATGGGCTTCCAAATATCCCTTTGCCAATTCCACAAGAACAGCCTTAGCGAAAGGCTTCTTGAAGGGAAAGATGTAACTCTGTGAGATGAATTCACAGAACACAGAGCAGTTTCTCAGAAAGCTTCTTTCCAGTTTTGAACGGAAGATATTTCCTTTTTCACCATAGCCCTCTATGGGCTTCCAAATATCCCTTTGCCAATTCCACAAGAACAGCCTTAGCGAAAGGCTTCTTGAAGGGAAAGATGTAACTCTGTGAGATGAATTCACAGAACACAGAGCAGTTTCTCAGAAAGCTTCTTTCCAGTTTTGAACGGAAGATATTTCCTTTTTCACCATAGGCCTCTATGGGCTTCCAAATATCCCTTTGCCAATTCCACAAGAACAGTCTTAGCGAAAGGCTTCTTGAAGGGAAAGATGTAACTCTGTGAGATGAATTAACAGAACACAGAGCAGTTTCTCAGAAAGCTTCTTTCCAGTTTTGAACGGAAGATATTTCCTTTTTCACCATAGCCCTCTATGGGCTTCCAAATATCCCTTTGCCAATTCCACAAGAACAGCTTTAGCAAAAGGCTTCTGGAAGGGAAAGATGTAACTTTGTGAGATGAATTCACAGAACACAGAGCAGTTTCTCAGAAAGCTTCTTTCCAGTTTTGAACGGAAGATATTTCCTTTTTCACCATCGCCCTCTAGGGGCTTCCAAATATCCCTTTGCCAATTCCACAAGAACAGCCTTAGCGAAAGGCTTCTTGAAGGGAAAGATGTAACTCTGTGAGATGAATTCACAGAACACAGAGCAGTGTCTCAGAAAGCTTCTTTCCAGTTTTGAACGGAAGATATTTCCTTTTTCACCATAGGCCTCTATGGGCTTCCAAATATCCCTTTGCCAATTCCACAAGAACAGCCTTAGCGAAAGGCTTCTTGAAGGGAAAGATGTAACTCTGTGAGATGAATTCACAGAACACAGAGCAGTTTCTCAGAAAGCTTCTTTCCAGTTTTGAACGGAAGATATTTCCTTTTTCACCATAGGCCTCTATGGGCTTCCAAATATCCCTTTGCCAATTCCACAAGAACAGCCTTAGCGAAAGGCTTCTTGAAGGGAAAGATGTAACTCTGTGAGATGAATTCACAGAACACAGAGCAGTTTCTCAGAAAGCTTCTTTCCAGTTTTGAACGGAAGATATTTCCTTTTTCACCATAGCCCTCTATGGAATTCCAAATATCCCTTTGCCAATTCCACAAGAACAGCCTTAGCAAAAGGCTTCTTGAAGGGAAAGATGTAACTCTGTGAGATGAATTCACAGAACACAGAGCAGTTTCTCAGAAAGCTTCTTTCCAGTTTTGAACGGAAGATATTTCCTTTTTCACCATAGGCCTCTATGGGCTTCCAAATATCCCTTTGCCAATTCCACAAGAACAGCCTTAGCGAAAGGCTTCTTGAAGGGAAAGATGTAACTCTGTGAGATGAATTCACAGAACACAGAGCAGTTTCTCAGAAAGCTTCTTTCCAGTTTTGAACGGAAGATATTTCCTTTTTCACCATAGCCCTCTATGGAATTCCAAATATCCCTTTGCCAATTCCACAAGAACAGCCTTAGCAAAAGGCTTCTTGAAGGGAAAGATGTAACTCTGTGAGATGAATTAACAGAACACAGAGCAGTTTCTCAGAAAGCTTCCTTCCAGTTTTGAACGGAAGATATTTCCTTTTTCACCATAGCCCTCTATGGGCTTCCAAATATCCCTTTGCCAATTCCACAAGAACAGCCTTAGCGAAAGGCTCCTTGAAGGGAAAGATGTAACTCTGTGAGATGAATTCACAGAACACAGAGCAGTTTCTCAGAAAGCTTCTTTCCAGTTTTGAACGAAGATATTTCCTTTTTCACCATAGGCCTCTATGGGCTTCCAAATATCCCTTTGCCAATTCCACAAGAACAGCCTTAGCGAAAGGCTTCTTGAAGGGATAGATGTAACTCTGTAAGATGAATTCACAGAACACAGAGCAGTTTCTCTGAAAGCTTCTTTCCAGTTTTGAACGGAAGATATTTCCTTTTTCACCATAGGCCTCTATGGTCTTCCAAATATCCCTTTGCCAATTCCACAAGAACAGCCTTAGCGAAAGGCTTCTTGAAGGGAAAGATGTAATTCTGTGAGATGAATTCACAGAACACAGAGCAGTTTCTCAGAAAGCTTCTTTCCAGTTTTGAACGGAACATATTTCCTTTTTCACCATAGGCCTCTAGGGGCTTCCAAATATGCCTTTGCCAATTCCACAAGAACAGACTTAGCGAAAGGCTTCTTGAAGGGAAAGATGTAACTCTGTGAGATGAATTCACAGAACACAGAGCAGTTTCTCAGAAAGCTTCTTTCCAGTTTTGAACGGAAGATATTTACTTTTTCACCCTAGCCCTCTATGGGCTTCCAAATATCCCTTTGCCAATTCCACAAGAACAGCCTTAGCGAAAGGCTTCTTGAAGGGAAAGATGTATCTCTGTGAGATGAATTCACAGAACACAGAGCAGTTTCTCAGAAAGCTTCTTTCCAGTTTTGAACGGAAGATATTTCCTTTTTCACCATAGCCCTCTATGGGCTTCCAAATATCCCTTTGCCAATTCCACAAGAACAGCCTTAGCGAAAGGCTTCTTGAAAGGAAAGATATATCTCTGTGAGATGAATTCACAGAACACAGAGCAGTGTCTCAGAAAGCTTCTTTCCAGTTTTGAACGGAAGATATTTCCTTTTTCACCATAGGCCTCTATGGGCTTCCAAATATCCCTTTGCCAATTCCACAAGAACAGCCTTAGCGAAAGGCTTCTTGAAGGGAAAGATGTAACTCTGTGAGATGAATTCACAGAACACAGAGCAGTTTCTCAGAAAGCTTCTTTCCAGTTTTGAACGGAAGATATTTCCTTTTTCACCATAGCCCTCTATGGAATTCCAAATATCCCTTTGCCAATTCCACAAGAACAGCCTTAGCCAAAGGCTTCTTGAAGGGAAAGATGTAACTCTGTGAGATGAATTAACAGAACACAGAGCAGGTTCTCAGAAAGCTTCCTTTCAGTTTTGAACGGAAGATAATTCCTTTTTCACCATAGCCCTCTATGGGCTTCCAAATATCCCTTTGCCAATTCCACAAGAACAGCCTTACCGAAAGGCTTCTTGAAAGGAAAGATGTAACTCTGTGAGATGAATTCACAGAACACAGTGCAGTTTCTCAGAAAGCTTCTTTCCAGTTTTGAACGGAAGGTATTTCCTTTTTCACCATAGGCCTCTATGGGCTTCCAAATATCCCTTTGCCAATTCCACAAGAACAGCCTTAGCGAAAGGCTTCTTGAAGGGAAAGATGTAACTCTGTGAGATGAATTCACAGAACACAGAGCAGTTTCTCAGAAAGCTTCTTTCCAGTTTTGAACGGAAGATATTTCCTTTTTCACCATAGCCCTCTATGGAATTCCAAATATCCCTTTGCCAATTCCACAAGAACAGCCTTAGCGAAAGGCTTCTTGAAGGGAAAGATGTAACTCTGTGAGATGAATTCACAGAACACAGAGCAGTTTCTCAGAAAGCTTCCTTCCAGTTTTGAACGGAAGATATTTCCTTTTTCACCATAGCCCTCTATGGGCTTCCAAATATCCCTTTGCCAATTCCACAAGAACAGCCTTAGCGAAAGGCTCCTTGAAGGGAAAGATGTAACTCTGTGAGATGAATTCACAGAACACAGAGCAGTTTCTCAGAAAGCTTCTTTCCAGTTTTGAACGAAGATATTTCCTTTTTCACCATAGGCCTCTATGGGCTTCCAAATATCCCTTTGCCAATTCCACAAGAACAGCCTTAGCGAAAGGCTTCTTGAAGGGATAGATGTAACTCTGTAAGATGAATTCACAGAACACAGAGCAGTTTCTCTGAAAGCTTCTTTCCAGTTTTGAACGGAAGATATTTCCTTTTTCACCATAGGCCTCTATGGTCTTCCAAATATCCCTTTGCCAATTCCACAAGAACAGCCTTAGCGAAAGGCTTCTTGAAGGGAAAGATGTAATTCTGTGAGATGAATTCACAGAACACAGAGCAGTTTCTCAGAAAGCTTTTTTCCAGTTTTGAACGGAAGATATTTACTTTTTCACCATAGCCCTCTACGGGCTTCCAAATATCCCTTTGCCAATTCCACAAGAACAGCCTTAGCGAAAGGCTTCTTGAAGGGAAAGATGTAACTCTGTGAGATGAATTCACAGAACACAGAGCAGTTTCTCAGAAAGCTTCTTTCCAGTTTTGAACGGAAGATATTTCCTTTTTCACCATAGCCCTCTATGGGCTTCCAAATATCCCTTTGCCAATTCCACAAGAACAGCCTTAGCGAAAGGCTTCTTGAAAGGAAAGATATAACTCTGTGAGATGAATTCACAGAACACAGAGCAGTGTCTCAGAAAGCTTCTTTCCAGTTTTGAACGGAAGATATTTCCTTTTTCACCATAGGCCTCTATGGGCTTCCAAATATCCCTTTGCCAATTCCACAAGAACAGCCTTAGCGAAAGGCTTCTTGAAGGGAAAGATGTAACTCTGTGAGATGAATTCACAGAACACAGAGCAGTTTCTCAGAAAGCTTCTTTCCAGTTTTGAACGGAAGATATTTCCTTTTTCACCATAGCCCTATATGGAATTCCAAATATCCCTTTGCCAATTCCCCAAGAACAGCCTTAGCAAAAGGCTTCTTGAAGGGAAAGATGTAACTCTGTGAGATGAATTAACAGAACACAGAGCAGTTTCTCAGAAAGCTTCCTTCCAGTTTTGAACGGAAGATATTTCCTTTTTCACCGTAGCCCTCTATGGGCTTCCAAATATCCCTTTGCCAATTCCACAAGAACAGCCTTAGCGAAAGGCTTCTTGAAAGGAAAGATGTAACTCTGTGAGATGAATTCACAGAACACAGTGCAGTTTCTCAGAAAGCTTCTTTCCAGTTTTGAACGGAAGATATTTCCTTTTTCACCATAGGCCTCTATGGGCTTCCAAATATCCCTTTGCCAATTCCACAAGAACAGCATTAGCGAAAGGCTTCTTGAAAGGAAAGATATAACTCTGTGAGATGAATTCACAGAACACAGAGCAGTGTCTCAGAAAGATTCTTTCCAGTTTTGAACGGAAGATATTTCCTTTTTCACCATAGCCCTCTATGGGCTTCCAAATATCCCTTTGCCAATTCCACAAGAACAGCCTTAGCGAAAGGCTTCTTGAAGGGAAAGATGTAACTCTGTGAGATGAATTCACAGAACACAGAGCAGTTTCTCAGAAAGCTTCTTTCCAGTTTTAAACGGAAGATATTTCCTTTTTCACCATAGCCCTCTATGGGCTTCCAAATATCCCTTTGCCAATTCCACAAGAACAGCCTTAGCGAAAGGCTTCTTGAAGGGAAGGATGTAACTCTGTGAGATGAATTCACAGAACACAGAGCAGTTTCTCAGAAAGCTTCTTTCCAGTTTTGAACGGAAGATATTTCCTTTTTCACCATAGCCCTCTATGGGCTTCCAAATATCCCTTTGCCAATTCCACAAGAACAGCCTTAGCGAAAGGCTTCTTGAAGGGAAAGATGAAACTCTGTGAGATGAATTCACAGAACACAGAGCAGTTTCTCAGAAAGCTTCTTTCCAGTTTTGAACGGAAGATATTTCCTTTTTCACCATAGCCCTCTATGGGCTTCCAAATATCCCTTTGCCAATTCCACAAGAACAGCCTTAGCGAAAGGCTTCTTGAAAGGAAAGATATAACTCTGTGAGATGAATTCACAGAACACAGAGCAGTGTCTCAGAAAGCTTCTTTCCAGTTTTGAACGGAAGATATTTCCTTTTTCACCATAGGCCTCTATGGGCTTCCAAATATCCCTTTGCCAATTCCACAAGAAGAGCCTTAGCGAAAGGCTTCTTGAAGGGAAAGATGTAACTCTGTGAGATGAATTCACAGAACACAGAGCAGTTTCTCAGAAAGCTTCTTTCCAGTTTTGAACGGAAGATATTTCCTTTTTCACCATAGCCCTCTATGGAATTCCAAATATCCCTTGCCAATTCCACAAGAACAGCCTTAGCAAAAGGCTTCTTGAAGGGAAAGATGTAACTCTGTGAGATGAATTAACAGAACACAGAGCAGTTTCTCAGAAAGCTTCCTTCCAGTTTTGAACGGAAGATATTTCCTTTTTCACCATAGCCCTCTATGGGCTTCCAAATATCCCTTTGCCCATTCCACAAGAACAGCCTTAGCGAAAGGCTTCTTGAAGGGAAAGATGTAACTCTGTGAGACGAATTCACAGAACACAGAGCAGTTTCTCAGAAAGCTTCTTTCCAGTTTTGAACGGAAGATATTTCCTTTTTCACCATAGGCCTCTATGGGCTTCCAAATATCCCTTTGCCAATTCCACAAGAACAGCCTTAGCGAAAGGCTTCTTGAAGGGAAAGATGTAACTCTGTAAGATGAATTCACAGAACACAGAGCAGTTTCTCTGAATGCTTCTTTCCAGTTTTGAACGGAAGATATTTCCTTTTTCACCATAGCCCTCTATGGGCTTCCAAATATCCCTTTGCCAATTCCACAAGAACAGCCTTAGCGAAAGGCTTCTTGAAGGGAAAGATGTAACTCTGTGAGATGAATTCACAGAACACAGAGCAGTTTCTCAGAAAGCTTCTTTCCAGTTTTGAACGGAAGATATTTCCTTTTTCACCATAGCCCTCTATAGGCTTCCAAATATCCCTTTGCCAATTCCACAAGAACAGCCTTATCGAAAGGCTTCTTGAAAGGAAAGATATAACTCTGTGAGATGAATTCACAGAACACAGAGCAGTGTCTCAGAAAGCTTCTTTCCAGTTTTGAACGGAAGATATTTCCTTTTTCACCATAGGCCTCTATGGGCTTCCAAATATCCCTTTGCCAATTCCACAAGAACAGCCTTAGCGAAAGGCTTCTTGAAGGGAAAGATGTAACTCTGTGAGATGAATTCACAGAACACAGAGCAGTGTCTCAGAAAGCTTCTTTCCAGTTTTGAACGGAAGATATTTCCTTTTTCACCATAGGCCTCTATGGGCTTCCAAATATCCCTTTGCCAATTCCACAAGAACAGCCTTAGCGAAAGGCTTCTTGAAGGGAAAGATGTAACTCTGTGAGATGAATTCACAGAACACAGAGCAGTGTCTCAGAAAGCTTCTTTCCAGTTTTGAACGGAAGATATTTCCTTTTTCACCATAGGCCTCTATGGGCTTCCAAATATCCCTTTGCCAATTCCACAAGAACAGCCTTACCGAAAAGCTTCTTGAAGGGAAAGATGTAACTCTGTGAGATGAATTCACAGAACACAGAGCAGTTTCTCAGAAAGCTTCTTTCCAGTTTTAAACGGAAGATATTTCCTTTTTCACCATAGCCCTCTATGGGCTTCCAAATATCCCTTTGCCAATTCCACAAGAACAGCCTTAGCGAAAGGCTTCTTGAAGGGAAAGATGTAACTCTGTGAGATGAATTAACAGAACACAGAGCAGTTTCTCAGAAAGCTTCTTTCCAGTTTTGAACGGAAGATATTTCCTTTTTCACCATAGCCCTCTACGGGCTTCCAAATATCCCTTTGCCAATTCCACAAGAACAGCCTTAGCGAAAGGCTTCTTGAAGGGAAAGATGTAACTCTGTGAGATGAATTCACAGAACACAGAGCAGTTTCTCACAAAGCTTCTTTCCAGTTTTGAACGGAAGATATTTCCTTTTTCACCATAGGCCTCTATAGGCTTCCAAATATCCCTTTGCCAATTCCACAAGAACAGCCTTAGCGAAAGGCTTCTTGAAGGGAAAGATGTAACTCTGTGAGATGAATTAACAGAACACAGAGCAGTTTCTCAGAAAGCTTCTTTCCAGTTTTGAACGGAAGATATTTCCTTTTTCACCATAGCCCTCTATGGGCTTCCGAATATCCCTTTGCCAATTCCACAAGAACAGCCTTAGCGAAAGGCTTCTTGAAGGGAAAGATGTAACTCTGTGAGATGAATTCACAGAACACAGAGCAGTTTCTCAGAAAGCTTCTTTCCAGTTTTGAACGGAAGATATTTCCTTTTTCACCATAGGCCTCTATGGGCTTCCAAATATCCCTTTGCCAATTCCACAAGAACAGTCTTAGCGAAAGGCTTCTTGAAGGGAAAGATGTAACTCTGTGAGATGAATTCACAGAACACAGAGCAGTTTCTCAGAAAGCTTCTTTCCAGTTTTGAACGGAAGATATTTACTTTTTCACCATAGCCCTCTACGGGCTTCCAAATATCCCTTTGCCAATTCCACAAGAACAGCCTTAGCGAAAGGCTTCTTGAAGGGAAAGATGTAACTCTGTGAGATGAATTCACAGAACACAGAGCAGTTTCTCAGAAAGCTTCTTTCCAGTTTTGAACGGAAGATATTTCCTTTTTCACCATAGCCCTCTATGGGCTTCCAAATATCCCTTTGCCAATTCCACAAGAACAGCCTTAGCGAAAGGCTTCTTGAAAGGAAAGATATAACTCTGTGAGATGAATTCACAGAACACAGAGCAGTGTCTCAGAAAGCTTCTGTCCAGTTTTGAACGGAAGATATTTCCTTTTTCACCATAGGCCTCTATGGGCTTCCAAATTTCCCTTTGCCAATTCCACAAGAACAGCCTTAGCGAAAGGCTTCTTGAAGGGAAAGATGTAACTCTGTGAGATGAATTCACAGAACACAGAGCAGTTTCTCAGAAAGGTTCTTTCCAGTTTTGAACGGAAGATATTTCCTTTTTCACCATAGCCCTCTATGGAATTCCAAATATCCCTTTGCCAATTCCCCAAGAACAGCCTTAGCAAAAGGCTTCTTGAAGGGAAAGATGTAACTCTGTGAGATGAATTAACAGAACACAGAGCAGTTTCTCAGAAAGCTTCCTTCCAGTTTTGAACGGAAGATATTTCCTTTTTCACCATAGCCCTCTATGGGCTTCCAAATATCCCTTTGCCAATTCCACAAGAACAGCCTTAGCGAAAGGCTTCTTGAAAGGAAAGATGTAACTCTGTGAGATGAATTCACAGAACACAGTGCAGTTTCTCAGAAAGCTTCTTTCCAGTTTTGAACGGAAGATATTTCCTTTTTCACAATAGGCCTCTATGGGCTTCCAAATATCCCTTTGCCAATTCCACAAGAACAGCATTAGCGAAAGGCTTCTTGAAAGGAAAGATATAACTCTGTGAGATGAATTCACAGAACACAGAGCAGTGTCTCAGAAAGCTTCTTTCCAGTTTTGAACGGAAGATATTTCCTTTTTCACCATAGGCCTCTATGGGCTTCCAAATATCCCTTTGCCAATTCCACAAGAAGAGCCTTAGCGAAAGGCTTCTTGAAGGGAATGATGTAACTCTGTGAGATGAATTCACAGAACACAGAGCAGTTTCTCATAAAGCTTCTTTCCAGTTTTGAACGGAAGATATTTCCTTTTTCACCATAGCCCTCTATGGAATTCCAAATATCCCTTTGCCAATTCCACAAGAACAGCCTTAGCAAAAGGCTTCTTGAAGGGAAAGATGTAACTCTGTGAGATGAATTAACAGAACACAGAGCAGTTGCTCAGAAAGCTTCCTTCCAGTTTTGAACGGAAGATATTTCCTTTTTCACCATAGCCCTCTATGGGCTTCCAAATATCCCTTTGCCAATTCCACAAGAACAGCCTTAGCGAAAGGCTTCTTGAAGGGAAAGATGTAACTCTGTGAGATGAATTCACAGAACACAGAGCAGTTTCTCAGAAAGCTTCTTTCCAGTTTTGAACGGAAGATATTTCCTTTTTCACCATAGGCCTCTATGGGCTTCCAAATATCCCTTTGCCAATTCCACAAGAACAGCCTTAGCGAAAGGCTTCTTGAAGGGAAAGATGTAACTCTGTAAGATGAATTCACAGAACACAGAGCAGTTTCTCTGAAAGCTTCTTTCCAGTTTTGAACGGAAGATATTTCCTTTTTCACCATAGGCCTCTATGGGCTTCCAAATATCCCTTTGCCAATTCCACAAGAACAGCCTTAGCGAAAGGCTTCTTGAAGGGAAAGATGTAACTCTGTGAGATGAATTCACAGAACACAGAGCAGTTTCTCAGAAAGATTCTTTCCAGTTTTGAACGGAAGATATTTCCTTTTTCACCATAGCCCTCTATGGGCTTCCAAATATCCCTTTGCCAATTCCACAAGAACAGCCTTAGCGAAAGGCTTCTTGAAAGGAAAGATATAACTCTGTGAGATGAATTCACAGAACACAGAGCAGTGTCTCAGAAAGCTTCTTTCCAGTTTTGAACGGAAGATATTTCCTTTTTCACCATAGGCCTCTATGGGCTTCCAAATATCCCTTTGCCAATTCCACAAGAACAGCCTTAGCGAAAGGCTTCTTGAAGGGAAAGATGTAACTCTGTGAGATGAATTCACAGAACACAGAGAAGTTTCTCAGAAAGCTTCTTTCCAGTTTTGAACGGAAGATATTTCCTTTTTCACCATAGCCCTCTATGGAATTCCAAATATCCCTTTGCCAATTCCACAAGAACAGCCTTAGCAAAAGGCTTCTTGAAGGGAAAGATGTAACTCTGTGAGATGAATTAACAGAACACAGAGCAGTTTCTCAGAAAGCTTCCTTCCAGTTTTGAACGGAAGATATTTCCTTTTTCACCATAGCCCTCTATGGGCTTCCAAATATCCCTTTGCCAATTCCACAAGAACAGCCTTAGCGAAAGGCTTCTGAAAGGAAAGATGTAACTCTGTGAGATGAATTCACAGAACACAGTGCAGTTTCTCAGAAAGCTTCTTTCCAGTTTTGAACGGAAGATATTTCCTTTTTCTCCATAGGCCTCTATGGGCTTCCAAATATCCCTTTGCCAATTCCACAAGAACAGTCTTAGCGAAAGGCTTCTTGAAGGGAAAGATGTAACTCTGTGAGATGAATTCACAGAACACAGAGCAGTTTCTCAGAAAGCTTCTTTCCAGTTTTGAACGGAAGATATTTCCTTTTTCACCATAGCCCTCTATGGGCTTCCAAATATCCCTTTGCCAATTCCACAAGAACAGCCTTAGGGAAAGGCTACTTGAAGGGAAAGATGTAACTCTGTGAGATGAATTCACAGAACACAGAGCAGTTTCTCAGAAAGCTTCTTTCCAGTTTTGAACGGAAGATATTTACTTTTTCACCATAGCCCTCTACGGGCTTCCAAATATCCCTTTGCCAATTCCACAAGAACAGCCTTAGCGAAAGGCTTCTTGAAGGGAAAGATGTAACTCTGTGAGATGAATTCACAGAACACAGAGCAGTTTCTCAGAAAGCTTCTTTCCAGTTTTGAACGGAAGATATTTCCTTTTTCACCATAGCCCTCTATGGGCTTCCAAATATCCCTTTGCCAATTCCACAAGAACAGCCTTAGCGAAAGGCTTCTTGAAAGGAAAGATATAACTCTGTGAGATGAATTCACAGAACACAGAGCAGTGTCTCAGAAAGCTTCTTTCCAGTTTTGAACGGAAGATATTTCCTTTTTCACCATAGGCCTCTATGGGCTTCCAAATATCCCTTTGCCAATTCCACAAGAACAGCCTTAGCGAAAGGCTTCTTGAAGGGAAAGATGTAACTCTGTGAGATGAATTCACAGAACACAGAGCAGTTTCTCAGAAAGCTTCCTTCCAGTTTTGAACGGAAGATATTTCCTTTTTCACCATAGCCCTCTATGGGCTTCCAAATATCCCTTTGCCAATTCCACAAGAACAGCCTTAGCGAAAGGCTTCTTGAAGGGAAAGATGTAACTCTGTGAGATGAATTCACAGAACACAGTGCAGTTTCTCAGAAAGCTTCTTTCCAGTTTTGAACGGAAGATATTTCCTTTTTCACCATAGGCCTCTATGGGCTTCCAAATATCCCTTTGCCAATTCCACAAGAACAGCATTAGCGAAAGGCTTCTTGAAAGGAAAGATATAACTCTGTGAGATGAATTCACAGAACGCAGAGCAGTGTCTCAGAAAGCTTCTTTCCAGTTTTGAACGGAAGATATTTCCTTTTTCACCATAGGCCTCTATGGGCTTCCAAATATCCCTTTGCCAATTCCACAAGAACAGCCTTAGCGAAAGGCTTCTTGAAGGGAAAGATGTAACTCTGTGAGATGAATTCACAGAACACAGAGCAGTTTCTCAGAAAGCTTCTTTCCAGTTTTAAACGGAAGATATTTCCTTTTTCACCATAGCCCTCTATGGGCTTCCAAATATCCCTTTGCCAATTCCACAAGAACAGCCTTAGCGAAAGGCTTCTTGAAGGGAAAGATGTAACTCTGTGAGATGAATTAACAGAACACAGAGCAGTTTCTCAGAAAGCTTCTTTCCAGTTTTGAACGGAAGATATTTCCTTTTTCACCATAGCCCTCTACGGGCTTCCAAATATCCCTTTGCCAATTCCACAAGAACAGCCTTAGCGAAAGGCGTCTTGAAGGCAAAGATGTAACTCTGTTGGATGAATTCACAGAACACAGAGCAGTTTCTCAGAAAGCTTCTTTCCAGTTTTGAACGGAAGATATTTCCTTTTTCACCATAGCCCTCTATGGGCTTCCAAATATCCCTTTGCCAATTCCACAAGAACAGCCTTAGCAAAAGGCTTCTTGAAGGGAAAGATGTAACTCTGTGAGATGAATTCACAGAACACAGAGCAGTTTCTCAGAAAGCTTCTTTCCAGTTTTGAACGGAAGATATTTCCTTTTTCACCATAGGCCTCTATGGGCTTCCAAATATCCCTTTGCCAATTCCACAAGAACAGTCTTAGCGAAAGGCTTCTTGAAGGGAAAGATGTAACTCTGTGAGATGAATTAACAGAACACAGAGCAGTTTCTCAGAAAGCTTCTTTCCAGTTTTGAACGGAAGATATTTCCTTTTTCACCATAGCCCTCTATGGGCTTCCAAATATCCCTTTGCCAATTCCACAAGAACAGCCTTAGCAAAAGGCTTCTGGAAGGGAAAGATGTAACTTTGTGAGATGAATTCACAGAACACAGAGCAGTTTCTCAGAAAGCTTCTTTCCAGTTTTGAACGGAAGATATTTCCTTTTTCACCATCGCCCTCTAGGGGCTTCCAAATATCCCTTTGCCAATTCCACAAGAACAGCCTTAGCGAAAGGCTTCTTGAAGGGAAAGATGTAACTCTGTGAGATGAATTCACAGAACACAGAGCAGTGTCTCAGAAAGCTTCTTTCCAGTTTTGAACGGAAGATATTTCCTTTTTCACCATAGGCCTCTATGGGCTTCCAAATATCCCTTTGCCAATTCCACAAGAACAGCCATAGCGAAATTCTTCTTGAAGGGAAAGATGTAACTCTGTGAGATGAATTCACAGAACACAGAGCAGTTTCTCAGAAAGCTTCTTTCCAGTTTTGAACGGAAGATATTTCCTTTTTCACCATAGGCCTCTATGGGCTTCCAAATATCCCTTTGCCAATTCCACAAGAACAGCCTTAGCGAAAGGCTTCTTGAAGGGAAAGATGTAACTCTGTGAGATGAATTCACAGAACACAGAGCAGTTTCTCAGAAAGCTTCTTTCCAGTTTTGAACGGAAGATATTTCCTTTTTCACCATAGCCCTCTATGGAATTCCAAATATCCCTTTGCCAATTCCACAAGAACAGCCTTAGCAAAAGGCTTCTTGAAGGGAAAGATGTAACTTTGTGAGATGAATTAACAGAACACAGAGCAGTTTCTCAGAAAGCTTCCTTCCAGTTTTGATCGGAAGATATTTCCTTTTTCACTATAGCCCTCTATGGGCTTCCAAATATCCCTTTGCCAATTCCACAAGAACAGCCTTAGCGAAAGGCTTCTTGAAAGGAAAGATGTAACTCTGTGAGATGAATTCACAGAACACAGTGCAGTTTCTCAGAAAGCTTCTTTCCAGTTTTGAACGGAAGATATTTCCTTTTTCACCATAGGCCTCTATGGGCTTCCAAATATCCCTTTGCCAATTCCACAAGAACAGCCTTAGCGAAAGGCATCTTGAAGGGAAAGATGTAACTCTGTGAGATGAATTCACAGAACACAGAGCAGTTTCTCAGAAAGCTTCTTTCCAGTTTTGAACGGAAGATATTTCCTTTTTCACCATAGCCCTCTATGGAATTCCAAATATCCCTTTGCCAATTCCACAAGAACAGCCTTAGCAAAAGGCTTCTTGAAGGGAAAGATGTAACTCTGTGAGATGAATTAACAGAACACAGAGCAGTTTCTCAGAAAGCTTCCTTCCAGTTTTGAACGGAAGATATTTCCTTTTTCACCATAGCCCTCTATGGGCTTCCAAATATCCCTTTGCCAATTCCACAAGAACAGCCTTAGCGAAAGGCTTCTTGAAGGGAAAGATGTAACTCTGTGAGATGAATTCACAGAACACAGAGCAGTTTCTCAGAAAGCTTCTTTCCAGTTTTGAACGAAGATATTTCCTTTTTCACCATCGGCCTCTATGGGCTTCCAAATATCCCTTTGCCAATTCCACAAGAACAGCCTTAGCGAAAGGCTTCTTGAAGGGAAAGATGTAACTCTGTAAGATGAATTCACAGAACACAGAGCAGTTTCTCTGAAAGCTTCTTTCCAGTTTTGAACGGAAGATATTTCCTTTTTCACCATAGCCCTCTATGGGCTTCCAAATATCCCTTTGCCAATTCCACAAGAGCAGCCTTAGCGAAAGGCTTCTTGAAGGGAAAGATGTAACTCTGTGAGATGAATTCACAGAACACAGAGCAGTTTCTCAGAAAGCTTCTTTCCAGTTTTGAACGGAAGATATTTCCTTTTTCACCATAGGCCTCTAGGGGCTTCCAAATATGCCTTTGCCAATTCCACAAGAACAGACTTAGCGAAAGGCTTCTTGAAGGGAAAGATGTAACTCTGTGAGATGAATTCACAGAACACAGAGCAGTTTCTCAGAAAGCTTCTTTCCAGTTTTGAACGGAAGATATTTACTTTTTCACCCTAGCCCTCTATGGGCTTCCAAATATCCCTTTGCCAATTCCACAAGAACAGCCTTAGCGAAAGGCTTCTTGAAGGGAAAGATGTAACTCTGTGAGATGAATTCACAGAACACAGAGCAGTGTCTCAGAAAGCTTCTTTCCAGTTTTGAACGGAAGATATTTCCTGTTTCACCATAGCCCTCTATGGGCTTCCAAATATCCCTTTGCCAATTCCACAAGAACAGCCTTAGCGAAAGGCTTCTTGAAAGGAAAGATGTAACTCTGTGAGATGAATTCACAGAACACAGTGCAGTTTCTCAGAAAGCTTCTTTCCAGTTTTGAACGGAAGATATTTCCTTTTTCACCATAGGCCTCTATGGGCTTCCAAATATCCCTTTGCCAATTCCACAAGAACAGCCTTAGCGAAAGGCTTCTTGAAGGGAAAGATGTAACTCTGTGAGATGAATTCACAGAACACAGAGCAGTTTCTCAGAAAGCTTCTTTCCAGTTTTGAACGGAAGATATTTCCTTTTTCACCATAGCCCTCTATGGAATTCCAAATATCCCTTTGCCAATTCCACAAGAACAGCCTTAGCAAAAGGCTTCTTGAAGGGAAAGATGTAACTCTGTGAGATGAATTAACAGAACACAGAGCAGTTTCTCAGAAAGCTTCCTTCCAGTTTTGAACGGAAGATATTTCCTTTTTCACCATAGCCCTCTATGGGCTTCCAAATATCCCTTTGCCAATTCCACAAGAACAGCCTTAGCGAAAGGCTTCTTGAAGGGAAAGATGTAACTCTGTGAGATGAATTCACAGAACACAGAGCAGTTTCTCAGAAAGCTTCTTTCCAGTTTTGAACGAAGATATTTCCTTTTTCACCATAGGCCTCTATGGGCTTCCAAATATCCCTTTGCCAATTCCACAAGAACAGCCTTAGCGAAAGGCTTCTTGAAGGGAAAGATGTAACTCTGTAAGATGAATTCACAGAACACAGAGCAGTTTCTCTGAAAGCTTCTTTCCAGTTTTGAACGGAAGATATTTCCTTTTTCACCATAGCCCTCTATGGGCTTCCAAATATCCCTTTGACAATTCCACAAGAGCAGCCTTAGCGAAAGGCTTCTTGAAGGGAAAGATGTAACTCTGTGAGATGAATTCACAGAACACAGAGCAGTTTCTCAGAAAGCTTCTTTCCAGTTTTGAACGGAAGATATTTCCTTTTTCACCATAGGCCTCTAGGGGCTTCCAAATATGCCTTTGCCAATTCCACAAGAACAGACTTAGCGAAAGGCTTCTTGAAGGGAAAGATGTAACTCTGTGAGATGAATTCACAGAACACAGAGCAGTTTCTCAGAAAGCTTCTTTCCAGTTTTGAACGGAAGATATTTACTTTTTCACCCTAGCCCTCTATGGGCTTCCAAATATCCCTTTGCCAATTCCACAAGAACAGCCTTAGCGAAAGGCTTCTTGAAGGGAAAGATGTAACTCTGTGAGATGAATTCACAGAACACAGAGCAGTGTCTCAGAAAGCTTCTTTCCAGTTTTGAACGGAAGATATTTCCTGTTTCACCATAGCCCTCTATGGGCTTCCAAATATCCCTTTGCCAATTCCACAAGAACAGCCTTAGCGAAAGGCTTCTTGAAGGGAAAGATGTAACTCTGTTGGATGAATTCACAGAACACAGAGCAGTTTCTCAGAAAGCTTCTTTCCAGTTTTGAACGGAAGATATTTCCTTTTTCACCATAGCCCTCTATGGGCTTCCAAATATCCCCTTGCCAATTCCACAAGAACAGCCTTAGCGAAAGGCTTCTTGAAGGGAAACATGTAACTCTGTGAGATGAATTCACAGAACACAGAGCAGTTTCTCAGAAAGCTTCTTTCCAGTTTTGAACGGAAGATATTTACTTTTTCACCATAGCCCTCTACGGGCTTCCAAATATCCCTTTGCCAATTCCACAAGAACAGCCTTAGCGAAAGGCTTCTTGAAGGGAAAGATGTAACTCTGTGAGACGAATTCACAGAACACAGAGCAGTTTCTCAGAAAGCTTCTTTCCAGTTTTGAACGGAAGATATTTCCTTTTTCACCATAGCCCTCTATGGAATTCCAAATATCCCTTTGCCAATTCCACAAGAACAGCCTTAGCAAAAGGCTTCTTGAAGGGAAAGATGTAACTCTGTGAGATGAATTCACAGAACACAGTGCAGTTTCTCAGAAAGCTTCTTTCCAGTTTTGAACGGAAGATATTTCCTTTTTCACCATAGCCCTCTATGGGCTTCCAAATATCCCTTTGCCAATTCCACAAGAACAGCCTTAGCGAAAGGCTTCTTGAAGGGAAAGATGTAACTCTGTGAGACGAATTCACAGAACACAGAGCAGTTTCTCAGAAAGCTTCTTTCCAGTTTTGAACGGAAGATATTTACTTTTTCACCATAGCCCTCTACGGGCTTCCAAATATCCCTTTGCGAATTCCACAAGAACAGCCTTAGCGAAAGGCTTCTTGAAGGGAAAGATGTAACTCTGTGAGATGAATTCACAGAACACAGAGCAGTTTCTCAGAAAGCTTCTTTCCAGTTTTGAACGGAAGATATTTCCTTTTTCACCATAGCCCTCTATGGGCTTCCAAATATCCCTTTGCCAATTCCACAAGAACAGCCTTAGCGAAAGGCTTCTTGAAAGGAAAGATACAACTCTGTGAGATGAATTCACAGAACACAGAGCAGTGTCTCAGAAAGCTTCTTTCCAGTTTTGAACGGAAGATATTTCCTTTTTCACCATAGGCCTCTATGGGCTTCCAAATATCCCTTTGCCAATTCCACAAGAACAGCCTTAGCGAAAGGCTTCTTGAAGGGAAAGATGTAACTCTGTGAGATGAATTCACAGAACACAGAGCAGTTTCTCAGAAAGCTTCTTTCCAGTTTTGAACGGAAGATATTTCCTTTTTCACCATAGCCCTCTATGGAATTCCAAATATCCCTTTGCCAATTCCCCAAGAACAGCCTTAGCAAAAGGCTTCTTGAAGGCAAAGATGTAACTCTGTGATATGAATTAACAGAACACAGAGCAGTTTCTCAGAAAGCTTCTTTCCAGTTTTGAACGGAAGATATTTCCTTTTTCACCATAGCCCTCTATGGGCTTCCAAATATCCCTTTGCCAATTCCACAAGAACAGCCTTAGCGAAAGGCTTCTTGAAGGGAAAGATGTAACTCTGTGAGATGAATTCACAGAACACAGAGCAGTTTCTCAGAAAGCTTCTTTCCAGTTTTGAACGGAAGATATTTACTTTTTCACCCTAGCCCTCTATGGGCTTCCAAATATCCCTTTGCCAATTCCACAAGAACAGCCTTAGCGAAAGGCTTCTTGAAGGGAAAGATGTAACTCTGTGAGATGAATTCACAGAACACAGAGCAGTGTCTCAGAAAGCTTCTTTCCAGTTTTGAACGGAAGATATTTCCTGTTTCACCATAGCCCTCTATGGGCTTCCAAATATCCCTTTGCCAATTCCACAAGAACAGCCTTAGCGAAAGGCTTCTTGAAGGGAAAGATGTAACTCTGTGAGATGAATTCACAGAACACAGAGTAGTTTCTCCGAAAGCTTCTTTCCAGTTTTGAACGGAAGATATTTCCTTTTTCACCATAGCCCTCTATGGGCTTCCAAATATCCCTTTGCCAATTCCACAAGAACAGCCTTAGCGAAAGGCTTCTTGAAGGGAAAGATGTAACTCTGTGAGATGAATTCACAGAACACAGAGCAGTTTCTCAGAAAGCTTCTTTCCAGTTTTGAACGGAAGATATTTACTTTTTCCCCATAGCCCTCTACGGGCTTCCAAATATCCCTTTGCCAATTCCACAAGAACAGCCTTAGCGAAAGGCTTCTTGAAGGGAAAGATGTAACTCTGTGAGATGAATTCACAGAACACAGAGCAGTTTCTCAGAAAGCTTCTTTCCAGTTTTGAACGGAAGATATTTCCTTTTTCACCATAGCCCTCTATGGGCTTCCAAATATCCCTTTGCCAATTCCACAAGAACAGCCTTAGCGAAAGGCTTCTTGAAAGGAAAGATATAACTCTGTGAGATGAATTCACAGAACACAGAGCAGTTTCTCAGAAAGCTTCTTTCCAGTTTTGAACGGAAGATATTTCCTTTTTCACCATAGGCCTCTATGGGCTTCCAAATATCCCTTTGCCAATTCCACAAGAAGAGCCTTAGCGAAAGGCTTCTTGAAGGGAAAGATGTAACTCTGTGAGATGAATTCACAGAACACAGAGCAGTTTCTCAGAAAGCTTCTTTCCAGTTTTGAACGGAAGATATTTCCTTTTTTACCATAGCCCTCTATGGAATTCCAAATATCCCTTTGCCAATTCCACAAGAACAGCCTTAGCAAAAGGCTTCTTGAAGGGAAAGATGTAACTCTGTGAGATGAATTAACAGAACACAGAGCCGTTTCTCAGAAAGCTTCCTTCCAGTTTTGAACGGAAGATATTTCCTTTTTCACCATAGCCCTCTATGGGCTTCCAAATATCCCTTTGCCAATTCCACAAGAACAGCCTTAGCGAAAGGCTTCTTGAAGGGAAAGATGTAACTCTGTGAGATGAATTCACAGAACACAGAGCAGTTTCTCAGAAAGCTTCTTTCCAGTTTTGAACGGAAGATATTTCCTTTTTCACCATAGGCCTCTATGGGCTTCCAAATATCCCTTTGCCAATTCCACAAGAACAGCCTTAGCGAAAGGCTTCTTGAAGGGAAAGATGTAACTCTGTAAGATGAATTCACAGAACACAGAGCAGTTTCTCTGAAAGCTTCTTTCCAGTTTTGAACGGAAGATATTTCCTTTTTCACCATAGCCCTCTATGGGCTTCCAAATATCCCTTTGCCAATTCCACAAGAACAGCCTTAGCGAAAGGCTTCTTGAAGGGAAAGATGTAACTCTGTGAGATGAATTCACAGAACACAGAGCAGTTTCTCAGAAAGCTTCTTTCCAGTTTTGAACGGAAGATATTTCCTTTTTCACCATAGCCCTCTATGGGCTTCCAAATATCCCTTTGCCAATTCCACAAGAACAGCCTTAGCGAAAGGCTTCTTGAAAGGAAAGATATAACTCTGTGAGATGAATTCACAGAACACAGAGCAGTGTCTCAGAAAGCTTCTTTCCAGTTTTGAACGGAAGATATTTCCTTTTTCACCATAGGCCTCTATGGGCTTCCAAATATCCCTTTGCCAATTCCACAAGAACAGCCTTAGCGAAAGGCTTCTTGAAGGGAAAGATGTAACTCTGTGAGATGAATTCACAGAACACAGAGCAGTTTCTCAGAAAGCTTCTTTCCAGTTTTGAACGGAAGATATTTCCTTTTTCACCATAGCCCTCTATGGAATTCCAAATATCCCTTTGCCAATTCCACAAGAACAGCCTTACCAAAAGGCTTCTTGAAGGGAAAGATGTAACTCTGTGAGATGAATTAACAGAACACAGAGCAGTTTCTCAGAAAGCTTCCTTCCAGTTTTGAACGGAAGATATTTCCTTTTTCACCATAGCCCTCTATGGGCTTCCAAATATCCCTTTGCCAATTCCACAAGAACAGCCTTAGCGAAAGGCTTCTTGAAAGGAAAGATGTAACTCTGTGAGATGAATTCACAGAACACAGTGCAGTTTCTCAGAAAGCTTCTTTCCAGTTTTGAACGGAAGATATTTCCTTTTTCACCATAGGCCTCTATGGGCTTCCAAATATCCCTTTGCCAATTCCACAAGAACAGTCTTAGCGAAAGGCTTCTTGAAGGGAAAGATGTAACTCTGTGAGATGAATTCACAGAACACAGAGCAGTTTCTCAGAAAGCTTCTTTCCAGTTTTGAACGGAAGATATTTCCTTTTTCACCATAGCCCTCTATGGGCTTCCAAATATCCCTTTGCCAATTCCACAAGAACAGCCTTAGCTAAAGGCTTCTTGAAGGGAAAGATGTAACTCTGTGAGATGAATTCACAGAACAAAGAGCAGTTTCTCAGAAAGCTTCTTTCCAGTTTTGAACGGAAGATATTTACTTTTTCACCATAGCCCTCTACGGGCTTCCAAATATCCCTTTGCCAATTCCACAAGAACAGCCTTAGCGAAAGGCTTCTTGAAGGGAAAGATGTAACTCTGTGAGATGAATTCACAGAACACAGAGCAGTTTCTCAGAAAGCTTCTTTCCAGTTTTGAACGGAAGATATTTCCTTTTTCACCATAGCCCTCTATGGGCTTCCAAATATCCCTTTGCCAATTCCACAAGAACAGCCTTAGCGAAAGGCTTCTTGAAAGGAAAGATATAACTCTGTGAGATGAATTCACAGAACACAGAGCAGTGTCTCAGAAAGCTTCTTTCCAGTTTTGAACGGAAGATATTTCCTTTTTCACCATAGGCCTCTATGGGCTTCCAAATATCCCTTTGCCAATTCCACAAGAACAGCCTTAGCGAAAGGCTTCTTGAAGGGAAAGATGTAACTCTGTGAGATGAATTCACAGAACACAGAGCAGTTTCTCAGAAAGCTTCTTTCAAGTTTTGAACGGAAGATATTTCCTTTTTCACCATAGCCCTCTATGGAATTCCAAATATCCCTTTGCCAATTCCACAAGAACAGCCTTAGCAAAAGGCTTCTTGAAGGGAAACATGTAACTCTGTGAGATGAATTAACAGAACACAGAGCAGTTTCTCAGAAAGCTTCCTTCCAGTTTTGAACGGAAGATATTTCCTTTTTCACCATAGCCCTCTATGGGCTTCCAAATATCCCTTTGCCAATTCCACAAGAACAGCCTTAGCGAAAGGCTTCTTGAAAGGAAAGATGTAACTCTGTGAGATGAATTCACAGAACACAGTGCAGTTTCTCAGAAAGCTTCTTTCCAGTTTTGAACGGAAGATATTTCCTTTTTCACCATAGGCCTCTATGGGCTTCCAAATATCCCTTTGCCAATTCCACAAGAACAGCATTAGCGAAAGGCTTCTTGAAAGGAAAGATATAACTCTGTGAGATGAATTCACAGAACGCCGAGCAGTGTCTCAGAAAGCTTCTTTCCAGTTTTGAACGGAAGATATTTCCTTTTTCACCATAGGCCTCTATGGTCTTCCAAATATCCCTTTGCCAATTCCACAAGAACAGCCTTAGCGAAAGGCTTCTTGAAGGGAAAGATGTAACTCTGTGAGATGAATTCACAGAACACAGAGCAGTTTCTCAGAAAGCTTCTTTCCAGTTTTAAACGGAAGATATTTCCTTTTTCACCATAGCCCTCTATGGGCTTCCAAATATCCCTTTGCCAATTCCACAAGAACAGCCTTAGCGAAAGGCTTCTTGAAGGGAAAGATGTAACTCTGTGAGATGAATTAACAGAACACAGAGCAGTTTCTCAGAAAGCTTCTTTCCAGTTTTGAACGGAATATATTTCCTTTTTCACCATAGCCCTCTACGGGCTTCCAAATATCCCTTTGCCAATTCCACAAGAACAGCCTTAGCGAAAGGCTTCTTGAAGGGAAAGATGTAACTCTGTGAGATGAATTCACAGAACACAGAGCAGTTTCTCAGAAAGCTTCTTTCCAGTTTTGAACGGAAGATATTTCCTTTTTTACCCTAGCCATCTATGGGCTTCCAAATATCCCTTTGCCAATTCCACAAGAACAGCCTTAGCGAAAGGCTTCTTGAAGGGAAAGATGTAACTCTGTGAGATGAATTAACAGAACACAGAGCAGTTTCTCAGAAAGCTTCTTTCCAGTTTTGAACGGAAGATATTTCCTTTTTCACCATAGCCCTCTATGGGCTTCCAAATATCCCTTTGCCAATTCCACAAGAACAGCCTTAGCGAAAGGCTTCTTGAAGGGAAAGATGTAACTCTGTGTGATGAATTCACAGAACACAGAGCAGTTTCTCAGAAAGCTTCTTTCCAGTTTTGAACGGATGATATTTCCTTTTTCACCATAGGCCTCTATGGGCTTCCAAATATCCCTTTGCCAATTCCACAAGAACAGTCTTAGCGAAAGGCTTCTTGAAGGGAAAGATGTAACTCTGTGAGATGAATTCACAGAACACAGAGCAGTGTCTCAGAAACTTCTTTCCAGTTTTGAACGGAAGATATTTCCTTTTTCACCATAGCCCTCTATGGGCTTCCAAATATCCCTTTGCCAATTCCACAAGAACAGCCTTAGCAAAAGGCTTCTGGAAGGGAAAGATGTAACTTTGTGAGATGAATTCACAGAACACCGAGCAGTTTCTCAGAAAGCTTCTTTCCGGTTTTGAACGGAAGATATTTCCTTTTTCACCATCGCCCTCTAGGGGCTTCCAAATATCCCTTTGCCAATTCCACAAGAACAGCCTTAGCGAAAGGCTTCTTGAAGGGAAAGATGTAACTCTGTGAGATGAATTCACAGAACACAGAGCAGTGTCTCAGAAAGCTTCTTTCCAGTTTTGAACGGAAGATATTTCCTTTTTCACCATAGGCCTCTATGGGCTTCCAAATATCCCTTTGCCAATTCCACAAGAACAGCCTTAGCGAAAGGCTTCTTGAAGGGAAAGATGTAACTCTGTGAGATGAATTCACAGAACACAGAGCAGTTTCTCAGAAAGCTTCTTTCCAGTTTTGAACGGAAGATATTTCCTTTTTCACCATAGGCCTCTATGGGCTTCCAAATATCCCTTTGCCAATTCCACAAGAACAGCCTTAGCGAAAGGCTTCTTGAAGGGAAAGATGTAACTCTGTGAGATGAATTCACAGAACACAGAGCAGTTTCTCAGAAAGCTTCTTTCCAGTTTTGAACGGAAGATATTTCCTTTTTCACCATAGCCCTCTATGTAATTCCAAATATCCCTTTGCCAATTCCACAAGAACAGCCTTAGCAAAAGGCTTCTTGAAGGGAAAGATGTAACTCTGTGAGATGAATTAACAGAACACAGAGCAGTTTCTCAGAAAGCTTCCTTCCAGTTTTGAACGGAAGATATTTCCTTTTTCACCATAGCCCTCTATGGGCTTCCAAATATCCCTTTGCCAATTCCACAAGAACAGCCTTAGCGAAAGGCTTCTTGAAAGGAAAGATGTAACTCTGTGAGATGAATTCACAGAACACAGTGCAGTTTCTCAGAAAGCTTCTTTCCTGTTTTGAACGGAAGATATTTCCTTTTTCACCCTAGGCCTCTATGGGCTTCCAAATATCCCTTTGCCAATTCCACAAGAACAGCCTTAGCGAAAGGCTTCTTGAAGGGAAAGATGTAACTCTGTGAGATGAATTCACAGAACACAGAGCAGTTTCTCAGAAAGCTTCTTTCCAGTTTTGAACGGAAGATATTTCCTTTTTCACCATAGCCCTCTATGGAATTCCAAATATCCCTTTGCCAATTCCACAAGAACAGCCTTAGCAAAAGGCTTCTTGAAGGGAAAGATGTAACTCTGTGAGATGAATTAACAGAACACAGAGCAGTTTCTCAGAAAGCTTCCTTCCAGTTTTGAACGGAAGATAATTCCTTTTTCACCATAGCCCTCTATGGGCTTCCAAATATCCCTTTGCCAATTCCACAAGAACAGCCTTAGCGAAAGGCTTCTTGAAAGGAAAGATGTAACTCTGTGAGATGAATTCACAGAACACAGTGCAGTTTCTCAGAAAGCTTCTTTCCAGTTTTGAACGGAAGATATTTCCTTTTTCACCATAGGCCTCTATGGGCTTCCAAATATCCGTTTGCCAATTCCACAAGAACAGCCTTAGCGAAAGGCTTCTTGAAGGGAAAGATGTAACTCTGTGAGATGAATTCACAGAACACAGAGCAGTTTCTCAGAAAGCTTCTTTCCAGTTTTGAACGGAAGATATTTCCTTTTTCACCATAGCCCTCTATGGGCTTCCAAATATCCCTTTGCCAATTCCACAAGAATAGCCTTAGCGAAAGGCTTCTTGAAGGGAAAGATGTAACTCTGTGAGATGAATTCACAGAACACAGAGCAGTTTCTCAGAAAGCTTCTTTCCAGTTTTGAACGGAAGATATTTACTTTTTCACCATAGCCCTCTACGGGCTTCCAAATATCCCTTTGCCAATTCCACAAGAACAGCCTTAGCGAAAGGCTTCTTGAAGGGAAAGATGTAACTCTGTGAGATGAATTCACAGAACACAGAGCAGTTTCTCAGAAAGCTTCTTTCCAGTTTTGAACGGAAGATATTTCCTTTTTCACCATAGCCCTCTATGGGCTTCCAAATATCCCTTTGCCAATTCCACAAGAACAGCCTTAGCGAAAGGCTTCTTGAAGGGAAAGATGTAACTCTGTGAGATGAATTCACAGAACACAGAGCAGTTTCTCAGAAAGCTTCTTTCCAGTTTTGAACGGAAGATATTTCCTTTTTCACCATAGGCCTCTATGGGCTTCCAAATATCCCTTTGCCAATTCCACAAGAACAGTCTTAGCGAAAGGCTTCTTGAAGGGAAAGATGTAACTCTGTGAGATGAATTAACAGAACACAGAGCAGTTTCTCAGAAAGCTTCTTTCCAGTTTTCAACGGAAGATATTTCCTTTTTCACCATAGCCCTCTATGGGCTTCCAAATATCCCTTTGCCAATTCCACAAGAACAGCCTTAGCGAAAGGCTTCTTGAAGGGAAAGATGTAACTCTGTGAGATGAATTAACAGAACACAGAGCAGTTTCTCAGAAAGCTTCTTTCCAGTTTTGAACGGAAGATATTTCCTTTTTCACCATAGCCCTCTATGGGCTTCCAAATATCCCTTTGCCAATTCCACAAGAACAGCCTTAGCGAAAGGCTTCTTGAAAGGAAAGATTTAACTCTGTGAGATGAATTCACAGAACACAGAGCAGTGTCTCAGAAAGCTTCTTTCCAGTTTTGAACGGAAGATATTTCCTTTTTCACCATAGGCCTCTATGGGCTTCCAAATATCCCTTTGCCAATTCCACAAGAACAGCCTTAGCGAAAGGCTTCTTGAAGGGAAAGATGTAACTCTGTGAGATGAATTCACAGAACACAGAGCAGTTTCTCAGAAAGCTTCCTTCCAGTTTTGAACGGAAGATATTTCCTTTTTCACCATAGCCCTCTATGGAATTCCAAATATCCCTTTGCCGATTCCACAAGAACAGCCTTAGCAAAAGGCTTCTTGAAGGGAAAGATGTAACTCTGTGAGATGAATTAACAGAACACAGAGCAGTTTCTCAGAAAGCTTCCTTCCAGTTTTGAACGGAAGATATTTCCTTTTTCACCATAGCCCTCTATGGGCTTCCAAATATCCCTTTGCCAATTCCAGAAGAACAGCCTTAGCGAAAGGCTTCTTGAAGGGAAAGATGTAACTCTGTGAGATGAATTCACAGAACACAGAGCAGTTTCTCAGAAAGCTTCTTTCCAGTTTTGAACGGAAGATATTTCCTTTTTCACCATAGGCCTCTATGGGCTTCCAAATATCCCTTTGCCAATTCCACAAGAACAGCCTTAGCGAAAGGCTTCTTGAAGGGAAAGATGTAACTCTGTAAGATGAATTCACAGAACACAGAGCAGTTTCTCTGAAAGCTTCTTTCCAGTTTTGAACGGAAGATATTTCCTGTTTCACCATAGCCCTCTATGGGCTTCCAAATATCCCTTTGCCAATTCCACAAGAACAGCCTTAGCGAAAGGCTTCTTGAAGGGAAAGATGTAACTCTGTGAGATGAATTCACAGAACACAGAGCAGTTTCTCAGAAAGCTTCTTTCCAGTTTTGAACGGAAGATATTTCCTTTTTCACCATAGCCCTCTATGGGCTTCCAAATATCCCTTTGCCAATTCCACAAGAACAGCCTTAGCGAAAGGCTTCTTGAAAGGAAAGATATAACTCTGTGAGATGAATTCACAGAACACAGAGCAGTGTCTCAGAAAGCTTCTTTCCAGTTTTGAACGGAAGATATTTCCTTTTTCACCATAGGCCTCTATGGGCTTCCAAATATCCCTTTGCCAATTCCACAAGAACAGCCTTAGCGAAAGGCTTCTTGAAGGGAAAGATGTAACTCTGTGAGATGAATTCACAGAACACAGAGCAGTCTCTCAGAAAGCTTCTTTCGAGTTTTGAACGGAAGATATTTCCTTTTTCACCATAGCCCTCTATGGAATTCCAAATATCCCTTTGCCAATTCCACAAGAACAGCCTTAGCAAAAGGCTTCTTGAAGGGAAAGATGTAACTCTGTGAGATGAATTAACAGAACACAGAGCAGTTTCTCAGAAAGCTTCCTTCCAGTTTTGAACGGAAGATATTTCCTTTTTCACCATAGCCCTCTATGGGCTTCCAAATATCCCTTTGCCAATTCCACAAGAACAGCCTTAGCGAAAGGCTTCTTGAAAGGAAAGATGTAACTCTGTGAGATGAATTCACAGAACACAGTGCAGTTTCTCAGAAAGCTTCTTTCCAGTTTTGAACGGAAGATATTTCCTTTTTCACCATAGGCCTCTATGGGCTTCCAAATATCCCTTTGCCAATTCCACAAGAACAGTCTTAGCGAAAGGCTTCTTGAAGGGAAAGATGTAACTCTGTGAGATGAATTCACAGAACACAGAGCAGTTTCTCAGAAAGCTTCTTTCCAGTTTTGAACGGAAGATATTTCCTTTTTCACCATAGCCCTCTATGGGCTTCCAAATATCCCTTTGCCAATTCCACAAGAACAGCCTTAGCGAAAGGCTTCTTGAAGGGAAAGATGTAACTCTGTGAGATGAATTCACAGAACACAGAGCAGTTTCTCAGAAAGCTTCTTTCCAGTTTTGAACGGAAGATATTTACTTTTTCACCATAGCCCTCTACGGGCTTCCAAATATCCCTTTGCCAATTCCACAAGAACAGCCTTAGCGAAAGGCTTCTTGAAGGGAAAGATGTAACTCTGTGAGATGAATTCACAGAACACAGAGCAGTTTCTCAGAAAGCATCTTTCCAGTTTTGAACGGAAGATATTTCCTTTTTCACCGTAGCCCTCTATGGGCTTCCAAATATCCCTTTGCCAATTCCACAAGAACAGCCTTAGCGAAAGGCTTCTTGAAAGGAAAGATATAACTCTGTGAGATGAATTCACAGAACACAGAGCAGTGTCTCAGAAAGCTTCTTTCCAGTTTTGAACGGAAGATATTTCCTTTTTCACCATAGGCCTCTATGGGCTTCCAAATATCCCTTTGCCAATTCCACAAGAACAGCCTTAGCGAAAGGCTTCTTGAAGGGAAAGATGTAACTCTGTGAGATGAATTCACAGAACACAGAGCAGTTTCTCAGAAAGCTTCTTTCCAGTTTTGAACGGAAGATATTTCCTTTTTCACCATAGCCCTCTATGGAATTCCAAATATCCCTTTGCCAATTCCACAAGAACAGCCTTAGCAAAAGGCTTCTTGAAGGGAAAGATGTAACTCTGTGAGATGAATTAACAGAACACAGAGCAGTTTCTCAGAAAGCTTCCTTCCAGTTTTGAACGGAAGATATTTCCTTTTTCACCATAGCCCTCTATGGGCTTCCAAATATCCCTTTGCCAATTCCACAAGAACAGCCTTAGCGAAAGGCTTCTTGAAAGGAAAGATGTAACTCTGTGAGATGAATTCACAGAACACAGTGCAGTTTCTCAGAAAGCTTCTTTCCAGTTTTGAACGGAAGATATTTCCTTTTTCACCATAGGTCTCTATGGGCTTCCAAATATCCCTTTGCCAATTCCACAAGAACAGCATTAGCGAAAGTCTTCTTGAAAGGAAAGATATAACTCTGTGAGATGAATTCACAGAACGCAGAGCAGTGTCTCAGAAAGCTTCTTTCCAGTTTTGAACGGAAGATATTTCCTTTTTCACCATAGGCCTCTATGTGCTTCCAAATATCCCTTTGCCAATTCCACAAGAACAGCCTTAGCGAAAGGCTTCTTGAAGGGAAAGATGTAACTCTGTGAGATGAATTCACAGAACACAGAGCAGTTTCTCAGAAAGCTTCTTTCCAGTTTTAAACGGAAGATATTTCCTTTTTCACCATAGCCCTCTATGGGCTTCCAAATATCCCTCTGCCAATTCCACAAGAACAGCCTTAGCGAAAGGCTTCTTGAAGGGAAAGATGTAACTCTGTGAGATGAATTCACAGAACACAGAGCAGTTTCTCAGAAAGCTTCTTTCCAGTTTTGAACGGAAGATATTTCCTTTTTCACCATAGCCCTCTACGGGCTTCCAAATATCCCTTTGCCAATTCCACAAGAACAGCCTTAGCGAAAGGCTTCTTGAAGGGAAAGATGTAACTCTGTGAGATGAATTCACAGAACACAGAGCAGTTTCTCAGAAAGCTTCTTTCCAGTTTTGAACGGAAGATATTTCCTTTTTCACCATAGCCCTCTATGGGCTTCCAAATATCCCTTTGCCAATTCCACAAGAACAGCCTTAGCGAAAGGCTTCTTGAAGGGAAAGATGTAACTCTGTGAGATGAATTAACAGAACACAGAGCAGTTTCTCAGAAAGCTTCTTTCCAGTTTTGAACGGAAGATATTTCCTTTTTCACCATAGCCCTCTATGGGCTTCCAAATATCCCTTTGCCAATTCCACAAGAACAGCCTTAGCGAAAGGCTTCTTGAAGGGAAAGATGTAACTCTGTGAGATGAATTCACAGAACACAGAGCAGTTTCTCAGAAAGCTTCTTTCCAGTTTTGAACGGAAGATATTTCCTTTTTCACCATAGCCCTCTATGGGCTTCCAAATATCCCTTTGCCAATTCCACAAGAACAGTCTTAGCGAAAGGCTTCTTGAAGGGAAAGATGTAACTCTGTGAGATGAATTAACAGAACACAGAGCAGTTTCTCAGAAAGCTTCTTTCCAGTTTTGAACGGAAGATATTTCCTTTTTCACCATAGCCCTCTATGGGCTTCCAAATATCCCTTTGCCAATTCCACAAGAACAGCCTTAGCAAAAGGCTTCTGGAAGGGAAAGATGTAACTTTGTGAGATGAATTCACAGAACACCGAGCAGTTTCTCAGAAAGCTTCTTTCCAGTTTTGAACGGAAGATATTTCCTTTTTCACCATTGCCCTCTAGGGGCTTCCAAATATCCCTTTGCCAATTCCACAAGAACAGCCTTAGCGAAAGGCTTCTTGAAGGGAAAGATGTAACTCTGTGAGATGAATTAACAGAACACAGAGCAGTTTCTCAGAAAGCTTCTTTCCAGTTTTGAACGGAAGATATTTCCTTTTTCACCATAGCCCTCTACGGGCTTCCAAATATCCCTTTGCCAATTCCACAAGAACAGCCTTAGCGAAAGGCTTCTTGAAGGGAAAGATGTAACTCTGTGAGATGAATTCACAGAACACAGAGCAGTTTCTCAGAAAGCTTCTTTCCAGTTTTGAACGGAAGATATTTCCTTTTTTACCCTAGCCCTCTATGGGCTTCCAAATATCCCTTTGCCAATTCCACAAGAACAGCCTTAGCGAAAGGCTTCTTGAAGGGAAAGATGTAACTCTGTGAGATGAATTAACAGAACACAGAGCAGTTTCTCAGAAAGCTTCTTTCCAGTTTTGAACGGAAGATATTTCCTTTTTCACCATAGCCCTCTATGGGCTTCCAAATATCCCTTTGCCAATTCCACAAGAACAGCCTTAGCGAAAGGCTTCTTGAAGGGAAAGATGTAACTCTGTGTGATGAATTCACAGAACACAGAGCAGTTTCTCAGAAAGCTTCTTTCCAGTTTTGAACGGAAGATATTTCCTTTTTCACCATAGGCCTCTATGGGCTTCCAAATATCCCTTTGCCAATTCCACAAGAACAGTCTTAGCGAAAGGCTTCTTGAAGGGAAAGATGTAACTCTGTGAGATGAATTCACAGAACACAGAGCAGTGTCTCAGAAACTTCTTTCCAGTTTTGAACGGAAGATATTTCCTTTTTCACCATAGCCCTCTATGGGCTTCCAAATATCCCTTTGCCAATTCCACAAGAACAGCCTTAGCAAAAGGCTTCTGGAAGGGAAAGATGTAACTTTGTGAGATGAATTCACAGAACACCGAGCAGTTTCTCAGAAAGCTTCTTTCCAGTTTTGAACGGAAGATATTTCCTTTTTCACCATCGCCCTCTAGGGGCTTCCAAATATCCCTTTGCCAATTCCACAAGAACAGCCTTAGCGAAAGGCTTCTTGAAGGGAAAGATGTAACTCTGTGAGATGAATTCACAGAACACAGAGCAGTGTCTCAGAAAGCTTCTTTCCAGTTTTGAACGGAAGATATTTCCTTTTTCACCATAGGCCTCTATGGGCTTCCAAATATCCCTTTGCCAATTCCACAAGAACAGCCTTAGCGAAAGGCTTCTTGAAGGGAAAGATGTAACTCTGTGAGATGAATTCACAGAACACAGAGCAGTTTCTCAGAAAGCTTCTTTCCAGTTTTGAACGGAAGATATTTCCTTTTTCACCATAGGCCTCTATGGGCTTCCAAATATCCCTTTGCCAATTCCACAAGAACAGCCTTAGCGAAAGGCTTCTTGAAGGGAAAGATGTAACTCTGTGAGATGAATTCACAGAACACAGAGCAGTTTCTCAGAAAGCTTCTTTCCAGTTTTGAACGGAAGATATTTCCTTTTTCACCATAGCCCTCTATGGAATTCCAAATATCCCTTTGCCAATTCCACAAGAACAGCCTTAGCAAAAGGCTTCTTGAAGGGAAAGATGTAACTCTGTGAGATGAATTAACAGAACACAGAGCAGTTTCTCAGAAAGCTTCCTTCCAGTTTTGAACGGAAGATATTTCCTTTTTCACCATAGCCCTCTATGGGCTTCCAAATATCCCTTTGCCAATTCCACAAGAACAGCCTTAGCGAAAGGCTTCTTGAAAGGAAAGATGTAACTCTGTGAGATGAATTCACAGAACACAGTGCAGTTTCTCAGAAAGCTTCTTTCCAGTTTTGAACGGAAGATATTTCCTTTTTCACCCTAGGCCTCTATGGGCTTCCAAATATCCCTTTGCCAATTCCACAAGAACAGCCTTAGCGAAAGGCTTCTTGAAGGGAAAGATGTAACTCTGTGAGATGAATTCACAGAACACAGAGCAGTTTCTCAGAAAGCTTCTTTCCAGTTTTGAACGGAAGATATTTCCTTTTTCACCATAGCCCTCTATGGAATTCCAAATATCCCTTTGCCAATTCCACAAGAACAGCCTTAGCAAAAGGCTTCTTGAAGGGAAAGATGTAACTCTGTGAGATGAATTAACAGAACACAGAGCAGTTTCTCAGAAAGCTTCCTTCCAGTTTTGAACGGAAGATAATTCCTTTTTCACCATAGCCCTCTATGGGCTTCCAAATATCCCTTTGCCAATTCCACAAGAACAGCCTTAGCGAAAGGCTTCTTGAAAGGAAAGATGTAACTCTGTGAGATGAATTCACAGAACACAGTGCAGTTTCTCAGAAAGCTTCTTTCCAGTTTTGAACGGAAGATATTTCCTTTTTCACCATAGGCCTCTATGGGCTTCCAAATATCCCTTTGCCAATTCCACAAGAACAGCCTTAGCGAAAGGCTTCTTGAAGGGAAAGATGTAACTCTGTGAGATGAATTCACAGAACACAGAGCAGTTTCTCAGAAAGCTTCTTTCCAGTTTTGAACGGAAGATATTTCCTTTTTCACCATAGCCCTCTATGGGCTTCCAAATATCCCTTTGCCAATTCCACAAGAACAGCCTTAGCGAAAGGCTTCTTGAAGGGAAAGATGTAACTCTGTGAGATGAATTCGCAGAACACAGAGCAGTTTCTCAGAAAGCTTCTTTCCAGTTTTGAACGGAAGATATTTACTTTTTCACCATAGCCCTCTACGGGCTTCCAAATATCCCTTTGCCAATTCCACAAGAACAGCCTTAGCGAAAGGCTTCTTGAAGGGAAAGATGTAACTCTGTGAGATGAATTCACAGAACACAGAGCAGTTTCTCAGAAAGCTTCTTTCCAGTTTTGAACGGAAGATATTTCCTTTTTCACCATAGCCCTCTATGGGCTTCCAAATATCCCTTTGCCAATTCCACAAGAACAGCCTTAGCGAAAGGCTTCTTGAAGGGAAAGATGTAACTCTGTGAGATGAATTCACAGAACACAGAGCAGTTTCTCAGAAAGCTTCTTTCCAGTTTTGAACGGAAGATATTTCCTTTTTCACCATAGGCCTCTATGGGCTTCCAAATATCCCTTTGCCAATTCCACAAGAACAGTCTTAGCGAAAGGCTTCTTGAAGGGAAAGATGTAACTCTGTGAGATGAATTAACAGAACACAGAGCAGTTTCTCAGAAAGCTTCTTTCCAGTTTTCAACGGAAGATATTTCCTTTTTCACCATAGCCCTCTATGGGCTTCCAAATATCCCTTTGCCAATTCCACAAGAACAGCCTTAGCGAAAGGCTTCTTGAAGGGAAAGATGTAACTCTGTGAGATGAATTAACAGAACACAGAGCAGTTTCTCAGAAAGCTTCTTTCCAGTTTTGAACGGAAGATATTTCCTTTTTCACCATAGCCCTCTATGGGCTTCCAAATATCCCTTTGCCAATTCCACAAGAACAGCCTTAGCGAAAGGCTTCTTGAAAGGAAAGATTTAACTCTGTGAGATGAATTCACAGAACACAGAGCAGTGTCTCAGAAAGCTTCTTTCCAGTTTTGAACGGAAGATATTTCCTTTTTCACCATAGGCCTCTATGGGCTTCCAAATATCCCTTTGCCAATTCCACAAGAACAGCCTTAGCGAAAGGCTTCTTGAAGGGAAAGATGTAACTCTGTGAGATGAATTCACAGAACACAGAGCAGTTTCTCAGAAAGCTTCCTTCCAGTTTTGAACGGAAGATATTTCCTTTTTCACCATAGCCCTCTATGGAATTCCAAATATCCCTTTGCCGATTCCACAAGAACAGCCTTAGCAAAAGGCTTCTTGAAGGGAAAGATGTAACTCTGTGAGATGAATTAACAGAACACAGAGCAGTTTCTCAGAAAGCTTCCTTCCAGTTTTGAACGGAAGATATTTCCTTTTTCACCATAGCCCTCTATGGGCTTCCAAATATCCCTTTGCCAATTCCACAAGAACAGCCTTAGCGAAAGGCTTCTTGAAGGGAAAGATGTAACTCTGTGAGATGAATTCACAGAACACAGAGCAGTTTCTCAGAAAGCTTCTTTCCAGTTTTGAACGGAAGATATTTCCTTTTTCACCATAGGCCTCTATGGGCTTCCAAATATCCCTTTGCCAATTCCACAAGAACAGCCTTAGCGAAAGGCTTCTTGAAGGGAAAGATGTAACTCTGTAAGATGAATTCACAGAACACAGAGCAGTTTCTCTGAAAGCTTCTTTCCAGTTTTGAACGGAAGATATTTCCTGTTTCACCATAGCCCTCTATGGGCTTCCAAATATCCCTTTGCCAATTCCACAAGAACAGCCTTAGCGAAAGGCTTCTTGAAGGGAAAGATGTAACTCTGTGAGATGAATTCACAGAACACAGAGCAGTTTCTCAGAAAGCTTCTTTCCAGTTTTGAACGGAAGATATTTCCTTTTTCACCATAGCCCTCTATGGGCTTCCAAATATCCCTTTGCCAATTCCACAAGAACAGCCTTAGCGAAAGGCTTCTTGAAAGGAAAGATATAACTCTGTGAGATGAATTCACAGAACACAGAGCAGTGTCTCAGAAAGCTTCTTTCCAGTTTTGAACGGAAGATATTTCCTTTTTCACCATAGGCCTCTATGGGCTTCCAAATATCCCTTTGCCAATTCCACAAGAACAGCCTTAGCGAAAGGCTTCTTGAAGGGAAAGATGTAACTCTGTGAGATGAATTCACAGAACACAGAGCAGTCTCTCAGAAAGCTTCTTTCCAGTTTTGAACGGAAGATATTTCCTTTTTCACCATAGCCCTCTATGGAATTCCAAATATCCCTTTGCCAATTCCACAAGAACAGCCTTAGCAAAAGGCTTCTTGAAGGGAAAGATGTAACTCTGTGAGATGAATTAACAGAACACAGAGCAGTTTCTCAGAAAGCTTCCTTCCAGTTTTGAACGGAAGATATTTCCTTTTTCACCATAGCCCTCTATGGGCTTCCAAATATCCCTTTGCCAATTCCACAAGAACAGCCTTAGCGAAAGGCTTCTTGAAAGGAAAGATGTAACTCTGTGAGATGAATTCACAGAACACAGTGCAGTTTCTCAGAAAGCTTCTTTCCAGTTTTGAACGGAAGATATTTCCTTTTTCACCATAGGCCTCTATGGGCTTCCAAATATCCCTTTGCCAATTCCACAAGAACAGCATTAGCGAAAGTCTTCTTGAAAGGAAAGATATAACTCTGTGAGATGAATTCACAGAACGCAGAGCAGTGTCTCAGAAAGCTTCTTTCCAGTTTTGAACGGAAGATATTTCCTTTTTCACCATAGGCCTCTATGGGCTTCCAAATATCCCTTTGCCAATTCCACAAGAACAGCCTTAGCGAAAGGCTTCTTGAAGGGAAAGATGTAACTCTGTGAGATGAATTCACAGAACACAGAGCAGTTTCTCAGAAAGCTTCTTTCCAGTTTTAAACGGAAGATATTTCCTTTTTCACCATAGCCCTCTATGGGCTTCCAAATATCCCTCTGCCAATTCCACAAGAACAGCCTTAGCGAAAGGCTTCTTGAAGGGAAAGATGTAACTCTGTGATATGAATTCACAGAACACAGAGCAGTTTCTCAGAAAGCTTCTTTCCAGTTTTGAACGGAAGATATTTCCTTTTTCACCATAGCCCTCTACGGGCTTCCAAATATCCCTTTGCCAATTCCACAAGAACAGCCTTAGCGAAAGGCTTCTTGAAGGGAAAGATGTAACTCTGTGAGATGAATTCACAGAACACAGAGCAGTTTCTCAGAAAGCTTCTTTCCAGTTTTGAACGGAAGATATTTCCTTTTTCACCATAGCCCTCTATGGGCTTCCAAATATCCCTTTGCCAATTCCACAAGAACAGCCTTAGCGAAAGGCTTCTTGAAGGGAAAGATGTAACTCTGTGAGATGAATTAACAGAACACAGAGCAGTTTCTCAGAAAGCTTCTTTCCAGTTTTGAACGGAAGATATTTCCTTTTTCACCATAGCCCTCTATGGGCTTCCAAATATCCCTTTGCCAATTCCACAAGAACAGCCTTAGCGAAAGGCTTCTTGATTGGAAAGATGTAACTCTGTGAGATGAATTCACAGAACACAGAGCAGTTTCTCAGAAAGCTTCTTTCCAGTTTTGAACGGAAGATATTTCCTTTTTCACCATAGGCCTCTATGGGCTTCCAAATATCCCTTTGCCAATTCCACAAGAACAGCCTTAGCGAAAGGCTTCTTGAAGGGAAAGATGTAACTCTGTGAGATGAATTAACAGAACACAGAGCAGTTTCTCAGAAAGCTTCTTTCCAGTTTTGAACGGAAGATATTTCCTTTTTCACCATAGCCCTCTATGGGCTTCCAAATATCCCTTTGCCAATTCCACAAGAACAGCCTTAGCAAAAGACTTCTGGAAGGGAAAGATGTAACTTTGTGAGATGAATTCACAGAACACCGAGCAGTTTCTCAGAAAGCTTCTTTCCAGTTTTGAACGGAAGATATTTCCTTTTTCACCATCGCCCTCTAGGGGCTTCCAAATATCCCTTTGCCAATTCCACAAGAACAGCCTTAGCGAAAGGCTTCTTGAAGGGAAAGATGTAACTCTGTGAGATGAATTCACAGAACTCAGAGCAGTGTCTCAGAAAGCTTCTTTCCAGTTTTGAACGGAAGATATTTCCTTTTTCACCATAGGCCTCTATGGGCTTCCAAATATCCCTTTGCCAATTCCACAAGAACAGCCTTAGCGAAAGGCTTCTTGAAGGGAAAGATGTAACTCTGTGAGATGAATTAACAGAACACAGAGCAGTTTCTCAGAAAGCTTCTTTCCAGTTTTGAACGGAAGATATTTCCTTTTTCACCATAGGCCTCTATGGGCTTCCAAATATCCCTTTGCCAATTCCACAAGAACAGCCTTAGCGAAAGGCTTCTTGAAGGGAAAGATGTAACTCTGTGAGATGAATTCACAGAACACAGAGCAGTTTCTCAGAAAGCTTCTTTCCAGTTTTGAACGGAAGATATTTCCTTTTTCACCATAGCCCTCTATGGAATTCCAAATATCCCTTTGCCAATTCCACAAGAACAGCCTTAGCAAAAGGCTTCTTGAAGGGAAAGATGTAACTCTGTGAGATGAATTAACAGACAAACAGAGCAGTTTCTCAGAAAGCTTCCTTCCAGTTTTGAACGGAAGATATTTCCTTTTTCACCATAGCCCTCTATGGGCTTCCAAATATCCCTTTGCCAATTCCACAAGAACAGCCTTAGCGAAAGGCTTCTTGAAAGGAAAGATGTAACTCTGTGAGATGAATTCACAGAACACAGTGCAGTTTCTCAGAAAGCTTCTTTCCAGTTTTGAACGGAAGATATATCCTTTTTCACCCTAGGCCTCTATGGGCTTCCAAATATCCCTTTGCCAATTCCACAAGAACAGCCTTAGCGAAAGGCTTCTTGAAGGGAAAGATGTAACTCTGTGAGATGAATTCACAGAACACAGAGCAGTTTCTCAGAAAGCTTCTTTCCAGTTTTGAACGGAAGATATTTCCTTTTTCACCATAGCCCTCTATGGAATTCCAAATACCCCTTTGCCAATTCCACAAGAACAGCCTTAGCAAAAGGCTTCTTGAAGGGAAAGATGTAACTCTGTGAGATGAATTCACAGAACACAGAGCAGTTTCTCAGAAAGCTTCCTTCCAGTTTTGAACGGAAGATAATTCCTTTTTCACCATAGCCCTCTATGGGCTTCCAAATATCCCTTTGCCAATTCCACAAGAACAGCCTTAGCGAAAGGCTTCTTGAAAGGAAAGATGTAACTCTGTGAGATGAATTCACAGAACACAGTGCAGTTTCTCAGAAAGCTTCTTTCCAGTTTTGAACGGAAGATATTTCCTTTTTCACCATAGCCCTCTACGGGCTTCCAAATATCCCTTTGCCAATTCCACAAGAACAGCCTTAGCGAAAGGCTTCTTGAAGGGAAAGATGTAACTCTGTGAGATGAATTCACAGAACACAGAGCAGTTTCTCAGAAAGCTTCTTTCCAGTTTTGAACGGAAGATATTTCCTTTTTCACCATAGCCCTCTATGGGCTTCCAAATATCCCTTTGCCAATTCCACAAGAACAGCCTTAGCGAAAGGCTTCTTGAAGGGAAAGATGTAACTCTGTGAGATGAATTCACAGAACACAGAGCAGTTTCTCAGAAAGCTTCTTTCCAGTTTTGAACGGAAGATATTTACTTTTTCACCATAGCCCTCTACGGGCTTCCAAATATCCCTCTGCCAATTCCACAAGAACAGCCTTAGCGAAAGGCTTCTTGAAGGGAAAGATGTAACTCTGTGAGATGAATTCACAGAACACAGAGCAGTTTCTCAGAAAGCTTCTTTCCAGTTTTGAACGGAAGTTATTTCCTTTTTCACCATAGCCCTCTATGGGCTTCCAAATATCCCTTTGCCAATTCCACAAGAACAGCCTTAGCGAAAGGCTTCTTGAAAGGAAAGATATAACTCTGTGAGATGAATTCACAGAACACAGAGCAGTGTCTCAGAAAGCTTCTTTCCAGTTTTGAACGGAAGATATTTCCTTTTTCACCATAGGCCTCTATGGGCTTCCAAATATCCCTTTGCCAATTCCACAAGAACAGCCTTAGCGAAAGGCTTCTTGAAGGGAAAGATGTAACTCTGTGAGATGAATTCACAGAACACAGAGCAGTTTCTCAGAAAGCTTCTTTCCAGTTTTGAACGGAAGATATTTCCTTTTTCACCATAGCCCTCTATGGAATTCCAAATATCCCTTTGCCAATTCCCCAAGAACAGCCTTAGCAAAAGGCTTCTTGAAGGGAAAGATGTAACTCTGTGAGATGAATTAACAGAACACAGAGCAGTTTCTCAGAAAGCTTCCTTCCAGTTTTGAACGGAAGATATTTCCTTTTTCACCATAGCCCTCTATGGGCTTCCAAATATCCCTTTGCCAATTCCACAAGAACAGCCTTAGCGAAAGGCTTCTTGAAAGGAAAGATGTAACTCTGTGAGATGAATTCACAGAACACAGAGCAGTTTCTCAGAAAGCTTCTTTCCAGTTTTAAACGGAAGATATTTCCTTTTTCACCATAGCCCTCTATGGGCTTCCAAATATCCCTTTGCCAATTCCACAAGAACAGCCTTAGCGAAAGGCTTCTTGAAGGGAAAGATGTAACTCTGTGAGATGAATTAACAGAACACAGAGCAGTTTCTCAGAAAGCTTCTTTCCAGTTTTGAACGGAAGATATTTCCTTTTTCACCATAGCCCTCTATGGGCTTCCAAATATCCCTTTGCCAATTCCACAAGAACAGCCTTAGCGAAAGGCTTCTTGAAGGGAAAGATGTAACTCTGTGAGATGAATTCACAGAACACAGAGCAGTTTCTCAGAAAGCTTCTTTCCAGTTTTGAACGGAAGATATTTCCTTTTTCACCATAGGCCTCTATGGGCTTCCAAATATCCCTTTGCCAATTCCACAAGAACAGTCTTAGCGAAAGGCTTCTTGAAGGGAAAGATGTAACTCTGTGAGATGAATTCACAGAACACAGAGCAGTTTCTCAGAAAGCTTCTTTCCAGTTTGGAACGGAAGATATTTCCTTTTTCACCATAGCCCTCTATGGGCTTCCAAATATCCCTTTGCCAATTCCACAAGAACAGCCTTAGCAAAAGACTTCTGGAAGGGAAAGATGTAACTTTGTGAGATGAATTCACAGAACACCGAGCAGTTTCTCAGAAAGCTTCTTTCCAGTTTTGAACGGAAGATATTTCCTTTTTCACCATCGCCCTCTAGGGGCTTCCAAATATCCCTTTGCCAATTCCACAAGAACAGCCTTAGCGAAAGGCTTCTTGAAGGGAAAGATGTAACTCTGTGAGATGAATTCACAGAACACAGAGCAGTGTCTCAGAAAGCTTCTTTCCAGTTTTGAACGGAAGATATTTCCTTTTTCACCATAGGCCTCTATGGGCTTCCAAATATCCCTTTGCCAATTCCACAAGAACAGCCTTAGCGAAAGGCTTCTTGAAGGGAAAGATGTAACTCTGTGAGATGAATTAACAGAACACAGAGCAGTTTCTCAGAAAGCTTCTTTCCAGTTTTGAACGGAAGATATTTCCTTTTTCACCATAGGCCTCTATGGGCTTCCAAATATCCCTTTGCCAATTCCACAAGAACAGCCTTAGCGAAAGGCTTCTTGAAGGGAAAGATGTAACTCTGTGAGATGAATTCACAGAACACAGAGCAGTTTCTCAGAAAGCTTCTTTCCAGTTTTGAACGGAAGATATTTCCTTTTTCACCATAGCCCTCTATGGAATTCCAAATATCCCTTTGCCAATTCCACAAGAACAGCCTTAGCAAAAGGCTTCTTGAAGGGAAAGATGTAACTCTGTGAGATGAATTAACAGAACACAGAGCAGTTTCTCAGAAAGCTTCCTTCCAGTTTTCAACGGAAGATATTTCCTTTTTCACCATAGCCCTCTATGGGCTTCCAAATATCCCTTTGCCAATTCCACAAGAACAGCCTTAGCGAAAGGCTTCTTGAAAGGAAAGATGTAACTCTGTGAGATGAATTCACAGAACACAGTGCAGTTTCTCAGAAAGCTTCTTTCCAGTTTTGAACGGAAGATATTTCCTTTTTCACCCTAGGCCTCTATGGGCTTCCAAATATCCCTTTGCCAATTCCACAAGAACAGCCTTAGCGAAAGGCTTCTTGAAGGGAAAGATGTAACTCTGTGAGATGAATTCACAGAACACAGAGCAGTTTCTCAGAAAGCTTCTTTCCAGTTTTGAACGGAAGATATTTCCTTTTTCACCATAGCCCTCTATGGAATTCCAAATACCCCTTTGCCAATTCCACAAGAACAGCCTTAGCAAAAGGCTTCTTGAAGGGAAAGATGTAACTCTGTGAGATGAATTCACAGAACACAGAGCAGTTTCTCAGAAAGCTTCCTTCCAGTTTTGAACGGAAGATAATTCCTTTTTCACCATAGCCCTCTATGGGCTTCCAAATATCCCTTTGCCAATTCCACAAGAACAGCCTTAGCGAAAGGCTTCTTGAAAGGAAAGATGTAACTCTGTGAGATGAATTCACAGAACACAGTGCAGTTTCTCAGAAAGCTTCTTTCCAGTTTTGAACGGAAGATATTTCCTTTTTCACCTTAGGCCTCTATGGGCTTCCAAATATCCCTTTGCCAATTCCACAAGAACAGCCTTAGCGAAAGGCTTCTTGAAGGGAAAGATGTAACTCTGTGAGATGAATTCACAGAACACAGAGCAGTTTCTCAGAAAGCTTCTTTCCAGTTTTGAACGGAAGATATTTCCTTTTTCACCATAGCCCTCTATGGGCTTCCAAATATCCCTTTGCCAATTCCACAAGAACAGCCTTAGCGAAAGGCTTCTTGAAGGGAAAGATGTAACTCTGTGAGATGAATTCACAGAACACAGAGCAGTTTCTCAGAAAGCTTCTTTCCAGTTTTGAACGGAAGATATTTACTTTTTCACCATAGCCCTCTACGGGCTTCCAAATATCCCTTTGCCAATTCCACAAGAACAGCCTTAGCGAAAGGCTTCTTGAATGGAAAGATGTAACTCTGTGAGATGAATTCACAGAACACAGAGCAGTTTCTCAGAAAGCTTCTTTCCAGTTTTGAACGGAAGATATTTCCTTTTTCACCATAGCCCTCTATGGGCTTCCAAATATCCCTTTGCCAATTCCACAAGAACAGCCTTAGCGAAAGGCTTCTTGAAAGGAAAGATATAACTCTGTGAGATGAATTCACAGAACACAGAGCAGTGTCTCAGAAAGCTTCTTTCCAGTTTTGAACGGAAGATATTTCCTTTTTCACCATAGGCCTCTATGGGCTTCCAAATATCCCTTTGCCAATTCCACAAGAACAGCCTTAGCGAAAGGCTTCTTGAAGGGAAAGATGTAACTCTGTGAGATGAATTCACAGAACACAGAGCAGTTTCTCAGAAAGCTTCTTTCCAGTTTTGAACGGAAGATATTTCCTTTTTCACCATAGCCCTCTATGGAATTCCAAATATCCCTTTGCCAATTCCACAAGAACAGCCTAAACAAAAGGCTTCTTGAAGGGAAAGATGTAACTCTGTGAGATGAATTAACAGAACACAGAGCAGTTTCTCAGAAAGCTTCCTTCCAGTTTTGAACGGAAGATATTTCCTTTTTCACCATAGCCCTCTATGGGCTTCCAAATATCCCTTTGCCAATTCCGCAAGAACAGCCTTAGCGAAAGGCTTCTTGAAAGGAAAGATGTAACTCTGTGAGATGAATTCACAGAACACAGAGCAGTTTCTCAGAAAGCTTCTTTCCAGTTTTAAACGGAAGATATTTCCTTTTTCACCATAGCCCTCTATGGGCTTCCAAATATCCCTTTGCCAATTCCACAAGAACAGCCTTAGCGAAAGGCTTCTTGAAGGGAAAGATGTAACTCTGTGAGATGAATTAACAGAACACAGAGCAGTTTCTCAGAAAGCTTCTTTCCAGTTTTGAACGGAAGATATTTCCTTTTTCACCATAGCCCTCCATGGGCTTCCAAATATCCCTTTGCCAATTCCACAAGAACAGCCTTAGCGAAAGGCTTCTTGAAAGGAAAGATGTAACTCTGTGAGATGAATTCACAGAACACAGAGCAGTGTCTCAGAAAGCTTCTTTCCAGTTTTGAACGGAAGATATTTCCTTTTTCACCATAGGCCTCTATGGGCTTCCAAATATCCCTTTGCCAATTCCACAAGAACAGCCTTAGCGAAAGGCTTCTTGAAGGGAAAGATGTAACTCTGTGAGATGAATTCACAGAACACAGAGCAGTTTCTCAGTAAGCTTCTTTCCAGTTTTGAACGGAAGATATTTCCTTTTTCACCATAGGCCTCTATGGGCTTCCAAATATCCCTTTGCCAATTCCACAAAAACAGCCTTAGCGAAAGGCTTCTTGAAGGGAAAGATGTAACTCTGTGAGATGAATTCACAGAACACAGAGCAGTTTCTCTGAAAGCTTCTTTCCAGTTTTGAACGGAAGTTATTTCCTTTTTCACCATAGCCCTCTATGGGCTTTCAAATATCCCTTTGCCAATTCCACAAGAACAGCCTTAGCGAAAGGCTTCTTGAAGGGAAAGATGTAACTCTGTGAGATGAATTAACAGAACACAGAGCAGTTTCTCAGAAAGCTTCTTTCCAGTTTTGAACGGAAGATATTTCCTTTTTCACCATAGGCCTCTAGGGGCTTCCAAATATCCCTTTGCCAATACCACAAGAACAGACTTAGCGAAAGGCTTCCTGAAGGGAAAGATGTAACTCTGTGAGATGAATTCACAGAACACAGAGCAGTTTCTCAGAAAGCTTCTTTCCGGTTTTGAACGGAAGATATTTACGTTTTCACCATAGCCCTCTATGGGCTTCCAAATATCCCTTTGCCAATTCCACAAGAACAGCCTTAGCGAAAGGCTTCTTGAAGGGAAAGATGTAACTCTGTGAGATGAATTCACAGAACACAGAGCAGTGTCTCAGAAAGCTTCTTTCCAGTTTTGAACGGAAGATATTTCCTGTTTCACCATAGCCCTCTATGGGCTTCCAAATATCCCTTTGCCAATTCCACAAGAACAGCCTTAGCGAAAGGCTTCTTGAAGGGAAAGATGTAACTCTGTGAGATGAATTCACAGAACACAGAGCAGTTTCTCAGAAAGCTTCTTTCCAGTTTTGAACGGAAGATATTTACTTTTTCACCATAGCCCTCTATGGGCTTCCAAATATCCCTTTGCCAATTCCACAAGAACAGCCTTAGCGAAAGGCTTCTTGAAGGGAAAGATGTAACTCTGTGAGATGAATTCACAGAACACAGAGCAGTTTCTCAGAAAGCTTCTTTCCAGTTTTGAACGGAAGATATTTACTTTTTCACCATAGCCCTCTACGGGCTTCCAAATATCCCTTTGCCAATTCCACAAGAACAGCCTTAGCGAAAGGCTTCTTGAAGGGAAAGATGTAACTCTGTGAGATGAATTCACAGAACACAGAGCAGTTTCTCAGAAAGCTTCTTTCCAGTTTTGAACGGAAGATATTTCCTTTTTCACCATAGCCCTCTATGGGCTTCCAAATATCCCTTTGCCAATTCCACAAGAACAGCCTTAGCGAAAGGCTTCTTGAAGGGAAAGATGTAACTCTGTGAGATGAATTAACAGAACACAGAGCAGTTTCTCAGAAAGCTTCTTTCCAGTTTTGAACGGAAGATATTTCCTTTTTCACCATAGCCCTCTATGGGCTTCCAAATATCCCTTTGCCAATTCCACAAGAACAGCCTTAGCGAAAGGCTTCTTGAAGGGAAAGATGTAACTCTGTGAGATGAATTCACAGAACACAGAGCAGTTTCTCAGAAAGCTTCTTTCCAGTTTTGAACGGAAGATATTTCCTTTTTCACCATAGGCCTCGATGGGCTTCCAAATATCCCTTTGCCAATTCCACAAGAACAATCTTAGCGAAAGGCTTCTTGAAGGGAAAGATGTAACTCTGTGAGATGAATTAACAGAACACAGAGCAGTTTCTCAGAAAGCTTCTTTCCAGTTTTGAACGGAAGATATTTCCTTTTTCACCATAGCCCTCTATGGGCTTCCAAATATCCCTTTGCCAATTCCACAAGAACAGCCTTAGCAAAAGGCTTCTGGAAGGGAAAGATGTAACTTTGTGAGATGAATTCACAGAACACAGAGCAGTTTCTCAGAAAGCTTCTTTCCAGTTTTCAACGGAAGATATTTCCTTTTTCACCATCGCCCTCTAGGGGCTTCCAAATATCCCTTTGCCAATTCCACAAGAACAGCCTTAGCGAAAGGCTTCTTGAAGGGAAAGATGTAACTCTGTGAGATGAATTCACAGAACACAGAGCAGTTTCTCAGAGAGCTTCTTTCCAGTTTTGAACGGAAGATATTTCCTTTTTCACCATAGTCCTCTATGGGCTTCCAAATATCCCTTTGCCAATTCCACAAGAACAGCCTTAGCGAAAGGCTTCTTGAAGGGAAAGATGTAACTCTGTGAGATGAATTCACAGAACACAGAGCAGTTTCTCAGAAAGCTTCTTTCCAGTTTTGAACGGAAGGTATTTCCTTTTTCACCATAGGCCTCATTGGGCTTCCAAATATCCCTTTGCCAATTCCACAAGAACAGCCTTAGCGAAAGGCTTCTTGAAGGGAAAGATGTAACTCTGTGAGATGAATTAACAGAACACAGAGCAGTTTCTCAGAAAGCTTCTTTCCAGTTTTGAACGGAAGATATTTCCTTTTTCACCATAGCCCTCTATGGGCTTCCAAATATCCCTTTGACAATTCCACAAGAACAGCCTTAGCGAAAGGCTTCTTGAAGGGAAAGATGTAACTCTGTGAGATGAATTCACAGAACACAGAGCAGTTTCTCAGAAAGCTTCTTTCTAGTTTTGAACGGAAGATATTTCCTTTTTCACCATAGCCCTCTAAGGGCTTCCAAATATCCCTTTGCCAATTCCACAAGAACATCCTTAGCGAAAGGATTCTTGAAGGGAAAGATGTAACTCTGTGAGATGAATTCACAGAACACTGAGCAGTTTCTCAGAAAGCGTCTTTCCAGTTTTGAACGGAAGATATTTCCTTTTTCACCATAGGCCTCTATGGGCTTCCAAATATCTCTTTGCCAATTCCACAAGAACAGCCTTAGCGAAAGGCTTCTTGAAGGGAAAGATGTAACTCTGTGAGATGAATTCACAGAACACAGAGCAGTTTCTCAGAAAGCTTCTTTCCAGTTTTGAACGGAAGATATTTCCTTTTTCACCATAGCCCTCTAAGGGCTTCCAAATATCCCTTTGCCAATTCCACAAGAACAGCCTTAGCGAAAGGCTTCTTGAAGGGAAAGATGTAACTCTGTGAGATGAATTCACAGAACACAGAGCAGTTTCTCAGAATGCTTCTTTCCAGTTTTGAACGGAAGATATTTCCTTTTTCACCATAGCCCTCTATGGGCTTCCAAATATCCCTTTGCCAATTCCACAAGAACAGCCTTAGCGAAAGGCTTCTTGAAGGGAAAGATGTAACTCTGTGAGATGAAATCACAGAACACAGAGCAGTTTCTCAGAAAGCTTCTTTCCAGTTTTGAACGGAAGATATTTCCTTTTTCACCATAGGCGTCTATGGGCTTCCAAATATCCCTTTGCCAATTCCACAAGAACAGCCTTAGCGAAAGGCTTCTTGAGGGGAAAGATGTAACTCTGTGAGATGAATTAACAGAACACAGAGCAGTTTCTCAGAAAGCTTCTTTCCAGTTTTGAACGGAAGATATTTACTTTTTCACCATAGCCCTCTATGGGCTTCCAAATATCCCTTTGCCAATTCCACAAGAACAGCCTTAGCGAAAGGCTTCTTGAAGGGAAAGATGTAACTCTGTGAGATGAATTCACAGAACACAGAGCAGTTTCTCAGAAAGCTTCTTTCCAGTTTTGAACGGAAGATATTTCCTTATTCACCATAGCCCTCTATGGGCTTCCAAATATCCCTTTGCCAATCCCACAAGAACAGCCTTACCGAGAGGCTTCTTGAAGGGAAAGATGTAACTCTGTGAGATGAATTCACAGAACACAGAGCAGTTTCTCAGAAAGCTTCTTTCCAGTTTTGAACGGAAGATATTTCCTTTTTCACCATAGCCCTCTACGGGCTTCCAAATATCCCTTTGCCAATTCCACAAGAACAGCCTTAGCGAAAGGCTTCTTGAACGGAAAGATGTAACTCTGTGAGATGAATTAACAGAACACAGAGCAGTTTCTCAGAAAGATTCTTTCCAATTTTGAACGGAAGATATTTCCTTTTTCACCATAGCCTCTATGGGCTTCCAAATATCCCTTTGCAAATTCAACAAGAACACCCTTAGCGAAAGGCTTCTTGAAGGGAAAGATGTAACTCTGTGAAATGAATTAACAGAACACAGAGCAGTTTCTCAGAAAGCTTCTTTCCAGTTTTGAACGGAAGGTATTTCCTTTTTCACCATAGCCCTCTATGGGCTTCCAAATATCCCTTTGAAAATTCCACAAGAACAGCCTTAGCGAAAGGCTTCTTGAAGGGAAAGATGTAACTCTGTGAGATGAATTCACAGAACACAGAGCAGTTTCTCAGAAAGCTTCTTTCCAGTTTTGAACGGAAGATATTTCCTTTTTCACCATAGGCCTCTATGGGCTTCCAAATATCCCTTTGCCAATTCCACAAGAACAGCCTTATCGAAAGGCTTCTTGAAGGGAAAGATGTAACTCTGTGAGATGAATTCACAGAACACAGAGCAGTTTCTCAGAAAGCTTCTTTCCAGTTTTGAACGGAAGATATTTACTTTTTCACCGTAGCCCTCTATGGGCTTCCAAATATCCCTTTGCCAATTCCACAAGAACAGCCTTAGCGAAAGGCTTCTTGAAGGGAAAGATGTAACTCTGTGAGATGAATTCACGGAACACAGAGCAGTTTCTCAGAAAGCTTCTTTCCAGTTTTGAACGGAAGATATTTCCTTTTTCACCATAGCCCTCTATGGGCTTCCAAATATCCCTTTGCCAATTCCATAAGAACAGCCTTAGCGAAAGGCTTCTTGAAGGGAAAGATGTAACTCTGTGAGATGAATTCACAGAACACAGAGCAGTGTCTCAGAAAGCTTCTTTCCAGTTTTGAACGGAAGATATTTCCTTTTTCACCATAGCCCTCCATGGGCTTCCAAATATCCCTTTGCCAATTCCACAAGAACAGCCTTAGCGAAAGGCTTCTTGAAAGGAAAGATGTAACACTGTGAGATGAATTCACAGAACACAGAGCAGTGTCTCAGAAAGCTTCTTTCCAGTTTTGAACGGAAGATATTTCCTTTTTCACCATAGGCCTCTATGGGCTTCCAAATATCCCTTTGCCAATTCCACAAGAACAGCCTTAGCGAAAGGCTTCTTGAAGGGAAAGATGTAACTCTGTGAGATGAATTCACCGAACACAGAGTAGTTTCTCAGTAAGCTTCTTTCCAGTTTTGAACGGAAGATATTTCCTTTTTCACCATAGGCCTCTATGGGCTTCCAAATATCCCTTTGCCAATTCCACAAGAACAGCCTTAGCGAAAGGCTTCTTGAAGGGAAAGATGTAACTCTGTGAGATGAATTAACAGAACACAGAGCAGTTTCTCAGAAAGCTTCTTTCCAGTTTTGAACGGAAGATATTTCCTTTTTCACCATAGCCCTCTATGGGCTTCCAAATATCCCTTTGCCAATTCCACAAGAACAGCCTTAGCGAAAGGCTTCTTGAATGGAAAGATGTAACTCTGTGAGATGAATTCACAGAACACAGAGCAGTTTCTCAGAAAGCTTCTTTCCAGTTTTGAACGGAAGATATTTCCTTTTTCACCATAGACCTCTAGGGGCTTCCAAATATCCCTTTGCCAATTCCACAAGAACAGACTTAGCGAAAGGCTTCTTGAAGGGAAAGATGTAACTCTGTGAGATGAATTCACAGAACACAGAGCAGTTTCTCAGAAAGCTTCTTTCCAGTTTTGAACGGAAGATATTTCCTTTTTCACCATAGGCCTCTATGGGCTTCCAAATATCCCTTTGCCAATTCCACAAGAACAGCCTTAGCGAAAGGCTTCTTGAAAGGAAAGATGTAACTCTGTGAGATGAAATCACAGAACACAGAGCAGTGTCCCAGAAAGCTTCTTTCCAGTTTTGAACGGAAGATATTTCCTTTTTCACCATAGGCCTCTATGGGCTTCCAAATATCCCTTTGCCAATTCCACAAGAACAGCCTTAGCGAAAGGCTTCTTGAAGGGAAAGATGTAACTCTGTGAGATGAATTCATAGAACACAGAGCAGTGTCTCAGAAAGCTTCTTTCCAGTTTTGAACGGAAGATATTTCCTGTTTCACCATAGCCCTCTATGGGCTTCCAAATATCCCTTTGCCAATTCCACAAGAACAGCCTTAGCGAAAGGCTTCTTGAAGGGAAAGATGTAACTCTGTGAGATGAATTCACAGAACACAGAGCAGTTTCTCAGAAAGCTTCTTTCCAGTTTTGAACGGAAGATATTTACTTTTTCACCACAGCCCTCTATGGGCTTCCAAATATCCCTTTGCCAATTCCACAAGAACAGCCTTAGCGAAAGGCTTCTTGAAGGGAAAGATGTAACTCTGTGAGATGAATTCACAGAACACAGAGCAGTTTCTCAGAAAGCTTCTTTCCAGTTTTGAACGGAAGATATTTCCTTTTTCACCATAGCCCTCTATGGGCTTCCAAATATCCCTTTGCCAATTCCACAAGAACAGCCTTAGCGAAAGGCTTCTTGAAGGGAAAGATGTAACTCTGTGAGATGAATTCACAGAACACAGAGCAGTTTCTCAGAAAGCTTCTTTCCAGTTTTGAACGGAAGATATTTACTTTTTCACCATAGCCCTCTACGGGCTTCCAAATATCCCTTTGCCAATTCCACAAGAACAGCCTTAGCGAAAGGCTTCTTGAAAGGAAAGATATAACTCTGTGAGATGAATTCACAGAACACAGAGCAGTGTCTCAGAAAGCTTCTTTCCAGTTTTGAACGGAAGATATTTCCTTTTTCACCATAGGCCTCTATGGGCTTCCAAATATCCCTTTGCCAATTCCACAAGAACAGCCTTAGCGAAAGGCTTCTTGAAGGGAAAGATGTAACTCTGTGAGATGAATTCACAGAACACAGAGCAGTTTCTCAGAAAGCTTCTTTCCAGTTTTGAACGGAAGATATTTCCTTTTTCACCATAGCCCTCTATGGAATTCCAAATATCCCTTTGCCAATTCCCCAAGAACAGCCTTAGCAAAAGGCTTCTTGAAGGGAAAGATGTAACTCTGTGAGATGAATTAACAGAACACAGAGCAGTTTCTCAGAAAGCTTCCTTCCAGTTTTGAACGGAAGATATTTCCTTTTTCACCATAGCCCTCTATGGGCTTCCAAATATCCCTTTGCCAATTCCGCAAGAACAGCCTTAGCGAAAGGCTTCTTGAAAGGAAAGATGTAACTCTGTGAGATGAATTCACAGAACACAGAGCAGTTTCTCAGAAAGCTTCTTTCCAGTTTTAAACGGAAGATATTTCCTTTTTCACCATAGCCCTCTATGGGCTTCCAAATATCCCTTTGCCAATTCCACAAGAACAGCCTTAGCGAAAGGCTTCTTGAAGGGAAAGATGTAACTCTGTGAGATGAATTAACAGAACACAGAGCAGTTTCTCAGAAAGCTTCTTTCCAGTTTTGAACGGAAGATATTTCCTTTTTCACCATAGCCCTCCATGGGCTTCCAAATATCCCTTTGCCAATTCCACAAGAACAGCCTTAGCGAAAGGCTTCTTCAAAGGAAAGATGTAACTCTGTGAGATGAATTCACAGAACACAGAGCAGTGTCTCAGAAAGCTTCTTTCCAGTTTTGAACGGAAGATATTTCCTTTTTCACCATAGGCCTCTATGGGCTTCCAAATATCCCTTTGCCAATTCCACAAGAACAGCCTTAGCGAAAGGCTTCTTGAAGGGAAAGATGTAACTCTGTGAGATGAATTCACAGAACACAGAGCAGTTTCTCAGTAAGCTTCTTTCCAGTTTTGAACGGAAGATATTTCCTTTTTCACCATAGGCCTCTATGGGCTTCCAAATATCCCTTTGCCAATTCCACAAAAACAGCCTTAGCGAAAGGCTTCTTGAAGGGAAAGATGTAACTCTGTGAGATGAATTCACAGAACACAGAGCAGTTTCTCTGAAAGCTTCTTTCCAGTTTTGAACGGAAGTTATTTCCTTTTTCACCATAGCCCTCTATGGGCTTTCAAATATCCCTTTGCCAATTCCACAAGAACAGCCTTAGCGAAAGGCTTCTTGAAGGGAAAGATGTAACTCTGTGAGATGAATTAACAGAACACAGAGCAGTTTCTCAGAAAGCTTCTTTCCAGTTTTGAACGGAAGATATTTCCTTTTTCACCATAGGCCTCTAGGGGCTTCCAAATATCCCTTTGCCAATTCCACAAGAACAGACTTAGCGAAAGGCTTCTTGAAGGGAAAGATGTAACTCTGTGAGATGAATTCACAGAACACAGAGCAGTTTCTCAGAAAGCTTCTTTCCGGTTTTGAACGGAAGATATTTACGTTTTCACCATAGCCCTCTATGGGCTTCCAAATATCCCTTTGCCAATTCCACAAGAAGAGCCTTAGCGAAAGGCTTCTTGAAGGGAAAGATGTAACTCTGTGAGATGAATTCACAGAACACAGAGCAGTGTCTCAGAAAGCTTCTTTCCAGTTTTGAACGGAAGATATTTCCTGTTTCACCATAGCCCTCTATGGGCTTCCAAATATCCCTTTGCCAATTCCACAAGAACAGCCTTAGCGAAAGGCTTCTTGAAGGGAAAGATGTAACTCTGTGAGATGAATTCACAGAACACAGAGCAGTTTCTCAGAAAGCTTCTTTCCAGTTTTGAACGGAAGATATTTACTTTTTCACCATAGCCCTCTATGGGCTTCCAAATATCCCTTTGCCAATTCCACAAGAACAGCCTTAGCGAAAGGCTTCTTGAAGGGAAAGATGTAACTCTGTGAGATGAATTAACAGAACACAGAGCAGTTTCTCAGAAAGCTTCTTTCCAGTTTTGAACGGAAGATATTTCCTTTTTCACCATAGCCCTCTACGGGCTTCCAAATATCCCTTTGCCAATTCCACAAGAACAGCCTTAGCGAAAGGCTTCTTGAAGGGAAAGATGTAACTCTGTGAGATGAATTCACAGAACACAGAGCAGTTTCTCAGAAAGCTTCTTTCCAGTTTTGAACGGAAGATATTTCCTTTTTCACCATAGCCCTCTATGGGCTTCCAAATATCCCTTTGCCAATTCCACAAGAACAGCCTTAGCGAAAGGCTTCTTGAAGGGAAAGATGTAACTCTGTGAGATGAATTAACAGAACACAGAGCAGTTTCTCAGAAAGCTTCTTTCCAGTTTTGAACGGAAGATATTTCCTTTTTCACCATAGCCCTCTATGGGCTTCCAAATATCCCTTTGCCAATTCCACAAGAACAGCCTTAGCGAAAGGCTTCTTGAAGGGAAAGATGTAACTCTGTGAGATGAATTCACAGAACACAGAGCAGTTTCTCAGAAAGCTTCTTTCCAGTTTTGAACGGAAGATATTTCCTTTTTCACCATAGGCCTCTATGGGCTTCCAAATATCCCTTTGCCAATTCCACAAGAACAGTCTTAGCGAAAGGCTTCTTGAAGGGAAAGATGTAACTCTGTGAGATGAATTAACAGAACACAGAGCAGTTTCTCAGAAAGCTTCTTTCCAGTTTTGAACGGAAGATATTTCCTTTTTCACCATAGCCCTCTATGGGCTTCCAAATATCCCTTTGCCAATTCCACAAGAACAGCCTTAGCAAAAGGCTTCTGGAAGGGAAAGATGTAACTTTGTGAGATGAATTCACAGAACACAGAGCAGTTTCTCAGAAAGCTTCTTTCCAGTTTTCAACGGAAGATATTTCCTTTTTCACCATCGCCCTCTAGGGGCTTCCAAATATCCCTTTGCCAATTCCACAAGAACAGCCTTAGCGAAAGGCTTCTTGAAGGGAAAGATGTAACTCTGTGAGATGAATTCACAGAACACAGAGCAGTTTCTCAGAGAGCTTCTTTCCAGTTTTGAACGGAAGATATTTCCTTTTTCACCATAGTCCTCTATGGGCTTCCTAATATCCCTTTGCCAATTCCACAAGAACAGCCTTAGCGAAAGGCTTCTTGAAGGGAAAGATGTAACTCTGTGAGATGAATTCACAGAACACAGAGCAGTTTCTCAGAAAGCTTCTTTCCAGTTTTGAACGGAAGGTATTTCCTTTTTCACCATAGGCCTCATTGGGCTTCCAAATATCCCTTTGCCAATTCCACAAGAACAGCCTTAGCGAAAGGCTTCTTGAAGGGAAAGATGTAACTCTGTGAGATGAATTAACAGAACACAGAGCAGTTTCTCAGAAAGCTTCTTTCCAGTTTTGAACGGAAGATATTTCCTTTTTCACCATAGCCCTCTATGGGCTTCCAAATATCCCTTTGACAATTCCACAAGAACAGCCTTAGCGAAAGGCTTCTTGAAGGGAAAGATGTAACTCTGTGAGATGAATTCACAGAACACAGAGCAGTTTCTCAGAAAGCTTCTTTCCAGTTTTGAACGGAAGATATTTCCTTTTTCACCATAGCCCTCTAAGGGCTTCCAAATATCCCTTTGCCAATTCCACAAGAACATCCTTAGCGAAAGGATTCTTGAAGGGAAAGATGTAACTCTGTGAGATGAATTCACAGAACACTGAGCAGTTTCTCAGAAAGCGTCTTTCCAGTTTTGAACGGAAGATATTTCCTTTTTCACCATAGGCCTCTATGGGCTTCCAAATATCTCTTTGCCAATTCCACAAGAACAGCCTTAGTGAAAGGCTTCTTGAAGGGAAAGATGTAACTCTGTGAGATGAATTCACAGAACACAGAGCAGTTTCTCAGAAAGCTTCTTTCCAGTTTTGAACGGAAGATATTTCCTTTTTCACCATAGCCCTCTAAGGGCTTCCAAATATCCCTTTGCCAATTCCACAAGAACAGCCTTAGCGAAAGGCTTCTTGAAGGGAAAGATGTAACTCTGTGAGATGAATTCACAGAACACAGAGCAGTTTCTCAGAATGCTTCTTTCCAGTTTTGAACGGAAGATATTTCCTTTTTCACCATAGCCCTCTATGGGCTTCCAAATATCCCTTTGCCAATTCCACAAGAACAGCCTTAGCGAAAGGCTTCTTGAAGGGAAAGATGTAACTCTGTGAGATGAAATCACAGAACACAGAGCAGTTTCTCAGAAAGCTTCTTTCCAGTTTTGAACGGAAGATATTTCCTTTTTCACCATAGGCGTCTATGGGCTTCCAAATATCCCTTTGCCAATTCCACAAGAACAGCCTTAGCGAAAGGCTTCTTGAGGGGAAAGATGTAACTCTGTGAGATGAATTAACAGAACACAGAGCAGTTTCTCAGAAAGCTTCTTTCCAGTTTTGAACGGAAGATATTTCCTTTTTCACTATAGCCCTCTACGGGCTTCCAAATATCCCTTTGCCAATTCCACAAGAACAGCCTTAGCGAAAGGCTTCTTGAAGGGAAAGATGTAACTCTGTGAGATGAATTCACAGAACACAGAGCAGTTTCTCAGAAAGCTTCTTTCCAGTTTTGAACGGAAGATATTTCCTTATTCACCATAGCCCTCTATGGGCTTCCAAATATCCCTTTGCCAATCCCACAAGAACAGCCTTACCGAGAGGCTTCTTGAAGGGAAAGATGTAACTCTGTGAGATGAATTCACAGAACACAGAGCAGTTTCTCAGAAAGCTTCTTTCCAGTTTTGAACGGAAGATATTTCCTTTTTCACCATAGGCCTCATTGGGCTTCCAAATATCCCTTTGCCAATTCCACAAGAACAGCCTTAGCGAAAGGCTTCTTGAAGGGAAAGATGTAACTCTGTGAGATGAATTAACAGAACACAGAGCAGTTTCTCAGAAAGATTCTTTCCAATTTTGAACGGAAGATATTTCCTTTTTCACCATAGCCTCTATGGGCTTCCAAATATCCCTTTGCAAATTCAACAAGAACAGCCTTAGCGAAAGGCTTCTTGAAGGGAAAGATGTAACTCTGTGAAATGAATTAACAGAACACAGAGCAGTTTCTCAGAAAGCTTCTTTCCAGTTTTGAACGGAAGGTATTTCCTTTTTCACCATAGCCCTCTATGGGCTTCCAAATATCCCTTTGAAAATTCCACAAGAACAGCCTTAGCGAAAGGCTTCTTGAAGGGAAAGATGTAACTCTGTGAGATGAATTCACAGAACACAGAGCAGTTTCTCAGAAAGCTTCTTTCCAGTTTTGAACGGAAGATATTTCCTTTTTCACCATAGGCCTCTATGGGCTTCCAAATATCCCTTTGCCAATTCCACAAGAACAGCCTTATCGAAAGGCTTCTTGAAGGGAAAGATGTAACTCTGTGAGATGAATTCACAGAACACAGAGCAGTTTCTCAGAAAGCTTCTTTCCAGTTTTGAACGGAAGATATTTACTTTTTCACCGTAGCCCTCTATGGGCTTCCAAATATCCCTTTGCCAATTCCACAAGAACAGCCTTAGCGAAAGGCTTCTTGAAGGGAAAGATGTAACTCTGTGAGATGAATTCACGGAACACAGAGCAGTTTCTCAGAAAGCTTCTTTCCAGTTTTGAACGGAAGATATTTCCTTTTTCACCATAGCCCTCTAGGGGCTTCCAAATATCCCTTTGCCAATTCCATAAGAACAGCCTTAGCGAAAGGCTTCTTGAAGGGAAAGATGTAACTCTGTGAGATGAATTCACAGAACACAGAGCAGTGTCTCAGAAAGCTTCTTTCCAGTTTTGAACGGAAGATATTTCCTTTTTCACCATAGCCCTCCATGGGCTTCCAAATATCCCTTTGCCAATTCCACAAGAACAGCCTTAACGAAAGGCTTCTTGAAAGGAAAGATGTAACACTGTGAGATGAATTCACAGAACACAGAGCAGTGTCTCAGAAAGCTTCTTTCCAGTTTTGAACGGAAGATATTTCCTTTTTCACCATAGGCCTCTATGGGCTTCCAAATATCCCTTTGCCAATTCCACAAGAACAGCCTTAGCGAAAGGCTTCTTGAAGGGAAAGATGTAACTCTGTGAGATGAATTCACCGAACACAGAGTAGTTTCTCAGTAAGCTTCTTTCCAGTTTTGAACGGAAGATATTTCCTTTTTCACCATAGGCCTCTATGGGCTTCCAAATATCCCTTTGCCAATTCCACAAGAACAGCCTTAGCGAAAGGCTTCTTGAAGGGAAAGATGTAACTCTGTGAGATGAATTAACAGAACACAGAGCAGTTTCTCAGAAAGCTTCTTTCAAGTTTTGAACGGAAGATATTTCATTTTTCACCATAGCCCTCTATGGGCTTCCAAATATCCCTTTGCCAATTCCACAAGAACAGCCTTAGCGAAAGGCTTCTTGAAGGGAAAGATGTAACTCTGTGAGATGAATTCACAGAACACAGAGCAGTTTCTCAGAAAGCTTCTTTCCAGTTTTGAACGGAAGATATTTCCTTTTTCACCATAGACCTCTAGGGGCTTCCAAATATCCCTTTGCCAATTCCACAAGAACAGACTTAGCGAAAGGCTTCTTGAAGGGAAAGATGTAACTCTGTGAGATGAATTCACAGAACACAGAGCAGTTTCTCAGAAAGCTTCTTTCCAGTTTTGAACGGAAGATATTTCCTTTTTCACCATAGGCCTCTATGGGCTTCCAAATATCCCTTTGCCAATTCCACAAGAACAGCCTTAGCGAAAGGCTTCTTGAAAGGAAAGATGTAACTCTGTGAGATGAAATCACAGAACACAGAGCAGTGTCTCAGAAAGCTTCTTTCCAGTTTTGAACGGAAGATATTTCCTTTTTCACCATAGGCCTCTATGGGCTTCCAAATATCCCTTTGCCAATTCCACAAGAACAGCCTTAGCGAAAGGCTTCTTGAAGGGAAAGATGTAACTCTGTGAGATGAATTCACAGAACACAGAGCAGTGTCTCAGAAAGCTTCTTTCCAGTTTTGAACGGAAGATATTTCCTGTTTCACCATAGCCCTCTATGGGCTTCCAAATATCCCTTTGCCAATTCCACAAGAACAGCCTTAGCGAAAGGCTTCTTGAAGGGAAAGATGTAACTCTGTGAGATGAATTCACAGAACACAGAGCAGTTTCTCAGAAAGCTTCTTTCCAGTTTTGAACGGAAGATATTCACTTTTTCACCACAGCCCTCTATGGGCTTCCAAATATCCCTTTGCCAATTCCACAAGAACAGCCTTAGCGAAAGGCTTCTTGAAGGGAAAGATGTAACTCTGTGAGATGAATTCACAGAACACAGAGCAGTTTCTCAGAAAGCTTCTTTCCAGTTTTGAACGGAAGATATTTACTTTTTCACCATAGCCCTCTACGGGCTTCCAAATATCCCTTTGCCAATTCCACAAGAACAGCCTTAGCGAAAGGCTTCTTGAAGGGAAAGATGTAACTCTGTGAGATGAATTCACAGAACACAGAGCAGTTTCTCAGAAAGCTTCTTTCCAGTTTTGAACGGAAGATATTTCCTTTTTCACCATAGCCCTCTATGGGCTTCCAAATATCCTTTTGCCAATTCCACAAGAACAGCCTTAGCGAAAGGCTTCTTGAAGGGAAAGATGTAACTCTGTGAGATGAATTCACAGAACACAGAGCAGTTTCTCAGAAAGCTTCTTTCCAGTTTTGAACGGAAGATATTTCCTTTTTCACCATAGCCCTCTATGGGCTTCCAAATATCCCTTTGCCAATTCCACAAGAACAGACTTAGCGAAAGGCTTCTTGAAGGGAAAGATGTAACTCTGTGAGATGAATTCACAGAACACAGAGCAGTTTCTCAGAAAGCTTCTTTCCAGTTTTGAACGGAAGATATTTACTTTTTCACCATAGGCCTCTATGGGCTTCCAAATATCCCTTTGCCAATTCCACAAGAACAGTCTTAGCGAAAGGCTTCTTGAAGGGAAAGATGTAACTCTGTGAGATGAATTAACAGAACACAGAGCAGTTTCTCAGAAAGCTTCTTTCCAGTTTTGAACGGAAGATATTTCCTTTTTCACCATAGCCCTCTATGGGCTTCCAAATATCCCTTTGCCAATTCCACAAGAACAGCCTTAGCAAAAGGCTTCTGGAAGGGAAAGATGGAACTTTGTGAGATGAATTCACAGAACACAGAGCAGTTTCTCAGAAAGCTTCTTTCCAGTTTTGAACGGAAGATATTTCCTTTTTCACCATCGCCCTCTAGGGGCTTCCAAATATCCCTTGGCCAATTCCACAAGAACAGCCTTAGCGAAAGGCTTCTTGAAGGGAAAGATGTAACTCTGTGAGATGAATTCACAGAACACAGAGCAGTTTCTCAGAGAGCTTCTTTCCAGTTTTGAACGGAAGATATTTCCTTTTTCACCATAGTCCTCTATGGGCTTCCAAATATCCCTTTGCCAATTCCACAAGAACAGCCTTAGCGAAAGGCTTCTTGAAGGGAAAGATGTAACTCTGTGAGATGAATTCACGGAACACAGAGCAGTTTCTCAGAAAGCTTCTTTCCAGTTTTGAACGGAAGGTATTTCCTTTTTCACCATAGCCCTCTATGGGCTTCCAAATATCCCTTTGCCAATTCCACAAGAACAGCCTTAGCGAAAGGCTTCTTGAAGGGAAAGATGTAACTCTGTGAGATGAATTCACAGAACACAGAGCAGTTTCTCAGAAAGCGTCTTTCCAGTTTTGAACGGAAGATATTACCTTTTTCACCATAGGCCTCTATGGGCTTCCAAATATCTCTTTGCCAATTCCACAAGAACAGCCTTAGCGAAAGGCTTCTTGAAGGGAAAGATGTAACTCTGTGAGATGAAATCACAGAACACAGAGCAGTTTCTCAGACAGCTTCTTTCCAGTTTTGAACGGAAGATATTTCCTTTTTCACCATAGGCGTCTATGGGCTTCCAAATATCCCTTTGCCAATTCCACAAGAACAGCCTTAGCGAAAGGCTTCTTGAGGGGAAAGATGTAACTCTGTGAGATGAATTAACAGAACACAGAGCAGTTTCTCAGAAAGCTTCTTTCCAGTTTTGAACGGAAGATATTTCCTTTTTCACCATAGCCCTCTACGGGCTTCCAAATATCCCTTTGCCAATTCCACAAGAACAGCCTTAGCGAAAGGCTTCTTGAAGGGAAAGATGTAACTCTGTGAGATGAATTAACAGAACACAGAGCAGTTTCTCAGAAAGATTCTTTCCAATTTTGAACGGAAGATATTTCCTTTTTCACCATAGCCCTCTATGGGCTTCCAAATATCCCTTTGCAAATTCAACAAGAACAGCCTTAGCGAAAGGCTTCTTGAAGGGAAAGATGTAACTCTGTGAAATGAATTAACAGAACACAGAGCAGTTTCTCAGAAAGCTTCTTTCCAGTTTTGAACGGAAGGTATTTCCTTTTTCACCCTAGCCCTCTATGGGCTTCCAAATATCCCTTTGAAAATTCCACAAGAACAGCCTTAGCGAAAGGCTTCTTGAAGGGAAAGATGTAACTCTGTGAGATGAATTCACAGAACACAGAGCAGTTTCTCAGAAAGCTTCTTTCCAGTTTTGAACTGAAGGTATTTCCTTTTTCACCTTAGGCCTCTATGCGCTTCCAAATATCCCTTTGCCAATTCCACAAGAACAGCCTTAGCGAAAGGCTTCTTGAAGGGAAAGATGTAACTCTGTGAGATGAATTCACAGAACACAGAGCAGTTTCTCAGAAAGCTTCTTTCCAGTTTTGAACGGAAGATATTTACTTTTTCACCGTAGCCCTCTATGGGCTTCCAAATATCCCTTTGCAAATTCCACAAGAACAGCCTTAGCAAAAGGCTTCTTGAAGGGAAAGATGTAACTCTGTGAGATGAATTCACGGAACACAGAGCAGTTTCTCAGAAAGCTTCTTTCCAGTTTTGAACGGAAGATATTTCCTTTTTCACCATAGCCCTCTATGGGCTTCCAAATATCCCTTTGCCAATTCCATAAGAACAGCCTTAGCGAAAGGCTTCTTGAAGGGAAAGATGTAACTCTGTGAGATGAATTAACAGAACACAGAGCAGTTTCTCAGAAAGCTTCTTTCCAGTTTTGAACGGAAGATATTTCCTTTTTCACCATAGCCCTCTATGGGCTTCCAAATATCCCTTTGCCAATTCCACAAGAACAGCCTTAGCGAAAGGCTTCTTGAAGGGAAAGATGTAACTCTGTGAGATGAATTAACAGAACACAGAGCAGTTTCTCAGAAAGCTTCTTTCCAGTTTTGAACGGAAGATATTTCCTTTTTCACCATAGCCCTCTATGGGCTTCCAAATATCCCTTTGCCAATTCCACAAGAACACCCGTAGCGAAAGGCTTCTTGAAGGGAAAGATGTAACTCTGTGAGATGAATTCACAGAACACAGAGCAGTTTCTCAGAAAGCTTCTTTCTAGTTTTGAACGGAAGATATTTCCTTTTTCACCATAGCCCTCTATGGGCTTCCAAATATCCCTTTGCCAATTCCACAAGAACAGCCTTAGCAAAAGGCTTCTTGAAGGGAAAGATGTAACTTTGTGAGATGAATTCACAGAACGCAGAGCAGTTTCTCAGAAAGCTTCTTTCCAGTTTTGAACGGAAGATATTTCCTTTTTCACCATAGCCCTCTATGGGCTTCCAAATATCCCTTTGCCAATTCCACAAGAACAGCCTTAGCGAAAGGCTTCTTGAAGGGAAAGATGTAACTCGGTGAGATGAATTCACAGAACACAGAGCAGTTTCTCAGAAAGCTTCTTTCCAGTTTTGAACGGAAGATATTTCCTTTTTCACCATAGCCCTCTATGGGCTTCCAAATATCCCTTTGCCAATTCCACAAGAACAGCCTTAGCGAGAGGCTTCTTGAAGGGAAAGATGTAACTCTGTGAGATGAATTCACAGAACACAGAGCAGTTTCTCAGAAAGCTTCTTTCCAGTTTTGAACGGAAGGTATTTCCTTTTTCACCATAGGCCTCTATGGGCTTCCAAATATCCCTTTGACAATTCCACAAGAACAGTCTTAGCGAAAGGCTTCTTGAAGGGAAAGATGTAACTCTGTGAGATGAATTAACAGAACTCAGAGCAGTTTCTCAGAAAGCTTCTTTCCAGTTTTGAACGGAAGATATTTCCTTTTTCACCATAGCCCTCTATGGGCTTCCAAATATCCCTTTGCCAATTCCACAAGAACAGCCTTAGCAAAAGGCTTCTGGAAGGGAAAGATGTAACTTTGTGAGATGAATTCACAGAACACAGAGCAGTTTCTCAGAAAGCTTCTTTCCAGTTTTGAACGGAAGATATTTCCTTTTTCACCATAGCCCTCTAGGGGCTTCCAAATATCCCTTTGCCAATTCCACAAGAACAGCCTTAGCGAAAGGCTTCTTGAAGGGAAAGATGTAACTCTGTGAGATGAATTCACAGAACACAGAGCAGTTTCTCAGAGAGCTTCTTTCCAGTTTTGAACGGAAGATATTTCCTTTTTCACCATAGCCCTCTATGGGCTTCCAAATATCCCTTTGCCAATTCCACAAGAACAGCCTTAGCGAAAGGCTTCTTGAAGGGAAAGATGTAACTCTGTGAGATGAATTCACAGAACACAGAGCAGTTTCTCAGAAAGCTTCTTTCCAGTTTTGAACGGAAGATATTTCCTTTTTCACCATAGGCCTCATTGGGCTTCCAAATATCCCTTTGCCAATTCCACAAGAACAGCCTTAGCGAAAGGCTTCTTGAAGGGAAAGATGTAACTCTGTGAGATGAATTAACAGAACACAGAGCAGTTTCTCAGAAAGGTTCTTTCCAGTTTTGAACGGAAGATATTTCCTTTTTCACCATAGCCCTCTATGGGCTTCCAAATATCCCTTTGCCAATTCCACAAGAACAACCTTAGCGAAAGGCTTCTTGAAGGGAAAGATGTAACTCTGTGAGATGAATTAACAGAACACAGAGCAGTTTCTCAGAAAGCTTCTTTCCAGTTTTGAACGGAAGATATTTCCTTTTTCACCATAGGCCTCTATGGGCTTCCAAATATCTCTTTGCCAATTCCACAAGAACAGCCTTAGCGAAAGGCTTCTTGAAGGGAAAGATGTAACTCTGTTAGATGAATTCAGAGAACACAGAGCAGTTTCTCAGAAAGCTTCTTTCCAGTTTTGAACGGAAGATATTTCCTTTTTCACCATAGCCCTCTAAGGGCTTCCAAATATCCCTTTGCCAATTCCACAAGAACAGCCTTAGCGAAAGGCTTCTTGAAGGGAAAGATGTAACTCTGTGAGATGAATTCACAGAACACAGAGCAGTTTCTCAGAAAGCTTCTTTCCAGTTTTGAACGGAAGATATTTCCTTTTTCACCATAGGCCTCTATGGTCTTCCAAATATCCCTTTGCCAATTCCACAAGAAAAGCCTTAGCGAAAGGCTTCTTGAAGGGAAAGATGTAACTCTGTGAGATGAATTCACAGAACACAGAGCAGTTTCTCAGAAAGCTTCTTTCCAGTTTTGAACGGAAGATATTTCCTTTTTCACCATAGCCCTCTATGGGCTTCCAAATATCCCTTTGCCAATTCCACAACAACAGCCTTAGCGAAAGGCTTCTTGAAGGGAAAGATGTAACTCTGTGAGATGAAATCACAGAACACAGAGCAGTTTCTCAGAAAGCTTCTTTCCAGTTTTGAACGGAAGATATTTCCTTTTTCACCATAGGCCTCTATGGTCTTCCAAATATCCCTTTGCCAATTCCACAAGAACAGCCTTAGCAAAAGGCTTCTTGAAGGGAAAGATGTAACTTTGTGAGATGAATTCACAGAACGCAGAGCAGTTTCTCAGAAAGCTTCTTTCCAGTTTTGAACGGAAGATATTTCCTTTTTCACCATAGCCCTCTATGGGCTTCCAAATATCCCTTTGCCAATTCCACAAGAACAGCCTTAGCGAAAGACTTCTTGAAGGGAAAGATGTAACTCGGTGAGATGAATTCACAGAACACAGAGCAGTTTCTCAGAAAGCTTCTTTCCAGTTTTGAACGGAAGATATTTCCTTTTTCACCATAGCCCTCTATGGGCTTCCAAATATCCCTTTGCCAATTCCACAAGAACAGCCTTAGCGAGAGGCTTCTTGAAGGGAAAGATGTAACTCTGTGAGATGAATTCACAGAACACAGAGCAGTTTCTCAGAAAGCTTCTTTCCAGTTTTGAACGGAAGGTATTTCCTTTTTCACCATAGGCCTCTATGGGCTTCCAAATATCCCTTTGACAATTCCACAAGAACAGTCTTAGCGAAAGGCTTCTTGAAGGGAAAGATGTAACTCTGTGAGATGAATTAACAGAACACAGAGCAGTTTCTCAGAAAGCTTCTTTCCAGTTTTGAACGGAAGATATTTCCTTTTTCACCATAGCCCTCTATGGGCTTCCAAATATCCCTTTGCCAATTCCACAAGAACAGCCTTAGCAAAAGGCTTCTGGAAGGGAAAGATGTAACTTTGTGAGATGAATTCACAGAACACAGAGCAGTTTCTCAGAAAGCTTCTTTCCAGTTTTGAACGGAAGATATTTCCTTTTTCACCATAGCCCTCTAGGGGCTTCCAAATATCCCTTTGCCAATTCCACAAGAACAGCCTTAGCGAAAGGCTTCTTGAAGGGAAAGATGTAACTCTGTGAGATGAATTCACAGAACACAGAGCAGTTTCTCAGAGAGCTTCTTTCCAGTTTTGAACGGAAGATATTTCCTTTTTCACCATAGCCCTCTATGGGCTTCCAAATATCCCTTTGCCAATTCCACAAGAACAGCCTTAGCGAAAGGCTTCTTGAAGGGAAAGATGTAACTCTGTGAGATGAATTCACAGAACACAGAGCAGTTTCTCAGAAAGCTTCTTTCCAGTTTTGAACGGAAGATATTTCCTTTTTCACCATAGGCCTCATTGGGCTTCCAAATATCCCTTTGCCAATTCCACAAGAACAGCCTTAGCGAAAGGCTTCTTGAAGGGAAAGATGTAACTCTGTGAGATGAATTAACAGAACACAGAGCAGTTTCTCAGAAAGCTTCTTTCCAGTTTTGAACGGAAGATATTTCCTTTTTCACCATAGCCCTCTATGGGCTTCCAAATATCCCTTTGCCAATTCCACAAGAACAACCTTAGCGAAAGGCTTCTTGAAGGGAAAGATGTAACTCTGTGAGATGAATTAACAGAACACAGAGCAGTTTCTCAGAAAGCTTCTTTCCAGTTTTGAACGGAAGATATTTCCTTTTTCACCATAGCCCTCTATGGGCTTCCAAATATCCCTTTGCCAATTCCACAAGAACAACCTTAGCGAAAGGCTTCTTGAAGGGAAAGATGTAACTCTGTGAGATGAATTAACAGAACACAGAGCAGTTTCTCAGAAAGCTTCTTTCCAGTTTTGAACGGAAGATATTTCCTTTTTCACCATAGGCCTCTATGGGCTTCCAAATATCTCTTTGCCAATTCCACAAGAACAGCCTTAGCGAAAGGCTTCTTGAAGGGAAAGATGTAACTCTGTTAGATGAATTCAGAGAACACAGAGCAGTTTCTCAGAAAGCTTCTTTCCAGTTTTGAACGGAAGATATTTCCTTTTTCACCATAGCCCTCTAAGGGCTTCCAAATATCCCTTTGCCAATTCCACAAGAACAGCCTTAGCGAAAGGCTTCTTGAAGGGAAAGATGTAACTCTGTGAGATGAATTCACAGAACACAGAGCAGTTTCTCAGAAAGCTTCTTTCCAGTTTTGAACGGAAGATATTTCCTTTTTCACCATAGGCCTCTATGGTCTTCCAAATATCCCTTTGCCAATTCCACAAGAAAAGCCTTAGCGAAAGGCTTCTTGAAGGGAAAGATGTAACTCTGTGAGATGAATTCACAGAACACAGAGCAGTTTCTCAGAAAGCTTCTTTCCAGTTTTGAACGGAAGATATTTCCTTTTTCACCATAGCCCTCTATGGGCTTCCAAATATCCCTTTGCCAATTCCACAACAACAGCCTTAGCGAAAGGCTTCTTGAAGGGAAAGATGTAACTCTGTGAGATGAAATCACAGAACACAGAGCAGTTTCTCAGAAAGCTTCTTTCCAGTTTTGAACGGAAGATATTTTCTTTTTCACCATAGGCGTGTATGGGCTTCCAAATATCCCTTTGCCAATTCCACAAGAACAGCCTTAGCGAAAGGCCTCTTGAGGGGAAAGATGTAACTCTGTGAGATGAATTAAGAGAACACAGCGCAGTTTCTCAGTAAGCTTCTTTCCAGTTTTGAACGGAAGATATTTACTTTTTCACCATAGCCCTCTATGGGCTTCCAAATATCCCTTTGCCAGTTCCACAAGAACAGCCTTAGCGAAAGGCTTCTTGAAGGGAAAGATGTAACTCTGTGAGATGAATTCACAGAACACAGAGCAGTTTCTCAGAAAGCTTCTTTCCAGTTTTGAACGGAAGATATTTCCTTTTTCACCATAGCCCTCTATGGGCTTCCAAATATCCCTTTGCCAATCCCACAAGAACAGCCTTACCGAAAGGCTTCTTGAAGGGAAAGATGTAACTCTGTGAGATGAATTCACAGAACACAGAGCAGTTTCTCAGAAAGCTTCTTTCCAGTTTTGAACGGAAGATATTTCCTTTTTCACCATAGCCCTCTACGGGCTTCCAAATATCCCTTTGCCAATTCCACAAAAACAGCCTTAGCGAAAGGCTTCTTGAAGGGAAAGATGTAACTCTGTGAGATGAATTAACAGAACACAGAGCAGTTTCTCAGAAAGATTCTTTCCAATTTTGAACGGAAGATATTTCCTTTTTCACCATAGGCCTCTATGGGCTTCCAAATATCCCTTTGCCAATTCCACAAGAACAGCCTTAGCGAAAGGCTTCTTGAAGGGAAAGATGTAACTCTGTGAAATGAATTAACAGAACACAGAGCAGTTTCTCAGAAAGCTTCTTTCCAGTTTTGAACGGAAGGTATTTCCTTTTTCACCATAGCCCTCTCTGGGCTTCCAAATATCCCTTTGAAAATTCCACAAGAACAGCCTTAGCGAAAGGCTTCTTGAAGGGAAAGATGTAACTCTGTGAGATGAATTCACAGAACACAGAGCAGTTTCTCAGAAAGCTTCTTTCCAGTTTTGAACGGAAGATATTTCCTTTTTCACCATAGGCCTCTATGGGCTTCCAAATATCCCTTTGCCAATTCCACAAGAACAGCCTTAGCGAAAGGCTTCTTGAAGGGAAAGATGTAACTCTGTGAGATGAATTCACAGAACACAGAGCAGTTTCTCAGAAAGCTTCTTTCCAGTTTTGAACGGAAGATATTTACTTTTTCACCGTAGCCCTCTATGGGCTTCCAAATATCCCTTTGCCAATTCCACAAGAACAGCCTTAGCGAAAGGCTTCTTGAAGGGAAAGATGTAACTCTGTGAGATGAATTCACGGAACACAGAGCAGTTTCTCAGAAAGCTTCTTTCCAGTTTTGAACGGAAGATATTTCCTTTTTCACCATAGCCCTCTATGGGCTTCCAAATATCCCTTTGCCAATTCCATAAGAACAGCCTTAGCGAAAGGCTTCTTGAAGGGAAAGATGTAACTCTGTGAGATGAATTAACAGAACACACGGCAGTTTCTCAGAAAGCTTCTTTCCAGTTTTGAACGGAAGATATTTCCTTTTTCACCATAGGCCTCTATGGGCTTCCAAATATCCCTTTGCCAATTCCACAAGAACAGCCTTAGCGAAAGGCTTCTTGAAGGGAAAGATGTAACTCTGTGAGATGAATTAACAGAACACAGAGCAGTTTCTCAGAAAGCTTCTTTCCAGTTTTGAACGGAAGATATTTCCTTTTTCACCATAGCCCTCTATGGGCTTCCAAATATCCCTTTGCCAATTCCACAAGAACACCCGTAGCGAAAGGCTTCTTGAAGGGAAAGATGTAACTCTGTGAGATGAATTCACAGAACACAGAGCAGTTTCTCTGAAAGCTTCTTTCCAGTTTTGAACGGAAGATATTTCCTTTTTCACCATAGCCCTCTATGGGCTTCCAAATATCCCTTTGCCAATTCCACAAGAACAGCCTTAGCGAAAGGCTTCTTGAAGGGAAAGATGTAACTCTGTGAGATGAAATCACAGAACACAGAGCAGTTTCTCAGAAAGCTTCTTTCCAGTTTTGAACGGAAGATATTTCCTTTTTCACCATAGGCGTCTATGGGCTTCCAAATATCCCTTTGCCAATTCCACAAGAACAGCGTTAGCGAAAGGCCTCTTGAGGGGAAAGATGTAACTCTGTGAGATGAATTAACAGAACACAGAGCAGTTTCTCAGTAAGCTTCTTTCCAGTTTTGAACGGAAGATATTTACTTTTTCACCATAGCCCTCTATGGGCTTCCAAATATCCCTTTGCCAGTTCCACAAGAACAGCCTTAGCGAAAGGCTTCTTGAAGGGAAAGATGTAACTCTGTGAGATGAATTCACAGAACACAGAGCAGTTTCTCAGAAAGCTTCTTTCCAGTTTTGAACGGAAGATATTTCCTTTTTCACCATAGCCCTCTATGGGCTTCCAAATATCCCTTTGCCAATCCCACAAGAACAGCCTTACCGAAAGGCTTCTTGAAGGGAAAGATGTAACTCTGTGAGATGAACTCACAGAACACAGAGCAGTTTCTCAGAAAGCTTCTTTCCAGTTTTGAACGGAAGATATTTCCTTTTTCACCATAGCCCTCTACGGGCTTCCAAATATCCCTTTGCCAATTCCACAAAAACAGCCTTAGCGAAAGGCTTCTTGAAGGGAAAGATGTAACTCTGTGAGATGAATTAACAGAACACAGAGCAGTTTCTCAGAAAGATTCTTTCCAATTTTGAACGGAAGATATTTCCTTTTTCACCATAGCCCTCTATGGGCTTCCAAATATCCCTTTGCAAATTCAACAAGAACAGCCTTAGCGAAAGGCTTCTTGAAGGGAAAGATGTAACTCTGTGAAATGAATTAACAGAACACAGAGCAGTTTCTCAGAAAGCTTCTTTCCAGTTTTGAACGGAAGGTATTTCCTTTTTCACCATAGCCCTCTCTGGGCTTCCAAATATCCCTTTGAAAATTCCACAAGAACAGCCTTAGCGAAAGGCTTCTTGAAGGGAAAGATGTAACTCTGTGAGATGAATTCACAGAACACAGAGCAGTTTCTCAGAAAGCTTCTTTCCAGTTTTGAACGGGAGATATTTCCTTTTTCACCATAGGCCTCTATGGGCTTCCAAATATCCCTTTGCCAATTACACAGGAACAGCCTTAGCGAAAGGCTTCTTGAAGGGAAAGATGTAACTCTGTGAGATGAATTCACAGAACACAGAGCAGTTTCTCAGAAAGCTTCTTTCCAGTTTTGAACGGAAGATATTTACTTTTTCACCGTAGCCCTCTATGGGCTTCCAAATATCCCTTTGCCAATTCCACAAGAACAGCCTTAGCGAAAGGCTTCTTGAAGGGAAAGATGTAACTCTGTGAGATGAATTCACGGAACACAGAGCAGTTTCTCAGAAAGCTTCTTTCCAGTTTTGAACGGAAGATATTTCCTTTTTCACCATAGCCCTCTATGGGCTTCCAAATATCCCTTTGCCAATTCCATAAGAACAGCCTTAGCGAAAGGCTTCTTGAAGGGAAAGATGTAACTGTTTGAGATGAATTAACAGAACACAGAGCAGTTTCTCAGAAAGCTTCTTTCCAGTTTTGAACGGAAGATATTTCCTTTTTCACCATAGCCCTCTATGGGCTTCCAAATATCCCTTTGCCAATTCCACAAGAACAGCCTTAGCGAAAGGCTTCTTGAAGGGAAAGATGTAACTCTGTGAGATGAATTAACAGAACACAGAGCAGTTTCTCAGAAAGCTTCTTTCCAGTTTTGAACGGAAGATATTTCCTTTTTCACCATAGCCCTCTATGGGCTTCCAAATATCCCTTTGCCAATTCCACAAGAACACCCGTAGCGAAAGGCTTCTTGAAGGGAAAGATGTAACTCTGTGAGATGAATTCACAGAACACAGAGCAGTTTCTCTGAAAGCTTCTTTCCAGTTTTGAACGGAAGATATTTCCTTTTTCACCATAGCCCTCTATGGGCTTCCTAATATCCCTTTGCCAATTCCACAAGAACAGCCTTAGCAAAAGGCTTCTTGAAGGGAAAGATGTAACTTTGTAGATGAATTCACAGAACGCAGAGCAGTTTCTCAGAAAGCTTCTTTCCAGTTTTGAACGGAAGATATTTCCTTTTTCACCATAGCCCTCTATGGGCTTCCAAATATCCCTTTGCCAATTCCACAAGAACAGCCTTAGCGAAAGGCTTCTTGAAGGGAAAGATGTAACTCTGTGAGATGAATTCACAGAACACAGAGCAGTTTCTCAGAAAGCTTCTTTCCAGTTTTGAACGGAAGATATTTCCTTTTACACCATAGCCGTCTATGGGCTTCCAAATATCCCTTTGCCAATTCCACAAGAACAGCCTTAGCGAAAGGCTTCTTGAAGGCAAAGATGTAACTCTGTGAGATGAATTAACAGAACACAGAGCAGTTTCTCAGAAAGCTTCTTTCCAGTTTTGAACGGAAGATATTTCCTTTTTCACCATAGGCCTCTAAGAGTTTCCAAATATCCCTTTGCCAATTCCACAAGAACAGCCATAGCGAAAGGCTTCTTGAGGGGAAAGATGTAACTCTGTGAGATGAATTAACAGAACACAGAGCAGTTTCTCAGAAAGCTTCTTTCCAGTTTTGAACAGAAGATATTTCCTTTTTCACCATAGCCCTCTATGGGCTTCCAAATATCCCTTTGCCAATTCCACAAGAACAGCCTTAGCGAAAGGCTTCTTGAAGGGAAAGATGTAACTCTGTGAGATGAATTAACAGAACACAGAGCAGTTTCTCAGAAAGCTTCTTTCCAGTTTTGAACGGAAGATATTTCCTTTTTCACCATAGGCCTCTATGGGCTTCCAAATATCCCTTTGCCAATTCCACAAGAACAGCCTTAGCGAAAGGCTTCTTGAAGGGAAAGATGTAACTTTGTGAGATGAATTCACAGAACACAGAGCAGTTTCTCAGAAAGCTTCTCTCCAGTTTTGAACGGAAGATATTTCCTTTTTCCCCATAGCCCTCTATGGGCTTCCAAATATCCCTTTGCCAATTAAACAAGAGCAGCCTTAGCGAAAGGCTTCTTGAAGGGAAAGGTGTAACTCTGTGAGATGAAATCACAGAACACAGAGCAGTTTCTCAGAAAGCTTCTTTCCAGTTTTGAACGGAAGATATTTCCTTTTTCACCATAGGCGTCTATGGGCTTCCAAATATCCCTTTGCCAATTCCACAAGAACAGCCTTAGCGAAAGGCTTCTTGAGGGGAAAGATGTAACTCTGTGAGATGAATTAACAGAACACAGAGCAGTTTCTCAGTAAGCTTCTTTCCAGTTTTGAACGGAAGATATTTACTTTTTCACCATAGCCCTCTAAGGGCTTCCAAATATCCCTTTGCCAATTCCACAAGAAAAGCCATAGCGAAAGGCTTCTTGAAGGGAAAGATGTAACTCTGTAAGATGAATTCACAGAACACAGAGCAGTTTCTCAGAAAGCTTCTTTCCAGTTTTGAACGGAAGATATTTCCTTTTTCACCATAGCCCTCTATGGGCTTCCAAATATCCCTTTGCCAATTCCACAAGAACAGCCTTAGCGAAAGGCTTCTTGAAGGGAAAGATGTAACTCTGTGAGATGAATTCACAGAACACAGAGCAGTTTCTCAGAAAGCTTCTTTCCAGTTTTGAACGGAAGATATTTCCTTTTTCACCATAGGCCTCTATGGGCTTCCAAATATCCCTTTGCCAATTCCACAAGAACAGCCTTAGCGAAAGGCTTCTTGAAGGGAAAGATGTAACTCTGTGAGATGAATTCACAGAACACAGAGCAGTTTCTCAGAAAGCTTCTTTCCAGTTTTGAACGGAAGATATTTCCTTTTTCACCATAGGCCTCTATGGGCTTCCAAATATCCCTTTGCCAATTCCACAAGAACAGTCTTAGCGAAAGGCTTCTTGAAGGGAAAGATGTAACTCTGTGAGATGAATTCACAGAACACAGAGCAGTTTCTCAGAAAGCTTCTTTCCAGTTTTGAACGGAAGATATTTCCTTTTTCACCATAGCCCTCTATGGGCTTCCAAATATCCCTTTGCCAATTCCACAAGAACAGCCTTAGCAAAAGGCTTCTGGAAGGGAAAGATGTAACTTTGTGAGATGAATTCACAGAACACAGAGCAGTTTCTCAGAAAGCTTCTTTCCAGTTTTGAACGGAAGATATTTCCTTTTTCACCATAGCCCTCTAGGGGCTTCCAAATATCCCTTTTCCAATTCCACAAGAACAGCCTTAGCGAAAGGCTTCTTGAAGGGAAAGATGTAACTCTGTGAGATGAATTCACAGAACACAGAGCAGTTTCTCAGAGAGCTTCTTTCCAGTTTTGAACGGAAGATATTTCCTTTTTCACCATAGCCCTCTATGGGCTTCCAAATATCCCTTTGCCAATTCCACAAGAACAGCCTTAGCGAAAGGCTTCTTGAAGGGAAAGATGTAACTCTGTGAGATGAATTCACAGAACACAGAGCAGTTTCTCAGAAAGCTTCTTTCCAGTTTTGAACGGAAGATATTTCCTTTTTCACCATAGGCCTCATTGGGCTTCCAAATATCCCTTTGCCAATTCCACAAGAACAGCCTTAGCGAAAGGCTTCTTGAAGGGAAAGATGTAACTCTGTGAGATGAATTAACAGAACACAGAGCAGTTTCTCAGAAAGGTTCTTTCCAGTTTTGAACGGAAGATATTTCCTTTTTCACCATAGCCCTCTATGGGCTTCCAAATATCCCTTTGCCAATTCCACAAGAACAACCTTAGCGAAAGGCTTCTTGAAGGGAAAGATGTAACTCTGTGAGATGAATTAACAGAACACAGAGCAGTTTCTCAGAAAGCTTCTTTCCAGTTTTGAACGGAAGATATTTCCTTTTTCACCATAGGCCTCTATGGGCTTCCAAATATCTCTTTGCCAATTCCACAAGAACAGCCTTAGCGAAAGGCTTCTTGAAGGGAAAGATGTAACTCTGTGAGATGAATTCACAGAACACAGAGCAGTTTCTCAGAAAGCTTCTTTCCAGTTTTGAACGGAAGATATTTCCTTTTTCACCATAGCCCTCTAAGGGCTTTCAAATATCCCTTTGCCAATTCCACAAGAACAGCCTTAGCGAAAGGCTTCTTGAAGGGAAAGATGTAACTCTGTGAGATGAATTCACAGAACACAGAGCAGTTTCTCAGACAGCTTCTTTCCAGTTTTGAACGGAAGATATTTCCTTTTTCACCATAGGCCTCTATGGTCTTCCAAATATCCCTTTGCCAATTCCACAAGAAAAGACTTAGCGAAAGGCTTCTTGAAGGGAAAGATGTAACTCTGTGAGATGAATTCACAGAACACAGAGCAGTTTCTCAGAAAGCTTCTTTCCAGTTTTGAACGGAAGATATTTCCTTTTTCACCATAGCCCTCTATGGGCTTCCAAATATCCCTTTGCCAATTCCACAAGAACAGCCTTAGCGAAAGGCTTCTTGAAGGGAAAGATGTAACTCTGTGAGATGAAATCACAGAACACAGAGCAGTTTCTCAGAAAGCTTCTTTCCAGTTTTGAACGGAAGATATTTCCTTTTTCACCATAGGCGTCTATGGGCCTCCAAATATCCCTTTGCCAATTCCACAAGAACAGCCTTAGCGAAAGGCCTCTTGAGGCGAAAGATGTAACTCTGTGAGATGAATTAACAGACCACAGAGCAGTTTCTCAGTAAGCTTCTTTCCAGTTTTGAACGGAAGATATTTCCTTTTTCACCATAGCCCTCTATGGGCTTCCAAATATCCCTTTGCCAATTCCACAAGAACAGCCTTAGCGAAAGGCTTCTTGAAGGGAAAGATGTAACTCTGTGAGATGAATTCACAGAACACAGAGCAGTTTCTCAGAAAGCTTCTTTCCAGTTTTGAACGGAAGATATTTCCTTTTTCACCATAGCCCTCTACGGGCTTCCAAATATCCCTTTGCCAATTCCACAAAAACAGCCTTAGCGAAAGGCTTCTTGAAGGGAAAGATGTAACTCTGTGAGATGAATTAACAGAACACAGAGCAGTTTCTCAGAAAGATTCTTTCCAATTTTGAACGGAAGATATTTCCTTTTTCACCATAGCCCTCTATGGGCTTCCAAATATCCCTTTGCAAATTCAACAAGAACAGCCTTAGCGAAAGGCTTCTTGAAGGGAAAGATGGAACTCTGTGAAATGAATTAACAGAACACAGAGCAGTTTCTCAGAAAGCTTCTTTCCAGTTTTGAACGGAAGGTATTTCCTTTTTCACCATAGCCCTCTCTGGGCTTCCAAATATCCCTTTGAAAATTCCACAAGAACAGCCTTAGCGAAAGGCTTCTTGAAGGTAAAGATGTAACTCTGTGAGATGAATTCACAGAACACAGAGCAGTTTCTCAGAGAGCTTCTTTCCAGTTTTGAACGGAAGATATTTCCTTTTTCACCATAGCCCTCTATGGGCTTCCAAATATCCCTTTGCCAATTCCACAAGAACAGCCTTAGCGAAAGGCTTCTTGAAGGGAAAGATGTAACTCTGTGAGATGAATTCACAGAACACAGAGCAGTTTCTCAGAAAGCTTCTTTCCAGTTTTGAACGGAAGATATTTCCTTTTTCACCATAGGCCTCATTGGGCTTCCAAATATCCCTTTGCCAATTCCACAAGAACAGCCTTAGCGAAAGGCTTCTTGAAGGGAAAGATGTAACTCTGTGAGATGAATTAACAGAACACAGAGCAGTTTCTCAGAAAGGTTCTTTCCAGTTTTGAACGGAAGATATTTCCTTTTTCACCATAGCCCTCTATGGGCTTCCAAATATCCCTTTGCCAATTCCACAAGAACAACCTTAGCGAAAGGCTTCTTGAAGGGAAAGATGTAACTCTGTGAGATGAATTAACAGAACACAGAGCAGTTTCTCAGAAAGCTTCTTTCCAGTTTTGAACGGAAGATATTTCCTTTTTCACCATAGGCCTCTATGGGCTTCCAAATATCTCTTTGCCAATTCCACAAGAACAGCCTTAGCGAAAGGCTTCTTGAAGGGAAAGATGTAACTCTGTGAGATGAATTCACAGAACACAGAGCAGTTTCTCAGAAAGCTTCTTTCCAGTTTTGAACGGAAGATATTTCCTTTTTCACCATAGCCCTCTAAGGGCTTTCAAATATCCCTTTGCCAATTCCACAAGAACAGCCTTAGCGAAAGGCTTCTTGAAGGGAAAGATGTAACTCTGTGAGATGAATTCACAGAACACAGAGCAGTTTCTCAGACAGCTTCTTTCCAGTTTTGAACGGAAGATATTTCCTTTTTCACCATAGGCCTCTATGGTCTTCCAAATATCCCTTTGCCAATTCCACAAGAAAAGACTTAGCGAAAGGCTTCTTGAAGGGAAAGATGTAACTCTGTGAGATGAATTCACAGAACACAGAGCAGTTTCTCCGAAAGCTTCTTTCCAGTTTTGAACGGAAGATATTTCCTTTTTCACCATAGCCCTCTATGGGCTTCCAAATATCCCTTTGCCAATTCCACAAGAACAGCCTTAGCGAAAGGCTTCTTGAAAGGAAAGATGTAACTCTGTGAGATGAAATCACAGAACACAGAGCAGTTTCTCAGAAAGCTTCTTTCCAGTTTTGAACGGAAGATATTTCCTTTTTCACCATAGGCGTCTATGGGCCTCCAAATATCCCTTTGCCAATTCCACAAGAACAGCCTTAGCGAAAGGCCTCTTGAGGCGAAAGATGTAACTCTGTGAGATGAATTAACAGACCACAGAGCAGTTTCTCAGTAAGCTTCTTTCCAGTTTTGAACGGAAGATATTTCCTTTTTCACCATAGCCCTCTATGGGCTTGCAAATATCCCTTTGCCAATTCCACAAGAACAGCCTTAGCGAAAGGCTTCTTGAAGGGAAAGATGTAACTCTGTGAGATGAATTCACAGAACACAGAGCAGTTTCTCAGAAAGCTTCTTTCCAGTTTTGAACGGAAGATATTTCCTTTTTCACCATAGCCCTCTACGGGCTTCCAAATATCCCTTTGCCAATTCCACAAAAACAGCCTTAGCGAAAGGCTTCTTGAAGGGAAAGATGTAACTCTGTGAGATGAATTAACAGAACACAGAGCAGTTTCTCAGAAAGATTCTTTCCAATTTTGAACGGAAGATATTTCCTTTTTCACCATAGCCCTCTATGGGCTTCCAAATATCCCTTTGCAAATTCAACAAGAACAGCCTTAGCGAAAGGCTTCTTGAAGGGAAAGATGTAACTCTGTGAAATGAATTAACAGAACACAGAGCAGTTTCTCAGAAAGCTTCTTTCCAGTTTTGAACGGAAGGTATTTCCTTTTTCACCATAGCCCTCTCTGGGCTTCCAAATATCCCTTTGAAAATTCCACAAGAACAGCCTTAGCGAAAGGCTTCTTGAAGGGAAAGATGTAACTCTGTGAGATGAATTCACAGAACACAGAGCAGTTTCTCAGAAAGCTTCTTTCCAGTTTTGAACGGAAGATATTTCCTTTTTCACCATAGGCCTCTATGGGCTTCCAAATATCCCTTTGCCAATTCCACAAGAACAGCCTTAGCGAAAGGCTTCTTGAAGGGAAAGATGTAACTCTGTGAGATGAATTCACAGAACACAGAGCAGTTTCTCAGAAAGCTTCTTTCCAGTTTTGAACGGAAGATATTTACTTTTTCACCGTAGCCCTCTATGGGCTTCCAAATATCCCTTTGCCAATTCCACAAGAACAGCCTTAGCGAAAGGCTTCTTGAAGGGAAAGATGTAACTCTGTGAGATGAATTCACGGAACACAGAGCAGTTTCTCAGAAAGCTTCTTTCCAGTTTTGAACGGAAGATATTTCCTTTTTCACCATAGCCCTCTATGGGCTTCCAAATATCCCTTTGCCAATTCCATAAGAACAGCCTTAGCGAAAGGCTTCTTGAAGGGAAAGATGTAACTCTGTGAGATGAATTAACAGAACACAGAGCAGTTTCTCAGAAAGCTTCTTTCCAGTTTTGAACGGAAGATATTTCCTTTTTCACCATAGCCCTCTATGGGCTTCCAAATATCCCTTTGCCAATTCCACAAGAACAGCCTTAGCGAAAGGCTTCTTGAAGGGAAAGATGTAACTCTGTGAGATGAATTAACAGAACACAGAGCAGTTTCTCAGAAAGCTTCTTTCCAGTTTTGAACGGAAGATATTTCCTTTTTCACCATAGCCCTCTATGGGCTTCCAAATATCCCTTTGCCAATTCCACAAGAACACCCGTAGCGAAAGGCTTCTTGAAGGGAAAGATGTAACTCTGTGAGATGAATTCACAGAACACAGAGCAGTTTCTCTGAAAGCTTCTTTCCACTTTTGAACGGAAGATATTTCCTTTTTCACCATAGCCCTCTATGGGCTACCAAATATCCCTTTGCCAATTCCACAAGAACAGCCTTAGCAAAAGGCTTCTTGAAGGGAAAGATGTAACTTTGTAGATGAATTCACAGAACGCAGAGCAGTTTCTCAGAAAGCTTCTTTCCAGTTTTGAACGGAAGATATTTCCTTTTTCACCATAGCCCTCTATGGGCTTCCAAATATCCCTTTGCCAATTCCACAAGAACAGCCTTAGCGAAAGGCTTCTTGAAGGGAAAGATGTAACTCTGTGAGATGAATTAACAGAACACAGAGCAGTTTCTCAGAAAGCTTCTTTCCAGTTTTGAACGGAAGATATTTCCTTTTTCACCATAGCCGTCTATGGGCTTCCAAATATCCCTTTGCCAATTCCACAAGAACAGCCTTAGCGAAAGGCTTCTTGAAGGGAAAGATGTAACTCTGTGAGATGAATTAACAGAACACAGAGCAGTTTCTCAGAAAGCTTCTTTCCAGTTTTGAACGGAAGATATTTCCTTTTTCACCATAGGCCTCTAAGGGCTTCCAAATATCCCTTTGCCAATTCCACAAGAACAGCCATAGCGAAAGGCTTCTTGAGGGGAAAGATGTAACTCTGTGAGATGAATTCACAGAACACAGAGCAGTTTCTCAGAAAGCTTCTTTCCAGTTTTGAACGGAAGATATTTCCTTTTTCACCATAGCCCTCTATGGGCTTCCAAATATCCCTTTGCCAATTCCACAAGAACAGCCTTAGCGAAAGGCTTCTTGAAGGGAATGATGTAACTCTGTGAGATGAATTCACAGAACACAGAGCAGTTTCTTAGAAAGCTTCTTTCCAGTTTTGAACGGAAGATATTTCCTTTTTCACCGTAGGCCTCTATGGGCTTCCAAATATCCCTTTGCCAATTCCACAAGAACAGCCTTAGCGAAAGGCTTCTTGAAGGGAAAGATGTAACTCTGTGAGATGAATTCACAGAACACAGAGCAGTTTCTCAGAAAGCTTCTTTCCAGTTTTGAACGGAAGATATTTCCTTTTTCACCATAGCCCTCTATGGGCTTCCAAATATCCCTTTGCCAATTCCACAAGAGCAGCCTTAGCGAAAGGCTTCTTGAAGGGAAAGGTGTAACTCTGTGAGATGAAATCACAGAACACAGAGCAGTTTCTCAGAAAGCTTGTTTCCAGTTTTGAACGGAAGATATTTCCTTTTTCACCATAGGCGTCTATGGGCTTCCAAATATCCCTTTGCCAATTCCACAAGAACAGCCATAGCGAAAGGCTTCTTGAAGGGAAAGATGTAACTCTGTGAGATGAATTAACAGAACACAGAGCAGTTTCTCAGAAAGCTTCTTTCCAGTTTTGAACGGAAGATATTTCCTTTTTCACCATAGCCCTCTATGGGCTTCCAAATATCCCTTTGCCAATTCCACAAGAACAGCCTTAGCGAAAGGCTTCTTGAAGGGAAAGATGTAACTCTGTGAGATGAATTCACAGAACACAGAGCAGTTTCTCAGAAAGCTTCTTTCCAGTTTTGAACGGAAGATATTTACTTTTTCACCATAGCCCTCTATGGGCTTCCAAAAATCCCTTTGCCAATTCCACAAGAACAGCCTTAGCGAAAGGCTTCTTGAAGGGAAAGATGTAACTCTGTGAGATGAAATCACAGAACACAGAGCAGTTTCTCAGAAAGCTTCTTTCCAGTTTTGAACGGAAGATATTTACTTTTTCACCATAGCCCTCTACGGGCTTCCAAATATCCCTTTGCCAATTCCACAAGAACAGCCTTAGCGAAAGGCTTCTTGAAGGGAAAGATGTAACTCTGTGAGATGAATTCACAGAACACAGAGCAGTTTCTCAGAAAGCTTCTTTCCAGTTTTGAACGGAAGATATTTCCTTTTTCACCATAGCCCTCTATGGGCTTCCAAATATCCCTTTGCCAATTCCACAAGAACAGCCTTAGCGAGAGGCTTCTTGAAGGGAAAGATGTAACTCTGTGAGATGAATTCACAGAACACAGAGCAGTTTCTCAGAAAGCTTCTTTCCAGTTTTGAACGGAAGGTATTTCCTTTTTCACCATAGGCCTCTATGGGCTTCCAAATATCCCTTTGACAATTCCACAAGAACAGTCTTAGCGAAAGGCTTCTTGAAGGGAAAGATGTAACTCTGTGAGATGAATTAACAGAACACAGAGCAGTTTCTCAGAAAGCTTCTTTCCAGTTTTGAACGGAAGATATTTCCTTTTTCACCATAGCCCTCTATGGGCTTCCAAATATCCCTTTGCCAATTCCACAAGAACAGCCTTAGCAAAAGGCTTCTGGAAGGGAAAGATGTAACTTTGTGAGATGAATTCACAGAACACAGAGCAGTTTCTCAGAAAGCTTCTTTCCAGTTTTGAACGGAAGATATTTCCTTTTTCACCATAGCCCTCTAGGGGCTTCCAAATATCCCTTTGCCAATTCCACAAGAACAGCCTTACCGAAAGGCTTCTTGAAGGGAAAGATGTAACTCTGTGAGATGAATTCACAGAACACAGAGCAGTTTCTCAGAGAGCTTCTTTCCAGTTTTGAACGGAAGATATTTCCTTTTTCACCATAGCCCTCTATGGGCTTCCAAATATCCCTTTGCCAATTCCACAAGAACAGCCTTAGCGAAAGGCTTCTTGAAGGGAAAGATGTAACTCTGTGAGATGAATTCACAGAACACAGAGCAGTTTCTCAGAAAGCTTCTTTCCAGTTTTGAACGGAAGATATTTCCTTTTTCACCATAGGCCTCATTGGGCTTCCAAATATCCCTTTGCCAATTCCACAAGAACAGCCTTAGCGAAAGGCTTCTTGAAGGGAAAGATGTAACTCTGTGAGATGAATTCACAGAACACAGAGCAGTTTCTCAGAAAGGTTCTTTCCAGTTTTGAACGGAAGATATTTCCTTTTTCACCATAGCCCTCTATGGGCTTCCAAATATCCCTTTGCCAATTCCACAAGAACAACCTTAGCGAAAGGCTTCTTGAAGGGAAAGATGTAACTCTGTGAGATGAATTAACAGAACACAGAGCAGTTTCTCAGAAAGCTTCTTTCCAGTTTTGAACGGAAGATATTTCCTTTTTCACCATAGGCCTCTATGGGCTTCCAAATATCCCTTTGCCAATCCCACAAGAACAGCCTTACCGAAAGGCTTCTTGAAGGGAAAGATGTAACTCTGTGAGATGAATTCACAGAACACAGAGCAGTTTCTCAGAAAGCTTCTTTCCAGTTTTGAACGGAAGATATTTCCTTTTTCACCATAGCCCTCTACGGGCTTCCAAATATCCCTTTGCCAATTCCACAAAAACAGCCTTAGCGAAAGGCTTCTTGAAGGGAAAGATGTAACTCTGTGAGATGAATTAACAGAACACAGAGCAGTTTCTCAGAAAGCTTCTTTCCAATTTTGAACGGAAGATATTTCCTTTTTCACCATAGGCCTCTATGGGCTTCCAAATATCCCTTTGCCAATTCCACAAGAACAGCCTTAGCGAAAGGCTTCTTGAAGGGAAAGATGTAACTCTGTGAAATGAATTAACAGAACACAGAGCAGTTTCTCAGAAAGCTTCTTTCCAGTTTTGAACGGAAGGTATTTCCTTTTTCACCATAGCCCTCTCTGGGCTTCCAAATATCCCTTTGAAAATTCCACAAGAACAGCCTTAGCGAAAGGCTTCTTGAAGGGAAAGATGTAACTCTGTGAGATGAATTCACAGAACACAGAGCAGTTTCTCAGAAAGCTTCTTTCCAGTTTTGAACGGAAGATATTTCCTTTTTCACCATAGGCCTCTATGGGCTTCCAAATATCCCTTTGCCAATTCCACAAGAACAGCCTTAGCGAAAGGCTTCTTGAAGGGAAAGATGTAACTCTGTGAGATGAATTCACAGAACACAGAGCAGTTTCTCAGAAAGCTTCTTTCCAGTTTTGAACGGAAGATATTTACTTTTTCACCGTAGCCCTCTATGGGCTTCCAAATATCCCTTTGCCAATTCCACAAGAACAGCCTTAGCGAAAGTCTTCTTGAAGGGAAAGATGTAACTCTGTGAGATGAATTCACGGAACACAGAGCAGTTTCTCAGAAAGCTTCTTTCCAGTTTTGAACGGAAGATATTTCCTTTTTCACCATAGCCCTCTATGGGCTTCCAAATATCCCTTTGCCAATTCCATAAGAACAGCCTTAGCGAAAGGCTTCTTGAAGGGAAAGATGTAACTCTGTGAGATGAATTAACAGAACACACGGCAGTTTCTCAGAAAGCTTCTTTCCAGTTTTGAACGGAAGATATTTCCTTTTTCACCATAGGCCTCTATGGGCTTCCAAATATCCCTTTGCCAATTCCACAAGAACAGCCTTAGCGAAAGGCTTCTTGAAGGGAAAGATGTAACTCTGTGAGATGAATTAACAGAACACAGAGCAGTTTCTCAGAAAGCTTCTTTCCAGTTTTGAACGGAAGATATTTCCTTTTTCACCATAGCCCTCTATGGGCTTCCAAATATCCCTTTGCCAATTCCACAAGAACACCCGTAGCGAAAGGCTTCTTGAAGGGAAAGATGTAACTCTGTGAGATGAATTCACAGAACACAGAGCAGTTTCTCTGAAAGCTTCTTTCCAGTTTTGAACGGAAGATATTTCCTTTTTCACCATAGCCCTCTATGGGCTTCCAAATATCCCTTTGCCAATTCCACAAGAACAGCCTTAGCGAAAGGCTTCTTGAAGGGAAAGATGTAACTCTGTGAGATGAAATCACAGAACACAGAGCAGTTTCTCAGAAAGCTTCTTTCCAGTTTTGAACGGAAGATATTTCCTTTTTCACCATAGGCGTCTATGGGCTTCCAAATATCCCTTTGCCAATTCCACAAGAACAGCGTTAGCGAAAGGCCTCTTGAGGGGAAAGATGTAACTCTGTGAGATGAATTAACAGAACACAGAGCAGTTTCTCAGTAAGCTTCTTTCCAGTTTTGAACGGAAGATATTTACTTTTTCACCATAGCCCTCTATGGGCTTCCAAATATCCCTTTGCCAGTTCCACAAGAACAGCCTTAGCGAAAGGCTTCTTGAAGGGAAAGATGTAACTCTGTGAGATGAATTCACAGAACACAGAGCAGTTTCTCAGAAAGCTTCTTTCCAGTTTTGAACGGAAGATATTTCCTTTTTCACCATAGCCCTCTATGGGCTTCCAAATATCCCTTTGCCAATCCCACAAGAACAGCCTTACCGAAAGGCTTCTTGAAGGGAAAGATGTAACTCTGTGAGATGAACTCACAGAACACAGAGCAGTTTCTCAGAAAGCTTCTTTCCAGTTTTGAACGGAAGATATTTCCTTTTTCACCATAGCCCTCTACGGGCTTAAAAATATCCCTTTGCCAATTCCACAAAAACAGCCTTAGCGAAAGGCTTCTTGAAGGGAAAGATGTAACTCTGTGAGATGAATTAACAGAACACAGAGCAGTTTCTCAGAAAGATTCTTTCCAATTTTGAACGGAAGATATTTCCTTTTTCACCATAGCCCTCTATCGGCTTCCAAATATCCCTTTGCAAATTCAACAAGAACAGCCTTAGCGAAAGGCTTCTTGAAGGGAAAGATGTAACTCTGTGAAATGAATTAACAGAACACAGAGCAGTTTCTCAGAAAGCTTCTTTCCAGTTTTGAACGGAAGGTATTTCCTTTTTCACCATAGCCCTCTCTGGGCTTCCAAATATCCCTTTGAAAATTCCACAAGAACAGCCTTAGCGAAAGGCTTCTTGAAGGGAAAGATGTAACTCTGTGAGATGAATTCACAGAACACAGAGCAGTTTCTCAGAAAGCTTCTTTCCAGTTTTGAACGGAAGATATTTCCTTTTTCACCATAGGCCTCTATGGGCTTCCAAATATCCCTTTGCCAATTCCACAGGAACAGCCTTAGCGAAAGGCTTCTTGAAGGGAAAGATGTAACTCTGTGAGATGAATTCACAGAACACAGAGCAGTTTCTCAGAAAGCTTCTTTCCAGTTTTGAACGGAAGATATTTACTTTTTCACCGTAGCCCTCTATGGGCTTCCAAATATCCCTTTGCCAATTCCACAAGAACAGCCTTAGCGAAAGGCTTCTTGAAGGGAAAGATGTAACTCTGTGAGATGAATTCACGGAACACAGAGCAGTTTCTCAGAAAGCTTCTTTCCAGTTTTGAACGGAAGATATTTCCTTTTTCACCATAGCCCTCTATGGGCTTCCAAATATCCCTTTGCCAATTCCATAAGAACAGCCTTAGCGAAAGGCTTCTTGAAGGGAAAGATGTAACTGTGTGAGATGAATTAACAGAACACAGAGCAGTTTCTCAGAAAGCTTCTTTCCAGTTTTGAACGGAAGATATTTCCTTTTTCACCATAGCCCTCTATGGGCTTCCAAATATCCCTTTGCCAATTCCACAAGAACAGCCTTAGCGAAAGGCTTCTTGAAGGGAAAGATGTAACTCTGTGAGATGAATTAACAGAACACAGAGCAGTTTCTCAGAAAGCTTCTTTCCAGTTTTGAACGGAAGATATTTCCTTTTTCACCATAGCCCTCTATGGGCTTCCAAATATCCCTTTGCCAATTCCACAAGAACACCCGTAGCGAAAGGCTTCTTGAAGGGAAAGATGTAACTCTGTGAGATGAATTCACAGAACACAGAGCAGTTTCTCTGAAAGCTTCTTTCCAGTTTTGAACGGAAGATATTTCCTTTTTCACCATAGCCCTCTATGGGCTTCCAAATATCCCTTTGCCAGTTCCACAAGAACAGCCTTAGCAAAAGGCTTCTTGAAGGGAAAGATGTAACTTTGTAGATGAATTCACAGAACGCAGAGCAGTTTCTCAGAAAGCTTCTTTCCAGTTTTGAACGGAAGATATTTCCTTTTTCACCATAGCCCTCTATGGGCTTCCAAATATCCCTTTGCCAATTCCACAAGAACAGCCTTAGCGAAAGGCTTCTTGAAGGGAAAGATGTAACTCTGTGAGATGAATTCACAGAACACAGAGCAGTTTCTCAGAAAGCTTCTTTCCAGTTTTGAACGGAAGATATTTCCTTTTTCACCATAGCCGTCTATGGGCTTCCAAATATCCCTTTGCCAATTCCACAAGAACAGCCTTAGCGAAAGGCTTCTTGAAGGCAAAGATGTAACTCTGTGAGATGAATTAACAGAACACAGAGCAGTTTCTCAGAAAGCTTCTTTCCAGTTTTGAACGGAAGATATTTCCTTTTTCACCATAGGCCTCTAAGAGTTTCCAAATATCCCTTTGCCAATTCCACAAGAACAGCCATAGCGAAAGGCTTCTTGAGGGGAAAGATGTAACTCTGTGAGATGAATTAACAGAACACAGAGCAGTTTCTCAGAAAGCTTCTTTCCAGTTTTGAACGGAAGATATTTCCTTTTTCACCATAGCCCTCTATGGGCTTCCAAATATCCCTTTGCCAATTCCACAAGAACAGCCTTAGCGAAAGGCTTCTTGAAGGGAAAGATGTAACTCTGTGAGATGAATTAACAGAACACAGAGCAGTTTCTCAGAAAGCTTCTTTCCAGTTTTGAACGGAAGATATTTCCTTTTTCACCATAGGCCTCTATGGGTTTCCAAATATCCCTTTGCCAATTCCACAAGAACAGCCTTAGCGAAAGGCTTCTTGAAGGGAAAGATGTAACTTTGTGAGATGAATTCACAGAACACAGAGCAGTTTCTCAGAAAGCTTCTCTCCAGTTTTGAACGGAAGATATTTCCTTTTTCACCATAGCCCTCTATGGGCTTCCAAATATCCCTTTGCCAATTAAACAAGAGCAGCCTTAGCGAAAGGCTTCTTGAAGGGAAAGGTGTAACTCTGTGAGATGAAATCACAGAACACAGAGCAGTTTCTCAGAAAGCTTCTTTCCAGTTTTGAACGGAAGATATTTCCTTTTTCACCATAGGCGTCTATGGGCTTCCAAATATCCCTTTGCCAATTCCACAAGAACAGCCTTAGCGAAAGGCTTCTTGAGGGGAAAGATGTAACTCTGTGAGATGAATTAACAGAACACAGAGCAGTTTCTCAGTAAGCTTCTTTCCAGTTTTGAACGGAAGATATTTACTTTTTCACCATAGCCCTCTAAGGGCTTCCAAATATCCCTTTGCCAATTCCACAAGAAAAGCCTTAGCGAAAGGCTTCTTGAAGGGAAAGATGTAACTCTGTAAGATGAATTCACAGAACACAGAGCAGTTTCTCAGAAAGCTTCTTTCCAGTTTTGAACGGAAGATATTTCCTTTTTCACCATAGCCCTCTATGGGCTTCCAAATATCCCTTTGCCAATTCCACAAGAACAGCCTTAGCGAAAGGCTTCTTGAAGGGAAAGATGTAACTCTGTGAGATGAATTCACAGAACACAGAGCAGTTTCTCAGAAAGCTTCTTTCCAGTTTTGAACGGAAGATATTTCCTTTTTCACCATAGGCCTCTATGGGCTTCCAAATATCCCTTTGCCAATTCCACAAGAACAGCCTTAGCGAAAGGCTTCTTGAAGGGAAAGATGTAACTCTGTGAGATGAATTCACAGAACACAGAGCAGTTTCTCAGAAAGCTTCTTTCCAGTTTTGAACGGAAGATATTTCCTTTTTCACCATAGGCCTCTATGGGCTTCCAAATATCCCTTTGCCAATTCCACAAGAACAGTCTTAGCGAAAGGCTTCTTGAAGGGAAAGATGTAACTCTGTGAGATGAATTAACAGAACACAGAGCAGTTTCTCAGAAAGCTTCTTTCCAGTTTTGAACGGAAGATATTTCCTTTTTCACCATAGCCCTCTATGGGCTTCCAAATATCCCTTTGCCAATTCCACAAGAACAGCCTTAGCAAAAGGCTTCTGGAAGGGAAAGATGTAACTTTGTGAGATGAATTCACAGAACACAGAGCAGTTTCTCAGAAAGCTTCTTTCCAGTTTTGAACGGAAGATATTTCCTTTTTCACCATAGCCCTCTAGGGGCTTCCAAATATCCCTTTTCCAATTCCACAAGAACAGCCTTAGCGAAAGGCTTCTTGAAGGGAAAGATGTAACTCTGTGAGATGAATTCACAGAACACAGAGCAGTTTCTCAGAGAGCTTCTTTCCAGTTTTGAACGGAAGATATTTCCTTTTTCACCATAGCCCTCTATGGGCTTCCAAATATCCCTTTGCCAATTCCACAAGAACAGCCTTAGCGAAAGGCTTCTTGAAGGGAAAGATGTAACTCTGTGAGATGAATTCACAGAACACAGAGCAGTTTCTCAGAAAGCTTCTTTCCAGTTTTGAACGGAAGATATTTCCTTTTTCACCATAGGCCTCATTGGGCTTCCAAATATCCCTTTGCCAATTCCACAAGAACAGCCTTAGCGAAAGGCTTCTTGAAGGGAAAGATGTAACTCTGTGAGATGAATTAACAGAACACAGAGCAGTTTCTCAGAAAGGTTCTTTCCAGTTTTGAACGGAAGTTATTTCCTTTTTCACCATAGCCCTCTATGGGCTTCCAAATATCCCTTTGCCAATTCCACAAGAACAACCTTAGCGAAAGGCTTCTTGAAGGGAAAGATGTAACTCTGTGAGATGAATTCACAGAACACAGAGCAGTTTCTCAGAAAGCTTCTTTCCAGTTTTGAACGGAAGATATTTCCTTTTTCACCATAGGCCTCTATGGGCTTCCAAATATCTCTTTGCCAATTCCACAAGAACAGCCTTAGCGAAAGGCTTCTTGAAGGGAAAGATGTAACTCTGTGAGATGAATTAACAGAACACAGAGCAGTTTCTCAGAAAGCTTCTTTCCAGTTTTGAACGGAAGATATTTCCTTTTTCACCATAGCCCTCTAAGGGCTTTCAAATATCCCTTTGCCAATTCCACAAGAACAGCCTTAGCGAAAGGCTTCTTGAAGGGAAAGATGTAACTCTGTGAGATGAATTCACAGAACACAGAGCAGTTTCTCAGACAGCTTCTTTCCAGTTTTGAACGGAAGATATTTCCTTTTTCACCATAGGCCTCTATGGTCTTCCAAATATCCCTTTGCCAATTCCACAAGAAAAGACTTAGCGAAAGGCTTCTTGAAGGGAAAGATGTAACTCTGTGAGATGAATTCACAGAACACAGAGCAGTTTCTCAGTAAGCTTCTTTCCAGTTTTGAACGGAAGATATTTCCTTTTTCACCATAGCCCTCTATGGGCTTCCAAATATCCCTTTGCCAATTCCACAAGAACAGCCTTAGCGAAAGGCTTCTTGAAGGGAAAGATGTAACTCTGTGAGATGAATTCACAGAACACAGAGCAGTTTCTCAGAAAGCTTCTTTCCAGTTTTGAACGGAAGATATTTCCTTTTTCACCATAGCCCTCTACGGGCTTCCAAATATCCCTTTGCCAATTCCACAAAAACAGCCTTAGCGAAAGGCTTCTTGAAGGGAAAGATGTAACTCTGTGAGATGAATTAACAGAACACAGAGCAGTTTCTCAGAAAGATTCTTTCCAATTTTGAACGGAAGATATTTCCTTTTTCACCATAGCCCTCTATGGGCTTCCAAATATCCCTTTGCAAATTCAACAAGAACAGCCTTAGCGAAAGGCTTCTTGAAGGGAAAGATGTAACTCTGTGAAATGAATTAACAGAACACAGAGCAGTTTCTCAGAAAGCTTCTTTCCAGTTTTGAACGGAAGGTATTTCCTTTTTCACCATAGCCCTCTCTGGGCTTCCAAATATCCCTTTGAAAATTCCACAAGAACAGCCTTAGGGAAAGGCTTCTTGAAGGGAAAGATGTAACTCTGTGAGATGAATTCACAGAACACAGAGCAGTTTCTCAGAAAGCTTCTTTCCAGTTTTGAACGGAAGATATTTCCTTTTTCACCATAGGCCTCTATGGGCTTCCAAATATCCCTTTGCCAATTCCACAAGAACAGCCTTAGCGAAAGGCTTCTTGAAGGGAAAGATGTAACTCTGTGAGATGAATTCACAGAACACAGAGCAGTTTCTCAGAAAGCTTCTTTCCAGTTTTGAACGGAAGATATTTACTTTTTCACCATAGCCCTCTATGGGCTTCCAAATATCCCTTTGCCAATTCCACAAGAACAGCCTTAGCGAAAGGCTTCTTGAAGGGAAAGATGTAACTCTGTGAGATGAATTCACGGAACACAGAGCAGTTTCTCAGAAAGCTTCTTTCCAGTTTTGAACGGAAGATATTTCCTTTTTCACCATAGCCCTCTATGGGCTTCCAAATATCCCTTTGCCAATTCCATAAGAACAGCCTTAGCGAAAGGCTTCTTGAAGGGAAAGATGTAACTCTGTGAGATGAATTAACAGAACACAGAGCAGTTTCTCAGAAAGCTTCTTTCCAGTTTTGAACGGAAGATATTTCCTTTTTCACCATAGCCCTCTATGGGCTTCCAAATATCCCTTTGCCAATTCCACAAGAACAGCCTTAGCGAAAGGCTTCTTGAAGGGAAAGATGTAACTCTGTGAGATGAATTAACAGAACACAGAGCAGTTTCTCAGAAAGCTTCTTTCCAGTTTTGAACGGAAGATATTTCCTTTTTCACCATAGCCCTCTATGGGCTTCCAAATATCCCTTTGCCAATTCCACAAGAACACCCGTAGCGAAAGGCTTCTTGAAGGGAAAGATGTAACTCTGTGAGATGAATTCACAGAACACAGAGCAGTTTCTCTGAAAGCTTCTTTCCAGTTTTGAACGGAAGATATTTCCTTTTTCACCATAGCCCTCTATGGGCTTCCAAATATCCCTTTGCCAGTTCCACAAGAACAGCCTTAGCAAAAGGCTTCTTGAAGGGAAAGATGTAACTTTGTAGATGAATTCACAGAACGCAGAGCAGTTTCTCAGAAAGCTTCTTTCCAGTTTTGAACGGAAGATATTTCCTTTTTCACCATAGCCCTCTATGGGCTTCCAAATATCCCTTTGCCAATTCCACAAGAACAGCCTTAGCGAAAGGCTTCTTGAAGGGAAAGATGTAACTCTGTGAGATGAATTCACAGAACACAGAGCAGTTTCTCAGAAAGCTTCTTTCCAGTTTTGAACGGAAGATATTTCCTTTTTCACCATAGCCGTCTATGGGCTTCCGAATATCCCTTTGCCAATTCCACAAGAACAGCCTTAGCGAAAGGCTTCTTGAAGGCAAAGATGTAACTCTCTGAGATGAATTAACAGAACACAGAGCAGTTTCTCAGAAAGCTTCTTTCCAGTTTTGAACGGAAGATATTTCCTTTTTCACCATAGGCCTCTAAGAGTTTCCAAATATCCCTTTGCCAATTCCACAAGAACAGCCATAGCGAAAGGCTTCTTGAGGGGAAAGATGTAACTCTGTGAGATGAATTAACAGAACACAGAGCAGTTTCTCAGAAAGCTTCTTTCCAGTTTTGAACGGAAGATATTTCCTTTTTCACCATAGCCCTCTATGGGCTTCCAAATATCCCTTTGCCAATTCCACAAGAACAGCCTTAGCGAAAGGCTTCTTGAAGGGAAAGATGTAACTCTGTGAGATGAATTAACAGAACACAGAGCAGTTTCTCAGAAAGCTTCTTTCCAGTTTTGAACGGAAGATATTTCCTTTTTCACCATAGGCCTCTATGGGCTTCCAAATATCCCTTTGCGAATTCCACAAGAACAGCCTTAGCGAAAGGCTTCTTGAAGGGAAAGATGTAACTTTGTGAGATGAATTCACAGAACACAGAGCAGTTTCTCAGAAAGCTTCTCTCCAGTTTTGAACGGAAGATATTTCCTTTTTCACCATAGCCCTCTATGGGCTTCCAAATATCCCTTTGCCAATTAAACAAGAGCAGCCTTAGCGAAAGGCTTCTTGAAGGGAAAGGTGTAACTCTGTGAGATGAAATCACAGAACACAGAGCAGTTTCTCAGAAAGCTTCTTTCCAGTTTTGAACGGAAGATATTTCCTTTTTCACCATAGGCGTCTATGGGCTTCCAAATATCCCTTTGCCAATTCCACAAGAACAGCCTTAGCGAAAGGCTTCTTGAGGGGAAAGATGTAACTCTGTGAGATGAATTAACAGAACACAGAGCAGTTTCTCAGTAAGCTTCTTTCCAGTTTTGAACGGAAGATATTTACTTTTTCACCATAGCCCTCTAAGGGCTTCCAAATATCCCTTTGCCAATTCCACAAGAAAAGCCTTAGCGAAAGGCTTCTTGAAGGGAAAGATGTAACTCTGTAAGATGAATTCACAGAACACAGAGCAGTTTCTCAGAAAGCTTCTTTCCAGTTTTGAACGGAAGATATTTCCTTTTTCACCATAGCCCTCTATGGGCTTCCAAATATCCCTTTGCCAATTCCACAAGAACAGCCTTAGCGAAAGGCTTCTTGAAGGGAAAGATGTAACTCTGTGAGATGAATTCACAGAACACAGAGCAGTTTCTCAGAAAGCTTCTTTCCAGTTTTGAACGGAAGATATTTCCTTTTTCACCATAGGCCTCTATGGGCTTCCAAATATCCCTTTGCCAATTCCACAAGAACAGCCTTAGCGAAAGGCTTCTTGAAGGGAAAGATGTAACTCTGTGAGATGAATTCACAGAACACAGAGCAGTTTCTCAGAAAGCTTCTTTCCAGTTTTGAACGGAAGATATTTCCTTTTTCACCATAGGCCTCTATGGGCTTCCAAATATCCCTTTGCCAATTCCACAAGAACACCCGTAGCGAAAGGCTTCTTGAAGGGAAAGATGTAACTCTGTGAGATGAATTCACAGAACACAGAGCAGTTTCTCTGAAAGCTTCTTTCCAGTTTTGAACGGAAGATATTTCCTTTTTCACCATAGCCCTCTATGGGCTACCAAATATCCCTTTGCCAATTCCACAAGAACAGCCTTAGCAAAAGGCTTCTTGAAGGGAAAGATGTAACTTTGTAGATGAATTCACAGAACGCAGAGCAGTTTCTCAGAAAGCTTCTTTCCAGTTTTGAACGGAAGATATTTCCTTTTTCACCATAGCCCTCTATGGGCTTCCAAATATCCCTTTGCCAATTCCACAAGAACAGCCTTAGCGAAAGGCTTCTTGAAGGGAAAGATGTAACTCTGTGAGATGAATTCACAGAACACAGAGCAGTTTCTCAGAAAGCTTCTTTCCAGTTTTGAACGGAAGATATTTCCTTTTTCACCATAGCCGTCTATGGGCTTCCAAATATCCCTTTGCCAATTCCACAAGAACAGCCTTAGCGAAAGGCTTCTTGAAGGGAAAGATGTAACTCTGTGAGATGAATTAACAGAACACAGAGCAGTTTCTCAGAAAGCTTCTTTCCAGTTTTGAACGGAAGATATTTCCTTTTTCACCATAGGCCTCTAAGGGCTTCCAAATATCCCTTTGCCAATTCCACAAGAACAGCCATAGCGAAAGGCTTCTTGAGGGGAAAGATGTAACTCTGTGAGATGAATTCACAGAACACAGAGCAGTTTCTCAGAAAGCTTCTTTCCAGTTTTGAACGGAAGATATTTCCTTTTTCACCATAGCCCTCTATGGGCTTCCAAATATCCCTTTGCCAATTCCACAAGAACAGCCTTAGCGAAAGGCTTCTTGAAGGGAAAGATGTAACTCTGTGAGATGAATTCACAGAACACAGAGCAGTTTCTTAGAAAGCTTCTTTCCAGTTTTGAACGGAAGATATTTCCTTTTTCACCGTAGGCCTCTATGGGCTTCCAAATATCCCTTTGCCAATTCCACAAGAACAGCCTTAGCGAAAGGCTTCTTGAAGGGAAAGATGTAACTCTGTGAGATGAATTCACAGAACACAGAGCAGTTTCTCAGAAAGCTTCTTTCCAGTTTTGAACGGAAGATATTTCCTTTTTCACCATAGCCCTCTATGGGCTTCCAAATATCCCTTTGCCAATTCCACAAGAGCAGCCTTAGCGAAAGGCTTCTTGAAGGGAAAGGTGTAACTCTGTGAGATGAAATCACAGAACACAGAGCAGTTTCTCTGAAAGCTTCTTTCCAGTTTTGAACGGAAGATATTTCCTTTTTCACCATAGCCCTCTATGGGCTTCCAAATATCCCTTTGCCAGTTCCACAAGAACAGCCTTAGCAAAAGGCTTCTTGAAGGGAAAGATGTAACTTTGTAGATGAATTCACAGAACGCAGAGCAGTTTCTCAGAAAGCTTCTTTCCAGTTTTGAACGGAAGATATTTCCTTTTTCACCATAGCCCTCTATGGGCTTCCAAATATCCCTTTGCCAATTCCACAAGAACAGCCTTAGCGAAAGGCTTCTTGAAGGGAAAGATGTAACTCTGTGAGATGAATTCACAGAACACAGAGCAGTTTCTCAGAAAGCTTCTTTCCAGTTTTGAACGGAAGATATTTCCTTTTTCACCATAGCCGTCTATGGGCTTCCGAATATCCCTTTGCCAATTCCACAAGAACAGCCTTAGCGAAAGGCTTCTTGAAGGCAAAGATGTAACTCTCTGAGATGAATTAACAGAACACAGAGCAGTTTCTCAGAAAGCTTCTTTCCAGTTTTGAACGGAAGATATTTCCTTTTTCACCATAGGCCTCTAAGAGTTTCCAAATATCCCTTTGCCAATTCCACAAGAACAGCCATAGCGAAAGGCTTCTTGAGGGGAAAGATGTAACTCTGTGAGATGAATTAACAGAACACAGAGCAGTTTCTCAGAAAGCTTCTTTCCAGTTTTGAACGGAAGATATTTCCTTTTTCACCATAGCCCTCTATGGGCTTCCAAATATCCCTTTGCCAATTCCACAAGAACAGCCTTAGCGAAAGGCTTCTTGAAGGGAAAGATGTAACTCTGTGAGATGAATTAACAGAACACAGAGCAGTTTCTCAGAAAGCTTCTTTCCAGTTTTGAACGGAAGATATTTCCTTTTTCACCATAGGCCTCTATGGGCTTCCAAATATCCCTTTGCGAATTCCACAAGAACAGCCTTAGCGAAAGGCTTCTTGAAGGGAAAGATGTAACTTTGTGAGATGAATTCACAGAACACAGAGCAGTTTCTCAGAAAGCTTCTCTCCAGTTTTGAACGGAAGATATTTCCTTTTTCACCATAGCCCTCTATGGGCTTCCAAATATCCCTTTGCCAATTAAACAAGAGCAGCCTTAGCGAAAGGCTTCTTGAAGGGAAAGGTGTAACTCTGTGAGATGAAATCACAGAACACAGAGCAGTTTCTCAGAAAGCTTCTTTCCAGTTTTGAACGGAAGATATTTCCTTTTTCACCATAGGCGTCTATGGGCTTCCAAATATCCCTTTGCCAATTCCACAAGAACAGCCTTAGCGAAAGGCTTCTTGAGGGGAAAGATGTAACTCTGTGAGATGAATTAACAGAACACAGAGCAGTTTCTCAGTAAGCTTCTTTCCAGTTTTGAACGGAAGATATTTACTTTTTCACCATAGCCCTCTAAGGGCTTCCAAATATCCCTTTGCCAATTCCACAAGAAAAGCCTTAGCGAAAGGCTTCTTGAAGGGAAAGATGTAACTCTGTAAGATGAATTCACAGAACACAGAGCAGTTTCTCAGAAAGCTTCTTTCCAGTTTTGAACGGAAGATATTTCCTTTTTCACCATAGCCCTCTATGGGCTTCCAAATATCCCTTTGCCAATTCCACAAGAACAGCCTTAGCGAAAGGCTTCTTGAAGGGAAAGATGTAACTCTGTGAGATGAATTCACAGAACACAGAGCAGTTTCTCAGAAAGCTTCTTTCCAGTTTTGAACGGAAGATATTTCCTTTTTCACCATAGGCCTCTATGGGCTTCCAAATATCCCTTTGCCAATTCCACAAGAACAGCCTTAGCGAAAGGCTTCTTGAAGGGAAAGATGTAACTCTGTGAGATGAATTCACAGAACACAGAGCAGTTTCTCAGAAAGCTTCTTTCCAGTTTTGAACGGAAGATATTTCCTTTTTCACCATAGGCCTCTATGGGCTTCCAAATATCCCTTTGCCAATTCCACAAGAACACCCGTAGCGAAAGGCTTCTTGAAGGGAAAGATGTAACTCTGTGAGATGAATTCACAGAACACAGAGCAGTTTCTCTGAAAGCTTCTTTCCAGTTTTGAACGGAAGATATTTCCTTTTTCACCATAGCCCTCTATGGGCTACCAAATATCCCTTTGCCAATTCCACAAGAACAGCCTTAGCAAAAGGCTTCTTGAAGGGAAAGATGTAACTTTGTAGATGAATTCACAGAACGCAGAGCAGTTTCTCAGAAAGCTTCTTTCCAGTTTTGAACGGAAGATATTTCCTTTTTCACCATAGCCCTCTATGGGCTTCCAAATATCCCTTTGCCAATTCCACAAGAACAGCCTTAGCGAAAGGCTTCTTGAAGGGAAAGATGTAACTCTGTGAGATGAATTCACAGAACACAGAGCAGTTTCTCAGAAAGCTTCTTTCCAGTTTTGAACGGAAGATATTTCCTTTTTCACCATAGCCGTCTATGGGCTTCCAAATATCCCTTTGCCAATTCCACAAGAACAGCCTTAGCGAAAGGCTTCTTGAAGGGAAAGATGTAACTCTGTGAGATGAATTAACAGAACACAGAGCAGTTTCTCAGAAAGCTTCTTTCCAGTTTTGAACGGAAGATATTTCCTTTTTCACCATAGGCCTCTAAGGGCTTCCAAATATCCCTTTGCCAATTCCACAAGAACAGCCATAGCGAAAGGCTTCTTGAGGGGAAAGATGTAACTCTGTGAGATGAATTCACAGAACACAGAGCAGTTTCTCAGAAAGCTTCTTTCCAGTTTTGAACGGAAGATATTTCCTTTTTCACCATAGCCCTCTATGGGCTTCCAAATATCCCTTTGCCAATTCCACAAGAACAGCCTTAGCGAAAGGCTTCTTGAAGGGAAAGATGTAACTCTGTGAGATGAATTCACAGAACACAGAGCAGTTTCTTAGAAAGCTTCTTTCCAGTTTTGAACGGAAGATATTTCCTTTTTCACCGTAGGCCTCTATGGGCTTCCAAATATCCCTTTGCCAATTCCACAAGAACAGCCTTAGCGAAAGGCTTCTTGAAGGGAAAGATGTAACTCTGTGAGATGAATTCACAGAACACAGAGCAGTTTCTCAGAAAGCTTCTTTCCAGTTTTGAACGGAAGATATTTCCTTTTTCACCATAGCCCTCTATGGGCTTCCAAATATCCCTTTGCCAATTCCACAAGAGCAGCCTTAGCGAAAGGCTTCTTGAAGGGAAAGGTGTAACTCTGTGAGATGAAATCACAGAACACAGAGCAGTTTCTCAGAAAGCTTGTTTCCAGTTTTGAACGGAAGATATTTCCTTTTTCACCATAGGCGTCTATGGGCTTCCAAATATCCCTTTGCCAATTCCACAAGAACAGCCTTATCCAAAGGCTTCTTGAGTAGAAAGATGTAACTCTGTGAGATGAATTAACAGAACACAGAGCAGTTTCTCAGTAAGCTTCTTTCCAGTTTTGAACGGAAGATATTTACTTTTTCACCATAGCCCTCTATGGGCTTCCAAATATCCCTTTGCCAATTCCACAAGAACAGCCTTAGCGAAAGGCTTCTTGAAGGGAAAGATGTAACTCTGTGAGATGAATTCACAGAACACAGAGCAGTTTCTCAGAAAGCTTCTTTCCAGTTTTGAACGGAAGATATTTCCTTTTTCACCATAGCCCTCTATGGGCTTCCAAATATCCCTTTGCCAATCCCACAAGAACAGCCTTACCGAAAGGCTTCTTGAAGGGAAAGATGTAAATTTGTGAGATGAATTCACAGAACACAGAGCAGTTTCTCAGAAAGCTTCTTTCCAGTTTTGAACGGAAGATATTTCCTTTTTCACCATAGCCCTCTAAGGGCTTCCAAATATCCCTTTGCCAATTCCACAAGAACAGCCTTAGCGAAAGGCTTCTTGAAGGGAAAGATGTAACTCTGTGAGATGAATTCACAGAACACAGAGCAGTTTCTCAGAAAGCTTCTTTCCAGTTTTGAACGGAAGATAGTTCCTTTTTCACCATAGGCCTCTATGGTCTTCCAAATATCCCTTTGCCAATTCCACAAGAACAGCCTTAGCGAAAGGCTTCTTGAAGGGAAAGATGTAACTCTGTGAGATGAATTCACAGAACACAGAGCAGTTTCTCAGAAAGCTTCTTTCCAGTTTTGAACGGAAGATATTTCCTTTTTCACCATAGCCCTCTATGGGCTTCCAAATATCCCTTTGCCAATTCCACAAGAACAGCCTTAGCGAAAGGCTTCTTGAAGGGAAAGATGTAACTCTGTGAGATGAATTCACAGAACACAGAGCAGTTTCTCAGAAAGCTTCTTTCCAGTTTTGAACGGAAGATATTTCCTTTTTCACCGTAGCCCTCTATGGGCTTCCAAATATCCCTTTGCCAATTCCACAAGAACACCCGTAGCGAAAGGCTTCTTGAAGGGAAAGATGTAACTCTGTGAGATGAATTCACAGAACACAGAGCAGTTTCTCTGAAAGCTTCTTTCCAGTTTTGAACGGAAGATATTTCCTTTTTCACCATAGCCCTCTATGGGCTACCAAATATCCCTTTGCCAATTCCACAAGAACAGCCTTAGCAAAAGGCTTCTTGAAGGGAAAGATGTAACTTTGTAGATGAATTCACAGAACGCAGAGCAGTTTCTCAGAAAGCTTCTTTCCAGTTTTGAACGGAAGATATTTCCTTTTTCACCATAGCCCTCTATGGGCTTCCAAATATCCCTTTGCCAATTCCACAAGAACAGCCTAAGCGAAAGGCTTCTTGAAGGGAAAGATGTAACTCTGTGAGATGAATTCACAGAACACAGAGCAGTTTCTCAGAAAGCTTCTTTCCAGTTTTGAACGGAAGATATTTCCTTTTTCACCATAGCCGTCTATGGGCTTCCAAATATCCCTTTGCCAATTCCACAAGAACAGCCTTAGCGAAAGGCTTCTTGAAGGGAAAGATGTAACTCTGTGAGATGAATTAACAGAACACAGAGCAGTTTCTCAGAAAGCTTCTTTCCAGTTTTGAACGGAAGATATTTCCTTTTTCACCATAGGCCTCTAAGGGCTTCCAAATATCCCTTTGCCAATTCCACAAGAACAGCCATAGCGAAAGGCTTCTTGAGGGGAAAGATGTAACTCTGTGAGATGAATTCACAGAACACAGAGCAGTTTCTCAGAAAGCTTCTTTCCAGTTTTGAACGGAAGATATTTCCTTTTTCACCATAGCCCTCTATGGGCTTCCAAATATCCCTTTGCCAATTCCACAAGAACAGCCTTAGCGAAAGGCTTCTTGAAGGGAAAGATGTAACTCTGTGAGATGAATTCACAGAACACAGAGCAGTTTCTTAGAAAGCTTCTTTCCAGTTTTGAACGGAAGATATTTCCTTTTTCACCGTAGGCCTCTATGGGCTTCCAAATATCCCTTTGCCAATTCCACAAGAACAGCCTTAGCGAAAGGCTTCTTGAAGGGAAAGATGTAACTCTGTGAGATGAATTCACAGAACACAGAGCAGTTTCTCAGAAAGCTTCTTTCCAGTTTTGAACGGAAGATATTTCCTTTTTCACCATAGCCCTCTATGGGCTTCCAAATATCCCTTTGCCAATTCCACAAGAGCAGCCTTAGCGAAAGGCTTCTTGAAGGGAAAGGTGTAACTCTGTGAGATGAAATCACAGAACACAGAGCAGTTTCTCAGAAAGCTTGTTTCCAGTTTTGAACGGAAGATATTTCCTTTTTCACCATAGGCGTCTATGGGCTTCCAAATATCCCTTTGCCAATTCCACAAGAACAGCCTTATCCAAAGGCTTCTTGAGTAGAAAGATGTAACTCTGTGAGATGAATTAACAGAACACAGAGCAGTTTCTCAGTAAGCTTCTTTCCAGTTTTGAACGGAAGATATTTACTTTTTCACCATAGCCCTCTATGGGCTTCCAAATATCCCTTTGCCAATTCCACAAGAACAGCCTTAGCGAAAGGCTTCTTGAAGGGAAAGATGTAACTCTGTGAGATGAATTCACAGAACACAGAGCAGTTTCTCAGAAAGCTTCTTTCCAGTTTTGAACGGAAGATATTTCCTTTTTCACCATAGCCCTCTATGGGCTTCCAAATATCCCTTTGCCAATCCCACAAGAACAGCCTTACCGAAAGGCTTCTTGAAGGGAAAGATGTAAATTTGTGAGATGAATTCACAGAACACAGAGCAGTTTCTCAGAAAGCTTCTTTCCAGTTTTGAACGGAAGATATTTCCTTTTTCACCATAGCCCTCTAAGGGCTTCCAAATATCCCTTTGCCAATTCCACAAGAACAGCCTTAGCGAAAGGCTTCTTGAAGGGAAAGATGTAACTCTGTGAGATGAATTCACAGAACACAGAGCAGTTTCTCAGAAAGCTTCTTTCCAGTTTTGAACGGAAGATAGTTCCTTTTTCACCATAGGCCTCTATGGTCTTCCAAATATCCCTTTGCCAATTCCACAAGAACAGCCTTAGCGAAAGGCTTCTTGAAGGGAAAGATGTAACTCTGTGAGATGAATTCACAGAACACAGAGCAGTTTCTCAGAAAGCTTCTTTCCAGTTTTGAACGGAAGATATTTCCTTTTTCACCATAGCCCTCTATGGGCTTCCAAATATCCCTTTGCCAATTCCACAAGAACAGCCTTAGCGAAAGGCTTCTTGAAGGGAAAGATGTAACTCTGTGAGATGAATTCACAGAACACAGAGCAGTTTCTCAGAAAGCTTCTTTCCAGTTTTGAACGGAAGATATTTCCTTTTTCACCGTAGCCCTCTATGGGCTTCCAAATATCCGTTTGCAAATTCAACAAGAACAGCCTTAGCGAAAGGCTTCTTGAAGGGAAAGATGTAACTCTGTGAAGTGAATTAACAGAACACAGAGCAGTTTCTCAGAAAGCTTCTTTCCAGTTTTGAACGGAAGGTAATTCCTTTTTCACCATAGCCCTCTATGGGCTTCCAAATATCCCTTTGAAAATTCCACAAGAACAGCCTTAGCGAAAGGCTTCTTGAAGGGAAAGATGTAACTCTGTGAGATGAATTCACAGAACACAGAGCAGTTTCTCAGAAAGCTTCTTTCCAGTTTTGAACGGAAGATATTTCCTTTTTCACCATAGCCCTCTACGGGCTTCCAAATATCCCTTTGCCAATTCCACAAAAACAGCCTTAGCGAAAGGCTTCTTGAAGGGAAAGATGTAACTCTGTGAGATGAATTAACAGAACACAGAGCAGTTTCTCAGAAAGATTCTTTCCAATTTTGAACGGAAGATATTTCCTTTTTCACCATAGCCCTCTATGGGCTTCCAAATATCCCTTTGCAAATTCAACAAGAACAGCCTTAGCGAAAGGCTTCTTGAAGGGAAAGATGTAACTCTGTGAAATGAATTAACAGAACACAGAGCAGTTTCTCAGAAAGCTTCTTTCCAGTTTTGAACGGAAGGTATTTCCTTTTTCACCATAGCCCTCTCTGGGCTTCCAAATATCCCTTTGAAAATTCCACAAGAACAGCCTTAGCGAAAGGCTTCTTGAAGGGAAAGATGTAACTCTGTGAGATGAATTCACAGAACACAGAGCAGTTTCTCAGAAAGCTTCTTTCCAGTTTTGAACGGAAGATATTTCCTTTTTCACCATAGGCCTCTATGGGCTTCCAAATATCCCTTTGCCAATTCCACAAGAACAGCCTTAGCGAAAGGCTTCTTGAAGGGAAAGATGTAACTCTGTGAGATGAATTCACAGAACACAGAGCAGTTTCTCAGAAAGCTTCTTTCCAGTTTTGAACGGAAGATATTTACTTTTTCACCGTAGCCCTCTATGGGCTTCCAAATATCCCTTTGCCAATTCCACAAGAACAGCCTTAGCGAAAGGCTTCTTGAAGGGAAAGATGTAACTCTGTGAGATGAATTCACGGAACACAGAGCAGTTTCTCAGAAAGCTTCTTTCCAGTTTTGAACGGAAGATATTTCCTTTTTCACTATAGCCCTCTATGGGCTTCCAAATATCCCTTTGCCAATTCCATAAGAACAGCCTTAGCGAAAGGCTTCTTGAAGGGAAAGATGTAACTGTGTGAGATGAATTAACAGAACACAGAGCAGTTTCTCAGAAAGCTTCTTTCCAGTTTTGAACGGAAGATATTTCCTTTTTCACCATAGCCCTCTATGGGCTTCCAAATATCCCTTTGCCAATTCCACAAGAACAGCCTTAGCGAAAGGCTTCTTGAAGGGAAAGATGTAACTCTGTGAGATGAATTAACAGAACACAGAGCAGTTTCTCAGAAAGCTTCTTTCCAGTTTTGAACGGAAGATATTTCCTTTCTCACCATAGCCCTCTATGGGCTTCCAAATATCCCTTTGCCAATTCCACAAGAACACCCGTAGCGAAAGGCTTCTTGAAGGGAAAGATGTAACTCTGTGAGATGAATTCACAGAACACAGAGCAGTTTCTCTGAAAGCTTCTTTCCAGTTTTGAACGGAAGATATTTCCTTTTTCACCATAGCCCTCTATGGGCTACCAAATATCCCTTTGCCAATTCCACAAGAACAGCCTTAGCAAAAGGCTTCTTGAAGGGAAAGATGTAACTTTGTAGATGAATTCACAGAACGCAGAGCAGTTTCTCAGAAAGCTTCTTTCCAGTTTTGAACGGAAGATATTTCCTTTTTCACCATAGCCCTCTATGGGCTTCCAAATATCCCTTTGCCAATTCCACAAGAACAGCCTTAGCGAAAGGCTTCTTGAAGGGAAAGATGTAACTCTGTGAGATGAATTCACAGAACACAGAGCAGTTTCTCAGAAAGCTTCTTTCCAGTTTTGAACGGAAGATATTTCCTTTTTCACCATAGCCGTCTATGGGCTTCCAAATATCCCTTTGCCAATTCCACAAGAACAGCCTTAGCGAAAGGCTTCTTGAAGGGAAAGATGCAACTCTGTGAGATGAATTAACAGAACACAGAGCAGTTTCTCAGAAAGCTTCTTTCCAGTTTTGAACGGAAGATATTTCCTTTTTCACCATAGGCCTCTAAGGGCTTCCAAATATCCCTTTGCCAATTCCACAAGAACAGCCATAGCGAAAGGCTTCTTGAGGGGAAAGATGTAACTCTGTGAGATGAATTCACAGAACACAGAGCAGTTTCTCAGAAAGCTTCTTTCCAGTTTTGAACGGAAGATATTTCCTTTTTCACCATAGCCCTCTATGGGCTTCCAAATATCCCTTTGCCAATTCCACAAGAACAGCCTTAGCGAAAGGCTTCTTGAAGGGAAAGATGTAACTCTGTGAGATGAATTCACAGAACACAGAGCAGTTTCTTAGAAAGCTTCTTTCCAGTTTTGAACGGAAGATATTTCCTTTTTCACCGTAGGCCTCTATGGGCTTCCAAATATCCCTTTGCCAATTCCACAAGAACAGCCTTAGCGAAAGGCTTCTTGAAGGGAAAGATGTAACTCTGTGAGATGAATTCACAGAACACAGAGCAGTTTCTCAGAAAGCTTCTTTCCAGTTTTGAACGGAAGATATTTCCTTTTTCACCATAGCCCTCTATGGGCTTCCAAATATCCCTTTGCCAATTCCACAAGAGCAGCCTTAGCGAAAGGCTTCTTGAAGGGAAAGGTGTAACTCTGTGAGATGAAATCACAGAACACAGAGCAGTTTCTCAGAAAGCTTGTTTCCAGTTTCGAACGGAAGATATTTCCTTTTTCACCATAGGCGTCTATGGGCTTCCAAATATCCCTTTGCCAATTCCACAAGAACAGCCTTATCCAAAGGCTTCTTGAGTAGAAAGATGTAACTCTGTGAGATGAATTAACAGAACACAGAGCAGTTTCTCAGTAAGCTTCTTTCCAGTTTTGAACGGAAGATATTTACTTTTTCACCATAGCCCTCTATGGGCTTCCAAATATCCCTTTGCCAATTCCACAAGAACAGCCTTAGCGAAAGGCTTCTTGAAGGGAAAGATGTAACTCTGTGAGATGAATTCACAGAACACAGAGCAGTTTCTCAGAAAGCTTCTTTCCAGTTTTGAACGGAAGATATTTCCTTTTTCACCATAGCCCTCTATGGGCTTCCAAATATCCCTTTGCCAATCCCACAAGAACAGCCTTACCGAAAGGCTTCTTGAAGGGAAAGATGTAAATTTGTGAGATGAATTCACAGAACACAGAGCAGTTTCTCAGAAAGCTTCTTTCCAGTTTTGAACGGAAGATATTTCCTTTTTCACCATAGCCCTCTAAGGGCTTCCAAATATCCCTTTGCCAATTCCACAAGAACAGCCTTAGCGAAAGGCTTCTTGAAGGGAAAGATGTAACTCTGTGAGATGAATTCACAGAACACAGAGCAGTTTCTCAGAAAGCTTCTTTCCAGTTTTGAACGGAAGATAGTTCCTTTTTCACCATAGGCCTCTATGGTCTTCCAAATATCCCTTTGCCAATTCCACAAGAACAGCCTTAGCGAAAGGCTTCTTGAAGGGAAAGATGTAACTCTGTGAGATGAATTCACAGAACACAGAGCAGTTTCTCAGAAAGCTTCTTTCCAGTTTTGAACGGAAGATATTTCCTTTTTCACCATAGCCCTCTATGGGCTTCCAAATATCCCTTTGCCAATTCCACAAGAACAGCCTTAGCGAAAGGCTTCTTGAAGGGAAAGATGTAACTCTGTGAGATGAATTCACAGAACACAGAGCAGTTTCTCAGAAAGCTTCTTTCCAGTTTTGAACGGAAGATATTTCCTTTTTCACCGTAGCCCTCTATGGGCTTCCAAATATCCCTTTGCAAATTCAACAAGAACAGCCTTAGCGAAAGGCTTCTTGAAGGGAAAGATGTAACTCTGTGAAGTGAATTAACAGAACACAGAGCAGTTTCTCAGAAAGCTTCTTTCCAGTTTTGAACGGAAGGTATTTCCTTTTTCACCATAGCCCTCTATGGGCTTCCAAATATCCCTTTGAAAATTCCACAAGAACAGCCTTAGCGAAAGGCTTCTTGAAGGGAAAGATGTAACTCTGTGAGATGAATTCACAGAACACAGAGCAGTTTCTCAGAAAGCTTCTTTCCAGTTTTGAACGGAAGATATTTCCTTTTTCACCATAGGCCTCTATGGGCTTCCAAATATCCCTTTGCCAATTCCACAAGAACAGCCTTAGCGAAAGGCTTCTTGAAGGGAAAGATGTAACTCTGTGAGATGAATTCACGGAACACAGAGCAGTTTCTCAGAAAGCTTCTTTCCAGTTTTGAACGGAAGATATTTCCTTTTTCACCGTAGCCCTCTATGGGCTTCCAAATATCCCTTTGCCAATTCCACAAGAACAGCCTTAGCGAAAGGCTTCTTGAAGGAAAAGATGTAACTCTCTGAGATGAATTCACGGAACACAGAGCAGTTTCTCAGAAAGCTTCTTTCCAGTTTTCAACGGAAGATATTTCCTTTTTCACCATAGCCCTCTATGGGCTTCCAAATATCCCTTTGCCAATTCCATAAGAACAGCCTTAGCGAAAGGCTTCTTGAAGGGAAAGATGTAACTCTGTGAGATGAATTAACAGAACACAGAGCAGTTTCTCAGAAAGCTTCTTTCCAGTTTTGAACGGAAGATATTTCCTTTTTCACCATAGCCCTCTATGGGCTTCCAAATATCCCTTTGCCAATTCCACAAGAACAGCCTTAGCGAAAGGCTTCTTGAAGGGAAAGATGTAACTCTGTGAGATGAATTTACAGAACACAGAGCAGTTTCTCAGAAAGCTTCTTTCCAGTTTTGAACGGAAGATATTTCCTTTTTCACCATAGCCCTCTATGGGCTTCCAAATATCCCTTTGCCAATTCCACAAGAACACCCGTAGCGAAAGGCTTCTTGAAGGGAAAGAAGTAACTCTGTGAGATGAATTCACAGAACACAGAGCAGTTTCTCAGAAAGCTTCTTTCCAGTTTTGAACGGAAGATATTTCCTTTTTCACCATAGCCCTCTATGGGCTTCCAAATATCCCTTTGCCAATTCCACAAGAACAGCCTTAGCAAAAGGCTTCTTGAAGGGAAAGATGTAACTTTGTGAGATGAATTCACAGAACGCAGAGCAGTTTCTCAGAAAGCTTCTTTCCAGTTTTGAACGGAAGATATTTCCTTTTTCACCATAGCCCTCTATGGGCTTCCAAATATCCCTTTGCCAATTCCACAAGAACAGCCTTAGCGAAAGGCTTCTTGAAGGGAAAGATGTAACTCTGTGAGATGAATTCACAGAACACAGAGCAGTTTCTCAGAAAGCTTCTTTCCAGTTTTGAACGGAAGATATTTCCTTTTTCACCATAGCCGTCTATGGGCTTCCAAATATCCCTTTGCCAATTCCACAAGAACAGCCTTAGCGAAAGGCTTCTTGAAGGGAAAGATGTAACTCTGTGAGATGAATTCACAGAACACAGAGCAGTTTCTCAGAAAGCTTCTTTCCAGTTTTGAACGGAAGATATTTCCTTTTTCACCATAGGCCTCTAAGGGCTTCCAAATATCCCTTTGCCAATTCCACAAGAACAGCCATAGCGAAAGGCTTCTTGAAGGGAAAGATGTAACTCTGTGAGATGAATTCACAGAACACAGAGCAGTTTCTCAGAAAGCTTCTTTCCAGTTTTGAACGGAAGATATTTCCTTTTTCAACATAGCCCTCTATGGGCTTCCAAATATCCCTTTGCCAATTCCACAAGAACAGCCTTAGCGAAAGGCTTCTTGAAGGGAAAGATGTAACTCTGTGAGATGAATTAACAGAACACAGAGCAGTTTCTCAGAAAGCTTCTTTCCAGTTTTGAACGGAAGATATTTCCTTTTTCACCATAGGCCTCTATGGGCTTCCAAATATCCCTTTGCCAATTCCACAAGAACAGCCTTAGCGAAAGGCTTCTTGAAGGGAAAGATGTAACTCTGTGAGATGAATTCACAGAACACAGAGCAGTTTCTCAGAAAGCTTCTTTCCAGTTTTGAACGGAAGATATTTCCTTTTTCACCATAGCCCTCTATGGGCTTCCAAATATCCCTTTGCCAATTCCACAAGAACAGCCTTAGCGAAAGGCTTCTTGAAGGGAAAGGTGTAACTCTGTGAGATGAATTAACAGAACACAGAGCAGTTTCTCAGTAAGCTTCTTTCCAGTTTTGAACGGAAGATATTTACTTTTTCACCATAGCCCTCTATGGGCTTCCAAATATCCCTTTGCCAATTCCACAAGAACAGCCTTAGCGAAAGGCTTCTTGAAGGGAAAGATGTAACTCTGTGAGATGAATTCACAGAACACAGAGCAGTTTCCCAGAAAGCTTCTTTCCAGTTTTGAACGGAAGATATTTCCTTTTTCACCATAGCCCTCTATGGGCTTCCAAATATCCCTTAGCCAATCCCACAAGAACAGCCTTACCGAAAGGCTTCTTGAAGGGAAAGATGTAACTTTGTGAGATGAATTCACAGAACACAGAGCAGTTTCTCAGAAAGCTTCTTTCCGGTTTTGAACGGAAGATATTTCCTTTTTCACCATAGCCCTCTAAGGGCTTCCAAATATCCCTTTGCCAATTCCACAAGAACAGCCTTAGCGAAAGGCTTCTTGAAGGGAAAGATGTAACTCTGTGAGATGAATTCACAGAACACAGAGCAGTTTCTCAGAAAGCTTCTTTCCAGTTTTGAACGGAAGATATTTCCTTTTTCACCATAGGCCTCTATGGTCTTCCAAATATCCCTTTGCCAATTCCACAAGAACAGCCTTAGCGAAAGGCTTCTTGAAGGGAAAGATGTAACTCTGTGAGATGAATTCACAGAACACAGAGCAGTTTCTCAGAAAGCTTCTTTCCAGTTTTGAACGGAAGATATTTCCTTTTTCACCATAGCCCTCTATGGGCTTCCAAATATCCCTTTGCCAATTCCACAAGAACAGCCTTAGCGAAAGGCTTCTTGAAGGGAAAGATGTAACTCTGTGAGATG